>NW_027507718.1:191377261-192766907 GCF_037356315.1 Lithobates pipiens | reverse complement strand
TCCCTCCCCCCCACTCATCCCCCCCCCCCCCCCCCCCCCCCCCCCTCTCTCCCTCCCCCTCTCCTCTCTCTCCTCCCCCTCCTCTCCCCCCCTCTCTCTCTCCCCCCTCTCTCTCCCCCCCCTCTCCTCTCTCTCTCCCCCCTCTCTCTCTCCCTCCCCCCCTCTCTCTCTCCCCCCTCTCTCTCCCCCCCTCTCTCTCCTCTCTCTCTCCCCCCTCTCTCTCTCCCCCCCACTCTCTCCCCCCCCCCCCCCCCCCCTCCCTCTCTCCCCCCCTCTCTCTCTCCCCCCCCTCTCTCTCTCCCCCCCCTCCTCTCTCCCTCCTCCCTCCCCCCCCCACTCTCTCTCCCCCCTCTCTCCCCCCCACTCTCTCCCTCCCCACTCTCTCTCTCCCCCCCTCTCTCTCTCCCCCCCCCTCTCTCTCTCCCCCCCTCTCTCTCTCCCCCCTCTCTCTCTCTCTATAAGGCTTACCTATAGGTAAACGTGACAATGGGGGGGGTTTACATTACAACCACTTTAAGACCGATGTGGGTTGACTTTTTATTTATTTTTCTTTCTCCCTTTTTAATTACGATTTTAAAGTCTTGCATTTCCTGTGCAGACTTAATGGCTGTGTGTGGGCCTCCATTCATCTCTATGGCACACAGATGAGATGCAAGATACTCATGTCTGTGCAAGTCCTCACATTGAAAAATTTAAATGACATTTAACATGTAGAAACTGCATTCTGTTTCGGGTTTCAGCAATGCCGCGTATCTTTTTGATAGTGAGTGGAGATGTCATAATAGTTTAACGTTCATTGTTGAATTTCTGTCATGCATATTCAGATTATGTAAATCTTTTAACGCAGCTCTACTCCATGACAATTTTTATGAAAGAGAGATAAGTAATCAAAACTTTTTAGTTATTTTTTGATAGTGTGAGGATAGTTTAGATCCCCTGCCACCTTTTTTATTGCTTTCTATTCTTATTTCGTATCCTCGTTTGGGAGATGTCCCCTCACGTTTGATTGCATGTCAGAAGGCCATTGAGACAGATAACAATAACCACAATGTTCCAGTAGATTGGACAAGGATACAACCTCTGTCAGGTTTTTATTGCTGTTTAAATCTATGTTGGAAAGTTTTTGAACTGTTCACCTCAGTTGCACTTGTGCAGTGCAGGACACTGCATCTGATTTTGGATAGGAATGGCACAGCATTCGAAGCATTTGAAGTTCGATTTGAGCCCATTCATTTTCTTTGGGCTTAATTGGCCCCACAACAAAAAGGTGCAGGCATCTTTTTTTTTTTTTTCTTTGCTACACCGGAATCTGAACATCAACGCAATTTGATTTATGCAATTGCACTGCATTTTCAGACGTGTTTTGGGGTGTCCTACTTTAATGTTGATACCGGTGGCATCAATGCAATTTTCATTGTGATGCTGGAAAACTCTTAAGTCACTGTTTCCTACCCACATATGTGACTGGGACTTACATGGACAGCCTAATCGCATTTCCTAATTGAGCGGTGCTCTCCTTTACTGGCTGAAACACTGTAGAATAGGGATGCACCAATACCAGAGTGCCGATACTTTTACTCAAGTACTCTACTTGCCCATTACCAATACCTGTTTTTTGTGTCACCTGACAGTTTAAGGGCTCGTTCACACCATACATGTATGAAAACCGCATAGATTTCACTTGCAGAGACATCAATTTTCACGTGATTTCAGTGAGTTTTACAGTGTGTGTGCAATTTTCTAATCCCATACATTACAATTCGCATTAGTATCGTAATGTTTTTCAAATTTTTCTATTTTATTTCTTTTTCTATTTCATGATAACAGTTATTTGGAGCGTCACTTAGTCATATGATCTATAACGGGTGCCCAACCTTTTGAAGAGCAAGGGCCACTTAAGCAACTTGGTAACCGGTCATGGGCGGACGGATGACAGGTCTACATATGCAGAGCAGACACTGACGCAGCCTGCCTTTACTCTATGGGCCCCTCCGATCTGATCTGCCCAGATGGAAGACAGATCCCACCTTCTCCTTCTTCTTTTTTTTTTTTTTTTCTTTCATTTGGATTGGCTGTAGGTGGGTACACACACCGAGGGTGCAGCGCAGAGCACGTGTGGGTTACCTACACTTAGCCATAGACATCTATTATATCCTGCAGGTGTGGTACCCTTTCTGGAAGTGCACCAAACCCGCAGGTAAAACCTGAAGTCTATGGCTCAGTGCAGGTAACCTGCAGGTGTTCCGTGCTGCACCTGCGGATCAGTTTGAAAGCAGCCCAGTAACGAAATCAAAACAGATATGCCCATATATACACCGTGATGTTGGTAATAAACTTGCCTTTTAATAAGTCTTCATTTGGGAATCGCTAGCTGTTGCTGTCCAAGGCAGAGTGCACTTGGTCTCCCTCCGCCTGTGAGTGTAGTTGACGCTATGCAGGAAGCATCAGACTTATTCGGTTTTGCTCTGCACCCACTTGGCTCCCCTACTGCCAGATTCATTCACAACACTGATGCTCTGGGTTGTGGGTTTGCACTCCACATTTCCATATCGGAGGGCCCGCGGGCCACTGGTTGGGCACCCCTAAACTAGAAGATTTACCATCTGTATACAAGAACACACATTTGCAATGTAAAATAATTGAATACTTTTCATATGTTATGTAATGTTGCTTCAAAACTTGTAAGAAATTCTTCTTTTTGTTCAATGAAGAATTTGTAAACTGTATTAAAAAAATAAAATAAATGTAGGTCTTTTATCTTGTATAAAGCAAAGGTGTTAATCATCAGTTCCTGCTGTCTTTGTATTTGTTAACACCTGTCTGTGTACTTTGCTTCTATGTAATATGGTAATACTGCTAGTTTTTTTTTTTTTTTTTTTTCCTTTACAGAGAAATTCAGCTACTGAGGCGCTTGAGGCATCGCAATGTGATCCAGCTGGTAGATGTTTTATACAATGAAGAAAAGCAAAAGATATATCCTTCTCGGTGTCAGTTTCCTGTTGATAATGAATTTGGTGCCATTTTATGTTTTGTGGTTTCTTTCCTTGTAAAAGCAGTTTAGGTTTGTATAACTCGACTGTAGAATGGCTATACTAAGGCTGTTTTTACAATGGAGTCAGGTGGGTGTTGATGGTAAAACGCTGCTATTTTTAGTGGAGCTTTACTGTCGGTTTTTGTGGAGGCTTTTAACCCCGCTAGCATCCGGAAGAGGGTTAAGACGGCTTGCAAAGTGCCGCTACAGTGGCACTGCCCATTCATTTCAATGGGCAAGAGCAGTGTATTCACAGCTCCAAAGATGCTGCTTGCAGGGAGTTTTTATTTTTAACGTCCTGCCAGCGCATCGCCTCAATGGGAAAGCACTCGGGCTTTCACACTGAGACTGCAGGGGAGCCATTTTTCAGGTATTTTTTTTAGCCCAAAAGAGCCTGAAAAACCCCTCCGGTGTGAATGGGGTCTAATGATTTGTTATACTTTTTGTCTCAAGCAAACTCGTACAAAGAATGACCATAGAATGGACAGCTATCTCCCTGATAATGTCAGACAGGTGGATCAGCTTGTCCTCTTACCGCTCAACTGTTTCTTCCCCCCCCCCCCCCCCCCCCCCTTTTTTTTTTTTTTTTTTTTTTTTTTTTTTTTTTTGGTTGTCAGACAGTAATAGTGGTGCCTATGAAGTATTTTGACCAGAAGCAAAGAACTAACTTGTACAGCCTTTGGAAGGTCTTTGTATGTGTTTAGTGAACACCTGATGTGAAGAGATCTTCGTTTCCACCTCAAGGGTGCTGTGCCCAGTTATTGCAAGCATTACACAATCAACTGTTCTAATTGGAACTGTACTTGCCTGCGGTCGGCTAAGCTTGTTTGACCACAGGCTTCAGCCTGTATAAGGGCAGTATGAACAGCATTTTCAGAGCTTTCAGCAGCTTTGTTGAAGCTTTTAAAGTGCCCTTTAGGCTGGGTTCACACTGCTGCGGGGGGAGATCCGGATGTGATTCGCACTGCAAGTGCAAATCACATCCGATCTCCGTAGTGGATGCGAGTTCAGTCATACAGATAGTATGGCTGAATTCGCATCGCTCCCGCAGCAAACTCGCACGGGACCCTTTTTTTGGTCCGCAGCAGAATCGGATCGCATGGGTGTTCACACCATGCGATCCGATTCCTGTGCGAGTGTGCAGATCGCACTGCGATATGCGGACGGATCTGGGGGTGTCATTAACATATCATTGACACTCCCAGCCGTCCGCATAGGGCAGTGTGAACTGCCGGCGGGAGGTATGCGATGCGGGAAAACGCCGCGGATTCGCGGCGTTCCCGCATCGCTATAGTGTGAACCTAGCCTAAGCTCCAATTTAAGAATGTTATACACAGATCTTAAAGGGCGTGCTGATTTGTCCCCTTAACCAATCAGGTTTCAGCACCACTTGAATTTTTTTGGAAAGCCTGCTGAAGCTTGTTTAAAGTGATAATAAGCACTCCCTGTTAGGAGCTGTGTATAACATTTTAAAACTTGGAAAAAGAGGATCAAAGCTTGCTAAAAGTTTCATAAAAGCTTACTGTTCATACTGCTATTATACAAGCTGAAGCCTTGTAAAACAGACCTAAAAGTAGAATTCACTTTGAAGAATTTTTTTTCTTTGTAGAAATCCTTGCAACAGTGTGAACAGCATCCTTTTGAGATTCAGAGAACATTTTCTAAGGATACACTTTGACAGCCCATGATCTTTGACTGACTGCTTTTAGGCCAGATTGATTCATAGTCATAGTCACAATGTCTGTACGTACTCTAAAAAAAACACACTCCTAAGGCCCCTTTCACATGGACATTCTCATCAGGCCTGCCTGTCCATTTTTCAGGGGAACCATACAACCCTATGGACAGGCAGGTGTTGCTTCAGCAGAAACAGAAAAGGTTCAGCGGGGAATCTGCTCACTGAAGTGATTATCAGTTGAGCCTGTTTTTCTTTTTCTTTTTTACATGGCCATTTGCCCGAAACAAAATTGGTGTTAGAGCTCTGGCCAATATGAGAATGCATGTTAAATCACTTCAGTCCCGGAAGGATTTACCCTCTTAATGACCAGGCCATTTTTTGCAATGCAGCACTGCGTTACTTTAACCGACAATTGCGTGGATGTACAACTCTGTACCCAAACAACATTTATGTCCCCTTTCCCCACAAATAGAGCTTTTTTTTTTCTTTTTTTTTTTCACGCTTTAAACAAAAAAAGCGTCAATTGGGGGAAATTTTTTTTTATTTTTTTTTATTTTTGCTATAAAACATATCCCATAAAAAAATAAAAAGTTTAGGCCAGTATGTATTCTTCTTCATATTTTTGATTTAAAAAAAATCCTAATAAGTGTATATTCATTGGTTTGCGCAAAATAGGGGAAAGATTTAAGGACCCTCCTCCTTCCTTCTTTTTTTTTTGCAGGTCTGCAACATTGCGGCAGACAAATCTAACCAAGTGGCACTTTTTGGTGACCAGTGACACCCATAGTGATCAGTGCTATAAAAATGCAGGGCAGGGAAGTGGTTGACACTAGGGGTTGACATGGAGATTTCACTATATTCTAAACATAATAGATCTCACCTGCACTAATAAGCACCCATGTCATCTAATGGTATAATATATCTTACCTACTACTCTATTTCCCACATATCCCCAAGTAAAATGGACATGACCACAGTTTACATCTTCATCTCAGTGCCACTGCCCCACTGATGATTGCACTGGCTCTTTTATTCAAAGACCACAAAAGCAATGACACAGGAAGTCCTGGCCCCAAGAGCCAATTGCTTCCTCTATACAAAATTACACCACAGGGTTATGACACTAACGGGGAGGGCATCCACAGAAGTGGGAGGGAGAAGTGTACATGTCTAATCCACTTGAGGCACGTACACTGCTCTCTGCCCAGCCACATCCACCATCTTAGTCAGCATGGAGCCCACAAAATACTGCTCAGAGTAACCAGTATCTAGTAAGATCATTCTATTTGTTCTTATAGGCTTGAGAGGATCTGCAGGGACATTGCTACTGGTGTTGTCAATATAAGGTACGAGTATATCAATGTCCTCTTATTAAAGCAGATGTGTGTCCAAAAGGGATAGCGTAGCCACACAGAGATATAATATGTTTTTCTTGATACATAGACATTTGAAGGAAAAAAGCCCATGAGAAGGTTTTCACAATGGCGGTTTTACCGCTGGTCCCGATTCAACCCAAGTGCGCTCTGCTAGAGTGCTCCTTGGTTAAATCAGACACATGGAGACAGATGACAATCCATAAAACACGAATTATAAAATTTCCACAACAGGGTGATCAAAGGGTTAAGTGTTCCCTAGGGATGTGCTTTCTAACCATCAGTGGGACAGACTGGCGGAGTAGAGAGAGATCGCTGTTCTGGATCACTAGGAATAGCTGACCTCTCTCTCTCTCTCTCTCTCTCTCTCTCTCTCTCTCTCTCTCTCTCTCTCTCTCTCTCTCTCTCTCTCTCTCTCCCTTTTCAGAATGGGGATCCACCTTGTTTACATAGGCAGATCCCTTTCTGCCTCTTGGAGGAGCGATCACGAGTGGCCGGTGGACATCGTGGCCGCCAGGCATGCGCATCATCTCCTGAACCGTGGTGAGTGCTCCCTGTATCTATTACACAAAATGACGTACAGGTACGTCGTTTCACGCAATAGTCCCCCACTGCAGTATATGTGCAGTGGGTGGTTTTAAAGTGGTTAAGGGTATAATCATTTATAAAAAGCTAGCCTTGGACTACAAATGACAGTCGGATATGTGGGATCTGTATCCATCAGACTTACATCTGTGACTGGCTTTAGCCATACAAAATCTGGGGAAAGTCCTTTTTTCATCACAAGTGCTGTATAGTGGTTGTGCCATATTTTTCCTGGCTGCTCCAGAAGAGTGATCTCTGCCATATGGTATCCTGTTTACTGAGAAGGAATCTTGTCCCTCTTAAAATTTCAGTGATATGTTTTTACAGATAACCCGACTCTCTCATCGCAGGTCAAAGATGGTATCCCTTCAATTGAATTCTGTTCTTTTTCATTTTCCCTCTATTTTCTGCTCTTTCCTAGCAAAGACAAATCCCCTTTACTAAAACCTATGGGTTGTTCTTTATTTTAATACTTGGAACTCCTGGATCACCTCCAGCTGCTTAATAAATTGCCTTGTCTTCATTGAACTTCCAAAACCAAACCGAAAACAAAAACGTCTTTCTTCAGCAAACGCAAAATAGTCTATAACTCTGGCAGTCCCGATCACGGCCAACTTATCAGTGCCCACCTGCCAGTACCAGCCAGTTATTAATAAAAGTGCCACCCAGCAGTGCCATACATCAGTGCCCACAGTGCCACCTATCGGTGCCCACAATCTGCCTCAACAACAGTGCTGCACCTCAGTGCCACATATCCGTGCCCATCAGTGTCATCTATCAGTGCCGCCCATCAGTCCCATCTATCAGTGCCACCTATCAGTGCCATCTTATCTGTGCCGCCTTATCTGTGCCCATCGGTGCCACCTTATCTGTGCCTATTAGTGGCGCCTTAACTGTGCCTACCAGTGCCGCCTATCAGTGCCCACCAGTGCTGCCTCATCAGCGCATTTCAATGAAGGAGAAAAATTACCTGTTTGCAAAATTTTATAACAAACTATTAAACATGATTTTTTATTTTGCATCTTTTTTTGTTTAGCAAAAAATAAAACTCCCAGCTGTAATTAAATACCACCAAAAGAAAGCTCTATTTGTGGGAAAAAAAATGATAAAAATTTCATTTGGGTACAGTGTTGTATGGCCGCGCAATTGTCATTCAAAGTGCATCAGCGCTGAAAGCTGAAAATTGGTCTGGGCAGGAGGGGGGTTTAAGTGCCCGGTAAGCAAGTGGTTAAAGATGAGTTTACTCGCTCTGCTATGCAATGTGCCCTGCTGTAATCTGTTATAGCTAAATATTGGAAGGAAAATACAGCTGAGACAACAGAATTCTAAAAGTTCTTGCACTGAATACTTTGAAACTATGTTGATCCTTAATTTTTAATATACGTATATGGTCATGGAGTACTGTGTGTGTGGAATGCAGGAAATGCTGGATAGTGTACCAGAGAAAAAATTTCCCATCTTTCAAGCGCATGGGTAAGTCATTTTGTTTCCTGATATTTTTACTGATTGTTCCAGGATGTTTTATTACACCACTCTTAGATTTTCTGTAAGAATCTAATTCACCTATTGAACACATTAGACTCGTATTAAGGGTGTAACATGTTCAGCGCCTCCGCTTAACCCACCCTTTCCTGTGACAGTCATGTCATTCATTCACTGGGTTATGTGAATGAATAAACTACAATTCCCATCTGCCACCAGAGCAGACAGGCTTGTAGTTTTAATGGACACTGAGAGTGCCAATGAGCGCCTTCGTAGTCCACGCACACTTCCTACAGCTTTCAAGCTGAAAGCCGTGCAGAGGTACGGGCAGAAAACTGGAGGAAAGAGTGTATGGATGCAGTACATTGCAGGCTCATGTAGAAAAACAAAACAATGAATGCACTTTTTTTTTACCTGCAAAAATGTGCATTTATTTTTTAAAATAAAGGTGAACTTTTTTAAAGTAAATTTGTGCTTTGGCCCGTACAAAGCAACAAGTTCACTAATGAAGACCTCCCCAGCAGCAAAGACGAGCTTTGGCTTTACTTTTCCTTTAATATAAAATGCTGTGTCACTCCGTGGACACCAAGAAAAACATTTTATGGTTGGTACAAAAATCCTGCAAAAATTCAGCTCTGTCCCTCTTTTTTTCTCACAACGCAAGTGTGTGTGTTTTTTTCCCAATTCGTTTTTATTGATTTTAAAATTTTGATCAAACCGTACTTTTACAGAAAGCAAAACTTTTTGCAATAAGAAATTATGCATTTAAAACATGTCACAGTAAGTCTACACACAAATAGCTGTTTTAGGGAGAGTGTCCATCACATTAACAGTGCCATGAGGAGGTCAGACTAATATAGATTTTTTATTTTATTTTTTTCCCCTACATACAATATCTCATAACATACAGTATCTCATAAAAATACACCCCTCACATTTTTGGAAAAAAAAATGTATTATCTTTTCATGTGACGACACCGAAGAAATTACACTTTGCTACAATGTAAAGTAGTGAGTGTACAGCTTGTATAATGGTGTAAATTTGCTGTCCCTCAAAATAACTCAATTGGGCCCAAAGTTTCAATACTTTGTGTGGCCACCATTATTTTCCAGCACTGCCTTAACCCTCTTGGGCATGAAGTTCACCAGAGCTTCACAGGTTGCCACTGGAGTCCTCTTCCACTCCTCCATGATGGCATCACGGAGCCAGTGGATGTTGGAGACCTTGCACTCCTCCACCTTCTGTTTAAGGATGCCCCACAGATGCTCAATAGGGTGTAGGTCTGGAGACATGCTTGGCAAGTTCATCACTTTTTACTCTCAGCTTCTTTAGCAAGGCAATAGTCATCTTGGAGATGTGTTTTGCATCAGTATCATGTTGGAATACTGCCCTGTGGCCCAGTCTCTGAAAGGGGGGGGGGGGGGGTTATGCTTGGCTTCAGTATGTCACAGTACATGTTGGCATTCATGGTTCCCTTAATGAACTGTAGCTCCCCAGTGCTGGCTGCACTCATGTAGCCGAAGACCATGACAGTCCCACCACCATCCTTGACTGTAGGCAAGACAAACTCGACTCTGTACTCCTCACCTGGTTGTCGCCACACATGATTGACACCATCTGAACCAAATAAGTTTATCTTGGTCACCGTGCTGCAACTCTGTTTCAGGGTCTTGGCAATCTTCTTATAGCCTAGGCTAGTGATGGCGAACCTTGGCACCCCAGATGTTTTGGAACTACATTTCCCATGATGCTCCACTACACTGCAGAGTGCCTGAGCATCATGGGAAATGTAGTTCCAAAACATCTGGGGTGCCAAGGTTCGCCATCACTGGCCTAGGCCATCTTTATGTAGAACAATTTTTTTATTTTTTTTTCAGATCCTCAGAGCGTTTTTTGCCATGAGGTGCCATGTTGAACTAACAGTGACCAGTTTGTGTGAGTGAGAGCGATGATACCAAATGTTTTTCTTGGCATCCACTGAGCATTTTATGTTAAACCGGGGGGGACATACAAAGCAGTTCACAGAAATAAAGAAAATATAGGTGGGCAACCTTGGCTAACACAGGCATAACAAGGCTCAAAGCAAGTGAAATAACAGTTTACAAGCCAACAGAAAATCCATGTTACCAATCTGCAAGCTTGCAAGACCACAGAGAAAAGTTGGGTAAAACCCAAACTGTAATTTTTCTAGCAGTTTTTTTTTTCTTTTTTTCCTTCAATAAAGTCTACTGCACACAGCTGCTGGAGGTTTCCCCACTGATCTGCAGCTATCTTGCCAATCACCGTCACCCAGATCCCATGGAGTTGGATGTTGTGGGTCAGTCCTGGTTATATTAGCTGTGGAGTGCTTTCTAGGTCTTGGGACACTGGCATTGCCTCTATGCTTGCTCTGTATCTGAAGATTTGCTTAATGAGTAGGCCAGTGGGAGCATGTACCAGGACTTGCCTGCTTTTTACTGGCCGCAGGGCACCATTATTCCCCCAATTGCCGCCAGTTTTGGGTTAACATTGTGGGACAGCTCGCTGATGTCATCCACTTGGCAGAGTGTCATTTGTCTACACTGCACTTTTCCCTACTCCTATTTTTGTTTTTTTTGTTATTCCTTTTTTATTTTTTAGCAAATGTCGGGCAAGTTACAAAGGCTGACAGAATACCAACAGTTGCAATAGAAAGACAGCCATGTCAAATGAAATTACTGTAACCTCTACGTCAGCAGTAACATAACTAAGCATCATCAAATAGTGCAATACTGCAGAGAATCCAAAAACAATCTCTGGTAATGATATATCTGATAAGATAAAATCCAATGGGAAATTCCCTGGTCCTGTTGTAAAGAGCCACATGGAAAATCGATTGTCTGCTCATTTTTACTGCTTGCCTACAGTGACTTTGGTCACCTCCAGCCGTTTGTCACTCAGATCACTGACCCTCACCTGCTGCCAGCTGTTCAAAGTTCATGAGTACTTAAGGCCTTAACTCTTACCCAGAGCCTATACATTGCTTAACTGTGTTGCAGTTTCAACATGTCTAATTCTAGATGCATAGTGTACAGTCCTACTGTATTAGGTGCCCCTCAACTCCCTTTCTGCTAATGGGTTAGGGGGCTGTTTATAGTGTGCCTGTTGAGGGTGCTGTTGTCCACAGCCTGAGGTCATGTTGTCCTGTACTGTCAGTCTCTCATCTTCAGAGTCGTTCTTGGTCCTGTTGGGTCTAGCTGTGTCCTCTGCCTTTCCGGCTGGGGATTTTACTATTGTGCAGGATTCAAGTTACGCAGTTCTTTTTTTCTGACTCTGAGCACCAAGACCATTACCATGCTTCTGCTCCCTCCCCAGCAAATTCTGTATCGGATTTACCTATGGCAATGGCACCTTCTGACCATTGGCTGCAGAGACTCTAATCCTAGGTTGCTCAAGTCCTTGTTCGATCCGTTTACCCCTGAGGAGTCTCTCAATCTCTACATAATACTCCAATGTTGGTAAGGCTCCGTTCACATCTGAGCGATTTTCTGCTTGTAGCTCTAAAACATTCAAGCTAAATCCCATTCATTTCAATGGCCCCTGTGCACCCTCAGAGATTGTTTGCTCCTCCTACACGCTTGATGGGTTTACATCCATTTGGTGTAGGTTTTTTTGACAAGTGTAGCATTAAAGTGATACTAAAGTCTTGGGTGTTTTGTTATTTTTACACAAAAATTATTTTTTTATACATACCTGCTCTATTCAGTGGTTTTGCACAGAACAGCCCAGATCATCCTCCTTCTCAAGTCCCTTGCCAGCGCTTCTGGCTCCTGCAGAGTGCCCCCACAGCAAGCAGTTTGCTATGGGGTCACCCGAGCCGCTGCTCTGTGTCCATTCAGACCCTGAGCCGTGGCCCCACCCCTCTGTATCTCATTGGCTCACTGGCTTTGATATGAGCTCAGGTAAGTATAGGGGGGGAGGCTACTGCACACAGAAGGTTTTTAATATTACTGCATAGAATACATTAGGATAAACCTTCTGCCTTTAGAGCCACTTAAGTTTTGAGCGAGAGGCCACTGGGTGAAGATGTGGGCACACGTTAATCCTAACTGTATGAAAGTGCCACTTAGTACTTTGTTGAAAACTATTCTATTCCCTCTGCCTTTGGCCATGTCTTGCTTTTATTGTGGTGTCTACTTTTCGGTGAAAGGTATGCCTGCATTTAACGACCTGGGGGGGGGGGGGGGGAGGAATCAGAAGCCCTTTTCAGAAGTCTGTTCTCCCTTTTACCTTGTGTCCCAATTTTGGCTGTGATTTTTATTTTGTCAGATCCCTTTTTTAAGAGATTTCTTCCAATCAGACTTAATCTTAGAGTCACTGCTGTGCGCACTATGCTTGTTGAACATTTGGTGCACATGGCTGTGGCATTGAATTTGCACTTTGATGGCTTGCTGGAAGCCTCTTGCGTTGTTTTTTTTGTATTTGTGCATCTGTGTAGGGCACTTTGGCTAAAATGCTGGACTGGACATTTTGGATTCGGGCACCTTGCTACAGAAGGTGCTGCCCCAGGGCTATAATCTTGAGCTGCAATCCTTCCTGTGTCTCCTCAGACTGGCAGATCCCCATCAGGCTCTCAAGGGCCTTCTGGGGCAAGGAGTCAAAGCTGTGGTCACGGCTAAGGAGGAGTTCTGAAAAGTTTTAGTCCAGCCTGTTTATGAACCCAAAGGTGCCCACCATCTTTGACCTCTGGGCCTTAAATGTCTTCATTTAGGTGCCCAAAGTCTGAATGGAACCGATCAGATGTGCCATTGCCTTCTTCATCAGGAAGATTGTCTGGCTTCTGTGGACATAAATGATGCTTACTTACGTGTGCCTATCTTTTCAGTGCACCAGCATTTTATGATATTTGCAGGCCTCTGTACTACTGGTTTGGCTTTGCCATTTGGCCTATCTTTTTGGTACTTTGTTCACTAAGTTGCTGGCTCAAATGTTGACCATGTTGTGCTCTCATGGCATCCCTATTGTGAGATACTTATGCCTCCTTTACGTGGGCATTTATGTGCATACACAGGATTCCAGAAAAGATCATTAAATTCTTGTGGCTGGATTGACAGGTGTTTGTGAACAATGACGGGCACTCAGCTTTTATAAATCAATGCTGTACTCCAAGATTCCATTGCAGTTCACGTGTATCTGCAAACTCAACTAGAATGGACTCCTCATCACTTAAGTATCTGGGTCTGGTCTTGGACACATCTCAGGCCTTCCTCAGGAGAATCTAAAGCTGGCCATAAACTAGTAGATTTTGAAATGAACGTTTTACAAATATTCATATGCACATTCCTTGTACATTCGATGACTGGACAAATGTTGTTCAAAAATTTCGGTTGACTGTCATTCTCAAATTAAACCAAATACACGTTTGAAAAATAAATTCTCAAAACAAATTTCTATTTTCTTGTCACTATGGTTGAAATCAAACGTTGATTTGACCCCGCTAACCATTTGAAAATTGTCTGAATGTTATTTGAACTGTAAGAGTCTACCTCTCAGACAATGATTATCTCAAAGTCTGATTCCCTTGTTTTTCATTCTGCATGGGCCCATAAATTTTGTTACATCATCTACAGGCGGCTCAGACATATTCAAGCATATGGCCTCAAGGTTTGGGTCACCCCTCTTTCCTGTTATAGCTCACCTTACTAGTTCTGTGGGGGTCTATGGGGTTTTTCGTCATCAGGCAACCGTTTCCAGAATTGGAACGGCACCATCTGCTGGTTTTCTTTTCACACAATCTCTAAGCTCAACAAGATGGACCTTTCTGCCTCATATGCTATCTGTTTTGGGTGAAAGAACATTAAGGATACTTTCACACTGGGACTGGCAGGCTCCAACAATAAAGTGGCACTATTTCTAGCATCGTTTTAGCGGAGCTATTCGCCCACTAGCCTGGGCGGTTTTAACCCCCCTGCTAGCGGCCAAAAGGTTTAAAGTGGCGCTGCCCCATTGTTTTCAATGGGCAAGGGTGCTTTAGGTGTGGTGTATACACTGCTCCTACAGAGCTGCAAAGATGCGGCTTGCAGGACTTTTTTTTTTATTTATTTTTTTTGACCGTCCTGCAATTGCACCGCTCCCTCGGCTTTCACACTGGAGAGACAGGTAAGGCTCTTTACAGGCGCTACAGCGCTAAAAATGGCGCCTGCAAAGTGCCTGTAAAGCGCCTCAGTGTGAAAGTAGCCTAAGGCAGCTAATTGAGCCATTGCTGTTTTGAACCCCTTGAATTATCACATTCTGTCTGGGTGGTCCAAAGGACAGATAGAAAAAAAATTGACAGCAGTGTCAACAGTCAAAACGATAGGGGTTATTTATAATTTTCTACTAAAATAATTGGCTATACATACTTTCAATTCTGTTTATTTTCTTGGTTGCTGTTTTCCATTTTCAGTGTAAATTTTTGTTTTTCAGTCCATGCATTCTATTATATGTGACATATTTTATACATTTTTTATTATTATTTTTTATTATTTGTAGTTGTTTGATTTTAGGAACTTTTTTCTTTCCTTTTTTTTTCTTTCAGTTATTTCTGCCAGCTAGTGGATGGTCTGGAGTATCTTCATAGTCAGGGAATTGTGCATAAAGACATCAAACCTGGAAACTTGCTGCTCACAACAGACGGGACGCTCAAAATCTCAGATCTAGGTGTTGCAGAGGTAGGTTGTGAGAGATCAGGGGGTTACTCCTAGGATAAGCCACTCCAGCAGTGGGGTAAGGCAATATGGGGTCACCTCCTTTCTCTCCACAGGCCTTACACCCGTTTGCTGAGGGTGACACGTGCAAGACCAGCCAGGGGTCTCCTGCATTTCAGCCTCCAGAGATTGCGAATGGCCTGGACACCTTCTCAGGGTTCAAAGTGGATATCTGGTCAGCAGGCGTGACCTTGTGAGTGTACCAATGTGCAATTACCTGTGGACAATCCATGCGTATACCAATTACCCCTCTATTTTCTTTACAATTTTTGGCTTGGTTTAAACATCAGCCATATTGTTGATGGAATATTAGCTGTTTTAATTGCTTAAAGAATTACACACTTTTTTTTTTTTTTTTTTTTAACCTGTGTCTCTTTGCATAGGTATAATATCACTACTGGGCTGTACCCCTTTGAAGGGGATAATATATACAAACTATTTGAAAATATTGGAAAGGGAGACTACTCAATACCTGAGGAGTGCGGGCCACTACTGTCTGATCTGCTAGGAGGTAAGATTTCACTATATAAGAACAATCGTGTTATATGCAGCATTTATGGGGTAGTACAACAAATGGTGTGGTTTGTCATTTTTGTACTCCATAAAATTTTTTGAAGCAAATGTATATCGGCAATGAAAAGGTACTTCTGTATGTAAAAGTTATTAGTGCCTAAAATTAAGAATTGGTTTGAGAGCGTTTTGCAAGACAAATTTTTTAATATATTTTAACTTGATATGCAAGCGATGTCTTAATATACATATAGTCTCACGTCATAACAGTGAGGCTATAAAAGAGAAGAGAGGCGCCACTAAGTGTAGCAATGTGGTTAAAATTAATGAATGTACAGCATTTAGCAACTCGTATGGTTGATGTTTAAAACGAGCACATCTAAGTATGCAAGCATCAGGGGTGAAACTGTCCACATAGATAATCCTCTTCACCACCATCAACCTCATCTCTTCCACGTTGTGCTCCACGAGCAGTCGCTCTACTGCAGGGTAGCCTTCCTGGTCACGATTGTAGACTGATAGCGGAGAGAGCCGGCGGTGCGGGGGATGGTCTATGTGGACAGCTTTACCCCGGATGCCTGCATACTTAGATGTGCCTCTTTTAATCATCAACCATGTGAGTTGCTAAATGCTGTACCTTCATTAAATGTAACCATATTGCTACACTTAGAGGCACCTCTCTTCTATTTAATCCTCTGTAGCTCCTGCTGGATTTTGTTTCTAATCCCCTTGTGGAGGCTGCCGTTTGTGGATGGACATTTTATTGTTGTACAACCTGGTCACATTGCTATAATCTTTTTATATGGACCTTAAACTGAAGGACGTATGAATAAATGGTTGTGGAACAAATCATTTGAATTTCCATTATTTCTTATGGGGAAATTCGCTTTGATATACAAGTGCTTTGGATTACAAGCATGTTTCTGGAACGAATTATGCTCACAATCCAAGGTTTTACTGTAAATCTAAATTCCTTTGTCCAAAGCAACAGTCGTTTAGGAAGATGCAAGCTAGCATGCTTGTCTGATCGTGACATGTACAGTTTCTTTTTAATGGAGTGTGTTTGTGCGTATTTTTTTTATTCCTAGTCTGCAGTCAAATATTTCATGATACAGTTTCTTTGATTGCTAAATTGGTTAGATGTTGAGGTTTTAAGTTGTACGGGATCAAGGGGTAAATCCAGGGCCTGTGACTGAGCTTAACTAGAGGCTAGCTTTTTTTTTTATTTTTTTTATATAGGCATCATTATGTGTTTTGTAGGCTATCCCCAGGCAAAACATTCCATTTCATCTTGTTTTCTTACTCTTGATTCATTGACAGGAAATGAAACGAAGCCTGTCTCAGACAATGTCATGCTTCATTCCCTTTTCCACCTTGTATCTAGCTTTTTGCCCCTCTTAGAAGTCTGCAGAGTTTATTTGCAGTTGCATCTCCAGCAATTGACTGCACTAGGCATTTAATATTTGGTATGATATTTGCCAATATCAGTCCCTGGGTTTTTTTAGAACACAAACTGCTTATATGATTATAGTAACAGTATACTTTCTTTCTTAGCACCCTTTTTTAGCAAGCACTTTATTTTCAAAAGTAGCCTTTTATTATTAGGGATGGGCTCAGGCATGTTCGGATCCTAGTAACAACCAACCTGAGCAATTCCGCCAGGAAGCTGTCGCTGCACACCGCCAATTATGAGCAGTGTGTGTGCAGCTGCAGACTGGGAAATGCCCTACCTATGAATGGCATTGTGCAGTGACTGCTTCCTTTGGAGTTTGCTCAGGTGGATTGGGACTATTATCTGAGTGCACCGGAACCCATCCCTATTCATTATCTCTAGAACAGAAGCAGGTAAGGCTCTGCAATAAAAAAAAAAAAAAGTTTATCTGTAATAACAACTTTTTACAGTATGTGAGGTTGGGCATCATACAAATGACCTAACTGGAATGTGTGAGAAGGTGGGTCTTATCACCAAGCTTTGGCGCTACCTGGATGTGTCTGAGCTTTTCCTGTAGGCCTTACTTTTGGCTGTGACAGGAGTGTTTGGGAGGCTTTTTCAACTATGTGCAAGCACCACTAGAGAATTTTACACTTCACACTTGCAACCGTTTAGCCTCCACTACTCATGAACGTGTATCTTTATTTACCTTACCTTATATCTAAGGTAGATGGCACTAATAAATGGGTATAAAGACTGGGTTTGATAGAATTGTGTGAGACATTGTGTACAATAGAAAGGTGTGAGGCACATTCAAGTATGAATGCTTCAGATTTCTTCATCCACACAAATTAGGTGGATGAAGGAATCCACCGGCATGTCCCTTTTGACAGAAGTTGATCTACATAATCCACTTCTGTCGAGCAGGAGAGCCCATACACTGATCAAAACTCAGCCGTCCCTGTTGGATTGGCCAAATGTTGATCAGTGTATGGCTAGTTTAACACTTCTAGGTTGAGTATTATGCTCTCCAGTAGACATGTGCTTACACCAGTTTTTCAAACACATTTGTTGCTTTCTCTACCAGATAAAATGTTAGCTAGGCCAGTTACTTCTGCCTGCGGGTTTGGTGCAGACACCTTCAATAGCATACGCTTTCTGTAGAGTAATAAAGCTACGGTAGTACCTGAAAAGGTAGGCAGTACAATTTTATGTACAATATGGTTAGGTTGCAAAAGGCAGACTTTCAAATAAAAAGGATAAAACATGAAGAAACCTTACTTAAAGCAGAGGGCCGCCGAAAAAAAAAAAAAATATTAAAAGCCAGCAGCTACAAACTTTTAATATCTGTCCAGGGAGCCCGCAATGTCGGCAGCCGAAGCCAATCTGTCCGTCGGCTCTTGACTGCTGCCGCCGCCATCCTCGGTAAGGGAATCTAAGTGAAGCCGTGCGGCTTCACTTCCTGGTTCCCTACTGCGCATCCTCACTGGTCCCTGCTGTCTTCTGTCTCCCAGAAGACAGCAGGGGGAGGACAGAGGAGGTGGCCAGAAGTGGCGTAGTTTACCGCGAATGGCGCAGTGATTTCTGCCAGTAAGTGGGAGAAAATACCTGTATTAGACAGGTATCTGCTGCCTTTTCCCCCTTTGAAAGGTGCCAAATGTGAGACCAGAGGGGGGGAGGATTCCAAAAAGTGGAAGTTCCGTTTTTGGGTGGAACTCCACTTTAACTAATCTTATGCTCCCAGGAGCTGGTTGTGGAAAACCAAGAACATACCCCACTCAGAAGCTGGACTCCAGGAATACATAAATTTGCAGATGCTATTGACTTTTTTAGTTCCACAATACTTGTACAACTGTTTATCCGATCGCTATTTTCACAGAAAAAAACGCAAAAAAAGAATCCTTATTTGCACATAAAACCACAACATAACTTTTCTTCCAAGTTCCTACTAAGGCCCTGTACTTAATGTGGTGTGCTACATCATACGCCCATGGAGGGATGCATGGAGCACCCTTGCATCCCTGTGCAGCTAAACATGGCGTTGCTTTAGTATACCCCATGTGAATAAGGCCTTTGGTCTTGTTTAGACTTGCAGTTGGGGGTGGCAAAAATTCTCAGTTAAAGTGGAGGGCCACCCTGAAAAAAAAAAAGACATTCAAAATTAGAAAAAAATCTGAAAAAAAAAAAATGAAGAATTTTTTTTTTTTAACGTACCAGAAATGCCTGTTGCTAGGCACATCATCCTAATCTGCCTCTTCCTCCTCCGCGGAGATCTTTTGTCTTCTCTCCTCCGTGCGGCGTCTTCTGGGTAATGGGTCGCGCTGTGTTCTGGGAACTGTGTGCCCCAGAACACAGCGCGCCCCATTCAGAAAGCGCTGCGCTACTCACGCATGAGCAGTAGGAAACGGGCAGTGAAGCCTCAAGGCTCCACTGCCTGTTTCCCTTAGCCAAAATGGCGGCGCCGGGACCCGAGGGATGGGTCAGCCTCAGGCGGCCGACATCGCGGGCACCCTGGACAGGTAAGTGTGCTTATTAAAAGTCAGCAGCTACGGTGTTTGCAGCTGCTGACTTTTAAAAAATTTTTTATTTTTTTTAACCGGCCCTCCTCTTTTAAGCTGTGTTTTTGCTGCCTGCCAAACCCCCCAAAAAATGTAAATAGCTATGCACTGTAGCTACTGATGTTTAATTAAGGACACTTACCTGTCCAGGGATCCAGTGATATCAACACCCAAGCTGATTCTTCAGTCGGCTGCAGGTGCTGGCATCTTGACTAAGGGAAACCGGGCAGTGAAGCCTTTTGGCTTCATAGCCAGTTTCCTTCTGCGCATGAGTGAGTCGCTCTGTGCTTTGTGAATGGTCCCGCATCCTTCTGTGTGTGTCTCAAAAGGCTGCGGGGGGAAGGAGGAGGGGCCAAACAGATTTGTAGCTTGCCATGGCGATCTTACCCGGGAGTGGGTACCTGTCAAAACCAGGTACCTGCCCCCCACCACCCAAAAGGTGCCAAATGTGGCAGTGGAGTGGGGGAGGGTGCAAACAAGCGGAGCTTCCCCTTTTGGGTAGAGCTCTGCTTTAAGCTGTAATAGGCAGTATGTGAAAGCTGGCGGGAGGTGGGAGAGCTGGCTAGCAGCTGCAGGGCAGGCAGCACCTTTGCATTAGGCAAGTGGGGGGGGGGGGGGGGGTTAGAGCAGCACTTGGGGTATCTGACAGCTGCAGGACAGCCACAGAGGGATCAGTTTGTGGGGAATGGGGGGGGGGGGTTAGAGCAGGAAGGGTAAGGCAGTGTAAGGAAGAGTTAGATTGAGGGTGGGGGGGAACATTAGATGTCCGCATCGGCAGGAGGGGGGTTATCGCATTTAAAAATGCTCTAATTGATGGCTTATTAGCCACTGAGCAGAGCAATCAGGTTGTTCAGCAGCATCTGCTAAACAGTTATGCTATAAGTTCATGGTCTTATAGCAGGAGAAAAGAGGTCCGTACGGCGAACAGACTTGCCCACCTGGGGACAGTGTTGTAGGTCTGTAGGCCGTACAGACCTGGCAGCGAAAGGGTTAATGGAATCCCTCCTGAAAAAAGGATCATTGATCACTTAAAAACAAACTACTTTCTGGTCCCAATGCAGCATGGCAGTGTAGTTGTAAATGGGGTTCACTCAGAACAGAGACCAGCCACTAGTGGGGTACAACAAGGCTCTGCAATGTGTCCTGTTCTGTTCTATTTCATCTATATGAAAGTTGTACAACTAAAGGTTTGTTGGGCAAGATGTCTTTTTGCTTATGATACAGAAGTGTTTAATAAGGTTGACATCCTTGGAGGTATCTAACATGATTTGGCATTTGGCTGGAATATTGTTCAAAGCAGTGGAGACTGCAGTTCAATGTTTCTAAATGTAAAATCATGCACCTAGGGAATCTCTTGAGAGAGTATAACATTGGGAGTACAGTGTTAGCCAGCACTACAGAGGAAAAAAGATTTGAGGTGTACTTGTTTCAGATTATTGCAAAATGAGCGAACCGTGGAAAAAGCAAATCGAATTCTAGGATGCTTCACTAGAGGGGTCATCAGCAGCAGGAAGGAGGGGGGTCTCTTCTTCTTTTTTTTTTTTTTTTTTTTTTTTTTTATTTCTTTTTTTTTAGATCTTTAGTGAGACCTCACTTAGAAAAATGTGTCCAGTTATGGAGACCTCACTTAACCACAGAATATGGTTAACCACTTCATGCAAAACAACGTACCTATACGACATTTTGAAGAAGTGGTTGTACCGGAGTAAAGCCTGCACCTCCAGGCTTCACCCCAGTACCAATTTTTAGAGCTGGCGGTCGGCTTTATGGTAATAACTGATGTGACTCAGCAGCCACTCAGCCATTATTACAAGGAGCAGGAGGGGATGTCCCCACGGGGAGACCCAAGCGTCCAGCTGGAACATCCGCTGGCTGGTGTCCCGAACAAAGCCAAAATCGGCTTTGATCGGGTCTACAATGTAGTAACCTGGGAGTGACGTGGTTGTCAATAGTGTCGATTTTGTAAAAAAAAAAAAAATCCCTAGTATTCTAAAATTCAGATTTCGGTGTTTTGAAATAATACGCATACGTAAGACCTGCCCGCAAAATTTAAACGGTGTTCAAATCACACATGTGAGCTATCGCTGCTATTGTTAGTGAGAGCAATAATTCTAGCAAAAGACCTTCTCTAACTTTAATCTGGTAACCGTTAACAATTTTTAAACGTCACCTATGGAGGTTTTTAAGTACCATAGTTTGTGGACGTTACACAAGGTTGTGCAAACTGTGTAACGTGGGGTATCTATTTACTTGGCGTAATGTCATATTTCACAATATGCAAAAAAATTGGGCTAACCTTACTGTTTTCTTATACACTTTAAAAAACAAAACAAAAAAAACTGTGTTTGAAGGACTGCTGCGCAAAGACCATGTGACGTAAAATATTGCAACAACCGCCATTTTATTCTCCAGAGTCTTTGCTAAAAAATATAATGTTTGGGGGTTCTAAGTAATTTTCCAGCAAAAAGTACTGATTTTATCTTGTAAACAAGTGTCAAAAATAGGCTTGGGAACATATCCAGAGACGAGTAACAAAACTGGTGAGAGGTCTTAAAGATTAAACGTATCAAGAGTAACTTAAGGAACGTAATATGCACAGTCTCAGAGAAAGAAGGGAAAGGGGGAGACATGATTGAAACCTTTTAAATGCATCAATGGGGTGAATAAGGTTCAAAAGGATCCCCCCCCCCCCCCAACTCAGCTGCAAGTGGGAGCGGGTACCTGTCAAAACAACCCAAATAATATTGCTTGAGAAATACCCTTTCATATTATGAATCTTGCCACAACTTCCTGGATATCGGTGCTGATACCAGGCATTTGAGCTTGTATCTGTACTTGGGCCAAATGCTGGGGATACTGAAACCGATACTTTGTGTTGCGATTATATACAATACAAAATGAATGGGTGCAAATCGCACTGCAAAGGATCGCATGCGATTTGAATGGGAATGCAGTGCAATTCCTGTCCGAATTGCATGTGATCACCCCCCCCCCACTGCCTGTGTGTGAGTGTGTATGGGGATTAGTGGCATCTAGTGGGCAGTAAAAAAATGTGGGACACTGCTCCACCCTCTCAAAAAACACCTGCTGAAAAATCCTCACACAAATTCACCTGTTGAGGGGAAGGGAGCCATCTGCCATTATGCAGCACTCAAAAAAGAACCCCCAAAGTAAATCCTATATATGCTACTATACCGTATATACTCGAGTATAAGCCGAGATTTTCAGCCTCTTTTTTGAGGCTGAAAGTGCCCCCCTCGGCTTATACTCGAGTCATCGCTGTCTGCCCGCTCGATCAGCGTGTCGAGCAGACAGACAGCGGCCATTCTATAGTTCAAAAGCCGCGCCTCCGGCTCCGCCTTCGCCTGTGATAGGCGGAACACTGAATTTCCCAGCAGCCTGTGTTCCGCCTATCACGGACATCGTATCATCCTCGTACTACGGACGAGGATGATACGATGTACGTGATAGGCGGAACACAGGCTGCTGGGAAATTCAGTGTTCCGCCTATCACAGGCGAAGGCGGCGGCGCAGTTTTTGAATTTTACAATGGCCGCCGAGGCGCCGACGAACGAAGAGGGCACGGGACGGAGGCAAGGCACGGCACGGCACGGGACGGAGGCAAGGCACGGCGGCGAGGCACGGAGGCAAGGAGGCTCGGCACGGGACGGAGGCTCGGGACAAAGGCTCGGGACACAGGTAGGCTGGACACACACACACACACACACACACACACACACACACACACACACACACACACACACACACACACAGGGATGGATGGATGGATGGAGACACACACACACAGGGATGGATGGATGGATGGAGACACACACACACAGGGATGGATGGATGGATGGATGGACACACACACACACAGGGATGGATGGACGGACACACAGGGATGGACGGACACACAGGGATGGACGGACACACACACAGGGATGGACAGGCATGTCTTACCCTCGGCTTATACACGAGTCAATAAGTTTGCCAGTTTTTTTGGGGGTAAATTGGGGGCCTCGGCTTATATTCGGGTCGGCCTATACTCGAGTATATACGGTAAATTAAAATAAACTTGAAAAGTTTGTGTATCCTCATCAAATGGATGAGGAGGGGGGGAAAAGGATAGGAGTGGGAGCTTTTGGCTAAAATCATATAAGTGTAACTCGAGAATAAAAAAAAAACCTGGCTTTAGCTCAACCACCTCCTCGCTTAATGGGGAAAAAAAAAACTCTCACAACATCACAATAAGGCAAAAAGTTTAATGGTATGAAAAAGTTCTGGAAAACGACATGTTTAAAACGCACATGACCATACCCATACATTTCTAAAAATGTGACCACCTCTACAGTTGTATTGCAGAACCATGAGTGCTATTGTGTTGTATATAATGTATTTTATATTAGCACTGAGCTACTTAAGAGAACAAACATAGATGGAATTGTACACCCTGGTAGCTGGCAAAATTGTCCTGTGAGGTAAAGGAGTGAAGATGAACTACAGAAAGCATGGATGTTGCACCACCGTCCTAGCTCTAAAAGAACAAAGGCCGATGACAAATGGTGAAGACAATCGAACACCAGATTAAATGTTTCATCAAAATCAATGCTTGGTCATCACATGTTGTGCCATGCTTCAAACCCTCAGGGTAATATTGTGGTCACGACATCAGAGGTGGTCACATAAATCGCCTCACCAGTTTCACCGGACTTCTCCCGGCTTCTTCAGAGGCTAAATTCAGGTTTTCTTATTCTTGAGTTACACGGCCATCTGTCATTACCTGGTGGGGGGAAGGGGGTCATCTGTCATTACCTGGTGGGGGGAAGGGGGTCATCTGTCATTACCTGGTGGGGGGAAGGGGGTCATCTGTCATTACCTGGTGGGGGGAAGGGGGTCATCTGTCATTACCTGGTGGGGGGAAGGGGGTCATCTGTCATTACCTTTGGGGGGGTGTCATCTGTCATTAGATGGTAGGGAAAAGGAGGCCATGTCATTACCAGGAGAGGGGGGGGTTGTATTTTTAACACCTTTCCTGCACCTCCACATCACTGCAGCTTGGCCTTGAGAGGGGTAACTGGGTGCTGTTTTTAATGTATAAAAGGTGTGATATCCCCAGTGGCAACCACTCTTGCAGCCCCCTGCCCAGCACAGCACCTTCCTCCTGCCTTGCTCAGCCCTACATGTGCGAACAAGGTGGGAGCAGACAGGCCACACTCTGAGCTTACGGGTGAAAGCAGTGGGCTTCTATGTGAATCTAGAAGTCAGTGGGCCGTCTATCCAAGGTTAGGCCCATTGAGTTTCTTTTGCATACAAGCCGACCACTTTCACCCAGCAGCTGAGTGTGGCCTGTCTGCTCCCACCTTGTATGCAGTGGAGGGGGGAGAGCCCCAGGTCAAATTTTGCAACTAGGCCCACGGGCTTCAAGCTATGCCTCTGCTGTGAGTTCTAACATTGTTTAAACTCACTAGATGTTGTTTTAATTCCTTTCTAGACTTGCACACAGAGGAGCACTGCATTCCTGTTCAAAGCGCATGTGATTCTTTGCAGTGCAATTTACGCCAACTTTTTTGTATTGTTGCAAATCGCATTGCAAAGTAGCAGTACTCAGTATCGGTGAGTACTTGACCGAAAGTATCGGTACTCGTTGGTGTAACCCTAGTAAAAACAAAAGTGGACTTTTCATTTCCAGTTATTTGTGGAGACTTGTGCCTTTTGAATAGGTAGCAATGGTCCCTCCAACCACTTTGCATATTATTTTATATATACTGTGATTCTATACTTGACAAATATGCTGCAGACATCTCCCCTCCACTGAGTCTGGCTGCATCCATTTTAACTGTGGGCAGCTGAACCTGCTGTCTGTTCACTTCCGACACACACAGAGGCACACCTCCAGCTCTCATTGGCCCTCTCATGACTCCCCCCCCCCCCCCCCCCCTGGCAAACTCCCACAAGAGAGCTGTGCATGATATCATAAGCCTAGGCTTTTTACCAAACAGGAAGTGGGCTGTATAAGTTATTTACTGGCAGGAAAAAAAAGTTTTAGTATCCAAAGTTAAAACTACAAGGGCAGAAGATTTAATAGATGGAAATTTGAAAAAATTAAGTTCCGCTTTAAATGCTATCCATGTCCACGCAGAATATACTTTTTTTTTTTTCCGGACAACCTGTCATAAAATACTTGCTTACTCCTGACTGTCACCGGTGATGCACAGAGCTCTGTGTCATAGTGGTGCAATTCCCATGTGCAAACACACGAGTGACCTCCTCATGGCCTGGCCAAACAGCACAAACATGAAGAGCGGACCAGGAGAGAATAGAAGTGCCCCCTTGTTTTGTTTTTTATGCGCAGTAATGAACTCATTTTGTCTTGAATTTTGTAGTCCACAAGTCAGACTGGTGACCAAAAAATGTAATCAACTGTGATACTGTAGATCAGTGTCTCCTAAACTGGAGGCCATGGGTCGGATGCAGTCCTTTTGCTTGCCTTTAACTGATCTTTAGGGTACTATTCCTTCCTCTGGTAAAAACAATAGGGGACAATTTCTCACCCAGCAATGGGTCACCAATTTCCTTACTGATACCATCAATGGGGCACTTGTCCTTCCAGTGACAACAGTGATGAGCCTTATTTCTCCCACTGATAAGAAAGGGGCATTATTTTTTTCCATTAACACACAGCATCATTCCTTCCACTGACCAGAATAATGGGGCACTATTCCTCCCAATGACACAAACCATGGGAACGCTGTCCTCCACTGACACCAATGGAGCATTATTCCTCCTACTACAGGTGCTAGGTCTTTTTGTTTACACCCATTGACTTCTGGGGCATTTTCAAGTCCAGCTGGCAGTAGTCTGGCCCACTCGAAGTCTGAAGGAATTGTAAACCAGTTTAGAGCGTTTGAGAAACCCTGCTCCAGATGCAGCAGCATCCCATTTTTAAAAAGTGCATTTCATTCACAGTGGAACATTGTGAATATAAAGTGACCCGGAGGTTAAATTGTAGACTGTTCTTCTTAAAGTAAATGTAAAATATCCCATTCAGTTTAAAATAGAAATGAAAGTCAAAACGTTTGTGTATACAAATGAAAAAAAACAACATTGTTTTACTTTATTTTTTTATAAGGCTTTCATGCACACGAGACACAGATGCAAACGCTGCTGGACACATGTTGAAACCGGTGTTTAGAAACGCGCGTTTCGCCGCGATTTTTACCGCGATTTAGCGGCGTTTTACCGCGTTTGCGTCTAGAAGCGTTTAGTTAAGCTAACATCATAGACCCTCCCCAGCTCAAAAATTACCTATTTCAGCAATTTTGTGAGACCAGAGTGAGTAGCAGCAGCTATGAGAGCTGCAGTGTACTTGTATTTAGCGTGTCACTTGCCACGGCACCTGCCACAAGTTGTGGATTGTCCACTTGCCACGTGACTTGCCACATCACCTGCCACGTCACTTGCCATGTCATCTGCCACAAGTTGTGGATTGTCCAACTGCCACGTCACCTGCCACAAGTTGTGGATTGTCCACTTGCCACGTGACTTGCCACATCACCTGCCACGTCACTTGCCACGTCACCTGCCACAAGTTTTGGATTGTCCACTTGCCACAAGTTGGGGATTGTCCACTTGCCACGTCACTTGCCACAAGTTGGGGATTGTCCACTTGCCACATCACCTGCCACGTCACCTGTCACAAGTTGTGGATTGTCCACTTGCCACCTGCCATGTCACTTGCCACAAGCTGTGGATTGTCCACTTGCCACGTCACTTGCCACGTCACTTGCCACGTCACCTGCCACAAGTTTTGGATTGTCCACTTGCCACGTCACTTGCCACGTCAGCTGCCACGTCACTTGCCACAAGATGTGGATTGTCCACTTGTCACATCACCTGCCACGTCACCTGCCACAAGTTGTGGATTGTCCACTTGCCACGTCACTTGCCACATCACCTGCCACGTCACTTGTCACGAGATGTGGATTGTCCACTTGCCACGTCACCTGCCACAAGTTTTGGATTGTCCACTTGCCACATCACTTTCCACGTCACCTGCCACAAGTTGTGGATTGTCCACTTGCCACGTCCCTTGCCACGTCCCCTGCCACAAGTGGATTGTCCACTTGCCACATCACCTGCCACAAGTTGTGGATTGTCCACTTGCCACGTCACCTGATACAAGTTGTGGATTGTCCACTCGCCTCGTCACTTGCCACATCCCCTGCCACAAGTGGATTGTCCACTTGCCACGTCACTTGCCACGTCCCCTGCCACAAGTGGATTGTCCACTTGCCCCGTCACATGCCAGTCACCTGCCACAAGTTGTTGATTTTCCACTTGCCACATCACCTGCCAGGTCACTTGCCGCGTCACCTGCCAGGTCACTTGCCACGTCACCTGCCACAAGTTGTGGATTGTCCACTTTCCACGTCACTTGCCACTTCACCTGCCACGTCACTTGCCACAAGTTGTGGATTGTCCACTTGCCACATCACTTGCCACCTGCCATGTCACTTGCCACAAGTTGTGGATTGTCCACTTGCCACATCACTTGCCACCTGCCATGTCACTTGCCACGAGATGTGGATTGTCCACTTGCCACGTCACCTGCCACGTCACCTGCCACAAGTTTTGGATTGTCCACTTGCCACGTCACTTGCCACGTCAGCTGCCACGTCACTTGCCACAAGATGTGGATTGTCCACTTGTCACATCACCTGCCACATCACTTGCCACATCACCTGCCACGTCACCTGCCACAAGTTGTGGATTGTCCACTTGCCACGTCACTTGCCACATCACCTGCCACGTCACTTGCCACAAGATGTGAATTGTCCACTTTCCACGTCACCTGCCATGCCACCTGCCACAAGTTGTGGATTGTCCACTTGCCACGTCACCAGCCACATCACCTGCCACAAGTTGTGGATTGTCCACTTGCCATACCACTTTCCACGTCACCTGCCACGTCACCTGCCACAAGATGTGGATTGTCCACTTGCCACATCACTTTCCACGTCACCTGCCACAAGTTGTGGATTGTCCACTTGCCACGTCCCTTGCCACGTCCCCTGCCACGTCACCTGCCACAAGTGGATTGTCCACTTGCCACATCACTTGCCACATCACCTGCCACAAGTTGTGGATTGTCCACTCGCCACGTCACTTGCCACATCCCCTGCCACAAGTGGATTGTCCACTTGCCACGTCACTTGCCACGTCCCCTGCCACAAGTGGATTGTCCACTTGCCACGTCACCTGCCACAAGTTATGGATTGTCCACTTGCCACGTCACATGCCAGTCACCTGCCACAAGTTATGGATTTTCCACTTGCCACGTCACCTGCCAGGTCACTTGCCGCGTCACCTGCCAGGTCACTTGCCACAAGTTGTGGATTGTCCACTTTCCACGTCACTTGCCACAAGTTGTGGATTGTCCACTTGCCACGTCACTTGCCACCTGCCATGTCACTTGCCACAAGTTGTGGATTGTCCACTTTCCACGTCACTTGCCACAAGTTGTGGATTGTCCACTTGCCACGTCACTTGCCACCTGCCATGTCACTTGCCACAAGTTGTGGATTGTCCACTTGCAATTGCAATTGTTTAAAATATTTTTCTAATGGTTTTTCATCATTTGCAATCATTTTTGAGATTTTTAATGTAAAAAAAAAGGTCACCTTTAAAAACGCATATAAACGCAAACGCGGCTAAACGCGGTAGTGGCGTTTTGCCGCGTTTTACCGCGTTTTGCGTCTGAAACGTGGAAATTTTTGCTTCTGAACGCATTTTTTTGCTTCTGGAAAAACGAGATTAAACGCAACTGCATAAAAACGGAAAAAAACTAAACTGTGTGCATGGACACATAGGATAACATTGAATGAGTTCAGGGGCAGTTGAAAAAACTGTCCGACCTGCATCTGAACGCGCGTTTAACTGCGTCTCGTTTGCATGAGGCCTAAGGCCACTTTCAGACTGAGGTACTTTACAGGCGTTTTAGTGCTAAAAATAGCGTTTGCAAAGTGCCTGCAAAGCGCCTCTCCTCACTCCAGTGTGGAAGCCCGAGTGCTTTCACAATGAGGCGGTGCTATTGCCGAATGGGGAAAAAAAGTCCTGCAAGCAACATCTTTAGGGCGGTTTAGGAACTGTGAATACACCGCTGCTAAAACGCCCCTGCCATTGAAATCAGCGGCTTTGCGGGAGCTTTCAATCCTTTTTCAGCTGCTAGCTAGCGGGGGGTTAGAAGATGCTTGCTAGCAGCTGAAAAGTGCTGCTAAAACAATGGTAAAGCACTGCTAAAACTAGCGGCACTTTACTGCAAACTTGGCCGCTGCTTAAGTGTGAAAGTGGCCTAAGCGATTACATAATCTCTGTTCTCAGCTGCATAAGGAGCTCAGGGAGAAAGAGGAGGAGAAACGGCAGTACACTGCTCTTCCCATCGGCGTGTCGGGACGCATCTGATCTTTGGAGGAGAGCAGGCTAAGTTCCCAGTACAGCCAGAGAACTGACTACGTTGTTCTTTTATGCCTTGTGCAGTCAGTTTTTAGGAAAGCAGAGGGACTGGCATCAGGGATTTCACACAAAGGAAGTAATACAAAGAGAACAGGATACGATCTCATACAAGTACATGGTACAGCAGGCAAATATCATAATTCTGAAGTGTTGGGGTAACATATACTCTTCAAGGTTACTCTGCCTGGGAACAAGATTTTTGTAAGATGGAGTACATGCCGGAACAGCGGGTAGACCTTAGAATGGTACCGTGGCATTTTTAGGGAACAGTAAACTTTTAGGTAAGCTTCCCTTATACTAGCTGCTTATGTGTTTTTTTGGGGGTTTTTTTGTCTTTTTTTTTTTTATTATTGCAGAAGCCCTGCTCTGGATACCTTCTTATTGCATCTTCATTTTAAGTATAGTGTCTCAAAGTGTATATTAGCAATCTAAATATTGAATCCTGTATGCATGAGGAATAAATGTAAATTACTTTAATTCATGGCAAATAAAAATACCTAGTTTTAAAATTTTAGATCTAAAATACATTGACTGTAGCAGCTTATTCCTTTTTTTTTTAAGCAAGCGTTGGATGTTCTGCAATACCCATACAGCACAGTGTGTGGAGCTGCCTTATCACTACAAGATATACCTGAATGTTTAATATGCGATGGAGCACCACTCCTCAGTCTGTACAGGATCAGCTCTGACGTCTTTTCATTCATAGCAAACTCCATAGAGGTTATTAATGTAAACCTTCATTCAGTGGTGCAGAGCTGCGTGTCTTTGTGTGGGTGTATTGGATAGAAAGGAGGAGAGCCTTGGCTTGCAGTGGTTGGAGTCTCAGAGAAGCCCGTATGCTTGTAGAATCTAAATGGGTTCCCTGAGTAATCACTGATTCATTTTTTTTTCTTTCCCTTCTGCTTTGAGAATTTTAAGCAGGGATAAAAAAAAAAGGCAGCCTTTGCAATACGTTTAAAGCGGCATTGTGGTAACCTGTGTTAAGAATGAGATTAGGGTATGAATGTATTATATAGGAGCGCCTGCTGTAAGCTTGCCTAGTATGTTAGTTGGAAAACAATAAAGGTTTATATATTTCTTCTTCTTTTTTTTTTTTTTTTTTTTTTTAAACACTTAAAAAAAAGTTACCAAAATGAATGTAGAGCACATGTGACTAGATAATCAGTGTTGCGAGAATAGGAGCTTCCTACAAACTGCAACCCAGAATGAAGAAAATGGGGGGCTTATTTGTGAATCTGTTCTTTTGCTTCCTATATTGGATCATTTACCTGGGGACATTGTATTCTGACAGCTGCTGTCAGAATGTACTGATCAGTGGCAGCAACATAAGAGGGTGGGATGGCCACATACTGAATGTAGCCGATCCCTGCTGAACCAGACAGATTTCAGTTGGTGTATAGTCAGCTATAGGCCCCTGTAACAGTTTGAATGGGCCTGGTAAAAATTTACATGCAGGGGGCTCCTAGCAATAGCTGTGGGCAACAGCCCCTTTGTAAGCAACAAGGGGCTGACTGCTCCCACAGCTAATCATGGCCACTCCCATGTAATCGCTTATGGGTTGATTATCTGCAATGATTGGCGCTGGATGCAGATTGACTGATCATTACAGGTAATTGCTCCATGAGCAGTTTACATAGGAGTGGTCGCAGTTGTCTTTGGAAGCCGTCACCCTCCTGTTGCTTTCTATGGGGCTGCTGCCCGCAGCTGGGTCCTCTGTGTGTGTGATCAGTAACGGCCCCATTTGCAACTGGTGTGACATGCACTTCGACTTTGGGAGCACATGTCGCATGACGTCCACAAACCAATGGTTCCCTATGACAGCCATCTTAACTGGTCCGACACAAGACGATCCGACTTTAGAAAAGGTTCCTGCACTATCTCAGCCCATTCAATATCGTTAGTCAGATCCTCGTCCTAACCATCCGACATGGTGATTACAGCAGCAGGAAAAAAGGAATTTATCACAAGTCAGCGCAAAATCTCATCTTGGTCAAGTCAGATGGCTGTAGGACCGATTGGTCGCAGAGTAGAATGACAGTCTTGTCATCTAAAAACCCTACATAAACTGTTCCCCATCTTTGATTTGTTAAGCTAGCCATACAATGGTAGCTTTCCAAATGAACGTTCACCCTCTTGATGACTTGATGATTTGGAATGAAATGTAATTGAAATTTTCTCGTCATTGCAGTCACACAAACAAACTTGATTGAAACAAAGATTGATCTGACCCCATCAATGAGTGTAAGCACAGGTTTAGAAAGGAAAGTTGGGGGGGGGAACTCATAATCAAGTGAACAAGCAGATGACACTAGAAGCTAAAAAATTAAATCAGGAAATGGTAGAGTCATATACTATATTTATATATTTTTACACACCATCTTTAGACTCTAGTCAATGTCTATTACTTTGCTTTATTTTTCCTTGTATATAAGGTTTATGTATTTTGATGCGTATAGAGATGCATTAATAAGATCTAAATCGTTCTGTCACCATGGAGATTGGTTGTCTGTGGTTCATAGTACTGTCAGTGGGTGAGTGTAGCCGTGTGGTACTAATACTGCAAATCGGTTTATATGATCCCAAAATGTTGATAAACTAAACTAAACTATTTCAGCATTTGACAGGAGTCGGGAAGTTTTAGGCCATCTCTGAAGAGAAAATGTTTTCATTTCTCAGATACAGTAAAACTGACAGAAAGGTGGCATGTTAAATAAGAAGTATGGCCAAAGCTTTTTTTTATGGGCCAAATTTCACTTCTGGGCCACAGGATGCACTTGCATTTGCTCTCCTTTGAGCCAGAATTGGCTGACAGCAGGCGCCCGAGAGCCACTACAGGCTCTGCACGGATCCCAACTGTATTGTTCCCATCCCACTCCAGTTGCTCCAGTGAATGCTGGAGAAGCAGAGTGGAGAGCGGTGACTGACAGTCATTGATCTCTGTTCAGAGAAAACCAAGAACTGAGCAATCGGGAGTTGTGTGATCCCTCAGTTCTTTTGTCTTGGAGCCAACAGGACACAGCTGTAGCATCACATCGATTTTTATGCAGTATAGATGTTTTGTTGTTTGGGTTATTTAAAAAAAAAAATAAAAAAAAAAAAATCTTTTTTTTATAGCCCAACTAAACTTCACATTATTTAAACTAAAAACATCTCTTTTGCGAGCCATTTCACACTTTCCCTACATTTTGTTGTAGCCAGTGGCTGCCTTACTTTCAACTTCGATACTTTTGATGCACGCTAGCCATAAAATAGCATTCATAGAGTCCTGGCCCCCTTTTGCCTCGCCAACATAGAATATCTTCATGCTGTATCCATACTTTGTCACCTTCTTATCGCCTGCTTATCCCAATCACCTATTTTATGTCAGACTGGGAGTAAGAACTGGGATGTACTCTCTCTCCCCAGAGGATTGAAAAAAAGTTATTCTTTTCACTTTCAAATTAGCGCTAGCTTACCCATCGCAGGAAAGGAACCACAAAATCCTGACCCTCTGGTATTATTGTCCAGTCGTGCTACACAATATTATATGGTTTATACCTGATCAATGTTGGCGATCTGGTGATCCAGGTGGTATGCGTCTCCATGTGTGGTGGTCCTGTTGTAAAATTAAACCATTTTGAATGACTATCTTTTGACTGAGCCAGCTTTTTATTAGGGGAAGGTCTTGGGCAGCGGAAGTAGCCCTGTTTTCCATGTTCCCCCGGCTGCATCAAACACATTAAAATAACCTGTTCTGATTCTTAATTATGGTGTGCTGTGCTCTGGTTCCTAAACGTTGGAAGTACCCCATGACTTCTACTGTCTGGTGTCTGGGAATTGCTGAACTACATAATGGGCATGTAGGAGCTACTGGCCACAGCCAAGGAAAACTTTACTTAAAGACTTGTGATTTTCTTGGATCATGTTTTTTGATTCTCCTAAACGTTTGCCCCTTCCTACGTAATTGGTTAATTATTGTAGCCTTTTGGGTTTCCCTTTCCCTGTCCTATGCTTGTCTCTTACCCCCCCCCATTTTGTTTGAAAAAAGTTTCACTTTATTAGATCACACTGTTAGACCCCTGACACTACTTATTTTTTAAAGAATCGTTTGCTTTGTATAGCTCTCCATTGAGCTTAGCCTAGCTTTGGGCTTGGCTTTCTTCCTCTTTTCGTTGCCCCCAGCAGCATGGCCAACCAAGCAGTGTCCGGAGCCCGCAGCCAGCGGACGTTTACACGGCTCTTTCAGAATCTTTCTTTGCGATGTTAGGGCACTTTCAACCTGAGCAGCGCCGGGCGTTGGCAGCAAAGTGCCACTATTTTTAACGTTGCTTTACCATAGAATTGGTGGTGCTTTTCGGCCACGCTATCGCCGAAAAAGGGTGCTGCCCATTGATTTCAATGGGCAGGGGCACTTTAGGAGCGGTGTATACATCGCTCCTAAAGCACCTCAAAGAAGCTGCTTGCAGGACTTTTTTGAGCATCCTGCCAGCGCACCGCTCCAGTGGGAACGGAGAGGTGCTTTACAGGTGTTATTTTTAGCGCTATAGCGCCTGTAAAGCACCTCCGTATGAAAGCAGCCTTACTGATGACCATAATAATTTTGTGCATTGTTGACAGTGCTGTATTTCATTGCTTTCTCCTTGCCTGTGTGTGTCACTTTTTTCAATAAATGTATTTTTAAACATCCCAGGTGGAAAGTCCTAATACTGATCAAATTTTGGGTGATTTTTCTGCTTACATAATTTGTTCTGTGGGTGGCCCTGTTGGCACTGCCCAACTGAACAAAGGTATTTTTTTAATTATTTTTTTATTTTATTTTTTTTGTCAAAAGTGTTGAGTGCCAAATTCCCAGCCGATTAGTGCCTGCATCCAAACTGACCCCTTTCAGTTCTTCTCACAGCTACAGCCAGAACTATCCAATCGGCAGGGAGCATGCATGCTGATTGGAAAACTCTAGCTGAATCAGGGTGGTTTGCTGGACCTTCATAGAGAGACCACTGCTTTTACACAGAGAGCAAGGATCCTTCTTAACAGCATTCTGTCTAGGCACAGGCTTTTCTACTCAAGCTGTGGATGCTTTCTAAAGAAAAAAAACTGTAAAGACTTTTCACACTCTGTTTGGTTACACCTAAAATGGTATTGACCTGATTTAAACCAAAAGGTTTTAAGCCTTTTCAGTGTGTAAATTGGGAAAACTGAAAGTAACTAGCATGCATAGTGCGGAAAGTGGTCTGTTTTCAACTAATTTTTCAAACTTTATCTTGAAAATTAACATAGTCCCCAGATATTTGTTGCATATGAGACGTGGACACTTACTTTCTGTGCACCTTTTTAGCTCCCTTCTTTACTGCATTAGTTTGAGTACATTGAGCACTGCTCAGTGCGGTGCTCTAATAGAACTACTGTGCGTCATTAATGGTGTTCCCAATACAGATCTGAACATTATGGCGCTAGTACAATGACAGTTGGGGAACAGTAATTACATGTATAAGGCCCCTTTCACACTGGGGCGGGAGCGGTGTCGGCGGTAAAGTGGCGCTATTTTTAGCGCTGTTTTACCGGCGGTATGCGGCCGCTAAGGGGGTGGTTTTAACCCCCGCGAAAAGGTTAAAACCGCCTCCAAAGCGGCGCTGCAGCGGCGCTTTGCCGGCAGTATAGCTGCACTGCCCCATTGATTTCAATGAATAGGAGCAGTGAATACACAGCTCCTTCACCGCTCCAAAGATGCGACTAGCAGGACTTTTTTCACTGTCCTGCTAGCGCACTGCTCCAGTGTGAAAGCCCTCCGGCTTTCACACTGGAGTGAAAGGGGCCATATTTTTTCAGCCACTACACAGGCGCTATTTTTAGCACTGTAGTGTCTGAAAACTGTCCCAGCGTGAAAGGGGCCTTAGGCTGAATGACAGTTACTAGCAATTCTCCATTCACACCATGGCTTTCCGGATCACGGGACACACTTGCAATCCCTGTTTCTTTCAATGGCACCCAAAACGCAGCACATCATATCCACCCACGATCCGGAACGCCATGGTTTGAACAGAGCCTTGAACAGGGTTGATTTACTAAAACTGGAGCGTGCAAAATCCAGACAAGCTCTGCATAGAAACCAATCAGCTTTCAGATTTATTTATTTATTTATTTATTTTTTTTGTCAAATCTTGTTTGAACAAGCCTTAAAAACTGGTTACCATGCACAGCTGCACCAGATTTTGCACTCCTTGGTTTTAGTAAATCAACCCCGATGTATCTTTTTAAAATGAACATTGGCTTTACAATAATACCTTTTTAGTTAGCCTTCAGTTATGCTTTGTTGCTTTGCTCCGTGAGTAATGTCAACCCCCGCTGTAGGCGGTGTTCATAGCTGCATGTTCTAGGTGTGTCGTGGGTGCACTGTGTTGGAAAGAGGACTTTTTTTCTCCATCTATGATGCGATTTCCCACACGACCTCTTGCATAAAGTTCAGTGGCAATGCACCCAAGAATCCACAACGTGTCTGTAACCCATCGGAATTATGAACAGGTCCTTTAGCTGTTAGAAATGTAATAGTTGGTTGTTCACAAAAGTAGTAATCTGGCAGGATTTTTTTTCCTGTTCTGTATTTACTGCAGAGTAGGTTATTGAATATGGGTATAGGATCCCCTTTTTTTTAAACGAAATAAAAAAAAAATTAATTTTAGTGCCGCATAATATTTTGTTTACAGGACGTAGTTTGTGGGAGAGGCCTCTCTCCAATACTGCATCAAGCAGTGTATTAGTAATATGATGGTGGCCAGACATGTGATGTAATTTACCAGACTAAACGGCGTGTGGATCGCAAAATAAGATTTACTATAAACCGAATCACTAGAAAATATTGACAAACGCGTGCCACATGAGGGCTGCCTGTGCTGATCATGATTGCCAACTGCCGTGTGCAGCTTGCTGCACAGCGTGCATTGACTGCTCCTTTTTGTAAGATCTGCTTACTGATCTGTATTGTAAGATCTCGGACCAAAATATTTAGAAAATTTAGCTGGAAGTTTACTGTTTTTTTTTTTTTTTTTTTTTTTTGTAGAGCGTTTACCATAACTGCTGTTTCAGATGTTCAATATCCCAACTATGCTTTTGATTAATTATTCATACTCTCTTTTCCCCTAGGAATGTTGGAATATGACCCAACCAAGAGGTTTTCAATACAGCAGATTCGTCGTCACAAGTGGGTTCAATTTCTTGCTGTCACTAGAACTATAGCACCTCATTCTTAGAAATGTTTGGTCTAAGTCAGTGGATGATGGTCATGATGATGGACGTGTGTGACTACTGAACATATAACGGTTAAGGGGATATACCTGGCTTGCATCTAATAACACTCTTAAGCTTCTCCTCCTAACTACTGCACACAGTGTTAGTAATGCATTTCAGAGTTCATGCATATTTATTTCTATTTTTGTTTGGTTTCTTTAAGCCTCCCCGATTCCTGTTTTTGCTTATGTACTTTCACCATGTCATTGTTTTTACATCATTCATTCATTTTTTACTTCCTTTGCTTGTTCTCTCTTTTTTTTTTTTTTTTTTTTTTTTTTTAACCTGTTTTTATGTCATGAGTGGCATAGGAGTGAAGATTAGCGAAATTATGTTGGGACAGGTAAGTATAAATAGCCTTAATTTGCAGGATCCCCTTTTATATTTTTATTTAATTTTTTTTAATTGGTGAAAGATTGTTGTGGTTAATTTTAGGATTCTGGTTAATTCTTGATATTTGAGGGTCAGATTGAAAGAAAAGTATAACCAAAGCTTTTTTGGCCCTACTTCTCCTATGGATCAGAGGAGTGAAGATTGTTCTGTCGGCTTACGTCACTCAGCCAGTATAGATGCTGGATCGATCCCAACTTTACATTAGGGATCCACCCAGAAGGCTGGGAGACTGAGCCAGCTGCTCCTGCCCCTTGCACAGCCTGGTCCTCCAGTGAGCACTGGAGGGGCAGAACAGAGAGCCGGTGACTGACTGTCATGGCTCTCTGCTCAGAGTGGAGGGGAGAACTTGAGCAATAAGTTCTAAGTGCAGAGGCAATGGGGGACAGATGCAGCATCGGATCAATGCTGCATCCCCCTAGGTGAGTAAGTTTGGGGTTTTTATTTTTTTGTTTTGTTTTTTGAAACCCGAACTTCTTTAAAGTAACGTTAAACCATACCTACCCCAGCACATTTGGAAAGATACTTCATTTTTTTGTTTGTACCAAAACTTATCAGCATTGCAAGATATTGACATCTGACCTTTTACTCCTTTGGTACCTTTTGGGAGGACAATGAAAGCAATTAGTTTGTGCACACACACACTTAAGCCTACACATGGGCTGAATATCTACCAGTATCGGCCAGTTCAAAAGAAACCAGCCGACTTTCAGCCAGTGTGTACTGCAGCCAGTCCGACAGAAGTCCAGCTTCAATCGAACGGGCATGCTGGAAACCAGCAACTGATTGGCATCCAGTCAGCATTTACCGCCAATGGCTGCGAGTGCTGACCAGTGTGTTTTGCCGAGGGGGAGTCCCCCTGTCAGAACACAATGGCTCAGAGGGGAGATTGCTGTACTAACATCATTGGAAAACCAACAGCCGACTGGTACTCCATCAGCACTCTCAGCCAATGGCTCAGAGTGCCAACAAGAGTGTTCTGGGGGGGGGGGGGGCGTCCCCCTGTCTTAAACAGCTCAGCGAGAGAGATTGCTGTACTAACCTTGGACTGTTAGTACCGTGGCTCCAACCGGAGCTGTCAGGCTTTTTTTTGAGTGTGTTCCAGGCTTTATTAGCAATGATCACTGACGCACAGTATAGTGCAGCCATTTTCAACTCGGGTTCCTGCTGAGGTTGCTGTGGGTTCATTGAGCTGTGGCTGATTCACTTCCCATTTGGTGCTGAATGCAATAGTTCCAGGGCCAATGTCACTTGAAAGCATCAATAGCAAGACACCAATGATCCCTTTAGCTGTCTGTAAGGCTGGACAGGAAGGTATGGTGTTTAGGGAAGATTTGATGATGCATCATGGCGCAGAGAAGCTGCTGTTGCATTTTGCTAATCCCCACCAGCCCTCCTCTCTTGTCCATCCCACATGATATCTTACATGCAGCTGCGGGCCACATCTGCTTTACAGCAGCCAGCCCGATCATTGTGTGCCAGAAAAGACTATCTCCAGCATATAAGCAGGGGTGACATCATCCCATGCCGGCCAATTAAGATGGCCGGAAACTGGCACACTGGTAAAGATGCTGGTGAGGAATAGGACAATTGGAGTAAAGGTAAGTATAAATTGCCTTTTTAGTTCCACTTTAAATGCATAAATTATGGCAGTGATGGTGGTAGGTTACCTTTGTAAGATTTGCTTCTGCATTCCAAAGCTGATTGAAAGGAAGAAATTCCATCTTGTCATGTGTATAGTCAACCACTGGACAGTTGGATTTTCAGACTTTAATACTTATTATCTAAACAAATATTGATCTGCAGAACTTGCTGCACTCTACATAAGGTGTTTATGTACAGATTAGGTTTGCAAATGTGTGTATTTTTAATTTAATACATTTTTTTTTTTTTTTTATTTAACTTCTTTTCAGTCCCATGTGACAATGGCCTAATTAAGTCTCTTACTTATACCTACTCTCTCCTCCTCAGCTTCTCTATGGAATAAGCACATATCGCCTTCTCTTCTACTTGATTTGCTTCTCTCTATCTTTGCCTTTTTTATGCATCTCTCCTTTATTTTTCTATCTGCTGAAACCTTCACCCTCCCTCCTATTGCTTTCACCCCCCCTTTAGTGACAGGGTGCTTAGAAGATACTTTGTGACTCATCTACTGAGCGTGGAAAGATGTGCAGAGTAACAGCAGCAAACCCCCTCCCTCCATCCTCAGCTGGTTGCCACGGCAACTGGGTCACCTCTCTGCGTGCTGCACGTCGTCAGAGGGAAAAGAACCAGGAACAAGGCATGGGAGTTTCTAGATCAGCTCTCGGGAGCAGGGCATTCCAATATTTCACAGCTTCTGCTTTGTCAACATCATTTCTGTACGATTGTGTATTGTCCACTAGGCATAAGATTGCCAACTAGGTCAGCATTCAGCAAGCGAAGGGCAAAGTATCTGATGATTTAGGCAGACACTAGAAATAGTAAATTGCGTGGATGTGAGCAATCTGTGCTTATAAGAAAAATTAGAAGGTAATAAACATTAGATGTGGACAGACAGCAAAAGATGGATGAATTAAAAGAAAAATTAATGCAGAAGACAGTACTTATGTTGGAATGAGAATACGAGTAGACTGTGGCACTTGCAGATAGTGCTGCATCCTGAGCATCATTAATTTATTAATAATAGTAACTAGTGCCCACTCATGTATAGCGTGGGGTGTCTGCCTTATCCATTTTTACTGTGTATTCATATGAACATATATTATGATCTCATATTATTAACATTGCAGCTGGTTCCGAAAGAAGCATCCGCAGATGGATCCTCCGGTACCCATTCCCCCTAGTTCAGAAACCAAGGACCGTTGGAGGAGTCTGACAGTTGTGCCTTACCTGGAGGATCTGCACGGGTATAGTGAAGATGAAGACCTCTGTGACTTGGAGGACGAAATCATCTACACACAAGATTTCACAGTTCCAGGTAAAGCGGGCTTCCACTTAACCCTGGACACCAGCAATAATGGGGATTGTAGTTAGGGTTCTTCTAGAAGTCAGTATTTTACAGAAGCTTTTCCAGATAGTTTGAATAGTAATTCAAATTCCCTCTCTCAAGAGGGACAAGATCATACAGTAGTTTGGTTCTTCAAAGGACTTCTACAATGTTTAGGGTCTGTCGTTTTTCACGCTGTTGCCAGGATTTATGTAGGGTTGTATTTATTATGCAACTTCAGCTCAAACGTTCTGGTTTGCTTTAAAATTTTTTGAATACAGCATAAAAGTTCTACAAGTTTCCTCACCAGACAGGAAGCATGGTGAAGTGTGCAACAGGGGCATAAGCAGCAATAAAAAGCTGAAGGGTTCTTGCTTTCTTCAGTGCTATTTAAAGAAAACTACATTTTTATTTGTGTGTTATGGTTTGATATTTTTCCCCGCATTAATTTGTCATGTGATGGGAATCTCCGCAATGAATTTGTTGATGGCCATAAAACACAATAGGGTTTCTCATTCGTCCTTCCTCCATTTAAAATTTACAGAGATTTGACTAGCCTTGAAGTTTAAAGCTGAAGTTTAGTTAAAATGTTTTTTGATATAGCAGCAGACATACTGTAACTTGCCTGTAAGGTAGATGGTTCCTGTAGAAATGTCTCCAGTAATGCCCGGTCCTCTTCACTGTACATTCCTGACACTGCAGGGACAGTCCAACAGCTTTTGGTCCAACATTACAGTACATTGAAGAAGGTCCCTCCTCCCTCCCCTCCATCTTCTGTCCTCTCCTCCAAAACACTGCCGATGTATGAATAACGAGACAAAGTAAATGCAGGAAAAATTATGGACACCCTCACTAGCCATTTTCCTTTCCATTGTTTACTGAAAAGCCTTAACTCAGTTTATTGAGATGTGAAACCAAAGATGCAGTCACAGTAAAAAAATAGAGAGGATTTTTTTTGTTTATTCAAGATTAGTGCTTCCCCTTTTCTGGAGAATGCCAACCAGTAGCCATTCAGGATAATGGATCCCATCCCATATAGACTGATCATGTCCCCTCTCTTAATAAGTTCTCTCTTCTCCTTCCCAGGGCAGGTGCCTGAAGAGGAAATGTTTGCACAGACACAGGGCAGTGCTACTACCAAACAACTGTGTATGAACGGCACAGAGAATCAACTCAAGACAGAAAGAAGAGTTAGTTCTGCATCCCAGCGCAAGGCCAGCACATCAGGGGGCAAAGTACGCAAGCTGTCGGCCTGCAAGCAACAGTGACCTGAAAGTCTTCTCTACAAGGTAGTTTAAAATGACCTTCAGGAATATGAGCGTGAGTGGTCTGCGCCATGAAATAGATTCTCACCCCAGGTTTATCTGAAGGCAATCCCTGCAAATAATATGAATATGTAACAAAAATAATTATCCAAAACTGTATCCCATAATATACTGAATGTATTCAGCGATCACCCATGACATTATGGCCACTGAAAGGTAGTTACTAACATTGTTTATCTTGTTACATGAAAGTTGGTAAGCTATATTTGGCAGAAAATGAACATGTTGCCCCTGAAGCTGTTGTGTTGAAAGCAGAACAATTGTGCACGTGTAAGGTTTTGAGTGACTTTGACAAAAGCCAAACTACAATGGGTCAGAGCACTCCAAATCTGCAGCTCTTGTGCGATATCTTTGTCTGCAGTGGTTAGGACCTAAAAAATTGTTCCAAGAACAAAAACCATTAACTGGGTCATGGTTGACTAAGGCTCATTGATGCACATGGAGAGTGAAGGCTGGCCCGTGTAATCTGATCCAATAGAAGAGCTACTGTAGCTCAAATTGCTTGTCCTCGATAGTTGTCAAAACACACAGTGCATCACAGTTTGTTGTGTATGGGGCTGCGTAGTCTCAGGCCGCGTACACACGGGCGGACTGTTCGCCCAACCTTGTCCGCTGAACAGTGTTTGGGCGGACAGTCCGCCCGTGTGTGGGCTTTCAGCGGACAGTTTCAGCGGACAGTTGGACGGACAAAGTCTTTCGGAAATTCCGAAAAACTGTCCGCTGAAACTGTGTTTGAGCGAACAGTCCGCCCGTGTGTAGGCCACTTTCGAAATGAGCAAACTGTTCCCGCTCGGAAAGTCCGCCCATTTCGAGCGCGCGCCCCCTCCTGAGCCGTACCAGGCCGCGTGCCCTCAACATGGGGGGGTGCCTTGGGGAAGGGGGGGGCCGCGCGGCCCCCCCACCCCAAAGCACCTTGTCCCCATGTTGATGAGGACAAGGGCCTCTTCCCGACAACCCTGGCCGTTGGTTGTTGGGGTCTGCGGGCGGGGGGCTTATCGGAATCCGGGAGCCCCCTTTAATAAGGGGGCCCCCGGATACCGGCCCCCCACCCTATGTGAATGAGTATGGGGTACAATGTACCCCTACCCATTCACCTGTGAAATAAAGTACAAAAAAAAACGCAACACAGGGAAAAAATATTTTATTGCACAGCTCCGGGGGTCTTCCGTCTTCGGGGGTCTTCTCGCCGGACTCCTCCGCTATCTTCGTGTAGCTCTTTTACTAGCGGAGGAGCCCGGCTTTCTTCCTCCCCGCCGCCGGCCTCTTCTCCCGACTTCGGGGGTCTTGTCCCCCTCTTCGGTTCTTCTGCCGGGCCACCGCGCCTTCTTATAGCTCTTTTACAGGCGGTGGCCCGGTCTTCTGTCGCCGCTGCCTTCGGTTCTTCTGTCGCCGCCTTCGGTTCTTCTGCCGGGCCACCGCGCCTTCTTGTAGCTCTTTTACAGGCGGTGGCCCGGTCTTCTGTCGCCGCCGCCTTCCGTTCTTGTTCTTCTTGTTCTTCTTCTTCTTCTTCTCCTGGAGATGTTGACTCGACGAGCTCTCCGGCCGGAATGCCAGGGACACGCTCCGCTGCCACTTATATAGTGACAATGGGGCGGTGTCACATGGTATATGTCACATGGGTTGATGTCACATGGGGACTATGACATCGTAAGGGGGCGGGGTCACCATGTGACTAACCCATGTGACATATACCATGTGACACCGCCCCATTGTCACTATATAAGTGGCAGCGGAGCGTGTCCCTGGCATTCCGGCCGGAGAGCTCGTCGAGTCAACATCTCCAGGAGAAGAAGAAGAAGAACAAGAACGGAAGGCGGCGGCGGCGACAGAAGACCGGGCCACCGCCTGTAAAAGAGCTATAAGAAGGCGCGGTGGCCCGGCAGAAGAACCGAAGAGGGGGACAAGACCCCCGAAGTCGGGAGAAGAGGCCGGCGGCGGGGAGGAAGAAAGCCGGGCTCCTCCGCTAGTAAAAGAGCTACACGAAGATAGCGGAGGAGTCCGGCGAGAAGACCCCCGAAGACGGAAGACCCCCGGAGCTGTGCAATAAAATATTTTTTCCCTGTGTTGTGTTTTTTTTTTTGTACTTTATTTCACAGGTGAATGGGTAGGGGTACATTGTACCCCATACTCATTCACATAGGGTGGGGGGCCGGTATCCGGGGGCCCCCTTATTAAAGGGGGCTCCCGGATTCCGATAAGCCCCCCGCCCGCAGACCCCGACAACCAACGGCCAGGGTTGTCGGGAAGAGGCCCTTGTCCTCGTCAACATGGGGACAAGGTGCTTTGGGGTGGGGGGGCCGCGCGGCCCCCCCTTCCCCAAGGCACCCCCCCATGTTGAGGGCACGCGGCCTGGTACGGCTCAGGAGGGGGGGCGCGCTCGCTCGCCCCCCTTTCCTGGCCGGCCGGGTAGCGTGCTCGGACAAGGGTCTGGTGTGGACTTTGGGGGAACCCCCACGCCGATTTTTTTTCGGCGTTGGGGTTCCCCTTTAAGCCCATTCCAGGCGGCGGAGCCCGCGACGTCTCCTTCGCGGGCCCCGCCTACCTGTACACGCGCTCGAAATGGGCTGACTTGGCTCCGCCTTACGTGGGCGAGTCCGTTCATTTCAAAAGTTGAGCGAACTGTTTGGCAAACAGTTCGCTGAAACAGTCCGCTCGTGTGTGGGCAAGTCCGCTCATGCAAATTTTGAGCGGACTGTTTGCCGAAACTGTTTGACGAACAAGGTTGGGCGAACAGTCCGCGCGTGTGTACGCGGCCTCAGACTGGTCTGGATGCCCATGATCCAGGTCCACAGTCAAAATCGCCTACAATGAGCATTAGAACTGGACCGCGGAGCAATGGAAGGTGGATTGGTCTGATAAGTTATAGAATAGTTTGCGGAACACAACAAAGAGTTTAAGGTGGCCTCCATGTTGTTTAGATCTGAATCCAATCAAGCATCTGTTGGATGTGCTAGAATAAATAGTCCAAACCATGGAGGCCCCACCTTGCAAAATGTACTGGACTTAAAACATCTGCTACTGATGGCTTGCTGCCAGATACCACAGCATACCTTCAGAGATCTGGTGGAGCCCATGCCTTGATGACTTGTCATGATGTTATGGCTAATCGGTGTATATCTCTGTCTATATTGAGAGAGAGAGAAGATATTGCATGTTGCTGTGGTGAGGAAAACATGGTGTATTTAATTATCATATGAAGCTCTAACCAACTGCCAGCTGATTTTTCCAAGAAGAGGAAATGCCCTGATGGTTTTTATTTTTAGCCTAGGTTCACACTACAGGGAACCCCATATGATTCACCTAGGAATTGCACCACATTACTGTTCAAATCGCAATTCTTTACTGTGCAATTTGAGCCCTTTCATTTTGCATGACTCAAATTGCACCACACTCGCATGAAAAAAAAGTGTGCATCTGTTTTGCCGCAGTGTAATTGGATCGCATGGGTGTTTACACCCATGCAATCCGATTCAGCCAATCGCACTGCATTTTGCCAATTGTATTTGGGGTGTCATTAACTTGTTGTTAACACCTGCAGCTGTTTGCATGAACAGAGTGTAATTGTGATATGGTATAGGAAATGCACAGCAGTCTCTGCAAATCCCGCATCGCATCAGTGTGAACCGAGACTCAAACTGAAGTGTTGATCATTCCTTTATGGGCTTGTCCACATAAGACATGCACAGTCCAGTAAATCTGGTAACCAATAAAGATCCCCAAATATGTTGCTTATTTTGGGGGTGGGGACCAATAGAACAATCTGCTAAGAATGTGTTTATTTTTTTTATTTTTTTTGTTTTGTTTTTCCCTTCTGACCCTTAACTGCCTGCCGTAATTATACGGCGGCACTTTGAAGAGCAATATCACTGTTATGGCAGCAGGTAGTTGCCATAACCCCAGTATCCTCTTCTTCAGCGGACGGTCTGCTTTCAGATGAAAGTTGTCTCTGCAGCGGAATCGCCGCAAGATCATATTCATCAGCGGTGGGTGAGGGGACCCTCCCGCTGCACTCCGGTGCCCTTCCGCGGCTTAACGGAGGCAGCGGCGGAGGCGATCGGGTCTTCTTCCGCATTAGGTGTGGAGCTGAGTGAGGGGAAGATGGCCCCCACCCGGTTCAATACTATTGCAGGACAGAAGCAACATCAAAAAGATGTTTACATTCCTTGTAATAGGAATAAAAGTGACACAATAAAAAAAAAAAAAAGCTGTGTAAAGAATAAATAATAAAAAAAATGTTTTAAACGCGCCCCGTCCCGCCAAGCTGGTGTGCAGAAGCAAAGGCACGCATATACGTGAGTAGCGCCCGCATATGAAAACTGTGTTCAAACCACACGTGTGAGGTATTGCCGCAGTCATTAGAGCAAGAGCAATAATTCTAGCTCTAGACCTCCACTGTAACTTAAAAACCTCCATATGCAATGTTTAAAAGAATTCTACTGGGTGCAAGTTTTAAGGGTAAAAGTTTGTCGCCATTCCATAAGCGGGTGCAACTTTGAAGCGTGACATGTTGGCTATCAATTTACTCAGCGTAACATCACCTTTCACAATTTAAGAAAAAAATTTGGCTAACTTAACCACTTCCCGACCAGCGCACGACGATGTACGTCGACAGAATGGCACGGGCAGGCATATTGGCGTACATGTACGTCCAATATTCGTTGCCGCCGTGCCATCGGGAAATGCTGTATAAACAACATTTTTCCATTCTGCCTAGCAACTAGTGACGCTGATCTCTGCTCCATGTGATTGGAGCAGAGATCAGTGTACACTAAATGAAAGCCCAACCCCCCCACAGTTAGTAACAGACCCCTAGGAACACTTAACCCCTACACTGCCACCCACTGGTTAACCCTTTCACTGCCAGTGTCATTTACACAGGAATCACTGCATTTATATAGCAGTGATTACTGTATAAATGACAATGGTCCCAAAAATGTGTCAAAAATGTCCGATGGGTCCCCCACAATGTCGCAGTCACAATAAAAATCGCAGATCGCCGCCATTACTAGTAAAAAAAAAAATAATAAAAAATTATTAATAAAAATGCTATAAAACTATCCCTATTTTGTAAACGCTATAACTTTTGCGCAAACCAAACAATAATCGCTTATTGCAATTTTTTTTTTACCAAAAATATGTAGAAGAATACTTATCAGCCTAAACTGAGGGAAAAAAATGTTTTTTTATATATTTTTGGGGGATATTTATTACAAAAAGTAAAAAAAAATGCGTTTTTTTCAAAATTATCGCTCTATTTTTGTTTATAGCGCAAAAAATAAAAACCGCAGAGGTGATCAAATACCACCAAAAGAAAGCTCTATTAGTGGGAAAAAAAGGACGTTAATTTTGTTTGGGAGCCACGTCGCACGACCGCGCAATTGTCAGTTAAAGCGACGCAGTGCCGAATCGCAAAAAGTGGTCTGGTCTTTGACCAGCAAATTGGTCCGGTCTGAAAGTGGTTAACTGTTGTCTTATTTTTTAATTTGAAAGTGCATTTTTTCCAAAAAAGTACGCCTTTTAAGACCGCTGCGCAAATACGGTCTGACAAAGTATTGCAACGACCGCCATTTTTTTCTGGGGTGTTAGAAAAAAATATATATAATGTGTGGGGGCTCTAAGTAATTTTCTAGCAAAAAAAAAAAAAAGATTTTAACCTGTGAACAACAAGTTTGAAAAAATAGGCCCGGTCTTAAAGTGGTTACGTTTAACAAGGCAGTAGTAAATGGTCATTTCGGCCATGCTGAAATTGGAGGTCATGGATACAACACTGTTCATCTTTGTTTGAATATTGTGCTAAAATTCTGTATTAGGAAAACGATTAATTATGTATGATGCATTCTAAAATTGTCAGAGTGCAAATGATTTGCTATGTTTCTGCCATTGTTTTCTCATATTCCAGTTTGCCAGCGTATGTAGTCCTTTCTGATAAGCTATGGGTTAAAATGTAGTGGGTAATAGCACCTCCTTGCCTGCTTCAGTAAAGAGATTCATGGTGTGGGGGAGGGTCTGATTGTGTGCCCCAACACAGAGACAGCATGTGGGCGGCAGGGGGATCGAGAGGCTTCAGCAGAGATAATGAGCTCTGAATAAAGAGGTGTCTTCATTCACATCCTGCAGGGAATGAGTCATAGCTTTTGCCAATGACAGCAGGTCTTTTCTGACGTTGTTTCTTCTCCATCCACAGTTTCTCTGACTCTCTGCATATCCACTTCCATTTCATGTGATTTCCTCTTCTCTCCCATCTCAGTGTTTCGTTATATAGAATGCTATGTTGTGACTTAAGTCCTAGAGTTGTTTACTTTCCACTTTTGCCTTCTCGTTTTTTTTTTTTTTTCTACATAAAATCAGTTTTAGGAATTATCTAGACAAACCTGTTAAAGCTGGGTTTGACTCAAAAGAAATACCGCTTATTTGCCTTCCACTTCAGCAGGAAAATAGAATTTGTTGTCTTTTAAGACCTATATAATGGTTGATTTGTGTTTTTTAAACTTGGTATTTAAATCCCATCAAAAAAAAAAAAATTTCCCATGCAGTGAGACTGTACCCACACTGCATGGGTAACGGCGTGTTTTGTCTAAGGGTGAACGCAGAGCCTATACTCAACCGGTCCTTCGATTCTCTGTAAAATTACGTTCTCCCATGCCCAGCGGTGGACTTTTCCTGATGTCTTCACGTCCAGGAGCGGTCTAAGGGCGTGATGACTTCATGAACATTCCACTGCCCAAGAACACTAGACCGGGGAGGGGGCAAAGGGGCCGGTCTTATTAGGATTAAACGAGTATATCTTAGCTCTCTAATCCCCTAGACAAAAACAAGCAGTTCCCCCCCATGCAGTTCAGGCACAGCCCCACTGCATGGAAGAGGAGAATATTGCCCAGAGTTCAGCTTTATAGGCTATCTTTACCCTTTTCCAGAAAACAGTCTGTCAGCCTTTACCAACTTTTTAACACTTATGAACCCTTGAAATAGTTCTCCAGTCTCGGGGAACCCCTGCTAAAAATTAGAAATCTACAACTCGTGATACATTAGTGTGATGGTCCGTGGCAATAATGGTCCTTACACTTGTGGTCATTGGGAAGAATTGCCTCCTTATAGATAGCTAAAAAGATCAATGGTGTCGGTGGGAACTTATCCGAGGGGCAGAAATGGCCCAATGCTGAAGGAACCCCTAGCAACCTCTGGAGGAACCCTGGTTGAGAATTGCTGGTCTATGTAGTCAAGTTAAAAAAAAAAACTGTACAGCTTTGTGGGTTAGTATTGTCTTACTTATGTGTTGCTACTTTGTTGGAAGCTGTTGGCTTTCACTCCTGTATTGCTGTGACCATCCAACAGTTTTGAAATCTTAGCAACAAGGCAAGGCATGCGAATTGAAAATTGGGAGTTTTTCAACCAGGCTTATAGGGCCTGCAGATATTGACAATAAAATTAATGACCATTTTACAAAGCTGCGCAGTTTACGTTTTATGTATAATAGCCTCAGTCTGATCTCCAACCAGGCCATGCCCCCAATGTTTCACTCCACCCATTGAATTTAGTCAAAGGGGAAATGACTAAGCTCCGTGGGCAGAGTGAAACTCATTAAGGGAGTGACCTCGTTGGAGACTGGGCTGAGGCGATCATACACCTTTTTTGCATTCGATGTCTGTCTAGAGCTGGGACAAGCTCTGTCCTTGTCTGAACACCAAGCTGCTGCTGCTGCTGCTACATAAGTGGACCTGGTGGAGCCTTGAGCTGCACCTGTAAATTTATTTTGAGTCACTCCAAAATGGTTTTTTTCATACCTCCATAACAAAATATATGGAAAACCTAGCTGGGAGAGTTGGTGCCCAGTGTAATTGGCACAACAGATGAGTAGTGCTAGGAACTAAAGTACAGAGATTACATCACTGAAGTCCCTAAAAGACTTTAAACAACTTGCCTCTCCACAACTATAAGTTTAGGCCTTTTGAACCGGGCTATTCAGCAGTATTGAGTCCATCCCAGCGCTGTGCCCAAGAGGGACAGTGCAGCGTCTAGCTCCACCACAGGCAGCTTGTCAAAGTCTAAGGCAGTTTTAAATGCTGTACTGAGTGGTACTAATGTTTAGGACCCTGTGTATTCAGGAGTCAGAAAAGTTCAGAAATGAAGAAGACCTGTGTTCCAGAACCTTGTCCCTGAGTGCACAGGGCTCTTAACACTGGTCCAACTCCGTAGAGCATTCACCCTCAACAGCTGCCTGCAGTGTGGGGATGGTGCACTGTCCCTCCTAGGTGCTTTGTGTGTGCATGGGGCCTTAGTATTTATTTCAGCCTACCTTCCAGCTAATGCAGTAATATTTCCTCAACAGGTCAGTTAGGTGGAAGACTACTATGCATTAGTTACTTGTCTTCCTGTTGCCAAGGATACACGGAGTTTAACAAACACTCCTCCATAGAGATGCCTATTGGCTAGGTGCATATATTGGGTTCCACATCCTTTAACAGTCCATGTACATTACCTAACTGAACCAAAGCCTAATCGGAGTTGTGTAAAACGTGTTTAATGAATGAAAATATTTGCAAAGACTGTGTGAGTGCTAGTAACCAGGATCATTGCAGGTTTAACTGCTGGTAGTACATGTTACAGTCAGAGGATGCCAATATGCAGCTGCACAAACTGCTAGATTTTCTACTGCTGTTCGTGAATGTATCGCAGCTTATCCGTCCTTAAATGTGATGGCTGCATTAGTTTACTTTTTTAGACCCCTTTATCACATGGTAATCCAGCTAGTAACACACCTCAGGGGAGATGTACTTAAAAAAAAAAACAAAAAAAACAATTGGAGCAGCTGTGCATAGTATTCGATTGACTTTTAGGTTTTATTGTCAAATATTAAAAGATAAGGGAGTGTGGTGCAACATCTGACCCCCTCCCCCCCCCCCCGCGCCGGCTCAAAGACTTCGAACCAAGCGAACATCGCCGATCGCTCGCTTCTCAGAGTGGGTGGATCCCGATCATATGGCCACGATCTTTCCCGAGCCTGGACCTGCTCGGTGACATCAATCAACAGTGGGCTTTCAATCCGCTCTCTGCTGAAAACTGGTCACAGGAGTGCAGAACAAACTGCACATCTGTGATCCACAGGACAAGTACAGCCAAATGAGCTTTGGCTGTCCTTCACTTTTAAACAAACAAGCTGAATTTAGGAGCCAATTGGTTACTATGCACAGCTGTACCAAATTCTGTGTACCAGTTTTAGTGAATCTTCCCCTTTCTTTCTTAGGCCCCTTTCATATGGTGCTGTTCGCTGGCCTCCGCTTGTTCAGCAAAGGATCACTCAGTTGACTCCCGCTAAACTGACGGTTGACAGGTCCTTCTCTGCTCACTGTGCAGGGACGCACCTGTCAGAGCTCCGCTATGGGGGATCGAATGAAACCAGGGCCATCTGTCCGTTTTCATCCGGTCCACCAGGTGGATGGAAAATGGGGTTTCCATCCATCTGGATTCAGCAGACATGTCACTACTGACATCTGTCGCTCCATAGACCTGCATGGAGCATCCATTCAGGTCCGCCTAAAGAACTGACAGGCGGACCTGAATGGTCCGCCCGTGTTAAAGGGGCCTTGGGGTGTCTTCACTCTGGATGGAGGAGGAGCAACAGATATGCCTCTGGGTGGAGAGTAGTGTTAGCTGGACTTGACTGACAAATTAAAGCGTAACTCCAGCTAACACTTTTTTAAGCATTTTTTTTTTTCTTCCCTTTTTTGATATGAAGAATTTCAATAAATAAAAGCTGCTCATTGTAGGAATTTCAATTTTGCTGGACAGCTAGGTTTGCTGTAGGAAGTTGAAAATTAACAAACTTGCTGGATGGATCATCAACTAAAAATAAAGACAAAAAGAAAAAAAAAAAAACTCACAAACTCGGTATTCAGTGATGAGATTTTTGTGACTTTGTAAGCCATGTCTTTTTTTATTTTTTTTTTTTTTTTTATATTAAACCCATTAATTTTAAGCAATCTCTGTTAGACATGCTACAGGTTTTGCAAAATGTATACTGTTAATGTTTTTTTTTTTTGTTTGTTTTGTTTTTTAATTGTAATTTTTAGAAATTTGAGGAAAGGTGTCTAATGTCTCCCGATTTAAACATTTAGTGAGACAAATTTAACATTTAGCGCAGATATCCCTCTGCATTGATTGTTCTCAAGCCTTCAAACCCCATTTTTAAACATGTAGAAGATGTAGTGTTAGAGATGCCTTTGCATCTAGACCAGAGAACTGACTTTTCCTTGTACAGTCATGTCATGTCATGTTATGTTATGGCCAAATTCTGGGACTCGTGGAGAAGCACCACTACGTAGTACACGCTGCTGGGCGAGTAATGCGTTTGAGGACCAAAGGGGGTCTGTGGTCCCTATGTCACTGACACAAGGTTTAAGAAAAACAGCTTTGAATTATTTAATTCTCTATTTTTATTGTGGCTTCATAAAAATATGTTGTACACATGTCTTGTAAACAATAACACTAAAGTAGTCTTTGTTTTTTCTTTCCTAGTGACCCAGTCCTGCAGGCTCCTCCCCGGCTCAGTTCTGCGAGATTCTGCCCAACAGACGCTACAGCCGAATTGCTGCAGTAAAGGGAACTGCCCTTTTTAATTGTTTTGCCCCATCCTCCTCTGGACCTCTAGGACTTGCGCAGTGTCCAGCATCTGCTGCACTTTATGACTTGAACTTAATTCTGGCTCCACTTCATTGTCTGGCTGTATACTACATGTAATATACTTAAGAGGTGGAGATCCCATCATCAGCCCTATCTGAGCCCTCATACACAATGAAATGCAAAGTGGGAAGGGAAAAGGAGCGCAGAACTCCTCCAACCAAACCCAGCTGTTGTGTGTGTGCATCAGGAGAAAAGAAGCCGTGTGTTGACGATCACAGGTTGTTTGTTTTCTCCTTAGTAATTAAACGTTTATTTGGTTTCCACTAGATTGGTTTCTGAGCATTGGCTTAATCTCCATACGCTGACAGGGCAGTGCTTTTTGGCAGCTGTTAAATATCATGTATATATGTGGTCTGTTGTAAATGTAAAAATGAAGTTGAAAAATTATATGGAAACATTCGCATTTTTTCTCATAAGTATACTTGCTCCCCCTCTTACACACAGTGTACACTCAGACTCTGACAATTACAATATGCGGTCTTCTTTTAATAAGGGAAAATGCAGAGCAGTATTGGGGAGAGCACAAGTAACTCCTGCCCGTCACGTGCTACATTGAAATACAAGAGCACAAAGGCTCTATCTCCCAGGAACAAAGCATCTTTCTTAAATAAATAATTTAAATAAATAGATAAACATCACACACTGGTAATAGACCCTGCACCAACCAACCCCAAACATCCCTTGTGCCTGTAAGTCCTGTTTTGGATGGGGAGCCATAGATCTGCAGCAGCAGCCACATTGAAAGGCAGTGGATCCACACTTTGCCCCCCCCCCCCCCCTTTCCCTGACGCAAAGTTGCCAAGGGCCTTCAGGAAGAAACTTTTTATATTGCTTGGAAGATAATTGTACAGGTATTGTGAATAATGCAGTGTGTATGTTCATGCTGTATGTTGGAGTGCGGTGTATATGTGTTGCATGTATTTACAGTCATGCATGTGTTTGTATGGCACATAAAGTGGCAGTGGGTAAAATAACAGTGTGCCACAGTGGGTATTATTTGGCACTGTGCTATCCAGGAACAGTGGGTTGCACATCTGCTTAGTCTTTAATTCCCACCTAACTGTCCTAGATAACTGCTAGAGACTTGATATTTCTACTACACAGGACTGTGATCGGGTGAGATATGTGCCACTGTGCAGAGCCTCTCAGGGCTGCGTGCTGTCCTCTGCACAAATGGATACAATCTTTCCTCCAGCCCTGCTCCAATCTTATCCAGCAGCTCTGTTGTTTGAGGGCCATAACCATAGTCTTGATCTGGGTTCTCTGTTGAAGGTCTAGGCTCCTCAGGAGCAGGCCCATGTTCATATGGTTCTTCTTCAATGGCCTGAATTTTGTCTTCAGGTGTTAATGAAGCTGGGCTAAGTGGACAGCTGTCTGCTCCTTCCTCATCTGTAGTGCTTGCAATACGTGGTAACGTACTGTGATAACGTGTTTCAGGAAGGTAGCTAGTGCTGTCTCCTCTGCGTAATGGGGAAGCACGATGCCTGTCTAAAGCAGGGGGAAAACGGATGCCTGGGTCACTGTACTGTTTTGTCCTCTGCCATTGTTTACGCAAGTGTGCTCGTGATCGATGCTTTATGCGCATAGGAGAATCATCATACTGTGGATCATGCCTAAGGAACTCATTAAACAGTGCATCTGTCTTTTCATCAATGCTATAGTCTCGTCTAGTAATAGCATCTTGTGGACTGATTGCTTGGGTGTGATGGGGAAATGTTTCTTCCTCTCCACCTGCAGCACCTTGTTCGTATAAACGCCCCTCCAGACTTTCAAATACTGTCCCTTTACGTCCACCATGCGTGAAAAAAAGGCGCTTTTCTGAAGCAGTCTTGTCCCTATGAGGGCTGGCTGATTCTTCTGGTGGCCGGCAAGGGGCTTCAATAGAAGCATAGCCACTGTCCATCTGAAGGAGCTTTCGTGATCCAGGCTCTGGCTCTGTTCCCTTCCCAGGCCTACCATCTGGCAGATCCTGGGAGGCTAGGCTAGGAAGTCCACTTAGGGAGCTCACACTTTCTGCATCACTACGAACAGAGTCCCGGTCATTGTTGCTACTACTTTGATCTGAGGCGCAAAGCTCTAATGATGCACGTAGGCTCCAAATGTCACACTGGGGAGGGAGCTGGCCCTGTTCTGTGCTTCCCACATCAGCCAATGATCCATCTTCCCCATGATCTAATCTGTAAACCAAATAAGAAAATTTGAATTAAATTATACCCTTCTTTTACTAGCAATAGGCAAAAAAAAAAAAAAAAGAAAGAAAGAAAAGGATTATAAAACATTTGTTGGGAGGTGTGTCTGGAAATATGTGGACTGGGCAATAGAAGAATACCTGCCGAGAGAGTGTGATGGTGTTCCATGTGGTATGTAAGATCCTTGGTTTGAAGCAAAAGCAGAGTCTTGGGTATGTGCTATGTACTGTATAATGTCATCACGCTCTGCACTTTCACTGGCTGCTCGCTGGCGCTGGAACTGATGCCGTTTTGGTGAACCTGTGAAAAGAAAGAATACAGTATGTCAGAAACTATTGACTGCATAACTATGTTAGTCTGATCATTTTACAGTTTAGCTAAATCTATTGTTACTATATCCTTTTTTTTTTTTTTTTTTTTTTAAATACACAATCCTCTCTTGAATATCCAGCTTGTTTATCTAGCCTTCTTGTCCCCACCTATGAATACAATGGGTAGATGGATGTTTTAGAGCATACCTGTATAATGCCAATGAGCCTAAAATAGTTACTGTATGATCCTATATCAAAAACGGAACATAATTTTAAAACTAATTTTCAAAATGTTATGGAGCTTTTCAGAGCAGTAAAAATTTGAATTCGTAATTGTAGTGACCGATATTTTCTCTACGTAAAGCTGACTTACTGTTCAAATATTCAGAATTGTACAGACAAATGTTAATTGATTTAAAAAAAAAAATCTTTTTTAATATAGAAATTTTTCAGCCTTGATAGGTGGTGACAGGCTGAATCTTATCTCTTGGCTCCAGAAATATTAATAAATTTAATTTGCCAGTTCCACTCCGTGGGATATTGCTCTCCCTATCTAATCCTTTAACTGATTTCATATTATTTATAATGCAGCAGGAGGAGTAGAACTTCATTGACCAGGGTGACAGAGACAAGATGACACAGAATTCTCACCACTGAAATCCTGTGACATATAGGAAACCTGTAGGTAATAGCCCACCAGTTTCACCCATAACTGAAACACCTTGATTAATGTGGACTCGTCAAAATGCTAAGTCCTAACTTACTATATATTCCCTCTTACCAGTCTAACTAAATGACATGCCTCTCATCACTTTTATATATCCAGTTTACCCTCCTTTTATAGCTGGGGTAACAGACTCCTTCTGTTTCATCTTGTGCATCCAGGTCAATCCTCCCCCTCACCTCTGGTGTCTAAGCTGCTTGCTCTCTGCACACTGCCCAGTTTCCATTTCTTGATTTTTAGGTAGGGGCTTGCTCCTTCCAAGCTTGCATGACGCCGTAGACGGCTGAAGAAATGGAGTACTGCACCATGACTTCGGGTGGTACCCACATCAGAGCTGGCACCACCCGGAGGGAGATGACTGCTGTGGTCAAACTGGGGAAGGAAGGGATGGTGTGAAACTGGTGCACCTATGATAACCCTATATTCTATTTGTCTGTTTCTCAGCATATTCCCATTATTTCCACTCTGTTGTTACTCACCCTAGCTTTGCCTGGGCTTTGTCTTGGAGAGGGAGGACTATGGGTTGGAGTTTCCATAAAGCTTGTATCTGCCACAGAGTTGTATGCATCTCCAGGAAGTGCAGATGTTAAACTGAGCGACAGTCGAGTTAGTGGAGCAGGAGGACTGCGAGGAGGCTAACAGGATTTGAAAAAAATAGCATATTTAAAATCTGAAATGATGAGCTTGCTGGGTCACAGGTTTAAAGAAAAAAAAAAATGCTATACCTGATATATAGAGATGTTGGACTTGCTGGGGGAAGTGTGATGTGTTTCAGATGCTCCTCCACTGCTGCTACTTTCCCCGCCTTCGCTTTCATGTATGGTCAGAATGTGCAAAGCGGTTTGTGGTAGGGAGGGAAGCGGAGGGAAAGTCAGCCGTGCATTCTTCAGATAGTGAAAATCTCCTTCTGTCAAAGTGTATCTGAAAGAGTACAGCAGCCAGAAGACTATTAGCATTATATAGTATTCCTGTAGTAGCCTCGTCTACTTTGTGACTTTTTCTCTTCACTCACCTTCTTCCCCGTTCACGTTCTCTTTTTTCTTGCCCACATAAAGCTCCTTCATTAAATGAAACGCGACGACCACTGGATGCAGTGCACAAAAACTTTTCAGACTCTGCATCGCGAAGACCTGAGGCGGACAGTGATTCTGCATCTTCTATTCGGATGGTGATATCTGTGTGGGCCAAGGGACATTTGATGCTATAGAGCTAGATCTGTATCTACTGGGAAAAGGTTCACAATAAGAAGTCTCCTTACCATGTGTTGGCTGTGACTCGTCCACATAGGAAGTATTTGTTTTCTCTGCATCATCACTGGGTCTAAAAAAAATAAAAAATTGCAGTACAATTGTAAAATAAAAAGAATTATAGGCAGGGTCTGGGGGAGTTTGTTGTAAAAGTTTTTACCTTGACAGCCTGAGATGTGAATCACAACAACGTCTACAAAGGATCAGGACCCCGATAAGTAAGAGCAGTGTTCCTCCAATGAAGATGGACAGAAGGACCAAGAGCAAGACGTACCCATCATGACTGGGTGCAGCCGGAGCAGCCTGCAGATTTATATGGTAAAATGTCATTTTCTCTAGTAAAAACACTTTGCTGTTATCCTTACCTTGTACATGAACCCTTTCATATTCTATAAACTAATGTGCTTCACTATGACTAGACGTCTAACATTTGAATGCTGAATGAGCCTGATGTCAGCTCCTTAAGCGGGGAATCTAAACCCCTCAAAACTCCTTGCGATCATTTTTACAGCTCAGCGCCTAGAGGCGATTCAGTTCGCATTGTGCGCTATACAAATATTTCATTCATTCATTCACCTAATTAGTGTGTATATGTGTGTGTGTGTGTGTGTGTGTGTGTGTGTGTGTATATATATATATATATATTATATAAAAATTTGGGGATTGTTTAAAGCTGAACTTCATGTATGGTTTGTATTGCACAGTTACATTGGTGCACCTTGGGTTGCCTGCCTGCTTAGCATGGATGCCATTCAGAGAACACCATATATTTTTCTTGCGTTCTTTGATTGGATGAGGTGGTCCTATGACATCACAATCTCTACCTCACCAAATCAGAGATATGGAGAATGCATACTTACTTTGTTCCAGGCTGGACCAATGTGACTATGCAATACAATCCATACTTGGAGTTCAGCTTTAAGAATAAAATAATACATTCATTTTGGGTTGAAGTCTACTGTCTATTTCCTATTTGAAATAAAAAAAAAAATTAAATGGGGGGGATAGGGTTTTTTGAGTGCATTCTGCTACTATATAAAATACCTCTACACATATTTTGTTAGATTACAACTTCTCTTTTGAGTATGGAAAAACTATGACAGTGTGTGATTGTCAGTCAAAACACATGTGATTAGTTAATTTTTGTTTACAGATTACAAAAAGCTTGTGCTATTGCCCCTAACTATACCTTCAAAGGAAGCATTAAAATGTTTAATGAATGCTAACAGTGATACACTAATGTGAAACTGTTTCCTGGGCTTAGCAGTAAACTGAACTGCTATTGAGCAGCAAATACTGCAACCGTGATCAAGATATATATTTTTTTTCATTAGGCTTTCCATATAGACACATCCTGAAGACTTTAGTCAGTGTGCTTGGAAATGTCTCTTGTATTGTAACATAAGGTTAAAAATCACCAGGTTGCCAACACAAATGAGTGGGCAGTGCCATAATACCGATGTTCTCTGTATGCATTTCTAAAGTTTGTTTTGGCAGGTACAGCTGTCTGTATATCTGTACATCTGTATGCTGACTTTATGGGGGGAATAAAAAAAAACTTTAACCTGCCTTAAAAAAGGTTACTAAAAGTTTATAGATCAACTGTACAGTAGAAAATGTCCACATTTTGTCATGTTACAACTAAAAACGTATATGTATTTTATTGGGATTTTATGTGATAGACCAACACAAAGTGGCACATAATTGTGAAGTGGAAGGAAAATGATAAATGTTTTTTTTTTTTTTAAATGTTCTATAAATATGTGAAAAGTGTGGTGTGCATTTGTATTTAGCCCCCCAAGTCAATACTTTGTAGAACCACTGTAATTACAGCAGCAAGGCTTTTTGGGGATGTCTCTACCAGCTTTGCAAATCTAGAGCATTACATCATTGCCTGTTCTTCTTTGAAAAATAAATCCAGCTCTGTCCGATTGGACGGAGAGCATCTGTGAGCAGCAATTTTTAAGTTTTGCCTCAGATTCTCAATTGGATTTAGGTCTGGGCTTTGAGCCATTCTAACACATGAATATGCTTTGATCTAAACCATTCCATTGTCTCTCTGGCTGTATGCTGAGGGTTGTTGTCCTGCTGGAAGGGAAACCTCTGCCCCAGTATAAAGTTTTTTTTTTTTTTTTTCCTCTAAGTTTGCCCTGTATTTGGCTCCATCCATCTTCCCCATCAACTCTGACCAGCTTACCTGTCCCTGCTGAATAAAAGAATCCCCACATCATGCTGCCATCTCCATGTTTCACGGTGGGGATGGTGTGTTCAGGGTTATGTGCAGTGTTAGTTTTCCACCACAATGACCAGATTACCTTCTTCCACATGTTTGCTGTGTCCCCCACATGGCTTCTCGCAAACTGCAAATGGGACTTCTTATGGCTTTCTTCTTGCCACTCTTCCATAAAGGCCAGGTTTGCGTAGTGCACAACTAATAGTTGTCCTGTGGATAGATTCTCCCACCTGAACTGTCAATCTCTGCAGGTCCTCCAGAGTTACCACCTCTTAGCTGCTTCTCTTATTAATGTTCTCCTTGCCCAGCCTGTCAGTTTAGGTCAGGCATGTCCAAAGTCCGGGCCGCGGGCCATTCGCGGCCCGCGTTCCGGTTTCGGACGGCACGTCTGGTCATGTTCACATATATATCTTTTGTGGCCCCCAACGAATTCCCGTTCGCCGGGGGCCACAAAAGATAGATATGCTGGCTGCCATGGAGGGGGCGGGACGAGTGCCGTGGATACAGGACAGCGTCCTGTGTAAAAGGAAGTCCCGTCCTGCACTGCCATTGGACAACCGTTTTGTCCATCATAGCAGGCGGGACTTTCAATTAAAGAGGCCGTCGATAGAAACAGGAGTTTCTCCTGTATGTCTGTCGGCGCTCATCCCGCCCCCCTCCCTGTCTCCTCCAAGGCTGCAGAACATGAATCAGGCTGCACTGATGGCAATGGTGAGTCTGCATTGATGGCAATATGGGGGCTGCATTCCTGGCAATGTGTGGGCTGCGTTCCTGGCAATGCGCCGGGGGCTGCGTTCCTGGCAATGCGCCGGGGGCTGCGTTCCTGGCAATGCGCCGGGGGCTGCGTTCCTGGCAATGCGCCGGGGGCTGCGTTCCTGGCAATGCGCCGGGGGCTGCGTTCCTGGCAATGCGCCGGGGGCTGCGTTCCTGGCAATGCGCCGGGGGCTGCGTTCCTGGCAATGCGCCGGGGGCTGCGCTCATGGCAATGCGCCGGGGGCTGCGCTCATGGCAATGCGCCGGGGGCTGCGCTCATGGCAATACGGTGGAGGCTAAATTCATGGCAATACGGTGGAGGCTAAATTCATGGCAATACGGTGGAGGCTGAATTCATGGCAATACGCTGGGGGCTGCAGATGGGCACTGACCCTTATTTTGCTTCACATGTCTTTATTTAAAATGTAAGATTTACATTTTTTTCCTGAGACTTCCTTTTTAAAGTTAAGGTGTGTGGTATAAGCCGATTTAAATACAGTATATCCAAATAACACACCCGAGCTCATCTGTTCACCACACACAGCAAAAAGGCAAGAGAATTCTTGTTGGGCCGTGTATTAGTGCTCGGATGAACACACTAAGCTCTTGTGCACACGGTCGGAGAATCCGTCGGAATGTGTCCTATCGGACCGTGTTGTCGGATAGTCCGACTGTGTGTGGTATGCATCGGACTGATTCCGTCGGACCAAGTTTTCCAACTTGCTGGAAATATTTTCCGACAAACTGGTCCGATCGGACATACTCCGATCATGTGTAGAGAATTCCGATCGGACAAAGTGCCACGCATGCTCAGATCAAATTCCTAGACCAAAGCTATTGGCTACTAGCCTGAACGTAGTCCCGTCGTAACGAAATAACGTCATCACGTTCTGAATGATCGGATTTTCCAACAACTTCGTCCGACCGTGTGTATGCAACAGTTTCGGACAAGATCCGTCTGACAGAATCCGTCGGATTTGGTTGTCGGAATCTCCGACTGTGTGTACAAGGGCTTAGACCGAATTTTAATGGTTTAAATAATGTCAGACAAAATGGTCGGCCCTCGAGCATGTTCACTTCATCAAATCTGGCCCTCTTTGAAAAAAGTTTGGACACCCCTGGTTTAGGTGGACGGCCATGTCTTTGTAGGTTTGCAGTTGTGCCATACTCTTCATTTTTGGATGATGGATTGAACGGTGCTCTGTGAGATGTTCAAAGCTTGGGGGATATATATATTTATATTATATTATAATATAATATATAACCTTAACCCAGCTTTAAACGTCTCCACAACTTTATCCCTGACCTGTCTGGTGTGTTCCTTGGACTTTATGATGCTGTTTGTTCACAAAAGTTCTCTAACAAACCTCTGAGGGCTTCACAGAACAGCTGTAATTATACTTGGATTAAATTACACACAGGTGGACTCTAGTAGAGTCCACCTGTGTGTAATTTAAGATAGTATGGCTGAATTTGCGTCACATCCGGCCCAAACTCGTACAGGACCCTTTTTTTTGGTCCACAGCAGAATCTGATCGCATGGATGTTCACACACGCGATCCGATTCCTGTCCAAGTCAGATCACACTGCGATATGTGAACTGATTTGGAGATGTCATTAACTTTTAATTGACACTCCCAGCAGTTCGCATAGGGCAGTGTGAACTGCCACCGGGAGACATGCAATGCAGGAACCCGCAGTGGATTCGCAGCATTCCCACATCGCAGCAGTGTGAATCTAGCCTAAAGGGGGCTGAATACAAATGCAAGCCACGCTTTTTTCAGATATTTATTTGTAAAAATAAGTTTGAAAACCATTTATCATTTTCCTTCCATTTCACAATTATGTGCCACTTTGTTTCGGTCTAATATCCCAATGAAATAAATTTTACATTTTTGGTTGTACCAAGACAAAATGTGGAAAATGTCAAGGGGTATTAAATCATGTTAGTTGTAGTGCTTATGCACTGCATACAACTGAAGCATAGAGAAGTGAACAGTTGACATAGAAGAAAATGTGTGTTGTAGTGACCATTGTATAACCTTATGTAAACCCATAATCTCTTGATCTCTTTTGGTCAGTTAAATAAAATGAAAGTGTAGTTATATTGCCAGTGTCAAATCCCCTAAAGGTAGCCGTCTATAATCCCAGGGTTTATAAATATGTCTGTATCCTGTACTAAATGATTAGGATATACCTGTTGATCCTGCCAGAAAGTCAGTACTTACTTCTTCACTCTGCCGTGCTATCTCAAGCAGTCTTATAGGCTCTGCCCAGGTTGTCTTTGAACTACAGAACACCTGCCCCCTACTGTTATGGAGTTGAAGGGGATGCAAGGGTCCCTGTAGTCCTAACCCAATGTCTGTCCTAGTATGACAATGCTGCTCCTCCATGGATACAATATGGGGCGTAAGCATTGTCACCCTAAGGCAGGAATAAATAATGGAAAAATACACTTAAGGACTAGTAAGCTGCAATATATTAAATTTTTGTTCTCGAGTTTAGATACTTTACTTTAAAATGAATTGCAGAGACAGTTGGAGTTATTGTACACTTCTATGACTGTGTGAATTTCAGAAATTTCGATAATGGAATGACTACAGCTGACTTTTTTCACATAGGACCGTAAGCGCCTGTGGCAATTCATATTTTTTTTTTTTTTTTTTTTGTAACTATGCTATCACCACATGCTTTTATACGTTTTATCATTTATCATAAACAAAAGATCTTGAGTTCTGTCATGTGTGATCCTCATATTTATAACAAGGCCTTGTTTCATGCTTTTTAAAAACCCATCTTACTTAGTTCTAATGAGTGAAGAAATGCACTGCTATAGTTGGGAAACCCAAGAGGAGGTTGCCTCAGCTCTTATGGTCCAAGTGTTTCTGAGATTATTGCTCTGGAGTATATTGTGTAAAAGCATTCAGCACACCAATAACTGTTCTCTTTACCAGTCGCAAAAGTCCATAGTCAATTACACTTTTTTTTTTTTCATTGCTAATGCTTTATTTTGTATTTTTTTTTAGCATGCTGGAGGGTCTGCCATTGAGTGTTTGTTGTTATTATTATAATACAGGATTTATATAGCACCACCAGTTTGTGCAGTGCATTACAACATGAGGGCAGACTACAGTTACAATTCAATGCAGGAGGAATCGGAGGGCCCTGCTCGTTAGAGCCTACAATCTAAAAGGGTGCGTTCGAGTGATACAACAGGCAATAACTGTGGGGGATGAGCTGATGGAGAAAGTGGAAATACAGTTGTTAGGTGGGATAGGCTGGAAAGAAGGGTTTTTTACAGGGATCCTCTAAAAGCAAACCAAGTAGGAGATGGGCAGATTGGAGTAGGAAGCTCCATAGGAGAGGCTTGAGAGAAATCGTGGAGCCGAGCATGGGTGACCAGGGAGCTAGAGAGCAGGAGATCTTGGGAGGCACAAATTGGTTGGCATTTTGAGACAAGGTTAGGGATGTAGCGGGGGGCCAAGTTGTGGATGGTTTTGTAAGTTGTTAGTATTTTGAAATTAGTACTTGTTGGGTGAGTGGAAGCCAGTGGAGGGATTGGCCGAAAGGGGTAGCAGACACTGAACGATTGGTAAGGTGGATGAGTCTGGCAGCAGCATTCACAATGGACTGAATGGGCTGTGCCATTGATCTTGATGGAGAAGGGGCACATGAGGGAGGAAATATTATGAGCTCAGTTTTTAATAGATTGAGTTTGAGGAAGTGGCGTGACATCCAGACTGATATATTGGTCAGTAAATTAGTGATGAGTGAGTAGACTGATGTTGTGAGCTGCGGGGAAGAGGGATCGATTTGGGTGTCATCCACCTAGAAATGATCTTGGCAGCCATTGGAGGCTATCGGCTAACCCAGGGAGGAGGTGAAAATTGAGAAGCAGAGAGGTCCAAGAAGAGAACCTTGGGGAACCCCAATGGATAAAGGAGGAAGTAGAATTGTAAATGACACTGACTGTGTGGTGGGATAGGTAGGATCAGAACCAATGAAGAGTATAGTCAAGGAGACCAAAGAAATCTACACCTAGGAAGGGAAGTTCACTCCTGTAAGGGTTATTATGGGAAAAAAGGTACCTCCACTGATGCTTTATCACCAATCCTTTTTTCCACAACAACCCAAAAATTTCAAAATCCAATTGTCATTAGGACAGAAAGTGAGGTGATATCTTCTAAACAGGGGCACAGACAGCAAAACAAACATTACAGGGGTGTTGACCATCCCCTATGCTATCCAAAAAACTTTAAAAATTGTTTTTTTTGGCTGGAGCTACACTTTATAGTTTGCACATCCAGCTTCTGTTTGACAAAAAAAGTGAAATCGGCTGTTGAAAGGACCATACTAACAGTAAGATTGGTTGTTGATTGTCTTAACATAATTGACGTCTGAAAATCAAAGCGTGTGTACAGGCCTTAAGACCAAAAAAGCGCCTGTAAAGCTCACGAAAACCTATTTCCATTAAAATTAATGCATGCTTTCATAGTGGAGTGGGGTGGTGAAAAAACATCCCTCTCCATTGAAAATAATGGACAACCCTTCAAAAGCACCTGAAAAGCTCTTCAAAAGAGCTCAGGGTTTTACTGGCAGTTTAGAAGCGACCTCAGTGTGAAACGGGCCTTAATTGCATGCGGTTCACAGCAGGGGTCCAGTGCATCCTTGTTCTCCCATTTGGGGACAAATCAGGCCCAAATTTTTGCCTGAATTCGGACCTGAAACTGAGCCAAAGACGCACGGGACTGTGTATTTCGCTCTTCGCCCTATCGAGAGCCGGTCCCAGTCTCCTGTCATGAGAATTGGATGAGGGGAAACTCGCAATAGTGTGAACCCAACCTAAGTCATGCACTCCACAAATCTGCCCTTTATGGAAGAGTGGCAAGAAGAAAGCCATTGTTTCTTTTTAAATATTCTTTATACGTGAATCTGTATTTTTTGCTAAGTGAACTTTCACCACAATTACTAAACCCTGGAAAATCCCCTTACAATGAACAGCCTGTTTTGCCTTTAGTAAATTGACCCCACAGTACATCCTATGTATTTTAAAATTGCTTACAGGCAGCAAATGAATATAAAATTGAGAGCTTAATGTGATTATACTAGGTAAGAAATAGGAAAATGGACAGGCTATTTATATCTATGCTCTGTCAATATCCTATAAATAATTTATGTACATTTAATAACAATGAAAGATCAATATTTCTATCTAAATGAGCTAAGGCCCACTTTTCAAGCAAAAACAGATTTAAAAGTCTTGCACCTAATGCATAACTTCCTAAATAAAGATATACAGTACACTAATAACATAATAAATACATATTTAGTACTGTTATCTGTAGTATCACCTACCTCGCTAGAGTCTATCCCATGCAACCCTCTTTGGCAGCATAAACAGTTTATTTACAGTCAGAGGTACTTTCTCCTCTTAGGGGCCTGTTCACACTATAATGGGCTGCGTTGCACTGTGCTGGTCAACCTTGTCCACCACAACCCACCGCACAAACAAGACAAACTGCCTTGTGGCCTAGGTCTTCAGTTCACCACCACAACGTGGTAGTGGGTTCTGAAAAAAAGTAGGGCATGCACTACTCTTTTCATTATAACTCACTGCAGCATGTTGAGACACATTACACTGCATCCCAATACTCTGTCATTTTAACATTTCAATAAAGTTATTTAAAAAAGGGGGTAAAAATATGAAAGTAGTGAATGAACTGCTCTGAAGTTGGTGCAACTTTAAGTCGTACATATATGAATGGTTATCATTAAAGAAAACATAGGGAATGACTTGTCATGTGACTTTGATGTCCAAAGTCGCATGACAAGTCGAACAAGTGTGGAGGCTAACTTGTACCCACTCTAAAGATAAACAAACAAGAAAAGAAAAAAAAAAGGCTAGAGTCTAGTTTTATAGAGTTTTTCCAGTAAAAGAACATAGACAATGCAACTGCTATATTAGCAGTAGAACATTGGTGGTAATGGCAAAGGCCTCTAATACTTATACTCCCTATAGGTAACCCTAGATCATTAGCTATCTAGGCACCTCTTGTTTAGTACAGTGCAATCCCCTGTACAAGCCTAAAGCCATATACAGCAGAGAATTAAAATGACTTATGCAAATGGCCCTTTTCAATCATAGGTCCAGGTCTTCCAATATAAAGTCACTGCAGAATGCGCACACACACATGAACTAAAGTAAATTTTTTAAGTACCCAAAGTATTGCAAGCATGTGCATTACAGAAAAACTGGGACTAAAAAAACATGGAGACTGTCATAGTTAGTTCCCTCTCTTTTAGCCTTGAGCAGTGGTCTCCAAACTACGGCCCTTTGCTTGCCTTAAACTGGCCCCTAAGGCACTATTTCCCCAACTGACACCAGTAACGAGACAAGATTATTTCCATGGACATCAACAATGGTGCAGTATTTCTCCACTGAAACCAGTGATAGGACACTTATCCCTCCCGCTGACACTAAAGCAACAATGGGGCACTATTGCACCTCTTGCTGCTCAAAGGCACTTAAGTCATTATTTTTTACTCCCAATGACTGAGGCATTTTCTACTCCCACTAGGCACAGTTTGCCCTTCCTAAAGCACAGTAAACTGGCCCTTTGTGTCAAATGTTTGACCCCTGTCCTAGAGCAACCCTTAAAATATATATATCCAGTCTTAGGCATCCCTGCCAAGGCCAATTTATTGGTGGTCAGTGGGGAAAAAATGATCCTCCATTAATGGCACCTTTTATAGACGGTGAAAATAACTGAGTTACAGTGTTTGATACCCCAACATTTCATATTCCTCATTTATGCCTGCTGTACCCTGTACTTGTATGAAAAAGTATCCTTTTATTTTTGTATTGCTTACTTTGTGTGAAATCCCTGGTGTTCCAGTCAGTCCCTCTGCTTTCCTATTTTAAAAAAACTGACCATGCTAGGCATGAGAGCACACTGTGGTCAGTTCTCTAGCTGTGCTGGGAGCTTAGCCTGCTATCATCCAATGATCAAATTTGTCCTGACACACCCCCTCTGCACAGCCTTTCACTGGGAAGCTCTGTGTACTGTTTCTCCTACCACCAGCTCTTGTGCAGCTGAGGACAGAGGGAATATGATCACTTACATAAAAAAAAAAAAAAAATTGTACTTTATTTTTTTTGATTTATACACCAATGTTTTGCCTTTCATTTATATTTTAAACAAAATGGGTTGTTTTACAAGGTGATTGTAAACTATCACTTTAATGCAACTGGCTCTTGAAGTGGTATTTACCTACCCTGGAGATATGGAGGCACTATCAAATGGGAGGTGAATCAGTCACAGCTCAAGGATCTCCTAGAAACCACTGGAAGAACCTTAAACTGGCCATACGTGGATCATAATCAGCAGAAACAAGCCAAATTTCAATCCATCTATGGCCGTTTCTGTTCATGAGAAGGTGATCTATCAATTGCTTTTTCATAACTGGTCCTGCTGGAAAATGTTCAATTAATCAAATTTGCATCCATTAGGCCGCAGTGATCAAATGTGTGGATGGGGTCTGTTTTTTAACGGCTAGTCCAATGACTAGAGATCAGTAAGCACATTAGTAATTCTGACCATATTTTTTGCATTTAGTACCACAGAATGGGGTAACACATCTTATAAAAAAAAATAGTCTTAAACTTTATATATACACACACACAGTTGTGCGAGTGTGTATGTATATACTCACACACAGTTTATATACCCTGGCAGAATTAGATTTTCTTGGCCATTTTTCAGAGACTATGAATGATAGGCCCTTGCATCTTTCATCCAGTGCTGCACTGACATTTCTGGATTCTGAGAGTCATGGGGAAAGCAAAAGAATTGTCAAAAGGTAGTTGAACTGTATAAAACAGGAAAGGGATATAAAAAGATATGAGGAATTGAGAATGCCAATCAGCAGTGTTCAAACTCTAATCAAGAAGTGAAAAATGAGGGGTTCTGTTGGAATCAAACCACGGTCAGGTAGACCAACCAAAATTTCAGCCACAACTGCCAGGAAAACTTTTCAGAATGCCCACAAATAACTTCAGGTGAAATACAGGACTCTCTGAAAACATATGGTGTGGCTGTTTCAAGATGCACAATAAGGAGGCACTTGGAGAAAGATGGGCTGCATGGTGGAGTCCCCAGAAGAAAGACATTAATACACCAATGCCACAAAGTATCCAGCTTACAATACGCCAAACAGCACAGAGACAAGCCTCAAACTTTCTGGCACAAAGTCATTTGGAGTGATGAGACCAAAATTGAGCTTTTTGGCCACAACTATCAATGCTACATTTGGAGACGAGTCAACAATGCCTATGATTAAAAGGTACACCATTCCTACTGTGAAAAACTGAGGTGGATCGCTGATGTTTTGGGGATGTGTGAGCTATAAAGGCACAGGAAATGTGGTCTGAATTGATGGCAAGATGAATGCAGTATGTTATCAAAAAACACTGGAGGATCATTTGCATTCATCAGTCGGGAAGCTGCGCATGGGACGTACTTGGACATTCCAATATGACAATGATCCAAAACACAAGGCCAAGTCATTGGCTACAGCAGAATAAAGTGAAAGTTCTGGAGTGGCCATCTCAGTCTCTTGACCTCAATATCATTGAGCCATTCTGGGAAGATCTCAAACCTGCAGTTCATGCAAGACAGCCCAAGAATTTACAGGAACTGGAGGCTTTTTGCCAAGAGGAATGGGCAGCTTTACCATCTGAGAAGATAAAGAGCTTCATCCACTAATACCACAAAAGACTTCAAGCTGTCATTGATGTTAAAGGGGGCAATACACGATATCAAGAACTGGGGTATGTAAACTTTTGATCAGGGTAATTTGGGTAGATTCTGTTGCCATTATGATTTAAAAAGAGTAAACACAGTTGATTGATAATAAATGGCTTCAGCTAAACCCTAACCATGAGTGAAAGAAACGTTTGCGTTATCAGTCATATTCTTTGAAATCTGGCCAAGAAATCCTAAATTCTGCCAGGGTAAGTAACCTTCTGAGCTCAACTGTGTAATTAATATCTCATATATATATATATATATATATATATATATATATATATATATATATATATATATATATATATATACACACACACATATATACATATACACACACACACACACAACAAAATGGACATTATTTGCTGGCAGTTTCATGTAGTACCTAGAGCTAGATGCCTGCTGGTGGATAAATGTTATCCTCAATATTAGTATACGATTATTGCCTATATCTCTAGATTCCTGTAATATTGCAATTTTTCTCACCGTGGAGCTATCGGTTATATTCTCCCATGGAGGTGACTCATTGCTCATGATCTGACACCTGCAGAAACAGAAAGGTGGGGTGTGTTATAGCAGATGAAATAGTCAACAGTAAGACAAAGGGAACATCAAGCTTATGTGATCAGTTATAAAAGCCTTTCTCAAACTTTTTACCATATAGGATCTCTAAGTTATTTTCCAGTATTCTGGGACCCCCTGCTGAAACCAATTCACAGGGTATTGTTGGGGAAAAATGACACTGGTGATCAGTTGAAAGAATTCCCCACTTATGGGAGCCATACATGTAACAAGCTGATCATCTGATTCTTCACAATAATAATAATATGACTGAATCTATGAATTCTCAAAAGACACATACCGGTGCCATTAATTGCTTTGGAACAAAACCAAACCATTTAATAAAAATTATTCTGATCAGTTTTGACAGAAAGACTCAGTTAGACTTACCGGTGACGGTATTTCTAAGAGCCTTTCAGGACAACCCCGGAGAGAGTGTAGCTCCACCTTGCAATCAGGAAACACATGCCCACTTTAAAAACACCTCCTCCTCCTCCATGGCTTCAGTTATTGTGGCCTTCCGACGCTGGAAAACAAAGCACAGAAAGCACAACACCATGGTAGAACTTAATACATTTACTAAGCATAACCTAGGGAGGGAAGTAACGGTTGTCCTGAAAGGCTCTTAGAAATACCGTCACCGGTAAGTCTAACTGAGTCTTTCTCAAATCGCCTTTCAGGACAACCCCGGAGAGGATAACCGAGAAACTTACCCTAGGGCGGGACTACTGCCTGCAGTACCTTCCTGCCGAAGGCCTGATCTGCTGCAGACAGTAGATCTAACCGGTAATGCCGGAGAAATGTCGAATAACTGGACCAAGTGGCAGCCTTGCAGATTTGTTCAGGCGTGGCACCGGCCCTTTCAGCCCAGGAAACTGCCGTGGATCTAGTAGAGTGGGCAGCAATACCTGAGGGAGGTATTTCTCCTTTTGCTTTATAGGCTTCTGTTATAGCCAACTTAAGCCATCTACCCAGCGTACTTTTAGAAGCTTTCTCCCCCTTGCGTGATCCAGAAAATATCACAAAAAAGGGCGTTTGATTTTCTAAATTCTTTAGTAACTTTCAGAAACTGTAAAAGACATCTTCTCACATCCAATGTGTGAAAAACTTCCTCTCCTGCATTTGCTGGGCTTGCAGAGAATGTAGGTAACACTATTTCCTGTGATCGATGGAAAGTTGAGGATACTTTCGGTAGGAATGCTGGATCCGTCCTCAGTACCACCCTGTCCTGATAAATTCTAAGGAAGGGTTCTGTAATAGCTAGAGCTTGGAGCTCGCTGACTCTCCTGGCCGAGGTGATGGCCACCAAAAAGATTGTTTTTAAAACCACCTTCTGTAAAGAAGCTTCTTGTAAGGGTTCAAACGGTGCTCCCGAGAGACCCTGTAAAACTGTAGACAAATCCCAACTGGGAAAGTCTTTAAGGGCTACTGGTCTATTTCGAGCAAGAGCCCTAAAAAATCTAGAAATTAAAGTTTCTTTAGATAAAGTCTTTTCAAAGAAAACTGATAAGGCAGCCACCTGAGTCTTCAGGGTACTGGCTGCGAGACCCTTCTCCATTCCTTCATGGAGAAACTCCAAGACGGACACCGTGCTCTTGACCTTGAGTTCTCTAGAACTGCACCAGGAGTTGAACTTTTTCCAGACCTTCATGTAAATTGCCTGTGTAACTGCCTTCCTACTGGACAGCAGGGTCTTTACTACTTTATCTGAGAGACCTTTAGCCTTTAACAGGTCCTCCTCAGAAACCAGGCGGTTAGCTGCAGGAGTTCCACTTCTGGATGACTTACTGTCCCCTGGGATAACAGATCTTTTCTGAGTGGTAACCTCCATGGGGGCTTCGAGGCTAGGTTTCGAAGACCCGCGAACCAGGGTCTTTTTGGCCAAAAAGGAGTGACTAGTATTAAGTCTGTCCTTTCTTCCCTGAATTTCCTCAGTACTAGTGGAATTAGAGGAAAGGGGGGAAAGGCATAGCACAGCTGGTAATGCCAGGGGTGAGCGAATGCATCCAACCCTATTGCTGCATCTCCTCGGTGAAGAGAAAAGAATCTGTCCACCTTTGAGTTCTGCTGGCTGGCAAAAAGGTCTACCTGAGGAACCCCCCAGGCCTCGGAGATCATCAGGAACACTTCCTGATTCAGACTCCATTCTGCCTCTAGCAATTTGCGCCTGCTTAGGAGGTCCGCAAACAAATTCTGAGAGCCCTTCAGATGCACTGCCGATAGTGAGGCTGTGTTCTGTTCTGCCCAGGCTAACAACAGATTGGCCAGCTCCATCAAGCTCCTGCTTCTGGTTCCCCCTTGCTTCATAATGTAGGTAACCGCTGTTGTGTTGTCTGACAACACCTGAACATGGTGGCCTCTCAAACTCTGCTGAAATGCCACTAAACCCAGAAAGATCGCCTTCAACTCCCTCCAGTTGGATGATCTTTGAGCTTCCTGTTTGGACCAGACCCCCTGAGATGTCTGACCATCCAGATGGGCTCCCCAGCCCCAGGCACTTGCGTCGGTAGTAAGGCGCTTGTCCACAGGAAAGGTCCACACCAGGCCCCTTGAGAGGTTTGCCTGGTCTCTCCACCACCAAAGAGCCCTTTTCATCTTTGACGAAATTTTTAGCTGTTTTTCCAAAGGATCCTGATGGGACCAGCTTGACAGAACCTCCCTCTGAAGGGGTCTGGAATGGAACCTGGCCCACTGAACAGTCGGGATTGCTGCCGTAAGCAGGCCCAGAACTGCCATAGCCATCCTGACTGAGACTGTCTGGTTGCTCTGTATCCGCTGTACAGCTAGCTGTAACTTTTCCTGTTTTTCCAACGGCAGGAAAACTTTCTGGAGAATCGAATTTAATGTATACCCCAGAAATTTCATTTCCTGTGAGGGGGTCAGGATTGACTTCTCTAGGTTTAGAAGCCATCCCAGGCCCTCGAGGTGAGACTGGGCCCTCTGGAGATTGACTAGGACCTGCTCCCTGGAGTCTGCAAAAAACAAAAGGTCGTCCAGATAAGGAACAACTGGAATCCCCTTCAATTTCAGGGGTTCCAAAGCCTCTGCCATAATCTTCGTAAAGACCCTGGGAGAGGACGAGAGTCCGAACGGCAGAGCCCTGAATTGGAGGTGCCATACCGAGCTCCCTACCTTCAATGCCAGGCGCAGGAACTGCTGCGATGCCTGATGAATTGGTATATGAAGGTAGGCATCCCTTAGGTCCAGGGATGCCATGAAGCATTCTGGGGTCAACAGCTTTGTGATGGAGAAAATTGTATCCATCCTGAAATGTTTGTACCGAATGAACCTGTTCAGGAATTTCAGATTCAGGATTAGACGGTACTTCCCTGAGGGTTTTTTCACCAGAAAAATATGTGAATAAAAACCCCCGCCCTGCTGGCTTACTGGGACTTGAATCAGAACCTCTTGCTGTATCAGCTCCTGTAACAACAGCTTCATTGCAGAGGCCTTCTCCTGATCCCTTGGCAATGTTGTCACATAAAACCTGCTCGGGGGTGGTTCTGAAAACTCCAACCTGTACCCCTGATCGACAACGCTCTTCACGAACAGATTTGGAGACAGCCTGTCCCATTGTTCGCGAAAAGCTGACAGTCTCCCCCCCACTGGGGAGATATTGTCACTTGTTCTTAGGGGACTGCTCTGGGGGAGATCTAAAGAGGACTCCACCCCTGCCTTTGCCCTTCTGTGAACCCCATCTGCTCTTGTGCTCCTGGTCTTTTTTATGGGACTGCTGAAAAGCACGAAAATTCTTTTTAGCCATCTGCTTTTTCTTAACTGGAAAAGCCTTCTTTTTATCGGCTGTTCTATCCAGCACAGACTCTAAATCAGGACCAAAGAGCAAGTCACCCGAGAAGGGAAGACCACACAGCTTGACCTTAGAGGCAGTGTCCCCAGACCATGTTTTCAGCCAAACTGCTCTCCTGGCTGAATTTACAAGAGCCGAAGACCTAGCGGCCAGTTTAACTGATTCTGCTGATGCATCCGCCATGTATTTGACTGCATTCAGGATCAGTGGAAAGGACTCTAAGAGATCCTTGCGGGGTGTCCCCGCCTCAATATGGCTCTTCAGCTTCTCTACCCAACATTCCAGATTCCTGGCCACCACCGTAGCTGCCATTGCTGGTTTTAGACTGACTGACGCAGCATCCCAAGCTTTTTTAAGGATGGAGTCAGCTTTTTTGTCCATTGGGTCTTTAAGGATCCCCATATCTTCAAAGGCTAGATCCGTTCGTCTGGATACCTGCGAGAAAGCTGCATCGACTCTGGGTTTCTTGTTCCAAACCTCTGAGTCCTTATCTTCGAAGGGAAACCTTCTTTTGAGAGCTTTAGAGAAGAAAGGGGCTTTTTCTGGGTCCTTCCACTCCTTTCTCACTGAGTCTGAGAGGACCCTGTGGACAGGAAAAACTCGCCGTTTTGTTTCGTCCAACCCCTGGTACATTTTGTCATGAACTGACAGTTGTACTTTTTCTTCCTGAATTTCTAGAGTAGTGTAGATTGCTTTTAAAATATCATCTACTTCCTCTAGTGATAGCTTGAATTTGGAGCCCCTGCTATCTTCTTCCTCTTCCTCCTCCTCAGAATCCCTGAAGGAGATGAGAGTACTACCCCCTTCGTCTCCAGACTCTTCAGTTTCCACCTGTCTGGATGACGACGCCCTGGGGCTGGGCGGTAAGTTCTGAGGCTCGGTCTGTGCGGGAGGGTTTTGTATCAGGATGGACTTGACTGAACTCAAAGAGTTTGTCAGCTCTTTAACCGAAGAAAACAAATCCTTATATTGTTGAGATGTTTCCTCTTCCACCAATTCTCTGATACAATTTCTGCACATTGCCTTCTGCCATGAATCTCTGAGGGGGGTTTTGCAAGAAGGACATTTTCTCTGACCTGGTCTAGCTTTTCCTAGTGATTTTTCCTGAAACGACATACAGGTTTAATTCACTAAAAGCTCTCAACAACCAGTTGCTTAACACCAAGCCAGTGCAGAGACCCACCACCAAACAGACCTACTAGTGAGACCCCAGAACTAGGCTGCAAAAGGTCAGAGCGAAGTCCACCTCTGACCTGCAGCGACAGGCCCCCAAGAGGGGGGAACAAACAAAGACATACCCACAGTAAAGCAGAGGGTGCCAGTGCACCTTACGTACCTGGGCTGGACCGGTGCTGGGGGCGCCTGTCTCCGCCATAGCTGGCTTGCACTCTTCCATCGTTTGAGTGAGGCAGCTATTTTTCAAACAGCTCTCATTTTAAATTTTCCCGGCCGCCGCGTCATCAAGGCCGGCCGGAAGCGGAAGCACACGGTCACCTGACCCGCCCCATGACCCCTGCGTTCCAGGCGCTGAACCACGGCGCCATGCCCCCTCAGAGCGCCCGCGCGTCACCGTGAACGACGCCGTCGCCGCCCGGGACCCGGCGCCGAAAACGGAGCCATGCCGCTGACCTGCAGCGGCCTCCGCCAGCAACAGAGCCCTCCCTGCGCTAACAAGCGGACACCGGGCACCCGACGCCGGCACTCCGAGGGTCCTTACTCCCGTGAGATGGCGGGACCAGGAGCTCCAGGAGTCCTCTCCCCGTGGAGATGCTGCTGGGGGTCAAAGAGAAACAACCTGCAACAAAAGGTAAGCCTTACTCCCCTGCAGAGAGTGTAGCTCTCCCTGGTTCAGGCACATGCTTCCTCCAAGGAGGAAACACAATAACTGAAGCCATGGAGGAGGAGGAGGTGTTTTTAAAGTGGGCATGTGTTTCCTGATTGCAAGGTGGAGCTACACTCTCTCCGGGGTTGTCCTGAAAGGCGATTTGAGAAAATCCAGTTGTAGGACTGGAAATAATGTGTTAAGATCACCCACTGTATGTGCACTGAACAAGCTTTTCAATCATCTGATTGTGTTTCTGATCAGACAGTAAATCTATAGAAAATACAATATATAAAATAGATCTGTGTATGGCCACCATTATAGTGGTTGTCCAATTACCACCCTTATAGACCACTAAAAAGGTCCCTGGAGTCACATATGCTGGCTCTGCCAGTTGACGTTTGTTCTGGAACTATGCAGGCACCAATAAACACGAAGTCGATCTGCCACAACTCGTGGAACCCCTAGCAGCCTCCAGGGGGAACCCTGAATTAAGAAAGGCTGAATTATGGAATTAAATAATTTTTACAAGAAATAAAATAAGCTTTGCTAAACTCCACTGACAAAGTGTGGCCCATACGTGAAGCAAGCAGCGGTCTCACATTAAAGTGATAGTAAAGGCTTCTATGTATTTTTCTTAAATAATAAACATGTTATACTTGCCTGCTCTGAGCAATTGTATTGCACAGCATAGCTCTGATCTTCTTCTGCCCCTCCCCTGCTGGCGCTCTAGGCCCCTCCTTCTCTTGGTGTGCAACCATAGGAAGCTTCCTATAGGGGTCCACCTGCAGACTCACTTCCGAGCTGGACTGTGTGCATCTTTTCACATACACCATGCGCCTCAACCCCACCCCCATTCCCTCCTCACATGATGGTTCCTGCCTCTGTGCCTGTGTGAAGTGGGAGAGCAGAGATGGCTGCAGACGAGCATATCGCTGGATCCATATAGGAATCAGGGAAGTTTATAGCAAGGTGAGGGAGCTATACGCTTACTGTGCATGTTTTTTTTTTTTTTATCTTAAAGCATTTGTTACCCCAACACCTCATATTCCTGATATGTGTCTGTTGTACCATGTACTTGTATGAGAAAGTATCCCATTCTCTTTGGATTGCTTTCTTTGTGTAAATCCCTGGTATTTCTGCTAGTCCCCTTGCTTTCCTAAAAACTGACCACACTAAGCAAGAGTTCTCTCGTGGTCAGTTCTCTAGCTATGCTGGGAATTCAGTCGACTTTCCTCCAATGACACTCCCCCACTGCACAGCTATTCACTGGGAATCTCAGTGTGGTGCTGCTTTTCCCCCAGATCTTATGCAGCTGAGAACAGAGGGAATGCAATCACTTTTTAAGGGAAAAAGGTATTTATATATTTTTTTTATATCTATAGAAAAAGGTTTTGCCTTTCATTTATATTTTAAACTGAATGGGTTGTTTTACAAACTGATCATTTACAATCACTTTAATGAAGAAATGCTTTAAAGTGGTTATAAAGGCATAAGGTTTTTTATCTTAATACATTAAGATAAAAAAAACTCCTGTGTGCAGCAGGCCCCCCTAACACTAACCTGAGGTCCCTCCCTGTCCAGCGATGTCCACCAGTGTCTCAGCCGTCTGAGATTCTCCCTCTTGATTGGCTGAAATGCAGCAGCAGCGCCATTGGCTGCCCCTGCTGTCAATCAAAGCCAATCAGGGGAGAGAGGGGGTGGAGCTTGGTCGGGGCTCCGTGTCTGAATGGACAGAGGGAGCTGTGACTCGGCTCGGGTGCTCCCATGGCAAGCTGCTTGCTATGGGGGGAACTGAACAGAAGGGAGGGGCCAGAAGCACAGAAGAGGAGGATCCAGTCTGAGCTGTGCAAATCCACTGCAACAGAGCAAATAAGTATAACATGTTTTGAGTTTTTTTTCTTCTATAAAAAAAATAACAGACTACAATCACTTTAATCATTCTAATAATGGCCACAAATGTGTCGAACAATGACCAATTTCTTATTAAAATGCGACCAATTGGCCAAACATGGGGAAGTGGATTTTGGTTGATAGTTGGAAGATAGATGTAAATTATCGATCACAGCTCTGTTTCCACCATGCATTCTCATAATGTGATCAATCAAAATACAATCATACTCATGAAAATATCTCAGTGCTGCCGATCAATGCAAAATGACTGATAATTTGCCATCCCAGGTGACTGACTCGAATCTGGTCTAAATCGATCGGAAGGGAAGTTATGGCTGTTCAATTGTTTGCGGGTTCAATTGCTTTGATTGAATTGCACATTGGTCAGATAACAAAATCAAAGAGTATGTAACCACCATAACCTACCAATGCCTAACAACATTTGTTAGACTTAACCACTACAAATTTGGAGGAATTGAATGAGAGGAAATTCTCAAAACTGGAGCAGCCAGAATCTGGGGCAGATGAGCATAGCAACCAATCAGCTTCTATCTTTGATTTTCTGAACAAGCTGAAGCTAGACTCTGATAGGTTGCTATACACAGCTGCTCCAGATTCTGCCCGTTTCTCTTTTGATAAATTCCTCTCATTGTCTCCAGTGTGTAAGGGATCACCATACAGAGCATCAGACTGTCAGATTAGGTCCTGCATTTTAAAGGGGATACTATATGATGCCGAACTAGACATATTCTGCAGGTTTACCATATACATCATTCTAAAACAGGAGCAGACAATCACTAATATGCATTAATGGTGAACATGCTATGTAAACACATTGCATAGGTTACTTTTTTTTTGTAAATCTTTATGCAAAGGAAGATCACATATTGGATACGTGACAGATGTCAAATGGAAAGTGAGGACCACATTGCCCGATACATATGAGAATCCAACAAAGCATCCATAATTTTAGGGAGGATCAATCAATGAAGTGCTCCCAGGTTACTTTGTTGTTGTTAATATTCTGCATATATGACAGATGTCAACTGGAAAGTCAGGGTGATGTTGCCACATACATAACAGTACACAGCGAAATCTCCATTAGAGGGAAGAGAAATCAATAAAGGGCTCACAAGTTATTTTTGTTTGTAAATATGTGTATTAAAAGGAGATCACACTGAATACATGACATGCCAATTTGGAAAGGAAGGATACTATTCCAAATACCTAACAATATACAGCAGATCTGGATTATGGAGAGGATCAAACCAGTGAAGTCTCACAGGATACTTTTTTTTTTTTGTTAATATTTTTGAAATAAAAAAAAAATAAAAATCTCATACCAGATATGCTGGATGCATGGCAGATGTCATTTGGAAAGGGAGGACCATATCAGCAGATACATATAGCAATACATCCAATGTTAGCGGGAATATCAGTCAATGCATTGCTCACAAGTTCTTTTTTTTTTTTTTTTTTTTTTTTTTTGTAAATATGAATTTAAAAGATTACATAGTGGGCACATAACAGATGTCAAATGGAATGTAAAGATGATGCAGTAAACAGCAATCCATCCAGAATTAGAGGGAAGATCAACCAATGAGGTCTTCGCATGTTACTTTTTTTTTGTGTGTAAATATGTATTCAACAGATCATATACTGGATATGCTACGTGACAGATGTCAGTGGGAAAGTGAGAAGCATGTTACCACATACATAACAGTATACAGCAATACATCCATAACTAGAGGGAAGATCAAATCAATGAAGTGCTCACATATTACTCTTTTTATAACTATATAAAGGGAGATCACATACCAATACATGACAAATGTCACCAAAAGGACCATACTGCCAGATAAAGCAATACATCCATAATTACAGAGAAGATCAAATCAATGAGGTGTTTTTTTTTTGTAAATATGTATTTAAAAGATCACATACTGGATACAGGCATAGCCCAATTTTAAGTACACAATGGGCTTTATTTACTAAAGCTAGAAAGTGCAAAATTAGGCTCACTTCTGCATAGAAACCAATGAGCTTCCAGGTTTTATTACCAAAGCTTAACTGGACAAGACGAGGTTAGAAGCTCATTGGTTTCTATGCAGAAGTGAGACTGATTTTGCACTTTCCAGCTTTAGTAAATAAACCCCATTGTGTACTTAAAAGTGGGGTATGCCTGTATACTGCCCAGTATCCAGTATGTCCAGTACCCAGTATAACTGGAAAGTGAGGATCATATAGCTGGATACATAACAGACAGCAATACATCCATCATTGGAAATGCTGACAGTTTACTTTTTTTTTGCAAATATGTTTTTATGAGATCTCACACTGGATACGTGACATGAATATTGGAAAGTGAGGATCCAGGAACCAGATCCAGCATACATCCATGATAAGAGGGAACATCAAATCTATAGGGTGGCTAACAGTAGAGTTTTTTTTGGGGGGGGGGGGGGGGGAATAAGTATTGGATACATGACAGATGTTAATAGCAAAATGAGGAGCATATTGCTGGATACAAACCAGTACACAGCAGTAAATCCATCAATAGAGGAGAGATCAATCAATGATGTCCTCACAGGTTACTTTGTAATCTATATTTAAGAGATCAGACACTGGATGTTCATTGGTAAGTGGATACTACCAGATCCAGAAATATATCCACAAGAGGGAAGATCAGATCACTAGTGCTCATAGAATACTTTTTTGTAAATATGGACTTAAGAGATCAGTTATGATGGCTGAATTTAGTAAAGTGAGGAGCACACTGGCAGAATGATCCAGCAATACAATCATAATAAGAGGGAATATCAGATCAATAGAGTGTCCATAGAATCCTTCTTTTTTGTAAAATATGGATTTAAGCGATCAGATGGGATGCATGACAGATTAATTTTATAAAGTGAGGAGCATACTGGCAGAATGATCCAGCAATACATCCATAACAAGAGGAAGATCAGATGACTAAAGCGTTCATAGAATACTTTTTTGTAAATATGGAATGAAGAGATCAGACTGGATACATGAGGGATGCATTTAGTAAAGTGATGAGTATACTGGCAGAATGATCCAGCAATACATGCATAATAAGGAGATCAGATCGTGCTCCCAGGTCCTCTCTGTATCAATGTGTATGAGATCCCACACTGGATAATGACAGATGAATTTAGTAAAGTGATGAGTATACTGGCAGAATGATCCATAATAAGAGGGAAGATCAGATCACTAGGGCGTTCATAGAATACTTTTTTGTAAATATGGATTTGAGAGATCAGACATGATGGATGCATGTAGTAAAGTGAGGAGTATACTGGCAGAATGATCCACCATAATAAGGAGATCAGATGACTAGAGTGCTCCCAGGTCCTCTCGGTATCAATGTGTAGAGATCCCACACTGGATACTGACAGCTGTCAATGGGAAAGTGAGGAGCACAGTGCCGGCTAGCGATCAGTATCCAGCCATACATGGATCATTATAGGGGGGTGATCGATGAGTGAGTGATCTATGACATGCTATGGTATAGGGCAGTACCCATCGCCTGTAGAAAAGCGATGCCCCACCTACCTGCTCGGCTCACCATCCAGCCCGTATGACATGAACCCTCCCAGGCCCGCTCTCACCTGGGTGATCCCCCCCAATCAGCCAATAAACACCCGTATGCTAATGATAGCGGATCCCAGCCCCGCGGATGCTATGCCCAAACAAGCACCGCTGGCACGGAGGAAATGCGGATTTTTTTTTTTTTAGCCCCAACACATAACCAGGGAGTGCCCACTAGGATGCTCGGGGGAGGGGAGGTTGCCAAATAAAAAGGGGCGAGCGGGCAACCATTCAACCTACCGGGTCCCGTGCACACCCTGCGACGGCCGCCGATGCCCTCCTGCCTGGCGTGGCTCGATTCGTCACCTCCCGCTCCGAGCTGCGGCTCAGTCACCGGCCTCAGGATTTATGAATGAAGCTCGGAGGGGACGCCCCGCCCACCCCACACACACGTGACTCTCTCCAGTCTGCGGGCAGGGGAGGTGGTGGGGAGATAGCGGGAGAAGGGGAGCTGTGCACCTGAAGGCATGTACCGGCTTCCCCTCAGAAAGGAACGTTCTAGAAGAGGGTAAAGGTGGACGGCTGTGCGGGTTGTATGTGTTGTGTTTGTTGGGCACTATGCTTGGTGGGGAGGATGCTACATACACGACTTCTTCCATAAGCACTGTATAGCTCAGCCTGAGCTCGGTGAGGTATAGGGAGCGGGGAGGGGGCTGACACGGAGGACAGTGACTCATAGCTGTGTGTGATTATTTATAGGCTGTGGCAAATAAGGAGAAGGGAATACAGGGAGAGATGTGAGTGGGAGAGAATAAGAGAGAAAACTGCACCTCACAACACTGGGAGTCAGGGACGTGGCTCAGGTTCTCTCACTGACACTAGTGGTGGCTCAGGTTCTCTCACTGACACTAGTGGTGGCTCAGGTTCTCTCACTGACACTAATGGTGGATCAGGTTCTCTCACTGACACTAATGGTGGATCAGGTTTCCTCACTGACACTAGTGGTGGCTCAGGTTCTCTCACTAACACTAGTGGTGGCTCAGGTTCTGTCACTGACACAATGGTGGCTCAGGTTCCCTCACTGACACTATGGTGGTTCAGGAACCCTCACTGACACTAATGGTGGCTCAGGTTCCCTCACTGACACTAGTGATGGCTCAGGTTCTCTCACTGACACTAATGGTGGCTCAGGTTCCCTCACTGACACTAATGGTGGCTCAGGTTCTCTCACTGACACTAATGGTGGCTCAGGTTCTCTCACTGACACTAATGGTGGCTCAGGTTCTCTCACTGACCCTATGATTGCTCAGGTTCTCTCACTGACACTATGGTGGCTCAGGTTCCCACACTGGCATTAATGGTGGCTCAGGTTCCCTCACTAGCATTAATGGTGGCTCAGGCTCTCACTGACACTAATGGTGGCTCAGGTTTCCACACTGACACTAATGGTGGCTCAGGTTTCCACACTTACACTAATGGGGGTTCAGGTTCTCTTACACTATGGTGGCTCACGTTGCCACACTGACACTAATAGTGGTTCAGGTTCTGTCACTGACACTATCATGGCTCAGGTTCTCTCACTGACACTATGGTGGCTCAGGTTCTCTCACTGACACTAGTGGTGGCTCAGGTTCTCTCACTGACACTACGGTGGCTCAGGTTCTCTCACTGACACAATGGTGGCTCAGGTTCCCTCACTAACAATATGGTGGCTCAGAAACCCTCACTGACACTAATGGTGGCTCAGGTTCCCTCACTGACAGTAGTGGTGGCTCAGGTTCTCTCACTGACACTAGTGGTGGCTCAGGTTCTCTCACTGACACAATGGTGGCTCAGGTTCCCTCACTGACACAATGGTGGCTCAGGTTCCCTCACTGACACTAATGGTGGCTCAGGTTCCCTCACTAACACTAGTGATGGCTCAGGTTCTCTCACTGACACTATGGTGGCTCAGGTTCCCTCACTGACACTAATGGTTGCTCAGGTTCCCTCACTGACGCTATGGTGGCTCAGGTTCCCTCACTGACACAAATGGTGGCTCAGGTTCTCTCACTGACACTAATGGTGGCTCAGGTTCTCTCACTGACACTAATGGTGGCTCAGGTTCTCTCACTGACACTAATGGTGGCTCAGGTTCTCTCTCTGACACTAATGGTGGCTCAGGTTCCCTCACTGACACTTTGGTGGCTCAGGTTCCCTCACTGACACTATGGTGGCTCAGGTTCCCTCACTGACACTATGGTGGCTCAGGTTCTCTCACTGACACTATGGTGGCTCAGGTTCTCTCACTGACACTAATGGTGGTTCAGGTTCTCTTACTGACACTAATGGTGGCTCAGGTTCTCTCACTGACACTAATGGTGGCTCAGGTTATCTCACTGACACTAATGGTGGCTCAGGTTCTCTCACTGACACTATGGTGGCTCAGGTTCCCTCACTGACTCTATGGTGGCTCAGGTTCCCTCACTGACACTATGGTGGCTCAGGTTCTCTCACTGACACTATGGTGGCACAGGTTCTCTCACTGACACTATGGTGGCTCAGGTTCCCTCACTGACACTAGTGGTGGCTCAGGTTCCCTCACTGACACTAGTGGTGGCTCAGGTTCCCTCACTGACACTAGTGGTGGCTCAGGTTCCCTCACTGACACTATGGTGGCTCAGGTTCTCTCACTGACAATATGGCGGCTCAGGAGGTTCCCTCACTGACACTAGTGGTGGCTCAGGTTTCCACACTGACACTAATGGTGGCTCAGGTTCTCTCACTGACACTAATGGTGGTTCAGGTTCTCTTACTGACACTAATGGTGGCTCAGGTTCTCTCACTGACACTAATGGTGGCTCAGGTTATCTCACTGACACTAATGGTGGCTCAGGTTCTCTCACTGACTCTATGGTGGCTCAGGTTCCCTCACTGACTCTATGGTGGCTCAGGTTCCCTCACTGACACTATGGTGGCTCAGGTTCTCTCACTGACACTATGGTGGCACAGGTTCTCTCACTGACACTATGGTGGCTCAGGTTCCCTCACTGACACTAGTGGTGGCTCAGGTTCCCTCACTGACACTATGGTGGCTCAGGTTCTCTCACTGACAATATGGCGGCTCAGGAGGTTCCCTCACTGACACTAGTGGTGGCTCAGGTTTCCACACTGACACTAATGGTGGCTCAGGTTCCCTCACTGACACTAATGGTGGCTCAGGTTCCCTCACTGACACAATGGTGGCTCAGGTTCTCTCACTGACACTAATGGTGGCTCAGGTTCTCTCACTGACACTATGGTGGCTCAGGTTCCCTCACTGACTCTATGGTGGCTCAGGTTCCCTCACTGACACTATGGTGGCTCAGGTTCTCTCACTGACACTATGGTGGCACAGGTTCTCTCACTGACACTATGGTGGCTCAGGTTCCCTCACTGACACTATGGTGGCTCAGGTTCTCTCACTGACAATATGGCGGCTCAGGAGGTTCCCTCACTGACACTACTGGTGGCTCAGGTTTCCACACTGACACTAATGGTAGCTCAGGTTCTCTCACTGACACTAATGGTGGTTCAGGTTCTCTTACTGACACTAATGGTGGCTCAGGTTCTCTCACTGACACTAATGGTGGCTCAGGTTATCTCACTGACACTAATGGTGGCTCAGGTTCTCTCACTGACACTATGGTGGCTCAGGTTCCCTCACTGACTCTATGGTGGCTCAGGTTCCCTCACTGACACTATGGTGGCTCAGGTTCTCTCACTGACACTATGGTGGCTCAGGTTCTCTCACTGACACTATGGTGGCTCAGGTTCCCTCACTGACACTAGTGGTGGCTCAGGTTCCCTCACTGACACTATGGTGGCTCAGGTTCTCTCACTGACAATATGGCGGCTCAGGAGGTTCCCTCACTGACACTAGTGGTGGCTCAGGTTTCCACACTGACACTAATGGTGGCTCAGGTTCCCTCACTGACACTAATGGTGGCTCAGGTTCCCTCACTGACACAATGGTGGCTGAGGTTCTCTCACTGACACTAATGGTGGCTCAGGTTCCCTCACTGACACTAATGGTGGCTCAGGTTCTCTCACTGACACTAATGGTGGCTCAGGTTCTCTCACTGACACTAATGGTGGCTCAGGTTCTCTCACTGACCCTATGATTGCTCAGGTTCTCTCACTGACACTATGGTGGCTCAGGTTCCCACACTGGCATTAATGGTGGCTCAGGTTCCCACACTGGCATTAATGGTGGCTCAGGTTCCCTCACTAGCATTAATGGTGGCTCAGGCTCTCACTGACACTAATGGTGGCTCAGGTTTCCACACTGACACTAATGGTGGCTCAGGTTTCCACACTTACACTAATGGTGGTTCAGGTTCTCTTACACTATGGTGGCTCACGTTGCCACACTGACACTAATAGTGGCTCAGGTTCTGTCACTGACACTATCATGGCTCAGGTTCTCTCACTGACACTATGGTGGCTCAGGTTCCCTCACTGACACTAGTGGTGGCTCAGGTTCTCTCACTGACACTACGGTGGCTCAGGTTCCCTCACTGACACTAGTGGTGGCTCAGGTTCTCTCACTGACACTACGGTGGCTCAGGTTCTCTCACTGACACTAATGGTGGCTCAGGTTCCCTCACTGACAGTAGTGGTGGCTCAGGTTCTCTCACTGACAGTAGTGGTGGCTCAGGTTCTCTCACTGACACAATGGTGGCTCAGGTTCCCTCACTGACACTATGGTGGCTCAGGTTCCCTCACTGACACTAATGGTGGCTCAGGTTCCCTCACTGACACTAGTGATGGCTCAGGTTCTCTCACTGACACTATGGTGGCTCAGGTTCCCTCATTGACACTAATGGTTGCTCAGGTTCCCTCACTGATGCTATGGTGGCTCAGGTTCCCTCACTGACACTAATGGTGGCTCAGGTTCTCTCACTGACACTAATGGTGGCTCAGGTTCTCTCACTGACACTAATGGTGGCTCAGGTTCTCTCACTGACACTAATGGTGGCTCAGGTTCTCTCTCTGACACTAATGGTGGCTCAGGTTCCCTCACTGACACTTTGGTGGCTCAGGTTCCCTCACTGACACTATGGTGGCTCAGGTTCTCTCACTGACACTATGGTGGCTCAGGTTCTCTCACTGACACTAATGGTGGTTCAGGTTCTCTCACTGACACTAATGGTGGTTCAGGTTCTCTCACTGACACTAATGGTGGCTGAGGTTCTCTCACTGACACTAATGGTGGCTCAGGTTCCCTCACTGACAGTAGTGGTGGCTCAGGTTCTCTCACTGACACTAGTGGTGGCTCAGGTTCTCTCACTGACACAATGGTGGCTCAGGTTCCCTCACTGACACAATGGTGGCTCAGGTTCCCTCACTGACACTAATGGTGGCTCAGGTTCCCTCACTAACACTAGTGATGGCTCAGGTTCTCTCACTGACACTATGGTGGCTCAGGTTCCCTCACTGACACTAATGGTTGCTCAGGTTCCCTCACTGACGCTATGGTGGCTCAGGTTCCCTCACTGACACTAATGGTGGCTCAGGTTCTCTCACTGACACTAATGGTGGCTCAGGTTCTCTCACTGACACTAATGGTGGCTCAGGTTCTCTCACTGACACTAATGGTGGCTCAGGTTCTCTCTCTGACACTAATGGTGGCTCAGGTTCCCTCACTGACACTTTGGTGGCTCAGGTTCCCTCACTGACACTATGGTGGCTCAGGTTCCCTCACTGACACTATGGTGGCTCAGGTTCTCTCACTGACACTATGGTGGCTCAGGTTCTCTCACTGACACTAATGGTGGTTCAGGTTCTCTTACTGACACTAATGGTGGCTCAGGTTCTCTCACTGACACTAATGGTGGCTCAGGTTATCTCACTGACACTAATGGTGGCTCAGGTTCTCTCACTGACACTATGGTGGCTCAGGTTCCCTCACTGACTCTATGGTGGCTCAGGTTCCCTCACTGACACTATGGTGGCTCAGGTTCTCTCACTGACACTATGGTGGCACAGGTTCTCTCACTGACACTATGGTGGCTCAGGTTCCCTCACTGACACTAGTGGTGGCTCAGGTTCCCTCACTGACACTAGTGGTGGCTCAGGTTCCCTCACTGACACTAGTGGTGGCTCAGGTTCCCTCACTGACACTATGGTGGCTCAGGTTCTCTCACTGACAATATGGCGGCTCAGGAGGTTCCCTCACTGACACTAGTGGTGGCTCAGGTTTCCACACTGACACTAATGGTGGCTCAGGTTCTCTCACTGACACTAATGGTGGTTCAGGTTCTCTTACTGACACTAATGGTGGCTCAGGTTCTCTCACTGACACTAATGGTGGCTCAGGTTATCTCACTGACACTAATGGTGGCTCAGGTTCTCTCACTGACTCTATGGTGGCTCAGGTTCCCTCACTGACTCTATGGTGGCTCAGGTTCCCTCACTGACACTATGGTGGCTCAGGTTCTCTCACTGACACTATGGTGGCACAGGTTCTCTCACTGACACTATGGTGGCTCAGGTTCCCTCACTGACACTAGTGGTGGCTCAGGTTCCCTCACTGACACTATGGTGGCTCAGGTTCTCTCACTGACAATATGGCGGCTCAGGAGGTTCCCTCACTGACACTAGTGGTGGCTCAGGTTTCCACACTGACACTAATGGTGGCTCAGGTTCCCTCACTGACACTAATGGTGGCTCAGGTTCCCTCACTGACACAATGGTGGCTCAGGTTCTCTCACTGACACTAATGGTGGCTCAGGTTCTCTCACTGACACTATGGTGGCTCAGGTTCCCTCACTGACTCTATGGTGGCTCAGGTTCCCTCACTGACACTATGGTGGCTCAGGTTCTCTCACTGACACTATGGTGGCACAGGTTCTCTCACTGACACTATGGTGGCTCAGGTTCCCTCACTGACACTATGGTGGCTCAGGTTCTCTCACTGACAATATGGCGGCTCAGGAGGTTCCCTCACTGACACTACTGGTGGCTCAGGTTTCCACACTGACACTAATGGTAGCTCAGGTTCTCTCACTGACACTAATGGTGGTTCAGGTTCTCTTACTGACACTAATGGTGGCTCAGGTTCTCTCACTGACACTAATGGTGGCTCAGGTTATCTCACTGACACTAATGGTGGCTCAGGTTCTCTCACTGACACTATGGTGGCTCAGGTTCCCTCACTGACTCTATGGTGGCTCAGGTTCCCTCACTGACACTATGGTGGCTCAGGTTCTCTCACTGACACTATGGTGGCTCAGGTTCTCTCACTGACACTATGGTGGCTCAGGTTCCCTCACTGACACTAGTGGTGGCTCAGGTTCCCTCACTGACACTATGGTGGCTCAGGTTCTCTCACTGACAATATGGCGGCTCAGGAGGTTCCCTCACTGACACTAGTGGTGGCTCAGGTTTCCACACTGACACTAATGGTGGCTCAGGTTCCCTCACTGACACTAATGGTGGCTCAGGTTCCCTCACTGACACAATGGTGGCTGAGGTTCTCTCACTGACACTAATGGTGGCTCAGGTTCCCTCACTGACACTAATGGTGGCTCAGGTTCTCTCACTGACACTAATGGTGGCTCAGGTTCTCTCACTGACACTAATGGTGGCTCAGGTTCTCTCACTGACCCTATGATTGCTCAGGTTCTCTCACTGACACTATGGTGGCTCAGGTTCCCACACTGGCATTAATGGTGGCTCAGGTTCCCACACTGGCATTAATGGTGGCTCAGGTTCCCTCACTAGCATTAATGGTGGCTCAGGCTCTCACTGACACTAATGGTGGCTCAGGTTTCCACACTGACACTAATGGTGGCTCAGGTTTCCACACTTACACTAATGGTGGTTCAGGTTCTCTTACACTATGGTGGCTCACGTTGCCACACTGACACTAATAGTGGCTCAGGTTCTGTCACTGACACTATCATGGCTCAGGTTCTCTCACTGACACTATGGTGGCTCAGGTTCCCTCACTGACACTAGTGGTGGCTCAGGTTCTCTCACTGACACTACGGTGGCTCAGGTTCCCTCACTGACACTAGTGGTGGCTCAGGTTCTCTCACTGACACTACGGTGGCTCAGGTTCTCTCACTGACACTAATGGTGGCTCAGGTTCCCTCACTGACAGTAGTGGTGGCTCAGGTTCTCTCACTGACAGTAGTGGTGGCTCAGGTTCTCTCACTGACACAATGGTGGCTCAGGTTCCCTCACTGACACTATGGTGGCTCAGGTTCCCTCACTGACACTAATGGTGGCTCAGGTTCCCTCACTGACACTAGTGATGGCTCAGGTTCTCTCACTGACACTATGGTGGCTCAGGTTCCCTCATTGACACTAATGGTTGCTCAGGTTCCCTCACTGATGCTATGGTGGCTCAGGTTCCCTCACTGACACTAATGGTGGCTCAGGTTCTCTCACTGACACTAATGGTGGCTCAGGTTCTCTCACTGACACTAATGGTGGCTCAGGTTCTCTCACTGACACTAATGGTGGCTCAGGTTCTCTCTCTGACACTAATGGTGGCTCAGGTTCCCTCACTGACACTTTGGTGGCTCAGGTTCCCTCACTGACACTATGGTGGCTCAGGTTCTCTCACTGACACTATGGTGGCTCAGGTTCTCTCACTGACACTAATGGTGGTTCAGGTTCTCTCACTGACACTAATGGTGGTTCAGGTTCTCTCACTGACACTAATGGTGGCTGAGGTTCTCTCACTGACACTAATGGTGGCTCAGGTTCCCTCACTGACAGTAGTGGTGGCTCAGGTTCTCTCACTGACACTAGTGGTGGCTCAGGTTCTCTCACTGACACAATGGTGGCTCAGGTTCCCTCACTGACACAATGGTGGCTCAGGTTCCCTCACTGACACTAATGGTGGCTCAGGTTCCCTCACTAACACTAGTGATGGCTCAGGTTCTCTCACTGACACTATGGTGGCTCAGGTTCCCTCACTGACACTAATGGTTGCTCAGGTTCCCTCACTGACGCTATGGTGGCTCAGGTTCCCTCACTGACACTAATGGTGGCTCAGGTTCTCTCACTGACACTAATGGTGGCTCAGGTTCTCTCACTGACACTAATGGTGGCTCAGGTTCTCTCACTGACACTAATGGTGGCTCAGGTTCTCTCTCTGACACTAATGGTGGCTCAGGTTCCCTCACTGACACTTTGGTGGCTCAGGTTCCCTCACTGACACTATGGTGGCTCAGGTTCCCTCACTGACACTATGGTGGCTCAGGTTCTCTCACTGACACTATGGTGGCTCAGGTTCTCTCACTGACACTAATGGTGGTTCAGGTTCTCTTACTGACACTAATGGTGGCTCAGGTTCTCTCACTGACACTAATGGTGGCTCAGGTTATCTCACTGACACTAATGGTGGCTCAGGTTCTCTCACTGACACTATGGTGGCTCAGGTTCCCTCACTGACTCTATGGTGGCTCAGGTTCCCTCACTGACACTATGGTGGCTCAGGTTCTCTCACTGACACTATGGTGGCACAGGTTCTCTCACTGACACTATGGTGGCTCAGGTTCCCTCACTGACACTAGTGGTGGCTCAGGTTCCCTCACTGACACTAGTGGTGGCTCAGGTTCCCTCACTGACACTAGTGGTGGCTCAGGTTCCCTCACTGACACTATGGTGGCTCAGGTTCTCTCACTGACAATATGGCGGCTCAGGAGGTTCCCTCACTGACACTAGTGGTGGCTCAGGTTTCCACACTGACACTAATGGTGGCTCAGGTTCTCTCACTGACACTAATGGTGGTTCAGGTTCTCTTACTGACACTAATGGTGGCTCAGGTTCTCTCACTGACACTAATGGTGGCTCAGGTTATCTCACTGACACTAATGGTGGCTCAGGTTCTCTCACTGACTCTATGGTGGCTCAGGTTCCCTCACTGACTCTATGGTGGCTCAGGTTCCCTCACTGACACTATGGTGGCTCAGGTTCTCTCACTGACACTATGGTGGCACAGGTTCTCTCACTGACACTATGGTGGCTCAGGTTCCCTCACTGACACTAGTGGTGGCTCAGGTTCCCTCACTGACACTATGGTGGCTCAGGTTCTCTCACTGACAATATGGCGGCTCAGGAGGTTCCCTCACTGACACTAGTGGTGGCTCAGGTTTCCACACTGACACTAATGGTGGCTCAGGTTCCCTCACTGACACTAATGGTGGCTCAGGTTCCCTCACTGACACAATGGTGGCTCAGGTTCTCTCACTGACACTAATGGTGGCTCAGGTTCTCTCACTGACACTATGGTGGCTCAGGTTCCCTCACTGACTCTATGGTGGCTCAGGTTCCCTCACTGACACTATGGTGGCTCAGGTTCTCTCACTGACACTATGGTGGCACAGGTTCTCTCACTGACACTATGGTGGCTCAGGTTCCCTCACTGACACTATGGTGGCTCAGGTTCTCTCACTGACAATATGGCGGCTCAGGAGGTTCCCTCACTGACACTACTGGTGGCTCAGGTTTCCACACTGACACTAATGGTAGCTCAGGTTCTCTCACTGACACTAATGGTGGTTCAGGTTCTCTTACTGACACTAATGGTGGCTCAGGTTCTCTCACTGACACTAATGGTGGCTCAGGTTATCTCACTGACACTAATGGTGGCTCAGGTTCTCTCACTGACACTATGGTGGCTCAGGTTCCCTCACTGACTCTATGGTGGCTCAGGTTCCCTCACTGACACTATGGTGGCTCAGGTTCTCTCACTGACACTATGGTGGCTCAGGTTCTCTCACTGACACTATGGTGGCTCAGGTTCCCTCACTGACACTAGTGGTGGCTCAGGTTCCCTCACTGACGCTATGGTGGCTCAGGTTCCCTCACTGACACTAATGGTGGCTCAGGTTCTCTCACTGACACTAATGGTGGCTCAGGTTCTCTCACTGACACTAATGGTGGCTCAGGTTCCCTCACTGACACTAATGGTGGCTCAGGTTCTCTCACTGACACTAATGGTGGCTCAGGTTCTCTCACTGACACTAATGGTGGCTCAGGTTCTCTCACTGACACTAATGGTGGCTCAGGTTCTCTCTCTGACACTAATGGTGGCTCAGGTTCCCTCACTGACACTTTGGTGGCTCAGGTTCCCTCACTGACACTATGGTGGCTCAGGTTCCCTCACTGACACTATGGTGGCTCAGGTTCTCTCACTGACACTATGGTGGCTCAGGTTCTCTCACTGACACTAATGGTGGTTCAGGTTCTCTTACTGACACTAATGGTGGCTCAGGTTCTCTCACTGACACTAATGGTGGCTCAGGTTATCTCACTGACACTAATGGTGGCTCAGGTTCTCTCACTGACACTATGGTGGCTCAGGTTCCCTCACTGACTCTATGGTGGCTCAGGTTCCCTCACTGACACTATGGTGGCTCAGGTTCTCTCACTGACACTATGGTGGCACAGGTTCTCTCACTGACACTATGGTGGCTCAGGTTCCCTCACTGACACTAGTGGTGGCTCAGGTTCCCTCACTGACACTAGTGGTGGCTCAGGTTCCCTCACTGACACTAGTGGTGGCTCAGGTTCCCTCACTGACACTATGGTGGCTCAGGTTCTCTCACTGACAATATGGCGGCTCAGGAGGTTCCCTCACTGACACTAGTGGTGGCTCAGGTTTCCACACTGACACTAATGGTGGCTCAGGTTCTCTCACTGACACTAATGGTGGTTCAGGTTCTCTTACTGACACTAATGGTGGCTCAGGTTCTCTCACTGACACTAATGGTGGCTCAGGTTATCTCACTGACACTAATGGTGGCTCAGGTTCTCTCACTGACTCTATGGTGGCTCAGGTTCCCTCACTGACTCTATGGTGGCTCAGGTTCCCTCACTGACACTATGGTGGCTCAGGTTCTCTCACTGACACTATGGTGGCACAGGTTCTCTCACTGACACTATGGTGGCTCAGGTTCCCTCACTGACACTAGTGGTGGCTCAGGTTCCCTCACTGACACTATGGTGGCTCAGGTTCTCTCACTGACAATATGGCGGCTCAGGAGGTTCCCTCACTGACACTAGTGGTGGCTCAGGTTTCCACACTGACACTAATGGTGGCTCAGGTTCCCTCACTGACACTAATGGTGGCTCAGGTTCCCTCACTGACACAATGGTGGCTCAGGTTCTCTCACTGACACTAATGGTGGCTCAGGTTCTCTCACTGACACTATGGTGGCTCAGGTTCCCTCACTGACTCTATGGTGGCTCAGGTTCCCTCACTGACACTATGGTGGCTCAGGTTCTCTCACTGACACTATGGTGGCACAGGTTCTCTCACTGACACTATGGTGGCTCAGGTTCCCTCACTGACACTATGGTGGCTCAGGTTCTCTCACTGACAATATGGCGGCTCAGGAGGTTCCCTCACTGACACTACTGGTGGCTCAGGTTTCCACACTGACACTAATGGTAGCTCAGGTTCTCTCACTGACACTAATGGTGGTTCAGGTTCTCTTACTGACACTAATGGTGGCTCAGGTTCTCTCACTGACACTAATGGTGGCTCAGGTTATCTCACTGACACTAATGGTGGCTCAGGTTCTCTCACTGACACTATGGTGGCTCAGGTTCCCTCACTGACTCTATGGTGGCTCAGGTTCCCTCACTGACACTATGGTGGCTCAGGTTCTCTCACTGACACTATGGTGGCTCAGGTTCTCTCACTGACACTATGGTGGCTCAGGTTCCCTCACTGACACTAGTGGTGGCTCAGGTTCCCTCACTGACACTATGGTGGCTCAGGTTCTCTCACTGACAATATGGCGGCTCAGGAGGTTCCCTCACTGACACTAGTGGTGGCTCAGGTTTCCACACTGACACTAATGGTGGCTCAGGTTCCCTCACTGACACTAATGGTGGCTCAGGTTCCCTCACTGACACAATGGTGGCTGAGGTTCCCTCACTGACACTAATGGTGGCTCAGGTTCCCTCACTGACACTAATGGTGGCTCAGGTTCTCTCACTGACACTAATGGTGGCTCAGGTTCTCTCACTGACACTAATGGTGGCTCAGGTTCTCTCACTGACCCTATGATTGCTCAGGTTCTCTCACTGACACTATGGTGGCTCAGGTTCCCACACTGGCATTAATGGTGGCTCAGGTTCCCACACTGGCATTAATGGTGGCTCAGGTTCCCTCACTAGCATTAATGGTGGCTCAGGCTCTCACTGACACTAATGGTGGCTCAGGTTTCCACACTGACACTAATGGTGGCTCAGGTTTCCACACTTACACTAATGGTGGTTCAGGTTCTCTTACACTATGGTGGCTCACGTTGCCACACTGACACTAATAGTGGCTCAGGTTCTCTCACTGACACTATGGTGGCTCAGGTTCCCTCACTGACACTAGTGGTGGCTCAGGTTCTCTCACTGACACTACGGTGGCTCAGGTTCCCTCACTGACACTAGTGGTGGCTCAGGTTCTCTCACTGACACTACGGTGGCTCAGGTTCTCTCACTGACACTAATGGTGGCTCAGGTTCCCTCACTGACAGTAGTGGTGGCTCAGGTTCTCTCACTGACAGTAGTGGTGGCTCAGGTTCTCTCACTGACACAATGGTGGCTCAGGTTCCCTCACTGACACTATGGTGGCTCAGGTTCCCTCACTGACACTAATGGTGGCTCAGGTTCCCTCACTGACACTAGTGATGGCTCAGGTTCTCTCACTGACACTATGGTGGCTCAGGTTCCCTCATTGACACTAATGGTTGCTCAGGTTCCCTCACTGATGCTATGGTGGCTCAGGTTCCCTCACTGACACTAATGGTGGCTCAGGTTCTCTCACTGACACTAATGGTGGCTCAGGTTCTCTCACTGACACTAATGGTGGCTCAGGTTCTCTCACTGACACTAATGGTGGCTCAGGTTCTCTCTCTGACACTAATGGTGGCTCAGGTTCCCTCACTGACACTTTGGTGGCTCAGGTTCCCTCACTGACACTATGGTGGCTCAGGTTCTCTCACTGACACTATGGTGGCTCAGGTTCTCTCACTGACACTAATGGTGGTTCAGGTTCTCTCACTGACACTAATGGTGGTTCAGGTTCTCTCACTGACACTAATGGTGGCTGAGGTTCTCTCACTGACACTAATGGTGGCTCAGGTTCTCTCACTGACACTATGGTGGCTCAGGTTCCCTCACTGACTCTATAGTGGCTCAGGTTCCCTCACTGACACTATGGTGGCTCAGGTTCTCTCACTGACACTATGGTGGCACAGGTTCTCTCACTGACACTATGGTGGCACAGGTTCTCTCACTGACACTATGGTGGCACAGGTTCTCTCACTGACACTATGGTGGCACAGGTTCTCTCACTGACACTATGGTGGCTCAGGTTCCCTCACTGACACTAGTGGTGGCGGCTCAGGTTCCCTCACTGACACTATGGTGGCTCAGGTTCTATCACTGACAATATGGCGGCTCAGGAGGTTCCCTCACTGACACTATGGTGGCTCAAGTTTCCACACTGACACTAATGGTGGCTCAGGTTCCCTCACTGACACTAATGGTGGCTCAGGTTCCCTCACTGACACTAATGGTGGTTCAGGTTCTCTTACTTACACTATGGTGGCTCACGTTGCCACACTGACACTAATGGTGGCTCAGGTTCTCTCACTGACACTATCGTGGCTCAGGTTCCCTCACTGGCACCAATGGGGGCTCAGGTTTCTTCAATGACGCCAATGGTGGCTCAGGTTACCTCACTGGCACTAATGGCGGCTCAGGTTCCCTGACACTAATGGTGGCTCAGGTTTCCTCTCTGACACTAATGGTGGCTCAGGTTTCCTCTCTGACACTAATGGTGGCTCAGGTTTCCTCACTGACACTAATGGTGGCTCAGGTTCCCTCACTGACACTAATGGTGGCTCAGGTTCTCTCACTGACACTAATGGTGGCTCAGGTTCTCTCACTGACACTAATGGTGGCTCAGGTTCTCTCACTGACACTAATGGTGGATCAGGTTCTCTCACTGACACTATGATTGCTCAGGTTCTCTCACTGACACTATGGTGGCTCAGGTTCCCACACTGGTATTAATGGTGGCTCAGGCTCTCTCACTAACACTAATGGTGGCTCAGGTTTCCACACTGACACTAATGGTGGCTCAGGTTCTCTTACACTTTTTTGGCTCACGTTGACACTCTGACACTAATAGTGGCTCAGGTTCTGTCGCTGACACTATCATGGCTCAGGTTCCCTCACTGGCACCAATGGTGGCTCAGGTTTCTTCAATGACACTAATGGTGGCTCATGTTCCCTCACTGACACTAATGGCGGCTCAGGTTCCCTGACACTAATGGCGGCTCAGGTTCCTTGACACTAATGGCGGCTCAGGTTCCCTGACACTAATGGCGGCTCAGGTTCCCTCACTGACACTATGGTGGCTCAGGTTCTCTCACTGACACTAATAGTGGCTCAGGTTCTCTCACTGACACTAATGGTGGCTCAGGTTCTCTCACTGTCACTATCGTGGCTCAGGTTCCCTCATTGGCACTAATAGTGACTCAGGTTTTCTCACTGACACTATGGTGGCTCAGGTTTTCTCACTGACACTATGGTGGCTCAGGTTTTCTCACTGACACTATGGTGGCTCAGGTTCTCTCACTGACACTATGGTGGCTCAGGTTCCCACACTGGCATTAATGGTGGCTCAGGCTCTCTCACTGACACTAATGGTGGCTCAGGTTTCCACACTGACACTAATGGTGGCTCAGGTTCCCTCACTTACAATAATGGTGGTTCAGGTTCTCTTCCACTTTTTTGGCTCACGTTGCCACACTGACACTAATAGTGGCTCAGGTTCTGTCACTGACACTATCATGGCTCAGGTTCCCTCACTGGCACCAATGGTGGCTCAAGTTTCTTCAATGACACTAATGGTGGCTCATGTCCTCTCACTGACACTAATGGCGGCTCAGGTTCCCTGACACTAATGGCGGCTCAGGTTCCCTGACACTAATGGCGGCTCAGGTTCCCTGACACTAATGGCGGCTCAGGTTCCCTGACACTAATGGCGGCTCAGGTTTCCTGACACTAATGGCGGCTCAGGTTCCCTCACTGACACTATGGTGGCTCAGGTTCTCTCACTCACACTAATGGTGGCTCAGGTTCTCTCACTGTCACTATCATGGCTCAGGTTCCCTCATTGGCACTAATAGTGGCTCAGGTTCTCTCACTGACACTATGGTGGCTCAGGTTCTCTCAGTGACACTATGGTGGCTCAGGTTCTCTCACTGACACTATGATTTCTCAGGTTCTCTCACTGACACTATGGTGGCTCAGGTTCCCACACTGACACTATGGTGGCTCAGGTTCCCTCATTGGCACTAATAGTGGCTCAGGTTTTCTCTCTGACACTATGGTGGCTTAGGTTTTCTCACTGACACTATGGTGGCTCAGGTTCTCTCACTGACACTATGGTGGCTCAGTGACATTATGGTGGCTCAGGTTCTCTCACTGACACTATTATTGCTCAGGTTCTCTCACTGACACTATGGTGGCTCAGGTTCCCACACTGACACTATGGTGGCTCAGGTTCCCACACTGACACCATGGTGGCTTAGGCTATTGCACTGACACTAATGGTGGCTCAGGTTCCCACACTGACACTAATGGTGGCTCAGGTTCCCACACTGACACTAATTGTAGATCAGGTTCTTTCACTGACACTAATGGTGGCTCAGGTTCCCTCACTGACACCAATGGTGGCACAAGTTTCTTCAATGACACTAATGGTGGCTCAGGTTCCCACGCTGACACTAATGGGGCTCAGGTTCTCTCACTGACACTAATGGTGGCTCAGGTTTTCTCGCTGACACTATGGTGTCTCAGGTTCCCACACTGACACTAATGGTGGCTCAAATGTCCTCACTGACACTAATGGTGGCTCAGGTTTCCTCACTGACACTAATGGTGGCTCAGGTTTCCTCACTGACACTAATGGTGGCTCAGGCTTCCTCACTGACACTAATGGTGGCTCAGATTTCCTCACTGACACTAATGGTGGCTCAGGTTCCCTCACTGACACTATGGTGGCTCAGGTTCTCTTACTGACACTAATGGTGGCTCAGGTTCCTTCACTGACACTAATGGTGGCTCAGGTTCTCTTACTGACACTAATGGCGGCTCAGGTTCTCTCACTGACACTAATGGTGGCTCAGGTTCTCTCACTGACACTAATGGTGGCTCAGGTTTCCTCACTGACACTAATGGTGGCTCAGGTTTCCTCACTGACACTAATGGTGGCTCAGACTCTCTCACTGACACTATGGTGGCTCAGGTTCCCTCACTGACACTATGACTGCTCAGGTTCTCTCACTGACACTATGGTGGCTAAGGTTCCCACACTGGCATTAATGGTGGCTCAGGTTCCCTCACTAGCATTAATGGTGGCTCAGGCTCTCTCACTGACACTAATGGTGGCTCAGGTTCCCTCACTGACACTAATGGTGGCTAGGTTTCCACACTGACACTAATCGTGGCTCAGGTTCCCTCACTTACACTAATGGTGGTTCAGGTTCTCTTACACTATGGTGGCTCACGTTGCCACACTGACATTAATCGTAGCTCAGGTTCTGTCACTGACACTATCATGGCTCAGGTTCCCTCACTGGCACCATTGGTGGCTCAGGTTTCTTCAATGACACTAATGGTGGCTCATGTTCCCTCACTGACACTAATGGCGGCTCAGGTTCCCTGACACTAATGGCGGCTCAGGTTCCCTGACACTAATGGCGGCACAGGTTCCCTGACACTAATGGTGGCTCAGGTTCCCTCACTGACACTATGGTGGCTCAGGTTCTCTCACTTACACTAATGGTGGCTCAGGTTTTCTCACTGACACTAAAGTGGCTCAGGTTCTCTCAGTGACACTATGGTGGCTCACGTTCTCTCACTGACACTATGATTGCTCAGGTTCTCTCACTGACACTATGGTGACTCAGGTTCCCACACTGACACTATGGTGGCTCAGGTTCCCTCATTAGCACTAATAGTCGCTCAGGTTTTCTCACTGACACTATGGTGGCTCAGGTTCCCTCAGTGACACTATGGTGGCTCGGGTTCCCACACTGACACTATGGTGGCTCGGGTTCCCACACTGACACTATGGTGGCTCAGGTTCCCACACTGACACCATGGTGGCTTAGGCTCTTGCACGGACACTAATGGTGGCTCAGGTTCCCACACTGACACTAATGGTGGCTCAGGTTCCCACACTGACACTAATGGTGGCTCAGGTTCCCACACTGACACTAATCGTAGATCAGGTTCTTTCACTGACACTAATGGTGGCTCAGGTTCGCTCACTGACACCAATGGTGGCTCAAATTTCTTCAATGACAATAAGGGTGGCTTAGGTTTCCACACTGACACTAATGGGGCTCAGGTTCTCTCACTGACACTAATGGTGGCTCAGGTTTTCTTCCTGACACTATGGTGTCTCAGGTTCCCACACTGACACTAATGGTGGCTCAGGATTCCTCACTGACACTAATGGTGGCTCAGATTCTCTCACTGGCACTAATGGTGGCTCATATTCTCTCACTGACACTAATGGTGGCTCTGGTTTCCTCACTGACACTAATGGTGGCTCAGGTTTCCTCACTGACACTAATGGTGGCTCAGGTTTCCTCACTGACACTAATGATGGCTCAGACTCTCTCACTGACACTATGGTGGCTCAGGTTCTCTAACTTATACTATGTTGGCTCAGGTTTCCACACTGACACTAATGGGGCTCAGGTTCTCTAACTGACACTAATGGTGGCTCGGGTTCTCTCACTTACATTATGGTGGCTCAGGTTCCCTCACTGACACTAATGGTGGCTCAAATGTCCTCACTGACACTAATGGTGCCTCAGGTTTCCTCACTGACACTAATGGTGGCTCAGGTTTCCTCACTGACACTATGGTGGCTCAGGTTTCCTCACTGACACTAATGGTGGCTCAGGTTTCCTCACTGACACTAATGGTGGCTCAGATTCTCTCACTGACACTACTGGTGGCTCAGATTTCCTCACTGACACTAATGGTGGCTCAGGTTTCCTCACTGACACTAATGGTGGCTCAGATTCTCTCACTGACACTATCGTGGCTCAGCTTCCCTCACTGACACTAATGGTGGCGCAGGTTCTCTCACTTACACTATGCTGGCTCAGGTTCCCACACTGACACTAATGGTGGCTCAAATGTCCTCACTGACACTAATGGTGGCTCAGGTTTCCTCACTGACACTATGGTGGCTCAGGTTTCCTCACTGACACTAATGGTGGCTCAGGTTTCCTCACTGACAATAATGGTGGCTCAGGTTTCCTCACTGACACTAATGGTGGCTCAGGTTTCCTCACCGACACTAATGGTAGCTCAGGTTCTCAAACTGACACTAATGGTGGCTCAGGTTCTCTCACTTACATTATGGTGGCTCAGATTCCCTCACTGACACTAATGGTGGCTCAAATTTCCTCACAGACACTAATGGTGACTCAGGTTTCCTCACTTATACTATGGTGGCTCAGGTTTCCTCACTGACATTAATGGTGGCTCAGGTTTCCTCACTGACACTAATGGTGGCTCAGGTTTCCTCACTGACACTAATGGTGGCTCAGGTTTCCTCACTGACACTAATGGTGGCTCAGGTTTCCTCACTGACACTAATGGTGGCTCAGGTTTCCTCACTGACACTAATGGTGGCTCAGGTTTCCTCACTGACACTAATGGTGGCTCAGGTTCTCTCACTTACACTATGGTGGCTCAGGTTTCCACACTGACACTAATGGGGCTCAGGTTCTCTCACCTACATTATGGTGGCTCTGGTTGCCACATTTTCACTAATGGTGGCTCAGGTTCTCTCAGGTTCTCTTTGGCTGTTTTCCAGGTTTATTTAAAATCGGTGCATTCTCTATCCTTACTTTCATACCACACTTAGCTGAGCTTCTTTCTGTCATACTGTAGGTTTTCGTTTGTAGCTTCATTCATGACATTTGTGTCGTAGCATTTCGATCATAGGTTTTGTTTGTAGGTTTTTTCATTCATACTTTTTTCATTCGTAGCATTTCGTTTGCAGCTTTTCATGTGTCGTAGCTTTTCATGTGTCGTAGCTTTTCATGTCATAGCCTTTCTTTCATTGCTTTTCCATTAGCTAGTGTTCACATCTAGGATCTCTCACGTCTACAGATCCGTACGGGCTGAAGTTTCATTTTTAATTGATTGTTGTCCCACAGTCTTCTCGCCCGTATACCATACGTCATACATGCACGTTCACCAGTACACCTTTACTACTACCCACCACGGTCTGTGGGCACCTTAGCCCTCAGTGTTTGTTTTTAATTACCTGTCTTGGCACGTAGGTTTATCATGACCTGTGTAGCCCAAATCTCCCTTTTCCCGATCCGATACCATTTTCAAAACCCTCTTGTCAACCTTATAATAATGAGACCACACCTTTTCTTTGGAGTAAACTGGCCACAACAGACTTTATTAACACAACCAAAATGTACTCACTCCAAAGATATGTATATAAATATATATACAACCATAACCAAACATTTTAAACAAACTTTACTAAAACCTAGTCTGGTGATCTCTGACAGTGACCCACTTTAACACAAACACCACCTCACTGCGGTACCTTTAACATACCAGGCCTCCAGCTGTGAACGCTCAGAGACAACCAATTCCTGCAGTGAAACCATCCCAGTATTCCGTCCACCGTTCAGGAATACACCGGAGGGGCCCATATTACCGATGACCCCCCCGCCTCTTTTAGATCACCTCTGTTTACCGCCACCATCAAAGACCACCAGAAAGATAACGCTGCAGCCCCCAAAAGGGCCGGTTTAAACTGTTGTGACGACCATCAATCTTCCCCTGAAAGAAAAGAAAACATCAGCAAAAGAAAAATTCCACAGAACCTAACAAACCCCACAGTAGGGAGGGATGGTGGGAAAGCTGCCTCCTCCGTTGAACTCTCCCGTGCACTGGCTCCTGCTTTGACTCCGCCCCCACTTTATACTGCTCCTCCCCTTCCTCGCTTTCCTATTTGCCTGCCCGTTCAAGCATTCCTCCTCCTTACACTATGGTGGCTCAGGTTTCCACACTGACACTAATGGGGCTCAGGTTCTCTCACCTACATTATGGTGGCTCTGGTTGCCACATTTTCACTAATGGTGGCTCAGGTTCTCTCACTGACACTATCGTTGCTCAGGTTCCCTCATTGGTACTAATGGTAGCTCAGGTTTTCTCACTGACACTAATGGTGGCTCAGGTTTCCTCACTGACACTAATGGTGGCTCAGGTTCTCTCACTGACACTAATGGTGGCTCAGGTTCTCTCACTGACTCTAATGGTGGCTCAGGTTCTCTCACTGACACTAATGGTGGCTCAGGTTCTCTCACTGACACTAATGGTGGCTCAGGTTCTCTCACTGACACTAATGGTGGCTCAGGTTCCCTCGGTGACACTAATGGTGGCTCAGGTTTCCTCACTGACACTAATGGTGGCTCAGACTCTCTCACTGACACTATGGTGGCTCAGGTTCCCTCACTGACACTAATGGTGGCTCAGGTTCTCTCACTGATACTATGGCAGCTCAGGTTCCCTCACTGACATTAATGGCGGCTCAGGTTCTCTCACTGATACTATGGTGGCTTAGATTCTATCACAGACACTATGGTGGCTCAGGTTCCTACACTGACACTATGGTGGCTTAGGTTCCTACGCTGACACTGACACCATGGCGGCTCAGGTTGTGTTACTGACACTAATGGTGGCTCTGGCTTCCTCACTGACACTAATGGTGGCTCTGGCTTCCTCACTGACACTAATGGCAGCTTAGGTTCCCTCACTGAAATTAATGGCGGCTCAGGTTCTCTCACTGATATTATGGTGGCTCAGGTTCTCTCACTGACACTATGGTGGCTTAGGTTCTCTCACTAACACTATGGTGGCTCAGGTTCCTACACTGACTCTATGGTGGCTTAGGTTCCTACGCTGACACTGACACCATGGTGGCTCAGGTTTTCTCACTGACACTAATGGTGTTTCAGGTTCCCTCACTGACACTAATGGTGGCATCAACAGCTGAGTACGTGTGGAGAGATAAAGCTGGCAAGTAGCCGACAGCTACATGGCCAGCTCAGAGAAGGAAGGGCTGAGCCCAGCCCTGACAGTACCCCCTCCTCAATGACCCCTCCCTCTCAGAGGACCAACAGGCTTGAGGGTAAAATGTCTATGGAAATCGCGAAGGAGGAAAGGGGCATGTATGTCAGAGGATGAGACCCAAAAAGAGTTCCACCGGACCATACCCCTTCCAGTGCACCAGGTACTGTATGCGCCCACGGAACCTATGGGAGTCAACAATGGACTGTACTTCATACACCTCGTGGTTCTCAACCTGTAAAGGGTGAGGACGTGGCACTGAGGTGGTAAAGCGGTTGCAGATAAAAGGTTTAAATAAGGAGACATGAAATACATTTGAAATATGCATGTTGGAAGGAATGTCTAATGCGTAAGCCACTGGGTTTAATCCTGCGTAAGAATACGGAAAGGCCCAGCAAACTGAGGTGCAAACTTCAGTGAGTTAACACAAAGTCAGAGGTTGCGAGATGACAGCCAGACCCTGTCCCTAACCTGGTAGGAAGGCTTCTGCAGTCATCATGGAGTCTGTACCTATCCTTAGCATGTTGCAAAACCTCCTGGACTTGTGCCCAAGTGGAATGAAGACCACAGAGATACTCTAATGCAGAAATACTCTGCAAAACAAGTGTAAGGCTGACCGCAGATCAGCCTGCATTTGTAGGAGTCAGGCTGCATAAAGCATGGCCTCCTCCGTCATGGTTGTAGGCTCTCATGTGAGCCGACACATCATTTCCGGGTTAGGGCAGGTCACATCTTGTCACTTCCGGTTTCGGCTAGCAGTGCAGCAGCAAAGTCGGCTGCAGGAATCTCCTCGGTTCTCTGTCCCGGTGGTCGCGGTTACGGTAGGTGTGGGCAGGTGGCATCAATGGAGGGGGGGGGGCAAGGGGGTCAGCTTGATCGCAGGGAGCATGTTGGCTCAGGACACATTAAGATCGTTCAGAGTGATATAGTAAGATCATGTTTTAGTGTTTTCATTTCTGTAAGAAGCGCATACACAATGTTCTCACATATTGTGCACTTGACTTAAAAGCGAGAGTTCAGATAATGTATACGAGTATTAGCCTCAGTGCCTGGTCACATTGGTGCACGTAACCCCCGCCCCCCGTGACTGGGTGTTGAAATATTACTGTTTTGAAGCATTGGTTAGTGAAATCCGTCCGGATGTTTCTTCGTGCTTTTTGCTACCCCCAATCGCTCCGCCTTGTGCTGCAAGCCAGCGGTTGGAGGTGTCCGCGGTAGCAACAATTAGCAGACAGTACTGCCTGCTGTGTGCTGCCTGCCGTTCACCTGCATGGGGCCACACTGCTAGTGCCCTGACACCATGTGCTATGCACACACAATAGTGTGGGTCATCAGGGGTTATAACAGGTGGTGGAGGTGACATAGCACTTTCTCATCGCCTGTCATTCCATTGTATTCTATTGTGTGTCCTTGGGGTTTGTGTGTTTCTAGAAACATTTATTTCAGTAAGCATGTCATTTCATAAGGGAACATACTGAGAGCAAATTTAGGTGGGGGCAGTCTCTTTGGCTGTTTTCCAGGTTTATTTAAAATCGGTGCATTCTCTATCCTTACTTTCATACCACACTTAGCTGAGCTTCTTTCTGTCATACTGTAGGTTTTCGTTTGTAGCTTCATTCATGACATTTGTGTCGTAGCATTTCGATCATAGGTTTTGTTTGTAGGTTTTTTCATTCATACTTTTTTCATTCGTAGCATTTCGTTTGCAGCTTTTCATGTGTCGTAGCTTTTCATGTGTCGTAGCTTTTCATGTCATAGCCTTTCTTTCATTGCTTTTCCATTAGCTAGTGTTCACATCTAGGATCTCTCACGTCTACAGATCCGTACGGGCTGAAGTTTCATTTTTAATTGATTGTTGTCCCACAGTCTTCTCGCCCGTATACCATACGTCATACATGCACGTTCACCAGTACACCTTTACTACTACCCACCACGGTCTGTGGGCACCTTAGCCCTCAGTGTTTGTTTTTAATTACCTGTCTTGGCACGTAGGTTTATCATGACCTGTGTAGCCCAAATCTCCCTTTTCCCGATCCGATACCATTTTCAAAACCCTCTTGTCAACCTTATAATAATGAGACCACACCTTTTCTTTGGAGTAAACTGGCCACAACAGACTTTATTAACACAACCAAAATGTACTCACTCCAAAGATATGTATATAAATATATATACAACTATAACCAAACATTTTAAACAAACTTTACTAAAACCTAGTCTGGTGATCTCTGACAGTGACCCACTTTAACACAAACACCACCTCACTGCGGTACCTTTAACATACCAGGCCTCCAGCTGTGAACGCTCAGAGACAACCAATTCCTGCAGTGAAACCATCCCAGTATTCCGTCCACCGTTCAGGAATACACCGGAGGGGCCCATATTACCGATGACCCCCCCGCCTCTTTTAGATCACCTCTGTTTACCGCCACCATCAAAGACCACCAGAAAGATAACGCTGCAGCCCCCAAAAGGGCCGGTTTAAACTGTTGTGACGACCATCAATCTTCCCCTGAAAGAAAAGAAAACATCAGCAAAAGAAAAATTCCACAGAACCTAACAAACCCCACAGTAGGGAGGGATGGTGGGAAAGCTGCCTCCTCCGTTGAACTCTCCCGTGCACTGGCTCCTGCTTTGACTCCGCCCCCACTTTATACTGCTCCTCCCCTTCCTCGCTTTCCTATTTGCCTGCCCGTTCAAGCATTCCTCCTCCTGGTTTCCTTGGCACCAGGTCATGCTCGCCCTTTCATTACCCCTCTCCCTTGGGGTAGTCCATTACGGGGTTCTCTGGCTCGCTTACTACATACAATAGGGTGGTGTTGTCATTAGGTTCACGTTCATGCTCCTTTTGGTCTTGTCATTTCTGCACCCACATCCTCATACTTGTCAGGTACCAAGGGGTGTTATTTCATGGGCTGGTGGTCTGATTATGTTCTCTGGCCGTTTACACACAGCTGGGCTGTCTACATGCCTCCACTGCAGGTTACCCATCACGTCTATGGGTTTTACAGATTGAGGTGATCGTTTTTAATTGGCTTGTTCGGTGGCAAGTCTTCTCATCTGTTCTTACGCAGCTTACGTATTTCATACAAACTCGCGTTTTCTCATACCATTTTCTCATACAGTTTTCTTATGCAAATTTACGTTTCTCATGCAATTTACGTTTCTCATGTTACTCACATCTTTCCATGATTTTCTTGAAAATAAAAGTGAGAAACCTAATACAAATCACAAAAAAAATTACAAATCAAAAAAAAAAACATCCTGTGTAAAGTTCAATCAAGAAAAAAGGAGTCTTTGTAATCAGGGACTCTTAATTCCCAAGAGAAGCCAATGAATAGGGAAACCAATCATTTTTACGAATTCAGTGTAATCTTCTTGGCTTTGCCACTATCAAATCCAGAACTGAAAAAGGTTTGACTCTTACCGCAATGGGTGGACTCCAAATCAGCGGAGTCGTTAGCGCGAGCAGACAGCCCTCTGCAGGGTTCTTTTGCGTGTAATCCGTTCCGGTGTACTACTGAACGCATGGATAGATGCGGATCATTCGAAGGTGACCAGCCTAGATCGAAAGGTTCCGGAAACCGTCGTACGTCCTACTTCTCCTCTCGGTCACCGTAGAGAAAGGTAAAGTGGCTGTCCGATCTCCCTGTATGTCTGGAGTTATCTACAGCTCCCCAGCGAATCGTCCGATGTCAAGGTTTTTCAATACGCAAACCTGTAGTAAAACACAAGACACTCGGGCCCCCCAGCCACGAGCGAGGGGAAGGGGAAAACAAAGAAGGACTCCGATCGTGAACGTACCGTTAAGCAGTCGGCAATTTTATTAAAACATTTTTTTTAACATACAACAGACCAAAGGTATGACCAAATGGGTCCGATTCTAAAAATTTTTAATATACAACAGACCAAAGGTATGACCGAATAGGTCCGATTCTAACAAAATAAAAAATATATGCATAAAAAACCGGTTAAAAATAAGAACAAATATACACCCGTGCTAGGGAATATTCTAAGCGTGGTGGTATCAGCACAGTCCTTCTTTGTTTTCCCCTTCCCCTCGCTCGTGGCCGGGAGGCCCGAGTGTCTTGTGTTTTACTACAGGTTTGCGTATTGAAAAACCTTGACATCGGACGATTCGCTGGGGAGCTGTAGATAACTCCAGACATACAGGGAGATCGGGCAGCCACTTTACCTTTCTCTACGGTGACCGAGAGGAGAAGTAGGACGTACAACGGTTTCCGGAACCTTTCGATCTAGGCTGGTCACCTTCGAATGATCCGCATTTATCCATGCGTTCAGTAGTACACCGGAACGGATTACACGCAAAAGAACCCTGCAGAGGGCTGTCTGCTCGCGCTAACGACTCCGCTGATTTGGAGTCCACCCATTGCGGTAAGAGTCAAACCTTTTTCAGTTCTGGATTTGATAGTGGCAAAGCCAAGAAGATTACACTGAATTCGTAAAAAGGATTGGTTTCTCTATTCATTGGCTTCCAGGGCAGGACTTAGGGTGGTGGGGGCCCCTGGGCTTGAGTCACTTTCGGGCCCTACCGTCTATACATTACCATATTTATCAGCTTACAACCCACGCCAGCGTATAACACGCACCGCAAGTTTAGGAGGGAATTTTAAGGAAAAAAACTTTTAGGAGGGAAGTTTATGGGAAAAAAAACTTACATTTAAATGCCCATCAATGCAGCCTTATCAGTGTCCATCTGCAGCCTTGTCAGTGTCATTTGCAGCCTTGTCATTGCAGTCTTGACGTTTAAAAATGGCGCCACCGATATACAGAGTCCTATGTATCTTGGCAGCTCTCGGGGCTCTCGCCGGCTCTCGGGTTCTTTCTGGGGCTCTCACCGGCTCTTGGGTTCTCTTGACGGCTCTTGGGTCCTCTCGCGGCTCTCGGGTCCTCTCGCAGTCCCAATCGGAGCCGAGAGTAGCTGAGAGTACTCGGCTTGGCTCACAGTCACGCCCAGTCCCTGTGTTATGTCCATCATAGGGTGGGACTGTGAGCGGAGCCGAGCCGAGTACACTTGGCTATGTATCTCTGCGGGGCCCCCTATTGGGCGGGGCCCATGGGCTTGAGCCCAGTCAAGCCCAATGGTAAGTCCTGCCCTGTTGGCTTCTCTTGGGAATTAAGAGTCCCTGATTACAAAGACTCCTTTTTTCTTGATTGAACTTTACACAGGATGTTTTTATTTTATTTATTTGTAATTTTTTTAGTGATTTGTATTAGGTTTCTCACTTTTATTTTCACGTATTTTTAGCGCAACTTTATATATAATTTTTTCTGATTTGATCCAAATTTTGATATTAGATGGTTTTTAGTTGCAGCTTTCAGGTTTACCCCAAGCGCGATATTTTTGTTTTGTTTGTTTTCCATGATTTTCTCACTTTTTCCCATGTTTCTCATGTTGTTCGTACAATTTACGTTCTTGTGCAACCTGCCTTTCTCATGTAATTTTACGTTTCTCATGCAATTTTACATTTCTCATTCTCATGCAATTTACGTTTCTCATGTAATTTACGTTTTTCAGGCAATTTACATTTCTCATTCTCATGCAATTTACGTTTCTCACGTTACTCACGTTTTCCCATGTTATTCACGTGTTTACATGTTTTTCTCACATTTTCCCGTGTTTCTCACGTTGTTCGTACAATTTACGTTCTTGTGCAACCTGCGTTTCTCATGCAATTTAACATTTCTGATGTCATTTTACATTTCTCATGCAATTTATGTTTCTCATTCTCATGCCATTTATGTTTCTCATTCTCATGCAATTTACGTTTCTCATGCAATTGACGTTTCTCATGCAATTTACATTTTTCGTGCAAGTTACGTTTCTCATGCAATTTGCGTTTCTCATGTTATTCACGTTTTCACTTGTTTCTCATGTCTTAGGATGTTTTTCTCACGTTTTCCCCATGTTTCTCACGTTGTTCGTACAATTTATGTTCTTGTGCAACCTGTGTTTCTCATGCAATTTATGTTCTCATTCTCGTGCAATTTACGTTTCTCGCGCAAGTTGCGTTTGTTATGTTACTCACGTTTTCTCTTTCCATGTTTTTCTCACGTTTTTCTCACGTTTTCCCATGTTTCTCACGTTCATACAATTTATGTTCTTGTGCAACCTGCTTTTCTCATGCAATTTACATTTCTCACGTTACTCACGTTTTCCCACGTTTCTCATGCAATTTATGTTCTCGTGCAGTCCGCGTTCTCATGCAGTTTGCGTTTCTCATGCAGCCTCGGTTCTCTTACATTCCTGTCACAAGTTACTTTTCTCAGTCTACTCATGTTTTTCTTGCAGTTTGTGTTCCTCACCCAGTTACATGTCACTTTGACTCTGATTTTGCTGGGTACCGTTCATATGTTTTCGTCATTTTGAGTTCACGTCTTCATGGCGTCTCGCCAGTTACCTGTCTCATTTTCAGGTTTGCACGGATTGAGTTGGTAATTTTTTATTGGCTTGTGCAGTGACAAGTCTCCTCATCTGTGTTACATACATTACATCTTGGTTTCTGTTTCATAATTACATGTTACCATTTACTTCAGTACAGTGCCTTGCGAAAGTATTCGGCCCCCTTGAACTTTTCAACCTTTTGCCACATTTCAGGCTTCAAACATAAAGATATAAAATTTAAATTTTTTGTGAAGAATCACCAACAAGTGGGACACAATTGTGAAGTGGAACGAAATCTATTGGATATTTTAAACTTTTTTAGCAAATAAAAAAATTAAAAGTGGTGCGTGCAAAATTATTCGGCCCCTTTACTTTCAGTGCAGCAAACTCACTCCAGAAGTTCAGCGAGGATCTCTGAATGATCCAATGTTGTCCTAAATGACTGATGGTGATAAATAGAATCCACCTGTGTGTAATCAAGTCTCTGTATAAATGCACCTGCTCTGTGATAGTCTCAGGGTTCTGTTGAAAGCGCAGATAGCATCATGAATACCTAGGAACACACCAGGCAGGTCCGTAATACTGTTGTGGAGAAGTTTAAAGCTGGATTTGGATACAAAAAGATTTCCCAAGCTTTAAACATCCCAATGAGCACTGTGCAAGCGATCATTTTGAAATGGAAGGAGTATCAGACCACTGCAAATCTAACAAGACCTGGCCGTCCCTATAAACTTTCAGCTCAGACAAGGAGAAGACTGATCAGAGATGCAGCCAAGAGGCCCATGATCACTCTGGATGAACTGCAGAGAACTACAGCTGAGGTGGGAGAGTCTGTCCATAGGACAACAATCAGTCGTACACTGCACAAATCTGGCCTTTATGGAAGAGTGGCAAGAAGAAAGCCATTTCTCAAAGATATCCATAAAAAGTCTCGTCTAAAGTTTGCCACAAGCCACCTGGGAGACACACCAAACATGTGGAAGAAGGTGCTCTGGTCATATGAAACCAAAATTGAACTTTTTGAGCACAATGCAAAACTATATTTTTGGCGTAAAAGCAACACAGCTCATCACCCTCAACACACCATCCCCACTGTCAAACATGGTGGTGGCAGCATCATGGTTTGGGCCTGCTTTTCTTCAGCAGGGACAGGGAAGATGGTTAAAATTGAGGGGAAGATGGATGCAGCCAAATACAGGACCATTCTGGATGAAAACCTGTTGGAGTCTGCAAAAGACCTGAAACTGGGACGGAGATTTATCTTCCAACAAGACAATGATCCCAAACATACAGCAAAATCTACAAAGGAATGGTTCACAAATAAACGTATCCAGGTGTTAGAATGGCCAAGTCAAAGTCCAGACCTGAATCCAATCGAGAATCTGTGGAAAGAGCTGAAAACTGCTGTTCACAAACGCTCTCCATCCAACCTCACTGAGCTCGAGCTGTTTTGCAAGGAAGAATGGGCAAGAATTTCAGTCTCTCAATGTGCAAAACTGATAGAGACATACCCCAAGCGACTTGCAGCTGTAATCGCAGCAAAAGGTGACTCTACAAAGTATTAACGCAAGGGGCCCGAATAATTTTGCACGCCCCACTTTTCATTTTTTATTAGTTAAAAAAGTTTCAAAAATCCAATAGATTTCGTTCCACTTCACAATTGTGTCCCACTTGTTGGTGATTCTTCACAAAAAATACAATTTTTATATCTTTATGTTTGAAGCCTGAAATGTGGCAAAAGGTTGAAAAGTTCAAGGGGGCCGAATACTTTCGCAAGGCACTGTACCCTAACCCACTTTCAGGTTTCAGGACCTAAGGTTATGTTGAATTTGCCTGTTACACCTCGGGTAATTTGGCCTGGTAATTTCACTAGACTGTTATGCGTTGGTCTCATTTACGTTATGTTTCGGGTGGGGGGGGGGGGGGGGGCGGTTGATTGCAGGTAAGTCTTGTGGGCGGTTGTCACATTCTTGGTTATGTCAAGTTTGTTTTTTCAGTGTATGCAGGTCTTGTCTCAAGCAGCGGATATTGGAGACTTTGTTTCAATTCCTCCTTCTCCAGTTAGGGTGGGAGCACGGTAGCTCACCCTCTCTCAGAACCTAGTCTCAAATCTTTGATCTGATGGCAGAATTATAACACTGGGGGATTGCTTTCCCGGCTTCCGCTCAGAATGCCCAGTTATTTAGGTTGCTGTTCCCTTATGCGCCGGACGCAATTACGGAGCAAGTTACCCTGCAGATTGTGGTTTATTCCCTGTCCCAAATTCACACTACCCTTAAATCCCTAGCACGTCCTGCCAGGAGTTGCGTCATAGAGTGGAACTGTTGAAAAGTCAGCCAATGCAGCTCCAGCAGCTTCGACTGGCTCAGGGGCTTTAGTGGATTCCGGAACACCCTCTGTGCCTAGGCCGGCATCGGTAGGCCCAGGTCCCGGACGCAGATGCCTGCACTATGCCTTCTCCTCAGTTTCAGCAATTAGTGCTGGATTAGGTTCCCATTGGGCTGATGCAGCAACCTTGATTGATCGATCGCTGTTTTCCAGGCTTTCCGGTTTAGGTTCCCTAGTCCTGATGTTACAACATCCTGACATCCGGAACCTAGCAGTTACTGTTGTTTGCCACTCCCAACTCAAATTGGCCCACAGCACTAACTAGAATGTCAAGTGTTTTGAAGACCCCGTTAGGCCTTTCTTTATTTTCTGCACTCCCTATTAAATCATTCTCGAAGGGATCCAGAAGAGTAGCCTTCCTGCTGTGCTCAGCAGTCTTCCCATCACGGGTCAGATTTTTTCGTGATATGTCTGACATGCTCCCGAGGTCTCCTTTTGGGTTGTTAACCCAGCTTAGTGCTTGAGGCAGCGTATATCTGGCCTTTTATGGTTTTGAGGCCTGGGGAGTTTACACTTTCTGGCCCAGGGTCTCACATACTTTTGGCCAATCAACTGGTTAGGCATCCTGACCACTTCTGTTTACTTCTGCATGCTTGCAAGACGCAGCAATCGGGAGGCGGCACCCATATATGGTTCTTTGAGACTGGCAAAGCCTGGTGCCCAGTGTTGGTATTAGACCAGATCGTCAGTGCTACGTTTGATAAACCCAGGCATGGTCCTCTGTTGCCTTTTCCCAGTGCTCCCCTCTCTGCAGCTCAATTCATACTTTATTGCTTATAAGTCAGGAAGTTAAGTCGGCCTGGTTTACCACCAGGTTGATATGATACACTTACCATTGATTTATTTATTTTCCCTCACCCAATATGGAGCCTGTGGTGTCACGTGGCGGCCATGTTGGTGTGATGTATTTCCTGTTATTTATCATTTCTGGTTTCCTCCCCTCGGCTCAGAACGAGGCTTGGTTCTAGTTTGTGTAGTTTTTATCACTTCCGGGTTCCGGGAGGTTGACATGATGTACTTCCGGTTTTGCCGCCCTCTTTCTAATAGTTGCTTTTGCCTATATCTAGCTGAGAGCCCGTGGTAGCATGGGGCAGCCATGCTAGTATGATTTATTTTTAAGTTTTGCTGTTTCTGTTTTTAAAGTTTATAAAAAAAAAATTTTTTTGTTTTGTTTTTGTATTAGTTCATTTTTGCCCTCACCCAATATGGAGCCTGTGGTGTCACGTGACGGCCATGTTGGTGTGATGTACTTCCTGTTTTCCATCATTTCCGGTTTCCTCCCCTCAGCTCAGAACGAGGCTTGGTTTTAGTTTGTGTATATAAAGCGTGATGGGTCAGCGCGTCGCTCATGCCCCAGACGATGCCACATATGGCGAAACGTACGTAGGGTGGTCTTGACGTGCTTGACGCAAATAACGTGACATTTGGGCGTTCGCTTTGCCGGCCGTCTTTTCTTAACGCTGATTTGACCTTTATGTTTGTATGTTTTTTATTATGGAATAAAAGATTTTAGTTTACGGTTTTACGCTATGGGAGTCTTTGCTTGCCTTTTATGAATGGTCCAACCACGTGAAAACGAGGTGATGTCCCCGTGTGATGACCCCTAAGATTTCTGATATCAAATGCGCGCATTTTTACCATTTATCAGCACGGTGTTGGTGAAGGAAATTCTCTCTCTTGCACCCGCATAGGATTTCTTGAGAAGAAACCCTTATGATTATTGGACTGTTATGCCCACGATTACATCTTGATGAAGAACTGTTTTCTTACCTATATATAATTTTTGAGCACTCTATTCATAATATTTCTGATTGTTCACAAAAATTCTGTGCACTTTACCACTGTATGCTCATTACTACGTCTTTATGAGGAACTGTTGCTTATATATAATTTTTAAGCACATATATATATATATATATATATATATATATATATATATATATATATATATATATATATTTTACACTTGATTATTGTATGAGTTATAGAGTATATTTTTATTATTCACTTAGTTGGGTTTTTGTATTATAATTTCCCAAGTGTTCTTCCAGGACAGCCCTTGAGAGATGGAGCTCCTCCCATCGACACAGGAAACACATTGCCACAGTTCAAAAGGCGGTCCCTCAGGTCCCTGGTCAGTCATTTGTGTTTCCTCCGTCGGAGGAACATGTTGCCAGGAACCTGGAGGCCCCTCTCAGGGGCTGCCTGAGAACCTGCAAGCCTAAGGGACCGGGTCCTGGTTTATGGCTGCAGTTTGGGTCCATACCTTTTTTTCTTTGGCTCGGGTACCGTCCAGCTGAACCGGAGCAGACCCGTTACCCTCCTCCTTCCAGTGCCGAGGTGGCCAGGGGCAGAATGACGCCGGTTTCCCCCAGGAGTGGTGAGTGGAACCTTCCATCTTCCCTCCTCGTTGCAGGGGGTCGGAGACGCCGAGCGTTCACTTCCGGCGGAACCGCGTCATCACTGCGTGCCGAGACTTCCGGTTCCGGGTCTCTAAGGGTACAAGGAGGAGAGGGAGAGCCAGCGCTGTGCCTGTAAAGCCCGACCAGCGTCCAGCTATACCGGATTAGCGGCGGGATTCGGAGCGTCAGAGGGGGACCATGGAGGCTATTCCCCAGGATACTCCGGCGGAGACAGGCACCAGCCAAACCCAGGTAGGCTGCTGGGCATGCTATTACTCTGGTGGAGTGGTGGTGTTTGTAGGCTGGGCCCTGTAGTACCCCACGGTGGCGGTTTACTCACAGTGAGGTTGTTTGTTAGTGGTGATTCTAAGAGGGACATGGTTCTGACGCTAAGAAATCCTTTGTCTTCTTATTTTCAGGCTAAAGAGATGCCAAGGGAAGACAAGACAGGCCGCAAAAAGTGTCCTAATTGTGGGAATAGGTTGTCCTCTGGCTCTAACAAAGCCCTATGCAAGCAATGCATTGCAAGCTTGCTTAAATCTGAGGCAGATTCCCCTTTAGCAAAGTTTTTGGGCTCCTTTAAAGAGGAAATGGCGTCGACCTTTAAGTCCCTCCGGGAGTTAATCACTGACGTGGGATCAGCTGCAGCTGCCTCCACGAGTAAAACAACTATAATCTCATCCTCACCATGCCTTACAACACCCAGCTCAGGGGAGCCCCGTATGGTCAGGGAGCCTAGCCCCACGTTGATTAGCCCCGAATCCTCTGACACTGACTCGGGTCAGGAAGAGGATCAAGCAGCATCTAAAGCCTCAAAATATAGATTATCTCTCGAGGAAGTAGATGAGCTAATGGGGGCTATCTATGATACGCTGGAAATTGAGGAGGAAGAAACTCAGTTATCCAGACATGATCAAATGTATGAGGCTCTGGGGAAAAAGAAAGCAAGGGTTTTTCCTATACATAAGGTGCTTTCTGACCTTGTCCTTAAGGAGTGGTCTGAACCAGACAAGAAGGTTTTCTTTCCTAAATCCCTTAAGAGAAGGTTCCCTTTTGATGAGAGCCCAGAGGCGGTCTGGAATAAAAATCCAAAACTAGACGCCCCTCTGTCCAAAATCTCAAAGCAGGCTGATCTGGCCTTTGAGGATATGGGCCACCTGAAAGATCCCATGGACAGGAGAACAGACATTGTCTTAAAGAGGGCCTGGGATGCCTCTATGGCAGGCTTAAAACCAGCTCTAGCCACTTCCTGTGTAGCTAGAAACCTGGAGTTCTGGTTATCGCAACTACAAGAACACTTAAAGGCAGGCACTCCTAGGGGGGAGCTTTTGAAATCTTTCCCTATGCTTTTTAAGGCCACCAGTTTCATCTCTGACGCCTCCACGGACTCCGTTAAATTTACGGCTAAATCTGCAGCACTTTCAGTGGCAGCAAGGAGGTCAGTATGGATGAAAACCTGGGGGGGAGACACGGCGTCTAAAACCCGCCTGTGCAGCGTCCCTTTTACAAGAGACTTAGTCTTCGGGCCTGAATTAGACTCCGCCTTAGAAAGGACGGCGGACAAAAAGAAAACCTTTCCTGCAAAAAAGAAAAATTTTCAAAGAAAAATTTTTCGTCCCTTTAAGGAACCCTCTAAATCAGAGAAGAGTTCAACCCCCAAAAAACATTGGTCGGGACATAAAGGGAAAGGAAAAGGGGGCATACTGTTTAGCCGCCCCAATCAGGATCCCAAACCCCAGTGACGTCAGGGTTCCTGTGGGAGGAAGATTAAGCAAATTTCTTCCTCAATGGGAAGAGACAACCTCGAACGAGTTTGTCTTAAACATAATAAAAAGGGGTCATGCGCTGGAATTTCACAGCAACCCTCCTTCCAAGTTTCTGGTGACAAAGCTTCCAAGTCACTCAGAAAAGGCCAGGGCCTTACCTTTACTAATAGGGGAAATGGTAGATCAAGAAGTATTGACACCAGTCCCTATTCAGGAACAAGGGGACGGTTTTTACTCGCACATCTTTGTGGTAAGAAAACCGTCAGGGAGATTCAGACTAATTATGAACCTCCGTCCACTGAATCGCTCCATCCGTTACAAGAGATTTCGGATGGAGTCCATTTATTCCATAAAGAATCTCCTGCAGAAAGAGACATTTATGGCAACCCTGGACCTAAGGGATGCTTATCTGCACATTCCAATAAGGGAGGAATGCCAGAAATTCCTTCGGATGGCAGTGCAGATAGACACAAAGGTTTACCACTTTCAGTGCAGAGCACTTCCCTTCGGTCTATCATCCTCTCCGAGAATCTTTACCAAGGTTCTCGGAGAGGCTTTAGTTCCTCTGAGGCTTCAATCAGTCTCAATTATCCCCTACCTAGACGATCTGCTCCTAACAGCCCACTCAGAGAGTCGTCTTTCTCAGGACCTAGAATTGACTCAACTCAGTCTGAGTCGATTAGGGTGGATTGTCAGTCAGGAGAAATCCAAGACAACCCCAACACAGGAGATCCTGTATCTGGGGTACTGGATCAAGTCTGTAGATCAGAAAATTATACTGCCGGAAGAAAAGATTTTGAATCTGTGGCAGAGAATATCTTTTCTTCAATGCAGCCCCAAGTGTACGGTGAGGGAAGTAATGTCGGTCTTAGGTCTTATGACGGCAGCCATTCCAGCCGTACAATGGGCCAGGTTCCATCAAAGAGAACTTCAGGGTTTTCTGTTAGAACAATTAAAAGGCAGAGATCTGGAGGAGGAGGTATCGATCCCCTCAAGGGTAAAACGCTCCCTCTGGTGGTGGAAGGACAGGGAGAACCTAAACAAAGGGGTTCATTGGGTCCTTCCTATCACTTCAACACTAACAACGGATGCGAGCAGTTGGGGCTGGGGAGCCCACCTAGGCTCAAGCTGGGTCCAGGACAAGTGGACCCCGGAGGAGAAATGTTTCTCTTCCAATTGGAAAGAACTAACAGCAATCCTGAGAGCTGTTCTAGCTTTCCACCCCGCAATACAGGGTCACCATCTACAAGTCCGTTCAGACAATACGACGGCTGTAGCATACATAAACAAACAAGGAGGAACCAGAAGTCCTCGTTTGATGTTGGTAGCCAGACGCATTCTCCAGTGGGCAGAAGCCAATCTGGAATCCATTTCTGCAGTTCACCTGAAAGGGGAGCTGAACAACAAGGCGGACTTCTTGAGTCGACAGAGGATTTCGAACCAAGAATGGTCCTTACACCCAGAGGCATTCAATCTCATAACAGCTCACTGGGGAGAACCAGAGGTAGACCTTTTTGCGAGCAAGAAAAATGCAAAGGTTCCCAATTTTTTCTCGCTAAACCCAGGAGATCAACCCCTGGCGGTAGATGCCTTGCAAACTCCATGGACTTTCAGTCTGGCGTATGCATTTCCCCCTCTTCATCTCATTCCGAGGGTCCTAGCAAGATTCCTCAAGGAAAAAACCTGTTTGATTCTAGTAGCACCTTTTTGGCCCAGGAGACCGTGGTTCACAACGTTGCTACAATTGACAGACTGTCCGCCTCTAAGACTTCCCTACAGACAGGACCTCCTGTCGCAGGGACCTCTTTACCATCCGCAGGTCGCCACACTGAAGCTGTCAGCGTGGTTACTGAGGAGGAAATCTTAAGGAGTAAGGGCCTGTCAGACGAGGTAATTGCGACCTTACTACAGAGTCGCAAACCAGTCACGAGAGCTATTTACAAAAAAGTCTGGAAAAAATTCAATAGCTGGCTGAATGGCCGGGACATAAATACGGCTAATATTCTACAGTTTTTACAGGAAGGTGTAAACAAGGGTTTAACCCTAAGTACTATTAAAGTACAGATAGCTGCCTTAAGTGTATACCTAGATGAACGCTTACAGGAAAATCCTTTTGTCGCTAGATTCTGTAAGGCAGTCGCTAGACGCAAGCCAGTCAGAATCACAAAAGTCCCATCCTGGGATTTAGCAGTTGTGCTAAAAGCTTTCTTGGGGTCACCCTTTGAGCCTATCTCAGAGGCCTCCCTAAGGCTTATTACCTTTAAGACAGTTCTCCTGGTGGCAATCACTTCAGCCCGTAGGGTCAGTGAAATCCAAGCACTTTCCATCAGGGAACCATTCCTACAGATCCTAGAAGACAGAGTCATTCTAAAGACAGACCCTGGGTTCTTACCAAAGGTAGCATCTAGCTTCCATAGGTCCCAAGATATTGTCCTCCCTTCATTTTGTCAAAATGCAGCAAATGAGAAAGAGGAACGTTTTCATTTATTGGATGTGAGGAGGTGTATTCTAGAATATCTTAAAATAACAAATCCATTCAGAATCTCAGACTCCCTTTTTGTCCTTTTTTCCGGACAGCGTAGGGGACAGAAAGCTTCAAAAGTAACCATAGCTAGATGAATTAGGCTAGCTATAGCAGAGGGGTATAAGGCCTTGAATAGAGATCCTCCTGAGGGTGTTAAAGCTCACTCAACAAGAGCGTTGTCTGCATCCTGGGCAGAAAGAGCTGGTGCCACCCCGGAGCAGGTATGTAAAGCAGCCACATGGTCAAGCTTTTCCACCTTTACAAGGCATTACCGACTGGACTTAATGTCTAGTCAGGATCAGGCCTTTGGGAGGAAAGTCCTCCAGGCCGTGGTCCCCCCCTAATCTGGTAAGTACTTGGGGATCCTCTCAAGGGCTGTCCTGGAAGAACACTTGGGAAAACTGGAGTTAGTACTTACCGGTAACTCCTTTTCCGGTGGTCTTCCAGGACAGCACGATCCCACCCTTTATTTGATTGTAGTGATGTACTAATGTTATTACCTGTTATGGTTTATATGTTTTTCAGTTCCATCCTTCGGTTCTTGGTGAATGACTGACCAGGGACCTGAGGGACCGCCTTTTGAACTGTGGCAATGTGTTTCCTGTGTCGATGGGAGGAGCTCCATCTCTCAAGGGCTGTCCTGGAAGACCACCGGAAAAGGAGTTACCGGTAAGTACTAACTCCAGTTTTTTGACTAGTTATAGTGTATACAAATTATTCTGTTATAGGTTTTAGATATATTTTTTTAGATTTTTGTAATTGTGAGCGCGGTTGAAATTCCTGACTTATATGCTTTATAGGTGTGTATCACATCGTATTAATCGCAGCCTTTAGATATTTAGACTGATTGTTGAGAGATTTCTTTAGCGCAGTATTTTTTCCCCAAATTTTTATACTTTATTACTGTCCCCCTTTTGGCCAATCGAGATCTGGACCCTAAGGCACTCTGGCCATTCATTCAGGATAGGAGTGGCTTCTACGGCTTTGCACCAAGGGGTCCCGGCCCATATTATTTATAGTTCTGGTAGGTGAAGGTCGTCTCATTTTCTAGGTATATCCCAGAGCCACTCTTTGAGATGTGACAAGCGTTTGTCAATTTGGCAGATTTAATGGATAATTCATTGTGTCATACATCTGTTTGTCAATCTTTCATCCTACTGTGTTTATTTTTGCCCCCTTTTAGGCATACTCACCATGTGATCTTCGGCACACCTCAGGTCAATGTTCTCTGTTGCTCTTTGTTCCTTTCCTATACTATCCACAGATTGACTCCGAGTACAAGTGTAAGCAGGGGTCAAGTCCTCGGGGAAAAAGTGTGGGAACTCCCACCCAAGATCCACTCCCCCACTAAAAAAAAAAAAAAAAAAAAAATGATACGCTCATATGCACGAACACTTCAAAAGTGGTATTTTTCCTCCAATTTTCGTATTGTGTGTATGAAGCTTAACTGTTAGTGCATTAAAAAAAAAAATCCTTAATAAACATAAATACGGTAATTCTCTGAATAATCAGCATTCATTCAATTGTGCTTCCATGCAAATGTGAACATCGTGTTCTGATCTTTATTGGGGAATTTTATTTTGTATGTTTGTATTTGAGTGTTTATGTGGTGAGTTTACACTTTTCATTGAACAGAGTTTGGATAATACAGGGTTAAACAGAAAGGTCATAAATTAACTGCACATTATCTGGACAGAATGCTTGGGGAGATAGGGATGTGTTCCTGCTTAGGAGATGTATTTTAGCTTGGGGGGCTGCAAACTCTGCAGGGCTCAAACTCACACTCACTGCTATTCCAACCCTTCACATATTTCCACATAAACTTCCCTCCTGGCATTTTTTGCCATGTATTGTGCTCAGCTTACCACCCCAAACTGATGTTCCTCCATCAGCTCACCTCTCTCCCTGCATGTCCTGTGAGCAGAATAGCTGATCTACCCATCAGCTAGACCTAGACCTGATCTATCCATCAGCTAGCTGTGATTGACAGGTAGATCAAAGCGGAAGCTGTCATGGGGCCCCCTACTGGCAATGCCTGAATGGTCAGGTGTGCGGCACTTACTATTGCGAGCTGTGTCGGCAGCTGCTGGTGTAGAACCTGCCACACAGCTCGCATACTTCAAAGTCTTGCAGGACACGGCTGCTAACGGGAACTGAGTTCCTGTTGTGGAAAAAGTACAGGAACTCCGTTCTCATGTGTTCCTGCAGGACTTGAGCCCTGAGTGTAAGGCTGACCGCAGGTCAGCCTGTGTTTGTAGGAGGAGTCAGGCTGCATAAAGTCTGCCCTCCTTTGCCTCCTCCCTCATGGTCGTAGGCTCTCGTGTCCCACTCACCTATCCCCTTTTTTCTTTTACCTTTCATTTCATACTTTTCATTTCATACCTGGTATGCCCCCTTTTAGGCATACTGACCACCTGACCTTCAGCACACCTCAGGTCAATGTTCTCTGTTGCTCTTTGTTCCTTTCCTATACTATCCACAGATTGACTCCGAGTACAAATGAGTCAAGCAACATAGAAGGTTGAAAACCATAGTTCGCCATAAACGGTCAATCAGGAAGCAGAATTCAAGGCACTATTGTGCGCAAACTCTGCCCGCGGTAATAGGTCTGACCAGTTTTTATGATGGTCAGAAATATCTATGGTCAGAAATATAGCAATGTAGGAATTGCTCCAAGGACTAATTGGCTCGTTCTGCAGCCCCATTAGACTGTGGGTGATACGCAGAGGAAAAAGCAAGCTGAATTCTCAACTGTGCACAAAAGGATCGCCAAAACAGACATGTACGGAGCTGTATTAAAAAGGAAGCGCAGGACATACATGACAGGGTGCAAGGGAATGACTGGGCTAAGGAAAAGCAGCGTGGGGGTGGTTTCTAGGATGCAGACGTACTTACCCCATTGGTGGATGGTCACAAGGGGGGGGAGGAGTGTGGTTCCTTCTTCCATGTGCCAGGGTGGGGCAAGTCAGCAGTTGGGGGTCAGCAAGCGAGGAGAGACATTGTGTCCTGCAAGCAGATAGAGAGAGGTTAGTTAGGATGAGTGGGTTACAGGATCTTTGGGCGCAGCTTAGGGAAGCAGCGGAGGCTCATGGCACGGAGTGGCTTCAGGGCCAGATTGCTGCCACGCTGCAGGGGGTAGGACAGGGTCCTTCCACAGCAGGGCCTGTCCAGATGCGTGCTCGGAGGTCTAGACCCCCGGAGCGCCTGAGCCCAGACAATACCCCCAGGACTCGACGCCGTTATGGGAGCCCCAGCTGGGCCCCTTTAGGCCCCCCCGCCGAGCGGACACTCCGGGCAGCGAGCGGGGGGCCTGGAAGGAATCCCCGTCCATGGCAAAGTCCCAGGGGGGGGGTTCGGGGGGCCGCGGGCCCCCACCCCCTCCGGCCACCTCCGTGGCTCAGATACATTCGGCTGCTACCTCCGGCGATGTTCCGGTCGGGGGGGCAGTCCGCCGGGGGAGAAGCAGACAAGCGGGCACCAGTGCGGGAGTTGAGGCAGCTGGGGGCTTACCTCGTGGAGTCTCCATCTTGGCTGCTGGCAGTGTGCAGGATCGCGCCAGTGCTTCACGTCGGTCGGGAGGCCCCGCCTCCAGGCTCAGTGTGGGTCCTGGGAGAGCTGGCCATAGGAATGCCTGTGCGGTGGACGGGAGTGCGGCGCGGCTTGATGACATCACCGTTTCGGCGCCAATTTTGAATCCTGGACAGAGCACTCTGAGGAATGTCAGCTTTTCTCCTGTGCCCAGCGCTGCAGTGCCCAGGGGAAGTGGAGGACCTGAAGGACATCAGCAGTCTCAGCGATCGGTGGACCGGGCTGGCAGCAGCAGTGTGGAAAGGAGAGCTGTCGGAAGATCCCCAGGAGGCTGCAGGAGTATCCGGTGGGGCGGCTGGAGGTTCCTATCACCTGGGACAGCCTGGTGAGTGCTCACACTCTGCATTGTCTTGTGGGGCGGGGGGGTTGTAAGGGGGGGGGGGAGGATTGCAAGGGGGGAAGCGGGGACGTATTGGGGGGAGGGGGGGTCTTAGGGGGGAGCGTGGAGGTTATGGGGGGGAGGGGGATGGGGGAGGGCAGTGCTCAGTCCGGGCAGGGGGTGGGGGAAGGGTCTCAGGGGTTGTGGGAGTCCCTCAGGGAGCTGCTACGGCGATTGGATGGGGGGGAGGTGAGACCCCCAGCTCCGGTGACGCTGTGGGTTCTTCCGCCTGCGGTGGTGGGGGGGCCGTCAGGTGGGGGAACAGCGCAGAAGGTGTCAGTGACAACGGAGACGCAGACGGAAAAGGACGCCGGGGGTACTAAGACTGGATCGGAGGCGGGAGACAAGGATTTGGACAAGGTGCGTTTAGCGGAGGCCGCGCGTTGTGAGGTATACGTGTGTTTTGAGGGCCCTTTAAGGGCTCATTTGAAGAAGGTGCGGGAAAAGATTTGGAAGGACGAGTTTGTGGAAATTTTTTCCCTGCTCCCCTTGGAGAAATTTAATTTAGATCGGGTAAAGCCGGAGGAGAGTAAAAAGGATGAGGAAGAGGAGAGGAGGTATACTGTAGGTTAATCCCGCGCACATTTGCAAACTGGTTGCAGGCGTTTGCGATTTTTTGCAAGTGTGATCGGGGAAAAGGCCCCGGAAAATTGCTCCGCACTGTTTTGCTATCTTGAGACGATCAGTGAGGCTCATAGGGTTTATGGGGGTTTGGCATGGCTTCGGTATGACGAACAGTTTCGTCAGCGGAAGGCAGTTCGCCCCTCCATCAGATGGGATCACAAAGACATTAGTCTTTGGATGAAGTTGATGACATCTGCGAGAGGGTCGGGTCAGTTTTTTTCAGGGGGGGCGCGGGATCGCCGGCCCCTAAAAAGAAAGGGGTCTGCTGGCAGTTCAATGAAGGAACATGCTGTTTCGGGTCATCGTGCAGATACAAGCATGAGTGCTCAGACTGTAGCGGGAGCCACCCCTTCCTGCGATGCTTTAAGCAGGGTAAGGGTCGACCAGGGGACAACACTGGAAAAAGGGATGACGCCGGTGAGTCTGGTAAGGATGCTTCCTTTTCTAAGTAGGTATCCGAACAGGGCGGCGGCGCAGTTTTTGGAGGTTGGCTTTAGGGAAGGGTTTAGGATTCCGAGTATGGTGCGGGAGGTGCCACCGATCTCGGATAATTTGAGGTCGGCCAGTCTCCATCAGGAGGTGGTGTCGGCCAAATTGGCCAAGGAGGTGGCGTTAGGGCGGATGGCGGGCCCGTTCGTGGATCCTCCGCTGCCTGGTTTAGTTGTTTCCCCGTTGGGTGTTGTTCCAAAAAAGGAACCAGGTCAGTACAGGATGATTCATCATCTGTCCTACCTAAGGGCGGCTCGGTTAATGATGGTATTGACCCGCAGGCATGTGCGGTTACCTATATATCATTTGATGCGGCGGTAGCGTGGGTTAGAAGATATGGTAGGGGATCGTTTATGGCGAAAACCGATGTGGAGTTGGCTTTCCGGTTGTTGACGGTACACCCGAGAGCATGTGTTTGTTGGGTTGTTGCTGGTAGGGGGAGTACTTCGTGGACAGGTGTCTCCCGATGGGATGTTCCATTTCTTGTGCGTATTTTGAACAGTTCAGCTAATTTTTTGAATGGGCGGTTAGGGAGGTTGCGGGCGTGAGTTCTATTATCCACTATTTGGATGATTTTTTATGCATAGGCCCCCCGGATTCTCGTTGTTGCGGCATTTTGCTCGGGACAGTTCAGCATTTAGCAAACAGATTTGGGATCCCCTGGCGGCGGATAAGACAGAAGGCCCAAAATCGGACTTGATTTTCCTGGGAATCACGATTGATTCGATGGCAATGGAGTGTAGATTGCCGGAGGACAAATTGGTGGCATTGAGGCAGGAGGTGTGTGTGGCCAGCGTCAAGCGTAAGCTTCGCTTGAAGGAAGTGCAGTCCTTGCTCAGCAAATAGAATTTTGCTTGCAGGATTATCCCTATGGGGCGCATTTTCTGTAGACGGTTGGTGGCTGCCATGGCGGGGGTGCGCATGCCGAATCACTTTGTGAGGTTGACGAGGGAGTTACAGGAAGACTTGAAGATTTGGGATTCCTTTCTGGCGGACTTCAATGGGCGGGCTATTTGGCAGGTTGGGCCGGTCGGCAATGCTGATCTGGTCTTGTTCACGGACGCGGCCGGTTCGGGTGGCTATGGCGCTTACTGTCAGGGTAGGTGGAGTGCGGGTCCGTGGCCGGAGAGTTGGAGGGAAGCGGGTTATCTCAAAAACTTAGTCTTGCTGGAATTGTTCCCCATCGTTTTAGCTGTTGAGTTGTGGGGGGAGGTCTTTGAGAACAGCAAGGTGCGATTCAATTGTGACAACATGGGGGTGGTGATGGCCATTAATAACATCTCGGCCTCTTCTCCCCCGGTGATAAGATTGTTGCGGCGCTTTGCTGTTTGCACATAAATGTGTTTATATATGCTGTGCATATCCCTGAGGTCGACAATGGCTTAGCGGATGCTTTGTCTCGTTTCCAGTGGGACACGTTTCGCAAATTGGCACCGGAGGCACGTCGGGAAGGGGAACTGTGCCCGCAGGAGCTGTGGACGCTTGCATTGGAGTCGCCGCAGGATTGATCAGACGCAGGAGCGTGGAAGGCTTATCAGAAAGTTTGGCAGGAATGGTTGGTCTTGGTGAATGAGGTAGGAGGTATAGGGGGCCCGGAAGGGATGGAGATGCTGGTGTTGATCTTTGTATTTGCTAATCATGCAAGGGGCGTGGATGGAAGGTAGGGTGGATGTCACAAAGGCATTTTTGGTCCGCAGGGCTCTGCGGGGTTACAGAAGGGGTTCCCACAAACGCGACTCCAGGCGCCCTGTTTCTTTTGCGGTGCTAGGGTCAGTTCTGTCAGTGTTGGGGGAGGTGTGTTCAACGGGTTCCGAGGTAGTACTGTTTAAGGCGGCATTTGTGCTGGCGTTCTTTGGGGCCTTTCGGATTGGGGAGCTAGTCTCGCGGTCCAGGAGGGTGGCTGGTGGACTGCGGTGGAGTGATGTCCAATGCTCGGGAGGCAAGGTAAGGATCTGGATTAGGAAGTCGAAGATGGATCAGGAAGGAAGGGGGGCCTGGGTAGAGCTGTTTCAAGGGGTGGATGAGCAGCTTTGTCCAGTTACAGCCATGCAGCAGTTTTTGGCACTCCGCCCGCCGGGGGAGGGGGCGTTGTTTGTACATCAGGATGGATCCTGCCTGTCCAGGTTCCAATTTTCTGCGGTTTTTCAAAAGTGTCTGGAGGCGGCTGGTCTTCCTTTGGGTGAGTATGCTTCCCACTCTTTTAGGATAGGGGCGGCTACTGAAGCAGCTCGATGGGGACTTCCGTCAGAAGTCATTAAGAGGATAGGTCGGTGGGAATCGGCTAGGTACCAGTTATATGTTAGGCCACAACTGTTATACTGATTTGCTTTGTTAATTTTGTCTATTACTAATGTTGATGGGTTTGAATGTTTTTTCCTTTGGTTATGTCTTTTCAGATCCCCCAAGATGTCTCGTTTGGATAATGGGACATTCTTTTGTTTTTTGGGGGGCCAGGAGGGCAGATGTCAGGCCTGAAGGTAGACAACTCAGGGTGGCCAGGGAGGAAGGCACGGTCAGGTGGATTGGGATTCCGGGGATGATGTGGCATAAGGTAGTCCCCGAGGTACATCGTTTTGCTGCTTTGGATCGGTCCCTGGATATTTTGGTGCTCCATGTTGGGGGCAATGATCTGGGGGTCCGACCTATGCGACAGGTGATCAAAGATATCCAGTGGGATTTCTTGAGGCTCCGTACCGCTTTCCCAGACATGACGGTGGTGTGGTCGGATATCATGGCCCGCATGTCGTGGAGAGGGGCTCGGTCCTGGGAAAAACTGAACAAAACCAGGATTAAGGTAAACAAGGAGGTGGGAAGGTTTGTGGCCCGAAATGGAGGGGTGGTCGTTCGTCATTGGGAGCTGGAGGTGGACACCTGGAGGTATTTGAGGGGTGACGGGGTTCATTTGAACCCTGTGGGCATTGATCTGTGGGCCTTGGGGCTGGAAGATGGAGTACACCGGGCTTTGTTGGCTTGGCGGCGGTCGCAAGTGTAAGGTTTCACACTTGTTCCGCGGTGGCGTTGGGTCCTTGGCGACTGCTATATATATATATGAAAATATATATGTAGAAATGCATGGGTCATTTGAAAATGGTTGGGACCCATGCCAGAGATGGAGTCATTGTGTTTGGGCTGGTGTCAGTCTAGATTAATGGCTAACATGTTTGGGGTGTCTGTGGTCAGCTAGTGAGTCCTCGAGGCAAGTTTGGCGTCTGGGGACAGATGCTGACGAAGAGGGGATCACAGGCTCAAAATAATAAGGGGTCGTCAGGGACCAGCCAAAAAGCACTTAGGGTCTTTTGGGTAACTGGAAGTTGTTACAAGTTTTTGTATCATTAAAATATTTAAAATATATTTTAGTTTTTTATTGTTATTTAAATAAAGGCCGTTGAGGCCATTTTCATCCAAGCAGGTGTCCGAGTATTTATTTTAAGGTTAATAGTTAAGGTTTACATGTATTGTTGGGGAAGTAAGTTATCTGGCTACCCTAGTCAAGACATGTACGGAGCTGTATTAAAAAGGAAGCGCAGGACATACATGACAGGGTGCAAGGGAATGACTGGGCTAAGGAAAAGCAGCGTGGGGGTGGTTTCTAGGATGCAGGCGTACTTACCCCATTGGTGGATGGTCACCAGGGGGGGAGGAGTGTGGTTCCTTCTTCCATGTGCCAGGGTGGGGCAAGTCAGCAGTTGGGGGTCAGCAAGCGAGGAGAGACGTTCCCGCCCTCCCTAATAATAGATAGTGGTTTGGTTAGTAGTGTTGTCGTCACGGGGTGTGGCGTTGGGTCCTTGGCGACTGCTATATATATATATATATATATATATGAAAATATAGATGTAAAAATGCATGGGTCATTTGAAAATGGTTGGGACCCATGCCAGAGATGGAGTCTTTGTGTTTGGGCTGGTGTCAGTCCAGATTAATGGCTAACATGTTTGGGGGGTCTGTGGTCAGTTAGTGAGTCCTCGAGGCAAGTTTGGCGGCTGGGGACAGATGCTGACGAAGAGGGGATCACAGGCTCAAAATAATAAGGGGTCGTCAGGGACCAGCCAAAAAGCACTTAGGGTCTTTTGGGTAACTGGAAGTTGTTACAAGTTTTTGTATCATTAAAATATTTAAAATATATTTTAGTTTTTTATTGTTATTTAAATAAAGGCCGTTGAGGCCATTTTCATCCAAGCAGGTGTCCGAGTATTTATTTTAAGGTTAATAGTTAAGGTTTACATGTATTGTTGGGGAAGTAAGTTATCTGGCTACCCTAGTCATGGGACACAAACTGACTACCCCTGCCTGAGACAATCACCTTGTAAGCGAAAGATCTCCCGAGCAAAAGTGGGCAACTTCTTAAGTGGAATTAATAGTTAGCAAGATTGAATAAAGACAACAGTGAATCCAGTTCAACCTGAGTGAGTGTCTACAATTGTCCCTATCCCTGTACATTGTGTCTCTTTAAGATGCTCATCTATTATATCATTATTTATTTAGAGGTACCCATATAGCGCTGTCAATTTACACAGTGCTTCACACATATATTGCACACTCACATCGGTCCTTACCCTCAAGAAGCCCACAATCCAAGGTCCCCAACTCACATTTATATATTAGGGCCAATTTTTTGGACAGAAGCCAACTAACCTACCAGCATGTTTTTTGAGTGTGGGAGGAAACGGGAGTACCCAGAGGAAACCCAGAGTCACACTCCAAACTCCACTATGGTGAAGACCAAAAAGCTGTCGAAGGACACCAGAAACAAAATTGTAGACCTGCACCAGGCTGGGAAGACTGAATCTGCAATAGGCAAGCAGCTTGGTGTGGGAGCAATAATTAGAAAATGGAAGAGACATACAAGGCCACTGATAATCTACCTCGATCTGGGGCTCCACGCAAGATCTCGCCCCGTGGGGTCAAAATGATCACAAGAACAGTGAGCAAAAATCCCACCCACCACAGGGGGGGACCTAGTGAATGGCCTGCAGAGAGTTGGGACCAACGTAACAAAGGCTACCATCAGTAACACACTACGCCGCCAGGGACTCAGATCCTGCAGTGCCAGACAAGGCATCAGCCCTTACATTCTTAGTACCGGCTAAGAATGAGAGTGTAATTGAAACTTGACAAGAAAAGTGCCCATCGTGCCCTTCTGGGAGAGAGGCATTTAGCCTCAGACAAGAATGTGAGATTTTTATGGTCAGTAAGAATGAGAACCAGTACAGTGGTACCTTCGAGGAGATGTCTCCATTCTTTCAAGGATAAAATGATCGCCAGCAGCTCTCTGTCACCAATCTCGTAATTGCACTCCACAGGTGACAATTTCTTGGAAAAGTAGCCAGAAGGATGGAAAGTTCTCTCAGAGGTAGGACGTTGAGACAGAAGGGCGCCGACTTCAGTCTCAGAAGCATGAACCTCAAGGATAAATGGTAACGTAGGATCAGGATGTTCCAACACAGGAGCAGAAATAAAGGCGGCCTTGAGACTCTCAAAAGCCTTAAGGGACTCCGAAAACCAACTCTGTGGCTTACCATCCTTTCTGGTCATATCAGTCAGGGGCTTAACCAGAGATGAGAAGGAAGAGAGGGGAACGGGGCTGCAGCCAGCACAGCAATCAGGGTTGCTGTTATAAATCACGGGGCCCCGTACAGCCTGACAGGGCCCCCCTGAAAATATCAAAACAAAATGGTTTCAGAAAAAAAAATTAGCGGACACAAACATAACATAACTTACAAAATTCCTGCTAAATCTAAAAGATACAACTGAATTGAGTTAATAAATAAAGTCCTGTGTGTAAATGAGGTCTTGGGGCTCAGTCACATGGGTGATGTGACCTGTACAGTGTGATTCAATTTATTTATTTTTTTATGTGGCTGGAGCTCTGTGCAGGTAGCCTGTGTTACGGTATGGGGACACAGCAGCTGTACAAACACAGCCACAGCCCTAATTTGACAGGCATGTTAATGTAGGTGTATGCAGTGGAGTATCATGGGGGTGCCGTGGCCCCGGGCGCGACATTTAGGGGGGTGCCAGTTTGTGTCACTACTGGCTGCCTCCTCCTAATTTCAAGTTCCTGTGTCCCCCACCCTCCGGCCGCCATGTTAAGTGTCTGGCGCCCTGTGATTGGGCGTATGGGGGTCATGTGAAGCGTTGGGCCTGTCCACGATCGCTCCTGAAGTCCCGCCTCCGCACATGACCCACCCATTTGCCCAATCACGATGTGCGGGCTGGACATTGAACGTGGCAGCTAGAGCACGGGGGAGAGAAGCAGAAATCGGAGCCGCCGCTGTCTTCTCCTCCTGCAGACCGATGCAGGCCATGACAAGAAGGTGAGTGAGACTCCCTCATGAGACGTGAGAGTCTTGTTACTGGCCCGGGGGGGACTGTAGGCAGGTCAGTGTAGTGTAGTATGGTGGACGGTGTAGTGTAGTGGACTGTATAGTGTAGTGTAGTGGACTGTATAGTGGAGTGGAGTGGACTGTATAGTGGAGTGGAGTGGACTGTATAGTGGACAGTATAGTGTAGTGGACAGTATAGTGATCAGTGTAGTGGTCAGTATAGTATAGTGGTCAGTGGAGTGGACAGTATAGTATAGTGCACAGTGTAGTGTGTAATGGTCAGTAAAATCAGGTTGGTCAGTGTTGAAATCAAGTAGGATAGTGTAGTGGTCAGTACTATTGTTTTTGAAGGGACTCGGGGAGTGCTAAAAGTCCGCAGGTTGGGGGGCACAAATGACTTGCCTTGCCCCGGGTGCTGACAACCCACGCTACGCCACTGGGTGTATGGCCCCAAATAGAGAATGTGTGTTCAGCCGTGTGTGGCTGTGTTCAGGCATACTACAGGAGCTGATCAGAGACTGCATATATACTACAGAAGATGGGCAGAGACTGCAGACATGATACAAGAGATGATCAGAGACTGCAGACATGCTACAGGAGAGCTCAGAGACTGCAGACATGCTACAGGAGATGCTCAGAGACCGCAGACACAATACAAGCAGTCCTAGCAGTGACCAGTGTTCTTCCAGTGCAGAAAAACATTGATCACTGTGCTATGCGTAAAGAGGGGTTTACAAGATATATCAAAGTGCCAAATAAAAACAAAAATACTTTACTAAACAGTCAATTGCTCAAGCGCAGGAGGACAATAAATGGTTAATAGTCCTGTGAAGTTCATATCGGTAAGGATGAGCTCCGGCGTGTTCGCATGCTCCACGTGCAGAGCCTGCCAGGAAGTCGGTCCAGCACTGCGCTAATCACAGGCAGTGAGACACTGCCCCAATGCGTGGCTGCAGAGATCGGGCAATGTCTCACTGCCTGTGATTAGCGCAGCACCGACTTCCTGGCGGGCTCTGCACGTGGATCATGCAAACACGCCGGAGCTCATCCCTACTCACCAGTCTAATTCCAGCAAAGATAACATAAAGACTGGCACAAATGGCTTTAAGACCCCTTTCACACTGAGGTGCTTTTCAGGTGCTTTCAGCAGTTACATACTGGTATCTAATGCCAGCTGCAGCTTCTTCCAGAAGTTTAATCATCATCATTATCATTATCAGTGTGTTTACCTTCCTATGTGCTGTTTAAATAAGAACAAAGATAAGAAGAAGTGTGAGAAGACCAGGGGAAGTCATCCCATGTCCCACACTGATGATGATGACCTCTGTAGGCAGCATTACATGCGATATGTTAGTGACAATGATCAGCTGTTTCTATAGCGCTAGTTGTGTAGAATGCTGTGTTGGCACTAAGTGATCTGTTGGATGTAAATGTGATCATACCTTCTTAATACTCGGGTATGTTGGATCCTCTCCATCCAGTCCTGCTTTAGCCACAAGCTTTTTCTGATCAAATGTGGTGGGCTGGATAAGGAGAGGGCTATAGGGGAAAGCTGAATGGCTAAAGAAGGTGGTGGGAGGCAGAGAAATTTATCAGCAGCCACTCCCTCCCACTCAGATGAGCAGCGCTGTTGGTTTGTTATGCTGGTGTGTGCCTCCCCCTCCACCATCTGAAAGCCGTGGGAGGGAGAGGGGGAGAGCCATGCAGGGCACTGCTCTGCAATTGCTTCTGCCTGCGCACTGAACCCCTTACTTTCCGGGCCCCCCTGTTTCCCCGGGCCCCCTACAGCAGGACAGGTAGTCTCCCCCCCCATCATCGCCACGACACAGGGAGGTAGGAAGGACAGTGGCACTCTTTTTATCTTAAAAAAAGAGAAGTATGGCCAAAGCTTTTTTTTTTTATTTCTTTTCTGGGTCACAGTTGTACACTTACTTTTGCTCTCCTGTGACCCACAATCACAGAGCCATTTTAGGCTCTGAAAGGATCCCAACAATAATATCAGGCTCCACCTAGATGCCTGATTAGCAGCTTGCACCGCCCCTTAGCAGGCTGAGAGCTGGAGCCAACTGCATCCACTCTCTTCCCAGCCAAGCGCTCCAGTGAGTGTTGGAGGGGCAGAGCAGAAAGTGACTGACAGTCACTGACTCTCTACTCAGAGCGGACCAAGAACTAAGCAATCAGTGGTCATGTGAACACTCACTTCCCAAGCTTTTAACCGACATGGGACAGCTGCAGCATCAGACTAATACTGCAGCAGGGAAGTAAGTACAGATGTTTGGTTTTTTTCTATTCCCACACTTCTCTTTTAAGGCCCTGTTGACACCTGTGTGCTTGAAAAAATGGACCTTCCCAGCACAGCAAAAGCGCATGAAAAATATTCCCCTTTAAATCCTTTTTTCTTACTGTGCACATCTGTGAATGCATGCCACGCAATGTTTTGTGCTCGTGGGAGTGAAGAGGAGAAACACTGCACTGGATGTTGTATGGAATGCATTCACATATACACTATATTACCAAAAGTAATATAGTAGGACGCTTGCCTTTACACACACATGAACTTTAATGGCATCCCAGTCTTAGTCCATAGGGTTCACTATTGAGTTGGTCCACCCTTTGCAGCTAGAACAGCTTAAATTCTTCACAATTGAGAAAACACAATAGTTGCATAGTAAGGTTGAATAAAGACACCAGTCCAATCTGAGTGAGTGTCTACAATTGTCCCTATCCCTGTACATTGTACACTCCCTACCCTCAAGGAGCCCACAATCCAAGGTCCCCAGTATTCATATACTAGGGCCAATTTTGGACAGAAGCCAATTAACCTACCTGCATGTCTTTGGAGTGTGGGAGGAAACCAGAGTACCTTTTGGGAATCCACGCAGGCACAGGGAGAACATGCAAACTCCAGGTAGGTGGTGTCCTAGTTGGGATTTGAACCAGTGACCCTTTTTACTACTAGACGAGAGTGCTAACCACTACACCACTGTGCCACCCTGTAATAATAGATCAATCAAGCTTTATTTTGATCAGGGGTCAGAGAAAGTGATGAGAATATATTTGAATGAAGAATGCACATCCACAGGACAACTGCCCTTTACCTTCGGACTTTTATCAAAGCGGAGTTCCACCCAAAAGTGGAACCTTTGCTTAACTGACTCCCCTCCCCTCCTCTGGTGCCACATGGCACCTTTCAGAAGGGAGGGGGAAACGGGTACCTGTTTTTGACAGGAACCTGTACCCACTTCTGGGAGCTTGTGCTGCTGTGTCTTCCCTCGAAATCTGATCTTATACAGTATGTAGCAGCATGTGTTTAAAATTAAAGTTGTTGTAACAACTTAACCACTTCAGCTCCGGACCAATAAACACCTTAAGGACCAGAGGTCTTTTTGCAATTTCGCACTGCGCTGCTTTAACTGGTAATTGCGCGGTCATGCAATATTGCACCCAAACGAAATTTGCGTCCTTTTCTTCCCACAAATAGAGCTTTCTTTTGATGGTATTTGATTGCCTCTGCGATTTTTTTTTTTTGCGATATAAATGGAAAAACAGCGAAAATTTTGAAAAAAAAAGATATTTTCTTCTTTTTGTTATAAGAAAAATCGAATAAACTAAATTTTAGTCATACATTGAGGGCAAAATTTATTCAGCCACATGTCTTTAGTAAAAAAAATGTCAATAAGCATTTTTTGGTTTGCGCAAAAGTTATAGCGTCTACAAACTAGAGTACATTTTCTGGAATTTACACAGCTTTTAATTTATGACTGCCGATCTCATTTCTTGAGGTGCTAAAATGGCAGGGCAGTACAAATCCCCCCCCAAATGACCCCATTTTGGAAAGTAGACACCCCAAGGAAATTGCTGATGGGTATGTTGAGCCCATTGAATATTTATTTTTTTTGTCCTAAGGGATTGAATAATGACAAAAAAAAAAAAAAAAATTTTTTTACAAAAAGTTGTCACTAAATGATATATTGCTCACACATGCCATGGTTATATGTGGAATTGCACCCCAAAATATATTCCGCTACTTCTCCCGAGTATGGGGATACCACATGTGTGGGACTTTTTGGGAGTCTAGTCGCGCACGGCACCCCGAAAACCAATCACCACCTTCAGGATTTCTAAGGGTGCAAATTTTTGATTTAACTCCTCACTACCTATCACAGTTTCGAAGGCCATAAAATGCCAAAATAGCACAAAACCCCCCAAAATGACCCCATTTTGGAAAGTAGACACCCCAAGCTATTTACTGAGAGGCATGTTGAGTCCATGGAATATTTTATATTTTGCCACAAGTTGCGGGAATATTACAAACTTTTTTTTTTTTTGCACCAAGTTGTCACTAAATGATATATTGCTCACACATGCTATGGGCATATGTGAAATGACACCCCAAAATAAATTCTGCTGCTTCTCCCGAGTACGGAGATACCACATGTGGGGGACTTTTTGGGAGCCTAGCCACGTACGGGACCCCGAAAACCAAGCACTGCCTTCCGGATTTGAATATAAAATGCTACCAAAAAAACCTGTTAGCGATGGCAGGGATCAGGCCTGACTCTGCGATCGCTGCAGTTATGTGTTTAGTGTTTTGTAAGTGACAGTGATCAATCGATACTGCACTGGGGTGGGCTGGGCAGAGGGGCAAAACGCAGGTGCTAGCAGGTATTTGGGCTGATCCCGCTAACAATGCGTTTTTTTGGAACCCTAAACTGCTGGGGACGCTAGTATAGATCTGATCAGATCAGATATTGATCTGTTCAGATTCTATACCACTACGGGAGGTGTATGCTTTGCGCGTGGGTGTTAGCGGTACTGGCACTAACCTAGCGCTGCCTGGGGCGACGCAGACCCTGACCCTAAAACCTAATTGATATCACCCGCCGGGTGATCAGGGGGTTAAACCTTTATTGGGTAATAAATGGTGGGTGCCCTGATGCTATAAAAAACAAACTAACCAGAGTCACCCGTAACACTTATACGGTGATCAGTGGTGAAAGGGTTAACTAGGGGCAATCAGGGGGTTCAAATTTTTATTAGGTAGTATATGGGGGTCCCTGGCGCTATATAAAAACCTGACAGGGAACCTAAATAACTAACTGGCTAACCAGCGTCACCAGTGACACTTATACTGTGATCGCTGGTGAAAGGGGGTGAAAGGGTTAACTAGCAGCAATCAGGGGGTTAAAACCATTATTGGGTAGTATATCGGGGTACCTAGCGCTATAAAAACCTGGCAGTGAACCTAAAAAAATAACTAGCTACCTAGCGACTGTAGCGACACTAATGCAGCGATCAGAAAAACGATCGCTTAGTGACACTGGCAAAAGGGGGTGAAAGGGTTAACTAGCGGCAATCAGGGGGTTAAAACCATTATTGGGTAGTATATCGGGGTACCTAGCGATATAAAAACCTGGCGGTGAACCAAAAAAAATAACTAGCTACCTAGCGACACATGCAGCGATCAGAAAAATGATCGCTTAGTGACACTGGCAAAAGGGGGTGAAAGGGTTAACTAGCAGCAATCAGGGGGTTAAAACCATTATTGGGTAGTATATCGGGGTACCTAGCGCTATAAAAACCTGGCGGTGAACCTTAAAGAATAACTAGCTACCTAGCGACTGTAGCGACACTAATGCAGCGATCAGAAAAACGATTGCTTAGTGACACTGGCAAAAGGGGGTGAAAGGGTTAACTAGCGGCAATCAGGGGGTTAAAACCATTATTGGGTAGTATATCGGGGTACCTAGCGATATAAAAACCTGGCGGTGAACCTAAAAAAATAACTAGCTACCTAGCGACACATGCAGCGATCAGAAAAATGATCGCTTAGTGACACTGGCAAAAGGGGGTGAAAGGGTTAACTCTAGGGGCAATCAGGGGGTTAAATCTTTATTGGGGGGTGATAGGGGGCTACCCTGGACCTAACACTAACTGTCCTGACAGTTTTTACTGTCACAACTGACACTGAATGCATTGATCAGTAAAGAAATGATCAATGCAATCAGTGACACTGTGACTGGGGGGGGCGGGGGGGGGATCGGGGGGGGATCGGGGGGGGTTTGTGTGCCTGTGTGTACCTACATGTCAGTGTAGTGTTGGTGCACACTTACTATTAGTCTTCTCCTCGTAGTCCGGTCAAAAAGACCGCCCCGAGGAGAATGACATCACTTCCTCCTTCCTGTGTAAACAATACACAGTGGGAGGAAGCTTCTCATTGGCCAGGAGCGATCCAGAGGGGGTGGCCGAAAACCAACGGCCATCCCCTCATCACGGAGCGCTCCTGGAGCGAACCGGACCGCCGTAACCAGCGGGAGGGGGTCCGATCGGACCCCCCACCCGCTGGAAGGCAATCACGTACATCTACGTGATTGTGCCTGCCTGTGCCATTGTGTTGACGTACATTGGCAATACGGCGGTCCTGAAGTGGTTAATAAAAAAAAATAAAAAAATATTCTGATCCTTTACAACACTGTGCTGTGTCATTTGTCCCTCTGTAAGCAGTAAAAAACCTGGCTAATCCTGCCAGTTCCTGTGTCCTCTCTGTGCTGACCACAATAATCATGGCTGCTGAGCCCTGATTACCATGGTCAGTTTACGTGCCTCCTTCATCTGCAGCTTTTGGCTCTCCCCCTCACCCCCTCTCTCTCTGCCTGTCACCTCCGTGTGTCTGTGTTAACCATCTCCTCCCCGCCCCTCCGGCCACTAGCTGTTTAAAATTGCTAGGTGAAAAATTATGTAATTCCCTTCCTTACATGTAGATCTAATGTGCAGTAGTTGTGTTTTTTTTTTAAAAAAGACTCAGCGAAATACCTTATTTACAATGCTCACCTGACCTGCTGGCTCTCTCCTTCTCTCTCCCGGGTGACGTCAGCGGGGAAACTTGGCCACTCCCACTGTAGGAGGTAGAGAGCCAGCAGGTCATGTGAGTGCCTCGTGGTGCTGTAAATAAGATATTTCACAGAGTAATAAAAAAAAAACATAGATACTGCACATTAGATCTACATGTCAGAAAGGGAATTACATAATTTTTCATTGGTGACATAACAACCACTTTAAGCCTAGTACACACAATGAGAAAATCTTAAAAAAATAAATAAATAAATAAATACAGCTTTTGAAGCAGTCATACGAAAATCTGATCGCTAGTACACAGCTTTCATCTAATCTTATTCCAAAAGGACAAACAAGAACATTTTTGTTTAATTCAGTACAGTTTTCATCTGAAAATATAATACAAATACATTACATCACTTCTGAATTTTTATTGTTGTACAAGAATTTTTGTACTTTAATAACCTATTTGTTTTTTATATGGAGACTAGTATGCAAAAACAAAAAACGAATGATCATTTGTCCAATAATTTCATTGTGGTTACTAGGTTTACTCTATTGGTGGTGGTAAATAATACCAAAACAATTCTTTGCCGCATCGCATAGTAGCCCACTATGTGTCACTATGTGTCACCTGAAACCGATGCCCGCGATGTCTCAGTTGTCCCCACTAGCAGGGAGCGTCCATCTTCACCCCTCTTCCTTCCAGGGCCGCAAACTCCGGCTCTGTGACTGGCCGGAGTCGCGTGATGTGATGTCACATGCACACGGGAGCTGCCCTTCCTAAATAGCGCATGCGCCGATGACATCAGCGTTCGGCTTTTTAGTAAATATCTCCTAAACAATGATTTTCACACATCATGCGACAGGAGCTCCCAATGTCGGAGCGTTTGCCGCACCAGTGTAAATCCGGCCTAAAGCCCCATACACACTATCAGATTTTTTGCTGATCTTTGTCTTCAGATTTACCAAAACCATATAATATGAGGTCAAACCTTAGGAGTTTCAATTTGTATGTAATCTGGCAGGCCCTTGCACTACATGGTTTTGGTAAATCTGAAGACAAAAATCAGCAGAAAATCTGATAGTGTGTATGGGGCTTTGGAGACAGCTCCGCCTGGCAGACAGTTCTGGCCTAGGAGTCAGGAAGGAGCCAGTGCAGCACAAAGCTACAAGTACAGAGGTGCTGAGCGTCAGGTCTGGGCAAGACAGACCAAGGCCTAAGGTGTAAGACCTGAGCAGGATTGCTGCGTTTTTAGCCAGAAAGACTGAATGCTGTTTGTTCTGAAGCAGGACTGTAATTGGTGAATACCAAGGGAATGTGAAGGAATCTGCTGTCTATTTTTGAACTTTGTGTTTCTTTAAAATGGGCTGCCATGCCCTTTAAAATGCAGTCAGAACTGATACAATTTCTGCAACTCGCATGTACCACTAGAGCATAATCGTTTATATATATATATATATATATATATATATATATATATATATATATATATATATATAATCTCAAACAAAACTATAAGCAGCGATGTAAGGTCAGGCGTGGAACAGATGTGCATGTGGAGAAGAAAATGACTGTAATTACCAGTGTAAATGTACAACAGCATGTAGGAATGTGTAGAAACAATTTCGTAACCAGAAATGAATATGGTGATATGGAACAAGAAAATGTAGAAAGAGCACCATGTTGGGACCCATAGTATTATTATGTCATTCTAGCTAGGAAGAAAAAATATGGCAATCATAAATGTAGCTAAAGAAAACTGTGTGTAAAATAAGCGAATGAATGGCTGCTGAAAATTAACTGACGTGTTGCAGTTTTGAAGAGAGTAAAGCCTCGTACACACGATCAGATTTTTGGCGGGGAATTGTGTGATAACAGACTGTTTGCCTAAAATCTGACCATTAGTACGCTCCATCAGACAATTGTTGTCCAAATATCGACCAACAAATGTTGGTTAGCAGGCTAGTAAATTTTCAGTGGCCAACTGTCTGTTGTCAGGTTTTCGTATCGTGTGTACACAAGTCCGTCACACAAAAGTACAAAGTACAAACACGCATGTAGGCAGCTGTGGCGCAGGGCAGCCTAGTTGGCAGCTAGAGGTAGTGGGTTAGCAAGTGTACATTGTTATTTTTAATGCCTATTTGATATGTTATGTGTACATATGTTTAGAGCTGTTTGGCCTCTATATTGTCTCCAGCACCATTTTGGAGAAGCCTGGTGTCCTGATAAGACAAGCAAATCTCGAGAGATTTGGTCGGCCATTTTTGGGTGGATACTTGATATAAGAAAGCCCAACACGTTTAGTTCAGTTCACTTGTGTACACAGACAGGGAGAGTTAACCTGTTTGTCAGTGAGAGTTAGGAGAAGATAGGGAGAGTGTTCTGGCCTGTGAGGGATTACTCAGGGTTCTTACGGAGTCCTGTATCAGGAGTCCTGACTGGATGAAAGACTCCCCATTGCAGATAATAAATCCGATGTCCTCGCTGTGAGAGAGGGACAAGTGTATCAGATGCCTATGTCCATCTTCTGAAGGAAAACCGATGTTCCCGGGTATCGTGTGTGCATATCAGCCTCTACCAAAACGCATTGTGTGCTTGGGCTTATACTATGTCAGTCAGTGGAAAGTGACTATATTGCTGACGAATACAACTACTGCTTACATCAGAAGTGACTGTGCTGTATATCTATGCCTCCATGCTTGGAGTGAAACTGCTTGCATTACTGCTGTAAATACTCTTTCTACTACCGTCTCTCCGGTAATAAACATTGCCTGGTTTATAAAGCCAGCATGTGTGATTCCCTCTGTGAAGCCGCTACACCCTACACCCGCTAACATTTCGGCGTAGTTAGCAGGATGTCTGAACCATCTTCCTCAAGCGGGGCAGTGGCTAGAGGGTCAACCATGGCACCATACAGAGCGGTTTTGGCCCTAATTACAAAATTTAATGGCATAAATATTCCCCTGACAGACTGGTGGAGAGATTGGACAGTTCAGTCCGCTTGTTCGAAATACCAACAGCACACTTTGCAGATTTGGCGGTTAATGCGCTACAAGGAGAAGCCGGTCGGGCTGTGATGGTTCTGCCAGAGAAGGAAAGGGATAGCAGAACAGCTATTGTGGGATGCCTAGAAAGCCTGTATGGCAAGAGTACAGCCAAACTCCGGAAGAGTTTTTATTGTCAGGAGCAGCACAACCGAGAGACTATACCTCAATTTGCAGTGGCCTTACAGGAAATCTGGTGCTGGTTGGAGGAGAAAATGGCCCCCACCGGAAGTGGGGTCCCTAACCCCGATCAGCTTATCCGGGACCAGTTCCTCGCTGGTGCATGGTCCTCTTCATTAAAGAGAGCCTTAAGGGATCGAGTGAGGTACAGTAAAATTCACTGCTATCCTACAAGAGGCCATTGAGAGGGAACAGGAAGAGCCGGACCATGAACGGGTTGGTGCCAGAAGCCAGGTCACCCTCAGTCATGGAGCCAGGTGGCCAGTGGAGTGTGAGGAAGCGACTGCCCCATGCCCTACTACCGATTCGAATGCGAGGATGCCCTCCATGGAAAAGGCTGTACGAGACCTAGTTGATATGGTTGCCTCCCTCAGGGCCATTGCAGATTTGTATACAGTACCCAAAAGCCGCATTACTGATCCTTGCGCTGGGATGGAGGCCGCCTGTGCTGCTTTTCAGACGGCTCTACCTAATTCAGCAGAGACCCAGCTCCCGAAATTGTTACCACAACTGGCACTTCCGGTGCAGGAGATGACCCCGGAACAAAGCAACAAGCTCCAGCAACTAGTTCAGACATTTGATGGCATTCTCTCAAGGCCCTGAAGACTACAACTGTACTATTCCATCCACACTGGAGACACGGCTCCTATTCAGAAACGGTATCCAAATATACCCCCGACTCTTTGCCAAGAGGTCAAAGGCTTATTACACGGCATGCTGCAAGGGGGGTGATTCGATAGAGTCGTAGCCCCTGGGCTGCGCCCATAGTTCTTGTGCCTGTACCCATTGGGATGCTTACCCTTTGCCCCGTGTCGAAGAATCTCTAATGGCCTTGGGACAGGCCCAGTACTTCTCCACACTAGATTTGGCCAGTGGATATTGGCAGGTCCTGGTAAAAGAGTAAGATCTTGAAAATTATTTATTTATTTATAGTTACTTATATAGCGCCATCAATTTACACAGCGCTTTACATATACATTGTACATTCACATCAGTCCCTACCCTCAAGGAGCTTACAATCGAATGTCCCTAACTCACATTCACACATACTAGGGAAAATTTAGACAGGATCCAATTAACCTACCAGCATGTCTTTGGAGTGTGGGAGGAAGCCGGAGTACCCAGAGGAAACCCATACAGGCACAGGGAGAACATGCAAACTCCAGGCAGGTAGTGTCATGGTTGGGATTCGAAACAGCGACCCTTCTTACTGCTAGGCGAGAGTGCTATCCACTACACCACTGTGCTGCACTAAAAAAAAAAAAAACTGCCTTTATCACCCCTCTGGGACTATACGAGTTTAATCGGATGCCCTTTGACCTGACTAATGCCCCCAGTACATTCCAAAGGCTAATGGAACGTTGCTTGGGAGACTTGAACTATGAATCTGCCCTGATTTACTTAGATGACATCATCATCTTTTCCAGAACGTTCGAGGACCTTTTGCTACATCTGGATCACGTCCTCCAGTGGCTAGCCCAGTATGGCCTTCGGCTCAAACCTGGAAAAATGTAATCTCATGAAAACAAAAATCCAGTATTTGGGGCATGTGGTCAAGGCAAAAGGGGTAGCCCCCGATCCTGACAAAATTCAGGCTGTACAGACATGGACAATCCCTAAAATGCTAACAGAGCTTCGCTCTTTCTTGGGGCTTGTGGGTTACTACCGCAGATTCATTCCAAACTTTGCGACTATCGCAGAGCCTTTAACCCAGTTGTTGTGCGGGCAACCAGCCCATCGAAAAGGAAAATCTTCCCCCAGCATTACTGACAGTTGGGGGGCAGCACAAAGTGAGGCATTGGAGGCCCTCAAGGCGGAGATGACTTCTGCTCCCATATTGGCTTATGCTGACTATCAGAAACCCTTCCGGGTGTACACCGATGCCAGCCTCCAAGTATTGAGGGCTGTGCTGGCTCAAGAACAAGATGGTACGGAGCGAGTGATCGCCTATGCAAGTCAGAGTTTGCACCCTACCGAACGTAACCCAACCAACTACAGTTCCTTTAAACTCGAGTTGTTAGCGGTAGTCTGGGCCGTCACCGAAAAGTTTGCTGAGTACTTAGTAAGTGGTCACGTGGACATGTCCATAATGTTAAAGGGTGCCTTGACTGAAAAAGGTTGAGAAACACTGGTACTGTATATGCAGTATATTTGAATATTGTTCAGTCCCGATATAGTGACAGCCTATCTAATTTCTTGAGGGCCTAAAGTGCCAGGACAGTACAAATATTCCCCAAATGACAGTCCAATGTATTTAGTAAGAGGCATGGTGAGTTTTTGAGCTTTTGGAAGTTGTAATTTTTTATCAAAATTTTGGGGAAAATTAAGAAATTTTTAAAAAAAAAAACATTTTTTTTTTTTACCAAGGTTGGCATTTTAACAAATTTTTCACACACAGCATGGGCCTACTTACAATTACACACCAAAACACATTCTCCTGAGTATGATGATACCACAGCCTAGATCAGGGGTCTCAAACTGGCGGCCCTCCAGCTGTTGCTAAACTACAAGTCCCATGAGGCATTGCAAGGCTGACATTTACAAGCATGACTCCCACAAGCAGAGGCATGATGGGACTTGTAGTTTCTCAACAGCTGGAGGGCCGCCAGTTTGAGACCCCTGGCCTAGATGAATAGAGGGGCCTACATTCCAAGGAGCACCTTCAGGCATTCCAGGAGCATAAATTATGGATCTAATTTCCTGACTGTCTATCACATTGCCCTGAAGCACCAAGACAGTGAAAAGACCCACAAAATGACCCACATTTTGAAAACAAACACTCCAAAGTATTTTCTGCAAGTCTTTTGAAAATGTCATTTTTTTTGCCTCAAGTTTTTGCAAAATGCAAGAAAGCAAGAAAGACATTTTTATTTTTATTTTTTTACACAAACTTGTCAATTAATAAGATATTTCTAACACACATTATAGGCATACTTAAGACTACACCCCAACACATCCATTCTGCTACTCCTCCCAAGTGTGGCGATAACACATGCATGAGACCTTTCACAGCCTGGCCACTCAGAGGGGCCCAAAATGCAAGGAGCACCCACTGGCTTTCTAGGGGATAAATTTCACATCTAATTTCCTGACTATCTATCGCAATTTTGGTGGCCCTGCAGCACCATGACAGTGGAAGCATCCATAGAATTACCACACTTTGGGGAGTAAACACCCAAAGGTATTTTTTAAGAGGGAAGGCGAGTCATTGAAAGACTTGTTTTTTTGCCAAAAGTTTTTAGAAAATGCAGATAGACAAAGAAAATATCTTTTTTTTTTCACACATAGTTGCCAATTTTATAAATTATTTCTGACACACAGCATGGGCATACTTAGAACTACACCCCAAAACACATTCTGCTCCTCCTTCTGAGAATGATGATACCACATGTGTGAGACTTTTTCAGTGTCTGGACTGATTATATGTCAGACAAGGTATCTTGTGGATCACACAAATCAACCAGCTGTGTCAAAACCAATGTACTGTAATGGTCGCCACTGTACAAGTGGTCAGGGAATATAGCTTAGTGTAGCATCACCTTAGCAGGCCCAGTTCCTAACAGTCCAGCAAGCCAGCCTACTGGTACATGGCTGCCCTCAGGAATGCCATGTTCACTGGCTAGGAAGTGCCGGAGGTTGAAGAAAGGAAGAACAAAAGAGTTCTCAATATGAAAGGTGTTGTGGTGACCTGGGACACTTACCCCATGTGGACATGGTTTAAAGGGTTTGTAAAGGTTCGTGTTTTTTTTTCACCGTTAATGCATTCAGTGAAAAAACACCTGGCAATCACTGGCCCCCTAGCCTCTCGTTACTTATCTGAGCCCCTTCATCTCCTTCTCTCCACAGAGGCCCGGTTGTGATTGGATAGATTGATAGCAGCGCAGCCATTGGTTCCCGCTGCTGTCAATCAAATTGGATGACCTGGGGTCGGGGCCAAGTCACACATTCTTCTATGGACGCCGAAAGTATGACTCTGGAGCGCGCCCGCAAGGTAACCCCCTCGGGAGAGCGCTTCTCCTAGGGTGTTATCTAATGCAAGCGGAGGAGCCGCGAGAGCCACCGAGGATCCCCAGAAGAAAATGTTCGTGGGCCACTCTGTGCAAAATGAGCTGCACAGTGGAGGTAAGTATTACATGTTTATTATTTAAAAAAAGCTTTAGTATCACTTTAAGTCTGGCTGCAGCTGTAGTCATGACCCTGGAATCTTTTTTTTTTTTTTCAGCAGGCAATACTGAATAATGTAAAAGCGATCCGAGTGGCTAAATAGCACCAGACCTCCTGTGTAAATCTAAACTGGTAATCTGTAAAGGCTTTTAAAGTGACACCTATGGAGATTTTAAAGTACCGTAGTTTGTCCACAGGAGCATGCAATTTTAAAGCGTGACATGTGTCAGGGCTGGGCAGCCCTTCCTTCTCTGAGCTGGCCGCTCAGCTGTCGGCTAATTGCCAGCTCTTATCTCTCCACAGTAACTCACCTGTTGATGATATCCTGCTCATCAGTCCTGCCTACTTAAGCTGTCCAGCCCAGATGATCTCTGCCTTCGCCTTGGTCACATCTCTAGAGACGCTTTCCTATGTTCCTGTTAAAGACTTGGTTGGCTGACATTCCTTCTGGCTCCAGATCCTGCTTGCTGTTCTACTACTCTCATGTCTGGCTCCCTGACTATCCGTTCCGGTTTCTGAACTCTGGCTATGTTTTGACCACATTTACTCTGTTTACCGTTTTATTATTATTATTATTATTATTATTATTATTAAATAATAAGTCTGATTCATGGTTTCTGACAACATGTTAGGCATCCATTTACTTGGTGTAACATCATCTTTTATATTTTAACAAACATGTGGGTATTTTATTGTGTTTATGTGCACTAAACTTCATTAAATATATTTTTTCCCAAAAATTGTGTTTGAAAAACACTACACAATTATTATGTGACATAAAAAAACAATGAACCTTTTTTTTTTCCCACAGGCCTTTGCTTTCAGAAAATACATAATATTTGGGGGTTCTAAGTAAATATCAAGTAAAAAAATAAAACGCAAATTTTTACATGTATATGAGAAGTGTCAGAATAGGTGGTTAACTGGTGTGATGGTGATCAGGGACAATATGACTGGTTTAGCAGTAATCAGGGACAATATGAATGGTGTGGAAGAGATCATGGACATTGTGAGTGGTAAAGTAAAGCAGTGAGTGGGTGGCAGCGATTAGTGACAATATGATTGGTGGCGCAGTGCGCAGGGACCGCGGGACTGGTGTGGCAATGATCATGGACATCATAACTGGCTTGGGGGTGATCATGGACACCGTAACTAGCGTGGCAGTGATCATAGACACTGTAACTGGTATGGCAGTGTCGTGGAAAAACCCACTATATGATTTTGCGCTAATAAGTTCCCATTTTATCTAATGGTATAATGCAACTTACCTATCACTCTATTTCCTGCATATCCCCAAGTAAACAGACATGACAACAGCTTACATCCTCATCTCAGCAAGACTGCCCCCCACTGATCACTGTCCTGGGTCTTTTATTCAAAGATAACAAAAGCAATGACAAACAGGAAGCGATCGCCCCAACAGCCACTCACTTCCTCCATGGGAAATGACCTCACAGGATATAACCTGACAGGATATGAATGTCAACACAGGAAATCCTTCCAACAGGATGAGTTTATACAACAACCAATAAATAATGACTAGGGGAGTAATACCAGTATTATGTCTGGGAAGAGACAGTGTGCATGTTTTACCTGGAAGCCATGCTCTTCAACTAAACAAAGGAAGCAGCATGGCTAACAAACATGAACTCTGTCCCTGACCAGAACAACTCAAAAGCTCCCATTTTGACAGTTTTCCGTGAATCCTTATTCTGCTTTGTTCAGAGAACAAAGCATACCCAGACTATACTACCGTCCAGTGTGGATAGGGGATTATCTGTTGGTGCACGCCATGGCACCCCAAATATGTTGATTAGGCATACAAGGGTGACACGAGTGCACATCCGCTAAACCGATAATGTCTTTTCAGAGTGAACACATCCCCCCAGGCGAATGTTCTGTGCATCGTACAGGTGCCCTTCGCTGACGGACATATCCCCACTCAGCAAACACTTCTCTACATCCCCAAGGAGCTTTTCACTACAAAATGGATCTCAACCAGCGTCAGTCTGCTCTAGTCAGCTCTATAGACCAGGTTGCGAGAGAATTAACACTGGGAGAAAACACAACAGCAGTTATCACAGACACTGTAACTGGTGTGGCCATGATCCGTGATCACAGACATCATAACTGGTGTAGCAGTGAGCATGGAAGCTGTAACTGGTGTAGCAGTGAGCATGGAAGCTGTAACTGGTGTGGCAGTGATCATAGACACTGTAACTGGTCTGATGGTGATCACAGACACTGTAACTGGTGTGGGGCTGATCAGAGACACTGTGCCCAGTGTGGCGGTGATTGGGGACACTGTAATAGGTGTGGCGGTGATTAAGAACACCTTGAGTGGGTGGTGATTAAGGGACACTGAGTGGTGACAGTGAGTTAAAAAGTAAAAAAGTTATACTTTTTAACAGTTTTTTTTTTTACTTTTGGGGGGGGGGGGGGATATGGTGTTTTGTTTTTGTTTTTTACACTATGATTGCTCCTACAGCCATTATGGCTGTAAAAGCAATAATTTCTGCAGCCATTGAGAATCTGTACTGAAATCACAGAGATCACACAGTAGTAAATAATGGTGCCAGGAAACAACATATTCTTTTCTACTTCCATGTGATCGCTGATTGGACAATAAGCAATCACATGGTACCAGGGCTGCCCACAGTGGCCCGGTACAGCAATCAGTGTTCGGTGCCGGGTACATATGACACAGCTGCATGCTCCTAGGAAGCACACACAAGTGAAGGGTGCAGGGAGACATACGGCAGGGCCGGTGCAAGGATTTTTTATACCCTGGCCGAAACCTCATTTTGTCGCCACCCCTTGGCTCCACCCCCTTTGCCCTGTATCAGCGCTGCTCCTGTCCATTTATGTACGTGGGCCAGATGAAAAGCAGTTAAATTAAAAGGGCAAACTGAAAGATCATTTTATAATGAAGAATAGCTATCGCTATCCACTCCTTGTTCTACTTAGCAGGGCCACACACACGATGACCCACATTTTAGAGGCCACAAGCAGTGGTGTGTATCCTGTGGTAGTTAACAGAGTTCTCTCTGCTTAACATAGCACTTTGACAGTTCTCCTGGCTTTTTTTTCACAGCAGCATTTATTTTATTGCACTATTCCAACTCTGGACCCCCCAAGCCAGCAAAGACCAGTGCAACACTGTGCTTTAAATTTGGTTGTAAACCGCCAAACTTTTTTTTTCTTACCTGCAAGGCTGTATGCATCGCATGTGAAAATGGGTAGGGGAAATACTGCGCTAAACCTAAAATAAAACAGATGTGTACACAAAAATCAGCTAACACTCAAACAAACAAAGTTCAAAGTAATGTGCAAAGATAATGTGTAGCACTAAATATTGTGACCTAATAAGGGAAACATATATACATGTAATAATATAAATATCAAAAACTAAGGCGGATACCAAAGTTTTAGTGCTTGTGAAAGTATACATGTGAAAAATATCAATACACAGTAATACAAATAAATAAATCTGTGAAAGTGATTCAGAATGTACTGGGTACAACACAATGGTGTGTTGGATCACAGTCCAAAGAAGCCAGGTCCATAAGAAGTGGAGAGAGAGGTTATTCCCCCATTCCTAAATGGGCTGGGATGTGTACTCCCGATAAACCAGATGGTATACCTATGGATGCTTGTGCAGGTTCACATAGAAAAGGTGAGGTACCCTTACCGGAAATGGTGGACCCAAATACCATATGGCAGTGAGTCAAACAAGCTTGCAAATCCTCTGTTCTGGGAGATGTCATGCTGGATGCAATGAAGGATGTACAGCTCCACATTGTATAAACAACAGGCAATAGGCACCCCGCAGCCAGGTGGGTCCAGGACAATTCAGGAGGTAGAGGTTGGTAAGTAATCAGCAGAACCCAAAAATGGAAGGAAAAATGGAAGAGGGCTCCATATGGTGCAGGTCAACCAGGGATGGTTTATTCAAGTATAAAAAATCTTACAATGATATGCAAGATACAGAATCTAAAAGTGATCACAAAAATCGATAAAAAACCTCTAAAAGCAATGTGGAAGACATAGAAATGCTAGTCCGATGCGTTTATACGATTTGTAGCATCCTTCGTTGCATCCAGAGTGACATCTCCCAGAACGGAGGATTTTCAAGCTTGTTTGACTCACTGCCATATGGCAGTTTCTTCAGAGCGCATGCACCAGTGATTTCACTGGCAGCATGTACAGTAAATATCTCCTGAATGGTGTATGTTTAGGAGATATTTACACTGTTATGGAAATTTTATTAACCACCTCAATACAGTCCACTTACACCACCTTCCTACCCCCTTTCAGAGTTTGAATGACAAGTAAGCAGACATGCAACACTGTACCCATATGAAACTTGCGTCCTTTTTTTCACACAAATAGAGCTTTATTTTGGTGGTATTTAATCACTATTGAGTTTTTCATTGTTTGTGCTATGAAGAAAAGACCGTAAAATATGTGAAAAAAATGCATTGTTCTGCATGTACCCCCCTCGTGGTGAGCGGCGTCTCCATGGCACGCTGCCACAAAAGGAACAGGGATGCGTAGATTCCCTGTTTAAATGGAGGGACGTCATATGACGCCCGCCCAGAAATGAGAGCTGCGCCGCCTGGCCATCATATGATGGCCAGCGGGAGGCAATCGGATAAGGTGTATTTAATATGTATTGTCACCGTGTCTCCCAGTGTTAGTTCTCTTGGAGCCCGGTCCAAAGAGCAGACTGGGGCAGACTGATGCCAGTTAAGACCCATTTGGTAGTGAAAAGCTTCCTGAGGTTGCACAGAAGTGTTTGCAGAGTAGGAATATGTCCTTCAGCGAAGGGCCCCTGTGCAATGCTCAGACGATCGTTTGGGGGGGAGTTTGTTCACTCTGCAAAGACATTATTGGTTATGGGGAGATGTACACTCATGTCACTCAGTGTGTCTGATCATCATGTGGAGGGGCTATGGCGTGTCCCTGCAGATAATCTCCCATCAACAGGAATGGTAGAATAATCCGGGTATGCGTTGTTCTCTGAACAATGCAGAATAAGGATTCACGCCAACTGTAAAAGTGGGAGTCTTTGTGTGCTTTGTGGTCGGGGCAGTGTTCATGAATTCTTAGGCCAACTATGTGGTTTTTATCTGTAGCTAAAGAGCACGGACTGGGGGTGGGAAATCATACACACTGCCCCTGCCCAGACACGCCCATAAACTCCCCTAGTCATTGTTCATTGGTTGAGATTTGTATAACTCCTCCTGTTTACCTGTGCTTGATTGGCTGATTGTGAAACAACCAAGCTATATTGTTATATAAATAAACATTGCGTCCATGGTCAGGGTTAATTGAGCTGTGGAGCTAAGGATGTGAGGACATGGTTTTGTCTTTTTTCTGGGGAAGATACAGGAAACAGGGTTTTACTAAGATGCATTATACCAAAAAGCTGAAACGGCGCTTTATTAGGATCACGAGTACCTATAGATAACCCTTATTATAGGCTTACCTATAGGTAAAACTTAAAGATGGATGTTTACTTCCTTTTTAAATATGCAGTGTTTTAAATGCCCCCCTAAATGTCAGTCAGTTAGGATTTAAATTTACGCTAAAGCACATATCAAATAACTAAGGAAAAAAATGCAAAAGATACAGTAAATGAGATATGAATATGCCTGTTACAAATATATTACACTTGGTTGCTTGCGGGTGTTCATCATTTGGATCCACCCTAAGTGCTGGCTATGCAGGTCGACTGTACAATTACTAGTGCTCCCACTAGCACTGCCATCTTGAATATGGGTCAGCTCATAGCTCCCAACTGTCCCTGATTTTGAGAGACTATCCCTGATTTGGAATAAAGTCCCTCTGTCCCTCTTTCCTCCTCATATGTCCCTCATTTTGGTCTGATCTATATAGTTGTATATAAAATACCCTATTTATCGTACAAAAAGTGCTTCCTAGTGCTAAACCTTACATATAAATTCTAAATGACTGCATTTGTAAATTTCAAATGCCAATATAAAGGAATAGTAGTAGTAAAAAAAAGCACTTGTAGGTTTGACAAATACATTTTTGTATAATTTTCCTTTAAGGGGGCGTTGCAGGGGGTTTGACCGATGCCTACATACTTTTGCCATAGGTATCGCTCGTTCCCATCTTAAAAAGTTGGGAGGTATGGTCATATGTATGTAAAGTATGCCAAATGTACAAGTACTGCTGTTCTCACCAGCACTACCATCTTGAATGGGGCCACATGTATTGTAAAACAGAATGTAATGTCAGTGGAGCCAAGATATCCTGCGCTATCCAGCATGTAGGGCTATCAGAGCCTGGACTTTAACCTGGGATCTCTGCTGTGTCTGGTAATGCTGTGTCTGGTAATGACTCTTCTTGCTGAGCCACCTGGAATGCTGGACAGTTACCAGGACAATTCCTTGAATGATCCTGCCTTGAATTTTGTTTGTCTTGAACCTTGAACTTGTTGCTCCTCCCAGGTACTTCATGATTTAAACCATGTTTCTGCACTTCCTGTTTGTGCAGATTATTGTGCTCTCTCTGGCCAATATCTCGCTTTTGTCTCTCCTGCTGCCATCTGCATCTTTTTTTACCATTTGTTACTGACCTTTGGCTTGTTCCTTGACTAAGCTTCTCCTTAATCCTTCCCTGCAAGCATTTGTTACTGACCTTTGGCTTGTTTACTGACTACACTTCTGCTTGATCCCTACCTGCTATATCTACTACTGGACCCCAGTTTGCTCAGGGTGATCCTGAGGACCGCAACCTCGTACTAACACGCAGCCAAACCAATCTCAGCCATCAGGAGCTCTGGTGAATACCGGTTAGTACTTAGACCCCTGCACCTCAGATAAACCTGTGTCAAAAGCCAGGGTGACCTGTGTGTATACCTGTCCCTCTTGTCGGTGGGTGCTACTCCACTGCTATAGCTACTGGAAACCAGACTGTGACAGAATAATCTGGCCCAAAACACGGAGGCCATTGTAGAAGCTGCTGTGGCTCCTCTCAGGGTGCAAATCACTGAGTTGCAGGTGATTGGTGTTAACTACCAAGAAAAGTTTTCTGAGTTACAAATTGAAGTGAAAGAGTTACAAGAGGACATCCTTGATCTGCATAGCCATAGACAATTGTGGGATTGTGTTTCTGAGATATTGCTGCAGTAGATACTAATGCACATATGCCCCTAGCACTCAAAATTTTAACCACTTTCAGACCGGACCATTTTGCTAGCTTAAGACCAGACCACTTTTTGCGATTCGGCACTGCGTCAATTTAAGTGACAATTACGTGGACAAACAAAATTGATGTCCTTTTTTCCCCATAAATAGAGCTTTCTTTTGGTGGTATTTGATCACCCCTGCAGTTTTTATTTTTTGCCCTATAAACAGAAATAGAGCGACAATTTTGAGAAAAACGCATAATTTTTTACTTTTTGTTATAATAAATATACCCCAAAAATATATAAAAAAACATTTTTTTCCCTCAGTTTAGGCCGATACGTATTCTTCTACATATTGTTGGTAAAAAAATCGCAATAAGCGATTATTGATTTGTTTGCGCAAAAGTTATAGCGTTTACAAAATAGGGGATAGTTTTATAGCATTTTTAATAATTTTTTTTTTTTACTAGTAATGGCGGCAATCAGCGTTTTTTATTGTGACTGCGACATTATGGCGGACACATCGGACATTTTTGACACATTTTTGGGACCATTGTCATTTCTACAGCAATCAATGCTATACAAATGCATTGATTCCTGTGTAAATGACACTGGCAGTGAAGGGGTTAACCAGGGGGTGGTAGTGTAGGGGTTAAGTGTTCCTAGGGGCGTGTTACTAACTGTGGGGGCTGGGCTTTGTGTTAGTGAACACTGATCTCTGCTCCAATCACATGGAGCAGAGATCAGCGTCACTTGTTGCTAGGCAGAACAGGAGATGCTGTTTACAACGGCATCTCCCCGTTCAGCCGCCCCGTGAGACGATCACAGGTATCCCTGCTGCGATCGAGTCCACGGGACCCGCGACCAGACTCACAGGGTTCCTGACCTAAATACAAGTGCGCCGCCGGTGGCGAGCATGCGATGGCAGGGCGGCATTTAAAAATGGACATACCTGTACGCCAATATGCCTGACCGTGCCATTCTGCCGACATACATCGCCAGTCGGGAACTGGTTAATGGAGACCATCGCCATTACAGAAGTTTCCTTAATCAGTGTCGTACTGTATATACTTTCAGATGAAACCTGCTGCATTTGCATTTGACAGGAAAAGGGGGCTCTTTATTATCCACCTCCTGACTGAGGAAGCCTTAGCCTGGGCTTTCCCTTATGTGGAGCAAGACAATGTCATCCTGGATAATTTCAATTCTTTTGTGGCTGCTATAAATCAATTTTTCGATGATCTTAACCATTGCGCTACTGTCGTGGCAAAGTTGCACAATTTACGGCAGTGCAAACGCTCTGTTGCAGAGTACACAACTGAATTCTGACGTTGGATTTCAGATACCAATTGGATTCCAGCAGTGCAAAAAAGTCAGTTCTGTTAAAGTGTCTGTTAACCCATAGAATACAAACACTGACAGACCATCTATTAGAGCCTGGCAGAACCCACTGCAGTAGTCTTTTATAAAAACAAGCGACTGAGACACACAGACACAAGATGACAGGCAGGAAAGAGGGGGTGAGGGGGGAGAGAAGAGAGCAGAGAGAACAGTGTATGACGGAGGGATGCACTTTGATCACGGCGATCAGGGTGGAGCAGCCTTGATTTTCATGGTCTGTTTAGAGAGGCCATACAGGAAGTGTCAGATTCTGTTTTTTTACAGTTTAGAGGGGGGCAGAGTACACAGCACAAGCACTGTGCTGTGTAATCTGCTTTAAGAGACCAGGAAATTAAAGTTTTCTTTTTCATACATCATGGTATACAAAGTTAGGCTAATATTCATTACCTGCTGGGTTATACTTAATCTCTAGGTGAATGGACACTGGTAGACCAAAGGTCTTTGGACCGGAAGTGATCCTCTATATAACCCCTCCCATACAGGAAATACTCAGTTTTTTACCAGTGTCTGCAAGGTGGATGGCACGGTTGTTTGAACTCTCTGAGTTTCAGGTCTCTAGTCCCACAAATGGTTCTTAACCACTTCCCACCCGGCCAATGCACACCGGGTAGGAGCCGTCTACTTCTGATAGGACGTTCAGAAACGTCCATCAGAAGGAGCGGGATCGCGCGCCCCGTGCCCGCGCAGCGGCGCGATCCCGATGCGCCCGTGTCACCCAGACACGGCGCATCTCAGGTCGGCAGGAGGGCTCTGTGATTGGCCCTCCTGATCACATGACGGCCGTGTCCAATCACGGCCGTCATGTGATGTAAACAAACAGCCGGTTGCTAGGCAATCGGCTCCTCCTCTCCTCACACAGAAGTCATCGCTGAGGAGAGGAGAGCAGATCGCTGCAGCCGGCTGATGATCAGTGAGTATGAGCTGTTTTTTACAGCTTTTTACTCACTGATCACCAGTCTAGTGTAAACACAAATCACCACACAGTGTAAACACACCACACAGTATAAACACAATGTCCCCACACATGTCCCCAAAACATACATGTCCCCAAATAATAAATACACATGTCCCTAATAATAAAAACATGTCCCCCACATATGTCCCACTAAAATCACATGTCCTAATGATTATCTGCACACATATGTACGTGATCACCTGCACACATATGTACATGATCATTTGCGTACATATGTCCGTGATCACACAAACCAATTATTATACACTTAACAGAATTTTTTTTACCAAAAACATGTAGCAGAATACATTTTGGCTTAAATTTATGACAAAATTTGATTTTATTGGATTTCTTTTAAAATAGAAAAAAGAAAATATTGTTTTTTTTCCAAATTTCCGCTTTTTTTGCGCTTATATCGCAAAAAATAAAAAATGGAGTCGTGAATAAATACCACCAAAATAAAGCTCTATTTGTGCGAACAAAATGATAAAAATTTCATTTGGGTACAGTGTAGCATGACCGCGCAATTGTCACTGAAAGCGCTAGAGCGATGAAAGCTGAAAATTGGGCTGGGAAGGAAGGGGGCGAAAGTGTGGGCGGCACAGTGGTGTAGTGGTTAGCACTCTCGCCTAGCAGTAAAAAAGGTCACTGGTTCAAATCCCAACCATGACACTACCTGCCTGGAGTTTGCATGTTCTCCCTGTGCCTGCATGGGTTTTCTCCGGGTACTCCGGTTTCCTCCCACACTCCAAAGACATGCAGGTAGGTTAATTGGCTTCTGTCCAAAATTGGCCCTAGTATACAACTGGGGATCTTGGATTGTGGCTCCTTGAGGGTAAGGACCAATGTGAGTGTGCAATGTAAAGGGATAGGGACAATTGTAGACACTCACTGAGGTTGAACTGGATTTTCAACCTTACTAACTATGTAACTATGTAACTATGTAGTGGTTAAATCAATCGAGGGATTGAACGATCGGATCCATTTGACACAGGCTTTATATGCTTAGATAAATGGTACTCGAGCCTCGCAAAGAAGACTCAAGATCCTGCAAGGTTTTGCCTGTAATGTGGCCTTCGGACACTGGACTCTGCGAAGTGGAATCCTGGACACCACAGCGCTAAGGAATTCCTGCAGGGTGCTGTACAGGTCCAAGGAAGTGGACCCTAAACATGAAAAGGGTACCCAGTCCTTAAAGGTCCTCAAGTGACAGGAACCCGCCGTGAAAGGTTGAAGATTGGGCTCTACGTTTCTAAGCCTCCCTGTGCCTGGACAGGTAAGTTAAACCCATTTATTTAATTATTGTGGGGTGTCCCAATAATTGTAACAATCTGTCAAGCTAGCTAGAGGCTGGACACCTGTGTGCAGTGACCATCCGGGGGAGTTTTTGGGCTAGCTGTGGGTGTTTACAAAATGTGCCTGTGTCTAGCTACTTTTTTACCTGTATAATGGCACACAATGGTGCTCCATTTCACCTTGGTTCGCCAGAGTGCACATACATTTGCAAGAGTGCCGCAGTTTGTTTGGCGGCCATGGCGCATGCGGGTTTGCCGCACATGCGCCGTGGCCTTTTTTCTGGGCCACGAAGATTTGCGTTCGTGTCTGCCTCTCATTTACAGAGGCTTTTGATCCTGACTCCTACCAAAATAGTTCGATCTGCCTTTAAGTTGCCTCTTGCAGAGGTTACTGAGCCTCCCTGATCCTCTTTGGGATCCATGAGGCCTCTTCAGGCCACATAGGCTTTCCCCTTACACCCTCTGTTGGAACAGGAGGTGTGTGATAATTGGGAACATCCTGACAGGATTCTTTGTTCCTTCTAAAGCCCCATACACACTATCAGATTTTCTGCTGATTTTTATCTTCAGATTTACCAAAACCATATAATATAAGGTCAAACCTTAGGAGTTTCAATTTGTATGCAATCAGGCAGGCCCTTGCACTACATGGTTTTGGTAAAACCAGCAGAAAATCTGATAGTGTGTATGGGGCTTAAGAGGTTTTCCCTTTTATATCCCATGGATGAAAAGTTTGTTGAGTGGATCAAGCCAGCCGTAGATCAGCAGTGTCTTCCTTAAAGGGATTGTAAAGTGATTTTTTTTTTTTAAAATAACAAACATGTTATACTTACCTCCACTGTGCAGCTCGTTTTGCACAGAGTGGCCCCAAACCTGCTCTTCTGGGGTCCCTCGGCGGCTGTCTCAGCTTCCTCCCGCAGGTGCTTCTCACGTTCATGTGAGCTCCCTCGCATGGTGAGAAGCATCTGAGAAGCATCTGCGGGCGCGCTCCCGTGATACAGCTGGCGGCTATAGCCGCTCGCTGTATCACACGGCCCCACCCCCGGCGCTCCGTGTCAGTGGATGTGATTGACAGCAGCGCGAGCCAATGGCTGCGCTGCTTTCCATCCATCCACTCCAGCCAATCACTGGCCAGGCTGAACAGTGGAAAGGACGTCGGGGGACGAGCGCAGGATTTTCGAGGGGTGAGGTAAGTAAAACGGGGGGGGGGGGGGCTGGGGGCACAGGCGTTGTCAGATGTTTTTCCACTTTAATGCATAGAATGCATTAAGGTGAAAAAACTAGGGCTCTGAAAATTTAAGATTAATTCCTTGATTAATCGTTAATTTTTTTGATCAATTAAAATTCTTTTTACCGGTACTCACCTCTCCGCCAACTTCCCAGGTTTTCAGGGAGTTCCGCCTTGGATCCGGTGACGTCACCGGACTCCTCCCCCCTTCCCCAGGTGCCTCCGTCTGCTAACGAAGGAAAGGGGGGAGGAGTCCTGTGACGTTGAAGTTTCTGATTGAACATAATGTGTATGGGGGAGGAGCTACACATGACGCCACCTGCTGCTGCCCTACGGAACTAACATGATTGTCGGCTTTACATGCTGTGTTTTTATCATTTTTATGTGAATAGTTTGTGTTTGAACACAAAAATTAAATCTTATACTTAAGTGGTGAGCACTTTGATCTTTTCTTTCTACCCATGACCTGAGATTGTGAGAGAAGTTTATGGTCAGTGTTAACCCTTTTGATACCCGCATGCATGACCACCTGTTTGCACAGGGGTCCATGCCATAAGGTGAGAGTGGAGGGGGAGGGATTGTCACGCTACTGTGGAAAAAAAAAATTACTTACGTCAGTGCTACAGTTTGAATTTAAAACGTTTGTGTGAACTGTGAAGTTAAGTCATGGATTGTGTAAACTAACTAGTATAAAAAAAAGAGGAAAAAACGCGCTTGTCAGGTAAAAAGATAATTTAGAAAAAGTTAAGCAGCAAACCCAAATGTTATACTACATTTGGCATAAAGGAGAAAAAAGTGGGTTGCGCTAAAAATAAAAAAATATATACTATAAGCAAAATTACACCAGTGTGGATAACTAAAAAAATTACTTAATAATTAATCAATCCTGTGCAAAAGGAAATTAGATCACGTAAAAGTAAACTGTGCTGTGTCAATGAAGATAACAAATATAAATCCTTATTATTCATGAGAACACCATAAATAATAATAGATTACTCTAATGCAGTGTGAACAATAAAGAAGGGAGAAAAAAAAGGAATTTTTTCTCAAATAATCAATTGACTTAATATGTTAATGAAACATAATTGTAAATAATGAAAAAATATTATAAAAAAAGAGTGTTAAAATGTCCATAGTCTTTAGAAGAAAAATCTGTTTCCAACAGCTCCACGGTGATACAGTGACAGCAAACCATCCAAAATTAATGTGAACAGTGCACGACCTCCACCACAGATATTACTGCCGCTTACCAAAGGTCCTTATTACAGAGAACCATGCAGCGCAAGTGACTGATTCCCCCAGTCCAGGGTATTCTCAAGTGGATACAAGAGGATACAGGAACCCGTTACTTCTCCCGGCCTCCAGACATACTCCCTCTCATCGGTTTTCATAAAGAAAATAAAACTCGCAATAGTATAAAAACCAAATGATTTAATCAAATAAAAAACAGATTGCGCACTTACAAAAAATTTTTTTAGTTATCCACACTGGTGTCATTTTGCTTATAGTATATATTTTTTTATTTTTAGCGCAACCCACTCTTTTCTCCTAAACTAACTAGTGTCAGGTGATTGCATATAGTGTTTACCACATTTACCACTGACTTATGCAGAGTTGCAATGCAAGGAGATCAGCTAAAAGTAGTTGGATCTGTATGTGCGTTATAATTAATCTAAATTAGTCGATTAATCGATTAAAAATAAAATCGATTAATCGACCACAACATTTTTAATCAGTAACAGCCCTAGAAAAAACATTTACCTTTACAACCCCTTTAAACAAGAACTTAATTTGGCCAATAGATAACACACAGGGCTTGAAAGACCCTTTTGAGAAGAAATTGGAGTCATTATTAAAAGCTTCATTTTCTTTGGCCAGTTCAGCTATTCAGCCATCTGTTGCAGCAATTGGTATCTGCCAGTCCGTAAAGGATCATATCAGGTGGCCTGACAGGCTTAACCAGGAGGATGATCTGCCTCAAAATAAGGCAGATATCTCTTGAGCGTTGTGTTTTGCTGTTGACGCCTTAAAGGATTCAATACAGCAGGTTTCTCGTCTTGGCTCTCTTGTCTGTACATATGCACAGACCAGGGGCGGACTGACAACTCATGGGGCCCCCGGGCAATAGAAGATCATGGGGCCCCCTTGGTCTCCACACTCAAGCCAAACCTGCACAGGGAGACACTGGAGAGAGAACATACACACAGGGGGACACCAGAGGGAGAACGCACACACACACACACGGGGACACTGGAGGGAGAACGCACACACACACACACACAGGGGAGGACACTGGAGGGAGAACGCGCGCACACACACACACACAGGGGGGGGGACACTGGAGGGAGAATGCACACACACACACACAGGGGGGGGACGCTGGAGGGAGAACACACACACACACACACACAGGGAGGGACACTGGAGGGAGAACGCACACACAAGGGGGACACTGGAGGGAGAACGTACACACACACATGGGGACACTGGAGGGAGAAGGCACACACACAGGGGGACACAGGAGAGAGAAGGCACACACACAGGGGGACACTGGAGGGAGAAGGCACACACACAGGGCGACACTGGAGGGAGAAGGCACACACACAGGGGGACACTGGAGGGAGAAGGCACACACACAGGGGGACACTGGAGGGAGAAGGCACACACACAGGGGGACACTGAAGGGAGAATGCACACATACACACACACACACAGGGGGGGACACTGGAGGGAGAACGCACACACAGGGGGACACTGGAGGGAGAACACACACACAAACAGAGGACACTGGAGGGAGAACGCACACACACAAGGGGACACTGGAGGCACACACAGAGGGGGACACTGGAGGGAGAACACACACACAGGGGGACACTGGAGGGAGAACGCACACACACACACAGGGGGACACTGGAGGGAGAACGCACACACACAGGGGGACACTGGAGGGAGAACGCACACACACAGGGGGACACTGGAGGCACAACGCACACACACAGGGGGACACTGGAGGCACACACAGAGGGGGACACTGGAGGGAGAACGCACACACACAGGGGGACACTGGAGGGAGAACGCACACACACAGGGGGACACTGCAGGCACACACAGAGGGGGACACTGGAGGGAGAACGCACACACACACACAGGGGGACACTGGAGGGAGAATGCACACACACAGTGGGACACTGAAGGGAGAATGCGCACACAGGAGGACAAGCACACAGGGGGACACGCACACAGGGGGACACATGTGGGACACGCACACAGGGGGACACGCACACAGCACAGGGGGACACTAGAGGGAGAGCACACACAGGGGTACACTGGAGGGAGAGCGCATATACAAACACACACAGGGGGACACTGGAGGGAGAACGCACACATGGGGGAACACTGGAGGGAGAATGCACACACACACACACAGTTGGACACTGGAGGGAGAATTCACACACGCAGTGGGACACTGGAGGGAGAATGCGCACACAGGACATGCACACAGGGGGACACATGCACACAGCACAGGAGGACATGCACACAGGGGACACTCACACAGCACAGGAGGACATGCACACAGGGAGACACGCACACAGGAGGGACACGCACACAGGAGGGACACATGCACACAGGGGGACATGCACACAGCACAGAGGGACACGCACACATCACAGGGGGACATGCACACGGGGGACACTCACACAGGGGGACACACACAGCACAGGGGGACACACACAGCACAGGGGGACACGCACACAGCACAGGAGGACATGCACACAGGAGGACACTTACACAGGACACTTACACAGCACAGGGGGACATGCACACAGCAGGACACGCACACAGGAGGGACACGCACACAGGAGGGACACGCACACAGGACAGGGGGACATGCACACAGAGGACATGCACACAGCACAGGGGGACACTCACACAGCACAGGGGGACATGCACACAGGGGGACACACACAGCACAGGGGGACATGCACACAGGAGGGACACGCACACTGGAGGGACACGCACACAGGGGGACATGCACACAGCACAGGAGGACATGCACACAGGAGGACATGCACACAGGACACTTACACAGCACAGGGGGACATGCACACAGGGGGACACGCACACAGGGGGACATGCACACAGCAGGACATGCACACATGACACTTACACAGCACAGGGGGACATGCACACAGCACAGGGGGACATGCACACAGGGGGACATGCACACAGCACAGGAGGACATGCACACAAGAGGACATGCACACAGGACACTTACACAGCACAGGGGGACATGCACACAGCACAGGGGGACATGCACACAGGGGGACATGCACACAGCACAGGGGGACATGCACACAGGAGAACATGCACACAGGGGGACATGCACACAGCACAGGGGGACGTGCACATAGGGGGACATGCACACAGCACAGGGGGACATGCACACAGGGGGACATGCACACAACAGGACATGCACACAGGGGGACATGCATACAGGGGGACATGCACACAGCACAGGGGGACGTGCACACAGGGGGACATGCACACAGCACAGGGGGACGTGCACATAGGGGGACATGCACACAGCACAGGGGGACATGCGCACAGGGGGACATGCGCATAGGGGGACATGCACACAGCACAGGGTGATGAGCACATAGGGGGACATGCACACAGGAGGACATGCACACAGGGGGACATGCACACAGCACAGGGGGACATGCACACAGCACAGGGGGACGTGCACATAGGGGGACATGCACACAGCACAGGGGGACATGCGCACAGGGGGATATGCACACAGCACAGGGGGACATGCACACAGGGGGACATGCACACAGCACAGGGGGACATGCACACAGGAGGACATGCACACAGCACAGGGGAACATGCACACAGGGGGACATGCACGCAGGACACTTACACAGCACAGGGGGACATGCACACAGCCAGGAGGACACTGTGGGATGGGGGGACCCGGGGCCCATGCATCTGTCTGTACCCCCCCCCACATCACGTGTGGCGGCCCTGGTGTCTCGGCTTCACTCACCGAGTCACCGGATGCTGAGCCTGAGTCCTGAGACACTTCTAACAGTGCGCTGCTCCCCGCCGGCTCCTCCACTCTTCTCGTCCGTCCCAGGTGATGTCACGATGCATACAGTACAAGCACCAGGGATGGACGGGGGGAAGGAGGTGCCGGCGGGGATCAGCGCACAGTTAGCATCTGCATCATGGCATGTAATTCAGCCGCTGCAAGTGGCCTCTCATATGCCGAGTCCGGGCCCCTAATGTCCGCGGGCCCTCGGGCGGCGTCCGAGTGACCGACTGGTCAGTCCGCCCCTGGCACAGACTTTTGTAGCTTAAGAACTTGTCAGCCAAGCTTCCTTGTAAGAAGTTATTGGCAGGTTTAACCTTTCATGGGGAACGTTTATTTGGTGATTATTTGGACAAATATATCCAAAAGATTTCCGGAGGGAAGAGTGAAGAAAAGCACCAGGCGTCCCTTGTTTAAAACTTCAGGGACTGCTTCCTCAAATGTCTCAGCGCAAAGCAAGTTCCAGAGCCAACAAGGCACTAGGGCCAGGGGCAAGCCACAAGGCCAGGGCCTGAAAAAGACCTGGGTCAAAAATTCTTCTAAACCCAGTACCAAGCCTACCTTTTGAGGGGACGCCCCCACTCCATCAGGTGGGGGGAAGGCTGCTGCACTTTGCAGACATTTGGAGAACAATAAGTCAAGGCGAGTGGGTCACCTCAATTATATCCGGCGGTTATAAACTGAAGTTGCGGGGGTTCCCCCTCAGAGGTTTTTAAGATCCAGTGTTCCCTCGGATCCTCCAAAAAGAGACTTATTGCTTCAGGCACTACATCATTTAGTGCATCAAGAAGTGATTGTAGAGGTTCCTGTGTCCGAAAAAGGCATGGGGTTTTACTCGAACCTGTTTATGGTTCAAAAACCAAATGGGGACATAAGGCCCATTTTGGACCTACGATCCCTGTACCAGTATCTACTGATCCAGTCATTTCGGTTGGAGTCTGTCCCCTCAGTTGATTTACACATGCCTATCTTTCAGCCTCATCAGAGGTTCCTGCGATTTGCAGCAGAGGAACGTCAATTTCAGTTTGTGGCTCTACCCTGCCAGCTTGCTACAGCTCTCCCGTTGTTCACAAAGGTCCTAGCACCAGTACTGCGTCTTATAAGGGCCCAAGGGATCTTGGTGTTCGGGTATCTGGATGACCTCCTGCTCAGAGATCACTCAGTACAGGCTCTAGAACAGAGCATAACATGCACAGTATTTGGAAAGCTTAGGCTGGATCATAAATATTGAAAAGTCAACCTTGAGACCAGCTCAAAGTCTAAAGTATTTAGGTCTGATCCTAGATATGCTCCAAGCAAGAATAGTCTTGCCACCCGCAAGGATCTGTGCCTGAAGGATCAGGTGTGTCAGATAAGGGGCACCAGACAACCCTCTATTCGGCTCTATATGAGTCTTCTAGGGAGGATGGTATCCTCCTTCGAGGCGGGGCCTTCCATTCCAGGCCTCTACAACAAGACATCTTGTTGGTTTGGAATAGGAGAGGACAAGCCCTGGCTTATCCAATGTTCCTATCTCCTCTGGCATGCTTAAAGGGGCGTTTTGGCCACGTTTTTCTTTTTTAAAAGTCAGCAGCTACAAACACTGTAACTGCTGACTTTTAATAAGGACACTTACCTCTCCAGCAAGCCCGCAATGTAACTCCCCCCCCCCCCCAGGCCAATCCGTCCAACGAATCGGCTGTCAGCGCCGCCATCTTAACCAAGGGAAACAGGCAGTGGAACCTTGCGGCTTCACTGCCTGTTTCCTACTGTGCATGCGCAAGTCGCTTGGCGCTTTGTGAATGCCACTGTGTTTTTTTGGGACACACACATCCTATGAAGGCAACGGGGACCATTCACCGAAGAGGAGAAAGTGCTGCAGAATAGGAAGAGGCAGATTAGGAAGACTTCCTAGCAACAGGGGTTTCTGGAAAGTTAAAAAAAATTTTTTTTTTTAAAGAATATTAATGCTATTTTTTATTTTAGGGTGGCCCTCCACTTTAAGTCTAAACTGGTGGTTGTAGGATCAAAACCTGCAAAAGGGAAGATCCTTCCTCCCAGTAACTTGGAGAGTACTGACTACAGATGGCAGTCTCTCAGGCTGGGGAGCGACCCTAGAAGGGCTCACAGCTCAGGGGAAATGGCCAAGGACAGAACAGATCCTGCCCATCAACGTCCTAGAATTATGGGCAGTATGACTGGCCCTACGGTCCTGGGCGGGGGAGCTTTGGGACTGCCCTACCAGGGTTCAGCCCGACAATGCCACTACAGTTGCCTATATAAAACACCAAGGCGGTACCAGGAGTCGTTCAGCTCTGTATGTACTAGCCTGGGCAGAGGGACATGTGCCGATTTGCAGTCCATATCCCAGGAGTAGAGAACTGGAAGGCAGATTATCTCAGCCACCAGCAGATCTGCCCGGGGGAATTGTCCCTACACCCAGGGGTGTTACAGGAAATTTGCCAATGTTGAGGATGGCCAGAGGTTGACCTCCAGGTTAAACAATAAATTACAGCAGTTTGTGTCCCCAACAAGAGATCCTCTAGCAATCAGAGCAGATGTTCTCGTAGTTCCATGGAGCCAGTATACTCCCTGGTTTATGTTTTCCCTCCAATCCCTCTCCTTCCACATATGTTGTGCAGGATTCAGAAGAGAGGGAGTTCCAGTCATTCTGGTGGCACCAGCCTGGCCCAGAAGGCCCTGCTTCCCGGAGATTATGAGACTGACAATAGATGGGCCATGAACGCTTCCACATTGCCCTATTCTATTGTCCCAAGGTCCTATATTCCACCCCAATTTACAGTCTCTAAATTTGACAGCATGGCTGTTGAAGCCAGGGTGTTAAAGGACCATGGCATCTCGGGAAGGTGGTGTCTACCCTAGTGAATTCTAGAAAAGCTGTCACTAGGAAGATCTATCATAAGGTCTGGAAGACTTATATTGCTTAGTGTGAAGCCAAAAAAAGGCATCCAAATACGTGATTGGGAGAATTCTCTCTTTTTGTCAGAAACCATGAATCAGACTGAGACAGAAGTACAATTAAATCACACTTGTTTATTAATAAAAATAAAAAGGTAATAGAAAAAGCGTAGTCAAGCATAGCCAGAGTCCAGTAACCAGATCGGGTAGTCAGCCAGTCCAAAGTTCAATAACCAGATCAGGTAATCAGCCAGGCCTGAAGTCAGGGATCCAAGTAGAGCAACTGCAAGCAGGATAAGGAGCCAGGAGGGATGTCAGCAAGCCAGTCTTGAAACAAACGGAAGAAGATGGTTCCTTGTGATGTGACCAATGCGAAGGCAAAGGTGAAGTGAGCTAGAAGGCTTTAAGTAGGCAGGTCCGATGAGCATCATCGGGAACAGCTGGTAACTGTGGAGAGAGAAGAGAGCTGGCAATTAGCTGACAGCTGAGCGGCCAGCCCAGAGAAGGAAGGGCTAAGCCAGCCCTGACACTTTTCTACAGTCAGCTGTGGAAATCAAATTGGCTTTGAGTACAATTAGAGGTCAAGTTTCGGCCCTATTAGTATTCTTCCAAAGGCCTTTAGCCTTCCATTCACTGGTCCAAAACTTTATTCAGGGGGCAGCTCACTTGCTTCCCCCCATTAGGCCACCTTTTTGTCCATGGGTCTGGAACTTGGTGCTGTCTGTGTTACAGAAACAACCATTTGAACCTATGAAGGAAATTCCATTAGACCTGCTGTCACGCAAGCTAGCCTTCCTGATGGCCATCACCTCGGCTAGAAGGGTGTTGGAGTTGGCGGCTCTTTCATGCAGGGAACCATACTTGATCCTTCACCATGTCAGGGTCATGTTACGACCTGTTCCATTGTAGTAGAATTTCATATCAACCAATATATATTTTACGTTATTATTATTCATATTATTATTATTGTTATTATTATATAGTAGTGGTCTTATCAATATTATTATTCAATATGTAAAGCAACAATTATTATTCTTTAATAATGTATACTGTGTTTTCCATAGATTTAGAAAGATTTAATTTTAAATGTTGAACTTTAGATGACCTCTGCTTGTTTCTGATATTTTTTTATAATATAGTTTACTGGGTGAAAGTTCATTAGGATACTTCATAGTTTTTAAATTCACTAATTGGAAGAAGAGAGAACTTTTGACAGAAGCTGAAATATAGCAGATAAGATAAGCACCCTCAAAGGTAAGAAAACAGGTGGTTAAAATAATTAGGTGGAATACGGGAAATGTATGTATATCTATGTATGTTAATAATTAGACAATATTGAATAAGTAATTGGCTTTGCGTGTATGTGTGTGTGTGTATATGTTGTAAGGCTGGCCGCAGGCCAGCCTGTATTTGTAGAAGGAGCCTGAGAGGGCTATTTAAACCTCCTCCTCTGTCAGGGCCAGTGTCGGTATGTTTTCTGGGTGGAGGCAGCTGGTGCTCAGGGGGAGGCCGATCAGCTATCCTCTACTACTCCCCTTGTCCATGCCGGCTCCAGGGTGGGGGGGGGGGGGTGATCCCGCTCGGCATTTCTTCCGGTTTGGGAGGAGGGGAGGGTGTGATCGGCTACCCCCAGCTACTCTCTCTCTCCCCATGTGCATCGCTCCGTCAGCCCGCCCGCAGTTTTCTCCAGGTGTAGGGGGGAGAGGAGGGGGGGTGATCGGCCAGCTCCTCTCTCATTCATGTGCATTGGGCTGTCCGCACACGTTCTCCGGTCATTGCTCCTTTCTCTCCCCGCCCGCCCTCTCCCCATGTACATGGTCTCCTGGGCGCTGTTTCTCGTCGTGGGGGGGAGGTGTTCGGCTGCGCCGGCTCCCCCTCCCCCTTACATAGGCCGCCGCCGGCTCCCCTCGCGGGTACGGAGCGCCCGCCGTTTCTCCTCGTGGGGGGGAGGGGATCGGCCGCGCCGGCTCCCCCTCCCCGCACATAGGCAGGGTACCCGCCGATTCTCCTGGCTGGGGGGAGGGGGTGGTAATCGGCCGCGCCGGTTCCCCCTCCCCCCTCACATATGCAGGGTACCCGCCGATTCTCCTGGCGGGGGGAGGGGGAGGTATTCGGCTGCGCCGGCTGCCCCTCACATAGGCGTGTTTTCGTCCGGTAGTAAACACGGTGAACACAAAAATTGGCATTGAGTTACAAATGATCCTTATGCATGATTAAAAACAGCAAGATAAGATGTCTGTCCTGGCTGACTAGATTTGGAAGAGGATCTGTCATCGGGTTATGCATTTATACCATTGCTCGCACTAGCAGGGCTTTTTCTGACCTTTGTGTCAGCTGCTCCTATTCACTCTCTGGGTTAGCCTGTACAGAACACCATCTTCATTATTCTTTGGAGTTTAACGCTCATTGTTTGGATTTTTTCATTTTTTGACACAAAGCAGATCATATGTAAATCCTAGATTGTATAACCACTTTCTCCATGCAGCATTTCTTCACACACATATGGGGAAAAGTGACAAGGAGCAAGTGGTTAATGTTTAGCACTTTTATGATATAAACAAATGGAATTATGGAATATTTAAGAACGTTGCAACCTGAGCAGAGTGAACCACTTCCTGGTGGTTTCTGGAAAACAGGATTGCCTTTCCAATAACTAGATAATCCTTTTCTGTTTGAGTAACTTATCGGGGCAAATAGCTAGTGAGAGTCCATTAGCTTCTGTCATTTCCACCTTGGTCTTGGTAGATCTTGGCGCTTTAGAAGCTGATAACTTTCAGGGATTTATTTAATGTTGTGTGTAAGGGCATGGAGTAGGTTGCCCCCCCCTGAGCTCCACGGGGCGGGTTCCCCCCCCTCCTGAGCTCCACGTGCTGGGCCCCCCCCTCCTGAGCTCCACGTGGTGGGTCTTTCCCCCCCTCCTAAGCTCCACGTGGTGGGTCTTTCCCCCCTCTCCTTAGCTCCACGTTGTGGGTCTTTCCCCCCCCCCTCCTGACTCTTCTTTTTTATTTTTCAGCTCCACCTTCTCTGGGATCCCCTTGGATCTTGTCTGTTGTTCTAATTCATATATTTCCTCAAGTAAGTCCTCCATCTTCTTCCCTTTTTCTTTTTTTTCCTAGCCCCAATACTTATGGGCTTTATGAGCTTCCCATGTAGTACCTCTGGAGACATCCGGCGTCTCATTCCTAATAAAAAATTCCTCTAGTTCCCGGTCTATTTTCTTCTCTACCTCCAAGTCTTGGATCAGGGAATCATTAATCTTCCCAATCCCACCCTTTAAAAGAGTCCATAGTTACTTCTATCTGCATTATCACTGGGGCATGGTCAGATAAAGACATAGCCTTTATTTCCACATTCTTAAGCTGGGGAAGCATTTGATGTTCTAGTAAGACATAGTCTATTGTAGAATATGTCCCATGTGCTGCTGAATAGAACATGTAATCCCGGATTCCCGGGTGTCTGATCCTCCATACATCTACCAATTGGTGTTCCAGTAGCAGGTGCTTCAAACCGTTTTGTTTCGCCACCGAGTCACGGGGAAAGGCCCGTGTAGAGTCCCTCCATGGCTCAACACACACATTGAAGTCTTCTGCCACTATTAATTTTCCCATTTTAAACTCTGCCAGTTTGCCAAGGGTTTTCCTCAGGAACCTATCTGTGTTTCTGTTTGGTGCATAGATATTTGCGATGGTGTATTTCATGTTGAATAATTTGCCTCTTATAAAAAGGTACCTTCCTTCTGGGTCAGCTAGTTGCTCCTCTAGCTACAACATTACTCTTCTGTCAAACCCTATTGCTACTCCCCTGGCGTAGCTTGACATAGAGTCCCCATAAAACCAGTTGGGAAATTGCCAGGAGGGAAGTCTCCCTCCTGCTTCGTGTGATATATGTGTCTCCTGAAGACATAATACGTTCGCCCCATAATCCTGTAGTTCCCTATTAACCATTAATCTTTTCTTAACGTTATTTATTCCCCATACGTTATATGATATTACATTCAACACAGTCATGTAAAACCCGAGAGCTATCTACCCCCTCCTCCTTCCTTCGGCCCTCCCTGGGGGCCCCAATAGGGGGTCCCCCCTTGGGAGGGGAAATAAACACAGGGAGGGGGAAAGGAGAGAGAGAGAGGGATATACCCAAAGAACTCCCTTTTTCTTCTGATCTCCCTTTTTTTCCTTGTCACCCCCTTGGGGGCTCTCCCCCCTATTCTAGCACATATAGCACACTTGCTGTTGGTTTTCTCCGTCCCAGCCCCTTCGGTTATCCCTTTAAGCTTGCTGACACCAGCTCTTCCGATAGTTGCCTGAGTAGGGGAGCCCTGACCGTTCTCAAGCAGACTTGTCTCCCCTGTCATATATCTCTGAATGTCCCCCGAACTAACTGCCGGAGAACGCTGCCTCCCATTCCTTCCGGGTCTCCGTCCTGGGATGCGTCCTAGGCAGATGAGCGAGGGCTGGGAGAGAGGCACGGTGCGGCGCACGTCCACTACGTGCAGGCGGCTCCTCCCATGCCCTCAGACACCCCAGAAGGACTATATATAAGGTAAGTTTTATCCTTTAATATCACATTCTATGTATTTAATGTTTGCTAATGATTGCTAATGTATTGTGTTTATTTCATCATTCCATAATCACCATGATTGTAATATGCTGTGAATGTCCTCTTTGTCCTCATGCATGTTGTAAGCTTTTAATGCTCCTTTTTGTCCTTCATGCATATTTGCCTTCATGCTATCCTTGGCCCATACACACCTAGCCTAGTCACTTAACAATGTATTTAGTCAGCTCTATTGTAATGCTTACCCTAAACACCCCCTAAAATGTGTCTAAATTTTATTGTTGTCTTTAAATTCAGGCATAGTGCAAGAGGCTTTTTTTGGGAGGCCAAAACTCATTTGGAACCCTCCCCCCCAAACACTAAGTCAGCCGACACCAATACTGTATCGGCTGACTTTGCCAAACCCATACACACTATACCTACCTCTTTTGTGGTCATATTTATAGATTAATTCACCAAAGCATGTAGTGCAAGTGCCTGCCGGAATGCTTTCAAATGGTACTGTTTAAAGTTTTGTTCTCCTTTTATCTTGATAGGTAATTGCATAATGTAAAAATGTGCTTCAACTTGTACAGTGTGTATTCATATTTTTGGATTATGACACTTCTTACCTGTAAAGTGGGCTGCCAATAGTGTAAGTAAGGAGGGGCTGGCCAAAGTAACACACATTATTTATGCATTCAGTTCTCAATGAAATGGAGAGGGCTACCTGTCCAAAACATCTCCCCCACCCCAAAATTATTACAATGGGCCATCAGAGGGGCGAGGAATCTGATAGATGGACCTTATACTTTTGTCTTTAAATACTCATTTGAATAAATGTTATACTTATGTTGGCCAAGAATGTTTGTGTCTAATCTGCTTGCAATGTTATGTGCAAAAGTACTATTTTTTTCTTGTTTGACGCCACAGTTTCCTTCCAACCCACAGGAATGGCAGGCTGTGGCCTCCCAATTCCCCCAGCAGTGGGACATTCCCAATTGCTATGGTGTGATCGACGGGAAGCATGTCCAGATCATCCCACCACCCAACTCGGGGTCATACTACTTAAATTATAAGGGGTTCAGTAGTATTGTGATGTTGGCAGTGGTGATGGTGAATTATGAGTTCCTATACCTGGACCTTGGGAAGAATAGCCGTATGTCTGATGAAGGAGTGATAGCCCAGACGGAATTTTTAATGGTGTCTCCAAAATGGCACCTCCAGATGATAACGTTGCGGGCCTCAAGTTCGTTTTTGTGGTGGATGGGGCCTTTGGGCTGGGGGAACATCTGATGAGGCGTTCTCCATGAGGACACTGACCCCAGAGCAGAGGGTTTTTAATTACCGGCTGGCCTGTGCCAGAAGAGTGGTCAAGAATGCCTTTTGCATAATGACCAGCTGGTTCCAGCTTTTCCTTTACAAATACAAACAATACCACATTATCTTGAGCTGCTGGATTCTTCACAATTTCCTTCGGAAGAATGCAGCCAACTATCTGGCCTCAGTTGCAACTGAGGCTGACTTTTCACCGGATCAAATAACAATGATGGCACTTGAAAGTGGCCATCCTGGCTTGCCACCCCCCCAAAGCGCCAGTGAAGTATGGCAAAACTATGTTGAGTATTTCATGGGTAGGGGGGCAATTGATTTACAAGAAAATCTGGAATCTGTTTAATAAATTTTTTTGAAAAACTAAACTCATATTTCATTAGAATTTCTGTTTATGTTTCTTATCTGTCTCTTAGGTTCTAAAATTACCCTTTTTTTGGCCATTTTCTTTAATAGTGCAAACGTAACTTATTTGATACATGAGGTGACAATCTGTTCTTCAGCTAACTATTATGTTGTGCTGTGGGTCTGCTACACACACACAATGCTATTGTTGGTAATGTATGTAATGCATTAATGATAAAAATAATCATCCTTTTCAACTCCATTAATTGCTTGGAGTCCCTAAAATGGACTGATTTTGACAAATTTTACAGCACAGTGAGGGTTATTTACTAAAGGCAAATCCACTTTGCACAACTGCACTTGTAGTGCAAAGTAAATTTGCCTTTAGTAAATAACCCCCATTGTCACTGTAACTACACCGACTTAAAAATAACCTGGTATTGAGCATTGAAAGAAGAAGCCACACATTGTTGAGTATAAAACATTTTACTCCAAGCACATTCACATGTGTGTTATAAACGATTTTGTAACAAACCAACATCTTGGTGTATAACATGTATGTTTGACATAAATTAGCCTTTTTAGGGCTAAACAGGCATGTACAAAAACATAACATACACACCCCCAACTCAGGAACTTACAAAGTTCAACTTTGCTAAAGTGAAGGCCATATGAGACATTAGTATGTCAAAACTGTGTTGATTTTGCCTTCATCAGATGGGGTGATCTCATCCTGTAAAAGCCAAATTTTTAAGATGCACACAAATTGGAACTCAAAATTTTACCTACATCTATTTTGCTAAAGCCACAAAACACACAGTGTGTCAACATGTGCTATCTGCCATCATGGGATATCAATGTACATGTTTTGTGGGTTCAACCCCTTCCTCCAAACTAAAGTAGGTGAGAGGAAGGGGTTGCACCCCCAAAACACATCCATTGATCCACCATGATCGGAGCTAGCACATGTTGACACACTGGGCCTTATTTCAGAAAGGACAATCCACTCTTCCCTACAAGTGCACTTTCAAGTGCACTTACATTGCACTTGTAGTGCAAAGTGGTTTTGTTTTTTTTAAATAAGCCACAGTGTAAACTGTTGGAATTGGTGAAGCCTGTGTATCCCATAGCAGACATCACCTATTTGAATGCCAAAATTTGTAGCCTGACGAGCACATATAATAGGGAGCGCAAGAAGGTCCAGGATTCGCTGAGATCCGGAGCAGCAGCAGATGATGTATATGTCCCCAGGCTGTGGTATTACCACAGCCTGAGTTTTTTGTCCGACCAGGCGGAAACCCAGGCTGTCGCTATCAACACTTCCTTCCACATCAGCTGAGGCTCCTGTCACAGATCAGCTGCGGAGCTGATCTGTGTCTCACCTTTACTGCAGTGGATCAGCTGGCATCTGTTGTTCCACTGGTGGGTGTTCAGCTCTGCACTCTGCAGCTATGGGTGTCGCCGCCCCTTCACCTGTTGTCTAATATATGTTTCCTTCCTGCTACTCCCTGTCCAGCCCCTCGTGTGTTTCTCTATTTAAATCCCTTTCTAACCAGCTGCCATTGCTTGAGCAACATTTGTTTCTGAAGCTTCCCCGTGTATCCTGTTTTACCTGACGTCTCGTGAACTGATCTCTTTATGTACCGACCCGGCTTGTTCTGATTACATTGTCTGCAGCCCGCCCTGACCTTGGCTCACTATCCAGCTCTCCTTTGCTTCATCCATCCATCCTTGTCTAACAGTGTCTTCTGGTACTTCCCTAGCGAGCAGGGTGAACCCAGGGGTCGGGACCTGGGGTCAGCACGCAGCTAAGCCCAAACCTTCGTGAGAGGGTCCCTGGCGGAAAACCGGCTGGCTCTTAGATTCCATGCCCTGGGGGAACCCGTGTCACCTGCTCGCCTGTGGGCTCACTGTAAGTAGTACCGTGACAGTTTGCTCAAGCCATGAGCGTCTCTGAGAATCGGCCACTGACCGAGGATCAAATGCAACATCTAGTTCAGAGACTTAACTCTCAGCAAGCTAATCAAGAGCAAATAATGCTGGTTCTCCAGGATCTTGCCTCTCGTCTGGATCGTCTGCAACTCGCTGCAACTTCAGCTCCTCCCGTTCTGGCTCCTGCTTCAGTTGCTCCGGTCTTACCTGCTGCACCTGGCAATCCCTGCCTGCATCTGCCATTGCCACCTCGTTTCTCCGGTGATCCTAAGGCTTGTCGGGGCTTCATTAATCAGTGTTCCATCCACTTTGAAGTTTCCAGCCACCATTTTCCAACTGATTGCACCAAAGTCGCATATATCATCTCTTTCCTCTCCGATGATGCTTTAGCTTGGGCCTCTCCACTGTGGGAATCACATGTTCCTATCAGCTCTGACCTCCAGCTCTTTTTGGATGCATTTCGGAAAACATTTGATGAGCCCGGCAGAGTGTCTTCGTCTGCTGGAGCCCTCCTTCGCCTTTGTCAGCAAGAAATTACAGTTGGCCAATACGCAGTTCAATTCCGTACGCTGGCCGCTGAACTCAAATGGAATAATGAGGCCCTTACTGCGACCTTCTGGCAAGGCCTATCTGACCGTGTCAAGGATGAACTCGCTGGACGCACCATTCCCACCACATTGGATGACTTAATCACATTGATTATTCAAATTGATATTCGCTTCCAGGAGCGGGCTCTGGAGAAATCCAGATCCAGTCATTCCCCTGCTGGCCATCCAGCAAAGGTAGTCCAAAGACCGGTGCAATCCTATCCTCTCTCTTCTACCTCTCACGTGTTGGAAGAACCTATGCAGCTTGGGCGAACCCTCCTCACTCCCGATGAACGTGCCCGATGCATGGGATTGGGCTTGTGCCTTTACTGTGGACATCTTTTGAACTCCTGTCCAGTCCATCCGGGAAACTCCAGGGTCTAGGTCACTTAGAGAGATATGATCTAGACCGATCCGTTAATTTTCCTCGCTTCCCTCATTTCACCCTTCCAGTGGCTATCCACTGAGCTCAGAATGCCTATCAACTCTCTGCATATGTGGACTCTGGTGCTGCCGGGAATTTCATTGAACAATCTTTAGCGTCCGAGTTGGGCATCACCTTTGTTGCCTTGGCTATACCCCTCTCCGTGACCGCAGTAGACGGCTCCTTCTTGCCTATGAGTCCAATCCGGTTTAAAACCTCTCCTATAGAGTTACGCATTGGGGCTTTGCATAGTGAGGAGATCTCTTTCCTAATATTGCCTAAATCCTCCAGTCCCATCATCCTGGGCCTTCCATGGTTGCAGAAACACTCCCCACATCTTGACTGGAATTCTGGACAAGTATTGGCTTGGGTCCTCCATGCCAGCAACAATGTATTTCCAAGGTGCTACCTCCTCCTTCCATTCCTCTTGCTGAGACCTCCACAACTCCCATGTTACCTGCCCAATATCAGTCCTTCCGAGATGTTTTCTGCAAAAAGTCAGCTGATCACCTTCCTCCTCACAGAGACTTTGACTGCTCCATTGAGCTTTTACCTGGGACCTCTCCTTCCCGAGGCCGAGTCTACCCTCTATCTATCCCCGAGACACAAGCCATGTCTGAATACATTCGGGAAAACCTGCAAAAGGGTTTAATCAGGAAATCTAACTCACCTGCTGGAGCCGGGTTCTTATTTGTAGCGAAAAAAAATGGTCACTCCGTCCATGCATCGACTACAGGGGTCTTAACGCCATCACCGTGAAGAACCGTTACCCTCTTCCTTTAATTTCAGAACTCTTTGACAGACTGCAAGGTTCTCATGTTTTTACTAAATTGGATCTTAGAGGGGCCTACAATTTAATAAAAATCCGGGAAGGAGACAAATGGATGACCGCCTTTAACACCAGGGATGGACATTATGAGTATCTTGTGATGCGAGCTTCTGTATGTCAGTGTTATTGTATATCTAGATGATATTCTTATTTTCTCGCCAGACTTACCTACCCATCGTCTTCATGTAAAAACTGTGCTACAGTGTCTACGGGACAATTCTCTGTATGCAAAATTGGAGAAGTGTCTATTTGAACAAACACAACTTCCATTTCTGGGCTATATAATCTCATCACAAGGCCTTCTCATGGACCCAGCCAAACTTCGGGCCACCTCCAAGTGGCCCCAGCCCTCTAGTCTTAAAGCCACCCAATGCTTTTTGGGCTTCACCAATTACTATCGCCAATTCATTCGTAACTACTCTACCTTGGTGGCTCCTATTACATCTCTCACCCGCAAAGGTGTCAATGCTCGGCTCTGGTCCCCTGAAGCCATTGAAGCTTTCCGCAAACTCAAGGCTGCCTTCCTCTCCGCCCCTATTCTTCTACGCCCGGACATTACTAAACCCTTTTCTTTGGAGGTAGATGCCTCTTCTGTAGGAGTCAGTGCCATCCTACTCCAAGCTCAGCAGGGCAAGTCTCAACCTTGCGGATTCTTTTCCAAGAAGTTTTCTGATGCAGAGAAAAACTATACCATTGGGGACCGTGAACTACTCGCTATTAAACTAGCTCTTCAAGAATGGTGACATCTTCTAGAGGGTTCTCCCCATTGTATTACCATCTATACTGATCATTAAAATCTGCAGTATTTACACCCACGTCAAGCTCGCTGGGTTCTCTTTTTTGCCGGCTTCAATTTTAAGATTACTTTCCGTCCAGGTGCCAAGAACCTTTGAGCCAATGCCTTGTCCAGGTCTTTTGGTGTCAATGATTCTGAGAATCACCTAGATCCTGGCCCCATCATTCCTCCGCATCGTATTCTAGCCACCACTCAGCTCCAGTCTACGCAGCCTCCTCCTGGTAAAACTTAGCTCCTGCACTTCGTCCCAAACTCCTTGCTTGGGCACATGACTCCAAGTTCTCTGGACATCCTGGCATACCTCGTACTTGTGATCTTCTTCAGCATCATTATTGGTGGCCTTCTCTTCGTAAGGAATACATTCAAGCTTGTACAGTTTGTGTACTTTCCAAATCTTCCACGTCTGCCCCTGCTGGGTTGCTTTTGCCCTTACCAGTGCCCGATGGACCTTGGCGTTGTATTGCCATGGATTTTATCTCAGATCTGCCTCCCTCAACAGGTTCTACAGTCATCTGGGTAGTGGTGGATCGGTTCTCCTAAATGTGTCACTTGATTCCTTTCCCAGGCCTGCCTTCTGCTCCCAGTCTTGCCCCAACTTTCATTAAGGAGATCTTTCGTCTTCATGGGATGCCTTCCCATATCGTCTCTGACAGAGGAGTTCAATGTACTGCTCGGTTTTGGAGAGCCTTGGCCAGCTCCTTTGGGATTAAGTTGGAATTTTCATCTGCCTTTCATCCCCAGTCCAATGGGCAAACGGAACATGTCAATCAAAATGCATAACGTTTTCTCTGTGCCTTCATTTCAGCCCACCAAGATGACTGGGTGGACCTTTTGCCCTAGGCAGAGTTTGCCTTAAACCATCATGCCAATGCCAGTTCTGGAAAATCTCCTTTCTTCACAGTTTATGGGTAGCATCCAACTGTTCCCTTTCCTGTTCCCATTTCTCCTGTTGTACCAGCAGCATCTGAGACCCAAAGGTCCTTCAACTCAATCTGGAAAGAAGTCTCTGGGAATCTTCATCTAGCTGCTTCCAGGCATAAAACGGTGGCAGATCGTCATCGCTGTCCGGCTCCTAAGTTCCTGCCTGGCGATAGAGTTTGTCTCTCTATCAAGCACATCCGACTCTGGGTACCCTCAATGAAATTTGCCCTTCGCTTCATTGGTCCATTTCCTATTCTCCGCCAGATCAATCCAGTGACCAGATTCCATCAGAAATTTCCCTCCAAGCCATCCCCCAGATGTGTAGGGGGATCTCGTAAGAGGGGGGGGGCACTGTCACAGATCAGCTGTGGAGCTGATCTGTGTCTCACCTTTACTGCAGTGGGTTGGCTGGCATCTGTTGTTGCAATGGCGGTTGTTCAGCTCTGTGCACTCTGCAGCTATGGGTGTCGCCGCCCTTCACCTGCTTGAGCAACATTTGCTTCTGAAGCTTCCCCGTGTATCCTGTTTTACCTGACCTCTCGTGACCTGATCTCTTGTGTACTGACCCGGCTTGTTCTGATTACGTTGTCTGCAGCCCGCCCTGACCTTGGCTCACTATCCGACTCTCCTTTGCTTCATCCATCCATCCTTGTCTAACAGTGTCTTGTGGTACTTCCCTAGCGAGAAGGGTGAACCCAGGGGTCGTGACCTGGGGTCAGCACGCAGCTAAGCCCAAACCTTTGTGAGAGGGTCCCTGGCGGAAAAACCGTCTGGCTCTTAGATTCCACGCCCTGGGGGATCCCGTGTCACCTGCTCGCCTGTGGGCTCACTGTAAGTAGTACCGTGACAGCTCCTGAGGCCCAACCTGGGCATTCCACCCAGAAAGAAGATGTGGAGGAGCTCAGCTTGACCCAAGTATAGCATTGTTGAAGATATTTCTTGTCAAAAATTGAATGATGCTAACTAGATGCTATTGATCACAAGTTTCAGATTTAACAAAGTGGTTTACATATCAATAGACAGTAGTAGCCCAAAATGATTGGGACAAGAATGAAAAATGCTGGGGTCAGAATGATAGTCTTTTCTATTTGTAAACATTCAATTTGCAACAGTCATGAGCTCAAAATGTGTGTGATTGATGACCAAAAACCTAAAACTATGTACTATCTTCATATACAGGAAAGTCTCAGCCAGGAGGAGACCATGGCAAGCAGCCTGACTGAATCCCAGGTTCCTCCCCTCTAACCAAAAGGACCAGGAAGGATAGGAACTTGGAGGAGTCCGTGACTGCTTTCCTAAAACAGGCTACTGCGCTAATTACCACGACCCCTGGTGTACACGAGGCATTTGGATGCGTTACCGCCAGCAAATTTGAAAAGATGGCGGAGGCCCAATGCACTATATGTGAAGAGATTATTCTCAAGGCTCTAACCAAGGGGGCGTGGGGCAAACTCACACCTAAAACACACCTCTGTTAGCTGGACCATGCTCCTCCACCAACACTACAGCCAACCCACCCATAACAGCAGCATGGAAGAAAATGTTGAGAGTGATGGCCTGGGTTTGGTGTGGTCTGGCAAAAAACTCAGGCTGTTGTAAGACCACAGCCTTGGGACATATATGTCATCTGCTGCTGCTCCCGATCTCTCGGAGTGCTGGACCATATTGTGCTCCCTATTAAATGGACTCCTCAGGTTACCAGTTTTGACAGGCAAATAATTAATGTCTACCCTGGGGTACAAAGGCTTCACCAATTCCAACTGTTTCTCCAGCGTTGCCTTCCTCTTTATTTTGTTATGACCTTGTGCTCCCTATTAAATTTTACATTTTTATTTTGACTTGGCTATGTGTTTTACTTCAAAAAGGACAGTTTGTTTGTGAGTAGGCAGGTACATTTCAAAAATACAATGTCAAATTAACAAGGGACACCAACATAGTTGTATCTTTGAGGTTAAAAAAACTTGACACACAAAACGAAAAAACTAATTATTATGGAGATCACTAGAAAAAAAAAAAAAAGATTATTCTGGAGATTACAAGAAAAAAAAATGGAGATCACTAGAAAAAAAAAGATTATTCCGAAGATCACGAGAAAAAAAACAACACATTTTTTTTTAATTCTGAGATCACTAGAAATAATATAAAATACTTTTGTCAGAACTCTGTGACTATCAGCAGCAAAGCAACTTCATTATTATAGCATTATATAGAAGAAGAGAATGCGCTGCATTGAGATTTCATAATTTGCCATGTCACTAATGTGATATCTCCATTACGAACGCTATTTTTACTAGACCGAGCGCTTCCATCTCGTACTTGATTCCGAGCATGTGCGAACATTTGTGTGACTGACTTGTGTACACACGATCAGAAAGTCTGACAACAACGTTTTGTTGGAGGAAAATTTGAGAACCCGCTAGCCAACATTTGTTGGTGGAAAGTCTGCCAACAAATGTTCGATGGAGCATACACACAGTGGGACTTTCAGCCAACAAGCTCACATCCAAGGTTTGCCATCAGAAAATCCGATCGTGTGTACACGGAATAACTCTGTGTCCCATGACATACTCAAAGAAAAGGATTTTACAGGTAAGTATGATGAAAAAATCCGATTTTCTTGGGGGTTAACAAACACTTTAAGGACTCTCTTAACAAGTAAAAGATGAGCTTGTCAGAGTAGAAAACCCTGACGATCTCAAGGCTTTTATTAAATGATGAAGTCAAATTGATCAGAGACTTACTGAAAGGAAAAGGGAGAGACTGGGAATTATAGGCAGTATATGGTTCCTTATATTGGAATATGTATGTGACATGCCTTGTTTTATCTGCTGAACTGTGAGTTGTTTTTGCTACTTTCAATAAAAATCATGAGAACGATCTGCACTATCACTGTCTATCTGCTTCCCACATATTATCTTGCCACTGGGAGACTGTCTGTGAGGAAAGATAGAGACAGGAGAGGAATTACGTTTGTACACATATAAATAAAGTGCAGTTGGCCTCCTTTTATAAGTGGGCCGGGGGTCGAATAATTAAGGTGAGAAGATACCCATAAGGTGGGGTGAAGGGCACTCTGGTGTGCATGGTATGGAAACTGGAGCTTCCTTAAACTGTCCGAAGATCTACTTAATTGCAATAGGATATTAAACAAAAATTGAATGGTGTAGGGGACTCAATTTATTTATGGACTTCTTTTTATTTTATTTATTATTTTGGATGTTTTTCTACCACTGTTGCACTTTATATTGACTTTGGAATTAATATATTTAATATCGCTGTGACATGTGGATTGATTATGCAATTGTTTATTTAATAATTTACATTCGTTGAACATTTTTTGCATATTTGTATGATTCATTGTAGATGTATTGAAGTTTGATCTAATCACTGATTTATCATATCTCAACAGATTTATATATATATATATATACACTATACATATATTTTATTTAGATAGTGTTTATAATTCATTGATTTGGGGTCTTTGCACTGATAGCGCATCACTGTTTGTAAATCTTTTTACATTTAATTTCATTTTTTATTTTTTTGTGGAGAATCTGGACATTACACAGTTAATTGTCACAAAAAATTGCAGCAACTTACAGTATTCGAACAAATAAACTCAATTTCTTAGTTTGATTCAGGAAACAAATAAAGTTCATCCTTTATCATCCTATTTTGTCATCCCTCTAAAGCTTATCATTAAATGCAGAGAAATCCCTTGCTCTGCTATGCTGGATTCTGGGGCTGGGGGGAAGCATATTGGACACTGAATTTGCTCAAAATAAAAACATTCAACTAAGAAATAAACTTGCCCCTATTGATATGGAAACTGTGGATGGCTCACCTTTATCTTCAGGACCTGTTGCCCACTAGACCGCCCCACTTGAACTCCAAATTGAGGCTGACCATCAGGATATTATCAGCTTTCAGCTGATCACCTCACCCAAGTTCCCTATCATCCTGGGCATACCTTGGTTCTCTATCCATAACCCCTCCATCAATTGGGAGGCACAGTCTATAAATTTTACATCTGACCACTGCAAAGAATCTTATTAAATAGGCCCTCCACCAACCCAGGATTCACAAGCAGTTATGGTAACTACCCAGTCATACAACAAGCTGCCTCCACAATATCTTGAGTTCTGGGATGTTTGTGATAAAAAGAATGCTGATTGGCTGCCTCCTTATCACTCATACGATAGTCCTAATAAATTGCTTCCAGGGGCAGAAATACACTTTACCCACTTTTATTCTCTATCAAATCCTGAACTGAAGGTGCTCAGGGAGTGGCTTGATGAGAATTTAGAGAAGTTTTATCAGACATTCAACCTCTCTTGCTAGGGCAGCCTTATTTTTCGCCAAGAAAAAGGACTCCAAACTTTGTCCATATATCAGCTAGAGAGACTTAAACAAGATCACAATTAAAAATCGCTATTCACTCCCACTGATTACAGAAATGCTTGAGAGACTCCGCTCTGCTAAGCTCTGTACCAAATTAGATTTATGAGGGGCATACAACCTTGTTCACATTTGTCCCAGAGACTAATGAAAAACTGCTTTCAGAACCAGATATGGACATTTTAAATCTTTGGTCATGCGATTTGGACTTTGCAATGCTCCCATAACTTTTCAACATTTCATTAATGATGTTTTTGAGATTTGTTGGATCAGTTTGTAATAGCACATTTGGATGATATTCAAATTTTTTCTGATAATTTGGAGCATGTATGTATTGTCTTTGAGAGATTAAGGCAGAATCAACTTTACATCAGACTAGAGAAATGCGGGTTTGACAAACTCAGATCCAGTTCTTGGGATAGAGCATTTCTCGTGAAGGAGTGAGCATGGATCCCCATAAGTTTAAAGCAGGGGTGAATTGGCCTGTCCCTAGGAATGTTAAGGAAACATAAGGATTTGTTGGATTTGCTAACTTTTACAGAAGATTCATAAGGAATTTCTCCAAGGTAATTGCTAGACTTGTGCACAATGGAAAATTTTGTTTCGTTTTGGTTCGTTGTCATTTGTAAAATACATAATTTTGTTGTGTTATACTCCTTATGTTACGTTAATGCATTTTCGGATAATTTGTTATTTCTGTCGATATTCATTATACTGAATCTTTAATCATGTCGAATTAAAGGGGTTGTAAAGGTAAATGTTTTTTCACCTTAATGCATTCTATGCATTAAGGTGAAAAAACATCTCACACTGCCGGCGCCCCCAGTCCCCCCGTTTTACTTACCTGACCCCTCGAAAATCCCGCGCTCGCCCCCGCCGTCCTCTTCGCCGCTCAGCCTGGCCGCTGATTGGCTGGAGTGGATGGATTGAAAGCAGCGCAGCCATTGGCTCGCGCTGCTGTCAATCACATCCAATGACGCAGCGCGCCGGGGGGCGGGGCCTTGTGATACAGCGAGCGGCTATAGCCGCCGGCTGTATCACGGGAGCGCGCCCGCAGTGCTTCTCACCAATGCGAGCGAGCTCGCATTAACGTGAGAAGCACCTGCGGGAGGAAGCAGAGACAGCCGCCGAGGGACCCCAGAAGAGCAGGTTCGGGGCCACTCTGTGCAAAACGAGCTGCACAGTGGAGGTAAGTATGACATGTTTGTTATTTTAAAAAAATAAAAAATTTTACTTCACAACCCCTTTAATTTGTTATTTGTTAATTTAGTTTGTATTAATTGAAATTCGATATTTATGTATGTATATATATTCATGATAATGATTGGTAGTTTTGAAAGTTGTTTGTTTATTGAACACACACAATGACAATATTTCTTCTCCTCTGCTCAAATACAATACAACACCCTTCTCACTCAGTTCTAAGGAATGCACTTTGCCAGTAATCCAACCTCCAACACAAAATTAATCAGCTGATTGGACTGTAAGATTTACTTTTAGTTGACCTTTTGTTTCATTAGATCTTTAATGAGTTACCGCATCATGTCAAATTCATTTGTTATATCCGCTATAATTTCTGTCGTATTAGTTAAAATTCGTTATTCTTTTAACAGCCAAATTTTGATTAGTTACGAAACAAATTGCAAAAAAAAAGGGATGCCCTTTTGCCATGCAGTTAGCCAGCCAAGGTGTCCGGTTCCACTGGTCCCCTAAAGCTCAGGCTGTCTTTGAGACTCTTAACCTCCCTGGCGGTACGATTATTTCAGATTTTTGATGCTGAAAGCGATACAATTATTTTACATGGAAATTTGGCATTTTATATTGTAGGCCTGTAATTCTTAGGAATAACTCACTTAAATCTGTCCAAACAAGAGTCTAGTAGACATCCCTGGTATGATAAAGTTTGAAAAATGAAATCATAAATTATAATATAATAAATTACTATAAATAATTATAACAAATAGTAATATAATAATAATAAAAATTATTCAATAATGCAATCAAATCAAAAACACAGAAATTTGCTCAGTTGCAGAATCGTCGCTGTCATTACTTTCAGTGTTTGATGACAGATTTCCCCACAAATCACTATCGCTCAATTCTGCATGTGATTCTAATTTATTATCGCTGTTTTCTAGCTGGTCTAAAACCACTTTTGATGTAAAGGGATGGTTTAGGTTGCTATGGACAATCTTCAGTTTCCAGGCAGAAAGAACAGTATTTATAATTTAAAACTGTAAAAACAGGGGTGAACAGCGGCGCTAGATATGGTGATAACATAAAATTATATAACAACTGGAATATAGGTATACATAAAATGTGTGTGAATAAGCACACATGATATTAAAACATTTGTTTAAAACATAATGTCCATAAATGATCCGAGATCTTGTATGATTAGCACCTGGAGGCAGCTCCCTTAGAGTGAAGCGATGAGCTCTGTGTAGAAATGGGAACAGAGGGGCGCCAGACTGAGTGCAGTATAAATCATATATTTAATAAAAACAAGTAGTAACTCACAGGTTAAATTAGATGAGTTCAGTATGCAGTGAAAATCGCCAGTCCTGGAGTCTCATAAAAGTCTTCCCTTTGCAGCCTGGGGCACTGGTGTGATCTTACAGGGATCCAGATAATGCTGGGAACCAGGAGGCAGGAAACAAGAAGCAGCTGGTCGTGACTTCACAGGAACAGGAAGTGTGATTATTCACAGTGGCAAGGAATGGTAATGCATTTCGAAGCAACAGCTTCTGATGAAGAAGCTGTTGCTTCGAAATGCATTACCATTCCTTGCCACTGTGAATAATCACACTTCCTGTTCCTGTGAAGTCACGACCAGCTGCTTCTTGTTTCCTGCCTCCTGGTTCCCAGCATTATCTGGATCCCTGTAAGATCACACCAGTGCCCCAGGCTGCAAAGGGAAGACTTTTATGAGACTCCAGGACTGGCGATTTTCACTGCATACTGAACTCATCTAATTTAACCTGTGAGTTACTACTTGTTTTTATTAAATATATGATTTATACTGCACTCAGTCTGGCGCCCCTCTGTTCCCATAATATAAAACTGCATGCAGGTCACTGGACAGACCACTAGGGCCAAAAGGGATGTGAAACAAATTGATACAGTAATTCACTTTTTGAATTTGGCACCGTTCTCCATCTCTGTGAGTTGCAAGATTGAGTGGAGGATGGCTCGCACACAGTGCGGGAGACATCATAGGATCCTGGGGACAAGGTAAGTAAGCTGTACCTGGATCCTGCGATGCAATCCCAAGTGTGGCTCGGGGTTACCCCTTTTGGTGCTGAAAATCCACCCCGAGCCACACTCGGGAATACCGTCAGGCGGGGTTAAGAGACTGTTCACTTCCGCATCTGTCTTAAGGCATCCGGATTCAGCTCTGCTATTTGTTCTAGAAGTTGATGCATCTGAAACAGCAGTTGGGGCAGTACTCTCCCAACGACAAGGATCCAAAGCTTTATTACATCCAGTTGCATTATTTTCCGGTAAATTGTCAGCAACAGAAAGGAACTACAATTTTGGGGATTGAGAACTTTTGGCACTCAAAGCTGCACTGAAGGAGTGGCGATATTTATTAGAAGGGGCAGCACATCCAAGTTTGATCTATATGGATCATAAAAATCTGGAGTACCCGAGGAATGTAAAAAGATTAAAACCACATCAGGCCAGATGGGCATTATTCTTTGCCAGATTTTCCTTCCATATTACTTACAGGCCTGGGTCAGAGAACACAAAACCTGACGTGCTGTCCCGTATGTTCAATGACTTCAAAGAAGCCACACCTCCAGATACCATCTTGCCCTCAGGGAACTTTCTTCTACTACAGGAATAATAAAAATAATAATATTGCTGCGCTAAATATTTGTGAACACTCCCAAATGAGCTTAATTATAGTGATACATATAGTGATACATGAACCTACATAGACCATGTGAGTAATCAATAAACTATATAAACTCTCATATATCTTTGTAAACAGTCCATGAACTGCACAACCAACCAGAAAAGAAATTAATCCTATACCAGTCCGATGATAATAACAGAAAGCTTATTAATGTGAAAAAAGCAAAAATTTTTAAAAAATAGTGAAAAAATAGTAAATAAAAATCTCAATTCATTTATCGGATCAAATGTTTTTATCACAAATCTTGAAAAACACCTTTCCTTGGTATTTTAATACATGTGGGTCCTTACCAGAACCGGTGGACCCCCTGACAAGCGGAGTCAGCAACGTGTATGAAGATACCCTCTCCGGGGGTGGACAGATCCCCCGTGTATGTCCTTTTCCTCCACGGCAACCTGGGAACTCACTTGTGGATTGTCCCTATCCTCCAATGGCTCCGGATACCCGCGAAAACTGCAGATGATGGACAGGTAACCCGGCCAATCCCTGCCGTAGTATCGCGTCTGCTCGCTGTTAGGCGGAGAAATCGCTGGGACACCGGGAGACTTTACAGCCTATCAAACTGCCCCCAGCATTTTCTGAAGGTTTTAATTTTAATCAGATCTGCTCAGTGACCTATGATGAGGAGCCCACTGGTGGGTCAGTTGTGGAACCTTTTCTCCTGAGAACTTTTCAGGGCTTTCTCCCCTACCTTCCCATTATTCAATTAAAGCCAGGATATATATCTAACGTGTTTCGCGCCTCATGTGGCGCTTAATCATAGCTATAATTAAGCGCCGCATGAGGCGTGAAACGCGTTAGCTATCTATCCTGTCTACCATGATTTGATGATGTAACTGTATTTGGATTTTATTAGATTAAATAAAGATGCCTTTTTGAAGTGTGGCCATCCAGGAACTTCTTTTTCGCCTTCACTCTGAGCAGAGCCAGCACCTGTGAAGTCTAATTAGGGTGAACCTATTTATTAGGTTAGTGTGAAAGGGGTCTAAATGAAAAAAGAAAAGTTTCCCTGTAGTTCTTCTTTAACATGACACAAATGTATCTATTCAGATAACTTGGACACAGCTCTTAAAAGAGAAGTATGCAATTTTTTTATCCCATATTCATACTTACCTAGGTGGATGCAGCATCGGTCCAATGCTGCTCCTGTCCCCCGCCGCCTCTTCACTGAGGACTGAGCCACCGAATACCGCCGATGGCTCAGTTCTCTCACCTCCATGAGCGGAGAGCTGCTGCCTGTCAGTCAGCATCTCTCCTGTTCTGCTCCTCCACGCTCACTGGAGAGCTGAGCTGTGGAGGGGCGGGAGTGACCCTCTCAGCATCACAGCAGCTCGCTGAGAGGCTGAGACGCCTATCAGTCCAGGCATCTAGCAGATCCAGACTCCCGAAGTTGGGATGATGCAGTGCCTGGACTGATCCTGGTGACGTCAGCAGAGAGCAGACTTCAGACCGCTCTCTGCTGAAAATGGTTTACAGGAGTGCAAAACAAATTGCCCGGCTGAATGAGCCCAGGCTGGACTACTCCATTAACTATTTGCCGCCTGCCCACCATCAAATGACAGCAGGGTGGTGCGGCTCTCGTTCTGGGACGGTGCACCAGAGCGGCCTCTCTCACACGCTATCGCGTCCCACGCCGTGTCCTAGCAACACGGCACGACCCCGATCTCTGTAAAGAGCCGCATCTGCGGCTCTTTAACCATGTGATCAGCTGTGTCCAATCACAGCCAATCACAAGTAAACATGGTAATCGGCGCTCCTTGCCTCACACTGACAGAGTGTATGGCAAGGAGAGCCGATCAATGGCATCTCCACGCAGGGGGACATCTACACATGTAATCAGGACACTGATCATCAGTGCCCTGATTACAATATAGGGCCAACAGTGTCACCAATCAGTGCTCACCATTGCCCACCAGTGGCAGCAATCAGTGCCCACCAGAGGCAACAATCAGTGCCCACCACTGCCCACAATTGCCCCCAATCAGTGCCCATTAGCGATGCCAGTCAGTGCTGGCTATCAGTGCTGCCCATCAATGCCCATTACTGCTAAAGATCAATGCCCATCAGTGTCATCCATCAGTGCCCATCAGTACTGCCTATCCGTGCCACCTATTAGTGCCCATCAGTGCTGCCTATCAGTGCTCATCAGTGCCACATATCAGTGCCACCTAATCAGTGCCCATAAGTGCCACCTCATAAATGCTCACCAGTTCAGCCTATCAGTGCCCATCAGTGCTGCCTCATCAGTGAAGGAGAAAACTTACTTTTTTATACTTAGTTACAAAATTTACTGACAAAAACTAAGTAAAAAAAACAATTATTTTAAAAAATGTTGGTCCTTTTTATTTTATTTTATTTTTTTGTAAAAAATAAAAAACCCAGCAGTGATTAAATACCATAAAAGGAAAGCTCTATTTGAGTGAAGAAAATGATAAAAAATTAGTTTGGCTACAGTGTAGCATGACTGCGCAATTGTCATTCAAAGTGCGAGAGCGCTGAAAGCAGCTTGGGCAGGAAGCAGGGCCAGATTAAGAACATCATGGGGCTGGTGCTGAGGATTTTGGTAGGGCTTTTTATAAATAAATAAATAAATATGCAAACTAATTTTTGTTATAACAAATTCAATTAAATAGAGAGAGGGAGGATGAGAGAGAGAGAGAGGGGATGAGAGAGGGTGAGGGGTAAAGGAGGGGGGTGAGAGAGAGGATGCGCTTGAGCATGAGTGGGAGAGACAGCAACGCAGCCCGGCCAAGGCAAGTGACTGAAGGCACGGAACCTGGAAGGAAGACCGGGTGAAGATGGAAGCGCTGGATTGATCACAGTGCTGGAGGGTTCAGTCTGACAGGTAAGTTACCGTAATGTGCTAATATGCTGTGCATAATAGTACATTATGTCATAAGCTACCTCAGCGCCTCTAAAAAGTAGTAATGTTACTACCGCTTTAATATCACAGGATCCCAGGAGCCTCTCATGGAGCCCCCTACTGACTCAATGGCCCTTAGGCAGTGACCAGGTGCATAGTTGCCAACATTTAAAAAATGTTTTCAGGGACACTACTAATGGGCAGAACAAATATGAGGACTGAGAATATTTGTGCCCAATCAAGAGCTGGTAACTGGATATTTAATATAATTTTAAAGAACTGTTTTTGTGGGTAAGAGGCATATGGGAGGAGTATGAATGGTATAACAGTGGGCACTATGTACAGGAGATGAGTGTGCAGGGTATGACAGTGGGCAGTATGCACAGCAGAGGGGTGTGGAGGGTATGCCAGTGGGCAGTATGTACAGGAGAGGAGTGTGGAGGGTATGGCAGTGGGCACTATGTACAGGAGAGGAGTGTGGGGGGTATTACAGTGGGCAATATGTACAGGAGAGGAGTGTGGAGGGTATGCAAGTTGGCAGTATGTACAGAAGGAGTGTGGAGGGTATGATGGGGGCAGTATGTACAGGAGAGGAGTGAGGAGGGTTTTATGAGGGCAGTATGTACAGGAGAGGAATGTGGAGAGAAATACAGTTGGCAGTATGTACAGGAGAGGAGTGTGGAGGGTATGACAGTTGGCAGTATGTACAGGAGAGGAGTGTGGAAGGTTTTATGGGGGCATTGTGTACAGGAGAGAAGTGTATGACAGTGGGCAGTATGTACAGGAGAGGAGTGTGGAGGATAAGACAGTGGGCAGTATGTACAGGAGAAAGAGTGTGGAGGGTATGACAGTGGGCAGTATGTACAGGAGAGGAACTTGGAGGGTATGACAGTGAGCAATATGCACAGGAGAGGAATGTGGCAGGTATGACAGCAGGCACTATGTACGGGAGAGGATTGTGGGGAGTATAACAGGGGGCACTATGTATAGGAGTGTAGAGGGTAGGACAGCGGGCACTATATATAGGAGAGAAGTGTATGACAGTGGGCAGTATGTACAGGAGAGGATTGTGGGGGGGTATGACAAAGGGCACTATGTATAGGAGAGGAGTGTGGAGGGTATGACAGTGGACAGTGTGTACAGGAGAGGAGTGTGGAGGGTATGACAGTGGGCACTATGTACAGGTGAGGAGGATAAAGGAATCTGGGAAGGGAAAATGTAAAGGGTTGTGGAAGGATGTTTAGGGACTGCGTAGTGGTTACATGGATTGAAATTAAGCAAAGACCAGCCATGTATGGGCTAGTCGGTTGTACACAAGTCAATCTATTAATCGACTTGAGTACAACCAGCCTGTCAGGTTTTTCCCAAAACAATCAGTGCTACCAGCTATAGCTAGCAACACTGATCACTGTTTTCTGTTGGCTAGTGAAGCCTTCCCACTGGCTGAACACAATAACACTGTGGGAGTGATTCCCCCATCCACAGGTCAGCAGGTGAGAGGGTGTGTGGGGACAGGCTGGGAAGAGAAATCTATTTTTGTTTTGTTTTTTGTGATTTTTTGGGGCAAATGGGCCTAAGGGGCCTGGAGCTGCAGCTCCAATAGCCCCTATGTTAATCCGGCCCTGGCAGGAAAGGGTTTTAAGTTAAGGTGACCAGATTTTTAAAATGAAATCCGGGGACATATTTTTTTTTTTTTTTTTTTTACTAGTAATGGCAGCAATCAGTGACTCGTAGAGGGACTACGATATTGCTGTGGACAAATCGGACACTAAGTGACACTTTTGACACTTTGTGGGAACCAGTGACACTAATACAGTGATCAGTGCTAAAAATATGTACTGTCACTGTACTAATGACACTGGCTGGAAGGGGATAACATCTAGGGAAATCAATCCGGGCCCCCGGCTACTATTGGGTGGGGAGCGGAGGAAAATGACCCTGCCAGGAAAGGCAAGGAGGAGATAAGCAGGCAGGCGGCTGGCCGGGATTTGAGCCAAGGCAGAAGAACATGTGAGCGGAGCTGAATGGGCATGTGCCGGAGACTGGAGAAATAGTCCAGACCAGCACATCATCATCAGAAAGGGACACAGGTAATTGAAAAAATACAACCCCCCTAAGCTAGTAGGAGCGGGGGTGCGTAATTCAGATTTAGTTTTTTATTCTGCACTGACTGGCTTTGAAAATTGCCCCAGCTCCTGTTGAAGTCAAATTCGGGGACAAAACTTGGGACAGACTTGGTCCAGGGACAGTGTCCTCAATCTGGGGACTGTCCCCTGAAACCGGGGACATCTAGTCACCCTATTTTAAGTGCCCTGTAGGCAAGTGGTTAAAGACTAGAAGTAGCCTGCATAGGTGGATGAGCCATTTCTCTATTTTGCAGCCACTGTACAGTATATGAGGTGACACGCAAGAATGAATACAATATCATAAGCCATTCTAGCAATATATGAAAATAATGGATGTTCTGTGGTAGGTATTTATACATCAATGGTCAAGGACAGAAATTTTTCTTGACTCTGCTATGTTAAAACGTTACTAGGATACATGATATGGCTCATGTACTTTATTTTTTACATATCTGTTTTTATAGATTTTTTTTTTTGTGTAGGAAACATTTTTGCCGCGTACACACGACCGAACTTTCCAGCAGAAAATATTACGATCGTGTGTGGGCTTCATCTGACTTTTTTCTCCAAAAATTCAGACAGACCTACAAATAGAATATGTTTCAAGTCTGTCCAACGGAATCAATTTCTATCGGGAAAACCGTTCCTCTGTATGCTGGTCTGACGGACCAAATACGACACTAGGGCAGCTATTGACTACTGTCTATTGAACTTCCCTTTCTAGTCCCGTCATACGTCATCACGTTCAAACATTCGTGTGTGGGCAAGTTCGTTCGGTCGGAAGTCCATTGTAACTCCGTTGAAAGTCCATCGTAACTCCGTTGAAAGTCTGTCGGACCTTTTCTGCCGGAAAGTCTGGTCGTGTGTACGCGGAATTACTTATACATAATCCAGAACTAGATGGTTGGCCCATGTAACAGTCCACAACACTCTAGTGTCCAATGTGTCTCCTCATAGCTAAGACACCAAAAACACTAGATAACAGAAAATGCAAGGGCTTGGATTTGACTCTTAATAACAGAGGGGAACAGAACAAAGGGCCTATATTCACCGCAGTGGAAGGATCCTCTAGCAAGCCCACACAGTGTGAAATTTTTTCTTTCTGCTCCAATTTTCGTAGGAATCTTGATATAACGGAAGATTTGAGTTGAGTAAGCATTTCCAGAAAGTGATAAAGGGAGGGGTCACTTTCTTCCAGTGCATCGTGATTGATTTCCTAGCATACTTGAATGGCATATCCCAGATGTCAGACTAGTCCTCATTATCTATATGTAACAACAAGGTCTGGGGAATGCCCAGGGAAAAACCAAAGCCTACTTACCACCAGCTCGCAGACAACCAAATTAACCTGTCTAACAGTATGCGTTAAAAACAGGGGTTTAGTCCGCACGCATTTGCAAACGCATGCGTGAGCCACAGAGCCACGTCAAGGCACCCCGGTATCTGTGGTCCTAACACTAACATGGTGTCCCCGCAGTGGAGGCACATGCATTCTGATGGTTAGATGAGGGCAGGTGGACTGAAGGGGAGCCACCCCTCCTTAAAGGTACAGGAACACACCAAACACCCAGCAAGAGCACAATGGCAGCAAAGGTGTTGGTGCACTGCTGGACCAATGCAAACACTACCGTGTTATCAAGAACTTGCCCACCGCCCTCATCTATAGCTGGCTATCGCAGTAAGTGGCTTTGGAAGGCTAAACAACAGGTAACAACAAGGTCTGGGGAATGCCCAGGGAAAAACCAAAGCCTACTTACCACCAGCTCGCAGACAACCAAATTAACCTGTCTAACAGTATGCGTTAAAAACAGGGGTTTAGTCCGCACGCATTTGCAAACGCATGCGTGAGCCACAGAGCCACGTCAAGGCACCCCGGTATCTGTGGTCCTAACACTAACATGGTGTCCCCGCAGTGGAGGCACATGCATTCTGATGGTTAGATGAGGGCAGGTGGACTGAAGGGGAGCCACCCCTCCTTAAAGGTACAGGAACACACCAAACACCCAGCAAGAGCACAATGGCAGCAAAGGTGTTGGTGCACTGCTGGACCAATGCAAACACTACCGTGTTATCAAGAACTTGCCCACCGCCCTCATCTATAGCTGGCTATCGCAGTAAGTGGCTTTGGAAGGCTAAACAACAGGTAACAACAAGGTCTGGGGAATGCCCAGGGAAAAACCAAAGCCTACTTACCACCAGCTCGCAGACAACCAAATTAACCTGTCTAACAGTATGCGTTAAAAACAGGGGTTTAGTCCGCACGCATTTGCAAACGCATGCGTGAGCCACAGAGCCACGTCAAGGCACCCCGGTATCTGTGGTCCTAACACTAAGGCCGCGTACACACGCGCGGACTGTTCGCCCAACCTTGTCCGCTGAACAGTGTTTGGGCGGACAGTCCGCTCGTGTGTGGGGCTTCAGCGGACAGTTTCAGCGGACAGTTGGCCGAACAAGGTCTTACGGAAATTCCGAAAAACTGTCCGCTGAAACAAGGTTTCAGCGGACTGTTCGCTCGTGTGTAGGCTTGTTCGGCCAACTAAGTCTCGCGCATGCTCAGAAAGGATTTCCACGTCGGAAGGTTGCATTGCAGTGTATAGGACGTCGTATTTTTCGTCCCGTCGTACGTGCCGTTCACGTCATCGCGCACGGTTTCAGCAAACTGTTCGTCCGTCGTGTGTGGCCATGTCCGTCCATGCTAAGTTTGAGCGGACTGTTCGCTCAAACTGTTGGACGGACAAAGTTGGGCCAACAGTCCGCGCGTGTGTACGCGGCCTTACATGGTGTCCCCGCAGTGGAGGCACATGCATTCTGATGGTTAGATGAGGGCAGGTGGACTGAAGGGGAGCCACCCCTCCTTAAAGGTACAGGAACACACCAAACACCCAGCAAGAGCACAATGGCAGCAAAGGTGTTGGTGCACTGCTGGACCAATGCAAACACTACCGTGTTATCAAGAACTTGCCCACCGCCCTCATCTATAGCTGGCTATCGCAGTAAGTGGCTTTGGAAGGCTAAACAACAGGTAACAACAAAGTCTGGGGAATGCCCAGGGAAAAACCAAAGCCTACTTACCACCAGCTCGCAGACAACCAAATTAACCTGTCTAACAGTATGCGTTAAAAACAGGGGTTTAGTCCGCACGCATTTGCAAACGCATGCGTGAGCCACAGAGCCACGTCAAGGCACCCCGGTATCTGTGGTCCTAACACTAACATGGTGTCCCCGCAGTGGAGGCACATGCATTCTGATGGTTAGATGAGGGCAGGTGGACTGAAGGGGAGCCACCCCTCCTTAAAGGTACAGGAACACACCAAACACCCAGCAAGAGCACAATGGCAGCAAAGGTGTTGGTGCACTGCTGGACCAATGCAAACACTACCGTGTTATCAAGAACTTGCCCACCGCCCTCATCTATAGCTGGCTATCGCAGTAAGTGGCTTTGGAAGGCTAAACAACAGGTAACAACAAGGTCTGGGGAATGCCCAGGGAAAAACCAAAGCCTACTTACCACCAGCTCGCAGACAACCAAATTAACCTGTCTAACAGTATGCGTTAAAAACAGGGGTTTAGTCCGCACGCATTTGCAAACGCATTATCTATATCCAGTGTATCTCTCAGAGAGATACAAAAAGAACATCAAAGGTGAGACAATGGGGGTTATTTATGAAAGGCAAATCCACTTTGCACTACAAGTGTAAAGTGCACTTGAAATTGCACTGAAAGTGCACTTGGAAGTGCAGTCGCTGTAAATCTGAGGGGTAGATCTGAAATGAGGGGAAGCTCTGCTGATTTTATTATCCATTCATGCATCCTGCCTGTGGCCAATTATGGCTATCTTCGCTGATGGCTCTGTGATTGGCCAAGCATGTGGCTCATAGTGCAGGCTTGGCCAATCATCAGCCAGCAATGCACTGTGATGTCGCAGTGAATTATGGGCCATGAATGCCACTCGAATTTGGCGCAAGCGGCCCATAATGTTCTGATTTTGCCAAACGGGCGAACAGCTGGTGTTCGAGTCGAACATGGGTTTGACTCGAACACTCAGCTCATCCTTGGCTGAACTGGTCTTGGATGCAGGGTAATGGGGCCATTCAGGAATTCTCCCAATTACACTCACTCCAATGCCCATTTATGAGGTTGAATGTATTATGCTTCTTTATAAATATTAATTAAATACTTACGTCCTTTTCTGATGAAGCCGTCTCAGTGAAACATGTTGAAACTTTTGGACATGAGATCATATTGTATTTGATTACAGTACTCTCATTGTCAGGGATAGAAAATGTGTGTATACCTATGACTATGATCGAAACTGTACTCCTTACTCTTTTAATGTTTTCCTAAATAAAAAATGTATGTAGTTTTATGTTAAAATTTGAGTGGTTATCTATGTGATGTACCTTTAAAGTCCCATTTCTCCAATCTATTTATTTCATAAGAAGAATCTAAACTGAAGTGTCTCATGACCACTGCAAAAAGTGTAACTAAAATCAAAATCAAAATCAAAAATAAATAAAAACTATGAGCAGGCAGGTTTTATTGCAGAAGAGACATTTCCAAAAAGTTGTATATATATATATATATATATATATATATATATATATATATATATATATATATATATATATAATTTTTTTTATACTGTTCTGACATTTATATGTGCTATGGTTCAAAACAAACTATTTTTTTATTTTTTTTCCCTGTGCTTTATTCTCCTCCCACCGACACCAACAATGGGGCTATTTTTACTCTCACTGACAACCAGGCAAGTGGCTTGTATTTGTTCCCAATCACTGGCAAGGGGCCATATCTTACATACTCCTAACCCCTGAACTTTTTATACCCCTGGTGCCCAAACTCCAGCCTACTGGCACTTCTCTGCAGCCCACAAGACCCCTGCAGACACTAATCTGTTTTTGCCTATGGCCCTGTTATAGCTGTGGTGTCTAGCAGTCTCATATATTATGTTTTTATTCTGTGACTGTTTCCTGAAGAATGTTCCCAGTCTTCAACTACACCTATACTATGCCCACAGTCTCTGATCATATCCTGTACCATATTTGCCATCTCTGACCATTTCCTATACCATGTCCACAGTCTCTGACCTTCTCTTGCATCCTGTCCACAGTCTCTGACAATCCTCTGCATCCTGGCCACAGTCTCTGTCCATCTCTTGCCTCCTGTACACAGTCTCTGACCATCTTTTGCATTATGTCCGCAGTCACTGGCCATCTCTTGTATCATGTCTGCAGTCACTGGCCATCTCTTGTATCATGTCTGCAGTCACTGGTCATGTCTTGTATCATGTCTACAGTCTCTAAACATCGCTTGTATTATTTCTGCAGTCCCTGACCATCTCTTGTATCATGTTCGCAGTCACTGGTCATCTCTTGTATCATGTCTACAGTCTCTACACACCTCTTGTATTATTTCTGCAGTCCCTGGCCATCTCTTGTATCATGTTTTCAGTCTCTGACCATCTCTTGTATAATGTCTGCAGTCTCTGACTATCTAATTTATCATGTCTGTAGACTCTGACCATCTCTTGTATCATGTCTACAGTCTATGACAATCTCTTGCATACCTCCCAACATTTTGAGATGCGAATGAGGGACGCTTATTAGCAAAAGTATGTAGGCATAGGACATGCCCCCTGCCACGCCCCCTTAAAGGAGACTTAACCAATGAAAGGTTAATTAAATCCACAAGGACTTTTTTTTTTTTACTACTACTATTCCTTTATATTGGCTTTTAAAATTTACAAATGCAGAATTTGGATGCAAGGTTTAGCACAGGGAAACACATTTTAAAAGATAAATAGTGCATTTTCTATGCAACTACATAGATCAGACCAAAGTGAGGGACAAATGAGGGGGAACGAGGGACAGAGGGACATTGCTCCAAATCAGGGACAGTCCCTTGAGATCAGGGACAATTGGGAACTATGATCATGCCCATAGTCTTTGACTATATCCTGTTGTGTGTCTGCTGTCTCTGGCACTGAATATTTACAGAATTTTATATGTGGCTCTTTGGTGATGTTTGGGGTTCTCCGCAATGCTGTATGGTACATACACATACCTCCCAACAATTTGAGATGGGAAGGAGGGACACCTATTAGCAAAAGTATGTAGGCATGGGACCACACCTTGTAACGCCCCCTTAATAGAGAGTTATGCAAAAAAAAATATGCTTTTGTTTTTACCACTACTATTCCATTATACTGGCTTTGGAAATTTACAGATGCAACAATTTAGAAATTGGATGAAAAGTTTATCATTGGGGAACACTTTTTAAAAAACAAAATATGCATTTTATTTACAACCATATAGATCACTCCAAAAGGAGGGACAAATGAGGAGGAAAATGGGACAGAAGGACATTGTTCCAAATCAGGGTCAGTCCCTCAAAATCAGGGACAGTTGGAAGCTATGCATACACCTATGCCTGGACATTACATATTCTTGACAGTTGCATTCTGTACATTACATTTTCCTGATCTGAGTATCATTGTCTCAATTGTTGTTGGTTGCTATGTAGACTCTGGCATTTGAGAACAAAAAAACAAACAAAAAACATTTTAGTACATCTCTGGATAGCCGAGGTAAAACACAAAGAGGGGGCACAGGCTTGTAGACTGTACACTGTGCTGTGCACACACAGCTCAGTGTTTATCCTTGGAACACCTTAGCACCACAATGAACTCCCACATGCATGCTTGGGAGCTTCATCATTCCCCAGCCAGCCAAACAAACAGCTGTCAACCTAGATCTCAGAAGAATCCAGGAAGAAGAAGTTGACACCAGGGAGGGACCTTGCATTGTTGGAGCGGAGGTATTTTTGGAGTATATTTCTGCTTTAAAACTAACTGCTTTAATTCATATTCTTCACTGGGCTCAAAATGGACCCGAACAAACTCTACAAGCGGTAATATCAATGGATGCTGAGAAAGCATTTGATAGGATAAATTGGGCCTTGAGAGAGGTATTAAAAGGGATGGGACTAGGGGACAGGATGATGGGTTGGGTTTCAGCACTATATAGTGGCCCTAGAGCAAGAGTAAAGGTGAACGGTACCCTTTTGGACTATTTTGGCATATGCAATGGGACTAGACAGGGGTGTCCCTTGTCCCCATTGTTGTTTGCCTTGGCCTGGAGCCCTTTCTTTTTGTGGTCAGGGGAAGGGAGGAGATCTCGGGAATTTGTATTGGGGCAGTGGAACATAAGGTGTCAGCTTATACAAATGATTTATTATTTTATCTCTTCCGACCCTCTGCGTCTTTAGCCGCTTTGATGTCTGAGGTTATGTCTGACTTGAACATAAGTTTTGAGAAATCTGTGCTCTTGCCAATTCATGTGCCCCCCCCCCCCGGGGTGTGGCAACATCCCTGCAATGTTCCTTTCCCTTTTTTTGGCGTCTAGACTATTTATTGTATCTGGGAGTTTATATTACCCCAGATCTAAGGCTTTTATACGACATTAACTATAGTACTTTGCTGACAGGAATAATGAAGGAATTGCAGGGATGGAAGGGACATAAAATGACATGGTTTGAAAGGGTGAATGCTCTTAAAATGATAATATTACCTAGGTTAATATATACCCTATATACAATACCAATTGCAATCCCACAAAGCTATTTTAAACATATGTGCAGAGCCTTTCAGACTTTTGTATGGAATGACAAACATCCCAAACTGGCTTATGATATTATGCGCAGACTTAAGTGGGAGGGAGGGGTCGGGGCTTCCTGATATCGCTCTACTATAAGGCCATGTCCATAGTACCTATCTTAAATTGGTGTCATGACACAACAAATAAAATATGCGTGTCTTTGGAGAAAACAATGGCAGGTAGGAACTTGGCAGGGGTACCTTGGATTCCGAGAGTGTCAAGGGGTCTTTCAGAATGGAGATCTCCCTTAACGTTGACATCTTTGTCGATATGGGATAGAATAAATATAACAGGTAAACTGGCCCAGCAGATGTCTCCTTTGGCCCCAATGGGAGGATATCCTTGGTTGTCCCCAGGGGAAGGACTTAGAATACTGGGAATATGGGGTACAGATCGGAACACGACTTGTTCGAAGTTCACCCCAAGGGGTAAATTGTCCCCCCTCTTGGACCTGACATCATCTCTTGGGATACCTTTAGCTTAAGGGAGAATTCGCCAAATGACAGATTTCTTTGATAAATTGAAACCTAGAGTAAGATCTTTAAAGCGGTTTGGTACAGAAAATTGCAAGTTCATCTTATTCAAATGGCTTTGGAACATAGATGCAGTTATGACCATTGAAATAAAATAATATGCAGTATTTACCTTTTATTTTTAATGTTTATGCCGACTTCCGGGCTCTCCTCCCGTGGGAGTAGGCGTGTTTATCGGCTTTGCAATGGTCCCTGGGAACTTTTTTTAGCTATTTCCCAGGAATCCGTGGGGGACACAGTCAAGCCGAAATTGCCATTTTGAAAGTGGGCAGGCAGCTCTATCAGCCATTACCACTATAGCACATGAGGCAAAAGGAAGGAAAACAAAGAGGACACTCAATGAGCATGTGCGAGATGGAGCGGTGGATGCTGGGAGCTCAGTGTCATCGCATCCAGGAAGTAAATGCCTGTGGGCTTCAAACGCCCACAGTGAAAATGGAAACCGCCGGACTGCTTTTTTAAAAGTTTTCCTTAGCAATGAAATCGTCACGCCGGGGGTTAAAAAGACGCCGATCGTGGCTGCAAAGACACCGTAAGAATCGCCCAACAGTGACACAGGTTAAAAAAAAAAAACGGCAGTGGAATCCCGCTTTAAGCTTGTTAACTGCATTTGAAGTGTTATGTGTTCTCGGAATCTGGATGCCTATTAGCTCAAATATATAGACTGGTCCTTAGCTGGCAATACACCTCAACTCCATATTTTATTAGAGAATGGGAGAGAAAGCTGGGGTGTAATTTCACATCTTCACAAGTTAAGAGATTGATTAAAGGGACTTACTCCTTCTCTATAAGTTCCCAAATACAGGAGATGCCATATAAATTCCTAACCAGATGGCATCAGACTCCCGCATGCCTTGCACAGATATACCCGACAAGAGATGATCGATGCTGGAGAGGTTATGGACAACGGGGCACGTACATATATGGTTTACGTGCCCCAAGATTAAACCATTTTGGGAATCAATTGCACCATGGATTAAACAACTGACAATTAGACCCATAGAAGTTACTCCTTTACACCGTTTCATGGAATACCAAAAAAAGCATTACACCTTATCTGTTGAATACAGCAAAATCAATAATAGCATGGCTCTGGAAGCAGGAGAGAGGCCCCACCTTGATGGAATGGAAAAAGGAGGTTAATGCAATAATGGAGGCAGAACAATGGGTATTTACAGTTAAGGATCAAAAGGATAAGTTTAAAGATATATGGGCAGATTGGATGTATTACTTAAGAGAAATATCAGCTGACTATGGTTACTAGTGATCCCCTTAGATTGGTTAAATTATATATGACAGTAGATTTTCCCCTTAGGTACACCTGTTATTAGTTATTAGTTAATGGTTAATTTATTTTAGTATGAGAAACCCCACATGTGAAAGTTTTTTTTTCCAACCAGTTGATGGAACAGATATGAGAGGGGAGGGAGGGTGAAGGGGCAATTGGTGGGAGGGAGGAGATGAGAGAGGGAGGGGAAGAGGGAAAGGGGAAAGGTAAATAAAAAAAATATTATTATTATTTTTTAAAAGGGCTGTTAAAGTTAAAGAGGAGTTCCACCCAAAAATGGTACTTCTGCTTTAAGTGCAGGTGACCCCCTGATATGCCACATTTGGCATGTCATTTTTTTTGGGGGGGGAGCGGATACCCTCTTTTTAGAGGGATCCAGCTCCCACTTCCTCCTGGGGCACCGCGGCGCCGGAAAGAAGTACTGGGACTCAGGACTTAACTCCGCCATTTGATGTATGCCCGTTACGTTTTCACGAGCGGAGTTTAGTCCTGAGTCCGGTCTGCGAGTTATTATCGCCATCTGGGCTTAGGCTCCTCCTCTGGCCATTTTGACTTATGGGTAATGTAGTCTCTATATCCCCTCTGTCCCCGGGGCATGCGCAATGGCGCCTGTGTGTCTGCATCAAGCCGGTGACGTCAGACGCCGGCTCGATGGAGGGGGTTTAAAGGCAGGCCAATTCATTGCTATCCCTCACGTCCACAGCCGGAGGGTCTGCACCACGCTCTGAATTGCTCTAGCCATTGGTAAGCCTTCTTTCCGTTTCTTAAAGTCCAAACGATGTGATCTCCCCTTTCTTTTTATAGTATTAAGCTTCACTTTGTGAATGACCTTCTCTGCTCTAACTAGATTTTAGTCACAGAAGGCTTCTATATTGGACCATAATGGCTCTGTATTGGACCATAACGGTTCCTTTCTCATAATTTATTATTTATATATTACTATGTCCCCTCCTTTTTCTCTCACTCGTTTTAACGATGGGCTTTTTTCGATATCATATTTTTAGACCCAAATAGTCCAGTTGGTTCGGATCGTGCAGTTTTGACAATTTGTTATTCCGTTTTCCAAATTTAGTTATTTTATATACTATATAAGTGAGTATATTTTCTTATAAATATTATTCATTTATGTAGTATTTTATATTATTTATTTATATGAATATGAATTTACTTTCGGATGAATTGCCTCAACAGCACCTCTTTTATATCTGTTGAGGAGATTAAAAATATAATGGTATGCTATGGAGGCGGTGCCCCCTAGTTGAATACGACTGCATAGCAGTTTATAATATATACTTATTTAATAATTTTTTTTTCATATTTTTGTTTTTTTATTTATTTTTTATTTTTTATTATATTTTTTCTTCCTTTTTTCAGCCTGGTCTTTACCCTTCCCTATGACCCTTTGGGCGCACATGTTCTTTGAGGTTTTCATCGGCAAGTTAAATCCATCTAGTAGAGGTTCCCCCCTATTTGGTTATTTGGTTGAGGGTAAGAATTTTATGTTTGATGTTGGCTTCTTAATGCGCTGTCATACAGATGTAGAAAGAAATTTATATTTATGTATTCTACTTTTCTTGTATTTTTATTCACGGTAGTTTCATTGTTTTTCTTTTTCTTTGTTTTTTGTAGTAGCTTGCACATCCCCTGAGGAAGCGTACCAGCGAAACATGTCGGCATAGTGTGCAATGAGTCTCTTTGTTACTATGTTCTTGGACCTCGAATGTTAATTTCCTTGTCAAAACATTAGCACTTTTTTAAGTGAATGGTTTTTAAATTGTGATTTAAATAAACAATTTATTTTTAACATGGTTATAGATAGAAAGGGCTGCAAGGGCTGGGACAGTGATAATAATGGGGGATTTTAACTACCCAGAAATTGACTGGGGTAATGGCACTGCTGGGAAAGTTAAAGGTCAAAAGTTTATAAACCTATTACAGGACAATTGTATGGTCCAGTTTATTGAGGCCCCAACTAGGAATGATGCTTGGTAATCTCAAATCATACAGAACGTATTACTAATGTTCAGATAATGTTCAGATAATGTTCAGATAAAGGAACACCTGGGTAGCAGTGACCATAATATTATTTCATTTGATGTTAGCTGTAAGCAAAAATCACATATGGGAAAGATAAAAACACTTAATTTCAAGAGAGCAAATTTTCCAAGGATGAGGGCTGCTCTCCAGGACCTAGACTGGGAGAGAATATTGGCATCAATGGGCACAGAACAGAACTGTTTGTGATCTCACTGCAAAGTATATTTCCATGGGAAATAAGTTTAAAAGGCTAAAAATAAAACCGATGTGGCTCACGGCCAAAGTAAAAAAAGCTATAAATTATAAAAAAGGAATTTAAAAAAAATATAAAAATGAAGGAACGCTAGTGTCATTTAAATGTTACAAAGAATATAACAGAATATGTAAAAAGGAAATCAAGGATGCAAAAATTCAAAATGAAAGACAGATTGCAAAAGATAGTAGGACAAACCCCCAAAAATTCTTCAAATATATTAATAGTAAAAAGGTCAAGTCTGAGCATTTAGGTCCTTTACAAAATAATCTGGAGTGGGTGACTGGGGACAAAGAGAAGGCTAACTTATTAAATACTTTCTTCAGCTCTGTGTATACAAGGGAGCATGGGGGAGCTCATGTCCATAATGGGGGTGGTAGTGACACAGCCCCAAATCCACAATGGCTCAAAAGTGATATGGTCCAGAAATATTTGGACAGAATAAAGGTGGATAAAGCACCTAGACCTGATGGCATCCACCCAAGGATCCTAAAAGAATTGAGCTCTGTAATTTCAAAGCCATTCTATCTAATTTTTAGGGACTCATTAATGACATGAATAGTACCACTGAATTGGCGCAGGGCCAATGTGGTGCCTATATTTAAAAAGGGAACAAAGTCTTTACCAAGTAACTATAGACCTGTTAGTTTAACTTCTATAATTGGGAAAATACTGGAGGGATTAATAAAAGACCACATAGATGAGTTCTTGCAGGAAAAAAATATTTTAAGCAAAAGACAGCATGGATTCATGAAAGACAGAAGTTGTCAGACAAACCTGATTTCTTTTTATGAGGTGGTAAGTAAAGCCTTGGACAGAGGGGTGGCGGTGGATGTGGTATACTTGGATTTTGCAAAAGCGCTCGATACAGTTCCGCACACACGGCTCATGTGTAAGGTAAAGTCTACAGGTTTGGAAATATCAGTTTGTAAATGGATAGAAAACTGGCTAAAAGACAGAATTCAGAGAGTAGCGGTTAATGATTCTAAGCCCTTGTACACACGGTCGGAGATTCCGACGCCCAAATCCGTTTGAGTTATTCCGACGGATTAATTCTGGAGGAGGTCCGGAAGTGATGTTGCATACACACGGTCGGACCAAGTTGTCGGAATTTGCGGTTGCCAAGAACGCAGTGACGTAAGCCGCGTACGGCGGGCCTACAAAAGGGAAGTTCAGCACCACGTCCGGCACCCTTTGGGCTCCTTCTGCTGATCTCGTGTCTATCAAGTGTTAGTAGAAGTTTGGTGAGAGACGATTCGCGCTTTTCAGATTTGTGATTCAGATCGCTACTGCTCTTCGGTTTGTGCTTGTCTTTGCGTATCTGATAATCAGTGCATGCAGTCAGTAAGTATTTTTTTCTCATTGTGGACTATATCTTGGTATAGTACACTTTGATTTGCATTTCTTATTGTCTGCTTGCTTCTGCTATTCAGTTCGTTCTTTCAGGCATTGCTGTTTATCGGTGCTTTCTGTTGTCCGTTCTGACGAGCCGACCGTTTTCAAAACATGTTTCGTCTACGTACTCTTCGTAGAGTTTGTGCTGTGCAGGGGCTTCGTGTTGGGGTTGTTACTTTGACACAAGCCCGGTCCATGAACAGGGAGGGGAGGCGTTTGTGGACCAAGAATTGGTTGCGCCAGCGTGACCAGTTCTCGCACATGCCTTTGCTCCGTGAGATCCGGGAGAATAATCCTGATGATTTCAGGAATTATCTCTGGATGACGGACCCCGTTTTTCACCGTCTGCTGGCTTTGCTGACCCCTTATATCAGCAGGCAGGATACCTGCATGTGGCAAGCCATCACTCCGGAGCAGAGGCTCATCGCCACGTTGCGCTACTTGGCGACAGGGAGAAGCCTTCAGGACCTCAAGTTCTCTACAGGCATCTCCCCCCAGGCTCTGGGGATCATTATTCCAGAGACCTGTTCTGCCATCATTCAGGTCCTGCAGAAGGACTATATGAAGGTAAGTTTTCTCCTTTAACATCCCATTTTATGTATTTCATGATTGCTAATGTCTTGCATTTCTTTCCTCCTTCCCTAATTACCATCATTGCAATATGCTCTAATTCATATGCTCTGCCCCTTTGTCCTAAGGCATATTTGCCTCACTAACTTCCCCACCATGCTCTTCTTGGCCCATAAAACTATAGTCTAGTCACTTACCAATGTCTTTTTTTTTTTTTCAAATATAATCTTTATTTATTCAACTCCAGAAGGGGCGGTGCCCCATGATACATACAGGAAAACATACAGAGCTATGACTACAAATATCAGTATGACATCAAATATAACAGAGCAGTGTACAAGTCATGAGAGAACAATCAAATAAACGATCGGTCACTGCTCAGATCAAAAGCAACAGCAACCTACGTCATAGCTCAGGTAGACGATTTTGAAATGGGGGTCGACCCCTGCGCCCCCCCGCACAGTGTGAGGGGGGGCATCCAGGGCTGTCAAAAAGAAGGAGTGAAGGGAAGAGGGATGACAAGAGGAAAGAGGGAGGGGGAGAAGAAGAATCAAGAAAAAAAAAGAGAAGAAAAGAAAAAAAAAAAAAAAAGAGGAAAAAGGGGGGGGGTGGTGAGAAAGTAGAGAAGGCGGGCTAGGGAGAGTCAAGCGGATGTGCGTGGACATGGCGGTGGCCTGAGATACCAACCCTGCAGGGATGATGTGGTAGGGTCAGGTCGTCAACAGACGTTGACCTTCGTCTGAAAATATAAACATACACCATATATCCCAGGTCTTCTTAAAGACCTCCTGTTTATGTTGGGCCGTGAGGATTAAATCTTCTAGTTTGCGTACTTCTTCCACTTTCCGCAGCCAATGTGCCACAGTCGGGGGAGAACGCTGTTTCCAGTGAAGAGGAATACATGCTTTAGCTGCATTGAGGAGGTGGCAGATCAGTGATCTCCTGTATCTTTTAACGGGGGTTGTAGAATGATGAAGCAGAAAAAAGGCCGCCTCTTCCGGGACAGCATGCTCCGTAAATTTCTGGGTGATGCGGCGAACCTCGCCCCAGAACCCACGCAGCTGCGGGCAGGACCAGAAAACATGGAGCAGGGTACCTCTTTCCTCCCCACACCGCCAACACTGGTCCGACGAGGAAGGGAAGCACCTGCTCAATCGTGAGGGGGTCAGATACCAGCGGTTAAGTACCTTAAAGTTTGTTTCCTGAATCTTAGTACAGGGAGAGGACCTAAGGGCTAGAGTAATAATGCGTTGAGATTGCGTTTCCGAGAACGTACAATTAAGGTCACCCTCCCATTTAGACAGACAGGGTAAGCGCGGGGGATTCCGCGGTGTGGATAACAACGCGTACGTCTGTGAGAGGACGTGTGTCAACGGGTCTGTACCTGAGCATAAAGCCTCAAATGGGGTTAAAGTTTGCGTGAAGTCCCGGGGACGAGACAGAGAGTGAAGGAAATGATGCAGTGGTAAGGCCTTCCAGAAGGGGAGCCGATACATACCTGACGGTTCAGAAAGTTCGGAAATTGAAGGCCAGCGTCCCTCGGTCATAAATTTAGCCGCATAATCGTGGCCAGCTTCTCTAAGGGGTGCGTACTCAACGCAGCGTAGACCCGGTTCGAACTTTGGGTGCCCCAGGATTGGAAGTAAAAGGGACATATTTGACCGAAGGAACTTTTGAGCAGTGGCGTGGTGGCTATGTTTCAATGTCGTCCCTATCAGGGGGTGTGTCTTCATATCTGTCGGGAGGTCTTTGTAGCACCACAGTGCTCCGCGTAAGGGTATGCGGACCTGGGACTGTTCTATATGGATCCAGAGTTTAGAGGCACTATTTCGCCTCCAGTCAAGTATCCGCCCAAGATGAGAAGCCAGGTAGTAGGAGCGTATGTCAGGAAGTGCGAGACCACCCCACTGTTTGGGAAGTATCAGTTGTGAGTGGCGCAGCCTAGGTTTTTTATGCGCATAGACAAATCTGGTGAAAAGAGATTGTACTTGCTTAAAAAAAAATGGGGGTATATGTATGGGTAATGCTTGGATGAGGTAAATAAATTTGGGCAGGATGCTCATTTTAAGGAGGTTACACCTTCCGAACCAGGAATGGAGGCCTCCATGCCATTTCTCTAGGAGCAGTCGGGTTTTGGTCAGTAGTGGCGGGAAGTTAAGTTCAAACGTCCGGGAAATGTCAGCTGGGATTTTTGTGCCTAGATATGTTAGGGCAGTGTCGGTCCATCTGAAGCTAAACCCGGCCTGCAAGTCGGACAAGGTCCGGGAAGGGATCGCTATTCCCATGGCTTCCGATTTAGTGAAATTGATTTTCAGGTGAGAGAGAGCCCCATAATGCTTAAACTCGTTAAGAAGATTCGGCAAGGAGATTGTGGGATTCGTCAGGGAGAACATGAGGTCGTCTGCGTATGCAGAGATTTTACAGTGCGAGTTGCCAAACTGGAGCCCTGAGATATCTGGGTTAAGTCTAACGGTGCAAAGGAACGGTTCAAGGGACAGGGCGAAGAGTAAAGGGGACAGGGGGCAGCCCTGTCTCGTCCCATTCCCAATAGGGACAGGACTCGAGAGGACTCCATTTGCCTTGACTTGAGCCGAGGGGGACGAATAGATGCTGGTGATCCATCTCATCATCTTTTCACCCAGGCCAATGTGGCGGAGAACAGAAAACATATAATTCCAATTGACCCTGTCAAATGCCTTTTCGGCATCAGTGTTAACTAAAAGACATGGGATTTTGCGGGAATGCGCGGCATGGAGTAGATTCAAGACCTTTATAGTATTATCTCTTGCTTCTCTATGGGGTATGAACCCCACCTGATCCAAATGTACAAGGGTCTGGAGATGGTGTGCTAGTCTGGAGGCAAGTATTTTGGAAAACAGTTTTAAATCTAAATTCAACAGGGAGATCGGTCTATAGCTGCCACACTGGTTTGGGTCCTTCCCTTCCTTAGGGATCAGAGAAATATGGGCTCTCAAAGTGTCCCGCGGAAAGTCGGCTCCAGCTCCTAGTGCATTAAAGAAAGACACCAGACGTGGACCCAGTATCGGGAATAGAGCCTTATAGTATTGGGCGGTGAAGCCGTCTGGGCCCGGGGCCTTATCTGCCTTCATAGCAGTCACTGCCATTTGTAGCTCTTCTAAAGTTATCGGTTTTTCCAATAGAACCCGTGATTCTGATGGGAGCGAGGGGAGCTGGGAGTCGGCAATATACTGGTCTATCTGCGATTGATTGTGGGAGGGGCTCGGCAGGTTATATAGGCCGGAGTAGAAATCGCCAAAAGTCGCGGCGATTTGTTGCGGGGTGGAGACCCGCTGACCCTGCATGTTGATCACGTGGGGGATAAAGGACGCCGATTTGATAGCTTTGACCGATTTGGCCAGCGTCTTCCCGCATTTATCTCCCGTTTCGTATGATAATCGACGGGAAAACTGTATCGCCGCTTTGGCCTTGTATTGAAGCGCTTCGGTTATTTGCGTGCGAAGAGTGAGAAGTTCCGCTTCCAAGGGCTGTGTAGGGGCATGTTTATGTTTGGATTCTACAGAGGCTAGCTTGGTAAGTAAGAGGGCAATGTGTGCACTTCTTTTCTTTTTAATGGCGGCTCCGTGTTTAATAAGAGTCCCTCGGATCACCGTCTTGTGGGCTTCCCAGAGTATCCCGGGGTCACAGCCCTGCGTATCATTGTCCCGAAAGTACAGGTTAAGTTCCCTAGTCACATCCACGAGAACTTCAGGAGTTTGCAAGAGGCTTTCGTTTAACCGCCAAAAGAGGGATCGGGGCGAGGGGTGGTCGCTAAGGGTATAGGTTAAATAGATGGGGGCATGATCCGACCAAGTAATCCGACCCAAGGAGGTAGAGGAGATCAAGTGGAGTTGGTCGTGCGGGATTAGGAAGAGGTCAATCCTGGAATAAACCTTATGGGGGGCGGAATAGAAGGTGTAATCCCTCTCACCAGGGTGTTGAAGCCGCCATATGTCCATCAATTGGGTGTCATGTAAAATTTGTGTTATGCGCTTCCTGCAGGTAGATGAGATAGAGGAGTGACCGGAAGAGGTGTCTGATGTGGGGGACAATGGGACATTAAGGTCGCCACCTAGGATTAATTGGCCCGTCTTAACATCCATCAATTTGTCTAAGGTGCGGCTGATGAAACTATCTTGGTGGTCATTGGGGGAATAAAGTGAGGCTAAGGTAAATTGCACGTCCCCAATCAGTCCCACTAAAAATAGAAACCGCCCAGCAGGGTCAGCCGTAACCACCTGACACTGCCAAGGTAATCTGCTGGAGATCAGAATTGACACACCTTTGGATTTAGAGAGAGGGTTAGTGGAATGATAGACCTTGGAGTAATGCCTATTCTGGAGCAGTGGGAGCTTGTCATTCCTAAAATGTGTCTCTTGGATGAAGGCTATGTCCGCACGGGAGTTCTTAAGGTCATGGAGAAGCATGCGTCTCTTCTCGGGGGTGTTCAATCCCTTAGCATTCAGAGAAACTACCGTGATGGAGGCCACCGCCATGTCTCAGAAGGGGGGGTGTGTAAAAGCAGTATAGGCACCAGTGGCGGCCCGTCCATAGGGGGCGCCCGGGCGCCGCCCCCCCTCCAGGCAGTCACAAAAAAAAAAAAAAAAAATTTTTTTTTTTTGGAAATGGCCCTTTAAAAAAAAAAAAATGAAAAAAAGTCCTTAAGTGCACTGTGTACGAGCGCCGGACACAGTGCAGCGCTGGACACAGTGCACTATGTGAAGACGCCACGTCAACGCAATCACAAGATTGCAGACGCGGCGCTTCCTTTGCGGGGTTTTAACCCGCCTTGTGGCGCAAGTACAAATGCCGATCTGCATCCGCCCGGCGCCCATAGGTTTACAATGCTATGGGTTTGAGTGACAGACTAGTTAGCCGTCACTTCCGGTCTTCCCCTGTCGGATCAGTGCGCCGAGCGGAGGAGCAGAGGAATGTGAACTGCTGATGGCCTGCTGCACTATGAAACAACAAGGTAGCATTGCTGGAAATCCACAGGAGGGGGGCAGAGCTACAGGATGGATGGAGGGGGAGGCTTTACACGGGCAGCACTGACGATCAGCACTTCTATTATCTCCACTCAGTGGTTTTGCTGTGTCTCGGTTTGGCAGTCAGACCTGAATCTCTCCAAAAGCCTGTCTACTGCAGACAGTGACATCTAGTATAGGCACTTGTTGGCCATTCGGAAACCAACACTCCTTCCAGTGTTTTACCCCCCCCCCCTCCCCCAACACCCCAGGATAACATTACCTTTAGCAAAAGTTCCCCACTGCTTCACTAAAATATACTCATCAAACCCTGACAGAGTGACAGTGTATTGCATCTGGATGTGAATGCCTAGGTCCCGCTGCTATGTCTGCATGGTTGTGGTTGCTGTTCAGCTTTACCTCCTGTAGCTGTGGTTTCAATAGAAGCCTTTTTAGTAGTTGCCAAATATTCTCCGCATCGTGCTTGCATTCTGTGTATCATCTGATGACTTCTGTCCCTTTAGTATGTAGTAGTAAATCTTTATCGATATGTAATATTGAAGATTTGCTCACTGCCTTTGATTTTTTTGTGAGCTTTAAGCCAATTTCTCCTGCCTTTAAACCTAAAGAACAATTTGTATGCCAGTTCAAAATGTTTAGCCTTTTAATGTAGTCTATACCAGTGGAGGCTCTTGTGAAACACACAGCCCATATGAAGCCTCCCCCCACCCACCCATCCCTCTGTCCCTGATTCATCCCAACCACCAGCTCTCTGTCCCTGATCCCTGATCCATCCCACCCACCATCCCTCTGTCCCTGATTCATCCCACCCACCAGCTCTCTGTCCCTGATCCCTGATCCATCCCACCCACCCACCATCCCTCTGTCCCTGATTCATCCCACCCACCAGCTCTCTGTCCCTGATCCGTCCCACCGTCCTTCTTCTCTCCCTGATCCATCCCACCCACCATCTCTCTGTCCCTGATCCATCCCACCGTCCTTCTGTCCCTGATCCATCCCACCTACCATCTCTCTGTCCCTGGTCCATCCCACCCACCATCTCTCTTTCCCTGATCCATCCCACCGTCCTTCTGTCCCTGATCCATCACACCTACCATCTCTCTGTCCCTGGTCCATCCCACCCACCATCTCTCTGTCCCTGATCCACCCCTCTGTCCCTGATCCATCCCTCTGTCCCTGATCCATCCCTCTGTCCCTGATCCATCCCTCTGTCCCTGATCCCATCCCACCCACCACTGATCCAACTCCCCACCCCACCTCCATCCTTCTGTCTCTGATCATCACCATCCCTCTGATCCCACCACTAAAGGAAAACATGTAAGATATTGCATTATTGCAGTCACTAAATGTGATGACCTGGGCCTAGACATATGTACAGAAACCCAGCCGTAGCACCGCTACAGCACATTGAACAGAAACCTGGCAGTCATCACATTAAGCACATCATATAAACCCCCCCCCCCCCCAAAAAAAAAAAAAAAAAAAAAAAACATAAATGAGCCATGGGGGTCCCTCTGCCGCGTTTAAAGAACAGCTCTATCATCATCCAGGAACAACCCCTGAGGGGCGGTGAACAGCATAATGAAGTGGTAAAATAGCCTAAGCGGGCGAGAGGGGATCCCACCCGACAGTCTCCTGCTGCGTCGAACGTGGAGGCCACAGAGTACGAGAACATCAGCCAGGAGCTGGTCTCTCATCCCTGGTAACACAGAGCGGTTCGCCCAAAAGTAGGGAAGGGAATTAACAACCGAATCCCTACAGACCATGCCTCTCATGGGGACACCCCGCATAAAACCCCAAAGTCTCCAAAGGAACAGCACGTCTAGACCTAACGCCAGCAGGACAGGTCAACGACCCCCACCAGGCAGGAGCTCCATAGTAGAAGTGACAGATTTCTCTCCTCGCTAGGCAACAGTGCACCGCTGGGGAACTGAGGGCAACCCCCCACAGGCAAGGAGGAAGAAAAAAAAGATTAAATAAAGGGAATAAATAAAGTACCTGTCCGTGCAGAAAGGCAGCAGCATCGGCGGGAGGATGGGTAGTCGTGCCAGCGGGCAAGCCCGTAGGCTACCCAGACATCACTGTTGGTATCCAGCTGGCGGGGGGCTCCGAATAGAAGCAGGGGGCTTCCGGTATGACCCCGTAATAGGGTTGAAGCTGGGGGGCCGAGAAGGAGGGGACCTGGCAAGTAGCGAGCACCGCTGGCTGCAGTGTAGAAAATGTCTAGATCGCTCAAGCGCCACAGTAAAGGGGGGGTGTTCTTCCATTATGTCAGAAAGTCTCCTTTGCAGAGAGCAGCAGGCGATGATCTCGGGGCCTGGGCGCCTCGGGGTGGAGGAAAAGACCAGAACAACAGCAGTTAAAAAACAAAAAAGTAAAATAAAAAGGGGGGGAGAGGGGGGGGGATGTGCAAGGCGATGCCAAAGGGATGTCAGGCAAATCAGTTACTATCACCTATCCTTCCCGATCGTTTTCGCGGGAGAGGGTTCGCGGACGACGGCCCTCTCTCTGCCGTCTCTGCGGCCGCGGCATGGGCATTCCCGAGGTAGTTGGGCGGCCCTGCAAACGCGGTAGGTAGGCCAGCCAATTGGGCACAGCAATCGGATCCGTATCCAGGAAGGTGAACAACTCTGGAAGAGCCTCCGGCGATTTCAGCAGAAAAGATCTCTGATTTCTGGTGAAGGTGGCAGAGAGAGGATAGCCCCAGCGATAGGTAGCATTACAGCGCCTGGCCAGATCCAGGAGGGGCTTGAGAAGGGCTCGGTGGTGTAGAGTCGGTCTGGAAACATCAGGGAGGATCTTCACACTGGCGCCGTCGAAGTCCACTTCACCCGTTTCCCACGACCTTCGGGCAACAATCTCCTTGTGGGTGTAGTGGTGCAGGCGACAGAGGACATCTCTTGGCCGAGCTGGATCAGACGGTCTTGGGCCCAGGGTTCTGTGCACTCTGTCGATCTCGAACCGTTCCGGTAGCTGCTCACCCGCCACTTGCCGAAAAATTGCGGTGACCGTGGCTAGGAGATCCGCGGGGCCGGTAGCCTCCGGGAGGCCGCGGAGCCGCAAATTATTCCGGCGGCTCCGGTCCTCGATTTCTTCCATACGGAGCTGCAGTTCCACCGCTGCTAGGGAGTGAGCTCCATGTTGGGACTCAAGCGCGGAGACTCTCCGCTCTAAGGAAGTCACCGACAGTTCCTCCGTTGTGAGGCGTGTGCCTAGGGAATGAACCTCCTGGCGAATCGCGGCGATCTCCTTTCTATGGGCGGCCTCCACTCTCCCAACAATGGTCTCAATGTCCGTTTCCGTCGGGAGGGCTTGCAGGATGGCCTTTAACTCCGGGTCCGTGCGGTAAAGCAGCGGCAGGTGAGGAGATCCACCCGGGTCCGCCGATGGGGCCGCCGGGGAGCTCGGATATAAAGTCGGGCTTTGTGAACCCTCAGAGGCTGCCAGAACGTTCGCCTGTGTCGGGACTGGGGAGCTCGTGCCACGAGGCTCCGCCATCTTGGATCCCGAGGCGCTCTGGCCCGAGCGGCTAAAAAGTCTCTGTAGGTCTCCGATAGCCTGGTTGTCGGTGGCCAGGGTAGTCCCGTGTCTCGTCCGCTGGCTTGCCCGCTTCTTAGAAGATGGCATGTCCGGTGAATTAGTGTGGTATTGCCAAGGTGGGTGCAGGGTGGCCAGGAGCTCAGGTAAAACACCTCCTCACTCGGCCATGTCCAGGCCACACCCCTTACCAATGTCTTTTGTCAGCTCCATAGTATTGCTTTCCCCTAAACACCCCCTAAAATGTCTACAAATGTGATGTGTGTGCTTCAATTCATGCAGAGTGCTTTTTTTTTTGGTTGTGCCAAACTCATTAGGAACCCCCCTCTCCCCAACTGCTAGCTCAGCTGATAGCAATCTTCTATCTGATGACTTTACCAAACCCAATACACACTCTACCTACCTTTTTGATGGTCACATTTATGGACGAGTTCACCAAAGCATGTAGTGCAAGGACCTGCCTCAATACTTTCAAATGTTTTTTTGTTTTTTTAGTTTTTTCCCCTATTAATTATCTTGATATGTGATAGCAGAATGTCAAAATGTACTTCCATTTATTTTCTATTTTTGGTATTATGACACTACTTACCTGTCCGGTGGGCTGCCAATAGTGTAAGTAAGGAGGGGCTTCCAAAGTATCACACATTCATTATTTAGGCATTCAGCTCTCAATCAAGTGGAGAGGGTTACCTGTCCAAAATCCCCCCCCCTCATTTTTTTAGCAAGGGCCCATCAGATGGGGGGGATGGGGGGGGTGATGACTCTCATAAGGGGACCTTATACTTTAGGCTTTAAATACTCAGTTCCCAAAATGTTATACTAATCTTGGCCAAAAATGTTGATGTCTAATCTGCTGGCAATGTTGATTATTTAAATTACTAATTTTGGTTCTTGTTTCACTCCACAGTGTCCTTCAACACCACAGGAATGGCAGACTGTGGCCTCCCACTTTGCCAGTCGTTGGGACTTTCCCAATTGTGGAGGAGCAATAGATGAGAAGCACGTCCGCATCGTCCCACCACCCAACTCGGGGTCGTACTATTATAACTATAAGGGGTTTCATAGTATCGTGATGTTGGCGGTGGTGTCTGCGACATATGAGTTTTTGTATGTGGACGTGGGGCAAAATGGACGGATGTCGGATGGTGGAGTCTTCACACGGACGGAGTTCTGCTGGCGTTTCCAGAGTGGCAGTCTGGGCTTGCCACCCCCAGAGGAGAATCAGGAAGGACTCCCGTTCGTCTTCGTCACGGATGAGGCGTTTGCCCTGGCGAACCATCTGATGCGGCCTTTCCCGATGAGGACCCTCACCCCAGACCAGAGGATTTTTAATTTCCGCCTGTCCATAGCCCGAAGAGTGGTGGAGAACACTTTTGGTATACTGGCAAGCTGGTTCCACCTTTTTCTAACGCCTATTCACATGGCGGAATACAAACTCAATCATATAGTGCTGGCGTGCTGTGTTCTGCACAATTTTCTTAAAAAAGTTTCTGCGAACTATGTGGTCTCAGTTGGCCAACAAGAAGCAGACTTGCTTGAAAATGATGAGAACCTCACGGGCCTTGAACCTGCTCATCCTGGCTTGCCCCCCCAAAGCGCCCGTGGGGTTAGAACCCAATACATGGACTACTTTGTGGGTAGGGGGGCCATTGATATGCCAGACAATGTCTGAGCGGCATTTTCCAAATACATTTTTCTTTAAAACTCCTTCATTTACTGCTTAGCTTGGTTTTAGGTGTCTCCTAGGTATATTTAGGTTTTTTCTTGTTGTGCCTTTTTCACCAACAGTGCAAACCCAATTTCAGAGTGAGATGAGGGGACAGTCTCTTCTTCAGATAATTTTATTATGTTGTGGGTCTGCTACACACACACCTTGTTTTTGGTAACTAATGTATGTAGTGCATTACTGACCAAATTTGTGCTCATTTTTAGCACCATGCCAGGAAAATGGCATTATTGTCCAAATTTACACATCACTGTGGGTGTTTTTTACTAAAGGCACATCCACTATGCACTACAAGTGCACTGCAAAAGTGCACCTGAAACTGCACTTGGAGTGCAAAGTGGAGTTTCTTTTAGTAAATAACACCCATTCTCACCGCAAACTACATTTTTACTCCAAATACATTTTTGGCGCAATGAAAAAGGAAGCCACACATTGTTGATAATTTAACTTTTTAATCCAAGCACATTCACATATGAGTTTAGAAAGGGTTTTTACAACAAACCAAGAAATTGTGTGTATCAAAAACAGACTTTCAGCTAATTTTTGTTTACTTGGTGTTTTTGTGTAAACAGGCATGTATCAAAGAGTAAAATACAGAACACAGGAACTTACAAAGTTCAACTTTGAAAAGTGAAGACAATATCAGACATGAGTATGTACAAACTGGGCTGATATTGCCTTCATCACATGGGGTGTCAACCCTGGAAAATACAAATTTGGAAGATGCACACAGTGTGTCAACATGTGCTATATCCCATCATGGGGGATCAATGTACATGTTTTGGGGCTGCAACCCCTTCATCTCAGCCACTTTACACAAAACGCGTACATTGATCCCCCATTATGGGAGATAGCACATGTTTACACACTCTGTGCATCTTCCAAATTTGGATTTTCTAAAAATACAAAAGTTGTGTTTTAAAATAGCAAAACTAAAACCCTTGCTAGTTTTTGGTGTTTCACACTCTCCCCAAAACATCAATGATGTTCTTCATTTTATTTTTAACATCATTGATGTTTTGCTGTATATTTTCCAAATCCCGATTGCACACCATTATCTCCCCAATCAGGATCTGGGCACTTTCACTGGTAAAACGGGAATCTTCTTCCACATCACCTACAAAACAAAGCAAAAAAACACACCATGTAATAAAAATATGGTGAGATACATTGATGAGCTTACCGGAAGCTGTGTTCTCCGACACTCACCTGTTGTGGTGACAATTTGCCCAACCTCAACGATCTCTCCTTCCTCCTCCTCCTCCTCCTGCTCCTCTGCTTCTGGTTTTTGAATTTGCCCTTCTTTGGGAGGGGTGTGGACCCTGGTGTCCTCATACTTGCCGAGTCTTCACTCCCCTATGAGAATGTAAAAAAAGAATAATTAGCACACAGAGGGCAGAAATAGGAATATGAAACATTGCTTGGAAGTGTTGTACAATTGTGTTTTTTGGCCGAGTTCCAAGGTGAGAAAATTATTGTGGACACTTTGTTAAGCTGGAATACTTACCTGCAGAACTATGTTTCTTACGAACGAATGAAACCATGAACTTGAAAGTGGCCATTTTAAAATGCACAACATGAAATCAAAGCAAAAAGAAAGAGAAAAAAAGAGAAAAAATCAGGCAGAGCAAAAAATTATCAAGGCACCTCATCCCAAAGTGGTTAGATAAAAAGATAAAGGAGGACAGAACGGGATTATTACGGTGCTAGTCACTTATTTTTAAAGAAGACCCCAATTGGGGGGTGCAAAAACACAGATAGTATGACTTATAATAAAAGTAGAAAAATGTATTTATTTATTCATTAATTGAACATAATTCTTTAAAATACAGAACAAGTATTCGAGGTAGCAAATAAACCACTTTGATGATTCAGAATTGGGTATCCACATTCAATCGTTCAATTCAATTGAAGTTGCATTTGGCTAATCAGATGGAGTCCCAACATGTTTCGCCTAAACAAAGGCTTCTTCAGGGGAGCCAATAATTAACGTGAAGTGGTTACAACAAATTAAAAATTCACTGTGGACAAAGCAAAACAAAACTGTGAGATGAGTCTCAAAACCTAGTGCAGCCCAAACCCTCCATATTGACAATGGATTAGGAAATTAAGACAGAGCTTGTTATTAAAAAGATAGGATGAATTTAAAGAGACTTTTTATATAATTGAAAATCTATATGTGTACCTACCCCTAACCAGGGGTCCTGCCACGGCAATCGATTAGAGAAGCCTTTTGGACATGGGAAGCGGACCAATTAGAAAATCCCCAACTGGTGGCTGCAGGGGATAAATAAAATGGACAGTTGCCCACTAATATTGGAATATATGAGGTCCATTTGGCCCCGAGTAAGGGCTGAGTAGCTGAAAGAAAGTATTGCATGGGTCTTTAAATACCTACCTGAGCAAATGGATCTTTAATAGGTATCAGACATAGGACTGACTGCCCATATGAAGGATGGGAAATCAAAGCACATGGAGCAGTATGCAAGCAAAAATAATCATATGAACACATGACAACTACTTACTTTTTTTTAAGAACACGCTTGATCCTTATGTACTGCTTGTGCTCCCTCAGTTTCAGGTCTGACCAGCATTTTCTCAGTTGATCCTTGGATCGGCGTACCCCAAAATTCTTCTGAAGACTCTTCACAACTTTAGTCATGATCTTGGCCTTTCTGATATTTGGGTTTGGGTAAGGTCCATACTTCCCATCATAGTCGGTCCTGTTCAATATGTCCACCATCTCCAACATCTCTCCAAAAGACATATTTGAGGCCTTAAATCTTCTCTTCCTGGATCGGGACGTTTCAGGCTCTGGGCTTTCCTCACCCTCCTCCTCGTTAGTGGAACTGTGATTGTGCACCTGTGTTCTCTCCGCCATGTGCTCTCCCCACTGCGCCGAAAGGGCGGGGAATAGTCTAGAAAGAACGTCAGGGGCTGCCGGAGTTTCACGCATGCGCACTGTATATAAAACGCAACACGCGTGTGTCGTACGTACGATCTGGGAACAGAGTAAGGCGCGGACGCGACGATCGTGCAAACGAAGGTAAACATTTTAACTTGGTGCATCACTAGACTAGACTGCTTCTATCTAGGCCGATGTTGCGACAAGATTACGAGGGTTTTTCATGGCATTATTCGTATTTTAGGGTTTGTCTTGTGTTGTGTCTTGCAGACAAGACGGATCCATTCCAAAACCCCAATTTTATGGGGCTATTCCTCCAACTGTACAAGGAGATGCCCTGCCAGTGGCAGATCAACAACGTTTTATTACGACAGAAGAAAGAGGAAGGCAGCGCTGGAGAAACTTCTTTCTTTGGTGCGGATCATGGTCCCCACGGCAGACATGGCCTATATGACTAGGAAAATTGGGACATGAAGATTATATATCTCAGGGAGAGAAAGAAGCACCTGGAGTCCTTGAGATCCGGAGATTACTTCCAGAGGCTACATTTTCTGGTAGACCAGGGGGTACCCCGGCCACCACTCGACCGTCTTCCTTCAAGGCATCCTTCACCCCCAGCTGAGGCTTCCAACGTCCAACCTGGGCCTTCCAGGCAGCAACATGTGGTGGGGCCCAGCTTGAGACAGGTATTGCATTGTTGAACATATTTCTTGTGGTACATTTAATGATGTTAACTAGATGTTCTTAGTGATCAGTAAGTTGTGATTTAACAAAGTGGTTTACTTATCAATAGACAGTAGTGACCAAAATTGATTGGGAGGAGAATGAAAAATGCTGGGCTCAGAATGATAGTCTGTTCTATTTGGTAACATTCAATTTGCAAAAGTCAGGAGCTCAAAATGGTGTGATTGATGAGCCAAAAACTAAAACTATGTCCCATTTTCATACACAGGAAGACCTCAGTCGGGGGGAGGCTGTGGCAAGTGGCAGCCAGGAGGTAAACCAACGCCCTCCTTCTCCTCCTGCCCCAACTACAGGAGCCCAGCCACAGCCTCAAAGGATGCCTGGCGGGAAGTGCCTAAGGAAGACGAGAGAGTGATGGCCTGGGTTCAGTCTGGTCTGCCAGAAGATGCAGCCTCTTGAAGAACCACATCCTGGGGACATAGATGGCATCTGATTTTCCTGATCTCTAGGACTTGTGGACCAGACTTCTCTCCCTGAGATATGTACTCCTCAGGCCACCAATTTTTCTTATTCTAATTTGTTCATGTCTGCCCTGGGGGCCAAAGGCTGCACCAAAGTAACAAGTTTCTTCAGCGCTGCCTTTCTCTTTTTATTTTATTGCGACCAAAATAAAGTTTTTTTTTTGTTTGATGAAATACTTGCGTATGTGTTTTCCTTCCAAAAGGCCAGTTTATTTGTGAGCAGGCAGGTACATTTCACCAAAAAAAGGTGAAATTAATAACAAGGGGTACCAGCACTAAACAACCTCCTGTAGATTAAAAAAGAAAATCTAAAAAATATAATAATGTTGTTGTGGTAAGTTTACACACAAAACACGCCCCAAAAAATGGAGAAATTAGCAAACTGTCAAAAAAGGAGATGTTTAGGAAAAACAAAAAAAAATGCATCCAAAAAACAAAAACAAAATATAAAATTGTGTAGATCAAAAATTGTATTGCCGAAATGGTTAAAAAAGAGTCAGGAAATATTTTCGGGAGAAGTGTGTGTGACTATGAGCATCAAAAGAAGTTCCTTCTTGCAGCATTGTTAAGAACAAGAGAATGCGCTTCATGAAAGATTTTTTTACACTGCAGCGTGACGAATGTGCTATATTGATTACGAGCAGTAGTTTTACCTGAACGAGCGCTTCCGTGTCGGAATTTGAATGTGTGCATGCGTGGCACCTTGTCCGTTGGAGTAGGCTACACATGATCGGAGTATGTCCGATCGGAGCAGTTTGTCAGAAAATATTTCCGGCAAGTTGGGAAATTTGGTCCGACGGATATTCCGACGGAAACAGTCCGATGCATACCACACACAGTCGGAATATCCGACAAAACACTCAGATCAGACACATCCCAGACCGTGTGTACAAGGGCTTACTCTGAATGGTCTAAGGTTATTAGTGGTGTACCCCAAGGTTCAGTGCTGGGACCCTTACTTTTTAATATCTTTATAAATGATATAGGGTCTGGGATCAAAAGTAACATTTCCGTCTTTGCAGATGACACCAAGCTATGCAGTGGAATAACGTTCCTTACAGGATGTCTCCAATTTACAAGCCAACCTCAATGCTCTGTCTAATTGGGCGACTATGTGGCAGATGAGGTTTAATGTTGAGAAATGTAAAGTTATGCACTTGGTCGCTAAGAATATGCATGCATCATACATGCTAGAGGGAGTACAACTGGAGGAATCCACAGTGGAGAAGGATCTGGAGGTTTTGGTAGATCATAAGCTCAATAATAGCATGCAATGCCAAGCTGCGGTTTCCAAAGCGAGCAAAGTCCTTTCCTGTATTAAGAGAGGTATGGACTCCAGAGAGAGAGATATCATTTTGCCCCTGTTCAAATCATTAGTAAGACCTCATCTGGAATATGCAGTTCAGTTTTGGGCACCAGTTCTCAAAAAGGATATCGGGGAACTGGAGAAAGTGCAGAGAAGGGCAACCAAACTGATAAGAGGCATGGAGTAACTCAGCTATGAGGAAAGATTAGAGGAACTGAATTTATTCACTCTTGATAAGAGGGGATTAAGGGGGGATATGATCAACATGTACAGATATATAAGGGGTCCATATAGTGAACTTGGTGTCGAGTTATTCACTTTACAGTCAACAAAGAGGACAAGGGGCACTCTTTACGTCTAGAGGAAAAGAGATTTCATCTCCAAATACGGAAAGGTTTCTTCACAGTAAGAGCTGTGAAAATGTGGAATAGACTCCCTGCAAAGGTGGTTCTGGGCAGCTCAGTGGATTGCTTTAAGAAGGGCCTGGATTATTTCCTAAGTGTACATAATATAACTGGGTACTAACATTTATAGGTAAAGTTGATCCGGGGAAAATCTGACTGCCTCTCGGGGGATCAGGAAGGAATTTTTTCCCCTGCTTTAGCAAATTGGATCATGCTCTGCTGTTTTTTTTTGCCTTACTCTTTTTTGTGGTTGAACTGGATGGACTTGTGTCTTTTTTCAACCTGGCTAATTATGTAACTATGTAACTATATATTTATTGTTATCTGAAATTGAAAGCACCGTCAAAATCCCCTGCTCCTCCTCTACATATGCCATATAGCCAAGTATAATTCTCCCAAAAAATGTTATTATGCATTAAAAAAAGAAAAAAAAAAGAAAACAAATACAATTAGCAATTGCATTGGCGTTCAGCGGTTATGTGCCACTTGCTCCACTCCTGTGCCGTGCCATTGCCCTGACATCCCTGTTGGGCTGAAACTATGCTGTCACAGTCAGTCGGGCATCAATTTACCTGACTGTCATAATCCGTGGTCAAGCTCAGAGGCCACCTGCGGCATGGAGTCTAAGAACTATCTTGCCTTTGCCAGAGCTCTTGATGTTAGAAATAGGCTGTGCAGCATGCTAATGCGAGGTTGTGGTCCTCAGGATCACCCCTCCTGGAGACGAGCAAGGCAAGTTTGGTAGCAAATGTAGCAGGTAGGGTTTAACCAGAAGCGTAGTTGGTAAACAAGCCAAAGGTCGGTAACAAGTGCTTGTAGGTTGGGTCATGCAAAAGCATAGTCAAGGAAAGAGCCAAAGGTCAGTAACCAGCGGTAGTAGAGATATGGATGGCAGCAGTTTTTTTAGTGGAGAAGAGCACAATTATCTGACAAAAAGGAAGTACAAGGACATGGCTTAAATTTAAAGTTAATGACAGGAGCAAGGATTTCAAGGTTCATGAGAAACAAGATATAAAGTAAGGTTATCCAAGGGATTGGTCATGGAGCTATCCAGCATCTCAGGTGGCACAGTAAGAAGGGCTATTGCCCTCACAACGGAGGTCCTGGGTTCAGATGCTGGCAATATGCAATGCTGTTGGAAAGAGGAGAGCATTCTATCTCTCTGTACCGTACCAACTACGACTCTGCATCTACTCTATCCAGTGGGATCTGGGACACTTGCCAACTATGGCATACAGTGGTCACGAATGTGTTGTCAGTCTGTTATAGGTGCTTTTTCAGTTGGTTGTTGGGTTATATAGACGCCTCTGCTCAAACACAAGATCTTGCTGCATGGGAAAAAAGATACAGACAAGCCACAGCATCTAATAATGTAATCTTCAACTGCTTATAGAGAAGAGAGACAGGGCAGTTCCACCTGGGGACCTGGACTTGCAGTTCTACCTGAATACACCAGTTCTGGAGATCTGCCACAATGGACTCTGCCTTGTATAGACTCTTCCCTTTGCAGGTACGCTATGGCAGCCACAAACCTAAGTTAGGGATTAGTGTAGGAAAATACTGTTGCCTCGGTTTCACTGTCATGCCAAGTTATTTAAATAAAGCTTTTGCAATGTTGTCCTTGCCTTCTCTGAAGTTACTAAAGAGGTGTAATGCAAGTAACGGGCACACATAGTTTACAGTTGGGTCAGTTGAAACACACTGGTGTATGAGGACAGCCGTACAAGCGTTAATGTGGTACAGAAAAACAGCACGTTTTTACCAAGATTTCACATGCAGCCTGTTGTGTTTACATATCGCGGGTGGGATAGCCTCTTGCAGTTAGGGTTGTTGTTGGCAATCTTTCCTTGAGCTGTCCTTCTCTTATAGCAATGGGAGCAGATCAACTCTGCAGAGGTCCTCAGCCTGTGCACAGGTACGGAAGAGCAAGAGTTAAGGAAGCGCGTGCATGGAGTCCACGTTAGACACTGGGAGTGAGGCAGCATAGATACGCTGGACAAGTGGAGAAGGCATCGGCTCTGTGTGTCCCTCCTAAATGCAATAGTGACCATGGTGGTGTATACTAACATCAAGAGAGTTTACTAGAGTTCAGTCACCTGTTCAAGCAAAAGTATCCCATGTGTAATGCAGTGACTCCAAATGAGGAGGGGAACATGGAAGAGGTACCACCTGCCTAACCCCTACAAGCAGCCCAATGGCCTGTGCACATAGCAAGCTGACCAGACTGCTTCTAAGGCCTCGTTCACACAGGGCATACAAAGTGTACACCAGTGGAGGACTATATATACCCGGAATGGGATGCACAGGTGTTTAGTGCATCCTGTCCCATTAATGTCCCTTGGGATGCAGTGGCTGCACAGCCACAGATGCTGCTCCCAATCTGACGTTGGTGCAGGTGTATGGCCTTCAACACACAGGGGTTGATTTACTAAAGGCAAATAGACTGTGCTTGGTAGCAGACCTCCATCATCCAATCATGTGCAAGCAAAAATGCTGTTTTTTTAGTTGCCCTTGCATGTGGGTATTATTTGCAAAGTGAAGATTACCTAATTTACTAAGCTCTGGAGCAACTGCACTTGCAGAGCATAACTGTACTTTGCTAAATTCACAGTCTATTTGCCTTTAGTAAATCAACCCCACACTGTCTACATTTGGCCTCTTTCACATTCATGCCCCATGCACTTCTGTTCATGTCTATTGGGACAAGGCAGCTGCATGGAAACAGCCACTTTGTTCCAATATGATATCCTTGAGGGTGCGTGTCCCTGAACTCCCCCTGAGTGCCTACTGGACCATGCACCTATGCAGATGTTAGATTGGGAGCAGCAGCTGTGTCTCAATAGACATGAATAGGACTGGGATAACACATATGCATCCCTATGCTGCTAAAACATGGTTCTGTATGGGACATGGACCTGCACCTGTGTCAGACATGGAGCAGCATCTGTGTCTGCACAGCCACTGCATCATAATTTGTACAAACTGGACAGCCTGCATAGAAATGCACAGAATACCTATGCATCCCCGTATGGGTAAACATGGTTCTTCTTTGGTGTATCTCACATGTGTCAAATACAAGGCCCCAGCGTCAAATCTGGCCCTCCAGTCCATTTCATGTTCCCACTTTGTCTCGGTATTCAGCAGCAGAGAGGAGGACACAGCTCCTCCACCAGATCCTGCGCTTCTCCGTGCAGCCATAAAGAGGCTCGTATCTGCCCCCTCACCAGCAGTTGGCAGCAGAGAGGAAAACAGAACTGCTCCTACAGATCCTGTACCTCTCTGTGCAGTGTCAGCACCACATCCTTTCCATCTCTCATAGTCTCAACATTCAGCCCTCCTCTGGTACTAGGGTTGCCACCTTTTGTTCAAGTCAAACCCGAACACTTTAGCGGAGCACACCAATTTTTTTTTTTATAGTATAAACTATACATATATTTTGCTATTAAATGACATTTCTAATCATATGACCTTAATAACAAGAGTCCCCCTTTACATCAGAGCCCACAGAGTTCCCCTTTTTACATCTGAACACGCTGAGTTCCCTTTCACTGTAAGGGGGGACTCTGCAGACTCTGATGTAAGGGAAAACTCTGTGCACTCTAACATAAGGGATGCTCTGGGAACCCTGATGTAAGGGGGAACACTGAGAACTCTGATGTATGGAGAGTACTCTAATGTAAGGGGGAACACTGTGGCCTCTGGTTTAAAGGGGAAATCTGATGTAAGGGGTGCTCTGAGAACCCTGATATACCTTAGTGTACAGAGGCAGGAGAGAGAAGGGGGGAGACTTCAGTCACAGACAGGGATGGATGGTGAGCTCACTCACCCCTTGGCAGTCAGCACCTCTCATCCAGATGTATCTGAGGTTGCTGAATTCAAATTTTTCCAGCCCCAACTTTCCTTTTCTGAGGCACAGCACTGGGGATTGGAGTGTGGGCAGACCCAGAGGGGTAGGGGTGGGGGGAAGAGGTGCTCGAGCTCTCTCTCCTTTCCCATCTGTGTGTGTGTGTTTCGGGGGGGGGGGGGGGGGGGGGAGGTGGTTAATGCTGGCTTTGAGCAGTGTGAAAGAGTGTAACAGACACTTTCAGCTTAGACAACTGCAGCCAGCAACCCTGCTGGGAAGCCATAGTCCAGTCTAAATAATGTGTCCGGGTTTCAGGCAGTCTGAAACCCGGACGCACGATTCCAAACCCGAACTGTCCGGGTGAATCCTGGACAGGTGGCAACCCTATCTGGTACTCCTCCAGACCCTGCAGTTTCTTCTTCCCAGCTCCACACCCAGCTTCTTCCTGTCAGTGACGCAAGGTAAGGGGGTGAACTGTGATGTAAAGGAGAGTGGGGGGACTCTTGACATCTGATGTAAGGAGGGGTGCTTTGGACATTTAGTCTTATGCATCCAACCTTCCCTTTGAGGGTGACCAAAACTGATGCGGCCTGCAATGAAATTGAATAAGCCACCATGCTTTAGTACACCTCATATGAACGGGGCCTAATTAAAGTAGTTGTAAACCAATTACAACCACTTTAACCTAGAGGTAAGCCTAGGTTAAGGCTTAGCTGTAGGTGCAAGAAATATCTCCCAAACCCAAAAGGTTTAGGAGATATTTTCAGGAATAGGGGCACTAGGGTTGCCACATGATCCCTTTAATCCAGGACACATATCAATTACACAGGTTCTGAGGCTGATTTAATGCAGATAAGGTACCAAGTGAGTTTAATTATCACCTTAATCAGCCGCAGAGCCTGTGTAATGAATGTGTGTCCTGAATTAAAGGGATGATGTGGCAACCCTAAGCGCCACCGATGTCTATGGCGCATGCGCCGTAGACATTGGGCAAAGAAGAACTGAGCATGAGGTTTCTAGCGGCTATCATGTCGTTAGTGGCGGCACCAGCACGCATGCACTGGAGTGACGTCTTTGCGGCTCCGGCCAGTCCCAGCGCTGGAACTGCGATACCCGGAAGTCACTCCGGGATAGATGGCGGAGGAGGCGAATGAGGGCCGATGCCAGGACTTCGATGTCAGGTAAGTAATTCATAATTCATATCTCCATTCCCAGTCGATATTTTTTACAAGGAAACCGGTCGGTAGGAGAGCTGTCCGTGACATCACAACTAGGGATGAGCTCAGGAGCGTTTGCATGGTCCACGTGCAGAGCCCACCAGGAAGTCGGCGCAGCGCTGCGCTAATCACAGGCAGTGAGACATTGCCCAATCTCTGCAGCTGCACATCGTGAAATGTCTCACTGCCTGTGATTAGCGCAACGCTGCGCCGACTTCCTGGCGGGCTCTGCACATGGACCATGTGAACACGCCTGAGCTCATTCGTAGTCAACACACACCAGCAGGCAATGTGAATACAATTTTTTTTGCTGCTGAGTGTTTTTTTTTTTATATTATCCTTTTAAATTTACCGTACGAGTTCCCCTCTGTTTTTTCTCCTTTTATAATTCCTGAATGGAACCTCTGAGCTCAGCTGATAAAATAAAGAATCGCTTTATTTTTTTTTTAAAACACTCTATGGAAATAGTTGTGAGACCTGTGGCTCACCATCCAGGAAAACAGCCCCTTGATTGAGGAGAAACACAGGAGGTGTATATGCAGATTACTGGAGAGCTGGAGACCAGAAGCTGAATCCTTCAGTCACTTTTGTGAGAATGACTCCCGTAATTAGGAGTCCATCGGAGCTGGTAAGAAGCCATCTGACTGCTTGTTTTGTCCCCCTGCCAGGATCAATGTGCAATATCTGATATACCTGTGTAGGATGAATATGATACGGCCACAGAGTCTGTAGGATCATGCTAGCTGTTTTCATCTCCCTGTTCTGGACTTTTTTTCTATACACACACACATATATATATATATATATATATATATATTAGGGCTGTTACTGATTAAAATTTTTGTGTCCGACTAATCGATTTTTTTTTTTTTATTTTTTTTTTTTAGTCGACTAATTTCGATTAATTATAACTCGCATACAGATCCAACTACTTTTAGCTGATCTCCTTGCATTGCAACTCTGCATTAGTCAGTGGTAAATGTGCTATACACTATATCCACTTAAGCCCCGGACCAATTTGCAGCCAAAGCACCAGGCCCCTTTTTGCGATTTGGCACTTCGTCGCTTTAATTGACAATTGCGCGGTCGTGCGACGTGACTCCCAAACAAAATTGGCATCCTTTTTTTCCCACAAATAGAGCTTTCTTTTGGTGGTATTTGATCACCTCTGTGTTTTTTTGTTTTTTTTGCGCTATAAACAAAAATAGAGCGACAATTTTGAAAAAAAATGCAATATTTTTTACTTTTTGCTATAATAAATATCCCCCAAAAATATATAAAAAAAACATTTTTTTTCCCTCAGTTTAGGCTGATATGTATTCTTCTACATATTTGTGGTAAAAAAAAATCACAATTAGTGATTATTGATTGGTTTGTGCAAAAGTTATAGCATTTACAAAATAGGGGATAGTTTTATAGCATTTTTATTAATTTTTTTTACTAGTAATGGCAGTGATCAGCGATTTTTATTGTGACAGCGACATTATGGCGGACACATCGGACATTTTTGGGACCACTGTCATTTATACAGCAATCAGTGCTATTTAAATGCACTGATTACTGTGTAAATGACACTGGCAGTGAAGCAGTTAACCACTAGGGGGTGGGGAGGGGTTAAGGGTGACGTTATGTGTTTTTTTTTAACTGTAGGGGGACGTGGCTTGGCGTTTGACGTCACTGATCGTCTTTCCCTATAACAGGGAACAGACGATCAGTGACAGGCTCAGTAGGAAGCACGAGGAGAGGTTTGTTTACACAGACCTCTCCTCATTCTTCAGCTCTGTGACCCGATCGCGGGACACCAGCAGCGATCGGGTCCGCTGGTCCTGCGGCCACGGTCATGGTCACGGAGCTCAGGACCGGGTCGGGAGCGTGCCGCCAGTGGCGCGCTCCCGACCCACGGCTAGGCACTTAAAGAGCAACGTACAGGTACGTGCTTGTGCCCAGCCGTGCCATTCTACCGACGTATATTTGCAGGAGGCGGTCCTTAAGCGGTTAAACAATCACCCGACATGGGGTAGAAAGAACAGATCCAAGTGCTCATCGCTTAAGTATAAGATTTAATTTATGTGTTTAAACACAAACTACTAACATAAAGATGATAAAAACACAGCATGTAAAGCTGACAATCGTGTTAGTTCCGTAGGGCAGCAGCGGGTGACGACGTGTAGCTCCTCCCCCATATGCGTTAAGTTCAATCAGGACTTCGAAGTCACCCGACTCCTCCCCCTTCCCTTCGTTAGCAAACGGGGGCACTCGGTGAAGGGGGGGAGGAGTCCAGTGATGTCACCAGATCTCTGACGGAACTCCCTGAAGACCCGGCGGAAAGGTGAGTACCGATCAAAAGAGTTTTGATCGATCAAAAACATTAATTGATTAATCGAGGAATTAATCTTTCATTTCCACAGCCCTAATATATATTTTTTATATCTATATATTTTTTGTTTTTGGACTTTTTTGAGGTTTTATCATTATACAGACATTTTTATATGCACTTGTCTGTTGAATTGGTGATTATCTATTTTTGTCTGTAGGTTGGTGTTTCAGAAGTTTTTTTCACTGTCATTAATTCACATGCAACATATGTGACTTTATGTGACAACATATGTGACCATTTATTATTTTTTTCACAGTCTTTTCAATTTTTATATAGATTTTTTGAATTCTTACACATAAATCATTTTTTGTATTTTTATCACGATTTTTATAAAATGACATTAATTATTTCAAGGGTGTTTTTATACACACATGTTCACTATTTGTATTTGCACAACTTTTTGCGTTTAGTAAGTACTTCATAATGAGCTAGTATGATATGCATACTAGCTCATTACGCCTTTGCCTTGCAGGGTAGATTTTTTACTTCCTCTTTAACAAGCAGTGTCTTAGCGCCGTCACAGGAAGTGCTATTACCGGTACTTTTTTCCAGATAAGAAACTTTTCAATAATTTCCAGTCTTCAAAAATATACAGCAAAAATTCAGGTGTTTTCACCTTAGAAAAAAACAAAACAAGCTGCTGTAAGCGGTACTTTCAATAAACCTTTATTTATGTGCTAAAGTCCGCACAATAGACTGTCCACTCCTGACAGGCAACCTGAGTTTCGCTTCAACAGCGTTACCCATTGCATGCCGGGACATGTAGTTTGCATCAGGCAGTGGGCGGTGCTGTGAGGCTCAGGGTCACACTACAACTCCCGTGAGCTCCCGCGCGGCGGCCTGTCTTGGTATCCGGTGCCCTTGGCTTCGGTCAGAGTAATTTCTTGTCTCCACCATGCTGTCCTCTCGGGCTCTCCGGTTTGTCCGTTCTGCTGTACCCCGTCATGTACGAAGCTATGCTGAAGCTGCACCTGGTGGGACGTCGGCTATGAGTTTCACATTCGCCTCCCCTAGCCAGGTTGTATCGTATGGAGTATGGGTTTCCTGTATGGAGGTGTGGGTCATTGTAGAGACACCAATGGGGACCTGGTATTTTTCATCCTAGTGACCATTCAACTTGTGGAAGGAGAGACCATCATATTCTAGGCTCGCCGTGGGGAAATGCTTATTATCTGGCTTCTGATGTCCTCCTAATCAGTTTAGCTTGATGACACATGGGTGACCTTAATCGCTGCACTGCTTCAAGTCACTAATAGCGGTTTGTAGCTAACAATTTATTGGTTAAGAGTCGCAGGGTTGTGTGCTGCTACCGATCGCTTGCCTTCATGTTTTGTAACAGCGATTTACCGCAACGTTTCATTGAAAAGCATTATGCCTCGTTCACATTGAGTGCTGCTTTGAGATCATGGGACTTTATCTGAAATCGCACAATTTCAAAGCTGCACGTCAATGTGACTTTGAAGACGTCTGTGCGGCTTCATGCACAGATGTCTATGCAAATGGCAACCGAAATCGCCAAAAGTAGCGCAGGAACTGCTTTTTCAGATCGATGCAGCACTGCAAAGTTAGCGTCGCACCGATTTGAGCGTTGCCATTGCAGACGATATGATGTGACTTGTGACAGGTCAAATCGCATGACAAGTCGCATCAATGCGAGCGAGGGCTTAGAGTGGAACTAAACCCATTGATTTAATGGCTTCAAAAAACAGTTACATTCCCAGCATGCTGTCACATTTGCTTGTGCCCTCAACTAAATTTCAAAGCCATCAAATGGCTGGTCCCATAACTGATCACCATGGCAGTTCTAGATCAAACAGAAGCCAAGGTGGCAGCTTCCTTGGCTGTATAGAATAGGAGGGTTTAGTTCTGCTTTAAAGCAATAATAAAGACTCTTTAATTTTAATTTTAAAAAAAGTTATATTTGCCTGCTCTGCATAACGATATTGGATGGAATGGCCCCAAACCTTTTAACCCCCCCCCCTCCTTTTTCCTCTGGGTTCCCCCTTCACATGGTGTGTGCTTAGGGAACAGTCATGCTTGTGTGCGCTCAAGCTGGTCTGTGTGTGTCCATAGACGCACATAGCGTGGCTCAGGTCTAGGGCTGTAACTAACGATTATTTTCATAATCGATTAGTTGGCCGATTATTGTTTCGATCGGTTAATAACCTTAAAAAAAAAAAGTGTGGTGTATAATAAAAAAAGGAAATCTATTCTTAAATATCTCTATATGCAGTGGTAAATATAAATAACCAACTATATGGTTAGGGAGCAAAATATCTAATCCACTCTGAGAATAACAGACAGAAGAGATATACTGTATATATTAGAGGGGAGATATACTGTATATATTAGAGGGGAGATATACTGTATATATTAGAGGGGAGATATACTGTATATACCATTAGAGGGGAGATATACTGTATGTACCATTAGAGGGGAGATATACTGCATGTACCATTAGAGGGGAGATATACTGCATGTACCATTAGAGGGGAGATATACTGCATGTACCATTAGAGGGGAGATATACTGCATGTACCATTAGAGGGGAGATATACTGCATGTACCATTAGAGGGGAGATATACTGCATGTACCATTAGAGGGGAGATATACTGCATGTACCATTAGAGGAGGGGATATACTATTAAAGGGTCAATCTGGTAAATATCAGACTCATTAACTTTAACCCCATTTTGTTATTGGCCGATTAATCGATTATGAAAATGGTAATTGATTTCATAATCGATTAGTTGATTAATCGATTAGTAGTTTCAGCCCTACTCAGGTCCGCCCCCGCTCCCACCTTGCAGGTGTTTGACAGCAGCAGGAACCTATAGCTCCTGCTGCTCTGTCTCCTGGGAGAGCAGGGTTGGAGCCAGGGTGGCTCTGGATCAGTGAGAGGACACAGATCAGTGTTTAAGGATGGAGTAGTAGGCATAACAAGTATTGGGATGGTTTTTACCCTAATGCAGGGAATATGTTGAGGTGAAAAATGTTTTGACTACTGTAAAAGCGATTGTCGCTAGAAATTTTGCCATCAAGCTGAAACACTGATGAATCTCGATCACTGAGCAGCAAAATATTTAGGCCCCTTTCACACTGGGATGGTGCGGGTGGCGATGATAAAACTGCGCTATTTTTAGCACCTCTTTACCATAGTTTCAGTGGCGGTATTCAGCCAGTAGCGGGGCAGTTTTGCCCCCCCTGCTAGCGGCCGAGTAATGTTTAAAACCACTGCAAAGCGCTGCAGCAGCGCTTTGCTGGCGGTATAGCCACACTGCCCCTTTGATTTCAATGGGCAGGAGTGGAGTATACACTGTGTATACCGGTGCTCCAAAGATGCTGCTAGCAGGACTTTTTTTACCGTACTGTCAGCGCACCGCTCCAGTGTGAAGAGAGGCTCTTTCAGGGTGCTTTGCAGGCGCTATTTCTAGCACTGTAGCTCCTGCAAAGCACCCCAGTGTGAAAGGGGTCTTAAAAAAATGTCACTGGTAGCAATCCCTTAGAAAATCGTTATGGTGTTCTTAGTGCCAAATCACTGTAAAGCAAGCCATAGGGTGTAAGGAGAAAAAAGTTGCTTGATTTTTCCCATCAACACAGCCAGTGTTAATGGGGGGGAATCCCTACTGCAGTGCTATCGTGGTGTGCCAGTGGGGAGCCTTCCCTGCTGACAGAACACAATGGTCACTGCTGGCAGCTATAGCATGCACAAGATCCGACAGGCTGGTTTTACTGAATTGATCGATGGAATGACATCAGTACAACCAGCCTGCCCATAGATGGATTTCGACCGGCCCCTGCTAAACCAGCCAATATTTGATCTATCTATGGCTGGCTTAACAAGGTGTGTGATATATGGGGGGGGGGGGGGGGTGATTTTACTCCTAGCGACAAATTACCAACAGTGTGTTCCTGTGGAATTGCTTTCCTTGTAGGCATTTGCAGCAAGAGGTCTGTAACTGGTCCATAAGCTGCTCGATCTCATTTGCTAGATGTAATGGAAGCAATATCTCCCTGCGTCAGCTACACAAGGAGCATTCAAACCTGCTGCTGGGGATTTGACAAATTGTCAGTGGTAAGATCGTTGGAAGCAGAGTCACCTATGTGTCATCTTTAGTGATCTCATAGAAAATAATAATTATTATTAGTGACAAATCACTGTATCAGTCTTAAAGAGGAAGTAAACCCTGATGAGTTTACTTCCTCTTTCATTCCCTGCAAAGGCAAAGCATAATGGACTACTATACATCGCATAGTAGCCCATTATGTGTCACTTACCTGACACAGGAGCCAGCGAAGTCACCGCTGTCCCCTGTAGTTCGGCGCATCCATCTTCTCGGTGGGGTCTCGCAGCTCCGCCGCTGTCATTCGGCGAAGCCGCGATGACGTCACTCCCACACATGCGCACGGGAGCCGAGACACACGGCATCTTCATCGAGGATGTCACGCTCAGTGCGCCTGCGCGCAGCTATCTACGACGCATGCGCCGTAGACAGCGGTGCCCGTCTTCAGGCAAATATCTCCTAAACCGTATAGGTTTGGGAGATATTTCTTGGACCTACAGGTAAGCCTTAATCTAGGCTTACCTGTAGGTCAAAGTGGTTTGTAAGGGTTTACAACCACTTTAATTGCTGCAAATTAATCGCCCGTGTATCATTAGCCTAAAGCAGGCCATATTAATCCTTTTTGTTTTTCTTTAAAAAAAAAACAAATGATTTGATTCCCCCCATCCACACGCACCTGATGAATTATTGTGTTCTGACAGTGAGGAGCCTTCCTCGCTGTCAGAATACAGTGATCCGTGCTGACGGCACTGCTCATTCAGGAAAAATCTGACTACTGGTTGTACAGCAGTTGATCTGTAGATCGACTGCTGTACAATCAGTCTGCACATATATGTAGGTCCCTGCTGAACCTGCCAAATTTCTATCCAAGGATGGCCACCCTAAGCCCAAGATTTCCATTGTCTTCAAAGGTCAAATGGTGTTGCTTTAGGGAACGTTATTGACGTGACCCCTAGAACGTATCCACTTTTGTGTTATTTTACACCATGTTCAGACTTGATCATGAGTTATCTAAGGCCTCATGTACACTGCTGCTGGTAAACAGACGTTTAGAAGCAATTGGGCAGTTTTTTTTCACCTGCCCCTGAACTCTCCTCTGTTATCTTATCAGTACATGTACACAGGGTCCTTTATAGTTTCTAGGCAGGTGAGTTTAGATGCATTTTTTGGAATGCAAAAAAAATGGATTCAGATGGATGTTCAGAGGCATTTGAAATGCCAAATGTTTGTAACAGCTTGTAAACACTGCTAAACGTGTTAACTGGCGTTTAGCAGTGTTTTGTTGACGGAAGTTTTTAATTTTAACAAAATGTTTTATTTTTTTTACGAACACTTCTCGACGCAAACGCGGCTAAATGGACTTTAAATTGTTCAGGAGAGGTTAAACAACGTCCCGTGTACATGAAGCCTAAGTAAAAAAATACAGAAGTGAGGATTGTTGCCTAAAAGTTGGTTCTCAACTGGCTGCAGATCTGCCTTTTCTCACTAGTTTCAGCAATGTAAAAATGTAGGTGACCTAAAAAACGTTGTACTGAATGTCACAATTTCTGCCCCTTATTGGCGGTGGTTTGATTGGCTTTGCTTTAGGCCTACAAAAGGGCAAACTGGCTGGAGTTGCATACCTGCCAGTCTGCCCTTGCATATACTGCAGCTTTGTCATGACAGAAACATGGGGGCTGCCATTGCTGACCTCTTCTGGAATTTTAAACAGCTCTTGCTTCCATACATTGAGTCGCTTTGCTGGAACATGCATAATGATCAGGACTTTTCCAGTACTGATGTTTTTGCTCTTCCTATCAGAGCTACTTATCTCCTTATACACCTGCAGAAGCAACTTGAATCATGTCAAATGCAGTTCAACTACAATTAATTTTAATTGATCTCAGAAGCATCTTAAAGGGCTTGTATGGGTTTTTTTATTATTTATTTATTTTTTAAATAACAAGCATGTTATACTTGCCTCCACTGTGCAGTTCATTTTGCAGAGTGGCCCTGATCCTCCTGTTCTGGGGTCCCTCTGCGGCTGTGTCGGCTCCTCCCTGCAATAGCTAACCCCCCTCTGGGAAGCTCTATCCCGAGGGGGTTAGCTCACAGGCGTGCTCCCTGTTATGAGTGTTGCGTCCATAGACAGTGTGTATGACGCGGGCATTGGATGTGATTGACAGTAACGCGAGCCAATGGCTGCGCTGCTATCAATCTATCCTATCTATCCAATCAATGGCCAGACTCCGTGGAGAAGAGGACACCAGGGAACGTGCGCAACAGGTGAACGGGCTCAGGTAAGTAAACGGCTGTCGATGCCAGGTGTTTTTTCAGCTTAATGCATCCTGTGTATTAAGGTGGAAATACACCTGCCAAGGACAGCACCCCCCGTTTACTTACCTGAGCCCGTTCACCTGCTGTGCACGTCCCCCGGCGTCCTCTTCTCCACGGAGTCTGGCTGTTGATTGGATAGATGGGATAGATTGATAGCGGCACAGCCATTGGCGCGCTACTGTCAATCGCATCCAATGATGCGGCCCGCGAATCTGTCACTGACCGTGCCCCCCCCACCCCCCCGTTATACATACCTGAGCTCTGGAATTTCCCATGGCGGAGACATGCTCTTCCTCTGCCTGGGGTTCTCAGCTCTTAATTCGATTGATAGCAGCGCAGCCATTGGCTCCTGCTGCTGTCAATCAAATTCAATGACACTGCGCTGAGGGCGGGGCTGAATGACTGAATGATGGACTTGGGAGCGCACCCGCAAGGTAACCCCCCCCCCCCCCCAGGAGAGCGCTTCTCCTAGGCGTTTATACGATGCAAGGAGGAGCTACCAGCGCCACCAAAGGACCCCAGAAGAGGAGGATCGGGGCCACTCTGTGGAAAACGAACTGCACAGTGGAGGTAAGTATGACATGTTTGTTATTTAAAAAAAAAAAAGAAACAACTCAAAGCTTTACAATCGCTTTTAAGCTGATGTCAAAAACCAAGCTCTTCTACACTGAACTGTGTTCTACTTGTGCTTGGTCAGTTTTTGGCTCCACGTAGCAGTCAACTAGCATTTTTTTGGAAAGAGTTTAGTAATAGCAACCCCTGTATTTCTCAACGGTTTTTCTTTAACCACTTGAGTACTATCCTGTATACACCCCCTTCCTTACCAGGGCAATCCTGTGTTTTTAGTGCTGTGATAGTTTGAGAATTTCTGTCATGCAACACTTTATCTAATTTTTATGCAAATAAGTTGCTGGCTTTTAAAAATTAATTCTAGCCCTTGAAGTCTAGCTCTGTCTTCCACACAGGGCATGGCTTCTGGTCTTCCTCACTGCCATCTTGCATTCAGAGCCAGCTGTCACTTCCTGATTACCCACAGCCAGTCCCTCACTGCACAGACTGGTCTTTAGCCTCCTTGGAAGGTTGTTTCAAGGTTCTTGGGTAGGGGGAATGGAGCAGCCTGGTAGGGCAGAAACAGAATGATTTGACTTTCAGGTGAAGGTCTGCTTTAACAGGACATTTACTGGTGGTGGGTGGCTTCCCCCTGGCACTGCGATGTAACTGTACGCCACTGTTATGTGCACTGCATGTGCCTCCTGGGGTTCATGGTGGCGTGATCCATATCGGGCTGATGTGAATAGCCCAGATACCGCGTGATCTCTGTGAGATCAATGGTAAATTATAGTCCAGAATGCAATCAATTCAGGATATCGTTGTTTACTATTGTGTGTAATCTGTGGTTGGTCATCAGTGATCGCATTTTACTTGGGCCAATCACAGCACCTTGTGATAGCTGTGGACCAATCACAGCATCACGATCGTGAACAATGCATTATGAATGAACGCCATGCATGACAGTTCAAATGATTGCTGTTACAGTGATCATCACTGTAACCCACAAGGAGTGTACAAAAAATAAAAATCCCTTATCACCCCCACAAAGTAGTACGGTGTCACTATGCTGACACGGAACTACTGTGATGACAGGAAGTAAGAACAAAATGCAAGAATTTAAAATGGGGGGGAGTAAAAGAAAAAAAAAAAGTAATTTATTTTTATTTTTTGCAAACTGTCACCAGTTAGTATCCCTGTTCACTTCGACGCCAGTGATTTGATGACAATGTACTGCACTGGTAACCGTATGTTAGTGTGGAAAATTTATTTTTATTTAATTCATTTTCCAAAAAATTGTGACAAAATGATTACTTACTAAATTCCTTGGATTGTCTACTTGTCAAAATGTGTGTGTGTGTGGGGGGGGGGGGGGCGGGGGTGTTTGTACTGTCCTGCCATTTTAGGGCCTCAAGAAATGGTTGGACATGTATACTTTTTTTTAATTATACCATTGTTTGTAGATGCTATAACTTTCAGACCAACTAAATAATGTACTATATATATATATATATTTTTTTTTTACCTAAGAAATGTAGCAGAATCAATTTTTTAAAAATGATTATTTGTTTGCACAATTTTCAGTATTTGTCTTGTATAGCAAAAAAAAACAATGATCAAATACCACCAAAAGAGAGGTCTATTTATGTGAAAAAATGTCATTTGAGTACAATATATTATTACGGTGCAATTGCTAATTAAAGTAGCCAAGTGTTGAATAGCTAAAAATGCCCTGGTCATGAAGGGGGTAAAACCTTTCTGGAGGTTAAGTGGTTAAACATGATTCTTAATAGGAGTGCTGGTTTCACTGCAGAGATTAGCGAAAAGATGTCTCTTTATCTTGACACCTCATTATTGTTTAAGGGCGCCCAGGAGACATGGCGAGGGGTGTTCAAGGCAAGGGTCACAACACCTTTTTTAAAATTGCTTAAAAGCTGGCAGCCAGTATTAAACATGTAAACAACCCCCTAGCTGCTGTAGCATCTGGCAGTGTTTTTACATGCTGGGACTGCCACCCCTGTAATAGTTGGGGTAGCAGTGAAAAAGGGTAAATGCTTCAAGAAAGTCGATGTTACAGGAAGTGATAGGTGAATGCAAAGTAAATTTGATCCTCTTCAGTCGCTGTGGCCTGAACCTAAATCCTCAGGGTCTGCTTATTTTAGATGCTAGGGAGTGATGCTCCCTCTGCCATGCAATGGTGCTTGGTCTAGTAATTGGCTGCTAGACCTGTGCACTGTCACATGCTGTCCCTCAGGTAAATGAATTTGGGGAAAGCACCAACTCATTTGGAGATGCACGGAATGACCAGAAGTATACTCTGTTTTGAAAGCCTGAGGCTCCATTCACACCTGCATGATGTGCTTATGCACATTTTTTCCATGTGTTTTTTTTTTTTTTGCGTGACAGCATAGGAAAGCCCGTACACTGGAATGGATAAATGCAAAAATAGCTCCTGCACCTTTTTTGGCTGTGAGCCTTGCACGTTTTTGTACTGTGTGTTTTGCCGTGGTTTGTTACGCAAAAACACGTCTGCTAGCCCCGTTTGGGTTGTCATTAAGAAATAATGGCACCACAAGCAGGATGCATGTTTTCAGGAACGCACAAATGCAATTCGGGCCATGAAAGTGGAGCTAAAGTTTGCAATGCTCCAATGATCTAATGCATTTTCTCCTTCACTCTTCTTGATGCCGTTTCTTTGGCTGTCGTAAATGGTTGGCATTGGATGGCATAACCCCCATTATTACGTTCTACAGAAGACTGCAAACAAGCAGAGAAGTTTTTTTTTTTTTATTGGCGGAGACAAAGCGCGTTGCTTATAAATTAAATTTATTTTTATAGATTTTAGTTCTGTTTTAGGCCTCGTGTACACTGGGTGTTTGCCCAGCTCTTCTGAACTCCTTTTCTCCTGGCAGGAGAAAAGCAACTTAACCACTTGCCTACACTTACACCCCCTTCCTTCCCAGGCCATTTTTCAGCTTTCAGAGCTTTGAACGACAATTGTGCAGTCGTGCTACACTGTGCCCAAAGAAAGTTGTCATTGTTTTCTTCACACAAATAGAGCTTTCTTTTTGTGGTATTTAATCACTGCTGGGGTTATTTTTATTTATTTTTTATTTTTATTTTTTTTAATCTATGGGGAAAAAAAATTTCTTTTTTTTTCTGTCGGTAAATTTTGGAACTAAGTCATTTTTTGCCGCCATTATTGTAATTGGGGCACTGATTAGTGCCCTGATTGCATTCTTAGATGTCCCCCTGCGTGGAGATGCCACTGATTGGCTCTCCTTGCCATATGCACCGTCAGTTGGAAGCGAGGAGCGACGATTACCGTCACTTCCTTATTTACATGTGACTGGCTATGATTGGACACAGCCGATCACATGGTTAACCACTTTCAGACCGGACCATTTTGCTGGTCAATGACCAGAGGTCTTTTTACAATTTGGCACTGCGCTGCTTTAACTGGTAATTGCGCGGTCATGCAATGTTGTACCCAAACAAAATTTGCGTCCTTTTCTTCCCACAAATAGAGCTTTCTTTTGATGGTATTTGATTGCCTCTTCGATTTTTATTTTTTGCGATATAAACGTAAAAAGACCGCAAATTTTGAAAAAAAATGATATTTTCTTTTTTTTGTTGTTAGAAAAATCCAATAAACTCAATTTTAGTCATACATTTAGGCCAAAATGTATTCAGCCACATGTCTTTGGTAAAAAAAAAGTCAATAACTGTATATTTATTGGTTTGCGCAAAAGTTGTCACATCTACAAACTAAGGTACGTTTTCTGGAATTTACGCAGCTTTTAGTTTACGACTGCCTATCTCATTTCTTGAGGTGCTAAAATGGCAGGGCAGTACAAAACCCCCCCAAATGACCCCATTTTGGAAAGTAGACCCCCTAAGGAAATTGATAAGTGGCATGTTGAGCCCATTGAATATTTTTTTACACAAAGTTGTCACTAAATGATATATTGCTCACACATGCTATGGGCATATGTGAAATGACACCCCAAAATAAATTCTGCTGCTTCTCCTGAGTACGGGGATACCACATATGTTGGATTTTTTGGGAGCCTAGCCGCGTACGGGGCCCCGAAAACCAAGCACCGCCTTCAGGCTTTCTAAGGGCGTAAATTTTTGATTTCACTTCTCACTACCTATTAGTTTTGAAGGCCATAAAATGCCAAGATGGCACAAAACCCCCACAAATGACCCCATTTTAGAAAGTAGACACCCCAAGCTATTTGCTGAGAGGCATGTTGAGTCCATGGAATATTTTATATTTTGCCAGAAGTTGCGGGAAAATTACAAACTTTTTTATTTTTTTTTTTCACAAAGTTGTCACTAAATGATATATTTCTCACGCATGTCTAAGGGCGTTGCAGTTTTGAAGGCCATAAAATGCCAAGATGGCACAAACCCCCCCCCCCCCCAATGACCCCATTTTGGAAAGTAGACACCCCTAAATTTAGGGGTACACTAGTGAGACTAGGTAATAAATGGCGGGTGCCCTGAAACTATATAAAAAAATAACTAACCAACCAGCGTCACCTGTAACAGTTATATGGTGATCACTGGTGAAAGGGTTAACTAGGGGGCAATCAGGGGGCTTTATGCAGTAGTATATGGGGGTCCCTGGCGCTATAAAAAGCTGCAGCGAACCTAAATACCTACCTGCCTAACTAGCGTCACCTGTGACACTAATACAGCGATCAGAAAAACGATCGCTTATTAGGCTGGGTTCACACTGGAGCGATGCGGGAACGCCACGAATCGCGGTGGGTTCCAGCATCGCATGCCTCCCGGCGGCAGTTCTCACTGCCCTATGCGAACTGCTGGGAGTGTCAGTGAAATGTTAATGACACCCCCAGATCAGTTCGCATATCGCAGTGCGATCTGCAAACTCGGATCGCATGGTGTGAACACCCATGTGATCCGATTCTGCTGCGGACCAAAAAAAGGGTCCCGTGCGAATTTGCGGCGGGTGCGGCGCGAATTCAGCCATACTATCTGTATGGCTGAACTCGAATCGCACAGAGATCGGATGTGATTTGCACTGCAGTGCGGTGCGAATCACATCCGTTCTTATAAACCGCTGCAATGTGAACCCAGCCTTAGTGACACTGGCGACGGGGGGTGATCACGGGGTTAAACCTTTATTGGGGGGGTAAGGGGGGTACCCTAGAGCTAAAGGGACAAACCCTAACTGCCCTAACAGTTATTACAGTCACAAATGACACCAATGCAAAAAAAAAAAAAATGCTATTGGTGTCACTGTGACTGGGGGGGCAGGGGTGATTGGGGGGGTGATCGGGGGGTGAAGGAGGGGTGTGAGCGTGCCTGGCATGTTCTACTGTGAAGTGTCGTGTTGGTGCAACTCACCGATTCTCTCTCCTCGGTGCCGGAATGAAAAATACCGACACGGAGGAGAGATTACATCACTTCCTCTCCTGTGTTTACATTACAGGAGAGGAAGTGATGTCACGCCTCACTTCCATTCGTCAGGAGCGATCGAGAGGGGGTGGCCATGAATGAATGGCCGCCCCCTCATCCCGGATCGCTTCTGAACGAAAACCGACCGCCGCTGGCACCGGGGGGGGGGGGCCCAATCGGGCCCCCCACCCGCGGGAAGGCAGGGACGTACAGGTATGCCCATATGCCTGCCCGTGCCATTCTGTCGATGTACATCGTCGTGCGGCGGTCGGCAAGTGGTTAAAGTGCCACGGACACTGCTCTCTACAGAGATCGGGTTGCTAGGACATGGCGCAGCCACGATTGTCGCACTGCACAGGTGCACGAGAGTCATGGCGTCGTTCCAGAACGAGAGCCACACCGCCCCACCGTCATTTGACGATGGGTGGGCAGCAAGCAGTTAAAGAAGTTGTAAAAGTAGAAATCTTTTCTGTGTAGTAGCCCCCTAATTACTTACCTGAGCCCAATCTCTCTCCAGCGATGACCACAAATGTCTAAGCCATCCAGGACACTGGAAGGGGGGGAGGGGCAGGAGCATGAGCACCAAAGAGGGACACAAGAGGAGGAGCTTCCGGACTGCACAGAGGAGGCAAGTATTGGGCCCCTTTCACAAGGATGATTCATTCAGGTCTACCTGTCAGTTTTTTAGGCAGACATGAACAGACTCTCCATAGAGGTCTATGGAGGGACGGATGTCAGCGGTGACATGTCTGCTGACATCCGACCTGCTCCAATCCAGAAAAGTGTGGCGGAGGAAAAACCTACTTTTCCATCTGTCATCGGATCTAGTGACGACGGACTCTACGTTCCGTCTTCATCCGACCTCCCCATAGAGGAGAGCAAGACTGTCTGCTCTGCATAGCGAGGGATTCCCTGCTGAGTAACCAGATTCCACTTAGAAGCACCCATATCAAAGGGGCATAAAGAACACCCTGAAGGCCCTGTTTTTTAAAATATGTTCAGGTGCATCAAGCGTTTGGGCATTCATTCATTCCATTTGCCATAATATTGAGCTCTAAACGCCTAGCATTTAGGTGCGTCTGGTGTTTTTTCTGCTGAAACTTTCCTTGCCTGAACTTGCTAGTGATTTGGGGGGGGGGGGTGCCTCTAAACCCCCCTGTAAGCACCTATGTGTGCACAGGCATGTTGGCTAACACAGAGGGGTGTTTTGAGGCAGAAAAATAGTCAAATGTAGGGCTGAAACAACTAATCGATCAACAACTAATCGATTATGAAATTAATCGATTACTATTTTCATAATCCATTAATTGGCTAGTCACATAATGGGGTTAAAGAAAAAAAAATTAGCCATTTATAGTACAAAAAGAGAAAATTGCTACTGTAAATATTACTGACTGTTCTACAGTAAATTGAACCCCTTACAGTAGTGATTATCTGCTTTTTTTCTACTATAAAGGGCTAATTTTCATTTATTTTTCTAACCCCATTATGTTACTAAACGTCTTAGACCTGGTTCACATCTATATGTTTATTGGTGCTTTTTACAGAAATGCACTACAGTTCATTTACATGGTTTCCTATGGGACACGTTCACATCTGAAAGGGTCGGGGACTTTTAACGCAAAATGGTGCTTTATTGGTTCAATATACTTAAATGGAGAAGCTGCAGAAAAGCGTGTAATGCGTTTTTGCATCAATTTGTGTTTTTTAATCTGTCCAAAAAAATGCAAAAATACAAATTGCAGTAAAATCATGTGCGCAAAAATCAAAACGCACTGCAGAAACCCATCCAAAGCAAACTGCATAGGTGTGTACCGAGCCTTATGCTGGCCACACAGATCAGTTTTCAGATGAGAATATTCAGACGAAAAATCTTTGTACATTCGCTGAATGAAAGAATTTTGTTAAAAACAAGTGAAATTTTCAAACATTCTGTTTTTAAAATGAATGTAATTTCTGAACGAAAACCACATACTGTCTGAAAATTCCTTTGACTAGGACGTTTTCTATTTCCAAATTTTCCTGTCACTGTGGTTGAAAATGAATGTCAATTTGACCCACTTTTTTATTTTTAAGGTTATTAACTGATTAATCGATTAATCGAAACAATAATCGGCTAACTAATTGATTATGAAAATAATCGTTAGTTGCAGCCCTAGTCAAATGCCCTTAAAAGCAGCATTCCGGACACCCAGTGTGCATGAGGCCCTAAAGTGTATGTCAAACAAACTTTCTTTTTTATTAGTTTGGATAGGGTGGGGAAGGGAAAGAACTGTTGGATTTTTAGTGCAGCACCACAGCTTATTTTTGTCAGACTTTGTAACAGTGGTGGCTGGTGCTCCTTTTTTGGGGGGCGGCAGCAAACAAACCCCCAGGTTAATGACCCATCAAAGATATAGCTCCATCCTAGAGAACAAAGCAGATAAAAGCATTGTCGGAGGAAGTCATCTTTGTGAGAGGTAAAATATAACTTGGAAGTTACACCCACACATTGCTTGGTGTGTGCTTATCGCAAAAAATATCTGTTGCTAGGTATATTTGTATTTGTGAAATATAAGATTTCTGTACTGCCAATGAACAAAAGGGATGTGGTTGCAGAGGTTGAGGTATGTCACAATGATAACATGCCATACTTTTATGCCTGTTGTGCTGTAAGGGTGATCAGTACTGAGAACAGATCCATAAAGCTGGTGTCATTGTATACGTATGGCAAGGGGGAATGTTGCCTCTGAAATGTCATGTTACATGTTTTTGTACTTTTGATATGCTGAATACATTCATAGGGAATATTCTTGCTAGTCATCAATGGTAATCCATCTGCGAAGTGGGTGATTGGTGTTTTTCAGATCAGCTATGGCCATTTTGTTTTGGCTTGTGTGCTGTCCATTTATAACCACTTTAGAACTGCCTGCATTGTATTGCAGAAGGGCAGCTCCTACAGGCACAATAGAAATAAGAATATAATATAAGAAAAATTTCAATAAGAAATTTGAATATATATATATATATATATATATATATATATATATATATACAATTTTATTTTTGGATATGTTGTATAGCAGAAAGTTGTGTGATTTATTTATTTTTTTTATTTTATTTTTTTCCCCTTAAGCATTTTTCTTTTTATATAATAAAAAAAATCCCAGTGGTGATCAAATACCACCAAAAGAAAGCTCTATTTGTGTGGGAAAAAACATGATATAAACTTTGTTTGGGTACAGTGTTGCATGACCGTGCAACTGCCAGTTAAAATAGCACAGTGCCGAATAGCAAAAAATGGCCTGGTCATACATGATGTAAAACCTTCCGGGGGGTCAAGTGGTTAAGTGGACATATCCACTCTCAAATGTGATTTCTTGAAGTTTGTGAAAAATACAATTAAATGTTTTTTTTCGTAATGCATGAAAGTAATAAAACACTTTGCCAAGGCAGTAGCTATAACTAGTCTTTCCTGGCTTAGGTCTTTTACAATGGATCCAATGTGAAACAAGTGGATGTTCCTACAACTACGGGAATGTTTGGTATCCTAGCAAGTCATGTCCCAACATTGCAAGTTCTCAGACCTGGACTTGTCACAGTGTTTGCTGATGATGGATCTGCAACCAAGTACTTTGGTGAGTGTCTCTGAAAAACAAAGCACTGCCTCACGAAGTATGTAGTTAAAGTGGAACTAAACCTTTCTATCCTTTACAGCCAGGGAAGCTGCCATCTTAGCCTCTGTTTGATCTGTGGTTGCCATGGTGCTGCACTTGTGATCAATTATGAAACCAGCCATTTGATAGCCTGACAGTTCCTTCGGAGCACAGGCAACTGTGACTGTTAAAATTCACAGCATGCTTTGAATTTTACGTTTTTGGGAAACTGTTAAACTGTTCTGCTTTAGTATTACATTTTGTATGCCAGATGTTCATAATTTTTTATAGATTTATTTTTTTGGCTATCATTGAAAATCTTCAGCTTAAACTCATGGGGTTTGGGATAAGTACAAGCTGTTACATCCAATATCTTGTATATTTAGTTAGCAATATTTGCACAAGGCCATTAAGGTGTCACTTGCTTTACAGCTCAGTCCCCTCTTATTTGTTAATTTTGTTAAAAATGCATCGAGGAAGTGTGTGACACCATCCTTTTGTCATAATAGATAAGTGGTACTGTAAAAATGGTTATGCCTTACCGCTGGAGCTTGTGAGCAGTCTGCCGCTTTTAGCGGTTGTGGATTCAGTGTCTTAAAAAAGAACAAACCTTGCTGCATTTTTTCAGCAACACTTTGTATGGGAATGAATGGTAAGGCATGTAAAATGTACAACACCGAAACTGCACCCCGTGAAAAGCACAAAAGTGTAATATTCATCATGTCAATCAGCTTGTCTGTAACTATACAAAACTGGAATATCACTTTTTTTTTTTTTTTTTGTATAATCTTATAATGGAGAAAAAGGAAAAGAATAATGGACATGGATTCCATGAGAATAAGACAAAATCTCAATACAAATGGCAATTCAGATGGTAACAAACCATATTAGTTCTTCTAAGTCTAAATTTTCGTCCTCCCCAGGGAAGGGGGTGGGGGGGGGTAAGCTACCCCACTTGTTTAAAGGTCACTTTGGATTGCGCTGGCATAACTAGGCAGATACATGCTACTGCCCAATGTTTCACTAAGAAGCCTGCCCCTGTCCGCCCTCATGGGAGAGGGGGGGGTGGGTTCCGGGAACCTCCATCTGCCCCTCTCCGGCCAACATGCGGCCCGAGGGCAAACATGAGGAAGACAACATTCTGTTATGGTCCCTGCCTCCTCTATAACATGGAGAGGAGGCAACAGATAATGTAGTGAGTGATCCCATTCGCAGAACGATATCCAATTTTGCTAGGTAGCCTGGACCCGATTGTCATAAGATTCCATAACACAGAAACCAGACAGGTAAAGAGAATAGAGAGGTTGGGGGGAGGGGGAAAGAAGGGTGGGAAAGAAGCTCTCTCCTCCTAGCACGCGCCCATGTTCCTACTCATAAAATGTTTGGGGTGATGTCCGGCCGGTAGCCCACATTTCAGAAGGGGCCCAGATGCTGTACAAGCGGTGACCCCACCCGCATTGTGGTCCCTATTCTAGATGTTTTGATATTGCCGACCAATACGTCCCCCAAGGGCAGGCTCAGCCAGCTCCAGCAGGGAAGTGTCCAAGCTGGAGGCGACTTATCTCTCGTCTGACATGTGCTGTAGCCAAGGGGCCCAAATAGCGTCAAACTTCTCCTTGGAGCCATTATAGGTTGCTACCCTTTCCTCAGCTTCTCTAATCTCCCTCACCTTCCGGATCCACTCCTCCCTGCCGGGAACATGTGTCTGCTTCCAGTAAGAGGGGAGCAGGCGTTTAGCTGCATTTTAGGAAGTGTGGCAAAGCACTCTTCCAGTATTGACTGACCTGCATAGGATGAACATGAAAAGGGAAGTGCAGGCGAGAGAGGGAACGTCGGTGCCCAATATATCCTGTATCTGAGTTTTAATTTCCTCCCAGAATGGCTTAATTTTTGGGCACTCCCACCATATGTGAAGTAAGGTGCCCCTGTGGCCACATTATCTCCAGCAATGGTCAGACATTGTGTGATATATCCGGGATAGGGCAGCCGTCATCCTGTACCAGCGTGTCAGTAGCTTGTAGTTAGTTTCTTGCATTCTAGACTCAATAGTGCTAGAGTGCGTTAGCCGGTACACGAGTCAGCTGTTCCCCAGTGAATTCCTTTCCTAGGTCCCGCTCCCACCCCCCCTACAGGGTGCTAATAATCCCCCCGGGAGGGTACCAGGGGATTGCATCCCGGAGTCTCATCAAAAATAGCTTTGCACCATCACTCTCAGCCCTGATAACAAAAATATGCCTGAAATCTAAGGGGGGCAGCAGCAGTCCTATCTCAGCAATGGACCTGAGTCAAAAAGCAAGGCTTCCCACGTCAAAGCCATCAGGCTAGGTCCAATCAGGCTTCCAAAAGGCATGTAGATGGAAGGGATCCTCGGTCTCTAGCGGCGAGCTGGTCTGAGGGGGTACTTTGTGCACAACGTCTGTTGCCCTTGGAGCAACCCTTGACTCTCGCAGTCTGCCATGGCTGGGGAAGGGATACAGCAGGCAAGTCCAAGTTTCCACGCCAATCCAGAAAAAGTCCACATCACCAAGCTGCAGAGTAGAAAGGAAATGTGGCAGATCGTCCTTATTGCACAGTGTAACCTGACGCCCTTTGTGCGATACTTGCTAAAGGGGAACCCCCAATGGGAGGTGAGGCCCGCTTCTTGAATTGCCGTCAGTAAGGGGCGCAGGGCTCTGAGATGTATTGGGATGCACCTGGAGAGGTCTTGGTAGAAAAATAGCTTTGCACCATCAGTCGAAGTATGGCTTGTTCTCTCTCTGTTTTCTGCATTATGCGATCTTTCAAGGTTTACTTATGGAGTTTACAGATAATATCCCGAGGGGCTTCAGGGTCCTGTGACGGTGGTTTCAGGGATCTATGTGCCCCATCAATTTCTATCTGCGCACTGTCAGGCAGACCTAAAATTTCCCTGAACACCCCAACCAGTGATGGAATGATATCTCATGGCCTCGCAGTGGCCTCTGGCAAGCAGCGGATGCGTATGTTGGCCCGCCTACTGCGGTTCTCATAATCATTAAGCTGGGAAATCGGGGCCTCCATTCTGTGGAGCACATCTCTCCTGCAGCCTGGCAATGTGGGGCAGGGTGTCATCAGAATGTTGCTCCAGAGTCTCTAGTTTGCCCCCCACAGGTGTGTGGTATCAGCTTTCAATTGTGCAATATCCTGAGTGAAAGCTTATTCAATCCGGGCTGTGAAACACTCCCTAGTGGGAAGAGACCCCATGTAGCGTTTGAGATCACCGTCTCCCAGCATATCTGCGGACTCAGAGCAGTGATCGAGTGAGGAGTCTAAGCCCGGGGGGGGGGGGGGGGGGGGTGCAAATCACTCACTGTTCTTGGCAATAGAATCGGAGATGCCGTCCTTGCTGGAACGCATGCTGTTTTGTGGCCTTCTTTCCCGCCACCATCTTGGGCTGGCGGGTCTCCGGGAAGTAGGTGGTCCCTGCCGTGCCCGATCTGCCCTCCTCTGTCCAGAACTTGGTGGAAGGAGGCTTATTCCCCCCCCCCCCCCCCCCCCCGAGTGCTCACTATAGGAGTTGCTTCCTACGGGGGTACTTGTATGGGCTCGCTCGAGTCAGGCTGTTTGCATCTATTCAGACACGCAGCCTGGTTTGGCACCACCCCCCATTCTCTGCTCACAGGTTTTTGACTGACAGCAACAGGAGCCAATGGGAGAGGGAGAAGAGCTGCCACAAGCATGCACAGCACTGGATCCAGACTTGGGCTAAGATGAGTATTTAGGGGGGGCGTGCTATAATTAATTTTTTTACCTTAACTGCTTGCCGCCCACCATATAGCAAAATGATGCCAGCAGAGTGGTTGCGATATCCTGACCGGACTTCCATATGACGTCGCCAGAAATGTAAAGGGCGACGTAAACTGTTGGCGCTATATAAATCCTGTATAATATGATAGATGGAGCTAAATACAGGGCAATCTGTAAAAGAAAACCTGTTAGTCTGCAAATAACTTGAGACTGGGGTGGAGGTTCACCTTCCAGCATGACAACGACCCTAAACACAGCCAGAGCTACAATGTAATGGTTTATATCAAAGCGTATTCATCTGTTAGAATGGCCCAGTCAAAGTCCAGACCTAAATCCCAATTGAGAATCTGTGGCAAGACTTGAAAATTGCTGTTCAGACGCTCTCCATCCAATCTGACAGAGCTTGAGCTATTTTGCAAAGAAGAATGGGCAAAGCTGTTAGAGAAAGGTGGTTCTACAAAGTATTTCCAGATATTTATTTGCAAAAAAATGTGAAAAACATTTATCGTTTTTCTTTCACTTCACAATTATGTGCCACTTTGTGTTGGTCTATCACAGTGATGGCGAACCTTGGCACCCCAGATGTTTTGTAACTACATTTCCCATGGTGCTCAACTACACTGCAGAGTGCATGAGCATCATGGGAAATGTAGTTCCAAAACATCTGGGGTGCCAATGTTCGCCAACACTGGTCTATCACATAAAATCCCAATAAAATTTTAGGTTTTTTGATTGTAACATGACAAAATGTGGAAAATTTCAAGGGGACAGTATAATGTGCTGAAATGCACATCACACTGTCCTTTCACAGTGGCTCATTGCAGCCAAAACTGACACCCAATGTGCTTAAGCTGATGGCACACACACATCTCATGCATTTATTGAACACACCCATTACCCACCCAATACAGGGCACCTGCACCCACTTCTTGCCCAGGCCACATTTCAGCTGTCGCACTTTGAATGACAATTGCACGGTCATGCTACACTGTAACCATGTGAAATTGTTATAATTTTCTTCACACAAATGGAGCTTTCTTTTGGTGGTATTTAATCCTGGGTTTTTTATTTTTTCCTAAAAAAGTGGAAAAGTTTTTCTTACAAAATTTACTGACAGTAATTCTTCTCCTTCACTGATGGGCACTGATGGGTCATGAATATGCCACACTTATGGGCACGGATGGGCAGCAGTGATGGGCGAGAGCGGTCGTTCTGGGAAGCTGTCATGACGTCCACCCATAACGAAAGCCACACCGCCCAGCTGTCATTTGACTGTGGGCAGGCGGCGAGTTGTTAAACATTCACCGTGCTGGAGGAAAAAGTGAATCCTTGCAGTTAAAGTGGTTGTAAACCCTTACAAACCACTTTGACCTACAGGTAAGCCTAGATTAAGGCTTACCTGTAGGTCAAAGCAATATCTCCTAAACCTATATGGTTTAGGAGATATTGTGCGCGCAGGCGCACTGAGCACGGGAGTTCCAAAAATGGAGCTGCCGCATTTGTCGACTCCCGTGCGCATGCGCGGGAGTGACGTCATCGCGGCTTCGCCGAATGACAGCGGCGGAGCTGCGAGACGCTACCAGCAAGATGGATGCAGCGGACTACAGGGGACAGCGGCGACTTCGCTGGTTCCTGTGTCAGGTAAGTGACACATAATGGGCTACTATGCGATGCATAGTAGTCCATTATGCTTTACCTTTGCAGGGAAAAAGAGGAAGTAAACTCATCAGGGTTTACTTCCTCTTTAATAGCTGGTTTAACTTTCTTTGGCAGCAGTAACTTCCAGCAAGCTCTTTCAGTAGCTCTGGATCAGACCTGCACAACATTCAGGAATTTTTTTTACCCTTCTGCTTTACAAAACTGCTTCAGCTCCAACATATTTGAAAGATTTCTGTTGTGAACAGCTCTCTTCAGGTCATTCCACAGCTTCTCCCTGGAGTTGGGGTCTGGGCTCTGACTGAGCCACTCCAAAATGCGCATTTTATTTTTCTGAAACTAGTCTGTGGTGGATTTACTTTGATGCTTGGGGTCATCCTGCTTCATCACATAAGCTTCAGCTGATGGACAGCCTAATGCCTCGTACACACGTTCCGATTATCGTAAGACCGATCGTTCACATTTTGTTGCATACAACTAAGATCGAATACAACAGTGCAAAATGTGTGTAAGATTTTTGTCGTACGATTCTGGAACAATCTTCCGTCGTGCGTAGCTACGTATTTTAAATGATGTCAAATACGTGTGACCTGTGTGTCCTTCTGGTTTATTTTCGTGCTTCCGATCATGCGTGGTGTTTGTCGAATGACATTTATCGGATGCATACTGTACTGGCTATACGATTGTCGTACGACGGGCTGTCATCCGACCAAAGTTTTCCTGTTTGTCCCTTCGGATTTGGTTGGACGGACTGTTGCGATCGGCTGTCGAAAGCTGCGTACTAACGATCAGATTATCGCACGATCTGTCCGAAAGCGACTTTTGTGGTCTGATAATCGGAACGTGTGTACGAGGCATTAGACAGATGAACAGATATAGTGTTGAATATTCTTCCCCAACAATTTAAACTTTTGTTTCTTCAGAACACAATGTTTTTCCAGTAGCTTTGCAGTTTGCCAAACTTCAGGTATGCTGCCGTGTATTTGTTTTTTTGTTTTGTTTTTTGCTTGTTTTTTAGTTGAGCAGTGCTTTCTGCCTTAGTGTTCTGCCATGGACATCTTGCCTGTTCAAAGACTTGCATATGGTAGACTTATGTACACGGATGTTTGTTTTAGTGATGTGTTCAACTCTTTAGCTGTTAATGCGTGCCTTCTTTACCTAATTGAGTATTTTGTGTTGTGCCTTGGCGTTATCTTGGCTGGGCACTTTTAGGAAGAGTAGTCACAGTAACGAAACTGTCCTTTTTTTTTTTTTTTTCTTTTTTTAGACAATTTGTCTAAATGTTGAAACCATTTGTCTAAATGTTGACTAATGCAGGGCTTGACAAATTTTGCTTTTTTTTTTTATTTATGACCGACAAAACGCCCCCTCCTGCTGCGATCCGGTGCCCTTTACTGCTTACCGTGGCCGTCGGTAATGGCGGAGGTGATCCTCACCTGTCCCTGGCCTGACATGGAGATGAGTGAGGGGGGAGATGCCCCCCCCCCCCGCCTGTATCCAAGTCATTGCAGGATGGAAGCAACGTCAAATCTTTACTTCCACCCATAGCTCTTAAAAGGGACATTTTATTTTATTCTTTTCAAATGACAATTTTTTATTTTTACGCTTTTTTTTTTTTTTTTTTTTAAAGAACATGAAAAAATAAAAAATAAGTTAAAATAAATATATTATTTTTTTCAACGCGCCCCGTCCCGCCGAGCACGCGTGCAGAAGTGAATGCATACATGAGTAGTGCCCGCATATGAAAGCAGTGTTCAAACCACACATGTGAGGTATGGCTACAATTGGTAGGGCAAGATCAATAATTCTAGCCCTAGACCACCTCTGTAACTTAAAACATGCACCCTGTAGATTTTATTTATTTTTTTTACCGTCTCCTATGGAAATTTTAAAGGGTAAAAGTTTTTTGCCATTCCACAAGCAGATGCAATTTTGAAGCATGACATGTTGGTTATCAATTTTCTCGGCGTAACATTATCTTTCACAATATGAAAAAAAAATTGGGCTAACTTTACTGTTTTTAGTTTTTCATTTAAAAATATTTTTTCAAAAATAAGTGCCCTTGTAAGTACGCTGCACAAATTCGGTGTAACAAAGTATTGCAACGACTGCCATTTTATTCTCTAGGGTGTTAGAATAAAAAATATATATGTAATGTTTGGGAGTTCTAAGTAAAGGGAAGGAGATGGGCGGGCAGTGAAAACAGGCAGGGGAAGCTCCATTAGCATTGGTGGTTGTCTTGTCATACCGATGGCCACCACAAGCGGGCGCCATATTCGAGCAGGAACCATAGGACTGCAGAAGGCCGCGGCCTCAATTACTGGCGTGCCTCAATGCGATCGCGCCGGGGGGGGGGGTCTGAATTCCCCAGCTGTGCCACTCCAGGTGCCAGGTCGCTACTTCAAGTCGCAAATGCAACCTGGCGCCCAGGGTTTGTCGAGCCCTGGACTAATGAATGCCTAAACACTTTAAGATTGCTTTGTATCCCTTTCCAGCTGTAAGCTGATTAACTACTCTCGATTGTATGTCTTCAGAGAGCTCCTTTTTGTGATGCATGGTATATATCAGCTCATGCTTCTTATGAACAGCAATGTTAAAATGTTTGAGTGCTTCTTATCAATCAAACTAGCTCTAAATCACACCTCCAAAATCATTTCTTTAATTGGACTCTGACTAGTTTTTCCTTTGAAGTAACTAGTCTACAGGTTCACTTTTTCCACCAGCATTGTGAATGTTTAATGGGTGCGTTCAGTAAAGACACCAGAAATTAGCATTTGTGTTATCAGCTTAAGCACATTGTGTTTGTCTATTGCTGTGACTTGGATGTGGGTCACACCATATTTTATGAGAAATTACTGCAGAAAATCGGTTAATTCCACTACATTTATTTAGATAGATCTAAAAAGTACTGATCTCTGCAAGTACCACAATGACAATGAAATGATAGATGAGTTGAAGCAGAATACATATAGGAGTATAATAACTGTATCATTCTCTTCTTTTGTCTTAGTGAGCAGTGGGTCTGTGACAGTGAATGCCGACTCCTCTGTACAGTTGCTGGCTGAGGAAGCAGTAAAACTGGACATGTTGGATCCAAGTGTAAGTACAAAGCGAAGTACAAAGCTGTGCTATTACATGGATAAATGATCAAACACTTCTCTGGCAGATAGGGAGACAGGTTCTGCAGCCCTAATGAAGCTTTGAGAAGAACTACGCTGTATAATAGAGTTCTATGGTCACAGCATACACTCTTTCTGTAACATCAACATTATAAAACAGTGTGACAATCCAATGTAATCTTTCTTGAGAAATCTTCATGTTATGAGTGCTGCCTATCTGCTGGCCCATTGTTCTACAATTTTTTATTTTTTTTGTATTCGCTGCATGTTTTGCAGCTTTTCCTCTGCTGTTTATGATTTGATTTCTAGGTATGTTGCTGACTGCAAGTATTAAATCCTGTGCTGACTCCGCCTCCCGAAACTGCTCCTTGAAGGAGTTGTAAAGTCTCATGGTTTTTCACCTTAATACATTCTATGCATTAAGGTAAAAAATCTTCTGTGCTGCAGCTGCCTCCCTTTCGTTCCAGTGACGAGCATGAGCCCAGCAGCTCCAGCCGCTGTCTCGGGTTCTCATTGGATAGATTCATAGCAGCAGGACCATTGACTCCCGCTGCTGTCAATCAATTCCAGTGACATGTGAGCCGGGGACGGAGCCAAGTCCCGTCTGCGTCGATGGACACAGCAGCAGGACTTGGGAGCGTGCCTACATGGGTCCCCATGGAATGCGACTCTTCGTGGGGGCACTCAAAGAGGAGGGACCAGGAGTGCTGCCGGAGGACACCAGAAAAGGAGGATTGGGGCCACTTTGTGCAAAACCCTTGCACAGAGCAGGTAAGTATACCATGTTTTTTTTTTTTAAAGGAACCTTTACATACAAACACTTTAACTCCTATGTAGCTCAGAAGGCAGGCTCTGTGAAATGTGTGGCAAAGCAGCATTTTCCCACAGGGCATCGTGCATATGTGGCACAGAATTCAAGGAAATGGGGGACCTTTCACAAGAAAAAAATAATGAAAGCTGATTAAGGTTACATGAGTTTACATCACCATCTTCAGTTCCGTTTACGGCCTGTTAACGCACAGCATCTTCATCTTGAACTTAGGGTTATATCACCCCTTTAGGAGAGGACTAGGCAGAAAGTGTTAAAAACAGCAACACTTGCACAGTACCACCCAGGGGGCAGTCCTACTAGCTATAACCCCTCACTGCATCCAGCAGTGCAGTTTTTTTCCTGCCTAGAGTAGAAGGGCTTGGCTCCCAGTGGGACCTGGGAATTGTTTTTTTTTTCTGCATTTTTGATTCCTGTGATCTACAATCAACAGTCGGGCTGGGTGACAGGCTGGACAATATAGATCCTGATAGTCTCCCCAGCCTGGCCATCGAGCGCGAGCAGACCTTAGCTATGCTCTGGGTCGGCCACAACATGCCCTGTCTGATTCAGGGACGGCCGGTGAGCTATATGCTCCGGGGCACACATATGACCAGGCTACTTCTGTCTGTGTCAGTGTGCCATGGCCGACAGCCACCCCGTACTGCTCGGGTGATGGGTCTGTCTGTGGAATGCGTCCAGCAGTCCCTGCAGGAGGGGTAAGTGTGGTTCCACCTGTCTCAGCAGGATGGAGCAGCTGGGAGGTCGACTAGGGGGTCTCTCTCTCCCTTTCTTCTCTCACTGTCCCTTCCCTCCCCCCATGCTATGGGCTGCTATGTGACTGGGCACATGGGGGTGCGGTGCACATACCTGGCCGGGAGTCCTCTGGGGGGGGGGGGGGGGGGGCTCTGGGTCCTGGCTAGGGGTCCGCTCGTCGTCCTCCCAGTTTCTGGGTCCAGGGGGGTGCTTGTGGTGTGTCTGCAATGTGCGGAGGCTGTCGTACGATCCACAGCCATTTTTCTTGGGGTCGCGGCCATTTTTTTTTTTTTTTTTGATAAATTTATTTACAAGGAGTGGGGAAACCCGCAGCTGGCATTTTCAGACCCAAAACGCATTACCCCTTTGAGGAGAGTTTCCTGAAGAAATGGATGTCTCCTCCGATTACTGACATCCCCCCCTCGGTATCCAGGTTAAATAAGTTGACCACAATTCCGGTGCAAGGGACTCCTGCTTTCAAGGACCCTACCGACAGAAGGGCCAGAGGCGGTTGCCTGGCCCATGTTTACGTGGTGGGGTCAGCATTGCGGCCAGTGTCAGCAGTAGTGCTACGTCGCCTGATTTGGCTGAAACGCTGGTCTGTGGACCAGGCATCTAAGAAAGCGCTGGCGGACTTGCCCTTTCAGGGAGAGAGGCTATTTAGAGCCTCACTGGATGACAACATTAAGAATGTTTCTGGGGCGTAGGCAAGGGCCCTCCTTTTCCGCTCAGAAGCTGATTTTTTATTTTTTTTGTCTGCCCAGGTCGGCAGATGAGCGTTCCCAGTCCGACAAGGTGCCTGCTGAGGGACAAAGGCATCCCTGGTTTCACAAGCCTGCAAGCAAATTTGTTACCACATGAAGGTTTGCCCCTGCCCAACTCTCGGCTAGGGGGTCACCTTTGGGAGTTTGCAGCCCGGTGGACCTCCCTGCTTTCCGACCAGTGGGTCTGCGAACTGGTTTCTAGGCCGCCAAACTGATTTTTGATTTTTTTTTCCCCTTCAACCTTCATCATCTTCCGGCTTGTCGGGAAGCCCTGTTTGGGGCAGTACAGGACCTGCTGTTGCGCAGGGTGATAGTGCCTTTACCGACGCTGGAAAGGTTTCAGGGTTTCTACTTCAATCTGTTTGTAGTCCCAAAGAAGAAAGGGGTCTGTCCGGTCCTGGACCTCAAGGCCCTCAGCAGCTTTGTGAAAGTACAAAGGTACTGGATGGAATCGGTTCGCTCATTGGTTGCTGTACTCCATCAGGGGGATTTTCTGGCATCCCTGGACATCAAGGATGCATACATACATGTCCCCATATGCATACATGTCTCCATATGCATCAAGCATCAGAGGTTTCTGCGATTTTCTGTCGAGGACGAGCACTACCAATTTGTAGCTCTCCCTTTTTGTCCTGGCGTTGTCACCGAGGCCCTTCACCAAGGTTCTAGCCCCAATGTTGGCTTTGCTAAGGCAGCGAGGGATCGCAATTGTGGGTTACCTGGACAACCTCCTTCTGAGGACAGTTTCCACCTCAGAATTAAGGGAGGATGTGGCAATCGCCATGCAAACTCTTCGGGAGTTTGGTTCAGAAGTCGGTGTTTGTGCCGACTCAACGCCTGGAGTACCTGGGCCTGCTTCTGGACTCCAAAGAGGCGAGAGTCTTTCTCCCTTCGGACAAGCTGCGGTGGAGTTGTTGGTGTCCCGCAGGTGGTCGTCGCTGCTGCGTTTTTGCATCCTGGGTCTCATGATAGCCACTTTCGAGGCGGTACCGTATGCTCAATTCCACACTCGAGTCTTGCAAAAGGAGATCCTGTCCTAATGGGACAAATCTCTGTTCCTGGATTGTCAAATTGGGGTGAGCCAGCTAGTCAGGGATTCCCTGCTCTGGTGGCTGAGGTCGCCGGCCCTTCGGTCTGGGAAGTCGTTCTTCCTCTTCATTGGACGGTGATCACAATGAACGCCAGCCTGACCAGTTGGGCTGCCGTTTGGGGTGTACAGTCGGTCCAAGGTCGCTGGACCCAGGAAGAATCCCGCCTGCTGATCAACGTCCTGGAATGTCAGGCGGTGCCTCTCCACTTGGTCACAGAGGTTGCAGGAACGTCTGGTCAGGACGTGGTGGCATATGTCAACCATCATGGAGGAACAAGGAGCTGGGCTGCAGCACTGGAGGTCGCTCACATCCTGCGGTGGGCAGAGTGGCACGTGCCGGCTCTGTTGGCCGCGTACATTCCGGGTGTAGAAAACTGGCAAGCGGACTACCTAAGCTGTCAGATGCTGGACCAAGGGGAATGGTTGCTACATCCGGATGTATTACGGCTCCTTTGCATAAGGTGGGGCACGCCAGATGTGGATCTCCTGGCTTCTCGACTCAATTGGAAGGTACAGATGTTTGTGGCCAGGTCAAAAGATCCCTGGTGGTGGCTTCATGGGGACATTATTTGCCGATTTATGCTTTCCCCCACTCAAACTTCTACCACGTCTGCTTCACAGAGTGGAGGCCGAGGGGATTCTGGTAATTCTGATTGCCCCAGATTGGCCTCAGCGTCCGTGGTATGCCGACATAGTGCGAATGCTGGCGGATGTTCCTTGATGGCTGACTATGCAAGAGGACCTTTGGTTGCAAGGTCCAATGCTTCATCCTGCTTCACCGTCACTGGCTTTAACAGCATGGCGGTTGAAAGCCAAGTACTAAGGGATCGAGGTCTGTCGGATTCGGTAATATCCACTATGCTGAAGGCACGGAACTCCTCTTCTCAGGAGATTTATCGTATGTGGAAGGCCTACATCTCCATGTTTGAGGAGATGGGGTGGTGTCCACGCACGTACTTGGTTTCCAGGATCCTGCTGTTTTTGCAGCAAGGAGTGGATCAGAAACTTGCTTTAAGCACCAGTAAGGGGCAGATATCCGCTTTGGCTGTCTTTTTTTTTTTTTTTTTTTGTTCAGCAACCCTTGGCGACTCATTCATTGAGTACGTTTGTTCAGGGGGTTAGACATGTGGCCCCTCCAGTTCGACCACCACTACCTCCCGTAGGATTTGAATCTGGTGCTCTGTGCTTCAGAAACCGCTGTTTGAAAACATTAGGGAGATTCCCTTATTGACACACTCAGAAAGTAGTCTTTCTAGTGGCTATTACATCTGGCAGGAGGGTTTCTGGGTTGGCGACCTTGTCTTGCAAGTCTCCCTACTTGATGCTCTACAAGGATAAAGTGGTGCTGCGCCCGCAGCCTTTCTTCCAAAGGTTGTTTCGGCCTTTCATCTAAATGAGGGCATTGTGCTTCCGTCCTTATGTCCTTGGCCGCCACACCCCAAAGAGGTGGCTTTGCATTCCTTGGACATGATCCGGGCTCTGTGGGTGTATTTGTCTGCTATGGCTCCTTTTCGGAGGTCGGACTCGCTGTTTGTATCGGTGGCTGGTCCGAAGAAGGGACTGGTGGTCTTGTCGGCCACCATTTCTCAGGGGATCAGACAGATTGTGGTTCAGGCTTATGCCATAAGGGGGCGGGCGCCTCCCTTTCCTGTCATGGCACATTCTACCAGGGCAATTGGTGCCTCTTGGGCTTTCCAACATCAAGCTTCCGTTTCTCAGATGTGTAAGGAGGCGACCTGGTCGTCCATTCACACATTCACAAAATTTTACAAGTTTGATGTTAGCGCATCTTCGGATGCTTGCACTGTTTAAGGTTGCAACATGTCCGTCGAGGAGCTCTAGTTATGGGTGGAGTTATTTTCTTGCTATTCCCACCCCTCGTGTTTTTTTTGTTTTTCCACACTGGGGACGTCCCTAAGGTCACGATGAAGATGCTGTGTCCATCAATGAATGAAAGAGTAAATAGGATTTTTGTACTCATTAATGGACACAGCACCCACCCCTCCTGTTTGTACTGCTTTTGACTAACTGAGCTGCTGGATGCAGTGTGAGGGGTTATAGCCAGTAGGATTGCCCCCTGGGCGGTACTGTGCAAGTGTTGCTGTTTTTAACACTTTCTGCCTAGTCCTCTCCTAAAGGGGAGATTTTATAACCCTAAGGTCAAGATGAAGATGCTGTGTCCGTCATTGAACTTCAGAGAAAAGGATTTTACGGTGAGTACAGAAATCCTATTTTTTTTTTTTTCACAGTGGATGAATGGCACTCAATGCTAGTGTACTGTTTGCAATGCAACCCAGACATTTGGTGCAGGGACTTGCAATTAAATGCGGACATACGTTTTATCACAGTACTTGGAGCCCTTTCACACTGGGGCGGTAGCGGTAAAGCGCCGCAAGTTTTAATGGCACTTTACTGCTGTTATTGCGGCACTTTGCCACTATTCGAATACGATTTTCCCCCTTAGGGTGGGACTTTATAGGCATGGATTGTGAAACCATGTTAAAAAAAATTATAAAAACATGGACTGTTAAACCAGCATACATTATACAACATCAGATGCAAATAGAGTGAAAGGCACACATGTGGACAATAAAATACTGTTTGCATTCGTAATTCCTATGTTACGAAGTAAACTGGCTTTGCTATTTGGGCAGAAGCGGGATGCTTTTAACCCCCTGAAAAATGCCCCAGCATGAAATCGATCTAAGGTAGGTACTGCGTGTTGCTGCACAACATCGCAGTTTACTGCGCTGTTTTGTGGACACGTGAATGAAATGTTGCATTGTGCACTTCAAATAGATTTGACAGAAAGAGGGAACTGTATAATGTGCTAAAATGCACATCACGCTGCCCCCTCACAGCAGCTCATTGCAGCCAAAACCGACAGCTTGCCTGCACATTAAGGTATACATTTATTAACCACTACTGGAAGGATTTACCCCCTTAATGACCAGGCCATTTTTTGCGATACTGCACAATAATGTACAAATAGAGCTTTTGGTGGGATTTGATGACCTCTGCAGATATTTTTTTTGCGCTATAAACAAAAAAGTGGAATTTAAAAAAAGATTACTTTCTGCTATAATACATATGCAAAGTATTTTGGTAAAAAATCGCAATAAGCGTATATTGCAAGATCAGGGGCTCAAATTCTCATGAATGAAAAATAAAGTATAAAAGATGACAAAATAAGGGTTAGAAAATAAAAAATGTAAAGTTAATAAAAGTCCTGTGTTAAAGGAGCCAATTATAAATGGTTTTTATTTATATGTAGACATTAATACAAATATTAAGCTGGCAGCTTCTTTCTGAGCTGCAATGAGACATGGAAAACATAAATTCCAGTCCATATCACAATTTCATAAATGCTGCACAGTGAAGATGAGATGCAATAGTTGCTCTCCGGTTCATAAACGTACACCTTAAGGGCCCTTTCACACGGGCTTGTCCATTTGCTCAGTGGAGGATTCATCCGCTGAGCAGGTGGATGACAGGTCTACACTCACTGTGCTGAGACGTACCTGTCAGAGCTCTGCTCTCCTCTATGGGGAGATCTGATGAAAACGGACCGCCTGTATGTTTTCATCCGATTTGCCAGATGAATGGAAAACAGGGTCACCATCTGTCTGCATTTCACAGACAGGATCAGATGGCAGCGGGTGTTAGGACATGTCACCGCTGACATCCGCTGCTCCGTGGGCGTGAATGAACTCCTTTATGTACATTTTATGTATGGCTCAATTTGCACTAGATCCACACCAAAAAAATCAATGTGCAGGGCCCCCCCCCCCCCCCCCCACACTGGAATTGAATCGCATGGGTGTTCAGACACATGCAATCTGATTCCACAGTTCGCACTGCATTCTGCAAATACGATTTGGAGGCGTCATTAACTTTATAATGACACCCACAGCTGTTCAGAGCGCAGTGTGAACTGCCTGTGATTTATTATTATACACGATTTATACACGATTTCTGATGCGGTGCGAAACCTGCACAGCTATCACTGTGGTTCCTGCACTGCAGCAATGTGAACCCAGCCTTGTTGTGTTGATGAGGGAATTGGGTGATTTCCCTTTCCTTCAGCCCATGGTTGAAGAAAAGAGAATTGCTTAATGTATGGCCAGCATAGTCTGTTATTATTCAACCTTCTTTTTTTTTGTAAAATCTTTTTTGAGTTTTTCAACAGCATAGAAAATCGCCCACACCCGGGCCAACAGTACCCACGCAGGGGCAAACTCTCCGCTACGGCTACAACCGCAGCAGGGCATATCAGGTAACACAACATGATCGGTCTGCCTCTGAGGCAACAACAGGCCTCAACCAGGCAGACCGATAAAAACAAAACTAAACGTATCTAAGCCCCCATGGGGGGGAGGGTTAACAGCAGGAGAATCCGTGCTCAAAAGCATAAGTACACGATGTCAAAGCATAGAAGTACAAGTAATACCTGGGTCAGTCTATTACCATATCAGGACCTTAATGTTGGTCTAAGGGTTAGTTACTGCATCAGTCGCCGTAGTGCTATCAGCTAACCAACAAGTCCACACCTTTTCAAATTTTTTTGGGCATCCCCTACCCTCGTAGGTAGCTCTATAAAGGGGCAAACTAGCATTCACTAGACCCTTCCAGAACGTGACAGAGGGGGGAGATGATTGCTTCCAATTCATCGTGATGGCCTTGCGTGCATAGTATAGTAGTAAGGATATGAGTATTTTCCTAGCTCTGTGGATTATCAACTGCTCCACCAGCCCCAGCAGACAACATTTAGGATCATAAGGAATACTAATCTTAGTAATGTTGGCTATTACCTGGAGAACTTCCTTCCAGTAATGCCCAATTGCTGGACAAGCCCAGAAAATGTGAAAAAACTCCCCTGGCTGATACGAGCATTCAACCTTCTTTAACAGACCAAACTGTCCAGCAAAAGTGGTAGAAGGTTAAACCAAACCATTTAAAGCAGAACTTTCCCCATAATTTAATAATATAATATTTCTTGGCAAGGAACATACGATCCACAGTAATAATTATGCTACCAAAATTTGTGAGTGCTGTAAACTGCCTCCAGCATTTCTACTACTTCTTGCCGGAGGCTGCCATTTTTCTGAAGCCCAGATCCCCTGCAGTAAATCATAAAAACTAAGCCTATCTATTTAACAGTTCCACTCCTGGAATGCTGGGATTGCCAACTGTCACATTTGCGTGTAAAAAAAAAAAAAAAAAAAATTCTATATACACGTATGTGTATATAGAATTTCTTTTTTTTTTTTTGTTCCTCAAGTCAGTTGCTGTGCCCTCAGCCCCTCTGCTGCTACATCAACAATATCTTTACTGGCATCGCTCCTTTCATAAGCTCATCAGGAGAGAACCAGAGTTTGGAAGCCTGAGGGGCTTAGGGTGACACAGATGCTGCAAACAACTGACCTTGTAGCTGAAATTGGTTGCTGCATTAGAAAAGATAACCCAAATTAAATTGTGATAATTGAAAATCTTTAGACCTAAGTGGTGGTGGGCTGCTTTACCCTAAAAAATGATCAATTTTCCTGGGAAAGGTCATTGCCATCAGCAGCAAGTATGCTATGCCACTTGAGGCTGAAGAGTATATTGTTTTCAGATAGACCTCCTTTCCACTGCTCACCCGGGCTCTCCCGTCTGCTGGCTATCCGAAGGCCCAAACAAAGCCAATGCTTCATCTCTGATTTAGTAATCTGGAAGCAATGTCATGACGTCGCTTCCGGATTACTGGCATCTTAAGGTGCCAGTTTTAAAAAAATAGAAAGTATTCAAAAATGCCGATCTTAAAGTTTTTTGAATACTTTAAAGTGCAGAGGGGCTTGGAGACTTATAGACCCTGAATCCCTCCAGAAAGAGTACCTGTCACTGCTTATTACTGTCACGAGATGTTTACATTCCTTGTGACCGCTAAAATGTAAAAAAAGTGTAAAAATTTTTTTTTTTTTTTTAAATGTACAGAATATCGTCACCCGATTTCGGCCTGAAAGGCAGTCTAAAAATTGGTATCTTATCGGCCCTGAAAAAAACGATATTGGTCGATCCCTATCCTGCATGTATCGTCTGCAAATATAGCTACTTGGAGACATAAGGACTGTTGCTTCTTTTTAACTTTTCTTGACAGATTGCAAAATCAAACCTGGAAAAAGCACAGGCAGTGTTGCAGAGTGCGGGAGATGAAGTGGCAAAAGCAGAAGCTTTGGTTAATGTGGAGGCATGTGAAGCCATTGTTAAAGCCCTGGAATGAAAGCCGGTATGTATCCATGTCATTATGCCCCCACTTTCTGCATTTAGCATGCATGATTTAATAAAACTTCCTTAACTGAAACCTGTATATTGACCTAGAACTAACCTCCTGAATAGATTTATCTTGAAATTCCTGTTATTAAGAAATATGGAAGCTGTTTGCCAACCTGATCTTGACAATTCGAGTTGGCGGTCTGTCTCTGGCTTTTACTACTTGGACTCACTGACCCAGAACAAGCATATTAGAGACGTCAGTGACATTCCAATTTTAGATCTTCATGCTTGTTCTGCGACTGTGATTTGGCCTAGGTTCACACTGATGCACTGCGAGTTGAATCCATTTTGCAGTGTGATTTGAAGGAGCAGCAGTGTAAGTTGATGCAGTTCAGACGCAATGTGTTTTTAATGCAATTTGGAGACAGCTGCAATTTCTTTCCTGGACTTGCGCTTTCTCTCTGTTGGGACGTGGTCCAGGGATGGGAGGTGAACAAAAAAGCAAAGACTTGCAGAAAATTTACTGGAATGATGCTACTTGAGGTTAGAGAAGCATGTTGCATGCAGTTACCATTAAAGTCTATAGAGCTAAAAATTACACCGGTCTAAAAATTGCATTGGATTCGCATTGCGTATTCAGCGGGTAAAATAAGTATTGAACACGTTAACATTTTTCTAGGTAAATATATTTCTAAAGGTGCTATTGACTTTAAATTTTTACCTCGTGGGTAACAATTCATGCATACAAAGACACCAAAACAAATATGTTCAGAAATTATTAAGTTATGTGTAATAAAATTGAATGAAACAGGGAAAAAGTACTGAACGCATGAAGAAAGGGAGGTGCAAAAAGACATGAAAAGCAGAGACACCAGCTGAAATCTTTCAGTCATTAGAAATCAATCCTGCCCCTTGTCAGTGCAAATTAATATCAGCTGGTTCAGTCTCAACTGATGGCCTATATAAAGGTGTCTCATTGCTAAGGTGTCACACAAAAAAAATCTCATAATGGGTAAAAGCAAAGAGCTCTCTCAAGACCTTTACAACCTTATTGTTGCAAAACATACTGATGGCATTGGTAACAGAAGTACTTGTATACTTCTGACTGTTCCAGTGAGCACTGTTGGGGTCATAATCTGGAATTGGAAAGAACATAATTTCGCAATAACTGGCCATGACCAGGTGCTCATCACAAGATTTCTGACAGAGTGAAAATATCAGAAGAGTTGCACAAGAGCCAAGGACCACTTGTGGAGAACTTCAGAAAGACCTGGAATTAGCAGGTACAATTGTTTCAAAGAAACAAATTAATACATTCAACCACTATGGCCTGTATACATGCTCACCACGCAAGACTCCATTGCTGAAGAAAAAGCATGTACAGCTTAACCACTTGCCGACCAGCCATCACAGTTGTACTGCTGCAGAATGGCATGGCTGGGCAAAACTACGTTGTGTGATAGCTCTTAGCCCTGTGGCCACTAGTGGGAGCACACACCCCTCCCCGAGCCAATGCGAGTGCCCACCGGTCTCTATCACTGCCGGGCTCCTACGATCACCGCTGAGACATGGAGAACCCAGAACTTGTGTGTGTAAACAGTGTCCGGTTCTCTGAGGGGAGAAGTTACAGATCGTCTGTTCATACAGTGTGAACAGCTATCTGTTATCTTCCCTGCACAGTCCCCATCCCCCTTCAGTTGGAACACAAACTAGGAAACGCATTAACCATGCCAGTGACATTTTTACAGTAATCAATGCATTTTTAATCGCACTGATTGCTGTATTAATGCCAATGGTCCCAAAAATGTGTCAATTGTCCGTGTCTGCCATAATGTCAGTCACGATAAAAATCGCACATCACCTCCATTATTAGTAAAAATAAAATGAATAATAAAAATGCTATAAATCTATCCCGTTTTGTAAACGCTATAACTTTTTTGCGCAAACCAATCAATATACACTTATTGAGCTTTTTTTTTTTTTTTTTTTTTTTTTTTTTTTTTTTTTTTAAACCAAAAATATGTAGAATACATATCGGCCTAAACTGAGGAAAAACTTTTTTTTTATATCTTTTTGGGGGATATTTATTATAGCAAAAAGTAAAAAAATCTTGCTTTTTTTTCAAAATTGACGCTTTTTTTTTTTTTTTTTTTGTTTATAGCGCAAAAGATTAAAACCGCAGTGGTGATCAAATATCACCTAAAGAAAGCTCTGTGTGGGAAAAAACGTCAGTTTTGTTTGGGTGCAATGTCGCATGACTGCGCAATTGTCAGTTAAAGCGTCGCAGTGCCGAATCGCAAAAAGTGCTCTGGTCAGGAAGGGGGTAAAATCTTCCGGGGCTGAAGCGGTTCTGTCCTGTACACAGGACGTTTTTTACAACCTCTCCTGAATGATTTAACTTGTCAGATAGTAACTAATGTTTAAAAAAGTCTGTTTTGCAGTGTTTACATGCCTTTTAGCCGTGTTTGTGTTTTAGAGGCATTGTTAACTTTTGACCATTTAAAAAAAAAAAAAAAAAAAAAAAATACGCCAGTAGACTAAATGCGGAAAAACACAAGTTACCACGTTTAGAAGCGGTTACAGGCGTTTGACACATCAAATGCCTCTGAACGTATGTCCTGAATGCAATTTATTTTTTCTTTCCAAAAAATGCTTCTAAACTCAACTGCTTAGAAACTACTATGCACGACTGTGTGTACATGTACTGATAAGATAACCTAGAGGAGAGTTTATGGGCAGCTAAAAAAAAACTGCTCCTAAATGTCCGTTTACCAGCGGCAGTGTACATGAAGACTTAGTTTGCTGCACAAAATTTAGACAAGCCTATGAAATACTGGGAGAATATAGTCTAGACCAAAATTTAACTCTTTGGATGCCATAATACACACCATGTTTTGGAGGTCAAATGGCGCTGCACATCACCCAAATTTGGTGATGGTGTGGGCCTGTTTTTCAGCATACGTAACTTTTTATATCATTGATGGAAGGATGAATGGAAAATTCAGACATTCTTGATAAAAATCTGCTGCCATCTACCAGGATGATGAAGATAAAATGAGGGTGGACATTTCAGCAAGACAATGATCCCAAACACAAAGGAAACTCAATTGTTTTCAAAGAAAGGAAAATAAAGCTGCTGGAAAGGTCCAGCCAATCGCCTGATTTGAATGCAATAGAAAATCTATGAAAAGAACTAAAAGATCAGAGTGCATAGAAGAGACCCACGGAACGTTCAAGATTTGAAGGCTGTGTGGAAGAATGGGCCAAAATCGCACCTGAGCAATGCATGTGACTAGTTTCTTCATATATGAGGCATCTTGAAGCTGTCATTACCAAGGATTTTGTACGAAGTATCACATTTCAGTTAGCATGTTCAATATTCTTTCCCTGTGTCTTTCCATTTTATTACACATAACTTAATTTCTGAACCTATTTGTTTTAGTTTCTTTGTGTGTATGGATTGAATGGGTTGTTACTGCCCATGTGGTGAAAATTTCATGTCAATGACGCCTTTAGAAATCTATTTACTTTCAATGATTCACATAGGGAGAAGATCCTACACTTCGCCCAGAAGTCATCCATGGCATCCAAGAGACCTGCTATAAAATCATGACCCTATAGTACAGAGTGCCTACTACTCTGCATCGCATCTTCCCGCAAGTCCCCAGTCTTTGCTGGCGATGTGGTTTGGAGGAGGGAACGATGCTCTACATCTTGTGGTATTGCCCCAAAATCAAACCCTACTGGCTGGAGGTGGCACACAATATCAAGCACCTGAGTGATGTCACTCTGGGATCCTGGGGCTTGCTTGTTGCACTTCTCTAAGCGATCCATCAAGAAATACAAAGTCTCCCTTACCATTCAGCTATTAAATACCGCCAAGGCATGCATCCCTTTGTGCTGGAGATTGGGAGATTCCACCAACGAAATCCCTGTGGTTTCCTAAGGTGAACAAACTAAGAAACATGGAGGATCTCACTGCCACCTTGTACAGAAGGGAGGAGGCCTTTTGGGAGACAATGGCGGCCATGGCAAAATTACATCTACACCGAAGCATACCTCCGAGAGGTTGCACTGCCTGATTAATCCTTGCAGCTCGAATTACTCCCTAGTCGGGGGCACCATCCTCCTCCTTTCTCCCCCCCTCGTCACTCCTCTACAGCGCTACCCTTTTACCTACCTTTCCCCCTATCCCCAACCGGGGAGTCCTGTCCCCCCCGCCCTTCCACTCCCCCTGTGCTCCCAGTCATGGGCCGGTTTAGTCAGATTATATGAATATCCTACTTTACATCACCCGTCTGTTGTGTCACATGGCTGAGCTCAGCTGGTACTTGGGAGATAACCGTCCCAGACAGCTGTGAATGTTTCTTACTGTATGGCCTTGGTAGCTATACTAGCCATAGTGGGTTATCAAGGTAACAGTCTGGAAGCCCCCCGGTATAGCGCACAGACTGTTTCGTCACACAGCCTCAACCTCGCATGTATTCTACAGAGTGCCTAACTGGGGGAATCGATATTTGACAATGCTGATATAACATCTAACCCTGTTACACATTTCTGTTTTTATTATAATCACTCATCTTTTTTGACTATTAAATTGTATCATCTTGAAAAGAAATTAAGGAATTACAAAAAAAGAGAGAAATATATTTACCTAGAAAAAGACGTGTTCAATACTTATTTTACCCGCTGTGTGTGAATGGCCTCCAAAAAAGTTGTTCTTTTACTTGTCATGCAATGTAGTGTGTTCTGGAATGCATTGGAAATAACAGTTTGAAACTGGGCTTATGCTGCTGTACACTGAGCAAATTTCAGCTGGTTCCTAATCAACTGGCTAAATTCAATCAGTGGGTGACCCTGTCGTTGCCATCCACTCAAAGTTCTTTGTCCCCTTACACACAAGTGGAGCGAATTGGACCCTCCATTCTCCTCTATGGAATGGCGGGTGTATACAGACATGTGCCTGCTTACAATTGCTGACATCTGATACAATCCAAACGTGTTCCCCATCAGTCTAGCAGATTGGATGTTGGTTGGGTGTAAATGGGCAGACGGTCTGTTTACATCTGATCACCTGCAGAGAGAGAGCGGTCTGTCTCTGCTCTCCGCATGGATATAAGGTTTTTGACTGAAAAAAATCCACGAAGCCGGAATTTTATCCACACAATAGTGCCTGCTTCCAATCGGATACAGGCACTGTTCAGGCATTCTGAAAGCCAGTGCAAGTAAGAATAATAGCCGCAGCAGGAGCACACACTTCCATGTTTGGATGGAGGCATCTGTTGGATCTTTCAGTCTACAGGCTTAATAGAAATCTATGGGTGTGTAAATCGGCATTTCAGAAGGAAAGGTCAGAAATGGTGGCCTCCCATATTTTCTCAAATTTCCTTTTTTAAAGTGAGTTTGTAGCTACAGTTCGCTTTGAAACCAAGGCATATATGTAAAACTTTTTTGCTGCCCACACCACTGAACTCTGCTACAGAAGTCTGCAGGTAAACAGACACTTCCGGGTCCCCTGCAGCTCACTAGTTCTTCCTGCTGACTGCCATATCATTAGTGTCCTCTAGTGACATTGAGGAACCATTGAGCTGTGGAGGACCTCGAAGATTGAAACTGTCGGAGGTGGCTGTTTCCCTGTGGATGTCTGCAGAAGATTTTCTCTGTATGGAAGTGGCGTTCTGCAGTGGCAGCAGAAGGAATGGTAACTATATTGTTTCTAAAAAGCCTTGACTTCAAAATTTTGTTATAGTTACAAGGTTGCTTTTATTTCACATACTGCTTACACTGCTGTTTTCTGTGGCTCACTACCCTGCATGCAACTTGATATTAACCTGTTATGTTAGAGTAGTACATATATTCTGGATGCCTACAATGCTGTTTGGTTTTGTCGTCCATTTTTAATTCTACTACTTTCGTTTTTTTTTTTTCCATCTATCGCCCTTCCAACAGTTCCCTCTGATTACTTCCTCTACAACATGCTTTAACCTCTGGCAGTCTTTCTGTGCATTTCCACCCACTTCTGACACATCACTCACCCACCTTGCATCTGGCATCCCTGCTCTTTGCTCATACCACATCCCCTCACAGGCATCCTTTATACACAGACATTCTGTGCATGTGCCCCCTTCTGTCTTTTATGTGCCAGATTGAATACATATTCTTGTCCCATATGCATCCTGCATATGAGGAATCTGAGTATACAGAGAAGGCTTTTCTAGCACGTGTGGAAGTCTCAATACAGTTACAATCTTAAGTTCTACACCACAGTGTGCTGGTAGCATATGAAAAGTAGACCAGATAAAAACATCAACATCACATTCATTTTTCACATATTTTAGTGTAGAGTAGTAAGGGGACGGACCTCATGTCTATTTTTGAAAATGGCTTTACATTTTTAGTGTGTGTTTTTTTTTTTTTTTTTTTTTTTTTTTTTTTTTTTTTTTTTACATTCAACTGCATTGTTGGTGGGAGGGGGCATGGAGAATTTTATACAGGATAACCCCGTTTTTGTAATCGCAGCTCAAAGCATCTCTTAAGTACAATGCATCCTTTAACTAGGATCCTCATATAGCGTTATACCACAAGGTGGCAGTAATACCCCAAGCTTACATATGATAAAAAAAAAATGCTTTAATGTCTGTCAGTAGCTGCAAATGTACCAAAAGAGATATTTTTAAATGATTTGTGATTCATTTTAATTTTCTCTTTCAGGAATTGTAAATCTTCAGCAGCACTGCTTCCACTTGCCGTCCCCCAAACAATAAAAAAAACTAAATTGTTGAGTTCTTGAGTCATTATTGAGTGTTGTGCAATTATGTTTTTTTCATCTAAAGAGTTTTCCTATTTTTCATACTGTGATGGTTTTTGATATATTTTTTTTGGTAGTGGTAGAAAAACCTGGTGTATGTTTTAACCACTTGCCTACTGGGCACTTAAACACCCCTCCTGCCCAGACCAATTTTCAGCTTTCGGTGCTCTCACACTTTGACAATTACTCAGTCATGTAACACTGTACCCAAATGAAATTTTTGTCCTTTTGGCCACAATTTATACTGCTACACATCTTTGGTAAAAATAACACAAATGAGTGGATATTATTTGGTCTTTGTGAAAGTTGGAGAGTCCACAAGCTGTGGTGCGAATCGCACAAAATTGATCACATCTGATGTACTGGTGGTCTATCTAATTTCTTGTGACCCAAACAAGCCAGGAAGGTAAAAATACCCCTCAAATTACCCCTTTTTTGAAAGTAGACATTCCAAGGTATATTTAGTAAGAGGCATGGTGAGCTTTTTGATGTCATTTTTTCCCACAATTCTTTGCAAAATGATTTTTTTATTTTAATTTTTGTCCACAAAATTGTCATTGTAATAGGTTATTTCTCTCACGTGGAATGTGTGTATACCACAAATAATGCCCCAAAATAAATTCTGCTACTCCTCCTCCTGAGTATTACGATACCACATGTGTGGGATTTTTCCACAGCCTGACCACACAGAGAGGCCCAACATGCAGGGAGCACCGTCGCATGTTCTAGGAGCATAAATTACACATCTAACTTGTTGACTACCTATTACACTTTTGAAGGCCCTGGAGCACCAGGACAATGACACATGACACCGACGTGGCACTGATGACACTGATATGTGGCACTGAGGACAGGTGGCACTGAGGACAGGTGGCACTGAGGACAGGTGGCACTGAGGACAGGTGGCACTGAGGACAGGTGGCACTGAGGACAGGTGGCACTGAGGACAGGTGGCACTGAGGACAGGTGGCACTGAGGACAGGTGGCACTGAGGACAGGTGGCAGTGGGGGAAGATGGCACTGACAGGTGGCAGTGGGGACAGATGGGCACTTTATTTTCCCTTTTTTTATTTATTTTTTTACACTAACCGCTGTGAGATCTCACAGCAGTCCATCTCTCCTTCCTCACACGCTGTCTGTGTGAAGAGGGAGAGTGGCGATGAGAGAGGATCTCATAAGTTTACATATGAGATCATCTCTCATTGGGCACGCCGATCGCGCTGTAAACAGCCACTGTGATTGGCTGTTTACAGCGATCTGTGACTGGCTGTGTCCGGGGGACATGGCCAGCACAGAACTTCCCCGATGCGCGCTCGCGGCGGCGCGCAGAGGGGAAGTAAACAGGAGGACGGCCTGGCAGTTGGCGTCCGCTCTGTAGCCGTCTTTCGGCTATAGGGCATGCGCGAAGTGGTTAAAGACGGTAACCTCCGTGGTGCTAAAAGAAGTTGGGCTTGTGTGTTTGTTTTTCTTCTTCTTTTCTTTCTTTTTTTTTTTTAAATCATACTTACCTAGGTGGATGTCACTTTGTTCCCTTGCCGACTGTAAGACTAAGAACTGAGCAGTCAAAGACCACTAATTGCTCTGTTCCCAGAGCCCCATGAGCAGAGAGCAATCCACCCACCCACACGCTCACAGTAGGGGGTGAGTGCTGGTTCAGGCATGTGGGCGCATCCACAAATTGTCGCGATCTTACCCAAGCCTGAATCAGCTCTGTGACATCTGCCGACAGCAGGCTTCAGCCCGCTGTCTGCGGAAAATGGGTCACACGAGGGCAGAACGAACTGCACTCCTGTGATCCACAGGAGAAATACAGTCAAACAAGCTATGGCTGTACTTCTACTTTAAGGAAAAAAGGGCTGTCCTCTTGGCTATTCTTACACAGCCGTCTTGTTGCCTTCAGGACTGTTTATCCTTAGGCAAACTATAAAACCCAAGAGAGTGCACTGACCCAAGTGCATTACCATAACTCAGTTTTTTTTTTTAGGTGAATAAGTAACAAAGCCAAGGTTTGGCTCTGAAGACGACAGCTAGACCCCCCAAAACTCATCAGCCATTCCTGTATGCTCTGAGGTCTTCCCATACCATCAGTGGATTATGGTGTATCTGCAGGGGGGTCGCATCAGATTTTTTTTTTCTTCTTTCTTTCATGCCTGTGCTTGAAATGCGTATTCACTTGTTACTTTTTCACTTGATAAAATTGAGTTGTGGTAAAGAACTAGGTCAGCGTGCCCCTTCTCCTGTGTTATATTTTATAAAAGGCATATGGGACATGCACTTTTTTTTTTCCTAGTGACATTGGCTTGAGCTTTGTATGCTTTATGCAGGAGTTGGGTTAAAGGGTACTCTACCAAATAAACCCGCTGGTGCTTCTGTTTTGGGTGGAGTGATAAGAGATCACCTTGTTATGCAGGAAATGGTGCATCTTCAAAAAGGTGTGGTAGCCTGTGAACTTACCTTTTCCCTTAAGTTACTTGTCACTGACTCCTGTATTCTCCATATAGACCACTCAGCCATAACTTTATGACCACCTACCTAATCTTGAGTATGTGCCCCTCCCCCTCTTCACTGTTAAGGGATCTGCTACTGACACCCTGGTGCCAGCTACCACAGCATACCTTTTTAGAGATCTAGATACTTCCATACCTTGATGGGCCGTTTTAATTCCTGTAGGTTGCAAGGTGGGAACTCCATGGATCGGACACACCAGAGATGCTTCATGAATTGAGATCTGAAGTGTTTGGAGGCCAGTCAACACCTGAACTCCTTGTGTTTCTCAAACGATTCTTGCAGTGTGGCAGATCCCATTACCCTGCTGAAAGAGGCCACTGCCTTCTGTGAATACAGTTTCCATAAAGGGGTGTACTTTGACATATACCTCCTACCAAAACCCACCGGTGGTGACAATGTAATATCCACATGAAGGGCAGGACACAAGGTTCCCAGCAGAACTTTGCCTGAAGCATCATGCTATCTCTGTTGGCTTGCCTTCTTCTATTGCTCCACGGTCTGGTTCTGCTGCTTAGGTGCTTTTGGCTGTGGACATGGGTCAGTATGGGCACACTGATTAGTTTGCGGCTACACAGCCCACATACCCCCCCACCTTCAACGCATCAAGTTTAGGGACAACATGCTGCCTAGTATATCCCACCGACCTTTCAGATGCCATTGTAATGAGTTATTCACGTAAACTATCACTGGTCATAAAGTTATGGCTGATAAGTGTCCATGGGGAAAACACTAGAGATCAAACACAGCTCTGCTTTAAGCACAACTGTAAACTTTTTATTTTTTCCAGGGCTACATAAAGTTTAATTGAATTAAAAATGTCAAGAGCTGAATATTGCTCCTCCTATGGTCCAGTTATTTCAGTAAATTAGTTTGTACTCATTCTCAGCTTTGTTTCTCTGCTCATTGACTACAGTCTCTATGTTCCTGTTACTTGCTTGATATGCAACTAACCGGAAAAAATAATTGTGATGCTCAGCTACACAATCTATCTATGTGTTGGCAAGCCTAACTTGCTTTGTCAGTAATGTTTAATGCCTTTCTGCAGTTTCTCAAGTTTGGGAACAGGTGAGACTCGCCCTAATGCCATGTGTCACTCTGAGGTCATATCAGGTTCTGTCACCAACTCCTCCTGTACACGTCATGTGTGACTCAGCCAGGCCATGACCGTGACAAACCCAACTTGAGTTAACTCATTCCGTGTTGCTTCAGAGCGTCTGAAATTTCACAAAGACTTTTTGGCACACCCTTTAGCTCCTCTGTTGTCCAACTAGCATTATTTGCCTTTTTTTTTTTTATCTGCTAAAGAAAATGGGGCAAGAGTTGTATGTCAAAGTCTCTTTGCTGAACAACCTACTCCCCCCGTCCGTCACATATGTCAGCAAGGTTTTGTGGCTGCCAATAGCCTTTCCTGTTCGAAGTGAGACTTTAATTTATTCTTCCTGGTAATAAGGTTGTTGGTCTTTTCAACCACAGGCGCACAAGGTATATGCGAACAGACAAGTCTGCAGTGAAAAGGTTAACTCCTACTACCCCCCTCCTCTCCTCCTTTTGTCCTAGCTCCCTTACAGGCTGTTCTGCTTTTTCTTGGAAGGCCTCCCCCCCAGCTATCTCCCCCTCCCCTTCATTCTCCCTCCCTGCGTTTTTCCCTTTTTATGATTATCCTCCCTCCCTTCCAGCCCATACCTCTCAGGAGTCCCCACCCCTCCACGTCACAGCTAGATAGCTTTCTTACAAGGCTGTACAGCGTAAAGGGGAGTCTGACGCACAGTGTTAACCGTTTACATTAATGGTCTCTGCATTCAAACGTCTGTGTGGCCTGTATTAACTGCCCTGTGTAAATACTCAAGTGCTAAATCTACAACACCCAACGTTTATACAGCAAAGCCATTCCACAGCAATGATTCGTCAGACTAGGCAAGCACATACTGTGCTTTTGGATTAGCCAGGCACATGTACAGGAAAATGACCAAGATGATACTGTATAATTACACACATGACACACGTTAATGTAGATGCACCCTTTATCTGTGGGAGTTCCAGATTTTAGGAATTTTGTTCCTGCCTTCTATGTCATTATATGGAATGTGCACATCCTGTGTGTCATTATAACCCACCCCTGAAGCGCACACCTGAACAGGTGACAGGATCTGCTGATGACTCCTTAATAAGACTGCCTCCTGCCAAGATGGAAATTTGTTTTAAATTTACTGTTTAATGTGAAATGCAGAAGACTGTTAAAGTGTTCATAGACCTTGGCTGATTGTTTGTGTCATCCCGATGATTGATTATTCAGAGTAGCTATTATATTTTTTATTTTTAGCCTGTCATCAATAAATATAGGGGAGGGCTGATCGGCAAGACTGTTTTCCTGGCCTCTTGCTCTTCCAGGATGAAGTCAATGCAAGTCTGTTTTAGGTCACAAATTGTTCTAACGCAATGGTCTCCAAACGGCGGCTTGTTGCCTGCCTTTATCTGGCCCTTGGGGCACTATTGCTCTAATTGACACCAACAATTGGGGTGTTTTTTCTTCCACTGGTACCAATGATGGGGCACTATTTTTCCCACTGACACCAGCAATAGGCCATAGTTCCTCCGATTGATATAAACAATTAGGCACTATTCCTCCCTCTAATACCAACGAAGGGCACTATGTAATTTTTTTTTTTTTTCCCCTTCCACTCGCCACTCCAGCCCACCTGAAGGACAGTAAACAGGCCCTTTGTTTAGAAAGTTTGAAGACCCCCTGTCCTAAAGAATGATCATTTGGAGTTCGAGCATATGTACGTAATCTCATACCTGTGGGCAGCTGAAGATAAACACAATACACCATTCTTTATTTTGGTTCATTTAGCCACTGTTTTGTAGAAGGTACAACTACTGACTCTAAAGTCATCTATGGACATAGTGGAGCAGTTTGAACTGCAGGTATGATCCAACTGCTTTAACACCAAAAGAATGGAAGAGCAGGACACTGCCAAGCTTGCAGTATTCACCATGGCAGGAGAAAAAGAAAACCTGGCCTTGGTTTGGCAGCTGGGGAATAATGGCAGTTGGCACAGGCTCTAAAATTTGCCCAATTGACGTTCATCACCACATTAGGCTCAAGAGGCACCCACAGAAATAAAAATGAAAAACTACTGGATTGCGCTACTGTCACGTTTGTCTGTAGAGACTCTTAACTTGCAGGAGTATGTTTTACTAATATTTTAAGGGATCAGTGACAGTTTTGTTTATCCACCTGTTCTGCGGTCTCCCGGCAGCTCTATCATCTCCCCGCATTGGTAAACCCCCTAGGACAAAGATATGCAATTAGCGGACCTCCAGCTGTTGCAGAACTACAATTCCATGAGGCATAGCAAGACTCTTAGAGACACAAGCATGACAGGCAGAGGCATGATGGGACTTGTAGTTTAGCAACAGCTGGAGGTCCGCTAATTGCATATCCCTGCCCTAGGAGAAGAGCTCTCCCTGGGGCTTACCGCATGGGTGAGCTCCCGGGTCTGGCTTTTGTGTCCATAGACACAGAATGCCGGACTCGGCCCCAGTGCCCACGTCATTGGATTTGATTGACAGCAGCGGTAGCCAATGGCTGTGCTGCTATCAATCTATCCAATCAAGAGCCAAGACAACGGGCAGAGAGGTAGAGCGTGTCTCCACCGTGGGAACGAACAGGCTCAGGTGAGTAAAATTGGGGGACTGGTCAGTGTCAGTTTTTTCATTAAGGTGAAAAAACACGAGGGTTTACAACCCCTTTATGCCTGGTACACATGGCAAAAAAATACTGAGCTTGTGAGAAGGTCCTGTATTAACGATGTGATGTTGGTACAGCAATCTCCCTGCTCAGCTATTGTTTTCTGACAGGGGGACTTGCCCCTCCCAGAGCATCAGCCAGCGCTTGTAGCTATTGGCAGAGAGTGCTGACCGGATGCCGATCGGCTGCTGTTTTTCCAGCATGCTTGTTTGACAGAAGCTTGGCGTGAGATCAGTTTTGGTCAAGCAAGGCCCTGTACACACAGGCCTTATGTCGACCGGTATCTACTGTACTGGCTGATTTCGGCCAATAGTCGGGGCTTTAACTGATCCTCTGCATACTGTGGCAGAACAATAGCCATGGCTGTAGATATGCCTACACATACTAAAGCAGCCTTTTTACACCCAAAGCAGACGACATGTCTATACAATTTTACTTCTTTAGCCGGATTTACAGTTTTTATTTTTATTTATTTCTTGTTTCACCAAGGGTTTGAACGGAAAAAACAAAACTGCTTCCACAGTTATGTGGAGGCAGCAATCTCCCATGCTGCGCTATTTTATTCTGACAGTGGTGATACCCCCCCTCTTTGAGCCAGCTGAGTTTCGATACATACATACCCAGCTTTATTGCCCATAAAATTTGGCACTACACGTTGTTTTAGAGCAAATATTTCAAATATTAGCCTAACATTTGCTACATGATGACTATGGTGATATGTTTCCTCTTTCCTGTCTGCTGTTTTCAGTATAGCACTAATGATTTCCATAGATACACCATTTACATCCCATGGACGTGTTTACAGGTTAAAGGTCCTACAGTGATACGTATGCGCACACTACAAGCAATGTTGAAGGAACTGATACATTTTCTAGTATGTTTTTAAGATTCTGGGAAGAGATTTATTGAGTTATTTAAACTGCAATGAACTGATCTGCCTGTTGATGACCACCTATGACCAGCCTTCAGTTTCTTGTACATGAGCTTTTTCTTCCCTCTATATCATTTGCTTTTCACTTACTGAACAAGTCAGTGTGAATACAGAGGGCAACTCAAAGTAAGCCATCAAGTTTTTTCCCAGAAAGAATATAATGCTTTTAACTTGTTATAGAGTCTGACTCCCTGGTACTTAAATCTGTTAACAAAATAGCTTTTTACAATTTGAAATTATTTTGTGCATTTTTGCAAGGAACTATGATGACTACCTCCATCCCTTTTTCAGAGTGGGGAAAAAAAAAAATATTACACACACACACAAAAAACTTAATGTCAAATGTTCATCTTTTATTATAAGCTATGAGCCAGGAGCAGGGCCTCTGGCCACCCTGGTTTTTCTTTGGATGGGATATTTCCATATATGGTTGAAGGAGGAATTAAAAGAGTTTGACTAGGCATAAGTCAGCCATGAATGTAGATTAATAACCAATATTAGGAATTTTTTAACCTATGTGAACACAGGAAAAATAAAAATAGATCTTCACTCACGGAGTGCCTATGGATAAATGTGATATCCATGAACAAATGACACATAAAACGGACATAGTATATTCACTTGTAATCTAAATTAAAAAACATACATGGAAATATTTGGTAAATCAATTATATTAGAATCAGATATTCCAGATCGGATGCCAATGATTGGAACCTATTTTATTTAAATATTTATTCTAGATTTCCTCGTGATTTCATTACTTTCATTTGTCCAGCCTGGACCAAACTATTTATTTTCATGCCAAAACAGAGTAGCTTCTGCTGTAATCCACTGTAGTAGCTTGTGCAATTAACAGTAAGCAAGGCTGTTTCATAGTTAGTAAGGTTGAATAAAGACACCAGCCCATCCAGAGTGAGTGCCTGCCCTTATCCCTGTACATTGCACACTCTCATTGGTCCCTACCCTCAAGGAGTCCACAATCCAAGGTCCCCATTCATATACTAGGGCCAATTTGGGACAGAAGCCAATTAACCTACGTGCATGACTTTGGAGTATGGGAGGAAACTGCAGTATCCAGAGGAAACCCACACAGGCACAGGGAGAACATACAAACTCCAGGCAGGTAGTTTTGTGCTTGGGATTCGAACCAGCAACCCTTTTTACTGCTAGGTGAGAGTGCTAACCACTACACCACTGTGCCGCTGTATTTCAGCAACAGTGTGATAGATCCCTCCATCACTCTTATTATAGAGAGAGTTGGTTGTAATGCATCCCCACCATTTGTGTGAAGCCTCGTCATTTTTCAAAGAACACAAGGTTTCCTTTGATTGGCCAAGTTAGAGATTGTGATGTCTCTCCCCTGCCAAACTAACCCCCCCCCCCTTTTTTTTTTTTTAACCTTGGCCATTTAGAGGAAGCCCTGTACTCTCCTAAGTGGTGAAGATATAATTGACTCTTTATCCCAGAGTAGAGGAAAAGTCTATTGTACTGCTGCCAGAACACCGTAGCACATAGGCCCCTTTCACACTGGGGTGGTGCGGGCGTCGGCGGTAAAGCGGCTCTATTTATAGCAGCGATTTACCGTCGGTCTGCGGCCACTAGGAGGGCGGTTTTAACCCCCGCTAGTGGCCGAAAAAGGGTTAGCCGCGATAGGGTTAGCCGCGATGCCCCATTGATTTCAATGGGTAGGAGCGGTTTAGGAGCAGTGAATACACCGCTCCTTTCACCACTCCAAAGATGCGGCTAGTAGGACTTTTTTCACCGTCCTGCTAGTGCACCGCTCCAGTGTGAAAGCCCTCCGGCTTTCACACTGGAGTGAACGGGGCTGTTTTTTTCAAGCGCTACACAGGCACTGTTTTAAGCGCTCTAGCGTCTGAAAACCACCCCAGTGTGAAAGGGGCCATACTGTACGTAGCGCAAGCTTTTACAGTATATTACAGCCTAAACAGCAGCCAGCTGGAAATGTAATAGTTTTCTTACATATAAACCGCTAAATACCTTTTCTCATCAGCAGTATATAGCAGCCTTGTGCCTTCTATCAGTATCTGGTTAAAGCTTGTATGAGGAGTTACTGCTCTAGCTATCCTATGAGGAAGCAGGACCCCTGACCCTCTGTCTGGATGGTGCTGATTGGCCCTGTGCTGATCACATGTATTCTCCAAAGAAAAACCTCTCTAGCAATACACACCAAACTGAGCATGTGCAGCTTGTCCCCCTACCCTCTAAAGATGAATTGGGGACACTGGAAGAAGGTGAGGAGACGGGATCAAACAGCCTTTTTACACAGTGCAGAGGATTAACCCCTTAGGTTCCACAGTGAATAGAACAAGCATGCTTTACTGCATATACAGACTGATTTTACTGTTGTGGGTTTAGTAACACTTTAATGGCTCGTTCACATTTGAAGTGCCTTTTGAAAAGCGATGTGTTGAATCACTCCTCAGAGGGCATTTGACAGGTCAGGAGGTGATCTGTTGCTTCCTCACTACCTGATTTAACTCTGTAAATCGCATGCAGTTGCGGGACAGTTGTGACATGGCCCTATAGACTTGCATGGGGCATTTTCTGTGGCAGTTACACCTGCCAAATGCGTCATGCTGTTACATTTTTGCGGCAAGCACAGCACCATGGAGTGTGTACAGTCCTGAGCAGCTGCATGTCTTAATTTCAGAGGCTGGTAGGCAGTTATGCACAATGCCTTAAAAAAATAACTTCTGATACAGGGTGCTGTCTTGCATGACCACCTGTATAACTGTTCATTTAGTCAAGGGAATCGGAGAAAAGCATGTATTGGCAATCCCCACCTGAGAATGCCATCCCCCTGGTTGTTTTGCTGATCCTTTACCTGAAGTTATTTCCGATCCACTGCCCTGGAAATTACTATGCAGGTCAGGCATTTAGTTCCCTTACATCATGCTTATTCTAGGGTTGTGAGTTGGTATGAAAGCCAAGAATGACAGCCGGACAATCTACTTGTTTCTCTCACACGCACAAAAACCAAAAGTTATAACCATGTCCAGATCTGCTGTCTGCTTAGTCTGACAAGCTGGTATTGAGTAGTAAGTGTAGGCTGAAGAAATGTTTTACCCTGTAAAGACCATTCTATGGAGAAGTGGTCATTATAAGGACATTATATTCTTAGTTTGTAGGAATTGGATGGTGCCTATACAAAATGTAAGCAATGTCTCCAGCTAGGAAGTGTCTTGTGACTGGCACACATTCAATACATGGTTTCCCATACCAGTAACCTTTGTTTCTGGACACTTTACTTCATTTAAACTGTGCTTCTAAAAGGACAAGAACTTGTAATCTATCAAAACTCTATATAAATATGTATGTAGGTATACAAATCTCTTCATACTTTATGACGTGTTCTTCCAGTATGGTATACGCTTGTTACTGAAAGGGTAATGGTGGGGGAGAGCCAGATCTGTGAATGGATGGGCTGCCCAAGCTGGGAAAGTTGGACAGAATATCACTCGGGCCTTGTATATACACGTTTCAGTGTGTTTAAGAACAATGAGGGTTATTTATGAAAGGTAAATCCACTTTGCACTGCAAGTGCACTTTGTAGTGCAGTCGCTCTAAATCTAAGTGGTAGATCTGAAATGAGGGGAAGCTCTGCTGATTTTATCACCCAATCATGTGCAAGATAAAATGCTGTTTTTTATTTTCCTTGCATGTCCCCCTCGGATCTACAATGACTTTACTTCCAAGTGCACTTGCAGTGTAAAGTGAATTTTCCCTTAGTAAATAACCCCCAATGCTTTCAATAGGCTTTTAAAAAGCATTGGTAAAGTTGAACAGCCAACTATAGAAATTTATCTGGCAGTGGGACTTCCTCTGCAATGCAGGGTTTAAATATTCAAAGGGGTGATGAGTAACGTGAAATACCTTATTCCTCAGAGAGTGAGGAACAAGATATTTCACTTAATATATAACCCTCTAGAGTAGACAACATTAATATTTAAACCTTGCTTCGCAGGAGGAGTCCCACTGCAAGGTAAACGCTTGTGCTCTGCTTTGACCCAAATATAGCCTGGTACACACGGGCCTGTTCAACAGAAGCAAGCCAACATTGTGTACACCAGCCTGTCCAACAGAAGCCGACCAGCGAACGGGCATGCTGTAAAACTAGCATCTGACCAGTGCTGGCAGCCAATGGGTGTGATCACTGACCAGTGTAATTTTGCAGGGGGGCAGTCGCCCTGTAAGAACTGTTGTCCTTATCGAACTCTTCCAGTTTTTTTTTCATTCAGCCCGCTGGGTTGAACAAAAAAACACTGATATCATCATTACATACCCAACAGTTGTAGAGCCGCAACCAGTCAAGTGCTCAGGGAGGAATCCTACAGGAGTCAGGAATAGGGTACGTATTTTAATCAGTTCTTCAACTCCTAGACTAAATGAGAAGTTAATTTTTAGGATTATCGCGATAACCACTAGTAATAATCACTGTCTTCTTCCGGCGGGGATGGCAATGGGGGATACTATAGTATAGATTGTGTAGAGCCGCAACCAGTCAAGTGCTCAGGGAGGAATCCTACAGGAGGCAGGAATAGGGTACGTATTTTAATCAGTTCTTCAACTCCTAGACTAAATGAGAAATTCATTCTTAGGATTATCGCGATAGCCACTAGTAATAATCACTGTCTTCTTCCGGCGGGGATGGCTTCCCATCGGGAGATTAAATACAATGGCTCATTGGGAGGAATCCCCCTGTCAACACTGTCTGTGTTGATTGGGGAGTCAAGCAAATATCTTTCCTCGTGGTTGCAGAAAAGAAATTTGCTCCATGTATGGCTTATGGCCATACATTGAGCAAAGGTTCTTTTCGTGTGAAACACGTCAACTGATCATCATTGCAATTTTGTATGGCCCATGACAAATAGGAAATTTCTACAGCATATTTTGGATTTAAGTGTGCCATCAATCTTTTCTTTTCTTGATAATGCTTTTGCTGATGAGCCGGGATTAGCACCGTGGATTGGTTGTGTCCATTTTTTGCCTGATGCAGTGTGTGTACCCTTGTTCTGTTTCATGAGAAGAATGGGGATATAAATAAAAATAAAATAAGGTATGCAAATAATGGAAAACTGTGAATTATTTAGAAGTATCAGTTTGTATATTGTCAATATTAAAGGAGAAGTCCAGCCAAAGCTTCTTTGGCTGGGCTTCTCCTATGGGTCACAGGAGTGCAATCTGTTTTGCACTCCTGTGACCCGTTTTCAGCAGAGAGCGGACTGAAGTCTCTGTTGACATAGTTACGTAGTTGGTGAGGTTGAAAAAAAGTCCAACCTGTGTGTGTGTTATTTATGTCAATATTACATTGTATATCCCTGTATGTTATGGTCGTTTAGGTATCTAATAATTTTTTGAAATTATCGATGGCACACAATCAAACTTTTTAACAACAAATATGCAAATTAGCTGTTTTAAGGCAACATCCAACTGTGTGTATGCTCCATTGGACAAACTTTTTTGGTTTTCATCAGACTTTTGTTGGCTGTGTGAACAGACAAACTTTTTGACAACAAGTCCAATGGAGCAAAGTCCGATTGTGTGCACGCAAAACCATCGGACTTTTGTACAAAGTACAAACACGCATGCTCAGAACCAATGTAAAAGATCGGACAACAATACAGAAGTTGAGCAAAGGGTGGTGCTGGAGTAATTGAACGTCCTCTTTTTATTTGTTGTCAGTACGTTGAAATGTCACTACGTTCATGTTTGTTGCCTAAAAAGTCCGATCGTGTGTTTGCAATACAAATTTACGGACAACACCTTTTGTACAAAAGTCCACGGGAAAGTTTGTACAAAGTCCGATCGTGTGTATGAGGCTTTACAGTAAAGAACCCTCTGAACAGTTTAAGGTTAAACCGCTTCTCTCTATTAATTTTAGGAAAAGTTCATCAGTATGGTATTTGTACATTGACGTCACAAGAAACCAGTCCAGGCTCCGCATTATCCTGACAATGGAAGTCTGGATCTGCCAGGTGCCTGGACTAATGCCCGTCTCAGCGAGCCGCTGAGAATCTAAGACAGCCGCTCTCCACCCCTCCACAGCTCAGCGCTCCAGTGAGTATGGAGGAGCAGAGCGGAGAGATGCTGATTGACAGTCAGCGATGCTCGATCGCTCGGTTGTCAGTGTAGAGGTGTCGGGGGACAGATGCAGCATCCACCTAGGTAAGTATGATGGGGGGAAAAACCCCAAACCCATACTTTTTTCTTTTAAGCTTGTTTAAAACTGCCTATCTCATCTTTATGGTAAGGGTGACGTTCCTCTCTAACATATTTGCATGTTATTTACCTGTAAAAGCTTCCCTTGTGAGGACATCCAAAAGGACTGGGAGTGCTTCTAAGTGCCAGCATCTCGGATGTGATGTCATCAGAACCAACGGAGATCAGAACTGTCACTCCGTCACAATCTATACTATAGTATCCCCCGTTGCTCTGAGTCCAGCAGCTGCATGGAGAATAATTAGAGCCTTCCAGAAGAGGGGTGGGGGCTGTTCTAGTGAATTGACTCTGCTTGCAGATGTCAAATTTACTAGCAAATTCAAAGGCAGGTTACAATCAAATCATTTTTTTTTCTATAGAAAGGAAAAAAAAAAACACTGCAGATGAGCATTTAAAATTCTTGATTTTTCTTTTCTTTTTTTTCTACAATTTTTTTAAGTGGGTGACAGGGTCTCTTTCCTATCCCATTAGGACGTGTTTCATTCTACAGGCATACCCCACTTTTAAGTACACAATGGGGTTTATTTAGAATTTTTTAGAATCAGGCTCACTTCTGCATAGAAACCAATGAGCTTCTAACCTGGAAGCTCATTGGTTTCTATGCAGAAGTGAGCCTGATTTTGCACTTTCCAGCTTTAGTAAATAAACCCCATTTTGTACTTAAAAGTGGGGTATGCCTGCATTCTGTTTGGAAGTAAAGACTGCTTTAAAGGCTTTCAAAAAATTGCCTGAAAGCTTTGCAGATGCTTTGTAAAACTTGCTGTACAGTGCTGTTTCAAAGCCTTACAAGTTCATTTTTTAACATACAAGACTATACACAGTAAACAGTTTATGTATATTTTGTTTCATGGTTGGATTCTTCCTGAGAACTTGCCATCGTTCCTGAAAGCAACTATAACAAAAAAAAATTCTAAATGTGGAAATAAACTAGGAACTATTGTAGCTAGCATGGGTGTGCCAGGTGCCAATTCCCCCCTACTGCCCTGTCTTTTCCCCCTTTTGGCACCCCCACTCTGCAGTGCCACTCTGCTCCTCCCCTTGCTGCTGCAGGGGGATGTTTCGGGATGGGGAGTGGGGGAAGGGGCTAGTAAATATGTAATTTACCAGCACCTTCCTTTTCTAAATGAATATAGTGAACACATTCGCTCACTGTGTCCATTTATAACTGAAGAATAGTAAACTGTATACTATGTTTTAGTTTGTAAATGAACAAGAAGCCGCTCAGCACCAAGCACTATCCTGTTCATTCACTGTCCTGTGCAGCTGAGGCTGCAGAGAAAGGCATGTGTGTTTTGGGGTGCACACCCTAACGCAATAGGCTGTGCACACCTATGGTAGCTAGACACTAGCTAGAAGCTGATTGGTTGCCATGCATTGCTGCTTCAGTCTTTGTAAATTTCCCTCAGTGTGTATTTAATCTTTCCCTATGTTATAATAGACATAAACAGTGATGAACTTGGTAAACCACAGCTGTATCCTAACATGGATTTCTCTGCCTAAAAGTTAGAGGGGTGAATGGGTACATGTCACATTTTTGTTGGTAAATGTCACACTGACCTAGGTGATGGATTGGCAGGTCTATAAATGAATTTTTAGTGTAAATGTCAGCTCTCTGTAGTGCAGGATGTTGAAATTCCGACCTTCCTGAAAGTATCCAGTCTGACGTTCAGAGAAAACCCTTGACGTTGGGAAAAGGTAGGGGGAGGGGTTGTCTTGCACATTTCACAAACACACTGCCAGAACACTGTAAAGCATAAGGGAAATTAGAAGAAAAAAAATGGAAACACTGCTGAATTATAAAAATAAAAATGGTTATCCTTACAGCATACAAAATGCTTAGCTGACTATATATATGTTCTCCTTTTTTGTAAATACGATTCCCAAAAGAGAAGCCAATTTTGTTTCCTTTTGTGTGTATAGAAAAGTTGTGGAGTCCAGTTACCAACTTATATTAACTGTTAGTGGGTTACAAGGACTGTTTAAAATGAATAGACATTTAATAGAAGACTATGGTTGTTATTTACTAAAGGCAAATCCACATTGCATTGCAAGTGCGCTTGGAAGTGCAGTTGCTTTAAATCTAAGGGGTATATCTAAAATGAGGGGAAGCTCTGCTGGTTTTATCATCCAATCGTGCGCAAGCTAAAATGCTGTTTGTTTGTTTTTTCTTTGCTTTTTCTTTGCATGTCCCCCTCAGATCTACAGTGACTGCACTTCCAAGTGCCCTTGCAGTGCAAAGTGGATTTGCCTTTAGTAAATAACCCCCAATGCAATATACAGAGCATTGCATGGAGTGTGTTGGTCCAGAATATGTAGTGTGCAGCTTATGGAATGTGACAGTCTCAAGTATGTAATATACAGTGCAGAATGTGGATTGTGGAAGTCCAGAGCGTGTCATCTACAACAATGTTTCTCAACTCCAGTCCTCAAGTACCCCCAACAGGTCATGTTTTCAGGCTTTGCATTATTTTGCACTGGTGATTTTATCAGCTTCATCTGCCTTAGTAATTACCACAGCCGTTTCATCTGAGGTAAATCCTGAAAACATGACCTGTTGGGGGTACTTGAGGACTGGAGTTGAGAAACATTGATCTACAAGGCAGTCAACATATGGAATGGGATAGTGGCAGAGTGCATGGGGTGTAATGATCTTGAGCATGTAATGTACAGTCAAACGTATGGAGTATGCATGTTGTTTAGTTTGCCATTCAAGAATATGCTAAGTTAAATAAAAAATGTGAGAGGTGGGAGGCCAGGACGTGTAACACATACTATATTACCAAAACTTTTGGGATGTCTGCCATTACACGCACATGAACTTTAACCACTTCCCGACCGGCGCATGCCTATGTACGTTGGCAGAACAAAGCCCAGCCTCCCACAGAAACAGGCCCCTAGAAACCCTTAACCCCTACACTGCCACCCCCTGGTTAACCCCTTCACTGCCACTGTCATTTACACAGGAATCAGTGCTATACATTTGTATAGCACTGATTGCTGTATAAATAACAGTGGTCCCAAAAATGTCCGATGTGTCCGCCATAATGTCACAGTCACAATAAAAATCGCTGATCGGCGCGATTACTAGTAAAAATAAAAATTAATAAAAATGCCATTAAACTATCCCCTATTTTGTAAACGCTATAACTTTTGCGCAAACCAATCAATAATCACTTATTGCGTTTTTTTTTTACCAAAAATATATGCAGAAGAATACGTATCAGCCTAAACTGAGGGAAAAACATTTTTTTTTTTTAGATATTTTTAGATATTTTTAGTCCAGGAGTGCATTTGTCAAGGGTACCTAACCCCACAAATGCACTTCTGGAAGAATGGTCAAACATTCCCATAGACACACTCCTAAACCTTGCGGACAGCCTTCCCAGAAGAGTTGAAGCTGTTCTAGCTGCAAAGGGTGGGCCAACTCAATATTGAACCCTACAGACTAAGACTGGGATGACATTAAAGTTCATGTGTGTGTAAAGCATCTAAAACAGAAAAGTGTGGCTGATTCGGTCTACCACTTGTATGCTGCCATGTTGGTGCCAGGAAAGCAGAAAAGTATATAAATTACTTACCATAATTTTCACCTGGTGCCAATCCATGGCAACATACTTGTGGGAGAGCAAAAAATCCTATAGGAGTATATATCCAGTTTCTGCTTTCTTTTTGAATTCTATTTTTACACAAGCACTCACTCATTAACGCTTTTTAGTGTACTGAAATTATGGTTTGATTTTGGCACTTTGCTTATCACCTGCATATTATTATACACTTGGCAATTATCCCCATTGAAACAAAATCTGTTACATTACCCTCAAAAAGTATTTGTGCATGAGGAGCTTGAACATTTGATTTTTATATGAACTCCAGGTCTCAACATTTGACCATCTAAGCACAGCATGGGTTTCTCCAGCCTTGAAATCGGACCTGGAACGGTGAATAGAGACGCACCGGACGCCTGCTGTGAGCCACTGCATGTTCTAATGTGAACCCAGCCTGAATGTATAGAAGTAGGCAGTAAGTAATTTAGCACTCTGCCTAATGACAAGTTATACATTAAATAAATTCAGGGCAGATTCACTTAGTAGATTGGTGTTCTAAATTCTGAGTCTTCCACCATGGGCTTGTAAACACAGCTTTTTATCTTGCTTGATTTCCTAACATCCAGATTAGAGGTGTTTTTGGATACTTTTATGCTCTCCTCATTCAACTATAAGGAATGGTTTTAAAAGAACAAAAGATGTGAGGACAATCAATGCAGTTGGTGTTGGAACCTACAGAAATTCCTAAGCCCTTGTACACACGGTCGGAAATTCCGACGGAATGTGTCCGATCGGACCGTTTTGTCGGATATTCCGACTGTGTGTGGTCTGCATCGGACTGTTTCCGTCGGAGTATCCGACGGACCAACTTTTCCAACTTGCCGGTAAAATTTTCCATCAAAATGCTCCGATTGGACATACTCCGATCATGTGTAGAGAATTCCGATCGGACAAAGTGCCACGCATGCTCAGATCAAATTCCTAGACCAAAGCTATTGGCTACTAGCGTGAGCGTAGTCCCGTCCTAACGAAATAACGTAATCACGTCGGATTTTCCGATAACTTTGTCCGACCGTGTGTATGCAACAGTTTCGGACAAAATTCGTCGGACAAAATCCGACGGATTTGGTTGTCGGAATCTGCGACCGTGTGTACAAGGGCTTACAGTTCTAGACTCATTAACATGCTTTGTTTATTTAATGCTGGTGCAAAGACGGTGCTTTAAAAAATAAAAAAATCAGTAAAATAAATTTCTTTATCTTGCATTAAGTGACAATGTTTTATATTTATGAACTGTGGGTTTTAATGTCATCTGCAAGAGATAGCATGTTAAGCACAAAAAACAAGTCTAGTCTCACTTGGTGCCACAAGGAAGTTGGATGTATTTCTCAGCTTTGCTGTTTGTTCAAAACTTGCTTGTGAGGATTCTTCTTCCTTCAGTCAACAGCCGCAGGTAAATTCATGTTTGATTGTAAAAAAATGGAAGTCTCTCCAACCACCAACTGCAACTTTTTTTCTGAATTGTTGTAATGTTTGGTGATCTCACTGCGACAGACTTGTAGTAATAAGATTCCTGCAGAGGCATGCCTGGCTTGGAACTGGCTGAGTTGCATCTCCACCCATCTCTCTGTGACCAATACTGTTTGGCTTTTCTGTTGCTGAGGACACAGCACTTCTGTAGCAAAAATGGCTCCACAGCCTGACCGTCCTGCCATGCCCTAAGGTTGTGGGCCTGGAATGTCACTTACTGTAGGTTTTTTGCTTACCCCACATTGAAGTTGGATATGACACTTTCTGAGGCTCTGTACCCTCTTTGGACATTGCTATGTCTGGTACTGAACAGAAGGTGGTTTGCTATGTAACTGCTGATGAGACTAAGCATTCTCCTTTTGGATTGCTCCGGTAGCATTGTACAGATGTTTGCAGCTGTAAGTGTACATCCTGTGACTTCTGTTATGTGCTATCCATGGTGCTCACCTTGGCCGAGGCTACTCCTGGCTTCCTGCAAATCCTATCACTAACTTCCATATGGCAGAGGCCCTTTCCTTTGCCACCTAGGCCTTTATGTTGCAGCATACACAACTATTGTCACAATCTGCTTGTGAAAGTTGTGCTTATCTTTCAGCAATTCCTCGGTGGAGTCAGACACCGTTGACTGACTACTTTGAATCAGCAACAGGCACACCCATGGCAGAGCTCTCTGTTGTACCCCGCCATCTCAGGGAGGATGACCCACAGCCTGATTTTCAGTTATTTGCCTTAACCAACCAGAAACCCATGCTAGCCTCTCTCCTGAGGCAGTTTATACTACTTTAAATCTGAAGGATTTCCCAGTTCATCAGCCCACTAAGGTGTTCCCTCTGCAGACAGTTTTCACACAGTTTGGGTGTGTTTTCTTTGTTTTGAGCAGGAAAGTGTTATCAGATCCTGGTGGTTCCATAGAGGTATACACTAATGCATTCTTATTTTACCCAGTTGTCAGTGTCCCCAACTCCAGTGGTTTGCAAGTCCAGACAGCTTGTGACCAGACCGTTTGGTGTGTCAGTGCAATTCAGAGTGTTTGCCAATGTGTTAGGTACATTAATGAATCTCCTGTAATTCCTGGTTATTGCAATTGTGCTTCACTGGTCAGTCTAGGGGAGAAACCTTCTCCATCTTCATTGGGTCCCCTTCTCCAGGGAGAGTCTCTGGTTCCAGTGCACCTCGGTGGTATAGTGTATTCTTTTCAGAAGTGACTGTCACTGTCTCCCTGTGGTTTGCAAGTCCAGACAGCGTGTGACTATATTCATCAGTCTACCATTTCTGTCTGGGCTGTTTTCTGATGTGTTGGATTCTATACTGGATCTCCTGTGATTTCAGGTCATGAGAATGGTGGCTTCCCTGCTTGATTGCCTTCTTAAGCTTTAAGCATCAATGGATATCGTCCTTGCGGTCCATCTCTCTGTAGATACTAAAGGAATACAACTGGATGCCCTGCCCTGACCTGCCCTCCGAGTTTCATATTTTGCCACCATTGGTTTTTCCATTAGAAGACCTAAACCCTGTGGCTGGTATCGTTTTATTCCAGCAGCTCATAGTAAACCATTGACCTCAAGTTTGAAGACTTGGTTAAATACATTCTAGGTGGTGTTCCAGGAGTATCCTTTTTAACATCGATCTCCTCCAAGGCTATCCTCTCTGAACAGGAGAGTTCTATCCAAAATTCTCTGCATGGCATATTGCAGGGTGCATTCTTTGCATGGGATATTGCAGGGTACAAAAATCTGCATTGAATATTGCAGGGTGCGTCAGCTGGTTTCCTGGGTCTGGTTATTCCTATGTGATAAGTGTTGCATATAACCTTTTTCTAATAGTCAGAGGTTTTTCCTTCTGCAAGTGGAAAGTAATTATGGTGTCGACAAGGTCCTAGGCCTGCAGAGGAGTTCTGGACACCTGTGCTGTTCAGGATCGTTGATTACATGTGGTAGACCTGTGAATGGGTGACCTTATTCTTGATCTTCACGGTTTTGTTCCTAGGGCCCTTTAATTTGAAAAGTGTTTATCGCAACAATTTAGGCTTAGCGCCTTGTCTAAAACTCCCAGTTCAGTATGTAATATACCTAGTGGTATGCCTATATTGCGTCCTCTCCTTTTGTTTAGTCTGTTCAGTTTTTCCCAGGTCTGGTTGGGCCATTTCTTATCCTATTGTCTATACAAGGAGGCTTACTGGTGCCTTCTTGGTCTAGTTTTAATTCCTCTCTAGGATGCTGCCCATAGGTTGATTTTGGCGTTAATGGTGTGGGCTCTATCTGCTACAGTTCACAAATGGTTTAATACTTCCTCTTCAGTGGCTTCACCATCATCCATTATGGTGTATACAGTGTTTAAGGTTTACCACTTCCTATTAGACCTAACTGTCAAGTTACTGATGAAACTTGGGTGGCCTGTCAGTCCTCTGTACCTTTGGGTCTGTGATTGCATCTTGGGCTTGACCCAGATGTCCACTGAGTAATGTTTGTAGAAGTTGGTTTGGTTGCAAGTAGGTGGCTAGGGAGCCTCCCCTTAGTTTGCTGCTTGGGCTCTGTGGTTGTTGGGTTACCTGCCCCCCTCTGTTTTATTTTGTGAACTGCTTGCAGATGTGCCATGATTCATAAATATAAAAACACTGTATCCCTCAATTTGAATTGTTGTACTAGCCATACAATCTCTTGTGTGGACTCCATTAAGTGACACACTGCCCTTTTCTCCTGTGCTCTAGCTTGCCATGGTTTTTAATACAGCTGGTTACAACTGAGCAGGATGAGTAATGGTTTATGGGCCTTAGGGGCTGGCCTTTGTTTTTTCGTGTCTAGCATCAATCTCCTGCAGTATAACCCATAACTACCATAATATAGGTTTTAGGATTTTAGACCATTTTTATCCTTGGTGTATTCATATGAAGTAGGGTACATTTTAATCTATTTTGTTATATTTAAATATAATGGAAATTACAATATTTGTGAAAGATACATTTCAAATATTTGTAAAAATGTTTTGGATTAGAGGTATTAAATAATGTGGAGAGACTGAAAGGGTTAATCATGAAGAGACGGAGGATGTTTTTTTGTATATATGGTTGCTATAATGGCAGTACAAGCACCCCTAGTGATGAAGTCGTAGTTTGATGAAACATGTTGAAAGGGAGCAGTTTGTGACGCCGTCAAGTCCATCTGGAATTAACCAGCTCATAATGCATAGCGATAGAGGCGTTCAGTAAAGTGTTTGTCAAACAATGCTGTAGAGTACATAGGAATGTGAGTTGTTTTTATAATAAAGGAATAAAGCGAGTGGATCAAGCTAAAATGTGAGTGTTGACCAACTTACAGATAAATAGTCAAAATCATCTGATGAGAGCAAATCTTTTAGGATGTGCACTGTGGTGAATCATTTACGAAATTGGTGGAGAACACAGAATAGTCATTAAAAAATGTTTACCAACATCTTGCATTAGGCACTATATTTCCAAATACACTGTTTCAAAATGGGCTTTTTTTTTTTATAACATTCATAGTTTTTAGACACACTGGAAACATAGGTTGCTGCAAATCACAGCAGCGGAAATCTTCTGATTCTTGCTGCTGCTATGAGCAGCTAGGTGCAGCTGTTGGGGGGAAAAAAGAGTAGTGCAATATGGTATTTTCAGTAGAACAAAAACAATACAGCAAAGTGCATCAAGTCTAATGAGTAAAGCTGGGTATACATGTACTGAAATTCAGCCAGTTCTGCAGAAACTGACAAATTTTGATCTGTGTGTAGTCATGTCTGTTCAACAGCATTCAGTCAAGCATGCCGCCAATGGCTGTAGCACTGATCAGTGTATTCTGACAGGGGACAGTTCCCCCTATTAAAATACGATAGAACAGTTGTGGAAGATCCCTGTATCCACATTGCTTGCTTGGATGTGGGGCTCTATTCATTTTTCATTACAACCCACAAGTTCAACAAAAAAAAATCTGTGTGTATACCCTCCTTAAGTGATAAAGTAACAGCTGTACAATTGTTTAGTCATATCTGTAACAAATATGATTTGCATGGTTTACAGGCATAGGGAGAAGTTGGGCAAGGTAGGGTCAGGCTACTTGATAGAATGAGATTTGGAAAGGATCGGGTCTGGGGAAAGGTTAAGAAGGTTTAAGTGTCTGGGCAGGCAAGGGGACTAGTGTAGATAGTGGTGGAAGGACTAAGGGGAAAGAGGAAAACCAACAGTCAGCGTGGAAGATGGGAGGAGGACGGGAGGGAAAAAAATAGGAGTAGGTAGTGTACACCTCAGGTGGGAGTCTAAGCATAGTTTGGCTTAGGTATCGTCAAACAAGAGAAATTTGGCTATCTCCAAAAAACGTAAAATCAGTCCAGTAGAACCAAGTCATTCTGTGAAAGTCGTGTTTATTTTGGGAGGAGAGAATAAGATCTTCTATTCACCTGATAAAATTCACTCTGCATAGCCTTAGAGCTCTTGAGGGAGGGTTGTGGTCTTTCCAGTTTAGGGGGGTGCAGAATTTGGCTGCATTCAAGAGGTGCTTAAGGATAGACTTGTATGATTTGGTGGTGATGGAAGAATAGTGCAGCAGGAAAAAGGCTGGGTATCTGGTATAGTACATTTCTGAGAGAATTCTCTGACCTTAGTCCAGTAGGGTTTCAGTCTTTTGCAGGACCAAAATATATTGTCAACATTACAACACCAGCAAGCACCAGGGGGGCCTGGATAAAATTTATGGAGACTGTTGGGGGTTTAGACAACAATAGGAGCGCTGTACTAGAGCTGGCCGATTTTTTCTGAAAAAAAAAAAAGAAAACTCGATCCACGATTCGAATTGAGTTTTTTTTTTTTTTTTATGGACACTGTGCCGGTCCTGAGGAGCTGCGGGCAGAAGTTTTTAGGCGAGGCCGTGGCTTTGGCCTAGTCCACGGTGTTCGGCCTTGCGGACTAGGCCAAAGCCGCGGCCTCACCTAAAAACTCCAGCACACAGCACCTCAGGACCGGCACGGTGTCAGCTCCGGTCCTGGTGAAAAAAAAAAAAAAAAATCCATTTGCTGAAATTTTGAATCGCTTTGACCTCTCAACTTGATTCAAGATTTAAATTATTTTTTTCCCCAGCCCTACGCTGTACAATACATTTAAAGACAGCCGTAGACAGATTGAATTTTGGCTGGTTCAGCAGGGTTGGGTTTTTTTCATATGATCGCTGCTGCTGGCTGTAGCCGGCAGCAGAGATCATTGTGTTCAGAATACAATTGTGGGAGGGATTCCCCTTCAACACAGTCAACCTGTGATTGAAGGAAATAAAATTGCAGCATGTACAGCCAGCCTTACTGCTTTTATTCATCATTGATAATAAGCACAGTAGCTTAGTTTAACACGTTAAAGTGATTGTAAAACTTTGTTTTATTTTTTTTAAATAACAGACATATCATACTTGCCTCCATTGTGCAGTTCATTTTGCAGAGCGTGGTCCCCGAGCATCGTCTTCTGGGGTCCTCCCGGTGGCGTTTGCGGCTCCTCCCCGCATCTGTAAACCCCCTGGGAGAAGCGCTCTCCCGGGGGATTACCTTGCGGGCGCGCTCCCGAGTTGAGCATTTGCGTGCATAGACACAGAATGCTGGACTCTGGCCCTGGCGCCCATGTCATTGGATTTAATTGACAGCAGCGGGAGCCAATGATAAATAGGGCACTATTCCACCCACTGACACCAATGATAAATAGGGCACTATTCCTCCTACTGACACCAATGATAAATAGGGCACTATTCCTCCCACTGAAACCAATGATAAATAGGGCACTATTCCTCCCACCAACACCAATGATAAATAGGGCACTATTCCTCCTACTGATACCAATGATAAATAGGGCACTATTCCTCCTACTGATACCAATGATAAATAGGGCACTATTCCTCCCACTGACACCAATGATGGGGCACTTTTCCTCTGCCTAATACTTTAGATGGGGCATTGTTTACCCAAAATGGTACCTTGACATTTTACACACTCGCTGGCCACACTCCGGCCCCCCTAAAGTCTGAAGACCAGTAAACTGGCCCTTTGTTTAAAAAGTTTGGAGACCCCTGTTCTAGAGGGTAAGGAATAAGCAGAAATATTTGCCTTTAACTAAAGATCAGTGATTTAATTCCTTGCTGTGGGGAGCTGTATACTAGTTTTTTTTTTTTTTTTAGGCTACATTGAGTTATTAGGTTAATTGGATTCCAACTTAAATTGTCCCTAGTATGTATGAATATGAGATGGGGACCTTAGATTATAAACTCCTTGAGGGTAGGGACTGATGTGAATGTAAAATGTATATGTAAAATCGCTGCGTAAATTGATGGCTCTATATAAGTAACTGAAATAAAGAAATAAATTTAGAGCACTGGACAGGAATCACAGATGCATGCAAACATCTAAGGCCAGGAAGCCTGTACAAATGAATGACGGACTGACAGCAGCTGCATCTCTCTGCATGTAATCGCACATGAAGCAATTACCTGTGGTTAGAGGCAAATGATTGGCCCTAGATGCAGGAAGATTGCGTCCAGAGCTGATAATCCCTTTTTCGTTTTTTTACAGATTTTTGGCCGCAGCTGCTTGTATACACTTATGATTCCTACCGCAGGAATTTGCTGATTCTTGCAGCAGGAATCTGCTGTTTGTTCCTAATTGACCGTGTAAGTGTTGCATTAGTGCTGGCTGGAGATCAGCTTCACATCACTGTTCAACAAATCTGATCCAGTAGTCTGTGGAATAACAAACAGCAGCCCAAATAGCGTTACTTGTTGTTTAAGCCAAAAAAGAATAATGTGTAAATGGACATTTGCTTCTGGTGATGTTTTGGTAAGGTCTGAATCGTATAGCTGAAGAATGAATGGGTGATCCTAAAGTTAGGAATGAGGCTGACTCAATGCTATATGCATTATGTATGTCCATGTCAGTATTCATATTCCATTATAGCCAGTCTGGGTGTGGCTTGTGCACACATCTTTCTGTCATCACCTGTGACTGGGATAAAAGGCATGCAGGCAGCAGTTGCCATTATCAGTAAACAAGGGCATGTGATGTCAGAGGTCAGTTAATGCATCAGGCAGAAAATATTTGCTGTTATTTCCTTTTAGCATTGTTTGTGTAGCCCTGTATAAAAGCTGGATATTGTTTGTAATTTCTTGCAATGTTTCCATACATGAACATTCTGTGGTTAAAAGCATGACTCAAACTGGATATATGATTGTGTTTTCAGTTTAGTTTACGATTTTTTTTCAAACGGAAAGTACAGGTAAAAGGTGCATAGGTTGTAGAGTATACTACATACAAAGTGGTGAATTTTACACATTGAACACTGATCGGTAGGCTCAAGTGCAAATGGTGACAGTTATAACATTTCAGAGAATAAGCATTACTATCTCAGAGTATCTAGGAGGAAACATAAATGGCTATAGCCAGATTTAGTGGGCTGTGTCTCTCAGTGATAGTGTACTAGAAAGGGACACAAGGTAAATGGGGGGGGGGGGGGCATTGAAAGTGGCCAAGGAGAACCCATATGGTATATAGCCAATAGGAAAATTAGAGTAAAGCGTAGCAGTCGATTAAGCAAGAAGAAAAGAAGAAGAGAAAGGGCGTGTGAAGTGAGGGAGCGTGGTAAGGGGTATAGAGAGGCAAGGAAAAGAGGGGGTACTCCATCATGGCTAGTTGGAGGGCGGAGGAGTATCCTCCTCCATGATCCAATCCTGAAATTCAGAAGAATAGCAGAACATTGACCAGGAGGTCCATGTTTTAGTAAACTGTTCTTCCCTGCAGTTCTCCTACGACAGCATATGTTCCAAGTTTCTGATGGAAACAAGTTCAGTTGCCCATTTCACAACAGGAGGTATAGAGGTTATTTTACAATAGCGGGGGATGACAGTCCTGGCTGTGGCTAGGAAATGCCAGAGGACGTCTTTTTTGGTGGACTTGAGGGATCCTGGGATCATGGAGAAGAGAGCAATGGTGAGAGACTTTGGCATGAGGATGGCCATGAGTTTGCAATATAGATCAAGGATACGCGACCAGAATGTCCCACCAGGTAGGAAACATAGTGCCTTTGAAGGTGCAACACCACCAATAGGTGCCAGGGACAATACAGTTAAATTGGTAGAGAGCAGAGGGGCACCTATGCCACCTAGTTATTAGTTTGAACTCCTTCTCTTGAATCAAAGTTGCCAACTTGGTTGTGTTTTTAAACAGGCCATTGAATCATTTTTGAAGACATGACCAGAACGGTAAGCCGTAATGCGACTCGGATTAGCAACATGATCCCCCTGGAGTTCCTGCTGGAGCATACATTATATGGTTTAATATTTTGGGCACTGTAGGCACAAAACCAGGAAGAAGATGACTTTCTACTGTTTTAGAGCCTGCAGAACACTTTGCCTACTATCATCATCCCTTTGAGGAAGCGAAGGAGCAGGGTTGGGGTGCTGAAAATGAGGATGAAGAATTGGGGCATGATTAAAAAGGAGATGTTTCACCCCTTCCAAACCCCATGCTACTGCCACCATTACCAGCTTCTGCCACATCTACTGGCCTTCCACCCTTACCAGATCCTACAACCTCTCCTGCTCTATTCTGGTGCTTTGGCACGATAAAGGTGCCACATATATTGTTGATCTCCTTCACACAGGCAGGGAGAGAGGGGTGGGAGAAAGGATGCGTGTGCCAAGCTCAGGCTGGAGGTGGACTTAGCAGTGTGCGGATCCCCTCCTTCCAGGACAGCTGCACCGAGCTGGCTGTCGCAAACTGCCTGCAATGACACCTGGGGTTGATCAGGAGGACAGAGCGGCAGCAGCCATTGGAGGTGAGCTGCAGGTGGATGGAACTGTGGCTTGTCCGGGGACAGAAACTCCTTTCTGCTCCCCTAAAAATGTTGCGCCTGGGGGAAGTGGACCAGCTGCCCCCCCACGCTACACCACTGCGTCCACTGCTCAATTCAGCCCTAGTATCTCTGGATAACAAAAAAAACGACCTAAAAAATACATTTTTAAAAGTTTTAATAATTCAGACTGAACTGTTGCAGGTGCTGTACTAAAGCTCAGCAATAATTTAAAAGTAATCTAAAGTAAAAGAAATGTATTACACATGTAAAATATGGGATGCCCCCTTTTCTCCTTCATCCAGAGTGGGGGGCATTCTAATGCCGTGTACACACGACCAGACTTTTCAACAGCAAAGGTCCGACGGAACAAATCCGTTGGACAATTCGGCCGTGTGTGGGCTTCATGTGACTTTTGCTGTCAAAAAATCAGACGGCCTTCAGATTTAGAACATGCTTCAAATCTTTCCAACGGACTCGAAAAATCAGTTCGTCTGTATGCTAGTCCGATGGACGAAAACCGACGCTAGTGCAGCTATTGGCTACTGGCTATGAACTTCCTTATTCTAGTCCCGTCGTACATCGTCCTGGTCGAATCCGTCAGACTTTGGTGTGATTGTGTGTGGCCAAGTCCGTTAGTTCGGAAAGTCTGTCGGAACTCGGCTGAAAAGTCAGTCGGGAAGACCGTCGGACCTAGTCTGCTGGAAAGTCCAGTCTGTGCACGGTATAATACAGAAGGTGTGTTACTGGCCAGGTCACCAGGTGAAACAGAGGGGGGAAAAAGACTAAACTGAAAAAAATGCAGCCACCACTTTAAAAAAATTGGTAAGCTGCGACATATAACTTTAAGTTTTAGGCTGGGTTCACACTACAGACGGATGTGGCTGACAACAAGAGTCTGGTGCGTCCCTGTTCTCTGTTTCAGGGATGAATCCGAGCCAAATTTTTGCTTGAATTCAGCCCTAAAACAGAGCCAAAGACACACAGGACTCCTGTGCAAGCCGCTCCGCAGCTGCCCCAGAGATGTGTGAACCAGCTCCATAGAGAGCCGGTCACAATCTCCTGTCATGCCAATTGGATGCGGGCAAACTGGCATCCAATTTGCACTAGTGTGAACCCAGCCTTAATAGACATTTTCAAGATTTACCAATATTTATTCTTTGTAAATATGACAGCTGTATAGGATCTTGATAAGATCAATACATAGTATATGATTTTTTATGGAAATATTGGCAATTATACACATTAACAATGTGGACTGTACTTAAAATAGAAACAGCTGGCATGTGACATTGTGGTTGTACTGAATATTACTTGAGCTTTGTTAATACTGTGTTGCAGAAACATGTACCTCTCTTTCCTTGGAATAAATTCTTCTTCTATGCCTAATGAAGGGAACATCTGATTGCAGAACCCACAAGGTCAGAATGACCTGCGGAAGGAAGAGCAGCTTCCGCCCTGCTGTACACTGCGTCCTTTGTCAGGCCAGGATGTGTGTCTCGCTTACAATAGCAGCTCACGGGCTGCGGGAAGTCGAGGCACAGAGAGAGATGTGTGATCCTTATTAATAGAGTATTTCATTTGTAGGAGTACTTCACAGAACTTGGGACACTGTGCAATAAAGCACTACCAGTTAGACACTGTCCAAGGCCTAATGTTCATGAATGATAAACACAGAAATAAGTGAATGGGTTTTTTACAGCTGTGTTATTCTCAAATTAAAAAATGCATTTATTACGGTTACTGCAGTTCATTGTTTCTGAATAGAACCTTTATGATTAAAGAAAAGTTTTATTCCAAGTGTCACAAATTGTATGTGTGACTCATAAATTATTTATTCTCATCCAGCAGGATGTTATGACTGGGGCCGGGTTCACACTGGTGCGCCGTGTTTCAGCTGCAGGGCAGTTGTTTGAGCGGTTTACCAAAAACTCCTGCATGCGGCATCTTTGGTGCGCTTCCAGAAAATGTGACAAAAACACAACCTTATAGAAGTCTATAGGACAGCATTTAATGTTTGTTAAACAAACGTAAAATACACATACAACTGTGCGACAGCCAAAGCACAGTACTTGGCACCAGCCTTAGTAAAATAACCATCCCGTGCCAAATGTATAACCAGTATGGAGACTTGCTATTAGGTTTTATTTAGTTGATGGTGATTATAAGGCAGAGGGTGGCCATGAGTGATGCAAGATGGCCCAATAGAATACTCATCAAAGGCCTAGACCAGCCTTTTTTTCTAACCAGGGTGCCTTCAGGTTTCCTCAGGGGTGCTTTGGCAAAATGCCTAAAAATTGCCCAAAAATTGTATACAAGCCAGTGTGGACATGAAGCCTGTCTTTTAGTCACACAAATCCACAAGTTTTCATTGTGGACCATTACAACCTTCCAGCCGCTGGCATCCTAACAACCACTGACATGATCTGTTGATAAGGGAGATGCTGGACGCCTGCACAGCATCCTTGTTTACCCCCTCTCCTGCCCCTTTTCATCATCACTGGGGTCACATTAGCTGAGTGAGGGAGAGAAATATAGTAATACTAGTCAGTACCAGTGTGCAAAGGTGTATTTGCTTTTGGAGAATAAATCACCTCTAATGTTGGGTGTCCCATGTGTGGATGTTGTTGTGTTAAGTAAAAATATTTGTCTAGTTTTTTACATTTTATAATGGGGTACCTGGAGATTAAAATTATGCACAAAGGGTGCCTTGACTGAAAAAAGGTTGAGAAGAACCTCTGACTTAAGCCTCGTACACACAATCGGATTTTCCGATGGGAAATGTGTGATGACAGGCTGTTGGTGGAAAATCCAACCGTGTGTACGCTCCATCGGAAAATTGTCGGATTTTCCGCTGACAATTGTTGGATTGCAGGCTTTAAAATTTTCCGTGGACAAATGTCTGTCGGATTTTCCGAGCGTGTGTACACAAGTCAGTCGGACAAAAGTCAAAAGTACAGACACGCATGCTCGGAAGCAAGGACGAGCCAGAAGCTGCCGGTCTTGTAAACTAGCGTCTGTAATGGAGAATTAACATTTGTGATGCCAAATAATGAAATCTGCAAATGCAGTGCACATTCTCTTCTTTAATGGGATTATAATGAAGCTGCTTTTCTAGTGATACTGATGGAGTTATTGCAAACAAATTTTCAAAGGCTTTTTTTTCTAGTGATATTAAGAATAATATGCTTTTTTTTATTTTTTATTTGTGCAAGTTACCACAACACCATTATCCCGTAGTTTTTAAGATCAAAGATACAACTATGTTAGTGTCAATTTCACATTGTATTTTTTTAAATGTAACTGCCTGCTCCCAAACTGTCATTTAAAATAAAATACATAGCCAAGTATTATTCTCCACAATTTTTTTATTGTGCATTAAAAAAAGAAAACAAATAAAATTAGACATGCTATCTGTCAATAGAACTTAACCAAAAAGTGCATTCTATGCATCCAAAAATATAGACAATCTACCAAATTAAATCATTATTTAAACAAAAAAATAATGTCAAAGCAATAACTCCAAAGCCAATAATAAATAACATGTTATCTCCTCCGATCCCGAAACATGGCTGGTTGACGAACGGCTGTTCAGAAACAAACTGAAAAACGTGAAATGAAAAGTATGAAATAAAAAGGCGAATCAACACTCACCAAACTTCTACTAACACGAAATTAGCAGAAGGAGCCCAAAGGGTGTCTCTAAAGAGATGAAAAACAATGTAGTACGTCACTACATTCGTATTTGTTGGCCGACAATTCATTTCCATTTGTATGCAAGACAAGTTTGGGCTAACACCCTTTGGACAAAAGTCCACGGTTTTGGCCAACAATCCAATCATGCGTATGAGGCTTCAGACTACTGAAAAGGCCAATACAAGACAATGTTTTTTTTTTTTTCCTCTGTCTTTTTTCCCCTTCATATTGGTTAATTTCCACAATCATTTAACCTATATATACAGTATCTCAAAAAGTGAGTATACCTCTCACATTTTTGTAAAATATTTTATTATAGCTTTTCATGTGACAACAATGAAGAAATTACACTTTGCTACAATGTAAAGTAGTGAGTGTACAGCTTGTATAAGGCTACTTACCCACTGGTGTGGTGGGTGCGTCTGTGGTAAAATGCCGCTATTTTTTAAGGCGCTTCATTGCAAAGCGCTGCTGCAGCAGCAATATGCCGGCAGTATAGCCGCACTGCCCCATTGCAGGAGCGGTGTATAAACCACTCCAAAGATGCTGCTTGCAGGAGTTTTTTTAACGTCCTGCAAGCGCACCGCTCCAGTGTGAAAGCACTTGGGCTTTCACACTGGAGAGATAGGAGCGGCTCTTTACTGGCCCAAAGTGTCATATTTTGTGTGGCTACCATTATTTTTCAGCACTGCCTTAACCCTCTTGGGCATGGAGTTCACCTGAGCTTCACAGGTTGCCACTGGAGTCCTCTTCCACTCCTCCATGATGACTTCATGAAGCTGGTGGATGTTAGAGACCTTGCTCTCCTCCACCTTCCGTTTGAGGATGCCCTACAGATGCTCAATAAGGTTTAGGTCTGGAGACATGCTTGGCCAGTCCATCACCTTTACTCTCAGCTTCTTTAACAGGGCACTGGTCATCTTGGATACTAAACTATACTACACCACACTGACCACCATACTACACCACACTGACCACCATACTACACTATACTGTCCACTATACTACACTACACTGACCACCATACTACACCACACTGACCACCATACTACACTATACTGACCACCATACTACACTATACTGTCCACTATACTACACTATCCACTATACTACACTATACTGTCCTGCCTACAGTCTGTCTCTCCCCCCCCCCCCCCCGGGGGCCAGTACCAAGACTCTCAGGAGGGAGTCTCACTCACCTTCTTGTCCTGGCCTGCATCAGTCTGGAGATAGGAGGAGGTGGAGAAGACAGCAGCGGCTCACATTTTTGCTTCTCTCCCCCATGCTCTAGCTGCCATGTTCAGTGTCCGGCTGGCCCACTGTGATTGGGCGTATGGGGGTCATGTGCAGAGGCTTCAGGAGCGATCGCGGACAGGCCAGCCCTCACATGACCCCCATACGCCCAATCACAGGGCACTGGATACTAAACATGGTGGCCGGAGCGCAGGGGGGACACAGTAACTTAAAATTAGGAGGAGGCAGCCAGTAGTGACACATACTGCCGTCCCCTAAATGTCGCGCCCGGGGCCACGGCACCCCCTGCATCCCCCACGCTATGCCGCTGTCAGTATGTCACAGTACATGTTGGCAGTCATGGTTCCCTCAATGAACTGTAGCTCCCCAGTGCCAGCAGCACTCATACAGCCGGCAGACTATGACAACCCGACCACCATGCTTGACTGTAGGCAAGACACACTTGTACTCCTCCCCTGGTTGCCGCCACACACACTTGACACCGTCTGAACCAAATAAGTTTATCTTGGTCTCATCAGACCACAGGACATGGTTCCAGTAATCCATGTCCTTAGTCTGCTTGTCTTCAGCAAACTGTTTGCAGGCTTTCTTGTGCATCATCTTTAGAAGAGGCTTCCTTCTGGGATGACAGCCATGCAGACCAATTTGATGCAGTGTGCTGCGTATGGTCTGTGTACTGACAGGCTGACCCCCACCCCTTCAACCTCTGCAGCAATGCTGGCAGCACTCATACATCTATTTCCCAAAGACAACCTCTGAATATGACGCTGAGCACGTGCACTCAACTTCTTTGGTGGACCATGGCAAGGCCTGTTCTGAGTGGAACCTGTCCTGTTAAACTGCTGTATGGTCTTGGCCACCATGCTGCAGCTTAGTTTCAGGGTCTTGGCAATCTTCTTATCGCCTAGGCCATCTTTATGTAGAGCAACAATTATTATTTTTTTAGATCCTCAGAGAGTTCTTTGCCATGAGGTGCCATGTTGAACTTCCAGTGACCAGTATGAGAGAGTGAGCGTGATAACACCAAATTTAACACACCTGCTCTCCATTCACACCTGAGACCATGTAACACTAACGAGTTACATGACACCGGGGAGGTAAAATTACTAATTGGGCCCAATTTGGACATTTTCACTTAGGGGTGTACTCACTTTTGTTGCTAGTGGTTTAGACATTAATGGTCATGTGTTGAGTTATTTTGAGAGGACAGCAAATTGACACTGTTATACAAGCTGTACACTCACTACTTTACATTGGAGCAAAGTGTAATTTCTTCAGTGTTGTCACATGAAAAGATATAATAAAATATTTAAGAAAATGTGAGGGGTGTACTCACTTTTGTGAGATAATGTATAGACTGCTATTTCAAAATATGTGTTTCAAATGTCTTCATCAATTTACATCCTTTCATAAAAGTCCACCCCTACTAAAATAATGGAAAAAAGGAAACATTTTTGTTTTACATAAACATATAAACATGATGTCATCCTAAACATGAAGGCAGATTTATTCAGCTATTTTTACAATAATCTTATTCCTTTACCCCTTTTTAACCTGACATCGCCAGAACACCAATAACGAGAGCATCATCTCCAAATTAAAAAATAATATAGTTCTTTATTTATTATTATTAGAAACCATATATCAATATCTCTTTTACTTTCTTCTCTTCTTTAGTACGTACATGTATCTCTTTGAGCCGGTTCACACAGCGGGCGAGGCGACACGACTCGCCTCGCCTCGCTCTCGCAAGTCGCCCCCGTTCTGTACAATGGAACCGTTCTGAGAGGAGCGACTCGAGTCGCTCCGACTCAGAAAAAAGGTTCCTGTACTACTTTTGGGCGACCTCGGGGCGACTTGCATTGACTTCTATACAGAAGTCATTTGCAAATCGCCGCTGAGGCCACGGCAGGTCGCGGCGAGGCAAGTCGGAGTCGCCTCGCCTGCAGTGTGAACCGGCCCTTAAAGTGATACTAAAGTCTTGTTTTGTTTTTCTTTAAAAATAACAAATATTTATACTTACCTGCGCTGTACAGTGGTTTCTCAGGTCCCTTGTCGGCATTCCTGGTTCCGCCCTCCTGTTGAGTGCACCCACAGCAAGCAGCTTGCTATGGGGGGAACCTGAGCCGAGCCGCAGCTATGTGTATCCATTCATCCACTCCCTCTCTCCTGATTGGCTAACTGACTTTGACTGACAGCAGTGGGAGCCAATGGCGCCGCTACTGTGTCTCAGCCAATTGGGAGGAAGAGTCCCGGATTACTGAGGAATTCATACAGATCGATGGATAGAGATGAGGCTCAGGTAAGTATTAGGGTGGGCTGATGGAGGCTTCTGCACACAGAAGGGTTTTTATCTTAATGCATAGATTGCATTAAGATAAAATATCTTCTGCCTTTACACCCACTTTAAGTGATGCTATCCTGCCAGCATCCAAACCTTATTGACCCAATTCCGGAACAGCCTTATCCACCCTGCAAACTTAAAGGGCCACAATGCATATGTTTACCCAAGTGCCATTGTGATCGTATTTTATGGTTATAGTCTTATCCAACGTTTTTTCTAAAGTATCCTCAACCTAATAAAATTATTTTTGCATTAAACATACCGTATATAATCTACTTTCATGATCCATTCTTTCATCATAAAACCAGATGATTTGACAATGGTATTGCTTGTTATAGCTCACAGACCTCTACCAGCTTGTTAGGAAATCTCTGCAGTAGGGATAAATCTTCCCTCTTCTAAATGAAGTGGAATTGCTCAAATTGTACAAACTCACTTATCCTCCTCCAGCATCTGACAATTGATATTCTGGTACAGTTTCTTGTACCCCATGCAATGTGTGAGAATGTTACACATCAGCCATGGCAGCGTATATTTCATGTAAGAATTGTTGTTATTGGGTTACGTGCTACATAGCGATAGATAAGTTATGAGCTATATTTCTATGTATGTATGTATGTTGCTGCATTCTCCTAACCACAGATTATCAGGGTAGATAGATAATGGAGTATGACTGAGATATATAAATGTTTCTAGTGTAATTAATATGGTTATCGTACATATTGGTAGATGTGGTTGGATAGCGACTATGTGCTGATCCAGCTGGTGTAAGTGCTCAACCATTTAGACCCCTCTGCTAAGCTCATGATGGAAGAAGTAGAAACAAGCTCTTGTCCACCTTGGACACCCTTCGTGGGGGGTGCATGGGGTGCTGTGGCCCCCGGGCACGACATTTAGGGGGGCGCCAGTATGTGTCACTGGCTGCCGCCTCCTAATTTTATGTTCCTGTGTCCCCCTCACTCTGGCTGCCATGTTCAGTGTTCGGCGCCCTGTGATTGGGCATATGGGGGTCATGTAAGGCGTAGGGCTGGCCTGTCCTGCGGTTGCTCCTGAAGTCCCACCTCTGCACCTGACCCCCCATATGCCCAATCACAGTGCGCCAGACACTGAACATGGCAGCAGCCAGAACACAAGGGAAGACAAGAAAAAATGTGAGCCGCTGCGGCCGCTGTCTTCTGAGGAGACTCTCCTCCTCCTCCTCCTATATTCCGGACCGATGCAGGCCAGGACCGTGGACAAGAAGAAGATGAGTGAAAGTCGTGTTACTGGTGGCCGGGGTGGGGGGGGGAGAGATAGAGAGAGAACAGTGTAGTATAGTGGTCAGTCAGTGTAGTATGGTGGTCAGTGTAGCGTAGTATGGTGGTCATTGTAGCGTAGTATGGTGGTCAGTGTAGTATAGTGGACAGTGTAGTGTCACAGGTGCCAGCTGACCTACAGCAGTAAAGGTAAGACACAGATCAGCTCCGCAGCTGATCTGTGACATAGGGGGTAAGGGGTTTTATACTGTACTAGTCGAAGGGACTCATTGAGTGCTTAAAGTCCACGTGTTACTTGCCTTGCCCTGGGCGCTGACAACCCACACTACGCCACTGGTCCAGTCACACATAACATACTTACAGGAGTTTACAAGCAAGTGCATTTAGAGGAAGAAAAAAAACTTACTTGATCTGAAGAGGACCTTTGGGCTGAAAAAATGTGCAAACGCACGTGTTAATACTTTCTAATGGCCAGAATAAATTAATAATATTCTGGCCAATAGAATGCATTAGCAAAAGACAAAAATTCCCCTTGGATTTGGACTTTGAAGGCACTTGAACTCGTATAACAGCAGTAGAGTAGAAAATTAATTTATTCATAGCACATGATTAAAAATGGTAACATGGAATGTACATAACAATGTATGTATCAGGAGCTACAATGACATTTCAGTTACTGCACTGTGAGGGCGCTCTCCCCACAGAAAACTGTTGGGGAGGCTGTTTGGCGTTAAAGCCCAGTGGCTGCAGGTATGTGTACAGCTGGTGGGAACAGCCTATTATCTTAAAGTGAAGGAGCTGCAAAACAACTATTCAACCCAGAGAATTATTGTAAAGCCTGATTGGTTTACAGTGCAACCCTTTACTTAATCAACAACAATATATTTTAAGTTTTTTTTTTTGTCATAAATACATTACTTAGTTAAAAGGTGGCATCTATATATACTTTAAATACTGTATGCCTACAGTTATGCTTTAAAGCTGTTAAATAATCAGAGATCCTAAAAAGAAGGTTCAACACGTCTGCACTTGCAGTCAGCCTGCAAAGTGCCATGGGAGCCCTGACACCTAGGGGCCTCTCTTTCCCAGATTTGTAAAGCTCCCAACATACAGTAAATGCTAAGACTACGTACAGTAAATGCTAAGACTGAGTCATAGAAATGCTGATTCAGTTATGTGGTAATTCTGGAGGCTTACAATTTGTGGCATTTAGCAACTATTTGCTAAGTGTCTATCTATCGTGCTTGGTGGGCTTAACTCTTCCACCCTGCTGGTATATGCTGTCACTATTTTGGAAAATCACGGCAGTCAGCCATTAAAAGAAGCTTGTGAGAATAACCAGTGTCAATTGAAGCGTGTATCCTAATGTGCATAAAATGAAGTGTGCACAACACTACCTTCCCAGGAGTGGGCCAGTGTTTTTTTTTTTTTTTGCAAATATAAGTTTTATTCAAAATTTTTTACACAGATAGGGTAGAGACCCTAAACAAGAAAATACAACATGTACAGTGAAGGACGCAGCCCCCTGAGTGCACAACACAGTAACAGAAAGTGCGATTACCAACCCTGCAGTACAGTGTAAATAATGAGTGGACCCCACAGGTAGCACTCCCTCAACCAAGTGTGGAGGGGGGACCAAAAACACACCAGAGCCGCTTAACAGCTCAGACCCAGGTCTACAGATAGAGGTCAAGGCTAACATGAGCCGGCATTCGGTCGCAACCACATGTAGAGGCACAAAGTGGGCGCACACCCAGAAGAAAGAGGGGGAGACAAGAGACTTGGGGGGGGGGGGAGTGGGATAGGGTAGAGGAACAGTAGAGAGGGGAGGAAGGGGGATTGTGGGAAGAGGGGAGTAAGGGAGGGCAAGATAGGAGATCAAGTAGGAAAGAGGAATGGGGGCGATTTAGAGTTCCCCCCGTGGATACCCGTCAATCCGCACCTCTCCGCTCAACGCACCAGAAGGCTCCTGCCTTCAGTCGAGTACACAAACGTATTCCAAAGCGACCAGGTCCTTTGGTATGCTTCTTGCCTATCTTGGGCAGTCATAATCAAATCCTCCATTTTGTTAATATCCTCCACCCTCCGCAGCCACATTGCCACGGAGGGGGGGGTTTGTTGCTTCCATAGCAAAGGGATACAAGATTTGGCTGCATTGGTGAGATGACGCAATATGGATCGTGCATATATCTTAGGGGATACATCCGATACGTGTAAGAGGAAGAACGCCGGGTCATGCGGGATCTGCCATTCTGTAAACTTTTGGGCTATGTTTCGGACAGCCGTCCAGAAGTCAGAAAGCTTGGGGCAGGACCAAAAGATATGCAGGACTGTACCCCTCATCTCCCCACAACGCCAGCAACAGGCCGATACGTCCGGGAAGATAAGGTGGAGTCGGCTGGGAGTCAGGTACCATCTCGTGAGGATTTTATAGTTCAGCTCCTGTGTTTTAGTGCATATTGAGGATTTCAGGGTAAACCGTAAAACCCGCGAAACTTGCGCGGGTGTAAAAGTGCGATCGAGATCCCCCTCCCATTTCACGAGACTAGAGATACGGTGCGTAGGAGGTGGGGTAATCAATAACGCATACATCTTAGAGAGAAGTCGGGAGATGGGTTCCGTGCCAGAAATGTATTCCTCAAACACGGTCAGCGCTCTGGAATAAGCCTTAGGGTTCGGGAGGGACTGTAGGAAGTGATGTAGACGCGCAGCATTCCAGAAATCCAGACCATAAAGGCCCCCGTGGTCCATAAGGTCACCAATAGAGACCCAACCGTCGCGTGTTACAAACTGAGGGGCCCTAGTAAGGTTGGAGTCCCGTAACCTCTTGAATTGCGTGGTCGGCAGACCCGGCAAAAAGCCAGGGTTACCCAGGATTGGTGTTAGCGGCGACTCCGCGGTTGTCAGGGAACATCGCAATGCTACCTTCTCACTCTGGTAGAGAGTATTGCCTATGAGGGGATGAACCTTCACCTCTCTCGGCAACGTGGCCCTACACCAAAGAGCAGACTGCAACGGAGCCGGGCATTGGCGTTGCTCAATTTGGACCCACAATTTGGTGGTGGGGTTACGACCCCAATCAATCACTCTACTCAAATGGGAGGCGCTGTAATACCGCCCGACGTCCGGTAACGCTATACCCCCGCATTGTTTCGGAAGGGATAGTTGAGATCGTGGTATTCGAGGCCGCTTCTGTGCCCAGACAAAACGGGTAAACAGGGCTTGCACCTGCCTAAAATAGGCAGGGGGGATTTTGATCGGCAAAGTCTGAAACAGATACAAAAATTTAGGTAAAATGCACATTTTCAGTAGATTACATCTACCGAACCAGGAGTGTGTTCCCTTTTGCCACGAGTCCAGAAGCAGCCGCGTCTTAGTAAGTAAGGGGGGGAAATTGCGTCCGTACAGATCCGCGAGGTCTGGAGAAATGCTAGTGCCTAGATAAGTCAGGGCGGTCGTCGTCCACTTAAAACGAAAGCTAGAGCGTAAAGTGGGAAGTAACCGTGGCGGTACCAGTATCCCCATGGCTTCCGATTTGGTGAAGTTAATCTTTAGGTTGGACAATGTGCCGTACACCTCAAACTCCCTGAGCAGGTTCGGTAAGGAAATGCTGGGGTTAGTCAATGTGAAAAGCATATCGTCCGCATAAGCCGAAATTTTATATTGCGCGTCTCCCAGAACAACCCCCTGTATGTCTGGGTTCAGTCTCACCGTGGCTAAGAAAGGTTCTAAGGATAGCGCGAACAGGAGAGGAGATAGGGGGCAACCCTGGCGCGTCCCATTGGTTATCGGGAAGGGAGTTGATAAAGTCCCATTGACTTTAACTTGCGCAGTCGGTCCAGAGTAAACCCCCGATATACGCGCTATCATCCGTTCCCCCAATCCCACATGTCGGAGCACAGCAAACAGAAAGGGCCAGCTCACGCGATCAAAGGCCTTTTCAGCATCCGTGTTCAACAACACACACGGTGTGCCCGCCGACCTCACCACGTGAATCAGATTGAGCACCTTCGTGGTACTGTCTCGGGCCTCACGGGAAGGAATGAAGCCGACCTGGTCTAAATGGACTAATTGCTGGAGATGACTTGCCAGCCTAGCAGCCAAGACCTTGGTGTAAATTTTTAGATCCACATTTAGGAGAGAAATCGGACGGTAACTACCGCAGGATGCCGGGTCCTTCCCCTCTTTATGAATCACTGAGATGTGAGCAGCTAAGGAATCTCTAGTGAAGTCCCCTCCTATCCCTATGGCGTTAAAAAGCGCAAGCATGGGTTGCCCCAACAGGTCTAGCAATCGTCGATAGTATTGGAGCGTATAGCCGTCCGGTCCCGGAGCCTTCCCCGGCTTCATCGTCCCTATAGCGCTACGGATTTCGGCCATGGTAATGGGCGAATCTAGTTCCTCCCGCACTTCTGGTGACAGAGATGGCATCTGGGATCTCTCTAGGTAATCGGCCAAAGCCGTCGGAAGAGGGTGATGCGCCCGCAAATTATACAGGTCCGAGTAAAAATTCCTGAACTCACGGGTAATTTGCATGGGTAAGTGGACCTTCCGGCCCCCCGGCGCCATGACATGAGGAACATAAGTTAAAAGTCTACGCTCCCGCACCAGTCTCGCCAGTAGCTTCCCACATTTGTCGCCTGCCTCATAAGTCAGCTTGCGGCAAGATTGTAGAGCTGCCTTAGCCCTATAATAAAGTATATCCGTAATCTTCCTCCGGACGATCAGTAGGTCATTTTCAGAGGATTGGGAGGGGGCATGTTTGTGTCTGGCCTCCAAGACGTGTAGCTGCGCCAAAAGCTGGTCTAACTGCTTGGCGCGCTCCCGTTTTATCCGTGCCCCATGTTTTATGAGGACCCCGCGCACTACTGTTTTGTGGGCCTCCCACAGAACTCCCGGGGCACAGTCAGGGAGGTCATTTTCCTGAAAATAACAACGCAAAGTGTTGGTAACATCCTCCAAGACTTCCGGGGTCTGTAAGAGGCTTTCGTTCAACCGCCAAAATCTATTCGTCAAAGAGGGAGCATCTGAGAATCTGTAGGTTAGGAAAACCGGCGCATGGTCCGACCACGTCCTGTCACCGATGGAGGAGCTAACAACCGCATGCAATTGGGAGTGGGGGATCAGAAAATAATCAATTCTGGTGTAGAGCTTGTGCATGGGGGAGTAAAACGTGTAATCTCTCTCACCCGAGTGTTGGAGTCTCCAAATATCTATGAGTTGTAAGTTATGTAGCGTCTTTGCGATACGTTTAAGCTGTGCAACCGGCATGGAAGTCTGACCCGACGAAGTGTCTACAGACGGGACTAGCGGGACATTAAAGTCACCCCCCAGCAACAATTGCCCTTCTTTAAATTCCTGCAATTTGTCCATGGTCCTCTCTAGAAAAGTGGCTTGGAGCTCATTAGGGGCGTAAACGGCCGCCAAAGTTACCTGGACATGGCCAAGAAGCCCTTTAATAAATACATATCGGCCTGAGGGGTCTAACAGGGACCCCTGGCACCGCCACGGGAGATGACCAGAGAGGAGTATGGAGACCCCTTTGGATTTAGCTAGCGGGTTGGTCGAATGATACGCCCACGGGTAGTGTCTATTACGTAGATATGGCAGGGCAGTCGGTTTAAAATGCGTCTCTTGAATAAAGGCGATATCCGCATGGAATCTTCGCAGATCAGCTAAAAGAATACGACGCTTTTCGGGCGTATTAAGGCCCTTCGCGTTAAGGGAGAGGACCTTCACATGTGATACTGACATGATCAAATTGGGGGGAACCACCAAATCGGAAAGGGGGGGGGAACACCTGGGTGGGTAGACAAGGTTAATAGGAAGGGAGGGGGGGGGGGTTCAGGTGGGACCGGGGCGGGGTTAGAGTGGGGATGGGGAAGGGGCGGGAAGGGCAGAGGAGGGGAAAAGATAGCAGCAGAAGGGATGAGATAGGAATAAGCAGAGATAGAAAGGAGAGATGTGAACAGGAAAGTCAGAAGGCAGGGACCAGTTTAGGAAGAGGGGAGAACCAAATGGAGGAGAGGAAGAGAAGAACAAAGAACCGTAACACGGGAGTGGGCCTAGTGCCCCTATCTCCCTACTATAGAAATATGAGCATATAAGCTCCCCGGGGGAACAAACCGTACCCCCCGGCGAGATATGCCAGCCTAATGGTGGGGACGAGACTGACCAGGAACCAGGCAGCCAGCTCCACAGGTTCGCCACCCACCTCTAGTAGATCACAGATGCACTATGCAGAACACCTCAAAACATCAAAACCAAAACAAACAAAATACAGAATCAAACCAAAAATCAAATGTGCAAATAAAGTGAACAGACAGAGCAGAAGGATAAAATACTGAACAGCGACCCAGGGAAGGCGGTCAACATGACTCTTCTCAGCTGAGAAGGGTAAACAGAGGCCCATCTGGGTACATACAATCCGCCGCCCCCTCAAGTCTCAGAAACCTCTCTGTCCCGGACACCCCCCTCCCAACACGGACAACAGGCAACACCCATCAGCAATGTGGCCCCCCCTCCCAAGCCCAGAAAACATGGCAATCAGTTCCCAGCACCAGTCAGCAGAGAAAAGGGCCATCATATATCCGAACGTTCAAGCCCCCGGTTCCGGTCATGTAAAGAGAAGTCCCCATCCGATCGGGTCACAGGGGTGGCCAGGGCAGCGGAACTCAGCGTAGTAGCGTTCGTTCGATCGATCACATCCAGGCGTCCCCGCCAAAAGGTATAGAGGAACCGTCGGAAAATACGACGGTCAGCTTGTCCGCTCGTAGAGGAGTGCGGGCACATCAGCGAAGGTTAGCAGGCAGTCCTACCCCGTGCCAACCCCGGGGCAGCTAACAGCGCTATCCCCTATGAAGAGGACAGCAGCACGGGGGATTAACCCCCCCCAGAAGATTCAGAAGTGGAGAGTCCAGGTCCAGCTCGAAACCCAAAATAAAAAATGTTAGCACCCGGGGAACATCTTCACATGGAGGTGGCGAATGAGGCGACTCCAGCAATGGCTCCACGATGAGGGGGGGGAGGGGGGGAGGCCCGGAAAGTTGCTGAAGGGGAGCTAAGGAAAAATAAGAAATGGGGGGGGGCGACCATGCACAAAGTCTACATCCGCAACGTAAAACAACGGGACATCGGGACATCACAAAGGACAGAGGTAATAACCCCGGAGACAGCCGAAGGGAGGAGGGGGGGGCAGCTGGTCAGAAATCAGAAAAAACAAAGGAGGGGTACCTTAGAGCTCGCGGGAGTCCTCCCCCGAGGGCGCTCTAGGTCTGCGGCGCTGTCGCTGTTGTCTAGGTGGGAAGTCATTCCGTCGTCCCCGGGTCGGCTCTGGACCTTGCGGACGAGGTAGAGACGCCAGCCAATTCGGAACAACGATGGGCTCCACGTCCAGGAAACCGAACAGAGCGGGTAGCGAATCCACAGTACGAAGAGAAAAGGTGTGTTGGTCCTTACGAAACGTCACCGAGAGCGGGTAGCCCCAGCGATAGGTAGCACCACATCGACGTGCAAGATCTAGCAGAGGCTTCAGTAAAGCCCGTCGCTGGAGGGTGGCACGGGAGATGTCCGGGAGGATCTTCACCTCAGCTCCATCAAATTCTAAGGTAGGGGCCTCCCAAGCTTTCCGCAGGACCTCCTCTTTAAGGCTATAATGGTGCAGCCGGCAAACTACGTCCCTTGGCCGAGTTAAATCTGTCGACTTGGGGCCCAGAGCGCGGTGTACTCTGTCAAACTCCAGTCTAGAGGGCAATTCCACTCCCGGAATACCGCGGAAGATTGCAGCAACCGTGTCCGCCAAATCCTCTGCTCCAGTCGCTTCAGGCAACCCCCGCAGCCGCAGGTTGTTTCTGCGGCTGCGGTCTTCCATCTCCTCCAACCTCAATTGCTGCATGAGGAGCATGTCCGCATGGGCCTCCTGCGAGGCCTCCATTGCCGCCATCCGCAACTCCAAGGCCGACAGAGAATGTTCGCCGCCAGCAACCCTAACCGCCAGATCTTTCACCTCCCCTCTGACGAGTGCCATCTCATGTCGGTGTGTCTCTTCCACCCTATCTATTAAGGCGGTGATGTCTGCTCTCGTGGGGAGAGCCTGTAGCAGCAGGCGGAGGTCCGCATCAATCGGCTGTAGTGAGCGGGGGGTCTCCATAGTGTCCCGTGTCAAGCCGTGGGTCACCAGGGGTGTACCCAGCTGCGGAGCCGGTAGGTAAGCCTGGGAGGTCTCTGAGTCCAAATCCGGCGATGAGCAGGTGGACCGGTCAGCATCCGCGTGGGCCTGCTCCGCCGCCATATTGGGGCCTGTGGAGCGGTGCTGGGAGGACTGAAAAAGTCTCCCAATATCTCCCGATAGCGATGCGGGAGTCGGCGGTCGAGTAGCTCTGTTGAGTTTCTGCAAGGACTTCTTCTTTGAGGCGGGCATAGTGCAATTTAGCAGCAGCAGTAACCGTGGAGGTGAGAGACGGCCGGGAGCTCAGGCAAGGCACGTCTTTACTCTTCCATGTTCAGGCCACGCCCCCGTGGGCCAGTGTTTTACCTTGCACAACTACCATTGTATTTTATATAGTTATTTGTATGTAGCTCTTACCCCCGAAGGAGCAGCTGGTTTTATGGGCTTACCGTTACCTTCTTCATCTCGATTTGCGTGTAGGGGTTTCCCCTGGTAGATGGCCCAAGAACTATAGAGACTGACGACAGATCTGCTTAAAGGGATTTTTATTTGCAAAAAGCATAGTTAACGAACGGTCTCTCAGTATAGGATCAGAGGGTTTAGGTGAAAAGTCCAGGTACTCTTAATGTCAAAGACAGTATAGAACAGTGATGGCAAACCTCGGCACCCCAGATGTTTTGGAACTACATTTCCCATGAGGCTTATGCACTCAAAAGTGTACTTGAGCATCATGGGAAATGTAGTTCCAAAACATCTGGGGTGCCAAGGTTCGCCATCACTGGTATAGAAGAACTCTCTTACTTTGAGTAAATACAGAGAATAGCCGTTCACAGCTGGATCTTCACTCTAATTGGATAGTCCTTCTCTCACCAGGCCTAGCAGCCAACAGGGTGCTTAAGTCAGGAACAAGTCTCTGCCACAGACTTTGATAGAACACGTGTAAGGAAACTTTAAAACTTGTAGAATGCTCGTGTGGTACCACTATCTCGCAGCCGGTCCGGCGATACTGCACAAAATTGGATTCGCTTAGGTCCTTCAGCTTTACCAGGCTCTTGTTGAGAAGCCAACCCTTGCGTGGCCTTCTCCAGAAGAGTCCTCCCCTGGATAACTTCAAAGTTGCTGGCCCTCTCCACAACCTGAGACGGCACCGGACCAGCTCTGAATCCCTCCCTTAGTTTCCTTGCCTCGGACTAGCCAGCCCTGAGAAGTAAAGTCGGGTGGATACGCACCCCAGGCCACAGGCGTCCTGGGGGCTGGTCAGGAGGACCAGGACCATGCAGTCAGAAAATACTTCTGGACCGGAACCCTGAAACACGTGACATCCGCATCTTAAGTGCCCTCTCCCAGAAGGCACAGCAAGAGTGGTGCAATGTCACATGAGGGGGTACCTTTTAGCATATGCAATAGGTAAAGGTCTCTGTGTAGCAACTGTAAAAGGACAAACTTTAGTCCTAACTCTTCAGCCAGCTAGCGTTGTACAGTGGTGCACATGAGAATGGTCTCAGTCGATCCTGCAGTCAGCAATAAGGCTACAAGATGGTTGTATGGTCAGTTTCTAAAGGGCTCAATCTCTCTAGCAGCAGATAGTAAATACCAACAGCAGCAGCTCACCAGTCCCAGCCATATTACAGCTCATCATCTGGTCCCACACAGCGAGTAGTCCACTCTCGGCTCTGCACCCAGGTGACTCTGACTGTCAGCAAACCTGACCTCAGCACTCTGGATCCTGTTCAGTCCGCCATTATGCATACACAGGACAGCAATGTGTGCTCTCCAGGTTCCCTCATGGCAAAGAGGAAGTTGTGTCCTGTACAACCTGGGAAAATGCAGCTCTGTCCCCTCCTGCTGGCAATCTATTTCCGTGTGAAATGCATTTCACACGCTCTTGATTATAGTACAGTCTCTTTCCTCTGGACTACAGTTCCTACAGTACGGAGCTGACTGACTCAGTCTGTTGAACTCTTCCTGCTCAGCCACTCCCTCCTAATGCTGATATATAGTATCTCACAAAAGTGAGTACACCCCTCACTTTTTTGAAAATATTTTATTATATCTTTTCATGTGACAACACTGAAGAAATGACACTTTACTACAATGTAAAGTAGTGAGTGTACAGCTTGTATAACAGTGTAAATTTGCTGTCCATTTCAAAATAATTCAACACACAGCCATTAATGTCTAAGCCACTGGCACCAAAGTGAGTACGCCCCTAAGTGAAAATGTCCAAAGTGGGCCCAAAGTGTGAATAGTTTATGTGGCCACCATTATTTTCCAGCACTGCCTTAACCCTCTTAGGCATGGAGTTCACCAGAGCTTCACAGGTTGTCACTGGAGTCCTCTTCCACTCCTCCATGATCACAAAATGGATGCTGATGGATGTTGGAGACCTTCCGCTCCACCACCTTCCGTTTGAGGATGCCCCACTGATACTCAATAGGGTTTAGGTCTGGAGACATGCTTGGCCAGTCCATCACCTTTACCCTCAGCTACTTTAGCAAGGCGGTGGTCAGCTTGAAGGTGTGTTTTGGGTCGGTATCATGTTGGAATAGTGCCCTGCCCTGTGGCCCAGTCTTCTAGTGGAGGGGATCATGTTCTGCTTCAGTATGTCATGTTGGCATTCATGAGTCACTCAATGAACTGTAGCTCCCCAGTGTCAGCAGCACTCATGCAGACCCAGACCATGACACTCCCACCGCCATACTTGACTGTAGGCAAGACACACTTGTCTTTGTACTCCTCACCTGGTTTCCACCACACACACTTGACACCATCTGAACCAAATAAGTTTATCTTGGTCTCATCAGACCACCGGACATGGTTCCAGTAATCAATGTCCTTAGTCTGCTTGTCTTCAGCAAACTGCAGGCTTCCTTGTGCATCATCTTTAGAAGAGGCTTCCTTATGGGATGACAGCCATGCACACCAATTTGATGCAGTGTGCAGCGTATGGGCTGAGCACTGACAGGCTGACCCCCCCCCCCCCCCCTACCTTCAACCTCTGCAGCAATGCTGGCAGCACTCATACCTCTATTTCCCAAAGACAACCTCTGAATATGATGCTGAGCACGTGCACTCAACTTCTTTGGTTGATCATAGCGGGGCCTGTTCTGAGTGGAACCTGTCCTGTTAAACTGCTGTATGGGCTTGGCCACCGTGCTGCAGCTCAGTTTCAGGGTCTTGGCAATCTTCTTATAGCCTAGGTCAGTGATGGCGAACCTTGGCACCCCAGATGTTTTGGAACTACATTTCCCATGATGCTCCACTACAGTGCATAGTGCCAGAGCATCATGGGAAATGTAGTTCCAAAACATCTGGGGTACCAAGGTTCGCCACCACTGGCCTAGGCCATCTTTATGTAGAGCAACAATTCTTTTTTTCAGATCCTCAGAGAGTTCTTTGCCATGGGGTGGCATGTTGAACTTCCAGTGACCAGTATGAGAGTGTGAGAGTGATAAGCCCAAATTTAACATATCTGCTTCCCATTCACACCTGAAACCTTGTAACACTGAGTCGCATGACACTGGGGAGGGAAAATGGCTAGTTGGGCCCAATTTGGGCATTTTCACCTAGGGGTGTATTCACTTTTGTTGCCAGCAGTTTAGACTGGCTGTGTGTTGAGTTATTTCGAGGTTACAGCAAATTTACTCTATTATACACTCACTATTTTACATTGTAGCAAAGTGTAATTTCTTCAGTGTTGTCACATGAAAAGATATAATAAAATATTTTACAAAAATGTAAGGGGTGTACTCACTTTTGTGAGATACTATAGCTGTTAAACAGTTCAGCACTGCAGGGCAGCAGCTACAAAGAGCAGCTACAGCCAGTGTTTCTCCCACTTTTAATTCTTAGACAAGAACCTGTCTACGGAATACAAACACAATGGATAATGCCACCTGAATAGTCCAATAAACATAGAAAGCAGTGGTGGCCCATCCATTAGGTCCATTAGGGGCACCAGAGTGCTGCCTCTCTATCCACAGCCAGGCATGCAGTGAAGGATAATTTCTGAGGAGAGGGAATCGATCGATTGATAGGCAGTAACCATTTTGTATTGCAATGGATTGATCCCAACCTCCACCACCTCTGCGGCTCTGCCTCTTACTGATCCCATCCCCCCACCACCACCACCGATCTCATCCCTATCCACCCATCACCTCTACAACAGAGGTGATGGGGGGATAGGGATGAGATCAATGCTAGTGGTAGTGGGGGGATGGGATCAGTAAGAGGTCCCCTGCCAGTAGTACCACCGCCCCCTTCCAGTACCACCCCCCCCCCCCCCCCCAGTACCACCACTGCATTGGTGACACAGGGCTGCATTAGGGATACAGGTTTCACTGAGGACACAGGTTTCACAGGCTGCATTGGGAACACAGGTTGCACTTTTGGGCACGGATAAAGTTGTTGTTAATAGAAGCTTCCGCTTGATAGTTACAGTAAGTTGAAATCAGAAACAGAAATGTTTTACTTTTTTGTACAGTGGAAAAAAATATAGTATCAAAATCATGCGGCCCTTCCTGATTTCTTGCAATGGGGCCCTGAGGTTTCTAGTTACGCCTCTGTCAGGTGCGGTTGTAACAAGGCAAGGTAGACAAGGGAGCTAGAGATCAGGAGGTCTTGAGAGGAACTAAGAGAATGATTTGGTTGGTATTTTGAGACAAGATTAGTGAAGGGCAGCTTGATATGACAGTATTGTTCCACCCTTATGGTCATAGGGCCCCTCAGATTTTCAGTTGTGGAACCTTGCTGTTCTTTTCCTGTCTGCTTTGTAATACTCAGGGCACTGTCTTGGAAGCTTGTTAAGAAGTAAACTAAAGTCTTCTTCCCACATTTGGCATGAAGTTACACGCAGTTAGATGCTGACTGTCTGTTAGCAACTGTAAAGGTATGTGCACGTTTCCATAATAAAATCACTGATCATTTATGCAAGATCTTGCCATGTACAACCCCATTGGGCTGCCTTTGGGGCACAAGAGGGGCAGTAAAACCCTGGCTCAACTGGCCATTGCTACCACCCCCCCAAACGGCTTATGTGAAGAAGGCCCAAGTCTGAAGCCAGTAATGCCATCATATTTTGTGTGTATTTATTCATCTTTTGTAACAAAGCCAGCTGCACAGTCAGCCTAGTGCTTATTAAACTTCCAAGGGAGTGCGGTGACTTTTACAAGTTGTTTTGGAACATGGCCTCTTTATGGACTGTGAATAATGATAGGCATGTAGAAAATAAGGATATAAAAGCTCAGAGAGGAATGCTTTTCATAAGGCCAATAGTTTGTGTCAGCTTTGGTGCTTGTAAACGGGGAGGATCTTGGGATTTCTTACTAATAGTGTGCACAAGGTTTCAAACAACCTAATTCCAACCCTGCACACGGGTATTATCCATTAATGCAGACTCACCGGCTAGGTGCATTCCTAGGCCAGCGTCATTAGGTTAAAGTAAGGGTTACACAGGTAAGGGCCCATTTACACTTGTGAAGACTCCTGGGCTGATCCTTCAAAGATAATCACTGCTTGAGTGATTAGACGTGAACAGCCACGAATTAGCTGTGGGAGCTGTCTGCCTCCCATTGCTTTCAGTAAAGCTTCTGCACCCCACCGCTAATCTGCAGGAACCCCTTCTGGGGCTCACGCATGTTATCTTTAGTGGCCCTATTCCAAAGAGTGAATGGGGTCTAAATCACAAGAGACTGAAACAAGCTTCTAGTGCAAAAACTGCCCTTTGATGCAATTGTCAAAGATTGTTTGATCATTATTAGTGTCATGATTGGGGTTATTCCCTTATCGCCATCTTTTTGCAGCCCTTTAAGGGGGCTTTAATCCCAGGAAGCAGAGTGGCTTTGCGACTAGGTGACCCCTGCGATTTGCTCTCAAAGCAGTTGCATATTTAGAAGCCCATTCTGCTGGCTCTAAATCAGAAGCCGTGACTAGGAACTGTCAGAGATAGCTTGGTCGGTGGGCTTGTAAGAGTGCTCTCAAGACACAACCTTGAACGCATGAAGGTTGAAGACCACCGTGGACGCATATATGTGGCAGCTGAGCGTTAGGGCCCACTATTCCTGCTAACACATATATATGTTACATGATCAGGAAAAGGTTAACATATACTTGAAAGGAATAACTGTAACCCAATCTCACAAATTTGTGATTTTTGACCAATTTATCCTCTCCGCCCATTCATTTCTACAGAAGAGAGAGGGATAAATCCCTAATGGTTCTACACAATTAAATTGTAGCAGTGGGGGGCTGATTGCTTAAGTGTAACCGTACCCCCATTTATTTATTTTTGGAGAAAGTTGTGAAGGATTACAACCCCTGTCAACACAGACAACAATAAAAAGCTGACAGAGATTCTAGTATTCCGCTACTTAACTTAAACGCACATGTTTTTTCTGTCTGTGTTGCTATTGGAGAGTTTTCATACCTCTGGTGAAAAGGTTGTCCGTGGGATAGTGAATGAGGCAATATCTTTCTAATGAAGCCCCAGACAGTAATAACACATGACGGGTTCTAACCCTTCCTCACTCTAATCCAAATTAACAGCAGTATATCCACAGTTCAGTCACCTGTTTTTACTGCTCCCCATATGAACAAGCCCTTACTGCCCATTTATTTAAAAGCTCAGCTCCAGGAATGACAACAACAAAAAAAGAATTATGTGACCAATAGAGCCTTATGGAATAGGCTAGAGGAGTCGAATCACACAGATTACTAGAGTGACGAGGAATAGAAGTATTGCACCTTGCTTCTCGTCCCCTAAAGTTTAACCCCATGGGTCCTTTCATATGGGCGGTCTGCTCAGCGGACTCTGCTTTTCTCAGCAGGGGATCGGTCAGCTGATCCCCCGCTGAGCAGGTGATGACAAAATATTACCTGAAAAATGCCTCTCCTGCAGTCCCAGTGTGAGAGCCCGAGTGCTTTCACATTGGGGCGCTGTGCTGGCAGGACGTTTTAAAAATAAAAACAAAAAAAGTCCTACAAGCAGCATCTTTGGGGCGCTTTAGGAGCAGTGTATACACCGCTCCTAAAGTGCCCTTGCCCATTGAAATCAATGGCAACGGTGCTTTTAACCCTTTATTTGGCCTCTAGCAGGGGTTAAAAGAGCAGCCAAAAAGCACCTCTAAAACTACGGTAAAGCGCTGCTAAAACTAGCGGCACTTTACTGCTAACGCAGCCGCCCTGTCAGTGTGAAAGGGCTCTAAGGTCTATTCATATGTATGAATTGCAGTAACATGCGTTAACAGCGTTCATTTTACATGTTACAGAAACATGGATCAATGTATGGCTGCGTGCATGCACAATTTTTCTTGTTCAAGTATTTTATTAAAGATTATCAGAAAACATTGAATGTAATGAGTAAAGAAATTTTTTTTACATTGTAACATTAAGATAATCTTATTACAGGAAAGTATATTTCTAGTCGCATATGACATCATGTAATTGTTTAGTTAATTAAATTAGGACAGATCAATACAGTAAATAAATAATTATCTATCTAAACAAGTATCTACCTTCTATCCATCTATAAATGTATGTAGAGTTGCTAGTATATTCAATTCTCTTTTCAATAGTGGAACATTATGGTTAATCTACCGCTGATTTGGGGCCTAATATCAGTATAATATTATGGTATATCAACCAACTATAGTGGAGGCAGTATTTTTAATAATCAGTGAATTGATTGATGTCTCCAACCCAAAACCAACCTTCGACGCGTTTCACCACTCTTGGCTTGCTAACAAAAAGATAGGGGAAGCCCCTAGGTCAGGGATATGCAATTAGCGGACCTCCAGCTGTTACAAAACTACAGGTCCCATCATGCCTCTGGGTGTCATGCTTGTGGCTCTTAGAGTCTTGCAATGCCTCATGGGACTTGTAGTTTTGAAACAGTTGGAGGTCCGCTAATTGCATATCCCTGCCCTAGGTGAAAAGCACCAAGGAAGGTTGGTTTTGGTTTGGAGACATCATTCTGTGCAGTCAATTCACAGATTATTAAAAATACTGCAGGAAGAGCAAATTGTAGTGCGGCTGATTTTTTTTTCCCTATTTTCAGTGAAGAGTGAAAATGGACTGCCATAGCCCAGCACCCAGGTAATCCATGTGCAGGAGAGGCCAGTTTTGAGCAGGGCTATGGATCTGGATGTGTTTGTGTGTACATTGTATTACAATGCCATTCATTGTAAATGGTACCCCAGCACACAGAACAATGGCTGCCATACTGTGCCTTGGCAAAATGGTACATGTAAGTTAATTTGTCCATTAAGGTGGGTTGGCAGCCTTATTCATAATGCTACAATGCACATTAACACATGTGCCTTAACACACCTCAATGGACTGTAGAAGAGTGGGCTCAATTTACACCAGCGTGTGCATTTTAATAGTGCACCAACACACCTCTACAACACTCCTGGGTTGCGTTTATGAGAATTTCACATGCTTTAAATTACATTTCTATGCATGTTGGCACGTATTTTCATATAAACTGTTGTGAAGAGACAGATCCCGGAAGGGTCTAAATACTTAAAACTATTTTTTATATATATTTTTACTATCAGTTGCGTTGTTTTTACATTCGTTCATGCATGTTGAATTAGGATGCAGACAGATTGCATTTTATTGCAATGCACATGTTCACAACAGTGTGAGAATGAGACACATAGAAAACCATTTCTTTCTATGTGTCCTTGCAGTAATCTGCATTGATTCAAGGCAGAAAAATCAGTCTATTATGCCATGTTGGCATCCTATTTAAATGGGCTGTTTTGAAGTGGAGCCAAACCCTCCTATCTTTTACCGCCAAGGAAGCTGACATTTTAGCCTCGGTTTGATCTGTAGTAGCCATGGTATCATACATGTGATCAGTTATGACATCAGCCATATGCTGGCTTGACAGTTCATTTGACAGTTAACATAAGCACATTACATGACTGTTTTGGGAAACCATTAAATTGGTGCATTTACTTCCACATTAGCACGATGTGCATTAACCGCAGTAAGCTGGTATAATGTGAATAGACCCAAAGGGCTCATTGAGACCTTCGACCCCCCCCCACAAGCAGAACTGAACCCCCATAACCTTCTCAGCCAAGGAAACTGCCATCTTAAAGGGGAGGGCCACCCTGAAAAACAAAAAAATGTTAAAAATTACAAAAAATCTAAAAAAAAAAAATGAAAAAAATTTTTTTTTTTTTACTTACCAGAAATGCCTGTTGCTAGGCACTTTATCCTAATCTTCCTCTTCCTCCTCCGCGGAGATCTTCTGTCTTCTCTCTTCATCGCGGCGTCTTCTGGGTAATGAGTCGCGCTGTGTTCTGGGAACTGTGTGTTCCAGAACACAGCGCGTCCCATTCAGAAAGCGCTGCGGGACTCGCGCATGCGCAGTAGCTGCGGGACTCGCGCATGCGCAGTAGGAAACGGGCAGTGAAGCCGTAAGGCTCCGCTGCCTGTTTCCCTTACAAGGGATGGCGGCGCCGGGACCCGAGGGACGGGTCGGCCTTGGGCGGCCGACATCGCGGGCGCCCTGGACAGGTGAGTGTGTTTATTAAGTCAGCAGCTGCAGTGTTTGCAGCTGCTGACTTTTTTTTTTTTTTTTTTTTTATAACCGGCCCTCCGCTTTAAGCTGGCCATACACTTATAGACGATCTGCAGATTTTCTATGGTTAGATGGAAAACATGCAACAGATTTCTCCATGTATGCTAAACTGTGTGGATGGAGGAATCTCCCACTGGGCCAAGCTGGAGTATCTTGCTAGTTGGCCCTGATACCTCTCAACCTAAACAATGCCTGCACCCAATCAGAATGTTCAGGTATTGTGAGGCCGACTAGTAAGATATGGAAGCTTGGGCCAGTGGGAGATTCTTGCAGCCACACAGTTTAGCGTAGATGGAGGAATCTGTTCCACGTTTTCCATCTGGCCATAGAAAATCTGCAGACAGGGGCGGACTGACCATTTGGCCGCTCGGGCACTGCCCGGGGGCCCCAGCAGGGTTGCCAGCCTCAGTAAAACCAGGGACAGTATGTAAAAATCTCTGTTTTTTTTTTTTACATCTGTCTCTGAAATGTCCCTTACAAACATCCTTTTAGTCTAAAAATCACGAGATTATAGCTGCCCCACCTCTCCAGTACCTTCTCAGCCAATAGAAACATGTATGTGTATACTGTGTGTACATGTATGTGTATACTGTGTGATTTATACTGTGTGTGTTTGTGTATACTGTGTGGCCCCATAATCTCTGATTGCCTGGGGGCCCCATGAGTGGTCAGTCCGCCCATCTGCAGATAATATATAGGTCTATGGCCAGCCTTAGCCTCTGTCTGATCTGCAATTGCCATGGTGGCGCACATGTGATCAGTTATGACTCCAGTTGACAGTTTGGTTGAAAGCAGAAGTGGCTATGAAAGTTATTGACGTTATGCCTTAAATGTAATGGTTTTGGGAAGCTATTACATTGTTGGGTTTAGTTCCGCTTTAAGCTGCAGCAGAAGAGGGTGCTTACATGTCACAGTTGTGATGCTTTCATTCACCCTTGCGACATATACGATCACTCCTGTTGCCTGCCAATGAATGGGCTCTTATGCAGATGAGAACAGAGGAAATGTGATCACTTCTAAAAGAGAAATGTATTTGTTTTTTTAAAAATAAAATGTATATCTATGCACAAATGTTTTGCGTTTCATTTCATTTTTAACTGAATGGGTTGTTTTACAACGTTTACAATCACTTTAAGCTGCCCATAGATAGATTGAAATTTGGATGGTTCAGCAGAGACCAGCTGAATTTCAATAAATCTATGGCTGTTCCTCTTCCAGAGAAGTTGATCTAAGCACCAACCACTCTCGGCGAGCTTGTTGGAAAATTTTTACTCGATCAGTGCCAATCGGCTGCATCACTGATCAGTGTATTCTGACAGCAGGGGAGTCCCCGCCATCAGAATACAACGGTGCAGCAGGGAGGATTCTATCCACCCTGAACATGTGGCTGACTGAAAAAAAAAAAGAAAGAAGATCCATCTATGGCTAGCATTAGCTTAAAGCGATAGTAAAGTCTCTTTTAAAAACAACAGACATGTTATACGTACCTGCTCTGTGCAGTGGTTTTGCACAGAGCAGCCCTGATCCTCTTCTCGACTTCCTCTTCAGGACTCCTGGCCCCTCCCTTCTGTTGAGTGCCTCCATAGCAAGCAGCCTGCTATGGGAGCTAGGCCCCACCCCTTCTCCCCTTATTAACTCACCGTCTTTGACAGCAGTGGGAGCCAATGGCGCTTTGCTGCTTTCTCAGCCAATGAGGAAAGAAAGTCCAGACAGCCAAGTCTCTTGTGTAACATTGCTGGATCAAGATGGACTCAAGTATTAGGGGGGCTGATGCACACAGGTTTTTTTTTTTTTATTATATATATTAATGCATAGAATGCACTACTAAGATAAAAAAACCTTCTGCCTTTACCACCACTTTAAGGCTTCATTTATTATTATACTGGATTTATATAGTGCTGACAGTTTACGCAGTGCCTTACAACATTAGGACAGACAGTACAGTTACAATTCAATACAGGAGGAATCGGATGGGCCCTGCTCGTTAGAGCTTACAGTCTAGGAGGGAGGGTTAAGTGATATGAAGGGTAATAACCGTGGGGGGTGGGCTGTTAGGTGGGGGCAGGGTAGGCGCCTCTGAAAAGTTTTCAGGGATTGCCTAAAAGTGGATAGATTTGCAGATAGTCTGACAGATTGGGGCAGGGTAATCCAGAGGATGGGAGAGACTTGGGAGAAGTCCTGGAGGCGAGTATGTGATGAGGGAGATAGAGAGCAGCAGGTCTTGGGAAGGACCAAATAGGACGATTAGGTTGGTATTTGGAGACTAGGTTAGTAATGTAGGAGGTCTTTGGAGGAACGAAGAGAACCATTAGGCTGGTGTTTTGAGACTAGGCTAATGATGTAGCTAGGGGCAGAGTTGTGGATGGCTTTGTAACTTATTGTTAGTATTTTGAATTTACTTTGTTGGACGAGTGGCAGCCAATGGTGGGATTGGCAGAGAGGGGTAGCAGACACTGAGCGGTTTGTATGGTCGATGAATCTGGCAGCAGTATTCATGATGGACTGAAGGGGGGATAGTCTATTTAAAAGGTAAGCCAATGAGGAGGGAGTTGCAGTAGTCAAGGCGAGAGATAACCAGGGAGTGAATCAGGAGGTTGGTGGTGTCATTGGTTAGAAAATGACGCAGTTTGGAGAGGTTGAGGCGGCAAACTTTGTTGATTAGGGATTGGATGTGGGGCTAAAAGGAGAGTTCAGAATCCATGATAACACCTAGCGCCCTGGCATGTGGGGATGGGTGGATGGTTGTGCCATTTCTCTTCACAGAGAAGTCTGGGAAAAGGCACATGGGGAGGAAATATGAGCTCAGTTTTGGAAAAGTTGAGTTTGAGGAAGTGGTGTGACATCCAGACAGATATGTTAGTAAGTTTGTGATGCATGAGGCGACTGATAGAGTGAGCTGAGGGGTGGAGAGAGAGATTTGTGCGTCATCAGTGTAGCAAAGATATTGAAACCCTTGTGGTTGGGGAGGGGGGGGGCAGCAAAAACATGCAGTTGAGCTGCGTTTTTGCTGCTCCCTACCCCCCCTTGAGTTGCAATAGGCAGTGGACTGGGGTGTTTACATATTGCGGCCGCAAAGCTTTGCCCCTGTGGCAAAGTGCCGCAGAAAGCCCTGCCGAACAGTACACAGTTAAGCAAATACAAACACTCGGTGTGCATTTGCACTTGTATGCAAAAATTGAATTAAAGCAGCCATTGAAGAGATGTCACATCACTTCTTCACTGCCTGTCAGTAGCCTCTGAGACCCCTTTCACACTGAGCCGCCACCGGTGTCAGCAGTAAAGCTTTACAGTCGCTTTAGCGGCGCTATTTGGCCGCTAGCGGGATCGGTTTTAACCCCCCACTAGTGGCCAAAGAGGGGTTAAATCTGCCTGCAAAATGCCCCCGGAGCGGCGCTTTGCCAGCAGTAGTGCAGCGCTGCCCCATTGATTCCAAAAAAGCTGCTGGCAGGACTTTTTCCAACATCCTGCCAGCACACCGTTCCTCGGACTTTCACACTGGAGTACGTGGAACTGCTGTATTAGGGCATTTTGCAGACGCTGTTTTTAACGCCATAACGCCTGCAAAAACGCTCCAGTGTGAAAGGGGTCTAAAGCGTGATCTGAACACAGACCCGCGCTTCAGACGCACGTCTAAAAGTGTCGATACAAAAAGATCAGGCTTGTGCCCCTTTCACACGGGCGTTCCGTTTTTCATCCATCCGTTGACGGATGAAAAACAGACACCAATGTATTTCTATGGGCAAGTGAATGTCAGCGGATCGTCATTCACCTCCGTTAACATTTGTTTTCTTAAATAGAAGAAAGCCCTATTTTTCTTCCATTTAAAAAAATGGAACGAACGAAAAAAAAAAAAAAAAAAAAAAAAAAAGGGACAAAGTCAGTTTTTGCATTGGTAGCAGATGTAAAAAAAAATCTGATGTAAACTGAATCCATTTTTCTTTTAAAACATGTTACTAAACGGATGAAACAAAAACGGAACGCCCGTGTGAAAGGCGTTCTAGGAGTTTGGCAGCATCTATGAAAAATCTCCCATGTAGCCCTAGCCTAAAGCACACGTCAAAAATCGATGAAATCTGCATAGAATCAAATAGCTACTTCCCTTCCTAATCCATTTACATCGGACTCAAGCAAACCAATTCTCTCTGTCAGGGTGGAAAACGATCAATGGTTTTGCATCGATCAGCAGCAAGTGCATCCAATCGTATGAGCAATGGGGGGGGGGGGGGGGGGGTTAAAAGAGAGATCGATCACTTACAATCCTATCTTCCAATTATTGATCAAAGCCTGCATCTAATCGATTAAATGGGTTATGGACTCTAGATTGATTATCCCGATCGACAGGAAAACAAAACGATGGTTGTTCCAAAGCGTATATGGCCACCAAATGGGAGGAAAGGCTTCGGAGGAGGAATACGTATGGGAACAATTGAGGGAAAATCGTCCAATACTGATTGGATGACTCATCATGACACAAAGCTGGAAGGTTACACAAGGTGGATACCCCTTACTCCTCTTCCCATCCCCCTATTCTCCCTGAGAAGCCCCTCCATCCTGTTCATTGTCGTCGTCCTCCTACGACTCCCCGGACCTCGGCGCCCCACCACCTCTCGAGTCTCCGGTTCTCTTTGTTATAAATCCAATTTATTATGAATGGCCGGGTGGGCGCGGCCACGAGGAAGTGGGGGAGGCGGGGCGGGACGGTGTTCTTAGCCGTAGATTGAAAGTTGATTGGAGAGACGTCACAAAGGAGGGGGGTCACGTTATCGGCACGTGGGGAAGGGGAAGGCGAAAAGGCCGTTCGGATTGGTTAGAAGGCGTGACCGAGAGGCGCAGCTCTGGTGAAGGGAGCTCGTGTAACTTTATGTGTTAGTTTTACGCCGGAGCTGAACAGAGCTGGAGAACGTTCCCCGGATGGAGCAGCAGCTTAATGCCCGGGGCTTTAATAACGGAGACCGAGCGGCTCTCATGAATTTACAAATCCACAGCACCACCGGGACCCGCTATGAACTTTCCGTGCCGGCTGAGGAGACGGTGGACGGACTGAAGCGGCGCATTTCACAACGGCTCAAGGTGCCCAAGGAGCGGCTCACCTTGCTGCACCGGGAAACGTAAGTGCGGGGCGGGGAAGCCAGCCAGCCAATAGGCTTGTGCTTTTCATTTTTCGAGGCTTAGCGGAGCAAACGTACGCAGGGAGCTGATTGGTTAGAAAGCACAGCTGCTCCAGGTTTTTTTTTTTTTTTTTGTAAAGCTGTGTGTGGGAGGCTGGCAGGCAAAGGAGTGGAATTTGATGGGTGACCCTAGATAATTAAGCTTTACTGCACTGTGTCCCAGGGTTCCCTTTGTTCTGCACCCCTGGGGAGACAGGTCTTTGTCTACTAAGACCCACCATGGCTGCCTCCCACCCTGGGCAAGCTCCATGTCCATAGAGGGCGATCAGCCTGGGTTTCCTCTATTGTCCCTGTATTCACAGATCCCTGGAGGGCCCTACGTCTGTCCCGTCTACTCATCGTCATTCTATAAATCCTGCATCATAATAATGAGCATGAGTAGACGTCGTCATTATTATTATTATTATTATATCCTGTATGAGTAGATGTCATCGTTATTATTATTCAGGATTTATATGGTGTCAACCGTTTACGCAGCGCTTTACAACATGACGGTAGACAGTACTAATTTAATACAGTAGGGATCAGAGGACTCTGCTCCCTTTTAGAGCTCCCAATCTAAGAGGGGCAACTCGTAACCTTTCCCATCAGCTGTGTCTCTGCAGATCTTCCTCTGACCGATCTGGGCTGGCGATTTTTATTCTAGCTCAACAAAGGCATTTCCTTTTTCCGTAGAGAGGATGTGCCGTGTTGTCTGTTCCCCAGGATGGCCCCAGCTACCCCCACTTCCAGTAAGTGCTCACAGGCAGGCACTAGCACTGATGACATCATCACAACCCCCCCCCCCCCCCCCACACACACACCCAAAGTGGCCTAGTCATAACCCGTTAATTGCCACCAATGTGACTCTTTAGTGTTTCGCCCTCTAACAGAAATAGGTGGTGTTGCTGTGTGTCTGCTGTGAGATTTTTTCTTTTGGAATGTTTGTCTCATCGCTAAGCTTTCTGCTCCCTACAGGCCGCTGAGTGCTGGAAAACTTCAGGATTTGGGGCTTTCAGACGGGAGCAGGCTAACACTCCTTCCTACGGTGGAAGCGGGACTCATGGTAAGGATACCCATCTGATGTGTTGTAGGCCAGGTGATGAAGCCATGTAGGGTGCTAACTAGCATTTTTTTTTCTTCCCCATAGTCCCAGATGTCCCGCCCGGAGCAGTCTGTGATGCAAGCCCTGGAGAGTCTGACGGAGTCACAGGTGACTAGTTAGAAAAGTGGGGGGAGGGGTGCGGGGAAGTGGGTTTATTCGGTGTGGTGTCACCAGGCACTCTCTGACGCAGATTGTGCCTCTCCTACAGACAAACGAACTGGTTGCTAATCAGATGGTGTTGGGAGGTGGTGACTTTTTCTTCCCATCCCCTCCCTTGTGTAGTTCTGCTACTTTGGTTTCTTAAAGCCGCATACTTCCGACTGCCTTAAGAATATTGTAAGATTGCGATTTGCTTGTCTGCGGGGTTTTATATCGGCCTTTTAAGTACATTAAGCTTCTGGTGTGTTTTAGGAAAGCTTTTGAAGTCTCTATGCACTTTGGACCTTCCTACCCTATAAATCCTTCCCATTTGTGTACCTGAGTGCCCCCTCCCTTGGCCTTGTTCTCCTGACTGCCTGCTGGACTCTGCTATTTTTAGCTGTTCCTGCAGGCGTGGGCTGGAAGGGGGTGAGTCAGAGAGAGCAGACTGATAAAACCGGGAGAGTAGCTGTGTGCATAGATTTGTGTATGTGTGGGTTTTTTTTTTCTTTCTTTCATATAATCCTGGTACATCCTGTACCTGTCATAGACGGTCTGTTTTTGTATTATCTTCAGCTCTCACAGGGTTAATGTTCTGCTCTTTGTCCAGTGATGCAGGGGTGGCGATGGTTGGGGGAGAGTCGTGACGTGGGGGAGGGGAGCTGAGCTGAATGCATGACTGTTTGTATGATTGAGTCGTGATGGTGCACTGCTTCTGTGCAGCTCGTTTTCTGTGAGCTCTGGATCAGTAGGCTGTCATAAACCACCTTGTAGATGTAGACTGTTTGCCAGTGTCACTCATCCATCTGGTGAAACCGTTTTTGTTTCTTTAATAGAGATTCAAGTATTAAGTCTACTGGTAGGTTAACTGAATCCTGCCTCATTTGGCCCTAGTATGGAAGGGTGTGATTGAAGGAAGGGCGAGTAGAAAGAGTGCTCTGCTAGGGTGGGGAATGAAATCATGCCTTTGTTTTTTTGTTTTTTCCTACATAATTTTGATATTTTACACAAATCTGATCAAAGGTATGATCTGAATTCACATAATTTCAGTGGGGCTTGAGGTACCCATTAGCGAATGTTATAGAAAATGGTACAGATGATCTGTATCCTTTTTTTAATTTGTAGATACAGTTCTTGGGTTTTTAGGTTGGCTGCGACTATGTCCTGTTTCAGTGCTCCTCTCAAGAGTTTATTTCATATCTAATGTAATGTAGAGATCGGGGTTGGTTCAACAGAATTTATGTGCAATTTGCTTTATTTTTAGGTGAATGACTTCTTGTCTGGACGATCCCCTCTCACTTTAGCCCTTCGTGTTGGCGATCACATGATGTTTGTACAACTCCAGCTGGCCCCTCAGCAAGCAGGGGGGTCTCACCTTCAGCATCGCCATTTATTCACCAGAGGGACAGAACACAGCTCGGCCCCTCACTTTCGTACCCTCCATACAAGTGCGGCCCCTGCCTTCTCCAGGCTGGCAGGTTGTGCACAGGGTTCTTCCCAGCCTTCTGTATCAACACCAGCTACATCCACACACTGCAATGCACCCCACACCTCTTCCCTTACCAACAGTATCTACCACTCGCGTGGAGAGGGTGTGACTGTATCGCCCTGTACAGAGGTAAGCATACTTGGGCGTTTAAAAAAAAAAAAAATTGTTTTAAGAAAAAAAGTTTCATGCCAAGATAATGGCTTCCAATGCCTTTTGTCTGCTTGTAATGTGAACCTCCCTTGTATGGACTCAGGTTAAAAAGAAAACCTTTTCTGTCTTTATTCAGCAGGTACAACGCAGTAGAAATGGTCAAAGTAGTGAAGGGTCTAGTCCTGCTCCATCTGGACGACCTCGAAAGCCTGGGGCCATAATAGAGAGCTTTGTCAACCATGCTCCTGGTGTCTTCTCAGGGACCTTTTCAGGTAGGCACTTGCTCTTTTAAATACAGAACACTCAATTTGTCCAGAGACTAAGCTGCAATATATTGCTGATACACACACTGGACAAAACGCATAAGTAATACCGACAATGCAGAAAGGTCTGCCCTCTATTGTTTAATCTGGGACTGTGCTGGCAGGAAGACCTTTATTCCTATATCAAGGCATCCTGATTAAATCAGCGTATACCATTATAGTGATTTCAATTTTTTTATTTATTTTTTTAACTTGGGAATTGTATGCAACAAATAACCATAGACTTTTACATTTATTGGCGTATAGGCCGAATGCTTTTTATGGTTGCCTATGGTACAACATTTCCGCAAATCCTGAGCATTTTATGTAGTATCTTTGAAAAATGTGCATTGAGAAATTGGGAGGCTGCCATTACTGACTTCACCAGGATTCCGAATACTTTTTTTAATCCCAAAGGGAAATTGAGGATTAAAGTATTCTGAATTTAAGTGAAGTGGTCAGTAATGGCAGCCTTTGGTTACTGATTACAGAACCCTGTTTCAATACTTTACTTTTCTGATTTGCACCAAGTCAGTGACTCAAACTCCTGCATACTTGTTCTAAGTTAATGATTCAAGGTACTGAAGCCATTGGCAATACTTGTTGTCTGGCTGCTAACTTGAGCCAAAGATTTGACCCATACCTAATTTTTTTTTTTTTTTTTTTTTTTTTTTTTTTTTTTATCAGCTACATCTGTAGAATAGTGAATCCTGACAGTCAAGCCCCATACACACTATCTGATTTTCTGCTGATTTAATTTTTTTTTTTTTTCCTTCAGATTTACCAAAACCATATGAGGTCAAACCTTAGGAGTTTCAATTTGTATGCATTCAGGCAGGCCCTTGCACTACATGGTTTTGGTAAATCTGAAGATAAAAATCAGCAGAAAATCTGATAGTGTGTATGGAGCTTTAAACTCCAAGCATGGGGGCTCTAATACCCAAAGTTTCCAGCACTGTAAGATTTTCTGTGGTTTGGATGTACTTTTTTTTTTTTTTTTTAGATTCTGGTCATTTTGTATGTATTAAGTCATATACAGTTTTTTGTGTTATCGTACCTAGGTGTGTAATTGTCTGCCATTTTATTTAACACCACTTAAAACACTTTGTTTTTTTGTTTTATGTAGGCACTTTGCATCCCCACTGCCAGGACAGTACAGGGCGACCTCGCAGGGACATTGGTACAATCTTGCAGATTCTGAATGACCTGCTAAGCGCCACCCGCCACTACCAGGGCATACCACCCTCCCTCACTGCACTCCGTTGCCACTCTCAATGTGCATCTGAAACAAAGACCACTAAGGCTACCTCTCCTCCTTCTACATCCAGTGCCCCACAGCAGACCAGTCACTCTGCAGAACATTCCAAGCCCCAAGCTCGCCAGTACAAGCCCATTGGTAAGTAATTAACACAAGCGAGAACTGATTTCTGCTGTGCTCCAGAAATAACTGCCTTTGCAGTTACAACTTATTAGTCATCAGCACCAGGTTTTATAAAAAGTAGCCAATAGCATTTCACAGTAGGTCCCATCTAATTGGATCATCTGCTATAAAGAAGAAACAGTACTACTAAAATATCAAGCTGTTTTCTGTGCAGGAGGGCCCTATAGATGTTTGTGGCCTTGTTTTTGAGGTTGCTCACAACTACTCTAAACAGAAGGACTGTATCTTGACCAGTACTTTGAGTTGCCTTGTTTGTGCATGGAGGTGGGAGCCCCTGCCTATGTTTGTTCACTTGGCTGCAGATGGGCATGGGGGAGTGCCCTTGACAAAGGCCTTTTCACAAACTGAAGACTTCACAATGATATTGCAACCCCCATCCATAGTCTGTAGGTGTGTTTAGAAGATTAAGCCTGTGCCTCCTCCCCCAAGTAAATGCTAATAGATTAAAAAAGACCTACACATAGTCAAATCAGGCATTTCCACCTTTTTTTTTTTTTTTTTTTTTTTTTTTTTTGTTTCCTGCTTGTTTAAAATATGTGTGCTCAATAAGGTGGAGGAATATACATGCTCACAACAAGGGATTGTGGGGGTGTAGAAGTAGGACAATATGACTGCTTACTTTCTGGTACAGTGTGTTTAAACTAGACGACATGGTGGCAGTTTCTGGGAAAATCGTCTTGTTTGGAAGACAGCTTGCACATTCTCACTTTTTTTTTTTTTTCTCCCATAGTTGGCGTATTACTAGACAGACCCTGGGAGTAGGACCTCCCACCCCCTTCAGGGAGGGTGTGGGTGGAAGGGGGGGAGGGTCTGCATGCATCTGGCCAGTTTCATTCTGTGTTTTGTGTTTGAGAACAAAGAGCGATTGAGTGTGGGAGGGGTGAGCATATCCCATTATACAGCAGGAAGCTGTGGGAGATTCATGATAAAATATTCAGGGCCTGTGTGCAGCTGATAATCCGCAGGATGCTTTAACTATTTCACTGAAAGGCCATCATTTTAAGGGGTGGTGTACCCCCTTTTTTTTTTTTTTTGCTTTTAATTTTGTGGTTTGGATTTGACCTTTTTTGGCAATATTTTTTTTTTTTTTTTTTTTTTTCAGTCCTAAATTATCTTGCTGATTCATTGTATAATCAGCTGTGTATGTTGCTTCCAGTGGTTTAATTTCACTAGTAAATGTGTACATTTATATTTCTTTTTTTTTTTTTTTTTTCTCCTCTATAGGGGACCCTTTGCGACAAACAGAAAACAGGGCCACTCGCTGTAAAGTGGAACGTTTGCAGTTGCTTATGCATCAAAAGAAACTGCGGCGAAAGGCACTGAGAGACTCCAGAGCTCCCTATCCGGGGCTTCCTACTAGAAAGTCTAGTCGGACCAACAGTGACAGCAGCATGTCCAGTGGAGAAAGCACCTTGGAGATTGACTTTGAGGACTCCCTATGGAAGCCAGATGTCAAGGCTGAACTGGTGGCGTAAGACCTACCACAGCATCCTACTTGATTCTCTCCAAGAGAGAATTTCACAGGGGGCTGTGTAAAGGCCAAGAGGACCATGAAACTAGCATTGGATAAACAAAAATTGTGGTTGACTGACTAAGGAAAACTCCTCAAGTGGTCAAGCTAACTTAGTTTTTTTTTTTTTGTTTCTTGGACTTGAATAATAAAAGAATTACAAAATTTTGTCTGCCTTAAACGCTTAATTTGGGAGCGCTAAAGGCTTGGATTGTATCTGTGTTGTGGAGTGTGAAAGCAATAAGGCACACTCTTGTTTTTGAGGTGGCATTAAACCTCCTTACTCTCGGACCAGTTAACACAACACAAGAATGCACAGAAGGGAACATTCAGGGCCTGGGAATATATCTCAGAACTCACCTGCTCTGGGACAGAACCTCAGACATGCTGCTGTTCAGGATACACCTGCCTCTTTCGGACTTAGTACTTTGGAATTACGTGGGATGGGGATAACCCAGGGACTTGTCTACAATTCTTCATCCGGAATCATCACCGTTATTGTCATATGTAGCATCAATGTATTATGCTGTGGGGTTCTGTCCCTCCTATGACTGGTTCTGGGTTGGCCTGTTCTGCATGCTGTGGCCCTCATCCACCCCACCCTTTAATATTCATGTGGTGGGGACAGTAGCAGGGAGGGAGGCAGCATCCTTTGCTGTGTCCAAGCTTTCTACATTTTATCATATTTACCTCACATGTTGGACTTTTTTTTTTTTTTCTATTATTTTTATTGCCTTGTCTCCAGATCAACCGTTTTGGGACTTCTGTTTTATCTGAATGAAACTGGTTGTTTTTCTTTTGTTTTTTTTTCTTATTTTTATTTTTTTTATTAAATGTTCTTGGAGTTGTATATATTCTGTTATTTGATGTCAGGGAAATGAGCTCTGTCAATTCTATTGGTACAATCTCTCTCTTCCCTTTCTTCCTCTCTGCACTGTTAGTTCTCTCTTCTGTCTTGCATTCACTGTGCCTACAGTGACGTACTCTCAGTTCTGTGTACGAGGTATGTTTCCTGGCAGTCTGTGCGTGAGAATTGTTAGTATGCTTCTCCCCTCACTTGTGGGTGTTGCAGGAAGAGGTGGTGTGTACTGACATTCTGCAACACCGACAGATCAGGCTTGGGGCCCCTCTGACTTTTTTTTTTTTTTTTTTATACTACTTACCCAATCCTGACAGTGATTTCGATAACAGTTGAGTGGGCTGGTAATGTCCTTTAACCCAGCCTGAAAAGAGGCAAGACGTGGGCTTAGTAGAAACCACACTCCTTGATCTACTGCTAGGTTCTTTGTGCTGATTTACTAAAATTGTAGTAAAGGGGAAACTATAACGTTAAGCCTAGAAATCAATTGCATGTTTGCTCTCATTCTTTAACCTGAGTGAGCATTAGACATGGAATATGATTGCAAAGGGCAACAGTTCATTGTATGTTTTCTTCAGTTTTTATAAATCCTTTTTTTGTGTTTTTAATGTGATTTAATTTGGAATAACCCCGAGTATATATTTTATTTTTTTTCCCTTCTCCCCCCCCCCCCCCCCCCCTCTCTGTATTAACATTTTACAATATGTGAACTGTCATGTCTCATGTATTTGCCATAGTGTGTTCCAAGCAGTGACTTGATCTTGAGTGCATGAGTCTGTATATGAGGAATGTCCTCCTTTCCTGAGGAGTATGGGCTCTTCTGGAGCTTTCAGTGCAATCAATAAGCCCTCATTTGCACAGAAGCTGCATTTATTTATTTAATTTAAATTTGTTTTTTTTTTGTTTTTTATATGGTTTTTAAATTCTGGTTTTGTACATTTGTACCTCAGGACTGCCCCCTATAGCCAGGGATGGATGCTGTTTATCTTTTAGTACTGAGGGAGGACATATGATGGGGCATATATCCTTATGCAGCCTGAAATGGAAATACACTAACCAGGAAAAATGTAAACTCCAAGTAGACATTTTCTCCAAATTAAAGAAAAATGTAGCTGGACCAATGTACTGTGATGTTTTTCTCTTTTGTGGTTGAATAGTCTTAAAAGCTATAAGCTTGGTTCACTGATCAAAGTATAGGGATTGGTGTTCCAAGTGCTATCTGTGTGTGTGTATGTGTATACAGTGTGTGGGTTCTCTCCCCCCCCCCCCCCCCCCCCCCCATAGTCTCGCTCATTTTGCATCTATTTTATTCTTTGTTTAGAAAAACTGATGAAGGGAAAGTATCTGTATAGTCCCTAGAAACCATTAGGGTTTGGAAATGGTTACTATTGGCAACATCGTGTTGATGGGTTTTTCTTATCTAGTGCTGATGTGTCTTGTCTGTCTCGGCACATTGTGTGTTCTCGGATCTGCTTGATGATCGCTTTGTCCCCCCCCCCCCCCCCAACAACGTGAAGTAGGTTGGTCCAGTCTTCAACAGAGAAAAGGTGTAGGTTTTGTTTGTTTGTTCCATATCCAATACTTACTGCGTCTTCTAACAAATTTTTAGAATGTATGCCTGCCCTATTTGGCTCAAACGGTGATCTGCTTTTTCCAGGTTTTGGCTTCCCATGGCCTAGAAAATAGCAGGCATATAGATGACTTGTGTGTGAATGCCCTGAATTTAGACATAGTGTTTTTTTTTTTTTTTTCCGACCATTGGACAAGTTAATGGTGAACCTTTTGATATTCAGGCTTCTGTGTTTTTAAGTGCTTTATACACTCAGTTTGTCTGTAGTGTTTAATTTTCCAAATTAAGATTTTTATTTTATTTTTTTGGTTACTTTAGGTACCTGTTTGTTTCCCTCCCTCTTCTCTGGGCCTCTGGTGATTTTTGTAACCTCTTTACTTTCCAACTTAGGCTCTCTAGAATTTATGCAGTCTCCTTTTTGTTGTGATTTCTTTAGTCTTATCACAAACTTGATCATGAAATAAGATATGCAATATTTCATAAATGATCCTCTGGATAATAAACTTCATAAAATCACATTTACCTAATCAAATCCCAAGCTATATACTGGGCAAAGCAGTGATGCCCATATGAGTGGGTGAAATTGACAAAACTTTGGGGGTTGTAACCCTGGAATGAGTGTCGCAGTTCAAATTCTGTTTTAAAGGCCAACTCCATCTTTTGTGCATCCACATTTAGGGTCTAACATGGTGCAAATGGAACTCTTCTCAATGCCCCAAGTTGTGTGGGGTTCTTTTTCACCTAATATATAGCTGCTATCACTTTTGCAATTTATGGGGCTTTGTATGCACTGGGTGTTATTTTAGAGATCTATGAATGAACTAAAAGTCCTATCTGCTACTCGTGTTCCTCAATGTAATACAAGTGGGGTGACCACTTCTCCATTGACACCACCTCCAAGCTCTTTAATCCAAAGCTAGAGCTGAAGCAAGAGTTTGCAGAAGTCTGACATCACTACCATGATCTGCTGAATACTTTTTTATTTTCCCAAATCGGCCTGCAAAGTTTTGCACCAAATATTATAAACACCATTTTTTTTTTTTGGGGGGGGGAGGGGATGTTTAAAGCTTGGTGTTGACTTTGCATCTATTGGTTGCAGGCGTTAAAGCAAGAGCATCCTTTATGGTAGCCAGGTCACTAACATTGTTGAGAATGGGAGCTCAGCAGTGGTATATTTTGAATATTGACTATTGTTTTACTTGCTGAAAGCTGCCTAATTTGCCGCACATTGATTTGTATCAAGTAATTGACAAAAAAGTTAAATCTGTAAATTGAGGTGATCCTATATGGGTGACCATTTTATTGTTAAAAAGTTTTGCCTATAGTACTACTTTATCATTTTGGATAGAGTAAGGGGGCGTTATATCTGTCAGGTTTGTTTCCCCTTTTGGAGATTTTGCTGCACTTCCTGTTTTGGCTATGTGACATGAAGTGAGGAAATCTCTGCAAATTAAGGGAATTCCTTGGGGGGCCCAGCTCATCAGCACTAGTGTCCCTATTGGAAGATTTCCTTTCTATTACTTTTCTGAGGACAGCCTAAAATGTTGGGATTTTTCTTTTACTTCCAGCGATTAATGGTAGATGGCATGAATCTCCTGAATGTGGACACATGCAGCAATAAAACCTGACATTTCTAATCTCTCTCCACTCTATCCAAAACTATTTAAAAAAAAAAAAAAATCCTTTGGTTATAATTTAAGTGAGGAGGGATTAAGTGTGTGTGGTTTTTTTTTTTTTTTTTTTTTTAATTCAGTTGCTTTTTCAATTCTGCCAGAGCTAGAAAATGGGTTTTAAAGATTTTTAGTGAATGTACATTGGGCCAAATATCGGTAGAACTATAGCTTTTGTGCACAGCTCCTTGACCCAAGTGTCCAGGCTGGGTGCTTTCTTTTGGGATTTTGAGCTCTGCATTGGCTTAAATCTGGTCGTGGCTGAACCCCCTGCCTGTGCACAACTGCATACCAAAAAAAAAAATTTGCGCTTTTGGCATCCAGTAGATACTGAATGAGTCGCCTGCTATGCGTATGTTGCGGAACGGCTGTAAACCGTATCTTGGTATAAAACTGTTTGTGTCTCTGGCTGCTGTAGCCTGTTTTCATCTGTAGGGTCAGTATTTTCATAGTTGTGGCTGTAGATTTCTTCTACCGTTGCAGTGATTTTAATAGGAGGAACAGACGAGTCTCTGGTGACTTCTCTTATGTAGAAGAAGAACTTGTGTTTTGCATTTTGGATGGACCATAAAATGATACCTGAGCCAGGGTAGTGAGTCATTGCTGCAGCATCAGTATAGCGTTGCCTAATGGGTAAACTTAAATGCTGATACTTCACATCATTTACACAGTGCTTTCAGAGGGTACATGGGGTGGTAAAAGAACTACCGGTAGTTTGTTTAGTTCAAGTCATAGGAAACTGAAGTTGTGCTTTTAATGGGTCATTTGGGCCAAATTGCCCTAAACAACAATCCTTTTTCAGGACTGTGGCCACTCTGCAAACTGCAACATCCAGCTACATCAGAACTAAATAGAATTAGCCTGATTCTGTATCTGCCATCCAGTAGAAGCCTTGAATTTTTATCAGCCAATCAGAGGAAAGATATGCATGTGTTTTTCCACCTCAGGCAAGCATAGGAAGCCTTGAATTCATTGGTAAAAATATAAGGCTTCTCTTGAATGGAGGAGATATGTTCTGGCAGCAGATGAAAAGTTGTCCATACTGAGGTCTAAACACAGTGCTGTTTACTGTGGAGCTAATGCTTCTACAGCAGGGGTCTCAAACTGGCGGCCCTCCAGTTGTTGCAAAACTACAAGTCCCATCATGCCTCTGCCTTTGGGAGCCTTGCTCTTAACTTTCAGCCTTGCAATGCCTCATGGGACTTGTAGTTTTACAGCAGCTGGAGGGCCACCAGTTTGAGACCCCTGTTCTACAGTATAGTACAGCAGCTGCATAGGTGGGTAAGGGAAATAGTATTATTTCTTTGGGCCGCCTTGTGCCAAGCAAACCAGTTAAGCTCATAGTAAAGCTGGATTTCTACTTCCAAGAATTACACCAGTGAATACTACTTTTATTTTTTTTTATGGAAATCAAAATCTTGGAACACAGAATGAAACTGCTGGTCGAGTCGATAGGCTCAACACTGACTTGTTAAAAATTGCTCTAGTCCATGTCCATATCCAAAAAAAAAAAGCAATTAAACGCTGAAGTATTAACGGATACCTAAAGGTACACTTCCTCCCTAAACCCACTAACCTAATGTAAGCCACTATCCAAAGATGCATAATTGCCTTTGTCAGAGTTGTGGTCTGACACATTGTTTGCTGAAATCCTTCAGCCTGTGCTGACAATCCTCAAAGCCTGTTATAGGACTGGCTCCAGTGCTCCTGTAGAAGTCTGGTCAAAAAGCCTAGGGGTGCCTTTCAGGAAGAAGAGTTTGGCCATGGGTTGTCAAGCATTGTGACAGGCTACTGCTGTAAGATATGCAGCAGAGACAGAGGTAGATGGGTTGCTTCTTTATTTATTTTTTTAACTACTCAAAGGTTTTTCTTCACAGTGCCCTTGGATTTGACAAAAACTCTTATCTGTCTACAACATGATTTAATTCTAGAGCATATGGCATAATCCTGCATGAACTCTTGGAGGACAGGCCAGCAAGAATAAGGACCAGAATTGATAGGCTTATGGGGAGAGAAGTTTTGTTCACAAACAAAATCCTAAATGAAAATGCAAAAAGAGCTCAAAGCAAATCAATGAATGCTGAAAAAAATCTCCAAAGTATCTGTTGTTGAAAGCAAGCTCATTTACACAGGCCCTTAATTGTATGCCTAAAGCCATTTGTGAGACTAGATGAGGCTAAAGTTCCTGTACGTGTGATGCTTCTAGGAATGTTATTTGAAAAATCTGATATTGCATTATGTTTACCATAATAACTTTCTTATTCACACACATCCATCTAAAGTCTTTATACTCATTAAGCTTAGGTTCACATTGCTGCAAGTTCAGCTGAACTTGCACGATTTCTAACCTGGCAATGCAGTCTGACTTCAGTGGCGATTTGACAGACGTGTGTGGGTTCCTGCACAGATGTCTATACAACTTGCACCCTGAAATCCCCAAAAGTAGTACAGGAACTACTTTTAGGAATCGGTGCGGTGCTGTTGCTGACAATAGCAGCCGATTTGACATGTCAAATCATACCAATGTGTACCTAGGCTAATATGTGGTCATGAAAAATGTTAAAGCGGAACTAAACCCTCCTCTCATTTTCAGCCAAGGAGGCCACCATCTTGGCCTCTGTTTAATCTTCAGCTGTCATGATCCTGCACGTGTGATCATTTATAGCACCAGCCATTGATGGTTTGACAGTTTGGTTGAGAGCACAACCAATGTGATCATTACTTTTCTGGCATGTTCTGGGACTGTAACATTTTTTTTAAACTGTTCAATTGATGGGTTTAACTCTACTTTGAAGTGGAGCTCCAGCTGCCCCCCCCCCCCAAAAAAAAAATAAAAGTCAGCAGCTACAAATACACTAGCTACAAACAAGCAGAGCTTCCCCTTTTGGGTGCAGCTCTGCTTTAAGTTGATATTAAGGCCCCTTTTAGATGGATTAGGTGGACTGATCGTGTCTGCTTGCCATATTTTTAGAACCCGATCGGACCATCCATTGCCCTTTATGGAGCAGTGGAAGTAAAATGCACATATGTCAGTTTACACCCGCCGGCATCTGATCCTATCCACAAAAAACAGACTGATGGGGAAATCCGTTCTCTGGCAGATTGGATAACAGATGCAAACAGACAGGTGGTACGTTTACATCTGACCGCCTATGAGTGGAGCGGACACGGACCTGTCATCCGTCTGCTCAGCAGACAGGTCCTCTGCTGAGCTGGTTGAGTCCGCCTGTGTGAAAGAGCCCTTACAGTACATACTGATCGCCCAAGTAGGATAGCAAGAGTGGTGTGTTTATTGAAGGCACCTATAAGTTTAGCTTTTTATGTTAAGTCGGCTGAATTTTAAACCTTTACTATGAAGTCAGCTGGAAATCTTTGGACAGATATAAAAATATATAATGTAATTAAATGTATTTTTAAAATGTGGTCATTGTACGTACTTGAATTAGACCTGATTTCTGTCTTTTGCAGTCCCTGTACAGCAGGGCTGGGATAGGGAAGAAAGCAGTACAAGGAGAAAATCAGATCATGTGCTGACAAGAAGCAAGCCGATAGTAGAAATCAGCGTAACAGAGAGACCCTTTCACTGTTGAGTCATAATTTGGGGCAGATCCCAGGACAACCTGAGCTCAGGGAAAGTGGATTGAATGATGCTGACAAACAGACACGGGACATCTAGTGGCAGGAAAAAGTACTGTGGAAGAAATGTCTTGCCTGAGCTTGAATAATGGAGCAAAAACTGGGTTTCCAATATTATCTGTTACTGGCCTTTTCATTGCCATGTTATTTTTGGCAGACATTTTGCTATAACTTACATATATTGATAAGAGAAATACCTTTCAGTCATATTACCGTAGTCCAATTACAGTTTGGTGATTTGTGAAATATTGGTAAATTTTAACTGTTAAAATAAAAATAAATCCTGTTGCATCTAAATCTATGCCTTAAAACCTAAACCCAATTGCAGAAATTCCATGCAGCCTGCGTATTCTGATGCAGTACAATGCCGTGTTCTTTCCGAACGTGAAAATGCATTTTACCAAGTGTCCTGTTGACTGATCTTCCAAGACAAGTCTTGGATATATTGTGCAACTGCGAATGGTTGCCTTTTGCATTTCCTACTAATGATTCCTCTTGCATAATGACTCTCTTCTTGCGATGACATTTGCTATAAATATACATTTTAAAGTTCAAGCTGGACTAAGTCATTTTGCCTCTGCTACTGGCTACATCTCTGTGTGGTGCACGTCCTTTTTTTTTTTCTGTGTACTTTGGTTTTGATTAGCTTGTGGCATTTTTCTGACACTTGTGTTTTACATATACTGCTGCTTAGCACGAGCAGAGTTAAATTGGTGGTGTGAGGGGGAGGCCAGCACTTTGGTTGCCGAGAAGCAGATGTAAGTGTTCCTGGTACAGGACAGGAAGAGACCGTGGGTAATTGAGAAGGGAGTGTGTAATGTTAGTTTCAGCGATACCCATCTCTCATTCTTGGTACTGATCCCCTTTTGCAGTTCTGCCACACCTGTGAACCTAATCGAACCCTCATGGTTATGAAATAGTTCCCTTCAACACAGGGAAACAGAATATTTATAGAAAAGATGAATGAAAATTCTTTTTAGGTGGGTGGAGGGGACGCGGAAAGCAGTTACAAGTTGCTATGACAACTTCATGAATACTGCAATTTTGCGTGGCGAAACAGCTCAGCCAGGCACACTCCTTTCCACACTCCGATTATAGTCTACTTCTGCTTTTCCCACATCCTTTCTAATTCCAGTCACCATGGCTGGGTTAAATAAAGAACCAGTAAAGTTGTGCTGGAGATGGGTGAAGTGAATATGGCATAATAATCTCAGTGCCATGCCTTTGTTCAGCCATTCCAAATGTCTGCTTTCCATGCACTTCTTGCTCTTGTCATCTTCCAGATACCACTACTTGGGAGCATTTGTTGGTCTCCTAGATTTGTGATGGGAGCACATGGCAGGTGACTTTTTATTGGAAAACTTTAGATTATTAGACTGACTTCAACATTCCCAGTGAACAGGGAGGATATGAATTTCACTTTACTTTGTCGTTAAAAAAAAAAATAACATCAAAAGTGGTGGCAGTTGCAGGAGGAGGACGACAACGTAAACTGTAAACACATACGCTAATCTTGATGTTCAAGCTCCATGGTGCTCTGTTCTTTGGGTCTTTCAGACTAAGCTTTCTTTCAGCTATATCCCTTCCAATACATTGCACTATGGCCTATGTGTCAGATGGTTAAAGTGGAAGTAAACTCTTCTATCGTTTTCAGTCAAGGAAGCTGCCATCTTGGTCTCTAATAATTCTTTAACTGCCATAATGCTGCACATGTGATCAGTTATGACACCAGCCATTGGATGGTTTGAAAGTTTGGTTGTGAGCACAACCAATGTGAAAGTTACCATTTCCAGCATGCTGGGAATGTAACTGTTTTTTGAAACTGGGTTTACTCCCGCTTTAAAGTATTCTCTTGATATGTTAGGATATCTTCTAAGACAGTGGTCATCAACCATGTCCTCAGGGCCCACTAACAGGCCAGGTTTGCAAGATAACTGAAATATATCACAGGTGATATCATTTGCTGCTCAGTGGTTGCAGTATTCTAGTCTGCATCTCCCCAAGGGAATACATAAAACCTGGCCTGTTAGGCCGCGTACACACGGGCGGACTGTTCGCCCAACCTTGTTCGGCAAACAGTTTCATCAAACAGTCCGCTCAAAATTTGCATGAGCGGACTTGCCCACACACGAGCGGACTGTTTGACGAACAAGGTTGGGCAAACAGTTCGCTCAACTTTTGAAATGAACGGACTCGCCCACGTAAGGCGGAGGCAAGTCCGCCCATTTCGAGCGCGTGTACAGGTAGGCGGGGCCCGCGAAGGAGACGTCGCGGGCTCCGCCGCCTGGAATGGGCTTAAAGGGGAACCCCAACGCCGAAAAAAATCGGCGTGGGGGTTCCCCCAAAGTCCACACCAGACCCTTGTCCGAGCACGCTACCCGGCCGGCCAGGAAAGGGGGGCGAGCGAGCGCGCCCCCCCTCCTGAGCCGTACCAGGCCGCGTGCCCTCAACATGGGGGGTGCCTTGGGGAAGGGGGGGCCGCGCGGCCCCCCCACCCCAAAGCACCTTGTCCCCATGTTGATGAGGACAAGGGCCTCTTCCCGACAACCCTGGCCGTTGGTTGTCGGGGTCTGCGGGCGGGGGGCTTATCGGAATCCGGGAGCCCCCTTTAAGAAGGGGGCCCCCGGATACCGGCCCCCCACCCTATGTGAATGAGTATGGGGTACAATGTACCCCTACCCATTCACCTGTGAAATAAAGTACAAATAAAAACACAACACAGGGGGAAAAAATATTTTATTGCACAGCCGGGGGTCTTCCGTCTTCGGGGGTCTTCTCGCCGGACTCCTCCGCTATGTGTGTGTAGCTCTTTTGCCAGCGGAGGAGTCCGGCTTTCTTCCTCCCCGCCGCCGGCCTCTTCTCCCGACTTCGGGGGTCTTGTCCCCCTCTTCGGTTCTTCTGCCGGGCCACCGCGCCTGGTCCGGTGGCCCGGTCTTCTGTCGCCGTCTTCCGTTCTTCTGTCGCCGCCTTCGGTTCTTCTGCCGGGCCACCGCGCCTTCTTGTAGCTCTTTTACAGGCGGTGGCCCGGTCTTCTGTCGCCGTCGCCGCCTTCCGTTCGTGTTCTTCTTCTTGTTCTTCTTGTTCTTCTCCAGGCGATGTTGACACGTCGCTCCCTCCGGCCGGAATGCCAGAGCCGCCCTGCGCTGTGACTTATATAGTGACAATGGGGCGGGGTCACATGGTATATGTCACATGGGTTGATGTCACATGGTGACCCCGCCCCCTTACGATGTCATAGTCCCCATGTGACATCAACCCATGTGACCAACCCATGTGACATATACCATGTGACCCCGCCCCATTGTCACTATATAAGTGACCGCACAGCGCGTCCCCGGCATTCCGGCCGGAGAGCTCGTCGAGTCAACATCTCCAGGAGAAGAACAAGAAGAACAAGAAGAAGAACACGAACGGAAGGCGGCGACGGCGACAGAAGACCGGGCCACCGCCTGTAAAAGAGCTACAAGAAGGCGCGGTGGCCCGGCAGAAGAACCGAAGGCGGCGACAGAAGAACGGAAGACGGCGACAGAAGACCGGGCCACCGGACCAGGCGCGGTGGCCCGGCAGAAGAACCGAAGAGGGGGACAAGACCCCCGAAGTCGGGAGAAGAGGCCGGCGGCGGGGAGGAAGAAAGCCGGACTCCTCCGCTGGCAAAAGAGCTACACACACATAGCGGAGGAGTCCGGCGAGAAGACCCCCGAAGACGGAAGACCCCCGGCTGTGCAATAAAATATTTTTTCCCCCTGTGTTGTGTTTTTATTTGTACTTTATTTCACAGGTGAATGGGTAGGGGTACATTGTACCCCATACTCATTCACATAGGGTGGGGGGCCGGTATCCGGGGGCCCCCTTCTTAAAGGGGCTCCCGGATTCCGATAAGCCCCCCGCCCGCAGACCCCGACAACCAACGGCCAGGGTTGTCGGGAAGAGGCCCTTGTCCTCATCAACATGGGGACAAGGTGCTTTGGGGTGGGGGGGCCGCGCGGCCCCCCCTTCCCCAAGGCACCCCCCATGTTGAGGGCACGCGGCCTGGTACGGCTCAGGAGGGGGGGCGCGCTCGCTCGCCCCCCTTTCCTGGCCGGCCGGGTAGCGTGCTCGGACAAGGGTCTGGTGTGGACTTGGGGGGAACCCCCACGCCGATTTTTTTCGGCGTTGGGGTTCCCCTTTAAGCCCATTCCAGGCGGCGGAGCCCGCGACGTCTCCTTCGCGGGCCCCGCCTACCTGTACACGCGCTCGAAATGGGCGGACTTTCCGAGCGGGAACAGTCCGCTCATTTCGAAAGTACAGCGGACAAGCCCACACACGGGCGGACTGTTCGCTCAAACACAGTTTCAGCGGACAGTTTTTCGGAATTTCCGAAAGACTTTGTCCGTCCAACTGTCCGCTGAAACTGTCCGCTGAAAGCCCACACACGAGCGGACTGTCCGCCCAAACACTGTTCAGCGGACAAGGTTGGGCGAACAGTCCGCCCGTGTGTACGCGGCCTTAGCGGGTCCTGAGGACAGGAGTTGATGACCACTGTTCTAAGAGACGCATCAAAAATAAAAAGTTAGAGAAAGCTGAATGTGAGGGAGAGCTAGAAATTGATGCATTTCTTGGCAATCTTTTGCAGCTGCACATTTCAGGAGTGTGGAGTAGATTCACCTTCACACAATTCTTTACACTTAAAGACAATGAGTGTATCCATTTGTCAAACCTAGATTTAGATAATGTACAGCAGGGGTGTCAAACTCAATTTCACCATGGGCTGCATCAGTATTATGGTTGCCCTCAAAAGGCCAATTGTATCTATAAGAGTAGCTATGCAGACCACCCCCTCCCCTTTACATCAGATGTCAAGAGCCCACTTTCCCTCACATCACATCACAGTGCTCCTCCTTACCTTGTGCTGCTGCCGGGAAGAAGCTGGGATGATGAAAGTGCAGGGTCTGGAGGAGGACCAGAGGAAGGCTGGAGTCAGCAGCCAGTGTTGGCTGAATGGTGAGACCAGGGAGGCGGCAACGAGAGGGGGGCACTGCGGCTGCTCAGAGAGGCATAGGATCTGTAGGAGGAGTTCTGTCCTCCCCTCTGCTGCTGAGACAAGGTTGGGTTAGGACTGAGGGGGTATGCCACAGCTACAGGAGAGATGCAAGGGCTACATGAAATGGCCTGGCGGGCCGCATGTCTGGCACAAATTGACACACTTGTATATGGTCCCTTTACAGAAAAACCTTCCAAAATGACATGTCAGCAGGTGAGCATGACTCAATGGAGAAGGGATCTCCAACTCTCTGTGATATCATTGTGCTAAAAAAGGACATGCTAATATAGGACAAGGAAAATTATTTCTAAATAAGGCATGGCATCTCAAGTACAGGAAGTCCATTGCATAATCTCCTGCACATCTTTCTTGTTTGTACAAGTAGGATCTCTATTGGGTCCTGCTTCTGTTGACCTGACATACAAAAGGACCCCTTTACTTTTTACTGAGTGATGAGTGGGTTGAGAATATCCACCTAGTGAAGGAAAGCTAAGCCTCCTCTCTGCCAACATTTCAGTAGAGCAGGTTCTGCTCATCGTTACATAGAGTTTAGGTGGCGTTACTTGTGGGAAAAGGGTTGAAATCTCAGGTGTTTACTGATATTTATGTTACTGTTGGGGAGATTTTTATATGGTCTTGGAAGCTTTAAGATAAAGTTAGAAAGGATATGTGCAGAAATCGTTTTTATACTTTTCTTTTTTACCTTTATCTTCACGGGGATGGCGGGATTGGATCTAAACCCGCATGGGTCAGTAGCAGCAAGTCACCTACAGTGGATATAAAAAGTTTACACACCCCTGTTAAAATGTCAGGTTTCTGTGATGTAACAAAATGAGACAAAGATAAATAATTTCAGAACTTTTTCCACCTTTATTGTGGCCTATAAACTGTCCAACTAAATTTAAAAACAAACTGAAATCTTTTAGGGGTGGAGGGAGTAAAAATAAAAAACTAAAATAATGTGGTTGCATAAGTGTGCGCACCCTCTTATAACTGGGGATGTAGCTGTGTTCAGAGTGAAGCAATCACATTCAAACTCATGTTAAATAGTAATCAGTGCACACCTTCCATCATTTAAAGTAGCCCCAAAAAAAGTTGAATTGTTCTAGTAGGTCTTTCCTGACATTTTCTTAGTCGCATCCTACAGCAAAAGCCATGATCCGCAGAGCGCTTCCAACGCATCAGAGGGATCTCTTTGTTAAAAGGTATCAGTCAGGAGAAGGGTACAAAAGAATTTCCAAGGCATTAGATATAACATGGAACACAGTGAAGACAGTCATCATCAAGTGGAGAAAATATGGCACAACAGCGACATTACCAAGAACTGGACGTCCCTCCAAAATTGATAAACTTGTCAGGGAGGCTGCCAAGAGGCCTACAGCAACATTAAAGGAGTTGCAGGAATATCTGGCAATACAGGATTGAAGAAAACGTGACAACCCTAGATTTTTGTCACTCCTGCAGCTCTTTTAATGTTGCTGTAGGCCTCTTGGCAGCCTCCCAGACCAGTTTTCTTTTTGTCTTTTCATCAATTTTGAAGGGACGCCCAGTTCTTGGTAACCACTTAAGGACCGCCGCATGCCAATGTACGTCATCACAATGGCATGTACAGGGACAAGCACGTACATATACGTGCTTGCCTTCCAGCGGGTGGGGGGTCCGATCGGACCCCCTCCCGCTGGATGCGGCGGTCTGTTTCGCTTCAGGAGTGATCCGGGATGAGGGGATGGCCGTTGGTTTCTGGCCATCCCCTCCCGATCGCTCCTGGCGAATGAGAAGCTTCCTCCCGCTGTGTATAGTAAACACAGGCAGGGAGGAAGTGATGTCATTCTCCTTGGGGGGCGGTCTTTATGACCCGACTACGAGGAGAAGACTAAAAGTAAGTGTGCACCAAACACTACACTGACATGTAGGCACACATAGGCACCCCCCGATCGCTCCCCCTCCCAGTCACAGTGTCACTGATTGCAGTTATCATTTATTTACTGATCACTGCATTCAGTGTCAGTTGTAAAAGTAAAAAGTGTCAGGGCAGTTAGTGTTAGGTCCAGGGTAGCCCCCCACCCCCCCCAATAAAGGTTTAACCCCCTGATTGCCCTTAGAGTTAACCCTTTCACTCCCTTTTGCCAGTGTCACTAAGCCATCGTTTTTCTGATTGCTGCATTAGTGTCACTGGTGCTGCTAAGTAGCTAGTTATTTTTTTAGGTTCACCGCCAGTTTTTTATAGCGCTAGGTACCCCGATATACTACCCAATAATGGTTTTAACCCCCTGATTGCCCCTAATTAACCCTTTCACCCCCTTTTGCCAGTGTCACTAAGCGATCATTTTTCTGATCGCTGCATTAGTGTCGCTAGGTAGCTAGTTCTTTTTTTAGGTTCACCGCCAGGTTTTTATAGCGCTGGGTACCCCGATATACTACCCAATAATGGTTTTAACCCCTTGATTGCCCCTAGTTAACCCTTTCACCCTCTTTTGCCAGTGTCACTAAGCAATCATTTTTCTGATCGCTGCATTAGTGTCACTGGTGTCGCTAGGTGGCTAGTTATATTTTTAGGTTCACCGCCAGGTTTTTATAGCGCTAGGTACCCCCATATGCTACCCAATAATGGTTTTAACCCCCTGATTGCCCCTAGTTAACCCTTTCACCAGCGATCACCGTATAAGTGTCACTGGTGACGCTGGTTAGCCAGTTAGTTATTTAGGTTCCCCGTCAGGTTTTTATATAGCGTCAGGGACCCCCATATACTACCTAATAAAAATTTGAAGCCCCTGATTGCCCCTAGTTAACCCTTTCACCAGTGATCACCGTATAAGTGTTACGGGTGACTCTGGTTAGTTAGTTTGCTTTTTATAGCATCAGAGCACCCACCATTTTTACCCAATAAAGGTTTAACCCCCTGATAACCCGGCGGGTGATATCAATTAGGTTTTAGGGTCAGGGTCTGCGTCGCCCCAGGCAACACTAGGTTAGTGCCAGTACCGCTAACACCCACGCGCAAAGCATAAACCTCCCGTAGTGGTATAGAATCTGAACAGATCAATATCTGATCTGATCAGATCTATACTAGCGTCCCCAGCAGTTTAGGGTTCCAATAAAACGCATTGTTAGCAGGATCAGCCCAGATACCTGCTAGCACCTGCGCTTTGCCCCTCCGCCCAGCCCACCCAAGTGCAGTATCGATCGATCACTGTCACTTACAAAACACTAAACACATAACTACAGCGATCGCAGAGTCAGGCCTGATCCCTGCGATCGCTAACAGTTTTTTTTGGTAGCGTTTTATATTTAAATCCAGAAGGTGCTTGGTTTTTGGGGTCCCGTACGTGGCTAGGCTCCCAAAAAGTCCCCCACATGTGGTATCCCCGTACTCGGGAGAAGCAGCAGAATTTATTTTGGGGTGTAATTTGACTTATGCCCATAGCATGTGTGAGCAATATATCATTTAGTGACAACTTTGTGCAAAAAAAAAATTTTTTAATATTCCTGCAACTTGTGGCAAAATATAAAATATTTCATGGACTCAACATGCCTCTCAGTAAATAGCTTGGGGTGTCTACTTTCCAAAATGGGGTCATGGGGGGGGGGGTTTGTGCTATTTTGGCATTTTATGGCCTTCGAAACTGTGATAGGTAGTGAGGAGTGAAATCAAAAATTTGCACCCTTAGAAACCCTGAAGGCAGTGATTGGTTTTCGGGGTGCCATATGCGGCTAGACTCCCAAAAAGTCCCACATATGTGGTATCCCCGTACTCAGGAGAAGCAGCAGAATATATTTTGGGGTGCAATTCCACATATAACTATGGCATGTGTGAGCAATATATCATTTAGTGACAACTTTTTGTAAACTTTTTATTTTTTTTGTGTCATTATTCAATCACTTGGGACAAAAAAAAAATATTCAATGGGCTCAACATGCCCCTCAGCAATTTCCTTGGGGTGTCTACTTTCCAAAATGGGGTCATTTGGGAGGGTTTTGTGTTATTTTGGCATTTTATGGCCTTCAAAACTGTGATAGGTAGTGAGGAGTGAAATCAAAAATGTGCACCCTTAGAAATCCTGAAGGTAGTGATTGGTTTTCGGGGTGCTGTACGCGGCTAGACTCCCCAAAAGTCCCACATATGTGGTATCCCCGTACTCAGGAGAAGCAGCAGAATATATTTTGGGGTGCAATTCCACATATAACTATGGCATGTGTGAGCAATATATCATTTAGTGACAACTTTTTGTAAACTTTTTATTTTTTTTGTGTCATTATTCAATCACTTGGGACAAAAAAAAAATATTCAATGGGCTCAACATGCCCCTCAGCAATTTCCTTGGGGTGTCTACTTTCCAAAATGGGGTCATTTGGGAGGGTTTTGTGTTATTTTGGCATTTTATGGCCTTCAAAACTGTGATAGGTAGTGAGGAGTGAAATCAAAAATGTGCACCCTTAGAAATCCTGAAGGTAGTGATTGGTGTTCGGGGTGCCGTACGCGGCTAGACTCCCAAAAAGTCCCACATATGTGGTATCCCCGTACTCAGGAGAAGCAGCAGAATATATTTTGGGGTGCAATTCCACATACAACTATGGCATGTGTGAGCAATATATCATTTAGTGACAACTTTTTGTAAACTTTTTATTTTTTTTGTGTCATTATTCAATCACTTGGGACAAAAAAAAAATATTCAATGGGCTCAACATGCCCCTCAGCAATTTCCTTGGGGTGTCTACTTTCCAAAATGGGGTCATTTGGGAGGGTTTTGTGTTATTTTGGCATTTTATGGCCTTCAAAACTGTGATAGGTAGTGAGGAGTGAAATCAAAAATGTGCACCCTTAGAAATCCTGAAGGTAGTGATTGGTTTTCGGGGTGCCGTACGCGGCTAGACTCCCAAAAAGTCCCACATATGTGGTATCCCCGTACTCAGGAGAAGCAGCAGAATATATTTTGGGGTGCAATTCCACATATAACTATGGCATGTGTGAGCAATATATCATTTAGTGACAACTTTTTGTAAACTTTTTTATTTTTATTTTTTGTGTCATTATTCAATCACTTGGGACAAAAAAAAATATTCAATGGGCTCAACATGCCCCTCAGCAATTTCCTTGGGGTGTCTACTTTCCAAAATGGGGTCATTGGGAGGAGGGTTTACTGCCCTGCCATTTTAGCACCTCAAGAAATGAGATAGGCAGTCATAAATTAAAAGCTGTGTAAATTCCAGAAAATGTACTCTAGTTTGTAGACGCTATAACTTTTGCGCAAACCAATAAATATATGCTTATTGACATTTTTTTTACTAAAGACATGTGGCTGAATACATTTTGACCTAAATGTATGACTAAAATTGAGTTTATTCGATTTTTCTTATAACAAAAAGTAGAAAATATATTTTTTTCTCTAAATTTTCAGTCTTTTTCCATTTATATCGCAAAAAATAAAAATCGCAGAGGCAATCAAATACCATCAAAAGAAAGCTCTATTTGTGGGAAGAAAAGGACGCAAATTTCGTTTGGGTACAACATTGCATGACCGCGCAATTACCAGTTAAAGCTGTGCAGTGCGAAATTGTAAAAAGACCTCTGGTCCTAAGGCTGAAAATTGGTCCGGGGCTAAAGTGGGTAATGTAACTGTTGTGCCATATTTTCTTCACTTCACTGTGTTTCATGGTATATCTAATGCCTTGGAAATTCTTTTGTACTCTTCTCCTGACTGATGCCTTTTAACAATGAGATCCCTCTGATGCGTTGGAAGCGCCCTGCGGCCCATGGTTGGCTGTGTGGTACATGTGACAACAATCTCATGTATTCTTCATATTTCTGGCTATGAGGTAGAGTGGCAAGACGGAAGCAAGCCTTTTCTTACAAAGAAAAACATCTAAATTTTGCAAAACACATCTGAAGTCTCCCAAAAGCCTGTGGGAAATGTGTTATGGTCTGATGAAACCAAGGTTCAATTTTCAGCCCATAATTACAAAATATATGTTTGGCGCAAAAACAACACTGCAAATCACCTAAAGAACACCATAAACACAGTGAAGCATAGTGATGACAGCATCATGCTTTTGGGCTGTTTTTTTTTTTCAGTTTGAATAGGGGCCTTAGTCAAGGTAGAGGGAATTATGAACAGTTCCAAATACCAGTCAATATTGGCACAAAACCTTCAGGCTTCTGCTAGAAAGCTGAACATGATGAGGAACTTCATCTTTCAGCATGACAACGACCCAAAGCATACATCCAAATTAACAAAGGAATGGCTTCACCAGAAGAAGATTAAAGTTTTGGAATAACCCTGCCAGAGCCCAGACCTTAATACGATTGGAAATTTGTGGGGTGATCTGAAGAGGGCTGTGCACAGGAGATGCCCTCGCAATCTGACAGATTTGGAATGTTTTTGTGAAGAAGAGTGGGCAAATATTGCCAAGTCAAGATGTGTCATGCTGACAGACTCACACTTATGCAACCATATTATTTTATTTTTTTACCTTTACTTCCTTCTGCCTAAAAGATTTAAGTTTGTTGTTCAACTGAGTTGTACAGTTCAGTGGGGGGTGCGAGGGGGGCTCCCTGCCCTTATGCAAAATTTAGAGGGGCGCTGTCACAAGTGTGGACAGTCTAGCACAGTGATAAAAGCCCCATGTTAAACTTATGATGCAGGAGAATCCACGTTGTTCAGCAACAGCGGCCGTTCTTGGAGTGCGGGCAGGCGGCTGGGGGATCCGTCTCAAGGTGGTGATCAGCGAGGGACTGAGCCGAGGACAGATAGGCTGGCTGCCTGCGAGCCCGGGACTGGGGAGAATAGTTCCACCATGGCCGCCTCCTCCTTGACCCGCCCCATCAAGAGATGAGAAGCGGCAGGCGCAGCATCTCCTGTGCCTCCAGAGCATGGATTTCTCCAACTTCCTCTCCGCACTAATATGAGACCCGTAGAACAGGCTGACTGAGGACCCAGAGGACTTGCGAGGAGGTGCACATTGACAGGGAGCTGCTGGAAGGATCAAAGCACCCCCGGATCAAGGAGACAGACTGGCATGGAAGGTAGAGCTAGCCAGTGGTGTAACTAGAACCTTCAGGGCCCCGATGCAAGAAACCATGAAGGGCCCCCCTGAACCCCAGCCAGGGCCCTTCCCTCCGAGTCCGGCGGTGGAACTCCAGGGCGTGGTCACAGGTATGACCTTTGTGAGCCCTGTAGTTCCACCACTGCTGTAGGCCAAGCACTTATCCATGTTGGCCTGGGCTCCATCCAGTGTGCTGGACGGGCGATCAGCATATCCCCAAGAAAGACCTTTCATCATCTGTGTATGACGGGGATGAGGGGGGTTGGCAGACAAGCCTGCAGTGTCCTCCAGGGAGTCGGCTCTCATAGGGCTGCACTGCATCTGTGTGCTTAAAGTTTGTTTACCCGGGAGAAGTATGCAGTGCAGTGTGGGCCGGACTCAGGGAGGGCAGGACTCTGGCTGGGGAGAACAGACATCGGACTGAGCGGCAATGCATGGAGCAGGAGAGGGGTACTCTGAGGAGCCGGCCGAGGACACAGGTCATGCGGGGAATGCACAACTAAAGAGCAGCCAGTGCGATAGTCGAGCATGGAGCTCTGCTAGTCACCCTCCACCTCCAGCCACCCATGTGCATGGTGCACTGGTACTCCTAGCTGTCTATGCTGCTGCCGGCCATATGTAGAGGGGGCAGCATGGGCCCCCTGCATCACAGGGCCCAGTTGTGGTCGCGACTGCTGCACCCCCTATAGTTACGCCCCTGGGGCTAGCATTGTTTCTCATCTCCCCCACAGGCCTCTCTCCCTCTCTCAGCCCCCCCCCCCCTTTCCCTCAGCTCCACCGTCTCCCTGCCTGATCCCCAATGTCTCCCTGCCCCTCTCTCAGTGAATCCAAATCACCAGTGCTGCAAAAACACACAATTGTGCAAATATATAAATAAATAAATGCATGCTATATAATAATCAATGAAAAGTTCATTCATAGCCATGTTTTGTGGATGTTTTTTTATTGATTATTATATGAAATTTGTTTGTTTATTTATATATTTGAACAATATTGTGTTTTCTTGCAGCACTGGTGATTTGGATTCACTATCCAGTAGGGCTATCTTAGAATTATTGAATTATTGTATTTGATTAATTGTTATATGGAATTTTATGTGCTTTATTTGCACAATGAGGTTGAGGTTTCTTGCAGCACTGGTGATTAGGACTCACTACCCAGTAGGGTTTTTTTTCCATAATATTTAAGTTAATGGGAGCTACATCCAGTATGCCATATTCACACTATAATAATTGTTGCAGCACCGTGCCATTGGGATATTGACCCCAATGGCACGGTGCTGCAACAAGTATTATAGTGTGAATATGACATATGTAGCTCCCATTAACTGAAATATTATAAAATTCCCCCTCCTAATGTCTATGATGGCTAACCTGTGTAGAAAAGATGTAAACATCTATTTTCAGGCTGTCCAGTCATGTTATCCCCTGTGTGAGCCAGTGGTGAATGCAGGAGAGAGGAGGGAGCACCATCATCAGATGGGACATAGGAACCTATGCATGATGTCACCACTCCAGGCTTTACCAGTCATTGTCAAGCACGCTCTCCTCTCCTCTACAGCCATCACTGTCTCACACAGGGGATCATGTGACCAGACTGGAGCTAGCTGAAAATAGGTAAGTCTGTGGGTCAAGGGGGCGCAAATTACTTGCCTCGCCCCGGGCGCTGACAACCCACGCTACGCCACTGGTACAGTTTATAGGTCAAATTAAAGGTGGGAAAAGTTCTGAAATTATTTATCTTTGTCTCATTTTTTTACACGACAGAAACCTGACATTTTAACAGGGGTGTGTAGACTTTTTATATCCACTGTATATAATTGACTTATTACTAGCTGTAGTAAGCAATTAGCGGAGCATATGACTGTTATCTGCTACTGCCTGTGGTTGGACAGAGATGCCCTTGTCCATCATGGCCTCTGATCCAGTTCTGTCCACCTCAGATATTGGCACAGTACTTCTACAGGAAATACTAATGCCTTCAGAGAAAATTGAATTTTTTTTCATATAGCCACAATGCTTGAAACATAGTGGTTACATTGTACTGCAATAGGTCTTATTAGAACACTGTAAAATGGGTCACAGACCCTAGGTCAGGGGTCTCCAAACATTCTAAACAAAGGGCCAATTTATTGTCCTTCAGACTTTAGAGGGGCCAGACTGTGGCCAGTGGGAGTGGAATTTTTCCTGGCATCAGTGGGAGTAAACATACCCACCTTTGGTATTAGTTGGAGGAATAGTACTTTGGTATCATTGGGAGGAATAGCGCCCCATTGTTAGTGTCAATGGGAGAAATGGTGCCCCATTGTTGATGTCAGTTGGCAGATTAATGTAACAGTGGTAGGAATAGTGCCCCAAAGACCAGATAAAATCAAACAAAGGGCCACAGTCTGGGGACCATTGCCTTAGGTGATGGATCCGAAGTTCAATTAAAATATTTTGTTTTAATTTTTTTGTGTTTCAGCTTAAGGCCTCTTTCACATGGATGGACCGTTCAGGTCTGACTGTCAGTTTTTTAGGCGGACCTGAACGGACGCTCCAACGACGGATGTCAGCGGTGACCTATCCGCTGACATCCGACTTGCTCCGATCCAAAAAAGTGTGATGGAGGAAAACCCTATTTTTTCATCCATCTGTGGATCGGATCGGATGAAAATGGACTCTATGGTCCATCTTCATCCAGTCCCCCATAGAGGAGAGCGGCGCTCTGACAGGTCTGTCCCTGCAGAGTGTGCAGAGATGAACCTGTCATCTGCCTGCTCCGTGGGGATCGGCAGAGCGATCCCCCGCTGAGCAAAGCGGAGCCCGTTCACGGACACGTCCGTGTGAAAGAGCCCTTAGTCTACATTCATTTTTACACAGAAAAACCTTGTGTAAAATTAAAACAAAATATTACAAATGAACTTCGGGTCCATCACCTAGGGTAGTGGTCTCCAAACTGTGACCCAGTGGCTGAATGCGGCCCTATGCTTGCCTTTATCTGGCCCTTGGGGCACTATTTCTACCACTGTTACATTATTCTGCCAACTGACATTTGTTGTTTCTTCATTGCAAATAAGAGTCAAATTGAAATACCGAGACAGCATGGAGGATCCTATTACAGAGATAGCCTGTGCTTTGGAGAGGCCAAATTTTCTGTGCGTCTTTCCACGTAATCAGCCATAGAGTTTAAGTAAACTATATCGACTATTCAATAGCCAGTGAACCAGAAGGCTAATAAGGTTGCACATTCCAGAAAACGTAGTCACAGACCAGCAGGAAATACATCATAACAAAAAAAAATTAAAAAATGAGGCTCCATGCATGCTATAGGGGAGAGCAGGGCTGGAGCCAGGGCAGCTCTGGATCAATGGGAGGACTCAGATACGTTTAGGTTCACATCTATGCAGCTGTGCTTTATGCGTTTTTCAGGCGTGCTTTTTCAGTGCATTTTGCATTTTTAAACCAGCGTTTTTTATGCGTTTTTGCATGCAGTTTTCATGCATTTTTCGTTTTACATTTTTATTTTTCTCTTTAAACGCACAGTAAAACACATTGTATATAGATGGTTGCTAAGGAGGGGGCAGGGAAGCCGGCTGTTGCGTCCGTAACAACCAATGAGTCATCAGTTGTCAGCGGGGTTCCCCTCTGAAAGCTGAATAAAAAAAATTGCAGGTGAAAAAAAAAAATGGGGTTCCCCCCAGGTCCATACCAGGCCCTTCAGGTCTAGTATGGATTCGGAGGGGACCCCCATGCCAAATTTCATTTTTTTTTAAATGGCATGGGGTCTCCCCCAAAATCCATACCAGACCCTTATCCGAGCATGCCACCTGGGGGGTCAGGAAAGGGAGGGGACGAGTGAGCACCCCCCCTTCTGAACTATACCAGGCAGCATGCCCTCAACATGGGGGGTGGGTGCTTTGGGGAGGGGGGCTCTACCCCCCCACCCCAAAGCACTTTCCCCCCATGTTGCTGAGGACAAGGGCCTCTTCCCGACAACCCTAGCCATTGGTTGTCGGGGTCTGCGGCAAGGGGGCTTATCAAAATCTGGAAGCAAAGGGGCTCCCCCATGTGAACGGGTATCGGGTACATCGTACCCCCTACCCATTCACCAAAAAAGCAGTGAAATGTAATAAAAACACAAGAGACGGTTTTTGACAAATCCTTTAATAATAACTCTGTCTTCTCTAGCCGTCTCTTCCCACCGTGTTCTCCTCCCACAGTCTCCTCCTCGAGCTGTCTCTTCCTGCTATCTTCTCCTTCCTAATGTCTCCTCCCGAGCTGTCTCTTCCCAATGTCTCCTCCCCGAGCTGTCTCTTCCCAATGTCTCCTCCCCGAGCTGTCTCTTCCCACCGCCTTCTCCTTGAGCTGTCTCTTCCCGCTGTCTCCTCCTCGAATTGCCTCTTCCCGCTGTCTTCTTCTCGAGCTCTCTTCCCGCTGCTGTCTTTTTCCTCGCCGCCAGTTACCTGCTAAAAAAATTTTAAAAAGCTGCTCTTGTTCGGTTAATATCTTCATGTGTTTTGTTGTCGCCCGCGCTCTGCCGACTCTTATATAGCAATGGGGTGTAGCCATTGGTGATGTCATTGGATGGCCACGCTATATAAGAGTCGTCAGAGAGCGGGCGATAACAAAACAGATAAAGACATCAATAGCGCAAGAGCAGCTTTTTAAAAAAATTCAGCGGGTAACCAGCAGCGAGGAAAAAGCAGCGGGAAGAGACAATGGCGGTGGGAAGAGAGCTTGAGGAGAAGACAGCGAAAAGAGACAGCTCGAGGAGGAGATGGTGGAAAGGAGAAGACTTCAGCAAGAGACAGCGGAAAGAGACAGATCGAGGAAGAGACTGTGGAAAGGAGAAGATTGTGGGAAGATAGGGCTAGAGAAGACAGAGCTATTAATAAAGGAATTGTCTAAAACCGGCTCTTGTGTTTTTATTTAATTTCACTGCTTTTTTAGTGAATGGGTAGGGGTACGATGTACCCGATGTTAAAGCGGAGGTCCACCCTAAAATGGACCTCCGCTCATCGGAATCCCCCCCCCCTCCGGCGCCACAATCGGCACCTTTCAGGGGGGAGGGGGGTGCAGTTACCTGGATAATCCAGGTAACTGCACCCACTTCCGGGCTAGCTCTCTGCGGAAAGGGGCGTACGTTACGCCCCTTTCCGCAAGCGCCCGCCCCCTTCAGCAAGTGCCCCGCTGCCTGCTGGGAAACACACAGCTCCCAGAGGCAGCGGGGACCGTCCGGATTGCGCCGCGCGGCTCGCGCATGCGCAGTAGGGAACCGGGAAATGAAGCCGAAAGGCTCCATTTCCTGATTCCCATACCCAAGATGGCGGCGGCACGAGCGAGCGATCGGCTTCGGGTGCCGACATCGCGGGCGCGCTGGACAGGTAAGTGTCACTATTTAAAAGTCAGCAGCTGCAGTATTTGTAGCTGCTGGCTTTTAAAAAAAAAAAAAAAAACGCGGAGTCCCGGTGGACTCCCGCTTTAAGGATGTGGCAGCCAGCTTCCCGGCCCCCTACTTAGCAAACGGCTATATACAGTGGTAAAATAAGAACCGCAAAATGCAAAACACACAAATAATTGCATCAAAAATGCACCACTTGCATTTCTGTTGCAGCTCCATTGAAGTCTATTAGCCGCAAATCGCGGGAAATAGTCCCTGACCCTTTCTAAAAACGCATTGGCCGCAAAATTCATAGATGTAAACTAGTACCATAGGAAACCATGTTAAATGAACTGTAGTGCTTTACTGCAAAACACACTAAAAAACACATAGGTGTGAATGTAGGGTCAGTGTCTAACCACTTAGTTACTGAACACTTATACCCCCTTCCTGCCCAGGCCAATTTTCAGCTTTCAGTGCTGTCGCACTTTGAATGACAAAATGTTTATAATTTTTTTTCACACAAATAGAGCTTTCTTTTGGTGTTATTTAATCATCACAGGGTTTTTTTATTTTTTGCTAAAGAAACAAAAATAGACTGAAAATTAAAAATATTTTTTTTTTTCATCGTTTGTTATACAATTTTGCAAACAGGTAAGTTTTCTCCTTCACTGATGTGCGCCGATGAGGCTGCACTGATCGACAGTGGCACTGATAGGCAGCTGTGATAGGTGACACTGAAAATGAGGGACTGATGGGCACTGATTGGCAGCACTGGTGGGCACAGATTGGGACTGATGTCCCTGTAACAGAAGTCAGTTACCAGCTTTCTTCTTCTCTCCTCATGCTGATTGTGAGAAGAAAAAAAGCCGATAACCAGCTTCTGTTTACTTCCATGATCAGCTGTTTTTGGCTGACAGCTGATCACGTGGTAAAGGGCTGCTGTGATTGGGCCTTTACCCTGTTCTGTGATAAGCCATGTCCAAATGACTCGACGATCACAGAGTGCACCGCAGGGGGCGCGTGAGCGCGCAGAGCGATCACCGAAGGGCATCTATGGACGTACTCCCGGTACTGGAAGCCCATGCTGTAGCCGTCTTTTGGGTGTAGGGCAGGCGGAAGGTGGTTAACCGCTTAAGGACCTCCTCACGCCAATGTACGTATGCAGAATGGCATAGCTGGGCACAAGCACGTAAGTGCCCAGCCGTGGGTCGCGAGTGCGTCGCCGGCGGTGCACTCGTAACCCGGTCCTGAGCTCTGTGACAGTGGCTGTGGGACCCGCGGACCTAATCGCCGCTGGTGACCCGCGATTGGGTCACAGAGCTGAAGAACGAGGAGAAGTAAGTGTAAACAAAACTCTCCTCGTGCTTCCTACTGAGGCTGTCACTGATCGTCTGTTCCCTCTTGTAGGTAAAGACGATCAGTGACGTCAGACACCAAGCCATGCCCCCCTACAGTTAAAAAAACACACACTTAACCCCTACTCTGCCCCCTAGTGGTTAACCCCTTCACTGCCAGTGACATTTTTACAGTAATCAGTGCATTTTTAATTGTCTGACGTGTCCGCCATAATGTCGCAGTCACAATAAATCGCTGATCGCTGCCATTACTAGTAAAAAAAAAAATATTAACAAAAATGCCATAAAACTATCCCCTATTTTGTAGACGCTATAACTTTTGTGCAAACCAATCAATAAACGCTTATTGCGATTTTTTTTACCAAAAATATGTAGAAGAATACGTATCGGCCTAAACTGATGAAAAAAATGTTTTTTTTATATATTTTTGGGGGATATTTATTATAGCAAAATGTAAAAAATAATACTTTTTTTCAAAATTGTCGCTCTTTTTTTGTTTATAGCGCAAAAAATAAAAACCGAAGGGGTAATCAAATACCACCAAAAGAAAGCTCTATTTGTGGGAAAAAAGGACGTCAATTTTGTTTCGGAGCCACGTCGCAATTGTCAGCTAAAGCAACACAGTGCCGAATCGCAAAAAGGGGCTTGGTCCTTTAGCTGGAAAATGGCCCGGGGCTTAAGTGGTTAAAAAAACGCTCCTAGCAGCTGCTTCTAAGCATTTTTTTATGCTTCTAGTGCAAATATTGTTATCCTATGTGTCCATGCACATTATTTTAGTTGAAAAGCATTTTAGAAGCTTCAGCTTCTAGGAACAAAAAATAAACATTATATTTTTTTTTTTGCATTTTTGGGAGCGATTTGCCAGCAGGGAGCTTCTAATTGCTGCTAACTGCTACAACAATGCTATTCTGTAAAGAATTTTTTTTTCCTAATATTAGTACCAGAAAAGTATGTAGAAAAGAAAATGTATTACCAAAAGTTATAACTCTTTGTTCATAGCTAGGGGTGTTGTGGCCTGTGCTGCGACATGCTTTATTTTACATTGTAGTGCACTTGCTTTACCACGGCCTGGTTATTTTAAATGGACCCAAACACAGAATAAATCGCTTCTGCTCAATTTTTTATTTCATCTGACTTAGCACAGTTATACTCCATAGAGGCTTTGGGGTGACATGCAAAAGGAATGGCACTGTGACACATTACACTGTGCATAGTGTGTTTAAGGCGTATCTAAACTCAAGAACAAAAATTGGTAGTATTACAGCTTGTCCTTAGATGGTGTGGCTGCAATAATTTTCTTTTGTCATGCTTCTATTTTTCTTTATTTTAATCTGGTATTCCTACCATTACCCCTTGGTGCCGTCCGCATGCAAATATGCAGCCTGAGCAGGCGCATATATGCATGTATTGGTGTAAATACAGCTATGGCGAGAGCACCCGCCTTGCGCACTCCTAGCACAGTTACAAGCGAAAAGCTCCTGAACGCAAGTAGATCATGTGACCGCCGTGACAGCTAATCATGCCGGTCACATGATCATAAACCCACCTCCCGGCCCTGTAAAGGGTTTAGGTTGCTGTGAGGTGCCAACGCCAAGACGTTCATAAACTTCCTGTCCTAGGGAGACAACTGTACTGAGCGGCGTTGTCACTGTAGAACAGGGAGTGTATTAAGACTACATAACAAAAGAGATGGTGTTCTGTAGTCCATAGAGATAACAGGGAACAATGCTAACTGATACCAGTCCATAGGCACAGTGTATCAGACATTATCAGCCCACAAGATTTTTGGCTGAACACCAGGTAAGATACACCAAGGCAGAGCCAAGGAATCAACTGATCTGGAACTTGCTGAACAGCTACTATTTAATAAAATTCTTTCAATGGTATATTTAACAAACAAAAAGGCAGCAAATGAGAGAAATGTATTGTTAGAGTTTACAATACACTGTAAACATGCATTGCCATGGTATGAACAGAGTCTTACTGTTTGAAAAAATTGTTTACATTATTTCAAAAATTTTTAGGGCTTGTTCACATCATTTCTGTGTTCCGGATGCATTTTTGCATACATGTTTACACATGTTTGATGCACTTTCAATGCATTCCAGTGCAAATTTTTTCTCTTTTTTATTTTGGCACATGAAAAATCTCTATATTAATTAACCACTTGCCTACTGGGCACTTTTACCCCCTTTCTGCCCAGGGCAATTTTCAGCTTTCAGCACTGTCGCACTTTGAATGACAATTGCCAGGTCATGCAACACTGTACCCATATGGCATTTTTTATATTTTGCTAAATAAACGAATAAAGACTGAAGATTAAAGAAACAAAACTTTGTCATAGTTTGTTATAAAATTTTGCACTTGTAGCAGTGCCCCCCCCCCCCGTGTGGGGTCGCTAAGTGTAGTAGTTCCACCCATCACCCTGCTCAGCCCAGCATTCACTTCCGATCACTCATCACTGAACAATGAACAGGCAATCAGCTTGTTTTTGTTGTTTTATTGAGGGATTTTATTTGGATGGGGTAAAGGGAATATGGGATGCCCAGTTAATTGACTTTAAACAAATGAGAATCTGGAATTTGTATTTGCAGTCTCTAGAGCTCTATACTCCTCCAGCACATCACTTATGAGTCAACTTTGCTTCCTCTACTACACAATGCTTGATTCCTGGCACAACTCTGAATAAGGTCTAACAGTTCTGGATTCAACATTTGCTGGCAGGGGCCTGCAGTCCCCTTGGTGTAGCAACCAGTAGCAACTGAAATCTTATTTTTTGTGCTAGCTGGTGGACTACTGGCCACTCTGCCAACCCTCCTGGCTGGCAGCAGCCTCTCTCTAAGCCCAGTGACATCATAGTCTCTCCCTCTGGCTCTACATCCACTCCTGGCATGTCTCTCCCAGATCTTCTCACTGTGCCTGTCACCGACCCCAGATGGTCCTTCTCCTGCTCCTGGTCAGGACACCCCTTGTTTGGGTTGTATGGAGGGGTTCCTTCCCAGCTCTCCAAGTCCCAGCCCAAGATCACCCCCCCAGAAAGGGGGCTCCCTCAAAGGCCATGACAGCCTAAGCCCACGTACACACGGTTGGAGATTTTGCCAACCAAATCCGTCGGATTTTGCCCGTCGGATTTAGTCCGACGGATTGAGTCCGAAACTGTTGCATACACACGGTCGGGCCAAGTTGGCGAAAAATCCGATCTTTCAGAACGTGATGACATCATTTCGTTACGATGGGACTACATTCAGGCTAGTAGCCAATAGCTTTGATGTAGGAATTTGATCTGAGCATGCGTGGCACTTGGTCCGATGAAAATGCTCTACACATGATCGGATTAGGTCCATCCGACCCAGTTGGTCGGGAAATATTTCCAACATGTTGGAAAATTGGGTCGGATGGAGATTCAGACGGAATCAGTCCGATGCATACCACACACAGTTGGATTATCTGACGACACGGTCCGATAAGACTCATTCCGACAGATTCTCCGACCGTGTGTACAAGGGCTTACACTCCATCACTCAGTTCTTCCACCCGCCAACTCCTCCCCCAGCAGGCTCACCCCCTGCCAATCCTAGTTGGGGATTGGTCAGGGCTCCCAGATACACCTCATGCCACCCCAATCCTCTCTCCCCACCTCTTTTGCAGAACCTTCCAGAAACCAGAGGGAGGCGCCAGAGAGATGAAGCCACGTCAGTCACCTGCTGCTACTCTCAAACCACTCCCAGCCTTTCAGCTAGGTCTGCCTAAATGTACCTGCACTGGCTGTAACAAAAAAAAAACAACTACCTCTATCAACCTATCGAAGGTAGAGGGTGCTACACTCTGATGTGTGCTGATGAGGCTGCACTGATAGACACTGATAGGATACAATGATGGGTACTGATAGGCTGCACTGATGAGGTGCCACTGGTGGGTACTAATAGGCGGCACTGATAGTTGGCAGTGATGGACACTGATAGGCTGCACTGATAGACAGCACTGATGGGCACCGATATGTGGTACTAAAAGGCGGCACTGATAGGTGACAATCATGAGGAGCCACTGATGGACATTGATTGTCAGCATTGGTGGGCACTGATTAGAAGTGCTGGTGGGCACATGCAATTAGAGATGTTCCACTCTAACTACTGTACTTTTTAACAATTTCCTGAAAAAAGATACTCATTTCAAAACAATTATTTCTCCTCATAGCCCCCTCTTAAACTGGTCATGCACGCATAGATTTCTTTTGTTCAGACTACAGCTGAACAAAAGAAATCACACAGATTCCTCCATTCACACTAATGGCCCATACACATGAACAGATGAAAGTTTTCATATCTTTAGTAACCTATAGTATTGAATAGTAACCTATTAAATTTCTACTTGCGACTAGCAAGCGAAAAAAGTTGGACAATTTTTCGTCCGATTTTCAGATCGTGTGTACGGAGCAAAAACAGCATGAATGGTTGACTACCCCCTGCCAGCTATTGTATTCTGATAGCTAACACCCGTGGATTCCTGAGCAGTGGCTGCAGTCTATGTTTGGCCGTCAGTGTTCTACCGGGCTCCTTCACTCAGATCAAAGTTTGTCGGGCTGGGTGGTGGCAGTAGGGCAAACATTGGCCGATTCAGCAAGAATTCAATCCTTATACGACCAGCTTTACTTAAGCTCAATCAGACACTCCTGCCAATAGTCAATGATGAGCTTGGGTGTGTTTGGACTAGGATCCAAACCCATCTGTGCAAGCCTGCCACAGGAAACTGACACGTATATGGACCAATCATTCCCTGCCCTGCAGCTGCACGTATGCATACTGTGTGGCTGTGGAATGTCTACTTTCAAAAAAGGGGTCATTTGGGGGGTATTTGTACTTTCCTGGCTTGTTCGGGTCCCAAGAATTGAGATAGGCCACCAGTACATCAGGTGTGATCAATTTTTTATGATTTGCACCACAGCTTGTAGACTCTCTAACTTTCACACAGACCAAATAATATCCACTAATTTGGGTTATTTTTTACCAAAGATATGTAGCAGTATAAATTGTGACCAAAATTCATTAAGAAAAATTAATAATTTGCAAAATTGTATCACAGAAACAAAGAAATTTTCGGTCTTTTTTCATTTATAACGCAAAAAATAAAAAACCCAGAGGTGATCAAATACCACCAAAAGAAAGCTCTATTTGCGTTAAAAAAAAAAGACAAAAAAATCATTTGGGTACAGTCTTACGTGACTAAGTAATTGTCATTCAAACTTTGAGAGTACCAAAAGCTGAAAATTGGTCTGGGCAGGAGGGGGGTTTAAGTGCCCAGTAGGCAAGTGGTTAAGGAAGGTCTAGCTTGATGGCACAGGGGGCAGATGGCGGAGCCCTGGTTGGTCTTTTCCCGAGAGGAAAGGTATATAGGCACAGTGAAGAATTTTCATTTGGGTTTCTCTCCAAGTTTCATTGGGAATCAGTTGTAGGATCTTGTTGTAGCCTAATAGAAGTTTATCTACTGTGTCAGGGAAGTCTCTGCCCCAATTTGCTGCTGATGAGGATGCTATCATAGAAGTGGTCTTTTGCAGGAGAGGTTTGTAGATGATACAGAGATAGTATAGAAGCCTTCTTGGAGCAGATGATCTGTAATAGTCGCTCTGAATCTTTTGCGCTCCTCTCTGCATGAGTTGCGAATGAAGCTGACACATTGCCCAAAGTGGAAAGCATGAGACTGGGGAATGTTTCAGCAATGACTGATAAGGCGTGGGGTCGCCCCGGTCCACGACACATAGTGTAGACAATTTGGTGAGGCCTTTTTGTTGCCAAATGAAGAAGGGTCATTTGCCTTTCTAAAGCATTTCAGAAAATCCCTGCAGGCGCACTATCTGGTTGATTGTTGGAGGCTGCTCCATCCCACTGGGAGGGACTATAGAAGACCTTCTATCTATACTCCCTATCAGGTGCATCCATTGGCTCCATTATGTTCTCGGATCATGCTACAGTTTCCATTTCCCAGCATCCACTGTCTTCTGATGCACAGACATGGACCTGGTGCCTGAATGAGAGTATTCTGGATGATGCAGTAGCTCAGAAACAGGTCTCTAACACTATCTCACAGTACTTTGCGAAGAATCTGACGGGTGAGGTAGGGATGGGATCGATCTAGGAGGGGCACAAAGCAGTGGTTTGGAGGGAACTTATCTCCTAGGGCTCTAGGTTAAAGTGGGCAAGAGATGGGGAACTGAAAACCCTACTGTCAAAGATTAGCTTGATTGAACTTACAACAAAAGTGCCGCGTTACTCCGGAGCTGGCAACGGAACTGCAATCCCTTCGTCGGGAGTTGGCTAATTTGCTTGATGTTCATATTCGGGCTAGGCTGCGCAACGTCTCCCACAAATTCTACCAATTTAGGAATAAATGCCGGAGATTACTTGCGAGGGCTCTCAAATGTCAGAACAAAATATTAAAGCGCACATTTGAAAAAAAATTACAATCTTCGTTTGGCTCTTAAGCGTCAACGTGCCTTGGGGTCATGTCCACAAGCTTACTTCTGCGGCGGGCTCTTCAGTGGTGTATTTGTCGAACATAGCAGACGCTATTTACTATGGCCAGCTTTACCATCTCCCTGACACTCTACCTGGCTCCACGGAGCCTCAGAAGGTATCCTGCAGTACTTGGAGGAGGCCCACTTCCCACAGCTCACTACCCCAGATAGTGACCAACTGGACACCCCTATTTCCCTGGCAGAAATAGTGGCAGTCGTTAAAGACCTCCCTAATGGGAAGAGTCCGGGCTCTGAATGTATCTCCGAATGGTATTGGCCAGACTGGGTTTAGGCCCTAACGTGCTTTCGTGGATATATTCGCTGTATAGCTCTTCGGGAGCCAAGGTTAAGGTGCACAGGGTGTTATCGAACTCATTCCCCATTTACAACAAGATGCAGCAGGGGTGCCCTTTGTCCCCCCTAATTTTTTCCATAACCCTCGAACCACTGCTTAACAAAATACACCTAAACTATGCCATTAAGGGTTTTTACGTTAGGGCCGACAGAGCATAAACTATCATCTTATGCAGATGATGTCTTATTCTATGTCTCGGACCCATTGATTTCCCTCCCTAACATTATGGCTGAACTATGAAACTTTAATCTGCTTGCTAACTTTGAGATAAACTATAATAAGTTGGTGATTCTACCATTACACATGCCTTTGAGATTGTGTACACAGCTGTAAGCCTCATTCTCCTTAGCCTGGTGCCAGGCCTCTTTAAAATATTTGGGTGTCTATTTACCTGCTCGGTGTTCCCAGTTGTACACCTGTAATTATGCCCTCCTGCTTTCTACTATCAGAGCGGACTTGCAAAACTGGGACCGCACTGCCTTTTCCTGGATGAGTCAGTGTCGTAAAGATGAACGTATTGCCCCGTATTCTTTTCTATTTACAAATGGTGCCCATTTCATTGCCCAGGTCTTTCTTCTCAACCCTAAACAGTTTGTTTTTGAAATACATCAGTAATGACAAAAGTCTTCGCCTGGCCCTTTTGCACGATACAACGCCCTAAAAGAGGGGGAGGTATGGGTGTACCAGTCTTTCATAAATATTATGAAGCAATAGCTCTGCAAAACGGATCTTGGACTGGTACCACAATGCGGCCACTAAATTATGGGTCCTGCTTGACAAATTCCTAGCAGGCCATAATTTATCTCATGCCCCATGGCTCCCCCGAGACTGCGCTGTGCTAACAGATCCTATGGCTATCCAGGCTTTAGCAGTCTGGGATGCCTTAAACAAGCAGGCACAGCTTGCACTTATGACTTTACCCCTGGCTCCCTTCCCCTAGATTCACTCCGGGGGAATATCCCTCCGTTTTCAGGACTTGCTCAGCCGATGGAGAGATGAGATGTGGCAGGTTTATCAGGGTTTGATCAGGGTTTATTGCCACTGGCTACTCTGAGAACACAATATGGATCTTTTTCTATGGATGATTGGCACTATAGACAGCTCCAACACTTTGTTCACAGCCAACCCCAGAACATTCGTTCCCCTACTACGGCATCCCCCTATGAGCAGCTCTGTATGTCTGCCTCTGCGATTCCTCATGCTATATCTGTATTGTATGAGATGCTGAAGTCGTTGGAGAGCAGGGGCAGCCCTCTCTACATAAGGGAGTGGGAGAGGGACCTTCAGCATGTCTTTACCAAAACACAGCTGGACCATCTTTACCATCTCACACAAATGAACTCGGTGGACATGAAAATGCAGGAAAATAGTTTTAAGATACTCACCCAGTGGTATAGGGTTCCCTCTAAGCCTGCTAGGATTTATCCATCTGTACCTGACACTTGCTGGAGGGAATGTGGCCTCAGAGGCTCATTCCTCCACATTTGGTGGGAGTGCCCTAAGATACAAGCCTACTGACAAGATCTCAAATCAGGGCTATCCTGTACATTGAGATTCCCGACTCCCCATTGGAGTCACTGCTGCACTTCCCCACCATTCCTCTCAGCCATAACCGCAAGTCCGTATTGTCTCACCTACTCAATGCGGCCAGACGGTTTATTCTGATATACTGGAAGAGACCACAAATTCCTACTCAAGCTGAATGGATCCTTCCCCTCTATGACTAATGGATAGATTCATGCATTGCATGAATCTATCCATGGCTGCCGCTACCACCCCCTATTCAGGCGTCTGGTCCCTTTTTGGATGCCGGGCGTCTGAATTCCAGTGGCTAGGGTGTTTTTTTTAAGCACCTGATTAGAGCCATAGGCTCTAATAGGCATTAAAAAAGGTGGACTTAGAGCGCAGAGCATTGTGCTCCAAGTCCACCCAGATGTATTAGAAAAGCAAATTAATATTTGCTGTTCTAACACTGAACCAACTCTCCGCCAATCAGGTAGCATGGGTCTAATACCCGTAACTTGATTGGTTGAAGGCACAGGTGCCCGATTGGGTGCCTAGCAGAACGGAAGAAGAGAGGAGGGGGAAGCATGGAGGACACAGGAGCCGTCCCACAGCTCACCGCCGTCATCTGCTGCCTGACCAGCCACTAAGATAGCGTAAGTACCGAGCAGACAGTGGGTGGGCCACAGTGGCGGCATCTGATGGGCACAAGTGGTGGCATTTGATGGGCACAAGTGACTTCATATGATGGCCACAAGTGGTGGCATTTGATGGGGCACAAGTGGCTAAATATGATGGTCATAAGTGGCTGCATATGATGGCAGGTGGCTACATATGATGGGCACTATGGCTGCATATGATGGGCACACTAGCTGCATTTGATGGGCACAATGGCTGAAATTGATGGCACAAGTGGCTGCATATGATTGGGCACAAGTGGCTGCATAGATGGGCATAGTGGCTGCATATTATGGGCACAAGTGGCTGCATATGATGGGCACAAGTGTCTGCATTTAATGGGCACAAGTGGCTTCATATGATTGGCACAGTGGCTGCATTTGATGGGGCACAAGTGGCTACATATGATGGTCATAAGTGGCTGCATATAATGGGCACAGGTGGCTGCATATGGTGGGCACAATGGCTGCATATGATGGGCACAGTGGCTGCATTTGATGGGCACAATGGCTGAAATTGATGGCACAAGTGGCTGCATATGATTGGGCACAAGTGGCTGCATAGATGGGCATAGTGGCTGCATATTATGGGCACAAGTGGCTGCATATGATGGGCACAAGTGTCTGCATTTAATGGGCACAAGTGGCTTCATATGATTGGCACAGTGGCTGCATTTGATGGGGCACAAGTGGCTACATATGATGGTCATAAGTGGCTGCATATAATGGGCACAGGTGGCTGCATATGGTGGGCACAATGGCTGCATATGATGGGCACAAGTGGCTGCATATGTTGGGGCACAAATCCACTTGGATACACTACACTGGCAAGGCCATACCGGACTCTCAGGGGACTACAACCACTGCAGTCCCTCTTCCTGATGGGGTTGGGACTGAGGTGGCTCCGGATCCTTAACCAAAACAGTTAAGCCAATGTACCCACATACTTGGTAATTGACCTGATTATTGCATGAAGTGCTGTTTTGTTCTGTTCTGTTTATTTTATTTTATGTTGTTTTGTTTTGTCCCTCATCTCCTCATCACTCCCTAGTTTTTCATCCACTTTATGGGGTCTAAAGCCGCGTACACACGGGCGGACTGTATGGCCTACTTAGTCCGTCGAAACACATTTCAGCGGACAGTCCGCTCGCAAGCTTTCGACGGACTGTTTGTGCATCCGTGTGTGGTCAAGTCCGTTCATTCAAAAGTAGGACGGACTGTCCGTTGGATTGTATGACGGACTAAGTAGGCCATACAGTCCGCCCGTGTGTACGCGGCTTTAGTCACCTCTAGCCTCCCGCAGAGATGGGCTATTTGAGGCGATTAATTTATGATTACATTCATCAGATAATAAAGTATGGAAATGATGTCCAACTTGCCTCCCCCCCATTTACAGTCATTATATTGAGCACCACGAATGACACATGGACCTGTTTGTATGCTTTTGTTCTTTTCTATGGTGCTTTGTTTTATGTCTTTTGTATATTATATGATGCAAAAATGTTAAAATAAAGATTACACAAAAAAATTGGGTTTAAAGCAGTGTTAAACCCAAAAACAAAAATGTATTATATTTCAGTTTACCAATCATTAGATGGTGGCTGTATCAGTTTATTTTTCTTTGGCTTTTTCCCCTCTGTTTTGACCTGGTGATCTGGCCAATAATCCACCTCCTGTATTAGTAAGACATAACTCTGGACGAATAAGCACAGGTGGCACAGCAGCATTGCCCAGACTGGGAGGGAGGGTAGAGTTAAATGTATTATCAGATTTAGATACACTAACACAATGAAGCCAAACTCCAGCTAAGACTTTATAATCAGTTACAATAAACCGTTTTTTTTCCTTTTGAGAGAAAGGTTTTGCATGATTTAATAAAAGCTGATCATTTTAATCACCCCCACCAGTGTTAATTGGTTTGTCTCATTTATGTACACCGATACATTCTACTGGAGAGCTTGTGCTTTTGAAAGACAACAGACTTGCTGGCTGGATCACCAAATGTAAATAGAAGAACACTTAAAAAAGGGAAACTAATACAGCCACCCAGGGCCGTCTTTAAGGCAGGGCAAAAGGGGCAGCTGCCCTGTGCCCTGTCATTGTTGTGGGGCCCAAAGTGTGGGGTGTGCAGAGGTAGGCAGAGAAGGAATTACAGTTTGAGGTGCACAGGTGAGAAAGGAGGGGATGTATAGAGGTAAGAAAGGTGGGTGAAAAGATGAGCAGAGGAGGCAGGTAGCGTTAAAGTAAGGGAGGGGGGGTTTGAGTGGAGAAGAGGGGGGAGGTTTGGGGTGCAGAGGTTAGCATGAGTTTTAGGATGTAAAGATGTACTGGCAGGGTGGATAAAGATGTAGGTAGCGTGTAGGGCAGCCCATTCATTTCAATGGGCTGCTCTATGCACTAGAAATGCGGAAGGAAAGTCCCCACCCCTTTTTCAAAATCACACGGTGCCACAACACGTCAGCAGATGCGTGAGGGTACCATTAACAGTTGATGGCACTGCTGTATATCTGCTAAAGAGGAGCATGTTTCTGTGGTGCCAGGAAAGGGATTTTGCATGCTTTCCCGACACACAAATGTCTCAGTTACATTGGTGGTCAGTGTAAATCTTCTCATTACATCGAGGCTTGGTGTGGAATCCCTTCATTCACACTAGTGACCAGTGTGGATGTTCCCCTTACATTGGTGGTCAGTGTAAATCCCTCCTTACATTGGTGATTACTGTGAATGCTTCTATTACATTTGTGGTGAGCGTAAACCCATATTACATTAATGGCAGTGTAAACCTCTATTACATTGGTGACCAGTGTTGTATCTCCTCTTTATATTGGTAGTCGGTAAAAAAATCTGCATTGCCATTGATCACACACTCCACTCCCCCCAGCACTGCCACTGATCCCAGGAGTTCTAGGATCCCTAGGAGTTTTCTGTCTATTGATGGGTGCCCTCACCTCCCCAGTCCATGGTGTGCAGGCAGTGAGGAGATGATGTGCTGTAACCTCTAGCAACCAATCATTGAGCAGTAATGATGCGCAGTAACCTCTAGCAACCAATCAGTGAGCAGTTTTACTGTACAGTAATCTCTAGCAACCAATCAACAAGTAGAAATCGTGTGTGCTGTAACCTCTAGCAACTAATTAGTAAGCGGTAATGATATGCTGTAACCTCTGGCAACCAATCGCAATCGCTGCCTGATCTGGAATAGTAAACTGATTTTGAGTCTAGCTGCTATATATTGTATATGTCTCAGAGCAGGTGGAGAATGAAATGGCCATTAAAGATGGCCCTGCAGCCATCACATCTAAGAATTTATAAGCTGCAATATAATAAATGATGGCTTTTGGGTTTAATACTGCTTTAAGTAAAGCGGGCCATGCATGAAATGAATTCCTGCTGAATCAGTCAAAATTTGTTCTGTGGGTGGCACTACTGTCACCACCCAGCTTGACAAACTTTCATCTGAGGGAAGGGGCCCAACAGAACACTAGAGGCCAAACATTAACTACAGTCACTGCTCGGGTATTCGTGGGCGTCAGCTGTTAGAATACAATAGGAGGGAAATTAGTGTATCATATAATATGCATTGATGCTCCACAGGTTGCCGTTCAGTACACAGGAGCCTTGGACTATGCATAATATTTATTTGTAATTTTTTGCTATCTGTGCTATTCCTTTTACTATTATTTTTTGTACATCTTATTTTAATTTGATAGTTTTCATCATCTTTCAGGACCAATGTTCAGTTTTGTTGTAAATGACTAGCAAAACCCTTATATAAGATATATCATTATATAAGTCTAATATATTAAGATAATTTAGGGCTCATTATATTTCGATCTATGTGTAATACCAGTCATATGTCCTATTAGAAATTTTCATTTAATTTAATTTTCTTCACCCCCACATATTGTCGGTTTATTATCTGACAACTTCCGCCTGCCAAAAGTTCCCAAAGGGGACACCGACATGCAGCGAGGCCGTGGCGACGCCCTCTCCAGCGGTGGACTATGGGCTCGTATGACGGGCGCTGCTGCCGTCACGTGGGCTGCTGATGCTAGCAGCACATGTGATTCCCAAACGAGGAAGTGGTATCTTGGCATCCTATACGACGCCTTGGTAGCTAGGGAAGACACACGCCTTTGGTGTCACATGATCCATCCAGCAGCGAGCGTTCGCATCTACAGCGATGTCGCTGGTCAAGTGATGACACACTACAGTAACTCCGGAAGTAAAGATGTGGCAATGTCTGACTCCGAGAGAGAGAAGTACAGACTAGTGCCACATGCTTCCGGTATAGGATGATGCGCCCCTCTGACCAGTGCAATGACGGATGACCCATTCCACTACTATCCTCAGAAGGTTCACACTCCTTGGATGATGCACAGTCAGAGTAAGTCAGCAGGTGTAATATAAAGATAGACACCTCGTTCCATTATGCCTCCACTAGTTGGTTTCCTCATATCTCTGGGGGACATATTTCTGTTTTAATGACCTTTATACTGTTCATGTTTTTATTGCATTTCACAACAATATGCTTTAAGGACTATTAGGCGTATTTGAGCTTGAGCCAAATAGAGGCTTGAATAGCACATCTCTTTGCTCACTTCCTGTCCCGCCCCCCAATGTGGGCAGACATGAGTTTTACCAGTCCATTTATTGAGTAGCAATGTGAGGGGTTACAGTATGTCCCTGTTGAAGACCCTTAGTGTCGAAACGCGTCGGACCAGCATTTCTTGTACCCCGCATTGCTTTTATCCGATTTATTTTTATCTTGTGATCACTATTTTTATGTCATTTATATATTATATGACCTTTCCAATAAACCTACTGGTTTGTTTTCTGACCTGCACCATCCGGAGCCCCTCTTTCTTTTTGTTTTTTATGATGAGCTTTGTCTAAACCGCATCCTGGATACATCCAAACCCTGAGTGTATGTTCCTTTGGAGTCCGGAGACAGATAAGTGAGCATTCCACACCAGGAGTACCTGCTTTTTTGGAGTCCAGAGATGGAAAAGCAAGGATCCCTCACCAGGATTCCCTCAACCCACAGCACCTGATTGGAACCAATTGGGAGTCTAAGCCCCTGTACACACGGTCGGAGATTTCCGCAACCAAATCCGTCGGATTTTGTCCGTCGGATCTTGTCCGAAACTGTTGCATACACACGGTCGGGCCAAGTTGGTGAAAAATCCGATCTTTCAGAACGTGATGACGTAATTTCGTTACGATGGGACTACGTTCAAGCTAGTAGCCAATAGCTTTGATGTAGGAATTTGATCTGAGCATGCGTGGCACTTGGTCCAATCAAAATTCTCTACACATGATCGGAATATGTCCGACCGGCCCAGTTGGTCGGGAAATATTTCCAACATGTTGGAAAATTGGGTCCGACGGAGATTCGGACGGAATCAATCCGATGCATACCACACACAGTCGGATTATCTGATGACACAGTCCGATAAGACGCATTCTGACGGATTCTCCGACCGTGTGTATGCGGCATTAGCCTGATAGATTCACTGTCGTACGACATGTGTGTCCAACTTCTTTGGTAAGAGTACCCATCTTCTTTCCATTATTGATACAACTTCAGACAAGCATTTGTTTATTGTTCCTGTTGGTCCATGCGGTCTCCACTCCTCTTGTAGGAAGACCTCCACCTACACATCTCCACTGCGTACTGTATGGGGACTGCCTACTGGGAGAAATGTTCTGTTCTTTCTAGTACAGAACTCATATACCCAGTTAATTGTGGACTTCACATTTGCACAATTTATATATTCAAATTTTTTCATTATTATTTGTAACCTTTTCCACTTATTTGTGTTCTATTATTATAGACCCTTTGTATGATTATCCATTATTGGTATTTTGTATGTTCAGTCACACCTTTACACAGAAAATCATATTATTTTTTATATCAGCGCTACACTAATTTCCTTCCATTTTTGCTTAGCTTTGTTTGCTTGAGTGTTAGCTGCTGTACTTTGTGTTTTTTGTTTTTTGTTTTAGCGCAGTGTTTTTCCCCTTTTTTTTCCACGTTAGAATACAATAGCTGGTAGGGATAGTGAACCATACTTGCCGTTTAAGGCCCCTTTCACATGGGGTGGATCCGTTCGATGGACTCCACTTGCTAAGTGGGGGTTCACGCCGCTGATGATAAGTCTGTCTTCACTCACTCTGCAGAGCGGAGACAGACAGAGTCCTGATCTCCTTTATAGAGAAATAGGATGAAAAACAGACCGCTTATCCTTTGTCATCCGATCATATACGATCAAACCTGCCGTTCCATAGGGGTAAATAGATGGTCCGATCAGGTCCGCCTGAAAAACTGACAGGCGGATCTGGTTAGACAGCCCGTGTAAAAGGGGCCTAAGCCTGGTACACACTAGTAATTTATTTATTTTCCTTCTACCCAGCAGGGCTGAAGAAAAAAAACCTGACAGCTTAGGATGAGCCGCTGTACTAACTACTCAATGTTAGTACAACTACCTCCCCTGCTGTATTATTGTGTTCTGACAGGGGGACCCCCCCAGAGCACTCCAGTCAGTATTCTCAACCATTGCCTGAGAGCACTTATTGGGAAACGATCGGCAGTCCTTTTTCGGTCATGCCCCATTGACAGAAGCCAGGTGAACAGCCGGCTTCTGTCAGACTGCTGTACACAAAGGCCAAGTGTCAGACCGTTTCTATTGAACCAGCCGATTGTACTAGACTTTAGTGTAGATGGAGGAATCTGTTATGCTGTGTACACACGACCGGACTTTTTGACGGACTAGGTCAGACAGTCTTCCCGACGGACTTTCGGCAGAGTTCCAACGGACTTTCCGAACGAACGGACTTGGCCACACACACACAAGCACACCAAAATCCGATGGATTTGAACGTGATGACATACGACCGGACTAGAATAAGGAAGTTCATAGCCAGTAACCAATAGCTGCCCTAGGCGACCGGATTTTTCAACCGGACTCGAGTCCGTTGGAAAGATTTGAAACATGTTTTATTTCTAGGTCCGTCAGACTTTTGGGGAAAAAAAGTCAGCTGGAGCCCATACACGATCGTAATATCCAACCTAGTCCATCGAAAAGTCCGGTCATGTGTACGCGGCATTAGATTTCTTTTGTTCAGCCTGTAGTCTGAACAAAAGAATTCTGTGCCTGTATGGGCAGCTTAAAGAGGAAGTAAACCCTTCCAAACAACTTGGACCTACAGGTAAGCCTAGATTAAGGCTTACCTGTAGGTCCAAGCAATATCTCCTAAACCTATATGGTTTAGGAGATATTTGCCCGAAAATGGGCACCGCTGTCTACGGCGCATGCGCCGTAGACAGCGGCGCGCAGGCGCACTAAATGCGGCAAATCCATGAATGGATTTGCCTAATTTGTCGACTCCCGTGCGCATGCGCGGGAGTGACGTCATCGCGGCTTCGCCGAGTGGCAGCGGCGGAGCTGCGAGACGCGACTCCCGTGCGCATGCGCGGGAGTGACGTCATCGCGGCTTCGCCGCTGTGATTCGTCGGAGCTGCGAGACGCCACCAGCAACATGGATGCGGCGGACTACAGGGATCAGCGGCGACTTCGCTGGCTCCTGTGTCAGGTAAGTGACACATAATGAGCTACTATGCGATGCATAGTAGTCCATTATGCTTTACCTTTGCAGGGAAAAAAAGAGGAAGTAAACCCATCAGGGTTTACTTCCTCTTTAAGAGGTGAACTCCAAGGAGGAGTATCTCTTGCATGAGATAAGAGTGCCAGGTACTCCTTGGGAGCCAAATAGATCTCAACTGTGTATTTGGATTAGCAAAACAATGTGAGCAGTTTTGCTGAGGCCTAGGTATGAAGCTAGATAACCCCGGTTCTCAGAGTTTACCTGACATTCCTGCTATTTTATGCATGAAGTCTATTGTATAATTGCGGTTGGTTCCTTCCGCAATCTGATTGATTGGCTTAATTCATTCGATTGTAAGCTCCTTTTGAGAACAGGATATAATGTGAACGATTTAATATCCTCTGTAATGCACGCCAGCAAATATATGAGTGCAGCCAAATCAGATTCTTTGATTTGCAGCAGTGATCTGTCCTGAAGGCTGCAAAAAGGGCAGAAAGCTTTTTTCTTGGATCTTGCCTACAGCAGAAGTGAAAAGTAGCTATCCCAGCACTATATAGAAATGTAGTGTCCCATCCCCCATCTCCTGCCACTGCATAATTGCATGTTATCCTGCTAGCTGCTCCATGACCTTTAACCTCAGCAAACAGCTTCCTTACCCAGGCTTTCTGATATGGCATTCTGCTGTAACATTTCCAATCCCCATAGCTTCCTGTCTAATTTAGGTGTAGATCCTAGGGTTTTGTCTAGATGTTGAGGCATGCGTTTCATGAATCTCATACATATCACCACCACCAGCAGCTACATTGCTTTTTCTTTTCTGCCTTTCACCCTCTTTTTTCTTCTTTCCTCTGCTGTCATTCTCCTTTCCTCCCCCTCCCTCTTCTCTGTCCTTCCGCTCCCTCCTACACCCCCTCCTGTCTTCCTCCTCTCCCTTCTCCTCCTCCTCCTCGTCCTCCTCCTCCCTGTACATTCCTTTCAGAACTCTGTGAGCCACTGAGGTTTTACTGGCGTCACTGGGGAAAGAAGGAGGGGGTGGTGATGGTTGGGAAGGGGCTCTGAGGGTGTCCAGAGCTGGCAAAAGGGTGCCGCTTCTGAAGGATTTCTGCATCAGTGATTCGCACACATAGGCCACAATTACAACCTAAGTCTTCCTGAGCTCCTGTGGCTCTGTTAAAATCACTTCTGACCAGACCATTTGTGTTTTCCAAAGGAGTATCCCTAAAGCCCGGCCTCTACGCCAGTACAAAAGGCTGAACCTGGGAAGCTTTGCTAGACAGCTGTAATTCAGAGAATGCTGACAGTAAACACAGTCAAATGTGAGGTCATGCTTTACTTACAGCCTACAGGAAAGGTCACATATATCTTTACAAAGATACATAACATTTTCCATTTAAAAGGTTGTGGATTCTATTACTTAAGATGTTATTAAGGTCACACTCAACTCAACTGGTTAAAAAAAAAAATGCTATTCATGTATGTATTTTTTAACTCTTAAAAGTCTGTTCTATTGCACTCAGTCTCCTCCGAATCTCCCAATTTCCTGTTTTTGTTGCTGTGATCTGACTTCCTGTTAGAGCAGTGGTTGTCTGCTAAAGGGGGCCTCAAAAGCAGCCCCTGACATCACAGGGCTGTACATAATGTTCAATATTCTGTATGTAATGCTTTAGAGCAGTGGTCATCAACCCTGACCTCAGGGCCCACTAACAGGCCAGGTTTGCAAGATAACTGAAATACATCACAGGTGATATCATTTGCTGCTCAGTGATTACAGTATTCTAGTCTGCATCTCCCCAAGGGAATACATAAAACCTGGCCTGTTAGTGGGTCCTGAGGACAGAGTTGATGACCACTGCTTTAGAGGACTGTCAGGAACTGCAGACCTAATTGGGTGGCACAGTGATGTAGTGGGTAGCACTTTTGCCTAACAGTAAAAAGGGTCACTGGTTTAAATCCCAACCACGGGACTACCTGCCTGGAGTTTGAATGTTCTCCCTGTGCCTGTGTGGGTTTACTCCGGTTTCTGCCCACACTCCAAAGACAAGCTTGGTAGCTTAATTGGCTTCTGTCTAAATTGGCCCTAGTATATGAATGTAAGTTAGGGACCTTAGATTGTAAGCTCTTTGAGGGTAGAAACTGTTGTGAATGTACAATATATATGTAAAATTCTGTGTAAATTGACAGAGCTATATAAGTTCCTGAAATAATAATAATAGAGGAAATGAGGGTCAGAGAGTGTGGACATGCTACAATTGTAGCTGGGGATATGCTGAAGAAGACAATACGAAGCTGGGAACATGTTACATAAGCCTTGTAGATGTCAATGCTATTATCCTAATCAATGTTCCCACTACAGATTTCTAAGGTCTGAGGGCACAGCATCATATACCAAAGGGCTGCATGCAACCCTTGGACCGCGGGTTGGGCACCAGGATGTTACAGGGTGGCTACATCCATTCTCTGTGGTCCCATTTTATGTAGGAACCTAGCCACCCTCTCTTGCTTTCTCCCAAAATGGACTATGGGATTTGGGGTTTACATAGAGCAGTGCGCATGGCTGCAACTAACATCCCAGATAGCAAGCAATTGTGCGGCAAGTTTGAAAATGACTTGATAAGCTATTGCTAAACTTGCCAGGCTTCACAAATCTGTTGCACAATTGCAGCAAGTCCGCATTGCATGACTCCAGATCAACTTTTTTTGCAAACATTCTGAAAAGTCTGCTGCAAGTTCTGGTTCAGTTATGTTGTACAATAGTCATCCCACCACAGGGGTCACTGTGGCTGAATTTTGATGTTGTAGACTGGCAGAGCTCTTGCTGTAGGTTCACCACTGTAACTTTGCTCCTGCTAGAGACTTGCCACGTAAATTTGCTACAACTTGGAAAAGTGTAAACTAGAACTTGTGCTTCAAGTGCTCTGAGAGTGTACAACTTGCCAGTGGAAATGTGCAGCAAGTTAACAGACTTACAATTCAACACTGCCACAAATTTGTGGCAAGTTATCCTTGTTATATGGGGTGGACTGATTGTTTCAAGCAAATGGAAGTTAAGGGGGAAAAGAGACTTTTGGGAGCTCACACTAGACATTATAAGGAGGCAGAAAAAAACTGTAAGGAACAATTTCAGGAAAAATAATTACAAGGACGTTTAGTAGAGGGGTAGTCAACCTTTGAGAAGTGGAAATCTACATGGAACATGAAAGAGATCAAAGATCATCAGGGTTCGACACCCCCCCCCGCTTTTTTTTAAAGAATTTAACTAGCAAGACCTAACTAAATAGTAAGGAACAGTTTGAAAAATTAAATAAAACAAATATCACTGAAAAAATATAGCCTACCTTAAAAGTGGACATTGTCAGTAGGGCAGAGGATGGTGTCAGTAGACGAGTGGTCAGTGTCAGTAGGGCAACGATTGGTGTCAGTCGTTTTTTATTTTTATTATTGTATTTTTTTTAATTTTTTTTAGCCCTGTTGGGGGGGGGGCTCATAAAGGACCCTGATGTCTCATGTTTGAGACAGAGAAAAGAAGATTGAGGACACAGTGCTCTATCTCTGCAGCCTCGGCTACACAGAATAAATGAACAGAAATAGTTCGGTACAGAGCTTCTTGTTCATTCCCAAACTGAAGCATAGTAAACATAGTTTACTATGTTTCATTTATGAATGGACACAGTGAGTAATCGGTATTGGATCCAATCATATGTGTCTCATGCAGACAACCAATGGGACCATTGAGCATTTCTGCAGTCAGCTCTTGTTGACTCTACGGCAGTCTCTGCACATGGAAAGCCTTTAAAGTTGAACTTTAGATTCATCTGTAGAGCAAAATTGAAAAACCAATTGAGCAAATTTATAAAAAACTAAACATAAAAAATGCACTATATTTTTTAAATACAGATAGCGTAGTGGAAGTATATGAATTGCATTTTAAATCACCCTCTTGTGATCTTCATAGCTCATAAGTCTGCTGCAGCTCCTCGACAGTCAATTATTATTATTATTATTATTATTATTCAGGATTTATATAGCGCCAACAGTTTGCGCAGCGTCAATCACAGGCTGTGGGCAGGTAGGTGACCCAGCTGTATTGGTTGAACTGCAGTTGAGAGGATAACAGCCTCTCTGTGCTGTCTGGAGGAGTGGTGTAAATCTCAAGACTGCCTGGAAAGAAATATACTGTACATAACAGCTTTTATATATCTATCTTATTAGCTTAATTAAGGGCAGAGCCTCTTCACAAAGCACCTTTTCCCATTTCAGAGAGTATATATCAGGGGTCTCTACAGCAGGGCAGTAAAATTATGGTAAATTAGAACTTTTACCACAGCCTGTAGGCCCAGAATCTCAGATATTATCTAACTGTGCTAGTATCTTATTAACCTCTAACAAACCAAGGCGTTTTTTTTTTAAATCAGCTACGTTTTTTTTTTTTTAATCAGCTACAGGCATATTGATTTGCCAATTACTATCATTACACGTGTACTGAAATATATATTTTTATTTTGCAGATAGCATATGATTTCTTTGCATGTATTTTTTTCTTTTAAGAATATTTTTTTGTATGTATTTCGAGTTTAAAATGTAAAAGTTTAGTGAATAAAATATTTTTTACAGTTTTGAGCAATAGTAGTTAAAAAAAATAATGTGTGTTGCTGTAGATCAGGGGTAGGCAACCCCCGGCACAGGTGCCACAAGCGGTACGCAAAGCCTCTGTTGCCGGCACTCGACTCCCTCCCCATCAGCAGAGCAGCGCAGGGAAGTGTCAGTGAGACACTAATGTATTCCAATCTCAGAATTCCCCACATCGCACCTGCACTGAGGGGGAGGCACTGTGCCCTCACACATTGTAAAAGATGGGAAACATTGTTTGGTTCTCTAACTTTGTTGTAGCTGTGATTGTCAGCTTTTGTGATGGGGGAGGGACGGTCCCTGTTTCCAGGAGGAGCAGGCATTGGCCAATCACAGTCCTGCTAGCGCTGCCCACCATCTGGGGGAAGTTGACTTGCTTGGTTGCCACTACCAATCTCAGAAAGAAGGGATTTCACTGTGATGAGAAAACCACAATCAGGTGACAGTTTGTGGAATTACTGTTGAGCTTCTGGGAATTTTGTTGAAATGATTCCTGAACCTTTGCGTCACTTACTACTGAACCCCGGCACTCTGTGTCCCTTTAAGCCAGAGGCAGTATTCAATAAAAATCACACCCAACTTTTGCTGCGTCGCAGAAACTTTTTCTCAGCTGTGGGGGCCCAACTTATGATGCTGCACACAGGCCCACTGCTTTCTGAAAATGCCACTGACCTGAGCTCATCATTGTGCATCCATTCCAGATGCTTGTATGTGACATCACATACATGCATGTGGGCTGGATACGAGAGGAGAGGTGGATTAGTAGGATGAGTGTCTCATCTCTGCTTCCTTTCACCACTCTGCATATCACGCATATCATAGATGAGAAGAGGGTACAGCGGTGGAGCGGATGAGCAGGAGGGGTTCAGAGGTGGGACAGATGAGAAGGTGATTCAGTAATGAGACAGAAGAGCATGGCGATATGGCAGTGGGGAAGATGTGCAGGGAGGTACAGTGGTGGGGTAGATGAGAAAAGGGGTACATTGATGGGGCAGATGAGCAGGGGGGTTACAGTGGTGGGACAGAAGAGCAAGGGTGTACAGTGGGGGTGCAGATGTGCAGGGGGTACAGTGGTGGGAGGGATGAGAAGGGGATTCAGCAGTGGGACAGATGAGCAGGGGGTTACAGTGGTGGGTGCAGATGAGCAGGGGGGGTTTAGTGTTGGGCCAGATGAGAAGGGGGTTACAGTGGTGGGAAAGATGAGCAGGAGGGGTACAGTGTTGGGGCAGATGAGAAGGGGGTTCAGCGGTGGGACAGAAGAACAGGGGGTACAGAACAGGGGGTAGAGTGGTGGGGCAGATGTGCAGGGGGTACAGTGGTTGGGCAGATGTGCAGGGGGGTACAGTGGTGGGGCAGATTTGCAGAGGGGACAGTGATCTGAGCTGTGACTATGCAGGAATTGGGGCCGATCTGAGGTGTGAGAGTGCAGGATGTTAATTTCTCACTACTGAAGTAGTTTACAGCATTTACTTTATAAAAAATACTTTTCGTGATTAAGATTGTGAAGTTGACATTTTTTGTTATAAAACCGTCACTCTCAATTTCTTTGAAAACATTTTTCGGCACACTGTGCTCAAAAGGTTGCCTACCCCTGCTGTAGATATATAAAGTAAGATAAAAACAATTCCATAGCTCAACTTACCAACCAGTCTGCTAACCAACCAAATTAGCCTGTCTAACCGTCTGTTAAAAGCAGGGGTTTAGTTAGCACACATTTGCAAACGCATGTGAAAGCTGCAAGGCCACGTCACAGCACCCTGTGTTGCTTGCAGTCCTAACACTACAAATGTATAAGTGTCTCCACAGTGGAAGCACATGCATGGAATGGATAGATGTGGGACAGGTGAGCCTGGAGGCTGCCCAAGCCCCCTTAAAGGAACAGGAGCACACTGAACACCCAGCAAGAGCACAATGGCAGCGAAGGTGTCCAATGTGTCCCCGACAGGGCTGGACTGGGACAGAAATTCGGCCCTGGACTTCATCCAGAACGGCCCACTTACATTTTGAGTGTCCCATCACCAGCCACTTACATCAGAGTGTCCCATCAGCACCCCCTTACATCAGAGTGTCCCATGAGCAGCCCCCTTACATCAGAGTGTCCCATTAGCACCCCCTTACATCAGAGTGTCCCATCACCAGCCCCCTTACATCAGAGTGTCCCATAAGCACCCCCTTACATCAGAGTGTCCCATAAGCACCCCCTTACATCAGAGTGTCCCATCAGCACCCCCTTACATCAGAGTTTCCCATCAGCACCCCCTTACATCAGAGTGTCCCATCAGCAGCCCCCTTACATCAGAGTGTCCCATCACCAGCCCCCTTACATCAAAGTGTCCCATCACCAGCCCCCTTACATCAAAGTGTCCCATCACCAGCCCCCTTACATCAGAGTGGCCCACTGAGCCATCGGCCCACCGGGAAACTCCCTGTAGTCCCTATGGCCAGTACATGCCTGGTCCCCGACCCATATATATGAACAGTAACAAAAAACTGGCCACTGCCCACACCCATAACTGGCCTTCACAGATATATAAAGTACAATTTTTATGTTGCAAGTTGCCAATCTAACACAACTGGCCGCAACAATGTAAAAAGAAACTACGCCATTACAATGAATGATCACTGTAGTAGGCTGTTACATCAAATACAGAAGGAGCTGCTATGAGCTTCTTTTTGTGTGTTTGCCAAGCCATTCCACTCATCATGCATAGGGCAGCCCATTCCCTTGAATGGGCTGCCCTACACATGTCTAATGCCCCAAAGAAGCTCCAGAATTATTTCTGAAGTGAACCGTGGTACGTTTTTTTCAATGCGTGTTTTGGTACGTTTGTAGAGCCTATGTCATGTGTCAAAATGTGCATCTGCGCTTAGGGTGGCAGTGGCAGTGCAAGCACGATGCGTGTTTGCAGCCCATTTCTGAAAAGTTTGCCAGTGCCCATCTATCTTAGCCCTTGTACACACGATCGGAGATTCCGACGGAATGTGTCCGATCGGAGCGTTTTGTCGGATATTCCGACTGTGTGTGGTCTGCATTGGACTGTTTCCGTCGGACCAAATTTTCCAACTTGCCGGAAATATTTTCCGACAAAATGCTCCGATCGGACATACTCTGATCATGTGTAGAGAATTCCGATCGAACAAAGTGCCACGCATGCTCAGATCAAATTCCTACATCAAAGCTATTGGCTACTAGCCTGAACGTAGTCCCGTCGTAATGAAATAATGTCATCACGTTCTGCACGATCGGATTTTCCGTCCGTGTGTATACAACAGTTTTGGACAAAATCAGATGGATTTGGTTGTCGGAATCTCCGACCGTGTGTACAAGGGCTTACACATATTCCAAATACCCATTGATGCAGCTCATGATTATGATGGCCAAGAAGAAATGTAAAGGAATCGGAAGGACTGGCTGATCTAGGACATCTCCAGAACTGCCTGGCAATTTGGCAGTGTGGGGACACTAAAAGCTGTTGCACGTATAGGGGTGTATATACCATACACACATAGTTATTTCAGATGAACCATACACCACCTTCATGATCTCACCACCCTAATTGTACCCATAACATAATTTGTTGGATAATTTGGACAAATTAATAGACTTCAACATAAATCTATTAGTTAATGAATTAAAGCATTATTTACACTAATATTTTTCCTGTACGATCGTTTTTTATTAAAGTTTTTACAATTACAGAAAATAAACTTATGCAGTAACATGTACATTTTCAGTGGGAACATTTTCAGATCAGGACCATTGTGAGAAACACATACAATGGTAGAAATGTGTATTACTAAATGCTTTACCTTGATGGGCTTTCCTCACAGATTATGTTAATAGATTAACATATGAGTAGGGCTCTTGGTGTGTATTGAATGCACGTTACAGTCTTAAAGGGTGTGTAGTGTGTGTAGAAGGGCAAAACTATTGTAAAAGTAAAGAAAGAAGAGTGGGATTGCATATTAAAAGAAGGTAGAGAAAAGGGAAACAGAAAGGGGGAGGGTGGTAAATGAAAGGGGAAGGGAGTTTCCCAGAGGGTAGGGTAGGGTAGGGCGAGGATGTGATCTCCATTTGTTTGTTTTTGTAAACATAAAGCCCTAGTATAATTCCCAATTGGGAATAGGTTATCGATGTGGAAGAAATCTTATCCACGTTATAAAAAAAATATGGCTATCCAACGAGATAGCCATCCGTCTTATTATTAATCAGAGTCCCATTCAAGCGGGATTTCACTTGTGTAAAATTCAGCGCTGGGGGCTTTCAAGCATCGGCTATGGTTTATTTGGTGACATTATACAGTATATAAAAAATAAAAATTGGCTAAGGATTATGGGACATTTTTATTGTTTGTTTAGTAACACAGTGAGGTTGAAAAAAGACACAAGTCCATCAAGTTCAACCAAAAAAAAAAATAGGCAATCCCATATACACAATCCTTCTCCCACAGTTGATCCAGAGGAAGGCAAAAAACCCCAACAAAGCATGATCCCATTTGCTACAGCAGGGGAAAAAAATTCCTAGATCAACTGCCTTTAGGAAAGAATCCAGGCCTTTTTTTAAAGCAATCTACTGAGCTTGCCAGAATCACCTCTGGAGGGAGTCTAGTCCATATTTTCACAGCTCTTACTGTGAAGAAACCTTTCTGTATTTGGAGATGAAATATTTTTTTCCCCTAGACATAAAGAGTGCCCCCTAGTCCTCTGTGATGATCTTAAAGTGAATAAATCAACACCAAGTTCACGATATGGACCACTTATATATTTGTATATGTTGATCATATCCCCCTTTAATCTCCTCTTCTCAAGAGGGATTAGATTCACTGGATTCTTATGCAAAGTACAACCTAAAACTCTATATATTAAGGAATAGTCTCAGATCCACAACCTTTGCACCTTTAAGCATGGTCACCAAACATGGACATTTTTCCTTCCGGTCCAAAATTACAAAATCAGAGTCGGAAGAATTGGAGAATGTATGTGGCAATACTGGAGGAATTGAGGTACCGGTGGAAGAGTACTTTGTATGAGTTCTCCAAAGCTAAAATGTTGAATTAGCTTTTTTTAGCTGTGGCAGACCACATCTCTCCTCAGTCCTCGTGTAGTAATGTTTTACCTAATTATTTTCCCTGCAGAGCATATATTATGTTTTGGAATGGCTTTTGGGGGGGTGGGATGACTGTATTAAAAAGATAAGACTGGGAAGTCGGGGTCTATACAGCACCTGTTTTTAAATATACTGAGGTTAAGTGGGTTTAAGTCCATTTAAACAATGACATTTTTATCCAGACTATATTATTGATTTGGTATTTGCAAAAGCTAACACTGAAGAACATCTCCAGTTTTTACATAAAACAAATTTGGCTCCCTGGCAACTAAAGCTCAGGAAACCAATTTCAAACTCCCTCTCACTGGTAGTGTTGTCCTACAGTGGTTTGCACTATTCATCCATAAATTTTAAACCAGTGTTAGAGATGCCACAACCAGCCTGGCACAATGTCTAAGGTGAACCTGTCCCATCAAAAAATTCTAGGGCATAATCCTGGAACTGTACACCGACTATAGATTGTTTTACGGTCAATATTACCAGATTCCAATAAGCATGCCAAACAAGATATCCTTCCACATTTCCTAACTGCTACCTGCACAGTAATCTCCCACCAATAGTGGTCATCAAAAATACCTACTATTCCAGAATATGTCACGAAATTAGACTTCATCTCCTCTGTGGAATCCACTTAGCTGCGGAAAATTATAAACATGGCTCCTGTGCTATGATTTAGGCCATTTGGCCAATACTTTAGAATTGGTGGGATTTCCTTGACAAGCCATCACCTCCCTAAACCTACACTCTCCTGGATTGGTCATGGAGATGATGTCAGGGGGACCCCTTATTTCATCCTACCCTATTACTTCTACACTTCTCTTCCCTTCCTCCTACACTCTCTCTTCTAAAACCATAATTTCTCTGTTTCCCTCCTCCACTTTCAGGCTGTCTACCCCCCAAGACCTCAACCTTACCCAGGTGCTGCACATGGGATCAATACAGGAATATGGGAATACAAATCCCTAAATAATGGTATCTCGATACATGCCCTTCAGTATATACGCTTATTTGAAATGTATTACGCATCTGGAGAGACACAGACATTCTGATAACAAACCCAAATTGGCTCTGTATTTTACTTTCTATACCCCCCCTCCTTTTTTTTATGTATCCCTGACTTGTCTTAAGAACATTTCCACTAAACTTACACAGAACAAAATGCTAATTTGGCTATTCTTTATTTCATTCCAGGTTCCTACTGTAGCCTGAGTGGTAACTGTAATTTTCCCTGAACCCCAAATGCAATGAAGCCATAGTGTAAATATTTTTCACCAACAAGGTCTAATAGGCCCAAAGAAGTTGTCAACTAACTGATTATACTGTCTTAGGCTGGCCATAATCTGAGCAATTTTTTTTCCTACAACCACAGGTTTCCCCATTAACACACAGTGTTGATGCAGGAATCTCTCCAGCCGAGCCATTGCCTGCTCCTAGTAGGGGCCGGGGGGAAACCATCCCCCCCGGGACAAGACAGTGATTTATGCTATCAGCTATAGCAGGCACTAGCAATAATCGCAGGCAAAACCCAGCATGCTGGTTGTACCCAAGTTGATTGATCTATCTTGTCCATACTTGTCCATACACAGTTCAAATCTTGACCGGTTCAGCAGGAACATCCGAGATTCGAACCGTGTCCCAGATAGAAAGGATAACTTGCCACACATTTGTGGCAGTGTTGAATTGTAACTCTTGTTAACTTGCTGCACATTTTCACTGGCAAGTTTTACACTTGTAGAGCACTTGAAGCACATGTTCTAGCTGACACTTTTCCAATTTGTACCAAATTTGCATGGCAAGTCTCTAGCAAGAGCAACGTTGCAGTGGCGAGTCTACAGCAAGAGCTCTGAAAGTCACATTGACCCCTGTGGTGGGCTGACTATTACACAACATAACTGAATCAGAACTTGCAGCAGACTTGCAGAATGTGGTACGCCACATGTATTATTTGTTTATCCTTGCCTGTCACCCCACCTATCCCAGTTTTTGCCAGGACATCCACTCTCAGGCTTGAGAGTTTAAATTGTTTTTCTTTGCAAATTCTGAGATGTAGTTTCCTAGGCAGGGGGAGGATGTAGCCCCCTGGTGTTTAGGCAGGGTTGCTAATTGCCCTGACTAATTGTTAGGAGATCCACTGATTTCCCTCTAATTCTGGAACTGCTGCACTTCTTACTTCTGTGACTAGGTGACATTGTAGCTGGTGACATTAGCTAAGACAAGGGCATACAAGGACAGATCATGAATGGACCGGGTGTCTCAGCCAATAGGCAGGAGTTTCTTTAAGTCTCTTGGCCTGCTGGGAGAGCCTATTTATTTGGGTGCAGTCAGGTGATTGGGTGTTCTGTGCCACCTGCACAGCTGTCTGGGTGGATGAGTGCTATGTCACCAGAAGCCTGAGGCCTATCTCAGGAATACCTGGCTGCTAGGCTGCCTGAAGCCTATCCAGGAGCAGGAGAAGCAGCATAGGGTTGGGACTGCAGGATTGGAGTCCAACAGATTTGTGAAGGTTCAGCCGGACAGGGAACCAGTTGCGGTCGGAGGTAGAGGGGAAGCTGTCACCACTAAGAGACCATCTACCTTGTTACCGGAGACTACTGCGAGTAAGCTGAAGCAAGTACCTAAGCAGTCTTCTCACCAACTGGGGACGGTGAAGAAGTGGGAAAACATCAGCAAGTGCCAAGCCAGGAACCCAGCAGGGTAGCGAGGGTGACGCTTCAGGAGTATACATCTGGATAGCTGTGGAAGAGCTCAGGGGATCCAGTGACGACTGGGATCTGGAAGTTTAGTGAGAGACTGGGAGCTCAGTGAGTGAAGATCTACAGTGGGATGCTGTGAGATAGGTAATAGACTGTTCTGTGTTACTAAGAGTTATGTACAATTACTGTTAGCGACTGTTACAAGATTAGTTGCCATAGGAGACAGCGGTCTTACCTATACAGAAGTGTTATCCGGCTGGAGGCCTTCCACTGTATAGCTGTCTGCCTATAGAAGTCTTGGAGTCTGACAATTACCATTGCATCTACTCAAGGGTGTCCTGGCCCTAATCCTCTCTTCCACCGTTCTGTTAAGAGACAATTATTTTTTATTTACATCCAAAAGTGAATGGTGCCTGCCATTTCTTCTTGCATCACACCCACCATGCCTGGTAACCCACTCTACATGGAAGGATGTCAGCTCTTCCTAACCCTCAAAGTCTCCATTAGGCCTCTGGGGCCTGAGACCTTGCTACATTTGGTACCCAACATGGGGAAAAGGTGTTATTCCAGCAGTGGTCGCCCCTAGCAACCGGCTACAGCTACATCAGGATTTCGTATGGCTCTGTGGGAAGGTGGCAAGTAACATATTTACTTCATATAGACTGTGTTTTTGTGCATTCCAACAATGAGGGGAAGAACCAACACGTCTCATTACTCATGGGAGAGTGTCAGCCTGGTCTTTTGTTACTTTACGAAAACAACCAGCAGAATACAGCGCACCAAAGAAACTTATGATATGATGTGATAAAACATAAAAGTAATTTATTAAATAGTGGTTTAAAAAAACAATGACAAAGACATCTGATCCTCCTGGGATCTTAAAAGCAAAAAATCCATCAATTGTAACATAGAGTCACAGTGAAAAATAGCAGATTTTTTGTGATAAACCTCACCTATAGTCCGTGTTTGTGATTATAAGGCAACACAACTGCACTACCACCAACCAGCTGGAGCACGGTGGATGAGTGGTTACATAAAATCCTCACCCAGAGAAGGGAAAAGATGGTGCTTGGTGAGAGAATACTTGCAAGGTGCAGGTGAGCGGAACTGTGTTCCTAAAATCACTCACTGTTAGTGGATGGACGAAAAGACTGGGACGCGCTGCTCTTAGCCTGTAGGGGGGTGTCCTGCTCCTGGATGCGTGCCCATATGATGGTTAGGGCTCTGAAGGAGAGGTGTGGTGCATTCTGGGTAGTAAAGTCCAGTGTAGGACACAAAGTGGCGTTTGCCCCACGTGGGGAGAGGTTTGGGACGCAATGCACCCCTGCTATCACCCAGCTTATGCGAAAAGCTGCTCCTCTCATCTCTGTGGCTGCTCCAGGGCCCAACGCTCTGGTTATCCCTCGAGATCATAGTCAGGCCAAGCTGCATTCTATCATGGACTGGAAAGTGGACTGATAGAGAAGGGGAGCAGGCACTTGATTAAGAGGAAGATGAGGTTCTTCCTGTGCAAGCTACTAGCGTGAAGCCTGAACTGTCTGCCAGTGCAGTGCCACGCCTGCGTGTTATTAATTCCTTTAAGGAAGATTGTTGGGCGAGTTGGGTTCCTAAAGTCCTTGTTACCAAGCCAACTCAAGTGACCAAGTTAGGTTGTAAACCTAATGTCGTTGCTGGGCACCCGGTCCAACGTGCCTCTGATGCATGGGTTCTTCCCAGGTGTGGAGACCCTAAAACACTGCCTAGGCTGTCCAAGTTACAACACATTATTATCAAGAAAGTGGCTGAAGATTATGGCTATTTGTATTCATATGTTCCAGTTCAATTGGAGGAGGAGATCCAGGAGAAGAAGGCACAGTGGGTGGATGTGGCCGTTCAAAGCTTTCTCAAGATCTCTCTGAACTTTGTATTAAAAAGTTATCTTCAAGGTATGCTGAAAGGTACTCTTTTGTTTCACAAACTTGGGACTATGACCGGCACATTACTCCAGACTGTGTGGTAATTTGCAGGCCTAACAAGAAGGACCTTGAGCACTACATCACTACTACTGATACAAGTGGGAAACCTGTACAGCTGCCAGATCCCAGATATTACTGGTAAATATTACTGAACAGTGTCAAGTTTCAGAAATCACTAAGGATTACAAATGTGTGCTTTGTGGAGTCAGGATGCTTAACAGAAGCTACTCCACCTTCAAAAGTTGCTGTGGGGACATTCCTATCTGTGCACGCTGGACTGTGTTCTATTGGCAGTTGCAGGGAATGCCCCAAGTGAGTCATGCTGGCCTGTGTTCTGAAATCGCCAATGTGTCTCCCTCTGAGAGTGACACGTTGATCTGCAGTTGAGAGACATTTTAACGTTTACTGTTCTTTGTCAATAAGGAAAATTATTCTCAGTCCCTGGCTGTGTTGTGGACAGGCTAAGATTTAAAATGCAAAGGGGACCTAAGGATGGACTTTACCTTCGGAATTTCAGTCCCTTGTACTATGGCATGGCTTACTGATTACAGCCATGCTTCCTGTCTGCAGAGTTAGCCCTAAGAAGAAGGGAAACTGCTGGGAAAATGTTGTTATGTGCTTACACCCTGAGTGAAATATTAATGGACTTTGGGGCTCCAAGGTCACTGGTGTGTTTAACTAGATAGGTAGATTAAGCTGTGGCAAAAAGGGCAAGTTTTCACCATAAACTTGATAATGGACTAAATGAAAGAAAATACTATACAAACACATAAGGATGAGCTCTGGCGTGTTTGCACACCCCACGTACAGAGCCCGCCAGGAGATCGGCACTGCGCTGCGCTAATCACAGGCAGTGAGACATTTCCTGACCTCTGCAGCCGCGCATCAGGTGAATGTCTCACTGCTTGTGATTAGCGCAGCGCAGTGCCAACTTCCTGGCGGGCTCTACATGTGGGGTGTGCTAACACACCGGAGCTCATCCTTACAAACACATAAGGACTGTTTACTGGATATATTGACCACCAGGTGGCATAAGAGTGTCAATCTGAGTGAATCTTGGTTCACATTATGTAGAATGTTTAATAGGAGCTGCTAAGTTTTTCTCTCTCTATGATTGTCATGGAAAGGGGTGTCATCCTCAAGGGGGTGGGGCCAAATTTCCATCTGTATACGTGCTTAGATATAGTCATGGTTACCATATACATATATAGATTAAGATGTGTCATAGTGTGCATTTGCACTGTTTTGCTGCTCTCAGCTGAGGGTAATTAACATTTACTCAACATTCACTTATGTATATATTGCACTGTGTTATCGTAGGAATAGGATGTATTTTTGTGCTGTCTATTTTCTCTTTCAGGTGTTCCTGCACCCATTGCGTTTTCCTTGGCTAAGGAGAGACAGCTACTTCCGCTGATAGAACAATTCTACCGCTTGTACATCAATGCAAATTTTTTCTATTTTTCATGTGTATATAGTAAATAGATAGTTAGGATATAAGGACACTGTTATTGTATTTCTCCCTCGTTATTTGGATGGTACACCACACGTAAGACTGTAAATATTGTCTTCTATTTATCTGCCCATGTGTGAAATGCCACTTTCCTATGTACATATGCAATGTATACCTATTTCATGTGGTTCGCCACATGTATTGTTATTTGTTTATCCTTGCCTGTCACCCCACCTATCCCAGTTTTTGCCAGGACATCCACTCTCAGGCTTGAGAATTTAAATTGTTTTTCTTTGCAAACTCTGAGACATAGTTTTCCTAGGGAGGGGGAGGTTGTAGCACCCTGGTGTTTAGGCAGGGTTCCTAACAAATTTAGTTTTCCATGTAGTAATTTTCCTGGCCAGGAGATTCACTGATTTCCCCCTAATTCTGGAACTGCTACACTTCTCTCATCTGTCACTAGGTGGCATTGTAGCTGGTGACATTAGATAAGACAAGGGCATACAAAGGACAGATCATAAATGGATTGGGTGTCTCAGCCAATAGGCAGGGGTTTATTTAAGTCCCTTGGCCTGCTGGGAGAGCCTATTTATTTGGGTGGAGTCAGGTGATTGGGTGTTCTGTGCCACCTGGACGGTCATGCAATGCAGTCTAGCAATAGATTAGCAAGTCATTTTCAAACTTGCAACTAAATTACTTGCTATCTGGGGTATGGCCTGCCTTAGACACCATAGCACGGGAGTTGGCAACCTGTCGATCGTGGCCTACCAGTGGACCTCCAACAGGTGACGGGTAGACCGCAAAGACATCCCACTATTGCAACCCGGTTCTCGCTCCCGCCTGGCTGCGGGGCGGGGAAAGCCTCCAGAATACCTTAGGTGGGTTCGGGCTCTTCTCTGAACACGCCCGAGCGCTACTTATAGATATCGCATGCCTATCGCCACCGGCAATCCTCCCTGATCCAAGGATACCATGTGGGAAGGTGAGAGGATTGCCAGTAGGAATAAGCGGCGCACCTTCCCTACACCACTCAGGGAAAAACTTCTGTACACTCCAACCCTCTGGACACCACAGACCTTCTGTACATTCCAGCCCACCTGACATCCTAGCTTACCTAACATCCCAGCCCTCCTAATCCCCCCCAATACCATACCCTCCTGACACCCCAGCCCTCCTCACCCCCCCAATACTATACCCTCCTGACATTCCTGACCTCCTGATCCCCCCAATACTATACCCTCCTGATACCCCAGCCCTCCTGATCCCCCATGATACTATACTCTTCTAACACCCCAGCTCTCCTGATACCCCCAATACTATACCCTCCTGATACCCCAGCCCTCCTGATACCCCCTAATACTGTACCCTCCTGACACCCCAGCCCTCCTGATCCCCCCAATACCATACCCTCCTGTCCCCCCAGTATCATGCCCTCTTGAGACCCCAGCCCCCCAATGCCTCTGTTCTGTGCCCTCCATATCCCCCAGTACCATACTCTCCTGACCCCCCAGTACCGTGTGCTCTCATGACTCCCCTGCAATGCGCCCTCCTGAACCCTCCAGTACTGTCCCCCCCTGACCCCACCTATACCTTGCCCTCCTAACCTCCCTGTACCATGCCCTCCCAACCCCTACTGTACATCCTACTGACCTCCGTATGCTGCCCTACATGCTACTGACCTCTGTACACTGCCCTACATACTACTGACCTCTGTACACTGCCCTACATGCTACTAAGCCCTGTACACTGCCCTACATATTACTGATCTCTGTACACTGCCCTACATCCTACTGACCTCGGTACACTACCCTACATACTACTGACCTCTGTACACTGCGCTACATACTACTGACCCCTGTACGCTGCCCTACATCATAATGACCTCTGTACACTGCCCTACATCCTAAAGACCTCTGTACACTGCCCTACATCCTACTGATCTCTGTACACTGCCCTACGTTCTAATGACCTCTGTACGCTGCCCTGCATACTACTAACCTCTGTACACTATCCTACATACTACTGACCTCTGCACACTGCCCTACATACTACTGACCTCTGTACACCACCCTACATACTACTGACCTCTGTACACCGCCCTACATACTACTGACCTCTGTACACTGGCCTACATACTACTGACCTTTGTACACTGGTCTACAAACTACTGACCTCTGTACGCTGCCCTACATACTACTAACCCCTGTACACTGCTCTACATACTACTGACCTCTGTACACTGCCCTACATACTACTTGCACTGGCCAGAAATCAGAGCAGATAACCAGGCCTGAAATTAGTCAAGAAAGTCAGCCTGCAGTACTAGATGCTTTGCCTTCATGATGATCTCAGACTTGTGAGGGTAACCAACTACTCCCCAGACGTGAAAAAAATGGTAATGAAAACGAATGCTGAGTTTCTCACCGAAGCTAACTTTTAAGGTAGGCTAAAGTTATATTTTTACAATGATATTAGTTTTAGTAGATGTTTCTAGGTTTTTGTAACGTGGCCTTTACTTTTTATTGGGGGCTTACTAGTTAATTTCTTTTTTTTTAAAAGGGGGCACTGCACCCCGGTGATCTTTGGTTTCTTCAATGTTGTCTATGTAGATCTCCATCTCTCATAGGTTGCCTACCCCTACCAGAACACACACTCAAAGAAGGGGTCACTGTTTTTCTGTTTTCATGTTTTACTTGCAATGTAAAAGGAGTATTACACATTCAGGAAGAAAACATATGCAATATCCAGTCTATTGGAGGCCATATCACATGACTGTAATGAGACATCAAACATAGGTTGAAATAAGAAAAGGAGCCCAAAAGATATTCAAGCCATGGCATCAACAAAGGGGTTAAAAAGACATTAACATATGGAGTGACAGAGTGCCAGCGACAACCAGATGTACCGAGAGACTGCCAGAGACAGGCAGATGGATAGAGAGACTTCCAGAGACAGGCAGATGGATAGAGAGACTGCCAGAATGAGGCAGATGGACAGAGAGAGAGAGAGTGAGAAGAGGCAGGATTAATGAATCAAAGCTTTCTTGGAGACACACAAAAGGCCTTCTATGTCTGCATAAGGGCATTACACTGTGTGTCACCTCTGTGCAGTTGGTTGCTGGTATATTACTGTGTTTCTTTCCTCAATGTGCTGCTGTAAATATATATATATCCTGTTTATGGATCTGTTCTGCGACCCCACAGCGTGAGTGCATTACTGTATCATTTTGTTCTGTGTCAGCTGTTGTATGTTTCATGGGCCATTGACAGCAAGAGTACATTGTGACATGAGCTGTACAGATCCTTTGCCTGTTTTTTTTGTGTGCCTTTCCCACACAGTGATTTGGGTAATTACAAATTTTAAAATAGTGAATAATTCCAACACCATAAATAGTGCTGGCACTTGATACGTCAATCACTCTTTTAGCCTATAATTTTTATTGGTTTATTTTACTGCTCCTCTGCTACTGACACTGCAGATGCAAAATTATAATATATATATATATATATATATATATATATATATATATATATATATATATATATATATATACAATCTGTATATACAGTGGGGAAAATAATTATTTCATCCCCTGCAGATTTTGGAAGTTTGCCCACTTACAAAAAAAATGAAGGGTCTATAGTTTTTATCATAGGTGTATTTTAAATGATAGAGACAGAATATCAACCAAAAATCCAAAAAAGCTCATGATACAAATGTTATACACTGAGTTGCAGTTCAGTGAGTAAAATAAGTATTTGATCCCCAAGCAAAACATTACTTAGTTCTTGGTGGAGAAACCCTTGTTGGGAAGCACAGAGGTAAGGCGTTTCTTGTAGCTGGTGACCAGGTTTGCACATATCTCAGGAGGGATTTTGGTCCACTCTTTTTTACAGATCTTCTCTAAATCCTTAATGTGAATTTCCAGCCTCTAAAAAAAAAAAAAATGTAAAAGTCAGCAACTACAAATAATGTAGCTGCTGACTTTTAATATATGAACACTTACCTGTCCAGGGATCCCACAAGATTGGTCTCCCGAAGCTGATTCGACCATCGACTCAGGTGCAGGCGTCGGCATTGCAACTAAGAGAAACCAGCTGGGAAAGCCTTTAGGGGTCATAGCCGGTTTCTTACTGCGTTTTTGTAAGTCGCCCTGCACTTTCTGAATGGGCTGTCATCTTCTGGGACACACACGGGCAGCTGGGGGGAAGAGGAGGGGCCGATGCAAATGCGGAGATGGCGTACCTCACTGGAGGTAAGATGGAAGTCCTGCTGGAGAACGACAAAAAAGGATATCCGAAAACGAGAGGGGTGGGGTGCTCGAGTGGTTTAGACATAGATTCATGTTAGCCTGGAACTCCGCTTTAAGGCTTCTTGTCTGTCGCTTGTCAACTTGAAGTTTCAGCTCCCACCATAACTTTTCTATATGATTAAGGTCTGGATACTGGCTAGGTCACTCCATGACCTTAATGTGCTTCTTCTTGAGCCACTCCTTTGTTGCCTTGGCGGTATGTTTTGGGTCATTGTCATGATGAAAGACCCATCCATGACCCATCTTCAGTGTTCTGGCTGTGGGAAGAAGGTTCTCATCCAAGATTTTACAATACATGGCCCCATTAATGCGGCAAAGTCCGTCTGTACCTTTAGCAGAGAAACAGCCCCAAACATAATGTTTCCACCGGGGGGTTGACTGTAGGGATGGTGTTCTTAGGGTCATAGTCAGCATTTTTCTTTCTTCAAACACGGCGAGTCCTCCTCCTCAAAAAGGCACATGTACAGTCATGCCAATGAACCTCTAAATAATTAAGAGAAGGACTGGAAGAAAGTGCCGTGGTCGGATGAGACCAAACTTGAGCTCGTTGGCATTAACTCGACTCACCATGTTTGGAGGAAGAAAATGCTGACTATGACCCTTTTTTTATTTTTGGTTGATATTCTGTCTCTATCATTTAAAATACACCTATGATAAAAATGATAGACCCTTCATTTTTTTGTAAGTGGGCAAACTTACAAAATCTACATGTGATCAAACAATTGTTTTCCCCACTGTATATATATGCATATAGAAATACTGTGTATGTGGTATGATGTTGAGCACTAAGATTGCATTTAACAAAAAACAAGACAACAATTACATAGATAAAAGGTGGCCACGCCTGTGCAGACAAGTTTGAGTCAGGCAGCCCAATCAATAGCAAATTTGTTCATCCACAGTGGTGACCAAGGCTGACTAATCAGTATGACTGGCACCCTTGTTGATCTCATGAATCTTGCAGGGATCAGTGACAAAGGTCATACTACGAATGGCACGTCTCACTCACATGACTGTATCTTCCAGCCATTTCAGGGCATATTTGTGGATCACATAAAGCTGGCTGCACACTGGTAAAACCTTGTTTGGAATTTTTAATTTTAGGGACGTTAATTGAATTTTCTAGTCGTTCATTTTTGACCATAGTGACGAGAAAATTCGAAGTAGTAGGATGGAAAATAGTTCTGGAACAAACAAATTTCTAACAGTATGTGGTTTTCATTCGGGAAAATTACTTACAATACAAAATCAAATGTTAAAAGCAAATTAAACTTTTAAGTACTTTCGAATGACACAATCAAATGTGCAAAGAATTTTTAAATGAATGTTCCTACGAATATTGTACAAACGTTCATTCCAAAATGTACTAGTTGGCAGCCAGTTTAAATTGCGTTGACCCATACACTGCATAATGAAGTGCAAAATTGGTCTAAGGCTAAGTTTACACTGGAGCGATGGGGGAACCACAGCAATTCCTGTGCGGGTTCCAGCACCGCATCAGAATCGCAGGCAGTCCACACTGCACTCTGTGAACCGCTGCAGGTGTCAATATAAAGTTTATGACACCCCCAAATCGGTTCGCAGAATGCAGTGCGAATGGTGGAAACCGATGGAATAGAATCACATGGATCTGAACTCCTATGCGATTCGATTCCAGTGCGGACAAAAAAAATGGTCCTGCACCAATTTGGTGTGAATGCGATGCGATTTCAGTCATACAAACTGTATGGCTAAATTTGCAACGCACAAACATTGCATGTGATGTAAACAGGAATGCACTGCAAATCACATGCAATGTTTGCAATCGTATTAGTGTGAACCCAGCCTAGAACAACTTGAACTTCCTGATCCTTATGTATTAAGGATGAGCTCAGGAGTGTTCGCATGGTCCACGTGCAGAGTCCACCAGGAAGTTGACTCAGCGCTGCGCTAATCACAGGCAGTGAGACATTGCCCCGATGCGCGGCTACAGAGATCGGGCAATGCCTCACTGCCTATGATTAGCGCAGCGCTGAGTCAACTTCCTGGCGGGCTCTGCACCTGGACCATGCGAACACGTCTGAGCTCATCTCTATTATGTATAATGGGACACCACCTTTATTCAGCAGAAAAAACATTTTACAGATTTTCATTTAGCAGATCTGAAAAATGTGGACTTTCAGGTTCCAGGCTAAATTTGTGTGGGCACAATAGATAATGTTGTATGACAAATGCAAAAACTGTGTATTTTTGGAAAAATCAGCATGCTTCTGACAAATGTATATTTTTATTTGTTATTGTTGTTGTTGCAATAAACGACTACTGAAAATAGAACTATAGGTAAAACGTTTGTTTTTCCATTTTGGATAGAGCAAGGGAGGGTTATAACCCCTGTCAGATTTTCTTTTGCCATCTGTGTACTGGAGATTTCCCTTCACTTCCTGTTCCATAGCCAAACAGAAAGTGAGAGGAAATCACTGCAAATCAAGGGAATTCCTTTGGAACCCCCAGGTCAGGGGCGGACTGACCAGTCGGTCGCTCGGGCGCTGCCCAAGGCCGTTAGGGACCCGGACTCAGCCACCTGACAGGCCACTTGAATCGACTGTATTACATGCCAATGCCGTGATGCCAATTATAATACTGCTGCTAATGGCGCGCTGCTCCCCGCCGGCCCCTCCTTCCCTTCTGTCCATCCCAGGTACTTGTGTACTGTATGCATCGTAACATCATGTGACCTAGGACGGAAGAGAAGAGTAGAGGGTCCGGCGGGGAGCAGCGTGCCGTTACACGTATTATTACTGCCATCGGGTGACTCAGTGAGTGAAACACCAGGGCCGCCACAAATTATAGGGGGGGGGGCGGGGGAGGGAGTACAGGTGTATGAGCCCCAACATGACCACAGGAAGGCCCATGATACTCCCCTGATGCCCCCACCCTCCAGTGTCCCCCCTGTGTGTGTTCTCCCTCCAGTGTCCCCCTTGTGTGTGTGTGTTCTCTCTCCAGTGTCCCCCTGTGTGTGTTCTCCCGCCAGTGTCCCCCTGTGTGTGTGTTCTCCCTACAGTGTCCCCCTGTTCTCTCTATTACTTTTCTAGGGACAACCCAAAGTTTGGGATGGTCTTTTATTTTCACTTTCAATGATAATTGTAAGCAGGATGAATGGAGAGTGTAAACCTCATTAATGGGGGCACACTAGAGTTGCCACCTCATCCCTTTAAACCCGAAAACATATGAAATACACAGGTTCTGAAAGCTAATTTAATGCAGATAAGGCAACAAGTGAGTTTAATTACCACCTTAATCAGCCTCAGAACCTGTGTAATTAATATGTGTTTGGGTTTAAAGGGGTGAGGTGGCAGCCCTAGGGCACACACGCCACTAAAAACTGACAAGTGTACTAATTCCTCTAAAGTTTTACCTTTAGTTATACTTGAAGGGAAATACCTTCTTAGCAAAAGTGTATCTGTCCTAAATTTGCCATATTAGTGATAATTGCATGCATCCAGAAGTTCCCCTCTGATATGTCTTAAATCTGTCCTTAAGAAAATTTTTGAGGATTCTAAAATATAAAAACCTTACTCTGAATATTATGCACCATGTAAAGCAACCAGGAATCCCAAAACCCAGGCTTCTCTGGAATGCATGGCTTCTATAGTTCTGTAGCTTGCCCTTTCACCTTTCATATGTGCTACTATTGTCCTGTCATTGTGATGGGCAAATTTGCTAACTGATATAAACTGCACGAGCAAGTGACCATGGTAGGTGGAGAGTAAATGCATTACAGAGTGACCCAGGTTTGGGGATACCTGGACAATCTAAAGGGAACATCTGAATCTAAACATGTCTGCTGTTCAAGCTACTCGAACATGGGGTGTTTGCCCGTTCGCTGAAGAGCGAACATTATGGGGCCTTCGAGCACTCTGGAACTCCCCATAAAGCACTGCGAGATCGCATTGCTGTATGATGATTGTCCAAAGCATGCACCTGGCCAATCCCAGCGCCCTCTGCTAAAAGAGCCATAATATATATATATATATATATATATATATATATATATATATATATATATATATATATATATATATATATATATATATATATATATATACTCTCCACCTAGTGTAGCCTATATCTACAGTGCATTGTGTGGTGTACTGTTTCTAATACACTTCAGGTTGTGTATTAATATATATACAGTCTTGTGTGTATGTGTATATATATATATATATATATATATATATATATATATATATAGCCCCCACATCCAATCATTGGCTAAATCCTGCCACCTTAACCTCCACAACATCTCCAGAATTCGACCCTTCCTGACTAATGACACCACAAAGCAACTTATTAATTCCTTGATTATTACCTGTCTTGACTACAGCAAGTCTCTCCATAATGGCCTACCCATATACAGGTAGGGTGACCACATATAAAAACTGCCCTTCAGGGACACCCCGCTTCTAAAAAAAATGATGAGGTGGGGCAATGTATTCTCAGGGTTGACACGGAATTCGGTGGCAGAATGATTTTTTGGGTGAATGGCTGACATTCCAACACCATGCTAGATATGGTGTCAGGATGGTCATTGTAAAATGTCATGAAATAGTTAAACTCCCTATAATGCAGAATCAGTGGGAACCATGAGCTTGTCACTTGACACCAGATGCAGCGTGCCACCGTCGCCTGCCCCCAGACGCAGCTTGTTACTTGCCACCTGATGCAGTGTGCCACTTTCCAGCTGTAGCCTGCCACCATATGCAGTGCACCACTTTCCACCTGTAGCTTGCCACCATATGCAGTGCGCCACTTGCCAGCCATAATTTGCCACCAGATGTAGTGTACCACTTGCAACCCATAGCCTGCCACCAGATGCAATGTGCCCACTTGCCACTAATAACCTGCCACCAGATACAGTGTGCCACTTGCCACCCATAGCCTGCCAGCAGATACAGTGTGCCACTTGCCACCCATAGCTTGCCACCAGATGCAGTAGAAGTTGGGCACTCATCGATCTTATCCAACAGCAGCACACAGAAGAGACACCAGATGACCAGTCCTTGCTGCTGTCACTCCCTCTGCATGCCGCCGGGAGGTGGGTGGTGAGGAGACACTGCCTGGAGAGTGAATATAATGCCAGTCCCTGCTGCTGGGTGCCAGAAAATAGGAGGTGCCAATGTGGGGGGTGGAGACAGCAGTGCAGCACTAAGCTTGGGCCTCACTCCTGGCCCCGCTGAGAGATTGAGAGTCTATGATGTCACTGGTTGCTAGACGACAGGCGGGCCGGGCCCTAGCAACCAGTTCTGCAAGTGTAGGGAAATTGAATTACTAGTTAGTAGGTGGTGGCTGTGACCTCAATTTCATTCCGGGACACTGTATTGTCCCGGAATGAAAGTGCCCGGGACCAGGGACAGAGATGGCAATTGCGGGACAGTCCCGGGTAATCCGGGACATGTGGGCACCCTATATACAGGCTATCCCCCCTTCAATCTATTATGAATGCTGCTGCTAGACTAATACACCTCACTAACCGATCCGTGACTGCTGCCCCTCTCTGCCAATCCCTTCACTGGCTTCCCCTACCTCACAGTATAATATTCAAAATGCTAACCACAACATACAAGGCCACCCACAACATCGCCCCAAGCTACAGTACATCACCAACCTCATCTGCAGATATTGCCCTAATTGTCCCCTCCACTACTCCCAGGACCTCCTGCTCTCTAGCTTCCTTGTTACCTCTTCTCATGCTCGCCTTCAGGACTTCTCCAGAGCCTCTCCCATCCTCTGGAACTCCCTGCCCCGGTATATCCTATCAGCCCCTAACCTGTCCACCTTTAGGAGATCCCTGAAAACGTACTTATTCAGGGAAGCCTACCCCACACCCACCTAACAATTGTCCTTGAGCCACCCCCATCAAATCATTGCTATTATCTATTATCTTTTTGTACCACCACCCCCTCCCTTTAGAATGTAAGCTCTCCGAACAGGGCCCTCCTGTCCCTTCTGTATTGCACTGTACTGTAATTGTGCTGTCCCCCCTCTACATTGTAAAGTGTTGCGTAAACTGTTGGCGCTATATAAATCGTGTATAATAATAATAATAACTAACAATATATACTCTGAATTCAGTGTATCCTATGTCTACAGTGCATTCTGTGGTGTACTGTTTCTAATACACTTCAGGCGGTGTATTAATATATATATATATATATATATATATATATATATATATATATAGTGTATATATATATATATATATATATATAGTAGTTTTTACTACACTTCTGGTGCTGTACACAGTATAAAATACAGTGCAGCCGTAGTACAGTTGCTAATACAGTGCAGGCGGTGTACGCAGTATCTAATATAGTGTGTAATGTTCCTACTACACTTCTGCTGGTGTACACAGTATCTAATGCAGTGTAGTGTGGTGTTTCATAACAAGATATACATCATGTCCGGAAGGCCTCCAATGAGAGGCAGATGCTCTCAGGCCACAAAAGTGGGCAAGCAGCCTCTGTGTCTACAGTCAACAGTGCTGGTGCATCCTCTGCTGGTGGTCGTGTGGCACTCTTGTCCTTTTTAACTGCTGCTGGCCATGTTATTGAGCCAGAACATGCAGAAGAGTTGGTGGAATGGATAACAAAGCTGTCCTCATCCTCTGACACGCAGGATTCAGAGTAGTTTGCCTTCCAATGGAGCTGCCAGTGGCCTATTCCACTGGCTTTTTGTCCAGTCACTCCTTCCGAAGCCCCACCATCATGCACAGAGGAGTCCCCAGAACTATTCAACCACAGTGTCGGGTACATGCTGCTGGAGGATGCTCAGTGATTTGAAGGCTCTGATGTTGGTTCCCAGGTTGAGGAAGGGAGTAACGTGAGCCTAGAGAAAGGGGGTGCCACAGAAGGACAAGAAACTGGCAGACATGTTTTCCCAGCTGCAGCATACTGCCAAGTTTGCTACAGTAACAAGGAGGGAGGGGATGATGAAGTCACTGACTCGACTTGGGTGCTTGAGAGAAGAGAGGAGGAGGCACAACTCCAACAAGGCAAGATGTCCTCTAGGGGGCAGCTTAAGGGCAGCCACCCTATTACATCACACCGCAGAGCTGTGAGGGTGCAGGGCGCTGCTGACTCCCCGCTGACTTTTAAAAGTTCCTTGGTGTGGTCCTTTTTTGACACTTGTGCAGCAGATCGCACCGTTGCTGTTTGCAACCTATGTCTGAAGCGGATCAAGTGTGGCCAGAACAGCAGCTGCTTGGGCACCCCATGCTTGACCAGACATACATGTAGTCCGCTGGCAACCGCATTTGAAAGACCTGTATCAAAGAAAAAAGGTGGACTTCTCCTTGCTCCTCATCTGGGATCTCCAACCTCACTACACCTCCAGTCCTCTCAAAAACCTGCACTGAGAGGAATGAAGGTATAGCATTAGGTGTCCCAAGTACTTGCAGCCAGTCTACTAGCAGTACACCACCATCTTATTTTAGCAGGAAAATTTCCCTACCCCAGTTGCTGAAGCGTAAAAAGAAATTTGGTCCCAACCATCCACATGTTCAGCATCTGAATGCTAGCTTGGCCAAATTGTTAGCATTGCAACTGCTGCCTTTTCAGCTGGTAGACTCTGCCTCCTTTTCGTGAATTTGTGGAATGTGCTATACTTCAGTGGCAGGTTCCAAAATGCCATTTCTTTTCACGGAAGGCCATTCCGGCTCTCTTCCAGGATGTGGAAGGCAATATTTTGGCCTAGTTGGACAGGAACGGTAAGCAGTAAGGTGCATATTACCGCTACTCATGGTCCAGCAGCCATAGGCAGGGACGTTACCTTTCCTTCACAGCGCACTGGGTAATTCTGCTGGCAGCTAGGAAGGATGCAGGACAGGGTTCAGTATTGTAGGAGCTTGTTCCGCCATCATACCTCCAAAATGCTAGTGGTGATTCTGCCACAGCTCTCTCCTCCACCCCCTCCTCTTCTTCTTCCTCTATGGTCTCTTCTGCAGATTTTTCCTGGCTACTTTTTTGCGACACTAGTGGCTACTGATCAAGGATGCATGCACTGTCCTGTCACAATTTGAGGAGGCCACAAGGATGGTGAGCAGTGACAATGCATGCATCAGTGACACTGTCCCTCTCGTCTTCCTGTTGGAGCACGCGCTTCGTGGAACAATGGACAGGGCACTTGCAGAACAGCGGGAGGAAGAGGAGGATGTGGCTGGAGGAGGTTGTTACAGATCAAGTGATCCTTAGTGACCCAGAGGACTCAGAATCAAATGCCTCTGCAAACTTACGCTGCATGGCCTCCCTGATTCTGCAAAGCCTGCAAAAGGACCCTAGGATTCGTGGTATCAAGAAGAGGGATCATTACTGGCTGGCAACCCTTCTTGATCCATGTTACAAGGGTAAAGTTGCAGAACTCATCCTGTCTTCTCAGAGGAAGCATAGGATGAAACATCTTCAGGAGGCCTTGAAGAAAGGTTTGTGCAATGGATTTCCAGACCCTGGGAGGTTACGATTTCCTTGTGCTGGCCAACATGTTGCTGAGGCTTCGTTCAGTTAGAGGAAGAAGAAGGTGGCCGGCTGACCGATGCCTTTAAACACTTTTTCAGTCCTCAGCACCAAGGTCTGATCGGTTCAAGCAATCATTGCCAGCATCTGCATTACATGGTGAAGGAATATCTAGCCAAGAGCAGACTTGGAGACCTTTCCAACAGAGTATCCACTTGGTTACTGGATCTTGAGGATGAACCACTAGCCAGAACTTGCTCAATATGGAATTGAGCTACTGGCCTGTCCTGCATCCAGCGTTCTTTCTGAACACTCATTCAGTGCTGCTGGAGGGTTTGTAATGGATCATAGAGTGTGCCTGTCCACAGACTCCGTTGATAGGCTCACATTCCTAAAAATCAATCAGTCTTGGATCAGCAGCTATCAAGCACCTGATGCTGATGTAACTGATTTAATTTTCTGTGGATGTGGGATCCCTTGAAGATTGCCTATGCTGACTATCCTATTCCTCCTCAATCTTGATGATGCTAGCTTCCAACAATATTTTTGGTTTAGGGCACCCCCACCCAAGGCCCACTTTTTCTGCCCCTGTTTAACAGGGGCATGTAATTACAGTTTTTGATCAGATATTTTACAGCAGGGCCCGTTCCTGCACCCAACAAGAGTATCTGTGAGGGCTTACAGTGTTGTGGCACCACCACCCAAGGACCATTTTTTCTGCACCTGTTTAACAGGGGCATGTAAATCGAAATCTTGATATAATATTTCACAGCAGGGCCTGTTCCTGCATCCAACAAGATTAACTGTGAGGACTTACAGTGTTCTGGTACCAGCACCACCACCACCAAAGGCCCATTTTTTCTGCCCCTATTTAACAGGGTAAATTGTAATTACAATTTTTTGATATAGTATTTTACAGCAGGGCCCGTTCCTGTGCTCACCAAGCGTAACTGTGAGGGCTTACAGTGTTCTGGTACCACCAACACCTAGGGCCCAATTTTCTGCAGAATATATAGGGCAGGCCGTATAGCATATATACTGCTGTTCAGAGTATATAGTGCCTGGGGGCCCCCACGCCATTTTTTAAAAAAAATTGGAAATTTTGGTGCGGGGCTCCATATCCATTCCAGACCCAAAGGGCCTGGTAATGGACTGCAGGGGGGGGGGAGGGAGGGGGGACCCATGCCATTTTTTTCAATAATTTCCATCTATATTGCCAGGACCCGACAATACATTACAGCCGCAAGCAGTTTTAAATGACTTTTTTCCATTAGAAATATAATTTTGCTGTGGTATTGTTCTAAAAACAGGAAAACTGCGCCACTTTACAGGCATACTATAGACACCCCCCAGACATGATATTTCACCACTTCAATACAGGGCATTTTCACCCCCTTCTTGCCCAAGCCAATTTTCAGTTTTCAGTGCTGTTGCAATTTGAATGACAATTGCGCAGTCATGCAACACTGTACCCAAATTAAATTTATATCATATTTTCCCCACAAATAGAGCTTTATTTTGGTGTTATTTGATCATCTCTGCGTTTTTTATTTTTTGCCCTATAAACAAAAGAAGTAAGATACCAAAGGGAACAGCCGCGCTAAGGTGTATAATGGGTTGCTGCCGCCCTATAAATCCTCAGCCCCCACCTGGAGGCTGTGGATATGCAAGTGTTATAAAATAATGATAAGGCCCTGGGCGCTACCTCAAAAAGATATTTTTTATATTTTTTATGAGCTAGACCAATATTGCAGGGGTGTTCTGCAGCCTGTCACCTCCCCGAGATCAGTGGTCCACCTGCACCGAGGAAGGGCCACTAAAACCAATGCAATATTGAGGTAGACCAATTGGTTTACAGATCCAGTTCATGCTATAAACGTATGTACACTGTTTCCCTATGTTAGGTCCATATACTGTTACCACTAAGCATGGAACAAAACACCCCGTCCTGTGTGTACTTCCTATTGATATAGAACAATACTAAATATTGAGATGTATTACTCCAGTAGGATGATTAAACAAAAATAAAACGTCCTGAAGTGCGAAAATACTAGCTAGAGTTACTATATAAATCAGAATTATAAATGTGAGAGTCCTCAATCAAAGCATTCCTATAAAGTTCATTAGATCCACATGTGCATCTTCAAGTGCTCAATAGAAACAAAAATTGTAAAGAAAAAGTAATAAAAAATAAAAATAGAAAAATATATAAGGTGAAAAATTAGAACAAATTAGAACAGAAGAAATTTATTTTTATATATAAAGACAGCAAAAAATGATAAAAAATGAAAAAATTATAAAAATATAAAAATATTTATAGTTAAAAAACAGCAGTCAGACCAAACCCAATAAAGTGCATGAGGGCATCAGATTGCACGTATTAGATCCCGGATAAAAATTGTATCTCCGTATATATAAAAATACATTTTTTCTGTTCTAATTTGTAAAAAAAGTTTTTTTTAATAAAATGAATTTTCTGGTGACAAAGGTACTACACTATGGGAGCTGTTTTTTTTCCTTCTGAGGATCTACCGGCCTACCCTTAACCTTTTAAAGGAGATAGAAACAATTACAAGCATGACTCCCACAGGCATGATGGGAGTTGTAGTTTAACAAAAGTTGGAGGGACGCTAGTTTGTGTCCCCTGAACTAAATTTACATGACGTCCATCCATGCAGGCTGCTTCACGAGGAGCTTCTGTCTGTGTACATTCCCCGCCCCCTCTCTCCCCTCCCTCCCTCCCTCCTCTCCCCTTCCTCCTCGCTCTCACTCCTCTGCTCTCATATAGAGATGTGTAGAGCGGAGAGGGATCAGAGCGGCCGCCGACAGACAGAGGAGCTCTGTCACTTGTAAATACGAAGCAGCGCTTCTCTGTATCTACAACTGACAGTAGTGACTAGTAAGCAGCTAACAAGTAGCGGAACTCTGGCGGACAGCAGCGTGGGCTCTATTGACAGCTGCATTGGGCCCCCCAACAGTGATTGGGCCCTGGGCAGCTGCCCTATTTGCCCCACAATAAAGATGGGCCTGGATGTCCAGTAGAACAAGCAATAGGTGGATTGTATATCAATCAGTTGGGACAAATATATACACTTGGCTTACTCCAGTCTCCTCCAACACATCTCTTGCTTGCAGACTATTACTCTCTCTCTTTCTCCAGCACATCACTTACTCCAGGCACAGCAAGCACGTGGTTAGGCCCAACTCTGACTCAGTCAGGCCTCAGCAACCGCCTTTTTCAAGCAGGAATCGCAGGTGCCTTTAATGTAGCAATAATTGGAAATAGGAAGTCTTCAGTGCTAGCTGTCCTAAGGTGGACTACTGCTCCCGGTAAGCCCTCCTCAGGCCTTGCCAGCCCTCCTGGCTGCAGCTGCCTGACTTCACTGCCCGTGACATTGCAATCCTCTCTGGCATGCCTCTCCAGTCCTCCTGATAGCACATGTTACTCACCAGCCCTCCTGGCTGCAAACCGTTGGTTCTTTCCTGAAGACCTCTTGTTCAGATCCTCCATTCATTATTGAAGAGATCCGTCCTGCAGTCCCAGGCCCAAGGTCACCCCCACCAGACTAGGAAGCTCCCTCAAAGGCCCAGACAGCCTAGTACTCCATCCTCAGTTCTTTCAATACGACAACTCCTCCCCAGCTGGGCTGACCCTGGGTATTTTAATGAGGCCTGCCCCTTGCCATTCCTAGTTGAGGGATTGGTCAGGGCTCCCTTAGACATCCCAGACTGCTCCTCCCCACTTCCCCTCTTCTTCTTCTAGAATCTTCTAGAGGGAGCTAACCATGGAGTGGTGCTGTCTGTCAGTCACACCTGCTGCTCTGAGCCACTGCCAGCCCACACAGAGCAAATCAACTAGCTTCAAACTAGGCCTTCCTAAATTTACCCGCACTGCAAAAATTCTAACCTCTAGCACCTACCTAGGTAGAGGGCACTACACGGAAGAGCTGAGGTCCAGGCACTTTTTTTTAGTTGGTTTGGTTCCCACTCGTGGTTGGAGGTACTGGGACTGCTTCACCTTGTAGTCTGCTAAAGGCACCAGGACTTTCTGAGACATGTTTACCTCATGGAGGTATGCCTGGGCAGCTACACTACAGTAGTAAGTTTAGGGAGCAAGGATATTGTTCAAATGCTGTATGCTGCAACATGTTCATTAAAGTTGTATTAACCATTTTAAGCCTGGTCTGAAGTTTTTCAAAGAGGTACATGTTGGTTCTGGTGTATCTAAAGAACCAGGGTCTGTAAAGCACTACAGGGTATGAAGTAGCACCACTACAGAAGGGTTAACTCAGCAAGACAAGGAAGAGGAGAGTAGTTGCTAAGAGTAACCAAGCACCAGTTTAAGACACCAAGCAACCAGTCATTAGGCATGGCATCTGGTAAGGTGAAAAGTCCTCTGAAAGGAGAATCCCCTCCCTAGCAATTAGTATTCAAGATCTATGGCCTGGTCACAAGAAAGGAGTGCATGGCTGGACTCCATTCTGTTACTGTGAGTGAGTTAACAGAAGTATGCAGAGAGGACCGGAGCGGGACGGACCGCAGGGATGGATAGAGGAGGGCCGGGCATGACCGTGTGTCTAGTGACACACGAAGGGGTGGGATTTAGAAGGGAGAGGCGGGCCGAAGGAAGGGGAGCGGCCAGTTAAAGGAAGGGGGCGGAGCCGGGAATGGGCAGTGCGGAAGGAGGAAGACACGAGGAGGCAGTTTTTTCACTGCTCCTCGTTTTCGTCCCGAACATGGCCGACGTGGAGGCGCTTCTGGAGAGGCTGCGGGCGGCGGCATCGTCTCGGGGACCGGACTGGCTGCACCAGCAGGTGGCGGCGGCGCTGGACGGGTCCGTGGAACGGGAGGAACGGCCAGGAGGCGCGGATGGCGGCGGACTGGCGGCACGTGGGCGGATTTCCCGGCCGCCGACAAGGTACTCGCCTGGGGCTGTGGGGGGGCCTGCAAGACTTTTCAGGAGCCCGAGGGGGGAGCACTCCTTCCCCCCTGCTTAGAGGAGCCAGCCACTACATCTGGAGGGGTTTGGGCGGCCTGCAGGCCGCGGACATGCGGGAGGGGGATGGGCCACGGAGTTACATGGCGGGCCTTTGCCAGGCCCGAGCGGGACCTCATCACATGTGGTTTTGGATGCTGCAGCCCTGCAGGGGCCGGGGGGGGCTCCCAGACGGAGGGTCAGGCGCCCTGCGGATGCCGGAAGGGTGGCCGTCAGCAAGGGGACCTCCGCGGGGGTGTCTCCCCCGGCCGCTCTGCACGTAGCGGGGGGGGCAGACGGCAGGACCCCCCGCGCGGCTCGTGTACATGGACGCACGGCTGCGGATGTCCGAAGCAGGACCGGAGTTACCCCGCCAGCAGCCCTGCGGGAGACGAGGGGGGCGGGCAAACGGGCTCCTCATGGCACGGCCAGGAAGGGTGCTTTTGCGGCCAGGGGTCCACCATTGATGATCCCCCCGGCAGCCCTGCACGGGTCGCGGGGGGTTGATGGAAGGAGCAGCGTTGGGCCAGCCGCTGGGGGCCGAGTGGGCGGGGGTAGGGCCAGTCCGGAAGGGGGGCAGAGACTGTCAGGTGACCAGGGGCGGGCATCACGGAGCAGGAGCGGTGCCCGGAGCGGCCCACCTGCCAGCAGAGCCGAGAGACAGCCGGTCCCGCTGGACAGCGGGGGGGCAGCCGCCAGTCAACGAGGGGCGTGGAGCAGCCCGCCTTCCAGGGGCCCCTCGCCAGGGGGGTCGCCGTGTGCGGAGGACTTGGCCGGTGCGAGCAGATCGGAGGGGGAGCTGTCGGAGGAGGAGGAGGTGCCCAGTCGACCGATCACGTCCAGGGAGGTCCGAACAGCGGCTGTGGGGAGTCCGCCCAGTCAGCCCGGTAAGTCGACCGACAATGTTGTTTTCACTACTGCTTTGAGGGGTTTGTTGGATTCTGTGTCGGTGGGGGGGGGGGGTGACGGGGTCTCCCGCGCCACCGCTGGCTACCTCTGCCCAGCCGCGGGGCGGGAGTGTGCCCGACGGGGTGGCGCGGGGCCAGCTGCAGGACCTGTTGGAGGGTTTGCGGGTTCTGGTGGGCCGTTTTGCTGGTAACCCGGTTCTGGATCCCGTGGTGGGGCGAGGTGTCGACTGCGTGGAAGAGGCCGGCGGGGCGACTCCTGGGGTCGCCAAGGGGGTGCTCAGTGAGGGGTCGGGGGCGATACCCGTGGGCGGTCAAGCGCCGGAGGTTTCGGATAAGGTGAGTACGGCGGATTCGCCGGGCACGGAGAAGACGGCGAGGTCGGACATTGTGAGGATCGCAGATGCGGCTTGGTGCGAGGTATATGTATGCTTCGAGGGACCATTGGGGGCGCATTTAAAACAGGAGGTGAGGGACAAAATCTGGAAGGGGGAGTATGTGGAGATTTTCTCCCTTTTGCCCCTGGAAAAGTTCAACCTGGATAGGGTTAAGCCTGATGATACGAAGAAGGAGGATGAAGAGAAGCGTCGGTACCGTTTAATCCCGCGCACGTTTGCTAACTGGCTACAAGCGTTCGCTATTTTGGCGAGCGTCATTGGGGAAAAGAGCCCCGAACACTGTTCGGCCTTATTTTGTTACATGGACGCGGTTGGGGAGGCCCATAGGGTTTATGGTGGCACGGCGTGGCTTCGCTACGACGAGCAGTTCCGTCAACGCAGGGCGGTGCGACCTGCCTTGCGTTGGGACCACAAGGACATTAGCCTCTGGATGAGGTTAATGGCGTCGGCAAGGACCCCTGATCGGCCATTTCAAGGGGGGGCCGGGAGTAGCCACTCTTCGGGACTGTCGGCCGGAAAAAAATGGGGAGTGTGTTGGCAGTTCAACGAGGGCTCCTGCAAGTTTGGTGGTGCCTGCAAGTTCAAACACGAGTGTTCGGGCTGCGGGGGAGGACACGCACTCGCGCGGTGTTTTAAGAAGGGAAAACGTGCCGGAGAGCCTTCGCACAAGAGGGACGACGCCGGTGATGTGGGAAAGGATGGTTCCTTTCCTAAATAGGTACCCGGATAGGGCGGCAGCGGGGTTGCTCTACGCCGGTTTTCGGCATGGGTTTAAGATCCCGTGTGCGTTATCGGTGGTGCCCCCGCTGGCGAGGAATTTGAAGTCGGCTTTGGGGCACCCGGCGGTGGTTTCTGAGAAGCTGGCGAAGGAGGTGGCCTTGGGGCGGATGGCGGGGCCTTTTACGACGAGACCGTTAGCCGAGTTGGTGGTGTCGCCGTTGGGGGTGGTTCCCAAAAAGGAGCCTCACAAATTTTGGTTGATTCACCACTTGTCGTTCCCGAAGGGGGGGTCGGTGAATGACTTCATTGACCCGGAGGCTTGTACGGTGTCGTATACGTCGTTTGATGCGGCGGTCCGCTGGGTGAGGCGATACGGTCGTGGGGCGTTGATGGCGAAGTCTGACGTGGAATCTGCGTTTCGACTTTTGCCGGTTCACCCGGATAGTTTTTATTTGCTGGGTTGTTGTTGGCATGACCGGTTTTATGTAGATAGATGTTTACCGATGGGTTGTTCCATTTCCTGCGCGATGTTTGAGGCGTTTAGCTCCTTTTTGGAGTGGGTGGTTCGGGACGTGGCTGGTGTTGACTCCGTCATCCACTACTTGGATGATTTTCTCTGTGTGGGCCCTCCTTCTTCCAATGTGTGTGCGATTTTGCTGTCCACGTTGCAGCACATTGCGGAGAGATTTCGGGTGCCTTTGGCAGCTGATAAGACGGAGGGCCCGCGTACAGAGCTGAGCTTCTTGGGCATAGTGATTGACTCCGTGGCGATGGAGTGCAGATTGCCGGAGGGGAAGCTCAGGGACTTGCAGAGGGAAATTCGGGAGATTCACGGTTGTAAGAAGGTTCGGTTGCGTGCGTTGCAATCATTGTTAGGAAAATTGAATTTTGCGTGTAGGATCATTCCCATGGGGAGGATATTTTGTCGCAGGCTGTCGGCGGCCACGGCCGGGGTGCGGTCGCCTACACACTTTATCAGATTGACTAGGGAGCATAGGGAAGACCTTTTGGTGTGGTATCTATTCCTGACCGAGTACAATGGCAAGTCAGTGTGGATGTCGGGCCCGGTGAGTAACTTTGACGTGGAATTGGTTACTGACGCCGCGGGATCCACAGGCTACGGAGCGTTCTTTCAAGGTCACTGGAGCGCTGAGCCGTGGCTGCGATCTTGGGTGGAGGCGGGTTTCCTTAAGAATTTGGTGCTGCTGGAACTTTTTCCGGTGGTGCTGGCCGTGGAACTGTGGGGGCAGGCTTGCCGGAACTTGAAATTGTGGCTCAATTGCGATAATATGGGGGTTGTGCAGGTGATCAACAGCATGTCGGCGTCTTCACAACCCGTCATACGGCTGATGCGGCAGTTGGTGTTGCGCTGCTTGCAGTTGAACATTTTGCTTTATGCTGTGCATATCCCGGGGGTTGATAATGCCCTGGCTGATTCTTTGTCTCGGTTCCAGTGGGACAGGTTCAGGACTCTGGCGCCGGACGCGAAGGAGGAGGGAGTCCCCTGCCCGGGCTGGATTTGGGAGTTGGCGTTGGAATCGCCGCAGGATGGATCCGGCGGTCCTTAAGTGCGGCCACATGGTCGGCTTATACTAAGGTATGGTTGGAATGGCTGGCTTTGGTCCGGGAGGCGGAGGTCGGGGGTGAGGAGCGTGAGATGAGGCTTTTGGTGTTGTATTGGGTGACCAGGAACATGGAGGAGGGGAAGTCGGTTGCATCCATAAATAGGAAATTGACGGGGTTGGCGTTTTGGTTCAAGCTGCGGGGGATGGTGGATTGGACGAAGGATTTTTGGGTGAAACAGGCTGTTAAGGGATATCGGTTGGAGCATAAATGTCAGGATGCGCGGCGGCCTATTACTTTCGTGAATCTTTTGGCGTTGTGCGCACAATTGGGATCGGTGTGTTCATCGCGCTTTGAAGGGTTGTTGTTTTTGGCGGCTTTTTCGCTGGCGTTTTTTGGGGCTTTCAGGATCGGGGAATTGGTGAGCCCTTCCAAGGCGGTCGGGGGTGGTTTGTTGGCGCAGGATGTAGCAGTGCTCGACGATACCGTATCGGTGCTGTTGAGGAGGTCGAAAACGGACCAACGAGGTGTGGGGGTTCGTCTGACGTTGCATGCGTTGCCGGGCTGTGTGGCATGCCCTGTTCGGGCGGTTGGTAGCTTTGTTCGGGAAAGGCCGGCAGGGGGTGGTCCTTTATTGGTTCATGCGGATGGGTCTTTCTTGTCCAAATACCAGTTTGTGGCGGTACTGCGACAATGCTTGCAAGGGTTGGGTTTGGATAGTGCAGCGTACGCTTCCCACTCCTTCCGTATCGGGGCGGCCACGGAGGCCGCCAGACGCGGGTTGGATGAAGCGGACGTGCGGAGGCTGGGGAGGTGGGAATCCAGACGATTCCGTACTTATGTTAGACCGCAGTTGGTTTGTGAATAAATTTAAAAAAAAAAAAAAAAAAAAAGAAAGGGGGTTTTTTTGTACAGTGGTTGGTGAGTGATTGCTATGTTCTGTTCTGTTGTTTCAGATGGAGGGCCTCCGCGCCTCGTCTGGATCCTGGGGCATTCGTATGTGTGCTGGGGGGCCAGGAGAGGGGATGCCAGACCAGGTGGGAGACAGTTGGGGATCTCCGGGCGGGAGGCGACCATCCGGTGGCTGGGTAGGCCGGGTATGATGTGGGGCAGGGTGGTCCCAGAAGTGGAGAGATATGTTGGTTTGGACAGGCCGTCGGATGTGTTGGTCGTGCATGCAGGAGGTAACGACCTGGGTGTTCGTACGGTCAGGGACCTGATCGCGGATATCAAGGCGGACCTGGTATACCTTCGCACAGCTTTCCCGGACACGTTGCTGCTGTGGTCAGACATGGTGGCGCGGACAACTTGGCGCATGGCCCGGTCTGTGTACAGACTCAACAAGGCACGGATTAGAATCAATAAGGTGGTCGGGAGGTTTTTGGCACAAGAAGGGGGGATGGTGATTCGCCATAGAGACTTAGAGGTCAATGTTGGCCTTTATTTAAGGAAGGATGGGGTCCATCTTACGGATGTGGGCATTGACCTTTGGTCGTTGGGGCTTCAGGAGGGCATTCAGGCGGCCCTGCGGGTGTGGAGGTGCCATCAAGGATAAGGTTTCACCCTTTCAGGCTGTGGCGGTAGTTATTTTATTGGTCAGTGACGGTAGCAGTTATAGAGGTGGAAAAAGTGGGTGGGGGGCTCCTCGGTAGATGGCCCCTCCGGTGTGTACATCAAAAGTTTTGATGAATACTGGTGTTGTTGCACTGCGGGAACGGTGGTTGTCTCCGAGCGGTACAGCTGGAGGCCTATGAGGTTATGGAGAAAGTCCCGCAGTGCCCCCCTGGGTGTATATATAGATATATACGAATATATATATTTATAGGTATATGGGAAGAAGGAGTTTAGCTCCGTCACTGACCAATCAATCTGGTGAAACATGTTGTTTCTTGGTTATATGTGTTTATATGTTATTTAAGGGTATTTATTATTAAAGTAATTTGGAGTTTTATTTTGGTTGTTTTCAATAAAGGCTGTTGTGGCCAGTTTACTCCACGAGAACTGTGTGGTCTATTCTTAAGGGAAAAGGGGTAGGAGTAAAGGGGCTATTTCAGCTGAGTGTATATCTGGGCTACACGGGTCAAGAGAGGACCGGAGCGGGACGGACCGCAGGGATGGATAGAGGAGGGCCGGGCATGACCGTGTGTCTAGTGACACACGAAGGGGTGGGATTTAGAAGGGAGAGGCGGGACCGAAGGAAGGGGAGCCGCCAGTTAAAGGAAGGGGGCGGAGCCGGGAACGGGCAGTGCGGAAGGAGGAAGACACGAGGAGGCAGTTTTTCCCACCCACCCTCCCTTTATAGGTTGTTGTTACTGTAGGCTGTGTTAATGTTTGTTTGTCATTGCAGGTTCGGGAGCAAGGGTCGTCATGACAGCTGGGGTTGGCGGTAGTTATTTATTGGTCAGTGACGGTAGCAGTTATAGAGGTGGAAAAAGTGGGTGGGGGGCTCGTCGGTAGATGGCCCCTCCGGTGTGTACATCAAAAGTTTTGATGAATACTGGTGTTGTTGCACTGCGGGAACGGTGGTTGTCTCCGAGCGGTACAGCTGGAGTCCTATGAGGTTATGGAGAAAGTCCCGCAGTGCCCCCCTGGGAGTATATATAGATATATACGAATATATATATTTATAGGTATATGGGAAGAAGGAGTTTAGCTCCGTCACTGACCAATCAATCTGGTGAAACATGTTGTTTCTTGGTTATATGTGTTTATATGTTATTTAAGGGTATTTATTATTAAAGTAATTTGGAGTTTTATTTTGGTTGTTTTCAATAAAGGCTGTTGTGGCCAGTTTACTCCACAAGAACTGTGTGGTCTATTCTTAAGGGAAAAGGGGTAGGAGTAAAGGGGCTATTTCAGCTGAGTGTATATCTGGGCTACACGGGTCATGGACCAGTGGAGTGGGCGCAGGCTCAGCACGTCCTTCCTAATGCAACATTATCCAAAGGTACAGCGTGTAGTGACACCAAGCTACATGTTACAGAGGAACTCTGCACTTTATTACTGCACACAGTGAAGGCTCATCTCTAATTTGGGAAACTGCCCTAATGTTAGATTTTTCACATGACCACAGTCTCCTCTTGGTCCTGGGTGTTGAAGTGCATGCTCCATGTGAAGGTACCCATGCTTGCCCTACCTGTGCAGGGCTTAGGAGTGTGTACAGTGTATTGCTCAGGAGTGTGCAGCACACAGGGTGCAGGGTTTAGAATTGCGTATCGAGCAGGGTTCAGGAGTGCATATTGCACAGGGCTCAGGAGTTGGTAACTCCAGACCAGTGTACAACCTACCCCCTTCCCAGTAGAGAGCTCTCCCTGCAAACCTGAAGTACAGCGCCCCCCCCCCCCCACTCAAATTTCTCCCACCTCCTCCTTAATGCAAAGTAGCACAATTAGGGGCTGTTGTGAGCAGTTAGCAGCTACTCACCCAGTCCTCAGTAGTATTTAATGCAGGAAGCTGGTTTCGCTGACCTCTTCCTCTGCTGTCATAGGGATAATGCAGAGCCACCAGGAGATGCACGCTATCATTTGTTAAAAACACAGAAGCTGGTAGAGGAAGCGAATAGTGCAGAAAACTTCCTCTACTGGCTTCTGTGTTTACAAGTGACAGCAGGGAGTGGGGAGCACAGGACCAGTGCAGGACATGGTCATACAGAGTAACGCCACATTCTGGCTGAAAATAAAGCTCAAGTCTATGTACAACAAACTGCTAAAGGCTCGTTTAAAGGCAATTTTTTTTTTTACGTTTTGGATAGTGTGGAGAGGGATTAGAACCCCTGTCAGCTTGTACTGCTGTCTGTATCCCCTTTAGGGAGATTCACCCTCTTGATTTGCCTTGTTTATTGTTATCATCAAAAGGGAAAGTAAAAAAAATCCCAAATTGTGGGTTGACTTTAGAAAACTAATAGAAGAAAAAATCTTCCAATGGGGACACTAGTTCTGGTGACACACTGGATTCCCTCACTTTGGAGGGATTTCCTCTCACTTCATATTTCGCTAAGGGACAAAGATGGCAAAAAAAACCTGTTGGGTGTTATAGCCCTCCCTACTCTATATAAAATGAAAAAAAAAAAAATGAAAATAGTTTTATATTTAGCGTAATTTTCCTTTCCTGGTGCCTATCCACGGCAGTATACCTGTGACAAACTCTGCCTTGGCTCCTCCTTCAGGACCAGTGTTGCCAACCGCCTGTAGATTTACAGGCAGCTGGTAAATTTAAACCCTTTTTCAGGCTGCCCATTAAAGTCCGTTATAGCACCGGTGCCCCTAAAAAATATGGCCGCAAGCTGACCATGTAACCGCTCATGCGCCGTTCCAAAGCCGGCTTGTACTCGCTTGGCCAGGTGGCGCATTCGCAGTAAGGTAATTGCGCGCGCCCTGCGCCATTTTTTGAGAGATCGAGAGAGACCATGGCAGCCGGCGACTGTGCAATCGTCATAGGCGGTGCCATGGAGGAGTCGAGGAGCTGTGGCGGTGAAGACACTGATGAGGAGGAGAGTGAAGCTGGGGGGATATCCATAGTAAAAAGGGGACAGAGAGAGAGAGAGAGATGAGGATGTTACTGGGAGCCCCATGAGGCAGAAGCCATGCCATGCAGGGGACAGAGACTGATGTGCTCTGTCCACCATTCATCATATTACTTCTCCAGTCCACATCATCAGTGTGCTGTGTCCTCCTACTGTGCCCTTTCACCTCTCTACAGTTCAGGGCTGCCCTGACCTGAAGGGGCACAGGAGGAGGACACAGCACACTGATGAGGTGGAGACGTAATATGATGGTGGACAGAGAAGGAAGCTACTGGGAGGGGGTGAGGAGGACACTATCATGTCTGCAGCCTCTGTTCGCCTCCTGTAGTATGTCCACAGCCTCTGTCCACCTCCTGTAGTATGTCCGCAGCCTCTGTCCACCTCCTGTAGTATGTTCGCAGCCTCTGTCCACCTCCTATAGTATGTCTGCAGCCTCTGTCCATCTCCTGTACAATGTCTGCAGCCTCTGTCTACCTCCTGAATCATGTCCTGCTTTCTAGCTCCCTTGTTACCTCCTCTCATGCTCGACTTCAAGACTTCTCCAGAGCCTCTCCCATCCTCTGGAACTCCCTGCCCCAGTCTGTTCGATCAGCCCCTACCCTGTCCACCTTTAGGAGTTCCCTGAAAACTCATTTATTCAGTGAAGCCTATCCCACACCCACCTAACTGTCCCCGAGCCACCCCCATCAAATCATTCTCTGCAGCTATTACTTTTTGTACTACCACCCCCTCCCTTTAGAATGTAAGCTCTACCAGCAGGACCCTCCTGTACCTTTTATATTGTACTGTAATTGTGTGTCCCCCCTATACATTGTAAAGCGCTGCATAACTGTTGGTACTATATAAATCGTGAATAATAATAATAATAATAATGTCCGCAGCCTCTGACCAACTCTTTTCTTTTATCATGTCTGCAGTTTCTGAGGGGATCCTAAAATGAGTCAAGAGTGGGAGCACCACTGGGATAGGGGTTTCGGGAAGAGTCAGACTGTGTGGACTGTGGAGAGGAGACTATAGAATAAAAACAGGGCCACCAAGCCGGAGCTGTCTGACTGAGCCCTGGATGGTGCACCTGAGAGGAGGTCAGTGACAGCACCGCCAGGCCAGTCTGAGGGGGTCAATGATGTAAGGAGGAGAGTGAATACAATAATGTAAAGGGGCACTGATATAAAAGTTCCCCTTTATTAGTAATCCTACCTTAGTGTATTCACGCTGCAAAGGTCTCTGGTCACCATTCTGCAGACTCTGATGTAAGGGCGAACTCTGTGCTGGCTGGGTTATAGTATCCTGACCTTCATGTAAATTGAGAAATATGTTTTTTTACTTTTATTTAATGTAAACACATTCTTAATGGCATTAGCTATGTGTTTATAGTTCAAATATTGATATTTGCACTGTTTAGCACTAAAAACAGTCATTTTAGGTACTTTTTTGCAGTGTGAGTAAGGCTCGGTTCACACAGGGGCGGCACGACTTGCAGCGCGACTCACAGACGTGACCTGCACACGACTTCAGCGGCGACCTTGCAAACGACTTCTGTATAGAGTCAATGCAAGTCGCCTGAAGTCGCCCCAAAAGTAGTACAGGAACCTTTTTTCTTAAGTCGGAGCGACTTGAGTCGCTCCTATTAGAACGGTTCCATAGTACAGAACGGAGCGCGACTTGTCAGGCTGTTAAGTCGCCTGGACAAGTCGCCCCTGTGTGAACGGAGCCTTAAGAATGGGGATATGTCAGTAAATTTCATGATTTTTTGCCAGTAAAAAATTGGTGCCGTTTGTAAATTTTGGTGTTCTGCCAGTAAATTTCACTTCAGGGGGTTGGCAAAACTGCTCAGGACCAGTGAATATTATAAAAGAAAAGGGTAATGCACCTCCAGCATTCTACGTCATATAGCATACTGAGGGTGGGATTGTATGCTGCCATGGATAGGCACCAGGAAAAGAAAATTACGGTAAGTATGAAACAATTTTCTGTTTTCCTGGTGTCTCCATGGCAGCATACCTGTGACAAATAACTAGCTGAAATGGGTGGATGATGCATAGTAAAAAATGTATTTGTAAATTTATTTTCTGGTATAATGCTGGGAAAGCGTGCTTGTTTATCTCCAAGTAACACAGACAGTCGCTGGTATCACATTGAGCTTAGGAAAATCCTGCCATAGAATGCTCTACTGCTTTATTTATACTGTAAACATGAATAACAAAGGAAGGTGGTGGCTACAGAATCAGCCAGACACTTGTATTCTTTCAAAGAACCAATCACACACATGTATATATTCAATGACGCAGAGGCGCTCTAGGCTTTGTGTGGCCTTAGGCGAAACTTACACATGAGGCCCCACACACGCCCATAATGGGGAAAAGAATTCAAGCAATAAAACTGGCTTCAAAAGCACACCGTTCAACAGTACCACTTCCAGGGCACTCTCCTCACCCATCAGACATATGCAGCCAATAAAACATTTGGGACCCAGCAAGGTGGCAACCCCTCTAAGAATTTCCTGTGTCTTGGGAGAATGGTGGAGGGGATGTCACTGAGTCTTCCACGTCCACAGAGGAAGTAGAGTGGGGGGATCAGAGAGAGAGGAGGGGAGGGAGAGAGAGGGGAGGAGAGGGGAGGGAGAGAGAGAGGGAGGGAGAGGGAGAGAGAGAGAGGAGGGGAGGGAGAGAGAGAGAGGAGGGAGGGAGGAGAGAGAGAGGAGGGGAGGGAGAGAGAGATAGGACGGGAGGACAGAGAAGAGGAGAAGGAGAGAGAAGAGGGGAAGGAAAGAGAAGAGGGGAAGGAGGGAGAAGAGAGGAAGGAGAGAGAAGAGGGTGGGGGGGAGAGAGAGAGAGAGGAGGGATAGAGAGAGGAGGGGAAGGAGAGAGAAGAGGGGAAGGAGAGAGAAGAGGGGAGGGAGAGAGCGAGGAGGGAGGAGAGAGAGAGAGGAGGGGAGGGAGGCGAGAGAGAGAGGAGGGAGGGATGAGAGAGAGAGAGGAGGGGAAGTAAGAGAAGGAGGGGAAGGAGAGAGAAGAGGGGAAGGAGAGAGAAGAGGGGAGTGAGTGAGGAGAGAGAGGAGGGGGGAGAGAGAGAGAGGAGGGGAAGGAGAGAGAGGAGGGGAAGGAGAGAGAGAGAGAGAGGAGGGGAGGAGAGAGGGGGGGGAGAGGAGGGGAGGAGAGGAGGGGGGAGAGAGGGGGGAGGAGAGAGAGGGGGAGGAGAGGAGGGGGGGAGAGAGAGGGCAAGGAGAGAGAGAGAGGAGGGGAAGTAGAGAGGAGGGGAGGAGGGAGAGAGAGAGAGGAGGGGAGGGGGAGAGAGATAGGAGGGGAGGAGAGAGAGAGAGAGGATGGGGGGGGGAGAGAGGAGGGGAGAGGGGAGGAGGGATAGAGAGGGGAGAGGAGAGAGAGGGAAGGAGAGAGAGAGAGGAGGGGAAGATAGAGAGAGGAGGGAGGGAGGGAGAGGAGGGGAAGGAGAGAAAGAGAGAGAGGAAGGAGAGAGAGGGGAGGAGAGAGGAAAGGAGGGGAGGAAAGAGGAGAGGAGGAGAGAGAGAGAGAGTGGAGGGAGTTGAGGGGAAGGAGAGAGAAGAGGGCAGGGAGAGAGAGATGGGGGAGGAGAGAGAGAGAGGAGGGGGAAAGAGATGAGGGGAGGGAGAGAGAGGAGGGGAAGAAGGGAAGGAGAGAGAAGAGGGGAGGGAAAGAGAGGGGGAGGAGAGAGAGAAGGGGAAGAGAGAGGACGGGGAGGAGAGAGGAGGGGAGGGAGAGAGAGGAGGGGAGGGATAGTGAGAGAGGAGGGGGGGGAAAGAGAGAGGGGAGGGGAGAGAGAAGAGGGGAAGGGAGAGAGGGAGGGAGGAGGAGAGAGGAGGGGAGGGAGGGGAAGGACAGAGAAGAGAGAGAGGGGGAGGGCAGGGAGAGAGAGGAAGGGTGGAGAGAGAGAGGAGGGAAGGAGAGAGAGAGAGGAGGAGACGGAGAGAGAGAGGAGGGAGGAAAGAGGAGAGGAGGGGAGAGGAGAGGAGAGAGAGAGTGGAGGGAGTTGAGGGGAGGGAGAGAGAGAGGGCAGGGAGAGAGAGGAGGAGAGAGAGAGAGGAGGGGGAAAGAGATGAGGGGAGGGAGAGAGAGGAGGGGAAGAAGGGAAGGAGAGAGAAGAGGGGAGGGAAAGAGAGGGGGAAGAGAGAGAGGGGGGAAGAGAGAGGAGGGGAGGAGGAGGAGGGGAGGGAGAGAGAGAGGAGGGGAGGGATAGTGAGAGAGGAGGGAGGGAAAGAGAGAGGGGAGGGGAGAGAGAAGAGGGGAAGGGAGAGAGAGGAGGGGAGGAGAGAGAGGAGGGGAGGGAGGGGAAGGAGAGAGAGGAGGAGAAGGAGAGAGAGAGGAGGAGAAGGAGAGAGGAGGGAGAGAGAGAGGGGGAAGGAGAGAGAGAGGAGGGGAGGGAGAGAGAGAGGAGGGGAAGGAGAGAGAGAGGAGGGGAGGGAGAGAGAGAGGAGGGGAGTGAGAGACAAGAGGGAGGGAGAGAGAGAGGGGGAAGAGAGAGAGAATAGGAGAGGAGGGAGAGAGGAGGGGAGGGAGAGAGAGAGATGAGGGGAGGGTGAGAAAGATAGGAGGGGAGGAGAGAGAGAGATGAGGGGAAAGAGAGAGGAGGGGAGGAAGGGAGAGGAGGGGAAGGAAAGAGAAGAGGGGAGGGAGAGAGGAGGGGAGGACAGAGGAGGGGAGGGAGAGAGAGAGAGGGGGAAGAGAGAGGAGGGAGAGAAAGAGGGAGGGGAAGAGAGAGGGAGGAGGATGGAGGGGAAGAGAGAGGGGAGGGGAGCAAGAGATTATGAGTGAGAGGGGAGAGCGATGGGGAGGGAGAGAGAGAGGGAGGGAGAGAGAGAGGGGAAGAGAGAGAGAGGGGGAGGGGGGAGAGAGAGGGGGGGCAAGAGATTGTGAGTGAGAGGGGGAGGGAGAGAGAGAAGGTGAGCCAGGGGGAGAGGGGGTGAAAGAGGGGTAGTGAAAGGGTGTGCAAAAGGGAGAGAGAAAGAGGGTGTGTGAGGGGGGGGAGAGAGGGGTATGGAGGGGGGAGAGAGAGAGGTAGAGAGAGAGAGAAAAAGAGAGAGGGGGAGAGAGGGAGAGAGGAAGGGGTAAAGAGAGAGAGAGTGGGAGGTGAGAAAGAGGGGGTGAGGGAAAGGGGGCGAGAGAGATCTCTAGCCTTGTCCCTGTCTGCAGCCCCTTCTGTGCCCCATGCCCCGGTCTGTGAGAGCACTGGGGGGCAAAGTGCAGGGAGGAGCTGGAGTGTGCAGGGGGTGGGGGGCGGAGAGTGCAGGGGGTGGGGATGGAGAGTGCTAGGGGGTGGGGGTGGAGAGTACAGGGGGTGGGGGCGGAGAGTGCTAAGGGGTGGGGGTGGAGAGTGTAGGGGGTGGGGGCGGAGAATGCAGGGGGTGGGGGTGGAGAGTGCTAGGGGGGTGGGGAGTGCTAGGGGTTGAGGTCCGGAGAGTGCAGGGGGGGTGGGGGTGGAGAGTGCAGGGGGTGGGGGCGGAGAGTGCTAGGGTGGGGGGGAGTGCTAGGGGGTGGGGTCCGGAGAGTGCAGGGGGGTGGGGGTGGAGAGTGCAGGGGGTGGGGGCAGAGAGTGCTAGGGTGTGGGGGTGAAGAGTGCAGGGGGTGGGGGCGGAGAGTGCAGGGGGGTGGGGGTGGAGATTGCTAGGGGGTGGGGCCGAGAGTGCAGGGGGTGAAGGCTGAGAGTGCAGGGGCGGAGAGTGCTGGGGCCAGAGAGAATTGGGAAAGGTGGAGAGCACAGGAGGGGTGGGGGCTGGAGAGGGGGAGCAGAAAGAATTGGAGTGGAGAGCAGGGGGGTACTGGCGAAATGGGGCGGAGTCAGGAATGGGGGATGGAGAAAAAGTTAGATAGGAGGAGCGGTGGGGAGACTGCACATAGTAAAATAGACATATTCCTCCATGCATTAATGATCACTTCTCCTCCTCTCCCTCCTGCAGACATTCAGCGGCTGCAGGAGGGATATGGAAAAATTGATTCCACTATGTGCAGTCTCCCCACCGCTCCTCCTATTCAGGCACACAGGCAGGCTGCACGGACACTCACCTTCTCCCCGGTTGGCCAGGCAGCAGAGCTCCTTCCTCTTCTTCATAATCATGGGGCAGCTCAGCTGGATAGCTTCAGCGACCCCCGCACTGCTGAACCAATTAGGGGGCAGGTGCGGAGGAGAGGTCGGGAGAGCGGCACAGGCTGAAGGACACATGCCTTGGAGCCCTGGTATTGTCCTTGTACCCTGCAGCCTGTTTACCCTGAGCCCTGAACCCTGATTCCTTTATTCTGAACTTGTTTGTTTCTGTTCCTCTATCCCTGGATCCTTGTCCTGCAGCCTGATTCCTTCCATCTTGTTTACCTATCTGTTTACTCCTGGCCCCCCATCTGCTGATCTCCTGTTTACCCTGGCCTGGCTTGACTACGATTCTGGTTCTCCCTTTTGCTATATATGCTGGTTGGTTTATTATCACTGTTTGGTTGTTCAGTTTGTTCACTCTGTTTGTATTGCTGGTGTGTTCACATTTATATGCATTTATTTATTAATACATTTACTTACTTTCACCTATTTGTGTCTGGTTCACTCTGTCGCAGTCACACAGTTCTGGTCACATCTAGTTTATGACAGAATACCAGCAGGGTTGGTGCAAAGATTTTTGACACCCTAGGCAAATTGCTCATTTTGCCGCCCCCCTTGGCTCCACCCCTTTTCCCTGCCCATGTAAACCCCACCTTTTTAATCAAGCACCCATAAAATGCAGCCCACCAGCGCCGATCAAATGCAGCCTCACCAGCACATATCAAATGCAGCCTCACCAGCGCCCATCAATGAATGTTTGCTTGCTTCCATTCATTCGGGAGTCGGGACACAGACACAGTCCTCCGCCACTGCTGCTCCTCTGACACTATGTGCGAACTGAGCGGCGGCTGCCTGCTGATGCTGAGACTTAGCTGCTCGCTGCAGAGAGAAGAGAGTAGGAAAACCAGTGGCCGAGCACCCTAGGCAGCAGAGCGCCCTAGGCGGCTGCCTAGTTTACCTAGTGGTAGCACCGGCCCTGAATACCAGGGCCATCCCTGACCAGAAGTGGCTGCACAGGGGAACCATTTTTCTTCAGTTTGGTTGCAAAAATTAATGCCGATGAGGTTATTTATTATTCTCTGCTGGCATCTGAAAGTAGTGATTATTGCCACCAGGCTTTGAAAGGATCATCTAATGACTAGTTATTTGCAGCTATCTGTTTGCTCACTCCCTGGTCGATCAGGGTTATATATTGTTTGGGGAGGTGCAGCCTTTGATCAAGATCTGTACTGAGCTAGCCCTCCCTGCATTCCAGAGGGCCATGATGATTTCACTCCTCCTTTTAATGTGAATCAGGTTGTAACCCTAGTGTGGCTTTTTGAAGGTGATCCTGTCAACTTTTGTGAGCACTACTCAGCCTGCCTTTAACCCAACCTGCCTCCACACCCACCAATCTGTCCCAGCTTGAATTTCCAGTGCCAGAGTTCCAGCCCGCAGTGCCAGAGTTCCAGCCGGAGGTGCCAGCATCAGTGTTCCAGCCGGAGGAGCCAGAGCCAGCGTTCCAGTCTGAAGAGCCAGTGTTGAAGTCTGAAGAACCAGAGTCAGTGTTCCAGTCTGCTGCCCAGCCTGATGAGCCTCTGTCTGCTGCCCAGCCTGATGAGCCTCTGTCTGCTGCCCAGTCTGATGAGCCTCTGTCTGCTGCCCAGCCTGATGTGTTCCTGTCTGCTGCCCAGCATGATGTGTTCGTGTCTGTTGTCCAGCCTGATGAGCCTCTGTCTGGTGCCCAGTCTGATGAGCCTCTGTCTGCTGCCCAGCCTGATGTGCAACTGTCTGCTTCCCATCCTGATGTGCCACTGTCTGCTGCCCAGCCTGATGTGCCTGCTGCCCAGCCTGATGTGCCCGTGCCTGCTGCCCGCTTGATGTGCCTGCTGCCCAGCCTGAAGTGCCTGCTGCCCAGCTTGATGTGCCTGCTGCCCAGCCTGAAGTGCCCATGCCCGCTGCCCAGCCTGAAGTGCCCATTCCCGCTGCCCAGCTTTATGTGCCCACTGCCCAGCCTGATGTGCCCATGCCTGCTGCCCAGCCTGATGTGCCCGTGCCTGCTGCCCAGCCCAATGTGCCCATGCCTGCTGCTCCGATTGATGTGCCCATGCCTGCTGCCCCACTTCATGTGCCTGCTACCCTGCTTGATGTTCCTCTGCCTGCTATCCAGCTTGACGTACTTAATGCCCAACCTGATGTGACTTTGCCCATTGCCCGGCTTGACACCATGGACTTTCCCCAGCAACGGCTAGTTGGAGCATCCTGAAGTCGCTCCTTTGAGTGGGGGTACTGTCAGGAAAAGTTCCTTCCACTGTTAATATTGATCATTTGGCGTGCAGTACTGTGATTCACCAGCAGGTATCTAATATCTCTCCACAGGTACTCAGCTGCTGATGATATTTTGTTTGTCAGTTCCGCCTACTTAGGCCGTCCAGCCGAGAGGATCTCTGTGTTTGCCTTTGTCAACATCACAGAGGCGCTCTCCTACTTTCCTGTTAAAGACTTGCTTGGCTGACATCCCTTCTGGCTCCAGATCCTGCTTGCTGTTTTACGATGTGCATCTCCTGCTCCCTGGCGCTTGGCTTGTCTGACTATCCGTTGCGGTTCCTGAACTCTGGCTATGTTTTGACTATGTTTTGTTCTATTTACTTTTATTATTAAACAAGTTTGATTTAACTTTACTTCTGTCTCGGTCTGATTTCATGGTTTCTGACAGTATCAGAGGGATATTTACCAGAGACTGGACTATGGAATTATGGGTCTCCCTGCAAATATGGCAGGACTGTTATTACCATTATTGTTGGTATTGCAAGTCTCAAGAGAATTTGAGGTAGGAGGCCAGAGGAGGCCTAAATTAGATTGCATGCCCAAGGACTTGACAGGGCATCTATTCCTTCTGCCCAAGGGTGAGGTAAATGTAAAACAAACCGCCGCAGCTTGGTATTGCTTGCTGTAGCAAAAGGGTGCAGTTCAGGAAAGGTCCACTGGCCCACAATCCAACTGAATAACTATGGTTGTAGGGGCCATTTGTTGGGATCCAGGAATCCTTGGGATAGGTGATTGGCGTTTGTGTTTAAGTGGGCTGGAATATAAACTACTCTTAGGTCCTCTTCCAAGCGCTGTGCTGTGTAATCTGCTTTAAGGGACCAGAATCTGCATATTTTTTTTTTTTGGGTTAACAAACACTTTAATGGACATGGCTTTATAGGACTGGGATAGACGGTTTGCTCCATTGCTTCAGGAATTCTAGATAAAAGGTACCTGAGGTATCCATGTGTCCATTCGACCATCTGGATACAAATAGACAAAAATCCCTATTAAGTTGAGTTAGCTTGAGGCTGTTATGTAGAACCATGTCCTCACTTTCCTAACTTTCTGAATGATCACCCACACGGTCTGAGATGTAAGGGATAGTGATGGACTAATTTCCGACGGGACGTTTCGCGAGCGCGATCCGCGAATGTGCCCAATGGGCTGACCCCATTCACTTTAATGGCAGGCAAACCTTAAAAACCTCCAGGTCATATTTTCAGCCACAAAATACTTACTAGCTGTGCACACATAGTCCCACAACATGGACACTGACATACCAGAAGTATTAAGTGAATCTGGGATCGACAACGACAAGCATTCTTTTTTTATCTGTGAAATTTTGTCAATTCAGGAGCGCATGAAAGCCATGGAGGAGAGGCAAAGTCAGGCCATGCTATGAAGGCGGTGCAGGTGATGATCAGTGCCACAGTCAGGGCAGCGCAGTCCTGTGCCAGTGTCCCAGTGTGCCAACCTGTGCTTGAGCCCCTGACCCCTCTCTTTGCCCGGCCCTTACCCCCCACCTATGCAGAGCTCCACTGCAGTGGTCTGGAGGTGCCAGTCCAGTGCTGATCCTCAGCCATGGTGCTGGCACTGCCTGCTGATTGGCTTCTCTGTTGCTATCTCCCTCACTGACACCAGCACTGAGATAAAACACTGACACCAGCACCGAGATAGAGACTGAGCACTGACACCAGCACCGAGATAGAGAGCACTGACACCAGCACCAAGATAGAGAGCACTGACACCAGTACCGAGATAGAGAGCACTGACACCAGTACCGAGATAGAGAGCACTGACACCAGCACCGAGATAGAGAGCACTGACACCACACCAGCACCGAGATAGAGAGCACTGACACCACACCAGCACCGTGATAGAGATTACTGACACCAGCACCGAGATAGAGGGCACTGACACCAGCACTGTGATAGAGAGCACTGACACCAGCACCGAGATAGAGAGCACTGACACCACACCAGCACTGTGATAGAGAGCACTGACACCAGCACCGTGATAGACACCACTGACATCAGCACCGTGATAGAGAGCACTGACATCACACCAGCACCGTGATAGAGAGCACTGACACCAGCACCGTGATAGAGAGCACTGACACCAGCACCGTGATAGAGAGCACTGACACCAGCACCAAGATAGAGAGCACTGACACCAGCACAGAGATAGAGAGCACTGACACCAACACCGAGATAGAGAGCACTGACACCAGCACCGTGATAGAGAGTACTGACACCAGGGCCGTGACCGGATGCAGAGGGAGGAGGTTGTGTGTGTGTGAGTGAGCGGCGTCTCGCTCTCCTCCCCATGCTTTTACATTGAGCGGCGTCTTCCCCCATCACCCCCGCCTGTTTGCGGATGGATGGCGGCTTGGATTTCGGACCCCATGCCGAACGGATATTCCTTCCTTCCCCTGCCTGCCGTTCCGCTGTGTGACGGAGCCCGCGACCCGGAGGTGGTGGGCGCAACCCTGAAGAGGGGTCAGTCCTTTTGCCTGCCTCCTGTGGAGCGGTTAGGATTTGAAATTAACCCAGGATCCGAGGGCTGTGATCAGAGAGGCTGAAGAGCATCCAGTGAGAGACCAGGGTTGCTGCACATTCATTGCCAAAAAAGACAGGACCGGAGCAACAAGCAACATGCAGATGAGCTCAAAGAAGGGGGTGAGAAACAGCTGAGTGAGGAGAAATCCTTTTGCATAAATCCTTTTGCATAAATAGGGTGGTGAGTCAGTATTGTTCAATGAATATTGCAATGTGAATACGTTTGTATACCCTATGGAAGGACGTGGAATAGCTTCTATAACTCCCACCCTATATACTTGTTTTTTTCTTTTTTCCCTTCTCCCCCCTGCTCCAACCCAGATAATTAAGCAGATTGCTTAAAAAATAATTTGAAGAATTGGGGTTTTGTTTCATGGCTGTCTGGAGGAGTTGCTAACTCACTATAAAGAACTTGTCGGGACGCATAAACCCTGAGTGGAGCTGTTGTTGCTAGACCCATTTTTGATCTGCCGGGACACCGTCCCTTCACAGGGTTTGACTGTTGTTGGGACTGTATATTGCCCTACGGAAGCCACTTAGTAGACTAAAGCTCACCAGCCCTTTAAAATACTATCTTACATACCTGTTTGCTTGCTTTTCTCCCCTGCCTCAGCTTTAACAACTAAGGTCTTTATTTAAGAGAACAACATAAAGAACTGTACTGTATGTACTGGAGGAGTTATTAAACCTATGGTGGAGAACTGTTTCTATCTATAGTATTGACAGCAACCGCAAAAGAAAGGAAAGAAAGAGAGTATAAGAGAGGGGAGGAAAAGATAGGAAGAATTTATTTATTTATTTATTTAGTTTTCTTTTCTTTTTTTTTCCTTTTACTGGGTTATTAAATTATTACGGGATATCGGGTAAATTAAACCCAGTGTTTTTACTTCTTCTACCCCGACATAAAGTTAAAATCATCATGCCGTCGCATCGTGCGACTAAAGCAAGCCAAGCAGCTGCAGCTGCGAAACTTGAGAAATATGCCCACAACCCGAGTCAGGGGCCCGGCCAGACCTCCCCGAAGGGTATTCAACAAGGACAGCAAAATCAAATTAACAGACTGTCAGGTGCCAAGGGCACTAGGAAAAGCCATGGGTTAAATCACCCTGGGATGGTATTGGAAGGAGGTGAAGATATGGAAAATACCCCAGGTCAGGCCATTGTTGCAATCTTGGAAGGAGTACCTGCTCCGGTTGAAGAGGGGGCTCGGGGAGGGGTGGAATCTGAATCTGAGCCAACATTAAAAGAAGTCCTGATGGCAGTTAATTCATGTAGAGAGTCCCTGGGAGGAGTGAGTGTTCAACTCATTTCCATTCAGGAGAAATTATCCTATGTCAGACAGGATATTCAAAAAATTCAGGAAAGGACTACAGCCTTAGAGGGCCGGATTGGTCAGGTTGAAGACGACCTAGACCCTTTGATACGGGTAGTCAAGACTATGCAAGAACAGTTAACCAAACAGGAAACCAAATTTGATGAAATGGAGAACAAGATGAGGAGGAAAAATATTCGGATAGTGGGCTTACCGGAACACTGTGAAGGATCACACCCTATAGCCTTTTTAGTGAAATGGTTTGGAGATGTGTTTGGTCAAGATACATTTTCACCATTTTTTGCTATTGAAAGGGCACACAGAGTCCCTGCAAGACCCCCACAATCCGGCGCCCCCCCAAGACCAATTCTGGCCAAATTATTGTTCTACAAAGACAAAGAAACTATTGCACGTAAAGCCAGAGAGTTGGGCAAGATTGTATACAATGGCTCTCGAGTATCAATTTTTCCGGACTTTTCGCCAGATTTGCAAAGGAGGAGAGCTAAATTCGGGGAAGTAAAATATAAACTCCGCCAGAAGAATGTGACTTATGCCTTACTATATCCAGCAAGATTGCGATTAAACACACCTGGAGGGCCCATGATATTTGATAGCCCTAGAGGGGTTGAGGAGTGGTTGGAGTCCCACTCTTAGAGACTATAATGCTGATGGACTGATGATTTCCTTCTGGGCTCTCCCCCCTCTCCCTCTCCTCCCCCTGTTTTGGGGGGGGGTGGCGGAGAGGGGGGAGAATGTTAGGCCGCTTCTTGATGTGGGGGGGGGAGGGGGGAGGCGATGGTTAAAAAAGGTGTTTCTATTACTATTGATGGGGGAGGGAGTGGGAGGGCGAGATAGAGAAGAAGGGGAGTGGCAGACATTGTGCCCCTTTACATGGGGGGGTTGGTGGGTTGCTCTCCCCATATGTGTATCGTATGGGGTATACTTTGTGTTTGGAGGGTTTCAGGGGGGGGGGGGGTAGAGAGATGGGGGCGAGGGAGGGGAGGAATCCACGGTAGAATGGGGAGGGAAGCTTTTGTATGGGAAGGTCACATTAGAAGGCCGCAGGGGGTGCCTAGAGAGGCAACGGGAGAAGTGTGTGTGTTGAATGGTGAGTGTGATAGGAGAGATGTGGGGGGGAAGAGTATAAGGGAGGGTGGACATATAGGATGTAGAAAAGGATGGAAGAAGCACAATCTAGGAGCACTATATAATGAATATTCAATCACAGGGAAACGATGGGTAAGAAATAACCACATAAAATTGAGTGTTAAAGATGGAGTAAATGAATTTTGTAATAAGGATGATCACTATAATTAGTAATGAGTGAATCCACAGTGCTAAAAGGGGAAAGTTTTATTGTGTACTCTTGAAATGTAAGAGGTTTGGGAGATCCGAGGAAGAGGATGGCGGTTAAGTCAATAGCTGGGACACAAGGGGTAACGTTTCTTTGTTTACAGGAGACACATTTCACAAATGTTTCTAGCTCACAGTTAAGTTGGGGCGAATATCCTATTCAATACCATGCGATACACACCTCTTTCTCTTGGGGGCTTAGCACTTTGATTAAGGTAGGGACACCTTTTGATTGTCTTCAGGTTAAGACTGATGAACAGGGGAGGTACGTTTTCTTGTACGGTAGAATAAGGGAAAAGGCTTTGATTCTGGCTAATATTTATATACCGCCGCCCTCTTCCATGGATATTCTATATGCACTGGTTGAGTTTGTGTTGGATAAACCGGGGGTCCCATTGATGATAGTAGGGGACTTTAATATGGTTATTGATATAGCAATGGATAGATTCCCCAAAGGGAGGATACAACAAGGAGGTACAATAGAAAGTTGGTTTTTGCAGTTTATGGGAGAAATGGGATTGAAAAACCTCTGGAGAATTCAGAATCCAACAGCTCGGTCTTTTTCGTGTCTTTCTGCCTCACATTCAACCTTGTCAAGGATAGACATGATCTTAGGGAATGATGAGGCAGTGGGATTAGTAAGTAAAATAAAATATATGCCGAGGAGTCTTTCTGACCACTCGGCAATGATGGCCTCCCTGGAGATAGAGAGGGGAAATCAGCAACGAGGGTGGAGATTTAGTCCCCTATGGTTGGAGCTTATGGGAGAACCAAAAGATTTACTTGATGCACTAAAGGAATATGTTGATTGGAATACAGGTACGGCCTCGCAGGGGATGGTGTGGGATACATTAAAAGCCTACCTTCGAGGTCTCCTGATACAGCAGATCTCCAAAATTAAAAAACAGTCAGGGGAAAGGGAGGAACTGGCTTCAAGGAGAGTGTCGAAGTTAGAAATCCAGTATATAAATGCTCCAACGATCGATAACCAGAGACAATGGTTAAAAGCGCAGCAGGAATACCGACATATAATGTTGGAGAAAGCTGAAAATAAATATATATTCCAGAAACAACAAGCATTTGGAGAAGGTGAAAGGGTTGGTCGGATGCTAGCGCATGTAGTGAAAACAAACTCGACACCTTCCATGGTAACAAGGATCAGAATGGTAGAGGGTGGGTATCTACAAACAAGCTAGATATATTGGAGAGATTTAGAGCCTATTATGCGGATTTATATTACTTGAATCAGGATGAGAAGGGAGAAGAAATGGACACATTTTTTAGTGGGCTGACAATACCTCACCTCTCTAGGGAAGACAGGGATACTCTCGATGGTTCTATAACGATAGAAGAGATCCGGCGCATCGTACAGGAAATGGCAGGGCAAAAAGCTCCAGGCCCAGATGGTCTCCCGGTGGAGGTCTACCGCCACCTTGGTGAGGTGTTGCTGCCTGAATTGTCAAAAGTTTTTAATTGGGCATTAAAAACAGGAGAGCTTCCGTCTTCAATGATGGAATCAATCATAATAGTGATACCGAAAGAATATAAAGATCCCCTCAACCCCGCGTCATATAGACCTATCTCTTTATTGAACTTGGACGTAAAGATCCTAGCAAAGGTCTTGGCAGCTAGACTAAATAGAGTGATAGAAAACCTTATACATCCTGATCAATCAGGCTTTATCCCTGGTAGATCCACAAGTATAAACATAAGGAGGGTTTTCCTAAATCTTCAAATACCAGTGGATGGTGAGGGCCAGAGAGCCGTCCTATCTTTGGATGCTGCCAAGGCCTTTGATACCATAGAGTGGAGCTATTTGTGGAGGGTTTTGAGGGAATTTCAGGTGGGCCCAGTATTTAAAAATGGGTGAAAATGCTATATAGGTCCCCGGAAGCAAGGATAAAAATAAATAATGGTAGCTCGGCAGGGATTCAGTTGAAGAGAGGAACGAGACAGGGGTGCCCTCTGTCTCCTCTCTTGTTTGCCATGGCAATTGAACCCCTGGCTATGTCCCTTAGATTAAATTCGGGGATAAAGGGATTCAAGAGAGGAGATGAGGAAGAAAAAATAGTGCTATTTGCAGATGATCTCCTTCTGCTTCTTGGAGATGTGCAGCATTCTATAGGGGAGGTAATGTGTAGAATCAAAGATTTTGGACATCTTGCGGGATTAAAGATAAATTGGGAGAAATCCTGTATATTGGCCATTGACCCCCTGGATAGAAAATTAATATCTGGAAGAGACTACCTCTATCAGCAGCAGGCCGATGTAACTTAATTAAAATGATAATTCTACCACAACTTTTATACGTTCTACACAACTCTCCAGTATGGATCTACAAAAAATGGTTTTATAAGGTGGGTTCCATATTTAGAGAATTGATCTGGAAAGGGGGTCAAGCACGCATTGGCTTAAAAACGTTGCAACTTCCCAGCGATGGAGGGGGAGTCGCACTCCCACATCCATTTAACTATTTCCTAGCGGCCCAGATACAGCATTTGGTGGGAGAGGACCTAGAGGATGGAGGATGGAAAAAGAAAACCCCTCTTGAACAATGTCTAGGCAGACCATTGGTAGCGACACTAGAGTCAGGGATTCACCTGCGAGATATCCCTACTCTGGGTTTGATGATAAAGGTGTGGGAGGCAACCAAAAAAACGTTGGGATATAGGGGATTTACGGAGTACTCCCCCCTTTGGGATAATAACAATCTAGATGAGATACAGAAAATAGGACAAATAAGGGAATGGGAAAGGTGTGGTATAAAATCCATTCATCAGATTTACCAGAATGGTAATCTGAAACAATTTCAAGAGTTAAGGGACCAGTTTGCAATTCCGAGGAAGTCTTTTTTTAGATATTTACAGGTCAGACATGCGCTGGGAAAACAGTTTGGGGAAAAGGCAATAAACTGGTGTGAGATGCCAGTAATTAAGGACATATTACGAGCAAAATCAGGGAAAGGGTTAATATCTAAAGTCTATGTAAATTTGTGTAGGAAAACCCAGGTAGGAAGGCAGGAGCAAACGATTAGGAAAAAATGGGAAGCAGATGTGGGAAACATCTTGGAAGATCAGTGGGAGAGGATCCTTGAGTTGGCACCCTGGGTGTCCATCTCCCCCCCTCAAAAGCTTTCTCATTTGTTCCTGTTGTATAGAGCATACTACACTCCCAAGAGGCTCTTTCTGTTTGGTAGAAGATGTGATGCGGCTTGCCCTAGGTGTGGAAGGACAGAGGCAGACATGATACACATGTTCTGGAGATGCCCCAAGTTATACGGGTATTGGAGAGAGGTAGTGACGATAATTAACCGAGTGTTTGAGATAGCAGTAGAAATGGAACCAATGGGGTGTGTACTGGAGTGGACTGCGGGGGGTGGCGACCCCAAAGATAGTAAACTGGCGAAAATAAGGTCCCTCTTCCAAGCTAGGAAATTGATAGCTCAGAAATGGCAGTCTTCAACACCCCCTACCAGCGGAGAGTGGGTGCAGAATATGAATAGGGTTATCCTTAAGGAAAGGGTCGCTTATATAAGACAGGGTGGTATTAAAAAATTTGATAGGATTTGGAAGTTGTGGTATGAGAAAATGAATAAAGGGGTTTATATTTAAAAGGGGAATAGTTGTTGGTTGAGAAATAACGGGAGAAGTGTGTTTGAGTGAGTGGGGGGGGGGGGGGGGGCTGTCAGTTAAAAAATAGTGTAAGGAGTGGGTTCGAGTGAGTGTGGGAATAAGATGAATGTGGGGAATGGTAGGGTGTAAAAGGGTTATATGCAATTTATATGATGTTTTGGTTTTATATGATAATGTGGTATGTCATGTTCATATATTGGGAAAGAAAAATTAATAAAGAGATAAAGTAAAAAAAAAAAAAAAAAAAAAGGAAATGCAAAAAAAAAAAAGAGAGCACTGACACCAGCACCGAGATAGAGAGCACTGACACCAGCACCAAGATAGAGAGCACTGACACCACACCAGCACCGAGACAGAGAGCACTGACACCAGCACCAAGATAGAGAGCACTGACACCATCACCGTGATAGAGAGCACTGACACCAGCACCGTGATAGAGAGCACTGACACCAGCACCAAGATAGAGAGCACTGACACCAGCACAGAGATAGAGAGCACTGACACCAACACCGAAATAGAGAGCACTGACACCAGCACCGTGATAGAGAGCACTGACACTAGCACCGAGATAGAGAGCACTGACACCAGCACCGAGATAGAGAGCACTGACACCAGCACCAAGATAGAGAGCACTGACACCAGCACAGAGATAGAGAGCACTGACACCAACACCGAGATAGAGAGCACTGACACCAGCACCGTGATAGAGAGCACTGACACCAGCACCGAGATAGAGAGCACTGACACCAGCACCAAGATAGAGAGCACTGACAGCAGCACAGAGATAGAGAGCACTGACACCAAGACCAAAATAGAGAGCACTGACACCAGCACAGTGATAGAGAGCACTGACACCAGCACCGAGATAGAGAGCACTGACACCAGCACCGAGATAGAGAGCACTGACACCAGCACCAAGATAGAGAGCACTTACACCAGCACAGAGATAGAGAGCACTGACACCAACACCGAGATAGAGAGCACTGACACCAGCACCGTGATAGAGAGCACTGACACCAGCACCAAGATAGAGAGCACTGACACCAGCACCGAGATAGAGAGCACTGACACCAGCACCAAGATAGAGAGCACTGACACCACACCAGCACCGAGACAGAGAGCACTGACACCAGCACCGAGATAGAGAGCACTGACACCAGCACCGTGATAGAGAGCACTGACACCAGCACCGAGATAGAGAGCAATGACACCAGCACCAGCACCGTGATAGAGAGCACTGACACCAGCACCGTGATAGAGAGCACTGGCACCAGCACCGAGATAGAGGGCACTGACACCACCACTGACACCAGAAACTCGCTGCAGGATCCAAAAATATGACACCACCCAACCTCTTTAAAGAGGAGGGTACGGGCATATAGTAGGGTGTGCTTTTTTTGTACAAGTGAGACAAATCTAGAAAAAAGGTCCGTGTGCTAGATTATATAAATCGTTTATAGAGTTATGCATATACATGGTCTACTGGTCACATGTGTTGAATTACTCCGAGATCCATGCCTCACTCATTTTTATAAATGTAAGGTAGTCAACACTGTCGTGAGCTAGGCGAGTCCGCTTATCGGTCACGATCCCCCCTGCTGCACTGAACGTCCTTTCGGACAGGACACTGGACGAGGGGCAAGCCAACAGTTCCATTACAAATTGTGCAAGCTCTGGCCAGAGGTCAAGCCTGCCCACCCAGTAGTCCAGGGGTTCATCACTTCTCAGAGCATCCACATCAGTCTAGGCCTTCCCTGATGCTGGATCCGAATGACACCTGTCGATCAATCTTCAAACCGCCCTCTTCTTGCAGGCGCTGTTGGATTGGTACCCGCAACTCTTTCTCTGGGAGTGGGAATTCCTCTGCCAGCACACGCAAAAGAAGAATGCAGTATTTCTCTAAGCAAGGCCTGGAAGTGCTCCATTCTGACAGCCCTCTGTGATGGTGGTAACATTTCCGCCATTTTGTGTTTGTACCGGGGGTCTAAGTATGTTGCCACCCAGTACTGGTCCTTGACCTTTATGCTTTTTATACAGGAGTCCCTGTTAAAACACTGGAGCATGAAGGCCCCTATTTACACTAAACTGGAAGCGGTGTGGTGGCCTGGCTCCTGCTCATCTTCCAGGATAATGTCGTCCTCCTCGTTCTTCTCCCCCCATCCACGGACAACAAAAGAGATCCCAGAAAGGTTTAAAGCATGCTCTTCTTGCTCCTCCTCATCCGCTCCGGCACCATCCTCCTCTGATTCCTCTTTAGACTCCTGTTGTTGACTTGTCTCAGATAGAGTAGCCCCCCTGGGAATTCATCCAGCATATCGACTTCCTCATCTTCCTGCTCCTGCTCCTCCATGGCTTGATCAATGACACGACGCAATGCACGCTCCATAAAGAAGGCATAAGGTACGATGTCACTGATGGCATCATGGCTGCGACTGACCAGGTTGGTGATCTCATCAAATGGCCGCAGAAGTCTGCATGCGTCACGCATGAGCAGCCACTGACGTGGTGAAAAAAAACCAAGCTTCCCAGAACCTGTTCTGCCGCAGAGTTCATACAGGTAGTCTTTAACTGCACGTTTCTGCTGGAGCAGCCTATCAAGCATATAGAAGGTTGAGTTCCATCACATCGCGCAATTGCAAATAAGACGTCTGCTGGCAGATTGTGTCTCTGCTGAATGTCAGCAAGGCGAGCCATGGCTGTGTAAGATCTTCTGAAATGGGCCGAGATTTTCCTTGCCTGCCGCAAGATGTCCTGGACCCCAGGGTATTTGACAACGAATCGCTGCACGACCAAGTTTAAGACTTGTGCCATGCATGGCACATGTGTAATTTTGCCCTGTTTCAATGCATTAAGTAGATTGGCACCGTTGTCACACACAACTTTACCAACTGTCAAATTGAGCGGTGTTAGCCACTGATCTGCCTGTGAACGCAAAGCTGAAAGGAATGCAGGGCCAGTGTGGCTCTTGGCTTCCAGGCACAACAGACACAGCACAGCATGGCAACGTCTCACCTGGCATATCGAAAAGGTTCTGGGGATCTTGGGCGGTGCAGCGGAAGAGATGCTAGCAGCTGAAAAGGAGGAGTCAGCCGAGGAGGGGAGGGAGGATGGAGTATGAGGAGAAGAAGAGGCAGGCCTGCATGCAATCCATGGCGGTAAAACCAAATATACATGGGTGCTACGGGTTACATGCTTGACGGCCGTCAGAAGGTTCACCCAGTGGGCAGTAAAAGTTATATACCTTCCCTGTCCGTGTTTGCTAGACCACGTGGCTGTGGTCAAATGTATCTTGGCACTGACACTGTGTGCCAGAGATACATTCACTTGTCGCTGAACATGGCCATATAGCTCTGGGATGCCCTTCTGTGAGAAATACTTCCTTCCTGGTACCTTCCATTGTGGTGTTCCAATGGCCACACATTTTCAAAAGGCCTCCGAGTCCACCAGTTTATATGGCAGTAGTTGGCAGCTATCAGTTCTGACAAGCCAGCCATCAACTGTTGGGCAAGAGGGTTATCCGGTGTCATCATTTTTTTATGCTCGAACATTTGGCCCACGGAAGCCTGCCTTTTTCCAGAAAAACGTGAGGACGGCATGTGGGAAGGTGGAGTGGAGGACAATTCTGAGGAGAGGAGAAAAGTAGAAGATGCTGGACGGTGAGAGCCTGGAGTGTGGCTTTGTGGGTTCCGTTGCTCTCACTGGGCTCGGTGATGGCAGCTCATGTGCCTTCTTAAGGCGGTCGTCCCTAGGTGAGTGTTGGGCTTACCGCAATTATGCGTTGACTCCAAAGGCTGCAGATGGCAACACTATTGTCAGCAGCGGGCATGTTAAAAAAAGCCCACACTGCAGAGCCATGTTCCGGCGTCCTGGGAGTGCCAGATGTGACCGTACATGGTTGATGCCTCGCTCCTGATACATTAGCAGTCTGGTTTGTCCCTCCTGTGCAATGTAAGTTCTGCCTGCTTCTCCTCCCTATCTGCTGGTCCATATCTCCCTCTGAACTCCCCTCCTCTTCCTCTCTTGTGGGCACCCACGTGACATCCCTAGACACGTCATCATCAATGTCACCTTCCCCACCGCTATAATTAGAGATCTCGGAGTAGGCAGCAACAGCAGGGAACAACCTCCTTGGGCTGATCTGGGTACTGTCGTCAGACTGCTGAGTGGTGGTTGTTGCTACCTCCTCTTCCTGATCCAATGCCAAGAATGGCTGTGCATTGGAAATGTCTTGTGATGGATCGGAAAATAATTCCTGTGACTCAAGCGGAGGGTATATGGTGGTGGTGGTGTTGGTGGTAGTGTCTTTGGGGGTGCACACAGCAGAGAGTGAAGAGGGTGCAGATCGAGAGGATGAGGAGGGTGCAGAAGAGTAAGGCTGAGTGAGCCACTCAACCATGACTGGTGTGTCCTTTGATGTAATCGAACACACCTTCTGCAATTTCCCACTTTCGCTCAAGCCTGTTGCTCCTGCCCTACCCCTACCACCCTTGCGGAAGGGCCTGCCTCTTCCTCTGCCTGTCATTTTTTAAATGACCCTGTGACAAAAGTCTCTAGAGAAGTGCAGTATATGTGGAAGAAGGTATATAACATCCCGCTTCAATCTGTCGTTTTGGGGGGCTACTGGTCTATCACACCAGTTATAATACTTTTTTCTAATTGCGTTTTTCACTCTTTGTAGTATCACTGCAGAACCGCTCAGCAGTCACAATGCTGCACAGTAGAAATGCACTATACTATGCTTTCTATATTTGATCGTATTTTATACGTGTATTACACCCCTATATACTGCACACCAGTTTGTGGACCTAATAGTAGCTAGCTAGTGAATTACTGACTGTCCCAGCTCCAAACAGCAAACTCTATCCCTACATTGAGAAAAGCCAGCTGCAGAATCGGTCAACACTGCAGTGCACTAATATGCTTTCCATATTTGAAAGAAAGTATATTATAAGTGTATTACAACCCTATATACTCTACACCTATACCAGTCCTTAAAAGGACGTTTGTGGACCTAATAGTAGCTAGCTAGTAGCTAGTGAATTACAGACTGTCCCTGCTCCAAACAGCAAACTCTATCCCTACACTGAGAAAAGACAGCTACAGAATCGGTCACTTCAGGACTGTAGTGCACTATAATATGCTTTCTATATTTGAAAAAAAAGTATACTATAAGTGTATTACAACCCTATATACTGTACGCCTATACCAGTCCTTAAAAGGATGTTTGTGGACCTAATAGTAGCTAGCTGGGAGCTAGTGAAATACAGACTGTCCCTGCTCCAAACAGCAAACTCTATCCCTACACTGAGAAAAGACAGCTGCAGAATCGGTCACTTCAGCACTGCAGTGCACTATAATATGCTTTCTATATTTGAAAGAAAGTATACTATAAGTGTATTACAACCCTATATACTCTACACCTATACCAGTCCTTAAAAGGACTTTTGTGGACCTAATAGTAATAGCTAGTGATTACAGACTGACTGTCCCTGCTCCACACAGCGTCCTTTCCCTACACTGACAAAAGACAGAATGTAAAATGGCCGCCAGATCAGGTCTATTTAAAAGGTAGGGGTATGTCCATGTGCTGAAATGTCTCAATTGGCTGTCCTGTACCCCATGATGGATGTGTCATGGGTCAAAGTTCTTCACAATGTAAACGAATATGTCCACCGCGAACAGCGTTATAAGTCCGCCGGTTTGGCGAATCGCAAACGAGCAAAGTTTGCCACAAACCGACCGCCGAGCAAACCGCAAGGCCATCCCTAGTCAGGGACACTGTGCCTTTTGCGGTGTTGAATAAGGCGCATAAACTGGAGAAAAGAGGACTAGTTTGATCATTTACCATCCAACCATATCTTGATAGTGTAGGCCACAGCATCCACCTGTGTTTCACTAGCTGGGCTGGATCTTTTGATAAAAGGAGCATATTGTCTCGTTGGTGATAAGAACTGAGACCCAGTTCTCGTAAAGAAGCTTGGATAGTGATCCAAGCTCTGAGGGAAGTGCAGGGTCCAAAGGGGAGACTCTGGAATTGTAGATGGACCTGTTTGACTAAAAATCTCAGATACTTCTGTAACAGTTGTAGTATGGGTGAATGCAAGTAAGCATCCTTGAATCCCCAGGTACGTCTGGGGAATCAAGTCTGACTTTCCTCCTGTGACATGGGAAGTGTCTTTTTGTAACCTTTCTTCAAAGAGTGATTTACCATCAAAAAAACTGTATTTATACAAATTTTGTTTTGACACAGTGTCAGCTGCCCGTAGTTCTGATCACAAAACCCATATGGCCATCACAAGTAGTGACATTGATCTTGCGAAGTATCGAATTGTATCCATCGCCGTCTCACTGGAGAAGCCTGCTGAGAGTCATAATTCGTCCAAAGCCTTGACTATATTTTCCCTAGGAACATTTTGATGAATTACTGTTTCCATGTTTTCGGTCTATGCCCACAGGGCTTTGGATACAGATAAGGCAATTGCTGACTTCCAGGCGTTTACCCACCATTTGGTAAGCTCCTTTAAGTTGGGGTCTATTCATCTGTCTAAAGGATCCTCAACTGAGGCTGAATCATAGATTGGTGCAATGAAATTCTTTATTATATGAACCGCTACCTCCGGTGGAACGTCTGGCATTGCAGAATCTTGTTCCGAAAGTGGATAAAGTTTTCCTAGGCAATTGAGAGGAAAACATTATTTATTTTTTCTCTTCAACAATGTCTCTGACATTATCCATCAGAGTATGCCTGTGTTTCCACTATAGTGATAAGAAAGTCGCACTATTTTGCCACCATTTTTTGCAGCAATTTTAATGCGACTTGAAACAATGCCTGTGTATTCTTGAGGTCTATGGACCTCAAGTCGCATCAAAGTGGGACCAAAGTAGTGCAGGGACTATTTGATGTCACTGCATCTTGAAGTCACACAGATGTGAACGGTACTCATTGGAAATCATGGGGTAAGACCTGTCATGTGACTTTGCAATCCCAAGGGAGTAGGTCCCAACCTACTTCTTTAGAAATGAGAAGTACATATTTGACTTCTCAGATGTAGTGTCGGCTTCCTCCCAGCCAATATCTGGCTTTACAGCCTGGACATAGAGCTGAACTAGGAAAAGGTTGAAGTCAGAGGGCCGAGCTCTTCTGAGCTCTTCTGAGATATCCTCAGATGGCCCACTATCATCTAGATGTCTAGGATGGATTTTTGCTGTGTGGTGAGAGGATTCTCTTGAGGATGGGTCAGGAAGAGCTAACTTCTCTGAAAGGAGTTTTAGCTAATTGCTGCAATGGAATTGCTGTTGCACATTCCACTATGTAACCCCTGCCCATCTTTTGAGTAGAGTAGCTTACCTGTCAACCCTCTGACTATCTGTCTTCTGCATAGATTCTAAAACAGCTTTTGCAGACCAACTGGCTGGGAATGGGATGACCCCGCCTGCATTTAGGGATTTGATAGCTGTCGAATGTGAAGAACTATGTCTTTTCACGGATGAACCCTCGCCAATTGCATGGTATCCTGATCTGGTTGGGGCCTTCATAGGTTTGTTTATGTCACCTTGATGTCCACTTGGACTTCTTGTGGCGTACAAGACTGAAATACATAAACGTACCAGCATAAGGGCTCTCTTTTTCTTTTCTTTTTTTATTTATTTACTTAGCTGGTCAATGGTCCCTACTTATTAATGTTGGAGGGGGTCTTTTTCGGGTGGAGTACTGCTTATTTTAAACAGCACACAGAAAAAGCAGTTAAAGAAAGATAAAGGAATTAGAGGCTGGTATTTCAGCTGGAGCAAGGAAACAGTATTCCTGGGTAAAAAAAAAAGAAATAAATTAGATTTACCATTGGCAAAAAACAGGGTCCCCCCAGGATTTCCGCGCATAGGCAACCTCTTCAGATGACAACAGGATGCCATGCTGAAAGCCCCCAGTAATAAACAGTAGAGAGGGGAGGGCAGCGGCACTAGGACCTATGTGGCCTGCCTGCCTCGGCCTTGCCCACAGACCCAGCTCTTGAAGTCCGCACATGCGCAGAGTGGGCAGGAAGACGCATGGTGCATGAGGCACACTATAGCAACCAGGAACAATATCACAAGCAGGGGAAGGTGGTGAGGGAGGAACAAAGCGAAAAAGAGAGAGAGGAATGCAAGGAAAGGAAAGTGAGAGAGAATAGATGACAGGAGGGAGAAATAAAGGATAAGGCTAAGTGAAAAATAGATATGGATGCTTTCTCTGCTGCAGGCTTGAGCAAATGCCACTATATATATAGCACTGACTCTCCTGTCTATTAATGTATGTTAGCATGTTATAACGGAAGTCTATGGACGTTTCTATGGCTTAGTGTTTGACGCCATCTAGCGGCCAAACACTGAAAGTGAACTTAAATAATATTTGGCTTTCAAGCATTGAACTATTTACAGGAAGTGACTGTTATTTACATTAGAGAGTTGACCCTTTTACCCAGGATGCCGAGTTACCTACCCATGGACACCCTCTTTTGCATTGCATGCTGGGTAGGAGATAAAAGGACCCTGAGCGGCCATTTTAGGTCTCTGGGGAAAGCATGGCCTGCCTGTGAGAACTTATGCGGAGGCCTCCAGGAGGAAGCGGCTGATTGCCTGTGCAGAGCGCAACCCTGCTCGGTTGTGTGAGTGACCTTAGGTGCCAGTGACTCAGAGATTGGATTGAGGGGATCCAGAGACACTTATTTGAGCATCGGAAGACCAGGTCCACCTTTCGGGATGGGATGGAGTGACGGAGCCAGCTGACGGGGAGGCAAGCTGCAACTACCAGACCAAAGTTACCATACCAAAGTTCCGATCCAGTTGGTGAGCGGGTTGCTAAACCACAGTTTTCTAAACCATTGCACCTAGTCAGCTCCCATATATATATATATATATATTGTTTGTAACTGTTTTACCAGAGTTCATTGTCCTGTCAATCTATGTTGGATGACAGTACAATTGTTGTAGTCACCTATTTACAAATACATATAATAAAATATACTTTGGTTAAGTACCTCGTTGTGTGGAGTATTGTTTTCTCCCAGCAGGTGGAGCCAGTGGATCCTGAGAGGACAATACAGGTATATTGTGATATATTATATTGTACTGTATTGTATTGCACCACAGCTGTGTCAAGGGGACTGAGGCAAGTTAGTGGGGTTTTGTTACTAGAGTGCAGGCCCGAAATCAAATCAGCCGCTCCTTCGGGAGTCAGTGCTACACGTGGGGGCGTCGTCCGGGATCCTGTCACTCTGCAAGCAGGCCCGCCCCCTTGGTGCCAGTATGGACCCTACTACAGTGGTCCAGTGGTGCAAAGAGGAAGGCGCACACTCAGAAGCGAGCGTGGCAATTGAGATCCCTGGCGAGGCCTGGGATGAAGAGGAGGTCAGTAGAGTTGTAAAGTTACTGTCACCAGACAGAAAAGCATGGGTGATTGCCATCAAGCAAGATATTGAGACTTCTCGCACTCATGCATTGTTAGAGTGGAAGAAGGGAGTACCCGAAATTTTTAGAGGCAAAAGTGTACAACTAGGAAACAAATCCAAGTTTTACATAGTACACCCATGAGTCCTACAAGAGGACCCCTTTAGTGTTGATCAGGTAGAGCCAACTAGAGAAACCGCCACCTCCTCATCACCTCTGGCCATAATAGGGCCAGAGCTCCTCACAGCTCTCAGGGACTTTGTATCAAAGTGCCAGAAAAGCAACACAGTGTGTGTGGAGACTGGGTACAGTAAGTTAAGGATCTTCTCAGGAAAGCAGCCTGTGCTGGCTGGGGAGGAAGAATTTGATGTCTCGATAGAGCAGGCCATGCAGGCCCTGGAAGAATGGGAACTGCCAGAAGCCCAAAAGAAATGGTGTATAAGTGAGAGCCTGCGAGGAGCTGCTGCAGAAGCTGTCAGGAACTTGAGGTTCAGCAATACCATCTGCACAGCCTATGATTACCTAGTCATGCTGCAAGAAGAGTTCGGGTGGTTAGAAAAGGCGGGTGATTTAATCTACCAGTTTGAACACACCCTTCAGCATCAAGGAGAGTGCCTTTCCAAATACATTATGCGTCTGAATAAAATGTTATATCAGATCGTGCTAAAGAAAGGAATGAAGCCCTCTGCCATAGACCAAGCCAGGATACAGCAGATCTTAAGAGGGGGGCTCTGCACTCTTACCCAGTCTGGCTTCATTTGAAAACCTCTGTGATTGTCATGTCATTAAGATACCCTGACCTTATCCGAGTGGTAAGAGATGAAGAGGCGCTGCTAGATGACCAGCAGGCAACTGTTTAAACAACCCCTACCTCTTTAGTTGGAGTCAGATCCACGAGGACAGTGGAGCAGGACTCTGAAATAGCCACTTTAAAGTTCCAAATGGCACAAGTGATGGAAAGGACTTCACTGCTGGCAAAGGTTTCTCAAACAGTTGAAGAGGGAGAAACGGCGACAGAAGTAATTCAGGCCGCACCCACTCCCTCAAAACGGAGGTCGATGGGTGACCAAGTTTGTATCAATTGTGGAGGAATTGGACATCTTCGGAAAGTGTGCCCAAGTCCAGTGAAGTCTGAGATAAAATGGCAAAAGCCGGTGGAAAACAACAGAGGGCCCCGGTGAAGGAGTCAACCGGGTGCCCTGTAGTATCAGCTAACTCCAAAAAACGTAACGACATGAAGAAAGCCCCAAAGGAGGGATCGAAACCCATAGCGAAAACCCCCGACACTGTCTCAGAACACAAAGAGAGAAGACACTGCGCTATAGTTTGTGAAAAGATGGCCACAACGGCCACAACAGCAGCCAACACTAAAAACAAACGAAGTTCAACAGATAAAATAATAAAAACAGTGTAGCGCTTCAATAATAATAAATGTAATCAACATAAATTATAAAAATAATAATGATGTAACAAAAATCGCATGAATCTAAGTGCCTGGAATTAAAAGTCCAACATTAGGCGCTCATTCCACTATGTTGATGGCATAGGAGTGACCAAACTGTCACAGAGAAGGGAAATGGTGTACTAGACGAATGTGTTCATGCGGGTATACTTGATTGTAAACATCAGAGAAAAGTAGATAAATACTTCTTACCGGAACAGTTGGACTCACACAGTCATATGACGGTTGAGTCTAGAAGGCTTGAGGTCACAATCTGGGACCAAGGAGTGTAAGGAGAGAGGTCAGTTGAGCTGATGGAGGAGCTCCGGGCGGTTGTAGGCTCAATGATGGATCCTTTCAGATGGAACGTCAAAGTATTCAAGCTCAAACGCAGCCCGTTGTACCAATACTCCAACCTCCCCCGAATGAGGAGGGGGGTGTTTGTGAAGTTTTAAACCAAAGCAATGGAAGAAAAGAAAAAGAGGCTCCACATGGTGCGGGTCAAACGATAAAAAAACGTTGGTTTATTGAAGTCAAAAGGTAATAAATGACTTGGTGATCACATAAAAAACAAAATGAAATTAAAAGCAATGTGGGGTACCAACAGCTCGCCCGACGCGTTTCGACATATGTGTCTTCAACTGGGGCATGTTCCCAGTTGAAGACACATATGTCGAAACGCGTCGGGCGAGCTGTTGGTACCCCACATTGCTTTTAATTTCATTTTGTTTTTTATGTGATCACCAAGTCATTTATTACCTTTTGACTTCAATAAACCAACGTTTTTTTATCGTTTGACCCGCACCATGTGGAGCCTCTTTTTCTTTTCTTCCATTGCTTTGGTTTAAAACTTCACAAACACCCCCCTCCTCATTCGGGGGAGGTTGGAGTATTGGTACAACGGGCTGCGTTTGAGCTTGAATACTTTGACGTTCCATCTGAAAGGATCCATCATTGAGCCTACAACCGCCCGGAGCTCCTCCATCAGCTCAACTGACCTCTCTCCTTACACTCCTTGGTCCCAGATTGTGACCTCAAGCCTTCTAGACTCAACCGTCATATGACTGTGTGAGTCCAACTGTTCCGGTAAGAAGTATTTATCTACTTTTCTCTGATGTTTACAATCAAGTATACCCGCATGAACACATTCGTCTAGTACACCATTTCCCTTCTCTGTGACAGTTTGGTCACTCCTATGCCATCAACATAGTGGAATGAGCGCCTAATGTTGGACTTTTAATTCCAGGCACTTAGATTCATGCGATTTTTGTTACATCATTATTATTTTTATAATTTATGTTGATTACATTTATTATTATTGAAGCGCTACACTGTTTTTATTATTTTAACTGTCTCAGAACAACCCAGCATCCCAGCCTCCCCGGCTCAGACCAAGATGCGTTGGAAACCCAATGCATGGCAGGCTCACAGGGTATTACAGGAAACCAAACAGAACTCAAGCCCTTACAAGAAGGGAGTACAGGTCCACTCCAACAAGCGGGTTAAACCAGCCACCTTCTCCAAAGTACCTCCCAAATTAGTGGGACCTTCCCCAGATGTCCCCATCCAGGTGGAGGGAATCTACAAAAAGGGCCTTCTAGAAACTGGAGCCCAAGTGACAATACTTTGTAGGGACTTCTATGATAAGCACCTCCAACATCTGCCACTCCAAGAACTAGAGGAACTGAAGATCTGGGGCATTGGGACTCAAAATTTCCCCTACAATGGGTACTTGCCAATCAAACTAACTTTTGACCCCTGTGTAGCTGGGAAGGCAGAAACATTTGATACCCTAGCAGTGGTTTGCCCTCATCCTCCAGGTGCTGGCATGAACTCTATCATTATTGGAACCAATACTGACCTAGTTTGGAGGTTACTTATGTCACTTTCACAGAAGAAGAGCACCTTTTCCCCGAAAATGCACCCCATGCTAACGCAGGTGTACCAGAATCTTGTACAGGAGCAGAAGGCCCCATCAGAAGGAGTGAGAAAGATCTGGCATCTGGACAGAAGTGAAAAGCTGGTGCAACCGGGTGAGGTAGTCTGCCTAAAGGCCTTCATCAAGCTGAGTTGGAAACAGCTCGGTCCCTTCGTTGTCCTTGAGACAGACAGGAAAGAGGAAGATAAAGGCCTGGAGGTTATCCCCGAGGTGTTGTCAACGAAGGCACTGAAAAGAAGTAAGGGAAGAATCTCAGTCAGTGTTAGCAAAACGACAGCCTTGCCCATGAGGATTCCAGCCATAGTGCTTTTGGGGCAGGTCAGTCAAGCAACTCCAGTCTCACCGTATGATATCATGGGAAAACAAGACAAAGAAATTCCCCTGGAGGAATTCTATACAAAGAACACACCTCTTACACCTGCTTGGATGGAGAGAGCAAAGGCTCAGCTCCTGAGATGGAAGACCGCTTTCTCTAAAAGTGAGTTCGACGTGGGGCTGGCAAAGAGTGCAGCACACCGAATTGGGCTGGAAGAAGACAAACCCTTTCGAGAGAGTCAGATGGATCCCACTGGGAGATCTCGAAGACTTGAGAGAACAGCTAGCTGAGCTCAAAAGAACAGGAATTATCAGAGAGTCCCGGAGTCCTTACACCTCTCCAATAGTGGTGGTAAGGAAAAAGAACGGGTCCCTACGGCTGTGCATTGATTATAGGACCCTGAACCGGAGGACCATACCTGACCAGTACACCACACCTCGGATAGAGGATGCCTTGCAGAGCCTGTCGGGGGTGAAGTGGTTCAGTGTGCTGGACCTAAAAAGTGGGTACTATCAGATCGCCATGTGTCCTGATGATAGGGAAAATACCACTTTTATCACTCTTATGGGTTTCTTCGACTTCAATATGATGCTGCAAGGCCTGTCTGGAGCTCCAGCAACCTTTCAGAGACTAATGAAGAAGACAGTGGGCGACATGAATCTGATTGAGGTGCTGGTATACCTGGATGATATCATAGTGTTTGGGAGAACGTTAGAAGAGCACGAAGAACGCCTGGAGAAAGTCCTGAAGAGGCTTTATGACGAAGGCCTGAAGCTCTCCGTGGAAAAATGCCAATTTTACCAACCTTCAGTGAACTACCTAGGACACATTGTGTCTGAAGAGGGAGTATCAACAGATCCTAAGAAATTGGAAGCCGTTATTTCTTGGCCCAGGCCTACAAATGTGACCGAACTCAGGACGTTCCTAGGGTTCTGCTCGTACTACAGGAGGTTTGTGGAAGGGTTTGCCAAAATAGCCCACTGAGCTTCTGAAGAACCAGGAAGAAGCTGGTGCTGACTCAGATCAGTCTGGGAAGCCAAAGGTAGGGCCCAGGAAGAAGAAAGAATCCATACAGGACCAGTGGACTCCAGAATGTGAGGAAGCCATCAGGCAGTTGAAGTGGAGCCTTACCACTGCTCTGGTCCTGGCCTATGCAGACCCTACCAAACCCTACGAGTTGCATGTGGATGCCAGCCGAGATGAGCTAGGTGGAGTGCTATACCAAGAATATGAAAGGCACCTGACGCCCGTTGCCTATGTGAGCAGAAGTTGAAAGATTATCTCAACGGAGTGGAGTTCATAGTCAAGACGGACAACAACCCCCTCACATACTTGCTCACCACCGTAAAGTTTGACGCCACTGGTCACAGGTGGTTGGCTGCCCTCTCAGTGTTTACCTTCAGCCTGAAGTACAGACCAGGGGTTGGTAACCGAGATGTGGACGCTTTGTCGAGGAGGCCCCACCATTCCCAAGACCATTCAGAAGACTGGATCCAGCTTACCCCTGAAGGAGTAAGAGCCCTCTGTGAAGGCACAGAACATCAGTCAAAAGGGAGGGGCCAGAGCTGAAGAAGTTGGAGTATCTGCAGTGAAGGTGCTGAAATGTTATTGTAACGTCTCTCAGATCATGCAAGAGGGCCTTCCCAAATTATCTAAAAAGGACCTCAGAAAAGATCAGCAGGAAGATTCACTTTGTGGGCTAGTACTAAAAGCTTTGGAAAGCCAACAGCCTGATCTGCTGCTGAAGAGCCCCCAGAGAGAAGCCCGGCTACTACAGAAAGAGTGGGATCGGTTGAAGTTACCACAAGGGGTGGTCTACTGAAGGGGCCCCTCTGAAGATCCTGAAGAGAAGTGGCAATTGTTCCTGCTACAGAAACACAGAGAGAAGGTGCTGATCGCCCTGCATGATCACCATGGTCACGTGGGATCAGAAAGGACTCTCCAACTTGTAAGAGACAGGTTCTACTGGCCATACATGAGGACTGAAGTGGAGAGCTACTGTCATTCCTGCCTCAGGTGCATACAACGGAAGACCTTGCCCCAGCGAGCTGCCCCAATGGGCCACTTAGAGAGCCAAGAGATGGATCTGGTCTGCATAGACTTCCTATGTCTGGAATCCGACCTGAGTGGGCAAGGGAACATATTAGTAGTCACAGATCACTTCACCCGCTATGCTCAGGCATTCCCTACTAAAGACAAGCAAGCAGCTACAGTAGCAAAGACTCTTGTGGAAAAGTTTTTCGTCCATTATGGTCTTCCTCAACGGATACATTCGGACCAAGGAAGAGACTTTGAGAGCACTCTGATAAAAAGACTGTTGGATCTCCTAGACATACACAAGTCCAGGACTACTCCTTAACACCCACAAGGGGACCCTCAACCGGAAAGGTTCAACAGAACTCTCCTGAACATGTTGGGGACTTTGAATGCAGAGCAGAAACCCTATTGGAGTAGGCACATCACCACATTGGTTCATGCCTACAACAGCACCAAGAGTGATGCTACTGGATATTCACCATACAGGCTAATGTTCGAGCGTGAAGACAGGCTGCCAGTAGATCTAGCCTTTGGGACCTCTCTGGACTACACATCAGAGACCTGTAATATTCCTTAAAAAATTGTACCTGGGGGGTGTCTATAGTATGCCTGTGAAGTGGCGCATGTTTCCCGTGCTTAGAACTGTCCCTGCACAAAGTGTCATTTCTGTAGAAAAAAAGTCATTTAAAATCACTTGCGGCTATAATGAATTGTCGGCTCCCGTAATACAGAGACCACTCATTGAAAGTCATTGATAAAAAAAAAGATTGGGGTTCCCCCAAATTCAATTGCCAGGCCCTTCAGGTCTAGTATGGATATTAAGGCGAACCCCGCGTCAAATTAAAAAAAAATTGACGCGGGGTTCCCCCTAAAAATCCATACCAGACCCTTTATCCGAGCACGCAACCTGGCAGGCTGCAGGAAAAGAGGGGGGACGAGAGAACGCCCCCCCTCCTGAACCGTACCAGGCCACATGCCCTCAACATTGGGAGGATGCTTTGGGGTCCCCCCAAAGCACCATGTCCCCATGTTGATGGGGACAAGGGCCTCATTCCCACAACCCTGGCCGGTGGTTGAGGGGGTCTGTGGGCGGGGGGCTTATCAGAATCTGGAAGCCCCCTTTAACAAGGGGACCTCCAGATGCTGCCCCCCCTGTTTGAAATGGTAAGGGGGTACAAAAGTGTCCCTACCATTTCACAAAGAAAGTGTAAAAAATAGTTAAATAAGACAAACACACTTTTGAAAAATTCCTTTATTAAAAAGAAAAAAAAGAAAAAGAAAGATTCCAGCGGTGGGTGGTAATCCACTCTTGCTATCCAGCAATGGATGATCATCTCTCTGGGGTCCAGCGATGACTGATCTGATCCAGTGACGGGTGATCTCTCCCTCCAGCGCAGTCCATCCATGCATCCTCTGTCTCCACTGTCGGAGACACTGCGGGATGCCGGCGGCCTGACGTTTCTCATATGAGGAGGGCGGGGCCACCCGTCACCTGACCCCGCCCCCTCTGACGCTACTGGGGGAAGCCGGGCTTCCCCAATGACATATGGGTGACCCCACCCTCCTCTGATGTAACGGCCCCCTCTGATGTATGGGTCCCCTTGTTAAAGGGGGCTTCCAGATTCTGATAAGCCCCCCGCTCGCAGACCCCCACAACCACCGGCCAGGACCCCAAAGGATCCTCCCAATGTTGAGGGCATGTGGCCTGGTACGGTTCAGGAGGGGGGGCGCTCTCTCGTCCCCCCTCTTTTCCTGCACCCTGCCAGGTTGCATGCTCGGATAAAGGGTCTGGTATGGATTTTTGGGAGGACCCCACGTCAATTTTTTTTAAATTTGACGCGGGGTTCCCCTTAATATTCATACCAGACCTGAAGGGCCTGGTAATTGAATTTGGGGGAACTCCATGCTTTTTTTTTATCAATGACTTTCAATGAGTGTTCTCTGTATTACGGGAGCCAACAATTCATTATAGCCGCGAGTGATTTTAAATGACTTTTTTTCTGCAGAAATTACACTTTGTGCAGAGACAGTTCTAAGCACGGGAAACATGCGCCCCTTCACAGGCATACTATAGACACCCCCCAGGTATGAAATTTAAAGGAATATTACACTTTTATTGTTTCACTTCAATCATTATTAAAATCACTGCTCCCAAAAAAACTTCCGTTTTTAAAACTTTTTTTGCATTGATCCATGTCCCCTGGGGCAGGACCCAGGTCCCCAAACACTTTTTAGGACAGTAACTTGCATATTACCCTTTAAAATTAGCACTTTAGTTTTCTCCCATAGACTTGTACAGGGTGTTCCGCGGCTTTTCGAATTTGCCACGAACACCCCATATTGTTCACTGTTCACCAAACAGGCGAACAGGCAATGTTTGAGTCGAACATGAGTTTGACTCGAACTCGAAGCTCATCCCTAATCGGGGGTATGTGGACAGACTGCGGAGGAACTTGAAGATAGCTTATGAGCAGGCTCAAGCCACCTCAAATACCAGAGAAAACAGGAATAAGAGAAATTTTGATCTGAAAGAAAGAGTTCAGGATCTTCAACCAGGTGACCGTGTCCTACTAAGGAATCTGGGCATCCCAGGCAAACATAAGTTGGCTGACCGCTGGAGATCACAGCTATATTTTGTGTGCAGGAAGCTCCCAGGACTCCCAGTTTATGAAATCAAGCCAGAAGGAAACACTGGGCCAGTAAAAACCTGGCATCGAAATCATCTCTTACCCCTCACAGAAGCAGTCAGGGTAAATCCAGAAGAGGAATTCCCCTCCACGTCCACTGCTGTGTGCAGGCCAGCAACTAGGTCTCAGCTCGCACCCTCTGGAGATGAGGAAGAGGAAATGGAGATGAGTTGGCTATGGTTATCTGACACCCCAGGAAATTAATCCAGTGTTTCACCTCAGGCAGAAGGAGGAGACAATGGGACTCTTAGACTGGAAGCCCCCGAATTCGTACATCCAGACAGATCAACAGACAGTTCAGAGGATTCTCAAACTTCTATGCTAGAAACAAATTCTGAGAATTTTCCTGACGGTGCTGAAATAGAAATGCAGGATGCAGAATTGGGTGAACAGGAGAGTGAGAAAATCGAGGAAGATGTCAGCCTACCTGAGACAACAAAAGAACAGAGGACCAAAAGAGTGATTCACCCCCCAAAAATACTTTCATATGATACATTGGGTGAATGCTCTGAAGTGGCTCAAATTACCAGTAAAAGAAACCCTGAAGCGCCTGGTCCTTCTACTGACAATTCAGGAAGAGACAACCCCAACTCACCCCTTTACACATCTGTACCAGACACTATAGTGACAGCTGTGAGTGCACAGGACAGCTCCCCATCACATGTAAATTGGTGGGAGGCTCCTCTGTCCAACTTATGGTATGACACACTTGAGATTAAACTCGAGTTACGGAAATACAGATTGTTTATTGCAATGTTAACCAATTTTCTCTGCATGTAGTTATAGCATGCAACAGGCCAAAATAGGTTGTGAAACAAAGACCTGGATATCTTTGGAGGACCAAAGATAAAAAGTAGGGGGAGTCTGTAGCGCTGACTCTCCTGTCTATTAATGTATGTTAACATGTTATAACAGAAGTCTATGGATGTTTCTATGGCTAGGTGTTTGGTGCCATCTAGCGGCCAAATGCTGAAAGTGAACTTAAATAATATTTGGCTTTCAAGCATTGAACTATTTACAGGAAGTGACTGTTATTTACATTGGAGAGTTGACCCTTTTACCCAGGATGCCAAGTTACCTACCCATGGACACCCTCTCTTGCATTGCATGCTGGGTAGGAGATAAAAGGACCCTGAGCCGCCATTTTAGGTCTCTGGGGAAAGCATGGCCTGCCTGTGAGAACTTATGCGGAGGCCTCCCGAAGGAAGCGACTTATTGCCTGTGCAGAGCGCAACCCTGCTCGGTTGTGTGAGTGACCTTAGGTGCCAGTGACTCAGAGATCGGATTGAGAGGATCCAGAGACACTTATTTGAGCATCGGAAGACCAGGTCCACCTGTCGGGAAGGGACGAAGTGACGGAGCCGGCTGACGGAGAGGCAAGCTGCAACTACCAGACCAAAGTTACCATACCAAAGTTCCGATCCAGTTGGTGAGCGGGTTGCTACCCACCGTTTTCTAAACCATTGCACCTAGTCAGACTTATATACAGGCGTCGTTGGGATATTTAGTCCCACAGAGGAGGAGTATAGCAACTGACGCTAGGCAGGCATAAGGCCTACTTACTATCACACTTCAAGCACTGTATTATATTTGTGGAAGCAACACTAGGATCATTCTTAATTCAACTTTAACTGCTTTAACCTTGGATTACAAATTTATATAGAGTTATCCTTGCTAGCAAAGATCCGAAGATAAAGACTGAGTACTTTAAGTGAGATCTCACGCATAGCTACAAAAGTAGGGGAGCTCCCACATATATATATTGTTTGTAACTGTTTTTACCAGAGTTTATTGTCCTGTCAATCTATGTTGGATGACAGTACAATTGTTGTAATCACCTATTTACAAATACATATAGTAAAATATACTTTGGTTAAGTACCTCGTTCTGTGGAGTATTGTTTTCTCCCAGCAGGTGGAGCCAGTGGATCCTGAGAGGACAATACAGGTATATTGTGATATATTATATTGTACTGTATTGTATTGCACCACAGCTGTGTCAAGGGGACTGAGGCAAGTTAGTGGGGTTTTGTCACTAGAATGCAGGCCGAAATCAAATGAGCCGCTCCTTCGGGAGTCAGTGCTACATATAAATGCAGCTAGTTAAGAGACATCTGCTGTCCCAAAAGGCCCACAGAAGGGACTCCCTATCTTATTAGCGCATTTAGCTGCCTAAGAATAGGGACTGCACAGGGTAGAGGCTTGAACCCAGCTGGAAGCTGCCCACTGCAGAGGTAAGGGACGTTCGACCACCATTCACTGACCATGAGGTATGAAGAAAACAAGGAGAATGCTGGGAGTGCACTAATCCTTTTCTTTTATAATATTCACTGGTCCTGAGGGAGGAGCCCAGGTGGAGCTAGTGAAGCCAGGATCAAGCTTGGACCTTTGAAATCAAGTCAGGTTTGTAAACTCCCGTATTTCAATCCTCACAGGTTCACAATAAACAAACAGTCTTCTGGGGGACATGGCTTTCCCATCACCATTTAGGGATAGGAATGTTTTACATATGCATAAGTCCACTTACATGTTTCTTTCTAGCTTGTTTTACACAGCAGAGTAAGACCGTGACTTTTTATCATCATGCTGGAGGCATGAGAGTTAACATATGAGGTCACACAAAGGTTGCTCTATCTGTCAAACTAGGACAGTCACAACCACAATTTCCTATACAAATACTTTCAGTTGAGTGACACGCAAAGCACTAGCAGGGAGTTTGGAGATAAACACACCCATATCAGCAAGGTAACACACCCATAATAACAGAACACACAACAACAATTCGGGATGTCAATGAATGTAAACAGCAACAAACGCATATAGAAGAGAGCATTTGCAGTTTTTTATTCAAAAGAGTTGTGTCTGGTCACTGAACCAAAACATGGTAACCAAGTAGTTAGCACTCTTGCTTTGCATTTGTAAAGTAAAGAATTGTTAATAAATGCATTGATGTCCCACTCCACATTCATACCATACAGAAAATACAGTGCCTTGAAAAATTATTCCATACCCCTTGAAATTTTCCACATTTTGTCATGTTACAACCAGAAAAAATAAATGCATTTTATTGGGATTTTATGTGATAGACCAACACAGTGACACATGATTGTGAAGTGGAATGAAAATGATCAACAGTTTTCAAATTTGTTGGGACCTGTGGGTTATTTTAGTCAAAATATTTTGATTTATTTTTATGTGCATATACAGTATGTGTGTATAGAAAAGGGTAACCAGTTCAGCTCTTGATGGGCCTCTCCATTGGACCAAAATAATTTGCTACCTTGCCTTTTTGGTTTCTTCAGTGCACATTTCCAGTCAACAGGTATCATGACTATGATGTCACAAAGTCCTTCTATGGGATGGGCAGTAGCTACAACCATTCATATTTTTTCCATTACCAAAATAACTTGTAAAGGGGTGGTCGATATGTCCTCCATGTTTCCCTCCTCATTGGGCACCAAGCAAGGGTCACATGAGAGGCCTACTCCCAGCGTCGGTTCTTCAGGGCTACGCTAGACATTTTGGTTAGGGTCACCGCACTACACATGAGGTAACTTTACATTAAACTTGATTAGACTCTCTTTATGTGCTAAACATCACTACAGTTGTGCAATTAGAGGGGAAATGCAGAACCCTTGCCCTCTCCACTTGTCCAGGGTATCGATGCTACCTTACTCCCAGTAATGGTATGGGGTCCCACCATGCAGCTAGGGCGGACTCCATGCGTTCACTTTTTTTTAACTCTTTTGATCAATCAACGTGGGTACACTAAGCCTGCCCATACATGGTTCGAATCTCGGCTGGTTCAGTAGAAGTAGTGGCATCAAGAGTAATAATAGCAAAGTCCCCATTTGGGTTGCATCTAGCAAGGCTTTTGACAATGTGAGTATCGGATGGCTGTCTATGGTTCTGAACAAAATGGGATTCACTGGCCCCTTTCTCCATCTCATAAATTCTATGTACACATCACCGGCAGCCAGATTGGTTGCAGCCGGCCTGCTTTCAAATGAATTTTGTCTACATAAAGGCACGAGACAGGGCTGCCCTTTATCCCCTCACCTCTTTAATTTGGCCCTGGAACCACTTTCTAGATATTTGCTAACAGTGGCCCCAATCCATGGCATTAAAATAGGGGAGCAGGAGTTGAGGACGTCTCTTTTTGCAGACGACGTCCTCATCTTCTCCGCCAATCCCTCCGCAGACATGCCCACGATAAAATGCACCTTTGATCAATTCAGAAAATTTTCTGGATTACGCATAAATTATTCCAAAAGCGAGATATTGCCCCTCGGTCACCTCCCACCTCCGGCTTGGGCTCAAAAATCCATCTTCACGATAGCAAAGTCGCATATCACCTACCTAGGAATTAAGATAGGGAAACTCCCTTCCTCTCTTTACCATCTGAACTACCCCCCCCCCCCCCCTCTGTGCCAAGATTAACCTGGAACTGGAAAACTGGATGGATCTGCCCCTCTCGCTCCTGGGAAGATGACACTTGGTAAAAATGGTCAGTTTCGCACGCCTGCTGTACCCCCTCCAAACGATACCTTTACTTATCAGACACAAGGATATCAAAACTTTGAATTCTACAATATCAAAATTTCTTTGGCGAAACAAAAGACCACGCATAGCCTTTTCAAAACTCCATCTTCCCAGGACCGAAGGTGGTATTAGTCTTCCAAACCTTAGATTGTACAACCTAGCCTGTCTTTTGCGGGTGAGCCTGGATTGGATTACCCAGAAATCCCAATGTTCCAACTACCAGCTGGAAACTGCGATGGTCCATCCCTATTCCCTTACTGCCCTTCTTCACTGCAAATGGAAATCTCTACCAACACCGCACCAGCACAATCTCTTGTTGAGAGACACCGCTATTGCCTGGAGGGAGGTAAGGAAAAGTCTCCGACTCTCTCCATTTATTTCCAAATTCCTCCCGATACAAGGTAACCCGAGTTTTTCCCCGGGTCTGGAACACCAGCCCTATGATGTGTGGCGCCAAAAGGGCCTTGATACCTTTTTCTCCCTGTGTGATCCTGAATCCGGTCGGGTAGCATCATTCAGTTACCTAGCCGCCAAATTTTCTCTCCCAGATGTTTCTGCTTTCCACTATGGTCAATGTGTTAGCTTTCTTCAAAAAACCTGCAGGAACGAATACACAAGATTCACGTCCTCGTTCCTTGAGACACTCATACAAAAGGGCACATGCAAAATCTCCGACATATATAAACCTCTACTATTGAAAACAACCCCCTCTCTGGCTTCATCCTCAGTGTTAAATTGGGCAAAAGACTTTCCAGAAGAAGACATAGTAGACAAGATCCTGCAAGGCCTCAACTCTGTATACAACCTGGTTCCCAATGAATCTTGGAGGGAAACCCAGCTGAAAATCGCTCACCGTGCCCATATTCCCTTTCTCCCAACTTCCCAACAATGTTCAGCCTCAGCCTCGCCCTCATTATGCCCACTGTGCCATCAACCCAAGCACCGTTACTGGACTTGCACTTTTATCTCTGCTTTTTGGGACCAAATCCTGGCATATATATTTCAGATTACATTGCTAAAGCTCCCCAAGGACCCGCTACTCCTTATCTTCGGCCACTGGGACCCCACACTGCTTCCTTTGTCCACCGTTCCCAGTCCACCGGGTAAAGACTGGGCCTTGATCTGCCTCCTGCTAGCGAGAAGGGCCATACTAGCCAACTGGACCTCTACATCCATACCCTCCATCTCCCAGGTTAAAAGAGATCTCCTGCAGCTTCTTTTTCGGGACAAACTCAACGCCAATCTGGCCCACCAGAAAGCCTCACAACGCTTCCACAACAGATGGGACCCTTTTATTGTGGCGCAGCTCACTCCTCATGAACGAGCACACCTCGATAAACTTTCCTTTGTCTACAATGGATCTTGTCGAGCATGACCCTTTCTACTACTGGATGACTACATTCAATAGAACAACAGAATTGGGCCCCCCCCCTCTTCCTCCCCCCCTTTCTCAGCCTTCCTTTTCATTTGTAACATACCTTGTTCTCCTTCTGAGGTTAGTTCAATGCCTTATTGTTGGCAGATCCATCCAGTCATGGCCTCCTCATGTTTTCTCAGTTTTGTTAGGGAGAGGGTTACTCTCCGCGTTCGATTTAATATACTTGTGCCTATACAACATTGCGTGACCCACCTCGATGTTTTATCTGACTTGTACATTGTACATTATACAAAAAACCCTTGTACCTGCTGATTATGTCACTGTGTAATGCACCTTTTTTCAATAAAATTTTATATATAAAAAAAAAGTGCTAATTTTAATGGCTAATATGCAAGATACTGTCCTAAAAAGGGTTTGGGGACCTGGCTCCTGCCCCAGGGGACATGGGTCAATGCAAAAAAAGGTTTTAAAAACTGCCGTTTTTTCGGGAGCACTGATTTTAATGATGATTAAAGTGAGAAAAAAAAGTGAAATATTCCTTTAAATATCATGCCTGGGTGGTGTCTATAGTATGCCTGTGAAGTGCCACGTGTTTCCCGTGTTTAGAACAGTCCCTGCACAAAATGACATTTAACGGAAATAACGTCATTTAAAACTGCTTGCGGTTTTAATGTTATATCTGGTTCCGGCAATATGGATGAAAATCATTGAGAAAAATGGCATGGGTAGCCCCCCCTGCCCATTACCAGCCCCTTTGGGTCTTGTACGGATATTAAGAGGAACCCATATTAAATAAAGGAAATACATGTGGCCCCCAGGCCCTATATACTCAGAACAGCAGTATACAGGCGGTGCAAACAAGACAGGGACTGTGTAGGTTTGTTGTGTTAAGTAGAATCTGTTTGTAATTTTCAACTGGTACATTTTTAAAGTGTAACTCCAGTCAAAAAAACAATTTTTAAGCTTTTTGGAAAACATAGGGAAGGGTTATCACCCCTGTATAATTTGTTTTGCTGTCCATCTTTTTTCATCTCACTTGCTGTTGTCTCCTTCCGTTTGCAAGTAGGAGACGTTTGTAAGTTGGATGTTTGAAAGTAGGGGCCTGCCCTATATGCTCTGCAGAAATGGCGGAACAAGGTGTTGGTTTTGCCACAACATTGTAAGCCCTCAAAGTTACTCTTGGTGGGCGCTGGAGCGCCTGCTGTGAACGATTATATCAAGAATTGTAATTACATGCCATTGTTGAACAGTGGTAGAAAAATTGACCTTTGGTGGTTGTGGTGCTGGTGCCACAACACTATAAGTCCTCACAGTTACTCTGGGTGGGCACAGGAACGGGCCCTCCTGTGAAATATTTTATCAAGAATTGTATTTACATGGCTCAAAAATTGGGCTGCTGGCACTGGTGCTGGTGCCACAACACTGCAACCTCTCCCATATACTCTAGTTGTAGTGCAGGAATGAGCCCTGCTGCAAAGCATTGCATCAAAAATTGTAATTAAACACCCCTGTTAAACAGGGGCTGAAAAATTGGGCTGCTGCCACTGGTGCTGGTGCCACAACACTGCAACCTCTCCCATATACTCTAGTTGTAGTGCAGGAATGAGCCCTGCTGCAAAGCATTGCATCAAAAATTGTAATTGAACGCCCCTGTTAAACAGGGGCTGAAAAATTGGGCTGGTGGCATCACCCAGAACCAAAAATGTTCTTCCAATATATCAGCGGAGGAGGAAGAGGATAGACAATCAACATAACAGGACAGTCACTCAGCATCAGCATAGGCAGTCTTGAAGGGATGTGATATTTCAAAAAAGATTATTCGGTTACATCAGCTTCAGGTGCTTGGTAGCTGTGGGTGATCCAAGACTGGTTCATCTTGATGAAGGTCAGTCGATCAACTGAGTCGGTGGACAGGCGCACCCTGTGATTGGTAACAAAGCCACCAGCAGTACTGAAGGTGCGTTCCGAAAGAGCGCTGGATGCAGGACAGGCCAGTAGCTCAATTGCATACTGTGCAAGCTCTGGCCAGTGATCCATCCTCAAGACCCAGTAGGCCAGAGGATTTTCGGTGGGAAAGGTGTCCAAGTCTGACCTTGCCTCTAGGTATTCCTGCACCATGTAAATCAGACGCTGGCGATGGTTGCTGTAACCGATCATACCTTGGGGCTGCGGACTAAAAAATTGTCTGAACGCATCGGTCAGATGGCCACCTTCTCCACCGCTCCTTCTGACCGATGCCTCAGCAACACGTCCAGGACCAGGAGTTTATAACCTCCCAGTCTCTGGGAATGTGTTGCACAGACCTTTCTGCCAGGCCTCCCGGAGATGTCTCATCCTCTGCTCCCTCTGCGACGGCAAGATAAGGTCGGCAACCATACCCTTGTACCGTGGATCAAGGAGAGTGGCCAGCCAGTAATGGTCCCTCTCCTTGATCTGAAGAATACGAGCATCCTTCCGCAGGCTTTGCAGGATCAGGGAGGCCATGCAGCGTAGGTTAGCTGAGGCATTCGGTCCGGAGTCCTCTGGGTCACTAAGGACAACATGATCCGCAGCTACCTCCTCCCAGCCACGTACAAGTCCACAGGTTTCTTGGGACTGTAAATCATCCCTACAAGACTGCTGCTGATGCTGAGTGCCAGCCTCCACCTCCATGCTGACACAATCATCCTCATCCACCTCCTCCTCATCCTCTTCCTGTGTGATGGGTGGCACAGCAGGAACACTGTCTGGATAAAGGGGGCCTTGAGACGCAAGGAAGTCCTCCTCTTCCTGCCTCTGTTCTGCCTCAAGTGCCCTGTCCATTATTTCATGCAGCGCATGCTCCAAGAGGTGGACAAGAGGTACAGTGTCACTGATGCATGCACTGTCACTGCTCACCATCCTTGTGGCCTCCTCAAACGGTGACAGGACAGTGCATGCATCCCTGATCATGCCCCAATGGCGTGGTGAGAAAAAACCGAGCTCCCCTGACCCTGTCCTGGTTCCGTAGTCACACAGGTACTCATTGATGGCCCTCTGCTGCGTGTGCAGCCGCTGCAGCATGGCCAACGTTGAGTTCCACCTTGGGCATGTCACATATAAGGCGGTTCTTGGGCAGGTTCAACTCCTTTTGGAGCTCAGCCAGCCGAGCACAGGCATTAAATGATCGTCGGAAATGCACACAGACTTTCCTGGCCTGCTTCAAGACATCCTGTAAGCCCAGGTACCTGCCCAAGAACCGCTGCACCACCAGGTTAAGGACGTGAGCCACACAGGGCACATGGGTCAGTTGTCCCTATCGGAGGGCGGAGAGGAGGTTGGTGCCATTGTCGCAAGCCACCATTTCTGGCTTAAGCTGGCGTGGCGTCAACCACCTCTTGGCCTGCCCCTGCAGAGCTGACAAAACATCTGCCCCAGCGTGGCTCCTGTCCCCCAAACAAACCAGCGCAAGCACAGCATGGCATTGTTTTGCCTGCGTACTTGCGTAGCCCCTGGAACGCCTACGGAGCACCTCTGGTTCTGAGGACAGAGCACTGGAAGAGGCCATGGAGGAAGAAGAAGAGGAGGGGGTGGAGGAGAGAGGTGTGTCACAACCAATAGTAGCATTTTGGAGGCGTGGTGGCGGAACAACCTCCAACATTACTGCACCTTGTCCTGCATCCTTCCCAGCTGCCAGAAGAGTGACCCAATGGGCCGTGAAAGACAGGTAACGTCCCTGTCCATGCCTGCTGGACCATAAGTCAGCGGTAATATGCACCTTACCACTGACCGCCCTGTCCAGCGAGGCAAGGACATTGCCTTCCACATGCCGGTAGAGAGCTGGGATCGCCTTCCGTGAGAAAAAGTGGCGTTTTGGGACCAGCAAATGAGGAACCGCACATTGTACAAACTCACGGAAGGGGGCCAAGTCTACCAACAGAAAAGGCAGCAGTTGAAGTGTTTCGCAATTTAGCCAAGCTAGCATTCAACCGCTGGGCATGTGGATGGCTGGGAGTAAACTTCTTTCGACGGTCCAGCAGCTGGGGCAGGGACATTTGTCTGCTATAATCGGACGTGGGTGTACTGCTAGCAGAGTGCCCGGAAGCACTTGGCTGTGACACACCTAATTCTACACCTTCATTTCTCTCAGAGCAGGTTTCAGAGAGGACTGAAGGCCTAGTGGGGTTGGAGATCCCAGCTGATGAGGAGCAAGGAGAGGTCCGCTTTTTTCTTTGTTGTGGGTCTTTGAGGTACGCTTGCCAACGAGCTGCATGGCAGGTCAACATATGTCTGGTCAAGCATGTGGTGCCCAAGCGGCTGATGTTTTGGCCACGCGAGATACGCTTGAGACACATGTTGCAAATAGCAGTTGTACGATCTGATGCACTCGTCTCAAAAAAGGCCCACACCAAAGAACTTTTAGAATAACGTGCAGAGGCAGCGCCTTGCACAGGCGGAGCTCTGCGGTGTGATTCAGTCGGTGTGCTGCCCCTAAGCTGGCCCCTGGAGGGCATCCTGCCTCATTGGACATGTGCCTCCTCCTCCTCCTCCTCTCTCCTACCAGGCACCCACGTGAAGTCAGTGCCCTCATCATCCCCTCCCTCTTCATCGCTGGAGCAAACCTGGCAGTATGCTGCAGCTTGTGGAACATGACTGCCAGATTGCTGTCCTTCTTGAGCATCCCCTCTCTCTGCGCTCACGCTACTGCCTTCCTCTAGCTGAGTATCATCATCAGAGCCTACAAAACAATGGGCATCCTCCTGGAGCATGTACCCAACACTGTGCTCAAAGCATTCAGGAGACTCCTCAGGAGGACGTGATGGGGCTATGGAAGGAGTCACTGATGATGACATTAAGAGGAGGGAAGACGATGCGTTGGCAGCTGCTATGCTAGTACCCTGAGCCTGGGTCAGAGAGTATGAGGAGGATGAAGAGGGCTTGGTCATCCACTATACCAAGTCTTCGGCATGTTGCGGCTCAACATGTCCAGCTGCCGAAAAGAAGGACAAGCGTGTCCCATGGCCACGTGCTGATGATGACGATGCACCGCATCCACGACCAGCACTGTTGTCTCTAGACACAGAGCCTGTGTCAGAACCACGTACCTGACAGGTGAGCCCGAAATAGCATGGGAAGGTCTCCCTTACGGGTCTGGTTCACGGCCCCTGGTAGGATGGACAGGTGGCACGGGAGCGCAGACGGGTATGAGAGCCTGGCGGGTTAGATGCTGGAGAAGAGATCTGATGGCTGGGTTCGGACAGGTAGACAGACTCTCACAGCTAGATGCAGGAGCAGATGCACACAGGAGATGGTGAGCAGGTCCAGCCACAGGCACAGATGACAGCAGGCAGACGGTGCAGAATAGGGATGAGCAAGTTCAAATCCGGATCACAAGCAGGGTAGGCAGCAGGCGGGCAGCGTGGTACAAGGGAGCAGGCAGATGCGAGGTCAATGGCAGGCAGCAGACAGGATAATCCAAGGGACGAGCCGGGTAAACAGGAGGTCAGGAACACAAGCAAAGTCACAGGTAACAGGGCACAGGAAGCTGTAAATCGGACAGCACCGAGCACACTGCGGGGAACACTTAAGTAGGCAGATTGGCGCCAACGCGCACCGACACGCGTACAAGCCCAGTGACACGTCCGCTGCGGGCAACTCTCTGACAGTGCCCCCTTCTCAAGGGCAGCCTCCGGATGCCCATCCCGGCCAATCTATCCAAGTGGGCACTTCTAAAAGCACTGAGCAGTTCCTCCGCATGTAAATTGCTTTCAGGTTCCCAGGAGTTATCTTCCAGACCGTACCCCTTCCACTTGATTAAGTACTGAATTTGGTTACCCCTCTTTCTACAGTCCAGTATCGTTTCCACTTCGAATTCCTCTTCATTATTAACGATTACGGGTTTAGGTGGGCCCGAGTTCCGGCCAGTAAAAGGATTAGGGGTAACAGGTTTTAACAAATATACATGAAAGACTGGATGAATCTTTAGGGAACCGGGTAAGTCCAACTCATAAGTAACATCATTAATTTTCCTCCTGACTGCGAAGGGACCCAAAAACTTAGGACCCAGCTTCCTTGAGGGACAAGCCATCTTCAGATTAGCCGTAGAGAGCCAAACCTGATTGCCCGGTACAAGGATGAGTTCTCCCCGCTTCTTTCTATCAAACATCCTTTTGTTATAATCCTGGGTTTTGGCCATAGCCTCCTGTACCAATTTGTTGTTAGTCAAGAAGAAGTCAATTGTCTCTGAAACTGCAGGAATGGCACACTCAGGAACCGAACAGGGCAAGAAGGATGGATGGTAACCATAATTTGCGAAGAAGCAGAATGCAGTGAGTTGTTATAGGCAAATTCGGCTAGAGGCAGAAGAGAGACCCAGTCGTCTTGTGAAAAGGCAGAGAAACAGCGGAGGTATTGTTCCAAGGTCTGATTAGTTCTCTCCGTCAGCCCATTCGTCTGGGGATGATAGGCAGAAGAAAGTGCCAACTCAATTTCAAGGGAACTGCACAAGGCCTTCCAAAACTTGAAGGTAAATTGGACACCCCGGTCGGATACAATGCTTGAAGGAACTCCATGCAACCTCACCACTTCTTTAATGAACACCTTTGCAGTTTCAAAGGTCGAAGGTGTGCCTTTCATAGGCAGAAAATGGGCCATCTTAGACAGTCTGTCGACCACCACAAAGATGGTAGAGAAATCATCTTCCAAGATCTTTCTGGAACTGGCAAGGGTCTTAGTAGACCCCAGGATCTTGTCCGGCTAGTCTTGCTCCGGGCACAGGTGGTGCAGGACTCTACGTACTTCTTGCAATCACTACTTAGCTGCGGCCACCAGAATGCACGCTGCACCAAGTCCGCCGTCTTCAAAGTGCCAAAGTGATCGGCAAGTTTGTGGTCGTGGCAGGGCTCCAGAACAGCCACCCTCACATCCTCCGGAACCAGAATTTTGTCTCTGTACTGGAACATGCCATCTTGCGACCTTACAACATTCTCAACCGATGGGGACCACCCCACAGAAGCTTGTCTAATCCGGGACAGGAGGTCCGCCTGGAGAAGCAAAAAATTTCCAGCAGGGAGGATGGTATCTGGAAGCAAGGTATCCTGGGAGTTATGAAACATACGGGAGAGAGCATCTGGTTTGATATTCTTGGAACCGGGTCTGTACGTGATGTGGAAGTGGAATCTGGAGAAGAACAGTGCCCACCGCGCCTGCCGTGGTTTCAATCTCTTAGCCGTTCTCAGATACTCCAAATTCTTATGGTCGGTATAGACCAGGATTGGATGTGCAGCACCCTCCAGTAAGTAACGCCACTCCTCCAAAGCTGCCTTTATAGCCAGTAGTTCCCGGTCCCCCACATCGTAGTTTCTCTCTGCTGCGGAGAGCTTACGAGAGTAAAAGGCCACGGGGAAGAGAAGGGCCTTGGCACCTTGTCGCTGGGAGAGCACTGCCCCTACCGCAATTTATGAAGCACCACCTCAAGGACAAAGGGCAGGGCAGGATCCGGGTGCTTTAGGATGGAAGCAGAAGTAAAAAGTTCCTTCAGTTTCTCGAAAGCAACTTGGGCCTTGGGGGACCAACAGAAATGGTTTCCTTGCTTGGTGAGTTCAGTGATGGGGGCGATTATTACAGAGAAGCCCCTAATGGACTTACGGTAAAAATTGTCAAAGCCAATAAAACGCTGGACCCCCTTTTTATCGGTAGGAGCGGGCCAATCCAGAATAGCGGACACCTTCCGAGGATCCATCTTGATACCGTAGACAGAAATAACCAGGCCAAGGAACTGTATGCATTGGAGCTCAAATTTGCACTTTTCCAACTTGGCGTAAAGTCTATGCTCCCTAAGGCGAGTCAACAAATTTCGGACGTGCCTGCGATGGTCAGAGACTGAGGAAGAGAAGACTAGGATGTCATCCAAGTAAACTATAACGTATAAATATAACAGGTCAGGGAAGACGTCGTTTATAAAGTGTTGGAAAGTGGCGGGTGCATTACACAGACCGAAGGGCATAACAAGATATTCAAAGTGCCTGAACCGCGTGCGGAAGGCAGTCTTCCACTCGTCCCCCTCACGAATGCAGATCAAGTAGTAGGCACCACGGAGATCTAACTTGGTGAACACAACAGCGGATCCCAGTCTCTGAAAGAGTTCGGGCACTAAGGGTAGCGGGTAGCGATTTTTGATGGTAATCTTATTTAGCTCCCGATAATCGATACAAGGTCGTAGAGAGTGGTCTTTTTTTTCGACAAAAAAGATGCCGGCCCCAGCTGGGGAAGTAGATGGGCAAATGAAGCCTTTCTTGAGGTTTTCGTCTAAATAGCCCTTTAGAGTTTCCAGCTCTTGCTCGGTTGACGGGAAAATTCTTCCAAAAGGGACCTCGGTTCCAGGTAGAAGCTCTATCGGGCAGTCGTAAGATCTGTGCGTGGGTAAGGTATCTGCTCCTTTCTTGCTAAACACATCCGCAAAATCCCGATAGGGCGCAGGAATTGCTTGAGGTGACTCAGGGTCAGAGTCCAGACTGAGGAGCTGAGTGGACGTGAAAGGGACTTCAAGAAAGCAGTGCTGTTGGCAGTAGCCGGAAAGGAACTCGACCCACCCTGTGGCCCAGTCGATGTTGAGTTTGTGGGCTTGTAGCCAAGGCATTCCCAAGATAATGGGGAAAAGAGGGGAAGAGATGGCGTCCAAGCATAGGATTTCACGGTGGTTAGGACCCATGGTGGTCAGCAAGGGGATGGTTTCCTGGGTGACAGGACCAGAACTTAGGATGGAGCCATCGGCAAGGTGCACCGCCAGGCTTTGGGACTTCGATCGGAGGGGAATGCGTGATTGGCAGCAAATGTCTTGTCAATAAAGCAACTATAGGCTCTGGAATCAATTATCACTGAAACTGGGATATCCTTGTCGGGAAGCTGTAGAATGACAGAGAGAGCAAGGTGAGAAGTAGACTTAGGCAGAGTAGGAGCATGCTTGAAAGGAATCGGAAGAAACTTACGTGTCTTGTTAGGACAAGATCTCACGTAGTGACCTGGTTCTCCACAGTACATACACAGGTTACTGGCTCTTTAGCGTTGCCGTTCCTCCAGAGTGAGGGATGGATGGATGAGACCCAGCTGTATGGGTTCAGGGGGTTCATGTCCCGGAGCCAGAGGAGCTAGGGTGGTCGGCCGAAAAGAGCTGGAAGCACTGGGGACCTTGGGGAGGACCCAAGTAGGCCGAAACTGGCTAGAGGACCTCTCAGAATGACGTTCCCTAAGGCGTCGATCGATTTGGATGGAGAGGTTGATGAGCTCTTCCAGAGACTGAGGGTCACCGACCCATGGCAGTTCGTCTTTGAGTGGATCAGACAAACCCATGCGGAACTGGTAGCGCAGGGCGGCATCATTCCATTCTGTATCAGAACTCCAACGTCTGAAGTCCACCACATAGTCTTCTACCGCCCTGCGCCCCTGCTGTAGGGCATGCAAGGCGGCCTCCGCAGTTGCTCTCAGCTGGGGATCCTCATAGAGCTGGGACATAGTGGCAAAAAAGGTATCCAGACTGTCAACGGAGGGCGACTTCTGCTCTAGGAGGCAATGGGCCCAGGACTGGGGTTCACCAGACAGAAGTGAAATCACGAAGCCCACTTTAGTCACTTCCAGGGAGAAGGTGCGAGGTTGTAAAGCAAAGTAAAGCTCGCAAGCGCTGCGGAAGGACCGGAACCTACTGCGGTCACCAGAGAATCTCTCAGGAGTTGGTACCCTGGGTTCGGGAGGCAGCATTACTACGGAGGATGCTGATGCTGGTCCGGCAGCGGAAACCCCTGGTTGGTGTGCAGGAGACGACAGTACCTGGATTTGGCCTTCCAGTCTGGTGTAGCCTTCTTGCAGACTCTTCACGGCTTGTGTGAGACCCGCCAGGTGTCTGCACAATTCCTCCATGGGGGAGGCTCCCTGACCGGGCTCAGACATGGCTGTCCGATACTGTCAGAACCACGTACCTGACAGGTGAGCCCAAAATAGCAGGGGAAGGTCTCCCTTATGGGTCTGGTTCACGGCCCCTGGTAGGATGGACAGGTGGCACGGGAGCGCAGACAGGTATGAGAGCCTGGCGGGTTAGATGCTGGAGAAGAGATCCGACAGCTGGGTTCGGACAGGTAGACAGACTCTCACAGCTGGATGCAGGAGCAGATGCCCACAGGAGATGGAGAGCAGGTCCAGCCACAGGCACAGATGACAGCAGGCAGACGGTGCAGAATAGGGATGAGCAAGTTCAAGTCCGGATCACAAGCAGGGTAGGCAACAGGCGGGCAGCGTGGTACAAGGGAGCAGGCAGATGCGAAGTCATAGACAGGCCGAGGTCAAGGGCAGGCAGCAGACAGGATAATCCAAGGGACGAGCCGGGTAAACAGGAGGTCAGGAACACAAGCAAAGTCACAGGTAACAGGGCACAGGAAGCTGCAGATCGGACAGCATCGAGCACAACGCGGGGGAACACTTAAGTAGGCCGATTGGCGGCAACGCGCACCGACCCACGCGCGCACACGGGCAAGCCGGAAGCGCACAAGCGCGCGCACGCGTACAAGCTTGCGCACGTGCCCCCGCGCGCCCCCGCTTACGCGCACCAGCGCGCCCGCACAGCCGCGCGCACAGGAGCGCCAGCGCGCCCAGTGACACGTCCGCTACGGGCAACTCTTGCCCTCTTTTATCGGCTCGCACCTGTCTGCCTCTCCTTGCTGGCCTTCCAGACATGGTAATGGCCTGAAGGTAGATAGGAAAACCAGCAATTGGGTAGTGTATATTGTGCTGGAGGCACACACAACACCCACTAACTTCTGCAGATGGCAGATGGCAGATGGCTCAATTAGAGAAGAGCTATGTAGGTGGATTTAGCGGTGTATACTGGGTTCAGGGCACGCAGACAGCATGCACAATCTCCTACAACTGACTGCAAGCTCTATTTAAAAAGAGCAAGATAGCTAGCTATATAGGTGGATATAACGGTGTATACTGTGGTCAGGACACGCAGACAGCACGCACAATCTCCTACAACTGACTGCAAGCTCTATTTAAAAAGGGCAAGGTAGTTAGCTATATAGGTGGATATAGCAGTGTATACTGGGTTCAGGGCACGCAGACCGCACACACAATCTCCTACAACTGACTGCAAGCTCTATTTAAAAAGAGCGAGATAGCTAGCTATATAGGTGGAGATTTTTTTTATTTTTAACTGCTGCCAAAATTACAAAAATTTACAACTCACAATAACATTTACAAAACTTAATTTCTAAACAAAACACAAACTATACTATTACCCATACTTGGTTTACTTAATTGCACCCTTTTTTGAGGGATGTAACTAAGTCAAGAACCTGATCGTCAAGAAGTTTATCCCATTCATTACGATCCTTTTTCTTTTTCTTCCCAATAATTTTACCACCACACTTATGCACAACATTCTTTCCCCCACCAGAACCTTCAATTACTATTCCATCTGTTTGCGACACACCAGACTCAACCTCCCCTTTCTCTCTATTCTCTAACTCGCCCTCTGACATGGATGAGCAGGTGGACTCTACACCCCTATCAGGAAGGCTACGACACGGGGAGGGAGAGGCCGAAACGGAAGGCTTAAGAGGGCTTCTGCTCCGAGAGGAGCTCCCACGTTCCGGCCTCTGCCTAGCCGACCTCCTTAAAACTCTACTTTCCCTCCTTTCTTTAGGACAGGGTGTCACGCCCCCACCAGAAATACCTTTGCTTTTTCTTGGAAGGGGGGCCGGAGCTACCGGTAAACTTTCAGTAGTCCGACACACCTCACCAGCTACACCAGAAACACAAGGAGCTACTTTAGCCCCGACACCAGCCCCCACAGACTCAACCCCTGTATTAGTTTATTCACCACCCCCGCTGTCCTGTCCAGTTCCAGAAGGGGCACCCGCATCCCCTGGCCGACCACCTGAAGTGGCTGTATCCTTGGGTCGACCACCAGATGCAGCTTCACCCCGAAAAGCTTTGGGACATCTACTAAAAGGATGCCCCATCTGGCCACACAGGTTACAGCAAATCAATTCACACACTTCACTCGAATGTCCAAATTTATTGCACTTAATGCACTTCACCACTGTGCAATCAGCACTTAGGTGAGTCGGGCTACCACATTTAAAACACCTCCGGGGCTGCCCTGGATAAAACACCAGGATCCGGTCGCGACCTAAAAACGCACTACCGGGGACATGTGCCACCGTATTACCAACTCTACGCAACCGGATCCTGGTGTTCCATGCCCCAGTCCAGACTCCCCTTTCATCCAATTTCTTATTCAGAGGGCACTGTAATTGACCGTATCTACTCAGCCAAGTCACAATGTCCTCAGGTGGCAGGCTTTCGTTCCTTACGAGAATCGTAAGGTTCTTAACCTCTTCCTGTCGGCTCAGGGGGATAATCCGGAAGTTCTTCCACGGATCGGTCCCCCTAATCAGCCCAAAGGAGGTAATAAAGATTTCCATTATCACCACATTTGTAAAGCTCAGGTCAAAGTCAAGAGAATTCGACGGGTGAATGACCGCAAAAATCTCACTGACCTTGATACCTAAGCCCAAGACCATGTCTACCACTTGCCCTCTAGTAGGGCACTGACCCTCCCCCTCCCACCTTAACTGAACTACGTTACGCCTCTTACGCTCAGGACCACCTGTACCCCGAGACCACGGGCTAGCACCAGAAAACTGGTCAGCCGGGGGAACCCTAAAGTTGCTGGCACCAAATTGGTCATACAAGTGACCCAGGGGCACAGATGATCCCGCCACACTGGCATAAGAGCGCCTTTCCCCCAAAGCATTTAGAAGATTTGCCTCCGGCGTACCCTTCAAGATTGGTTTAGGAGGGGAAATCCCATCCCAGGAGTCCAACCGGGGGGCACGCTCCTCAGCAACCTGTCCTTCACCCCTTACCACCACATTACCTTGCCGGACCCTCTGGGAGCCTTCCATCTGACCACTTAACTGTTGTTCTTGCAAGAGAGCCTCCAGACTGTCTGTTATTCCCACCTCCATGTGGGCCCCACAGGAGTCCACCATTACTTGCCCATGTGCCTGTTGGGAACCTTCTAAACATTTAATATGGCCCATCATAAGGTCACCTTCATCTAATTCTCCCATTGGGCAATCACCCCATGCTGGTGCCTGCCCAAGCTGTAAATTATCAGACATATCCATATTTACATTATTATTGGTATCACAGCTTCCATCTTGCTGGGTTGCTGCGCCGGAAATCCCGGAAGTCCGCGACCGGAAGTTCTCCTCGCGGCTAACCTCCGCTTCCGGCCGTGACGTCACTTCCGGCGCAACCATAGTTACACCCCTACCCTTCCCGCCCTCCGAAACCGCGCAAAAAACTCCCGCCAAACAAACACCAGCTTCCTGTTTGGTAGTCCCACCTCCAATCCCGCGGGAAGACGGCGTTCTACCATCTCCTGGCGCCATTACTTTCTCCCCACCTTTAGCCTTATTGCCAGCCGCCACTGTGTCACTGACAGCAGTAGCTACACCAGCTAGGCTATTACTACCACCCGCACCCACCCCCAGTTCCTTCCCCTTGTCCTGAGCCCGGCCTGCAGCAACGGCAGCCGACAGGACTACTGATGGCATGCCTTGCTTGCAAGCACCGGCCGGATTCATTGGGGGTTTCATAGGTAAGTCCACAAGTTCTTTTTCTGTCTTCTCTGTTAGTCTTTTCAGTTGAATCACAGGGACTTGTTTTGCCCTTTGACTTTGGTTCATTACCGCATCACCGGGACCCACTGTGGCCTGTGGTACAACAGCCCTGCTTGCAGGCTGTGTACCCTTTGGCTCACCGGGACCCTCCGTGGCTTTACTTGAACTGGTAGTCATAGGGCTAGAGTCCATACTTTCCATTACTGCCACCGTCACCGCTTTCTGATCACTCTTTCCCTCTGCTGACAGTCCTTCCTTCAGGGGTTCAGCCGCCTCCCTCTCAGGCTCCATTGTCTGGGATTGACGCAGCTCCCTGCGGCGTCCCACCGCTTGAGACCCTTCTTCACTTGCAGCCTTCATGACTATCTTAATTTTCTCCAAGAAGTCTCTCTCATAAGCTGCATCTTCAATCATTGCTGTCATTAGCTCACCTATTTGGTTGCATTGCTTTTTTAAACTGTCAATTGCGGTCTTGAACTCAGACCTCTTGCCACTTCCAACTTTATCTCTCCGGTTTCTCAGTTCAGATAAAACTCTTATCTTCTCACAAAACATTTTTGAAACTTTAGTCAATAAAGTCTTTACCATGCTTATCCTCTCCACGGCCTTCACCTTGTCCTCTCCTGGCTGAGCTGAGGACCAATCCGGAAAGTCCAACTGGTCCTCCAAAAACAGCCTCTCCTCCTGTGTCAGTTCCTGGAACCTAGGGGCTCCCTGCTTCATCGCCGGCCGAGAAGAAGGCCCAGGGCCTGGGCTAGAAGAAGTCATCACGCTGCACTCCTCCTGGAAGTCTGGGAGCTCACACAGAGCATGCAGACAGCACGCTCAATCTCCTACCACTGACTGCAAGCTCTATTTAAAAAGAGCGAGATAGCTAGCTATATAGGTGGATATAGCGGTGTATACTGTGGTCAGGGCACGCAGACAGCACGCACAATCTCCTACAACTGACTGCAAGCTCTATTTAAAAAGAGCAAGATAGCTAGCTATATAGGTGGATATAGCAGTGTATACTGGGTTCAGGGCACGCAGACAGCACGCACAATCTCCTACAACTGACTGCAAGCTCTATTTAAAAAGAGCAAGATAGCTAGCTATATAGGTGGATATAGCAGTGTATACTGGGTTCAGGGCACGCAGACAGCACGCACAATCTCCTACAACTGACTGCAAGCTCTATTTAAAAAGAGCAAGATAGCTAGCTATATAGGTGGATATAGCAGTGTATACTGGGTTCAGGGCACGCAGACAACACGCACAATCTCCTACAACTGACTGCAAGATCTATTTAAAAAGAGCGAGATAGCTAGCTATATAGGTGGATATAGCGGTGTATACTGCGGTCAGGGAACGCAGACAGCACGCACAATCTCCTACAACTGACTGCAAGCTCTATTTAAAAAGAGCAAGATAGCTAGCTATATAGGTGGATATAGCAGTGTATACTGGGTTCAGGGCACGCAGACAGCACGCACAATCTCCTACAACTGACTGCAAGCTCTATTTAAAAAGAGCAAGATAGATAGCTATATAGGTGGATATAGCGGTGTATACTGGGTTCAGGGCACACAGACAGGACGCACAATCTCCTACAACTGACTGCAAGCTCTATTTAAAAAGAGCAATATAGCTAGCTATATAGGTGGATATAGCGGTGTATACTGCGGTCAGGGCACACAGATAGCATGCACAATCTCCTACAACTGACTGCAAGCTCTATTTAAAAAGCGCAAGATAGCTAGCTATATAGGTGGATATAGCGGTGTATACTGCGGTCAGGGCACGCAGACAACAACCACTACAAAAGAGCAAGAACGCAAAATCGGCCGATAACGAACGGTGTATACTGTGTTGAAGGTACACAGAAAAACCCACTAACTCCTACAGACGCCAACACACTACACAAGGCCGCCACGCTGGCGGCCTTATATAGTGTGGGGCGTGTACTACACAGCCTGAGCTATGATTGGCCACAGGCATCCTGCCTGTGGCCAATCATGGCTCTCCTCACTGCCGGCGCTGTGATTGGCCAAGCATGCGGGGTCACAGTGCATGCGGGGTCACAGTGCATGCTTGGCCAATCATGAGCCAGCAATGCACTGCGATGGCGCAGTGCATTGTGGGCTGTGAGCGCCACACGAATTTGGCGCGAACGGCCCATAACATTCGGAATTCGCCGAACGGGCGAACAGCCGATGTTTGAGTCGAACGTATGTTCAACTCGAACACGAAGCTCATCCCTACTACTTGCTACCACTGACAGGGACAGTCTATGAGATAAGAAAAAAATGTGCATATATTTTGTAGGCTGCCAACATTCCACTAGACATATAGTGTAAATATAACATAAAACAATAATAATATGGAGCTCCAAATGGTGACAAAATATAAAAACTGTGAAATAAAAGTGAATATGATAGAACCAACAATATTGTATAAATAAATATAATATATGAGTGTATAAACAATCTAAAGTTCAAAGTCAATTTTTAAAAGATGAATGAATCAAAAATTCTAAAGAATTCTTGAATGTGCAGCATGAAGATAAATTCTATGCATGGAAAAAGTCTCTCACACTTCTCCTGGGTATATCAAACTTGATCATGTGTGTAAAAAAAAAAAAAATAAGGTTGGCATGCTTACCAGACTTGGTGGAATCGTAAACTGTACAGCATAGGAGTCAAATGAGCATTCTTGAGGTGAAACCTCAATGGGGTTCAGTATATAAGGTCGATAATCTGAGAGTAATCCACTTCTGGTATCAGGAAAGAGGTTCCAACATCAGAAGATGGACTCCATGGTATATAATGATCCACGTCAGAAGTAAAAATTATGATCCATGGAAACTGATATAAAAAACAAAAAAACACACATGGTGTAACACTGTATAGTGGGTTTATAATAAAAACAGAGTAATCAAAGGCAATCAAAAAAGTTCCATAACGTGCTAGTATCCTTCAGTTGTAAAATGTTCAGTAATTCCAGGAGTGTCAGCTGATGCGTTTCGTCCGATTGGACATCATCTGAGGTGTGGGGCTCATGTATAATTACTGCAGTATATATAGATGGCCTTACTAATGAGGAATTGTGTCAGAAATAGCAACTGGGGACACCCGGATGTTCAAATTGCAGGTTTTCCAATATGGAGCTGGCATGCTTTCCACACCAAATCTCATTATGATTTGATAAGAGCCGACAGATGACATAGTGTGGAACCAGCCTCGTTTTGAGTGTCAGTGTGGCAATGAAGTGTCAGTGTACTCACTACGCCTTGCTTTTAACTTGCATTATGATTTGATGAGAGCGTGCATGTGACACAGCGCCGCCTAAGCCTCATCTTGAGAAGCGGTGTGATAACAGGCACACTCTCATCCTCCTGCACATTGAATACAGAGGAGCCCTAAACAAGAATAATAAAGAAAAACTTTAACAGCTATGCACTACAAATCTCCACACATAAAATAAAATGAAATAAGAATAGGGGGAGTGTATGATCACATAGATGAAAACTGTCACATACTCAGTCTACAAGATTACCGAAATCTGTATTATAGGCTCGGAACATATAATAATAAGAACAGGGAATTTGACATACATCATCTACGGCCTTATCAAAATGGTAAAAATCAATGGTTTTGTTACACAAATCTGCATGGGTCAGTACGCGACAACAGAAATAACCTGGTGGTGACAAAATTGCAAGTCAGGAAAAGTGTCAGCAAGACACCCAACATGGATTCCAAATGGAGCTAACTAGAAATCAATAAGGATCATTCTGACTAGATACCACATGAAGTGCATTCAGTCAGCATGGAGTGGGCACATCAAGAATTGTTAATAAATGCATTGATGTCCCACTCCACGTTCATACCATACGGAAAATACAATGCCTTGAAAAAGTATTCCATATTTTGTCATGTTACAACCAAAAAACGTAAATGTATTTTTATTGGGATTTTATGTGATAGACCAACACAAAGTGACACATGATTGTGAAGTGGAATGAAAATGATAAACAGTTTTCAATTTTTTTTACAAGTAAATATCTGAAAAGTGTGGCTTGCATTTGTATTCATCCCCCCTTTACTCTGATACCCCTAACTAATATATAGTAGAACCAATTGCTTTCAGAAGTCACCTAATTAATAAATAGAGTCTACCTGTGTGTAATTTAATCTCAGTATAAATACAGCTGTTCTGTGAAGCCCTGAGAGGTTTGTTAGAGAACCCTAGTGAACAATTAGCATCATAAAGTCCAAGGATCACATCAAACAGGTCAGGAATAAAGTTGTAAAGAAGTTTAAAGCAGGGTTAGGTTATAGAAAATGATCCCAAGCTTTGAACATCTCATGGAGCACTGTTTAATCCATCATCTGAAAATGGAAAGAGTATGGCACAACTGCAACCCTACCGAGATGTGGCCATCTACCTTAACTGACAGGCTGAACAAGGGGAGCGTTAATCAAAGAAGCAATCAAGAGGCCCGTGGTAACTCTGGAGAAGCTGCAGAGATCCACAGCTCAGGTGGGAGAATCTGTCCACAGGACAACTATTATGCCGCGTACACACGACCAGACTTATGTCCGACAGACTTCCGAAGGAGTTCTGCCGGAGTTCTGCCGGAGTTCTGACAGAGTTCTGACGGACTTTCCGAATGAGCGGACTTGGCCACACATAATCACACCAAACTCCGACGGATTTGAACGTGATGATGTACGACTCGACTCGAATAAGGAAGTTCATAGCCAGTAGCCAATAGCTGCCCTAGCGTCAGTTTTAGCCCGTCTGAATAGCATACACACGAACGAATTTTTCGGTAGGAACTGGGTCCGGCAGAGTTCTGGTGGAAAAATTTGAAGCATGTTCCATTTCTAAAGTCTGTCAGACTTTTTCGAATCAAAAGTCCGTTGCAGCCCACACACGATCGAATAGTCTGACGGAATCATTCAGTCAGACTTTGGATGTTGAAAAGTCCGCTCGTGTGTACGGGGCTTTAGTCTTGCACTCCACAAATCTGGCCTTAATAGAAGAGTGCAAGAAGAAAGCCATTATTGAAAGAGAGCCCTAGAAAGTCCTGTTTGCAATTTGTGAGAAACATTGTGGGGGACACAGCAAACGTGGAAAAAGGTGCTCTGGTAAGATGAGACCAAAATTTAACATTTTGGCCTAAAAACAAACACTATGTGTGGCGGAAAACTAACACTGCACATCACCCTGAACACACCATCCCCACCGTTAAACATGGTGGTGACATTATCAGGTTGTGGGGATGCTTTTCTTCAGCAGGGACAGGGAAGCTGGTCAGAGTTGATGGGAAGATGGATGGAGCTAAATACAGGGCAATCTTATGCCACGTACACACGACTGGACCTTTTGACAGACTAGGTCCGACAGTCTTTCCGACAGACTTTGCAGAGGAGGTCCAACGGACTTTCAAACAAACAGACTTGCCCACACACGATCACTCCAAAAGTCCGCCCGTTTTGAACGTGTGAATGAATGAAACAAACGGTATACTTAGCACACTGATATTTGAGTCCAGAAATAGGAATATGAAACATTGCTTTGAAGTGGTGTACAATTGTCTGTTTGTGAAAAGATCCAAGTTGAAGACATGATTCAAATGACCTTTTAACCAAACTGCAAAACTTACCTTTCTTGGCCAAGTTTCACAAATGGAGACACTTCAAGTATCCCCTGGAGCCCCTGTGTTGGTTACCCTGAAAAATGTTCTCTGGTGTCCCACACTAGGGCTCCTGAGTCCAGATGTGTAAACAGCTGCTGTGTCCTCTCCTTACATTACACAAGTTTTAAAATCATTCTAATTTCAAAGACATCTACAGAACAATATCCTAAACTTTTTTTAATAAGACAAATTATCAAGACCAAAATGTAGGTATAACCCTGTACCAGCTAAATACATCATATTTATTGACAAACGAACAATATTTACAAACATGGTATGCATTGGTAAACAAACGATATTTACGAACGATCATACAACAGTAAATGAAAAGCACATGGAGCAGCATGCAAGTTAATTAGCATAATAAGAACACCTTCTTGATTTTTCGATACTGATTCAGCTCCCTCATTTTAAGGTCGGACCAGCGCTTTCTCAATTGGTCTTTAGACCATCGTACCCCAAATTTCTGCTCCAGAGTGGTCACAACTGAGGACATTATTTGGTCCTTCCGCAAATGGGGGATGGATGTACGGACCATTTTTGCCATCATAGTCCTCCCTCCTCAAGATGTCCACCATCTCCACCATTTCTTCAAAGGCCATGTTGGTGGCTAGTTCCTGATAATTTCTCCACAATCTTTATCTATATACTCCCACTGCACACCAAATAGAGAAGGGGCGGGGAAAATTTGTCATAAAGAACGTCACTTCTGGAGTTTGTGGCAGACATTAAGTTTGTTGAAAATAAGATCTTGTGGAATATGTAGAGGCGGGAGCACAATAAGATACAGAACTCCCTCTGATCAGGAGCAGCAGCAGATGAGGTTTATGTCCCCAAACTTAGTTTTCTGGATGACCAGACTGAAGCGAGGGAATCGCTTTCAACCCTTCCCTCCACCCCAGCAGAGGTCTACCAGGAAGAACCAGGCCCTTTCATCCTTGAGGAAGTGGATGCGCCCAGCTGGAGCCAGGTATAATATTTTTTGGAAATATTGATTGCCCTAATATTAATCATGTTAACTAAAATGTTTGAATTGCTTACAAATCAATGATTTTATCCCAAAAATGAAGTATACATATCACTAGACAGTAGTGGCCAAAAATGTTGGTGAAATGATGGTGCAGCTAGAAAAACGCAGGGGTCAGAATGATACCCTTTTCTATTTCTTAACATTCAATTTGCAAGTCATGAGCTGAAAATTGCATGTGATTGATGAAGCAAAAAATACTATGTCCCTTTTTATATACACAAGATGAGCTCAGTCAGGTGCCTCCCCTCCGCCTTCCCACCAAAAGGCCTAGTAACGTGACAAGGACAGAGGAGGCATCACTTCCCCTCATTCAGGAAGCCAGCCAATTCCTGTGTAACCCCTCAATGCTGAAGAGGCCTAAGGTATCTATTTGGCCACCAGGTTGGTTGGAATTGGAGAAGGGCCAACGCCTCCTCTGTGAGAGGATTTTTTTCTGAGGCCCTTCAGAAGGGGTTGAGGGGCCAGCTCACTGAAACCAGCCATATCTATGATCAAGCCCCTACTCCTCCTACTGCTCCTGCCACAAGTCTACCACCAGAGGCACAGCCTCCAAGAAGGCTGCAGAGAAATATGGAGGGAAGGCTGCAGGGCAGCGTGGAGCGAAGACTGCACGGAAGAGTCTAAAGTGATTGCCTGGCTTCAGTCTGGTCTGACAGAAGACGCAGGCTGTTGTAGTACCACAGCCTGGGGACATAGATATCATCTACCTCTGTTCCTGATCTCTGGGAGTCCTGCACCAGATTGTACTCCCTATTATATGGACTCTGCAAGATCCCAGTTTTGTTTTCGACTGACTTGATGTGTGCCCTGGGGGACAAAAGGCATCACAAATTCCAAAAGTGTCTCTAGTGTTGCCTTCCTCTTTATTTTGTTAACCAGAATAAATGGATATTTTATTTTCAATACATACTTTCATATGTGTTTTTTATTCAAAAAGGACAGTTTGTTTGTGAGTAGGCAGGTACATGTCAAAAAGACTATGGGGGTTATTTACGAAAGGTCAATTCATTTAGCACTACAAGTGCAAACTACAAGTGCAAAGTGCACTTGATATAGCACTGCAAGTGCACTTGGAAGTGCAGTCGCTGTAAATCTGAGGGGAAGATCTTAAATGAGGGGAAGTTCTGCTGATTTTATCATCCAATCATGTGCAAGCTAAAATGCTGTTTTTTTAGTTTCCTTGCATGTGCCCCTCGGATCCACAGCGACTGCACTTCCAAGTGCTCTTTCAGTGCACTTTGTACTTCGTAAATAACCCCCTTTTGTCAAATTTACAAGGGACACCAACCTCATTAACCACTTGAGATCCGCGCTATAGTCAAATGACGGCTACAGCGCGGATCTCGAATGCTGGGACTATGTCTATTGACGTCGTCCCCTTTAATGGCTCCCCGCGCGCTCCCGGGAGCACGCATCGAGGAAAATCTGTGTTGGCCGTGTGCCCTGGACACAGCCAATCACAGCGGCCGTTTACAGCGCGATCGCCGCCTCCAATGGTTGATGATCTCAAATGTAAACAAATGAGATCATCTCCCATTGCCGAATCTGTCTCCTCACACAGAGACAGCGTGTGAGGAGAGAGATTCTGTGAGTTGAGATAAAAAGTGTTTTTTGTGCCATCTGTGCCCGTCAGTGCCCATCTGTACCCCGCCAGTGCCCATCTCTATCCCACCAGTGCCCATCTCTACCCCACCAGTGCCCATCTCTACCCCGCCAGTGCCCACCTGTACCCACCTGTGCCCACCTGTGCCCACCTGTGGCCACCTGTGCCCACCTGTGGCCACCTGTGCCCACCTGTGCGCACCTGTGCGCACCTGTGCAATCTGTGCATCATCTGTGCACCATCTGTGCAACGTCAGTGCCCATCTGTGCACCGCCAGTGCCCGCCAGTGCCCACCAGTGCCAATCGGTGCCCATCTGTACCAATCGGTGCCCATCTGTACCATCTGGGCCACCTCAGCAGTGCCCATCTGTGCCGCCTCAGCAGTGCCCATCTGTGCCGCCTCAGTGCCCATCTGTGCCACCTCAGCAGTGCCCATCTGCGCCGCCTCAGCAGTGCCCATCTGTGCCCATCTGCTGCCTCATCAGTGCACATCTGTGCAATAAATCTGCACATCTGTGCAATAAATCAGTGCACAACTGTGTCAACCCATCAGTGCCCATCTGTCACCTTAGCAGTGCCCATCTGTGCCGACTCAGCAGTGCCCATCTGTGCCGACTCAGCAGTGCCCATCTGTGCTGCCTCAGCAGTGCCCATCTGTGCCCATCTGCTGCCTCATCAGTGCACTTCTGTGCAATAAATCTGCACATCTGTGCAATAAATCAGTGCACATCTGTGCCAACCCATCAGTGCCCATTTGTGCCGCCTCAACAGCGCCCATCTGTGCCACCTCAAAAGCGCCCATCTGTGCCACCTCAAAAGCACCCATCTGTGCCACCTAAACAGTGCACATCTGTACAATCAGTGCACATCTGTGCCGACTCATCAGTGCACATCTGTGCCGACTCATCAGTGCACATCTGTGGCGACTCATCAGTGCCCATCTGTGCCACCTCTGTGCTGCTTCAACAGTACACATCTGTGCCACCTCATCAGTGCACATCTGTGCCATCAATCAGTGCACATCAGTGCCACCTCATCAGTGCAACGAGTCTTTTCCGCCGAGGAGGCGTACAAAATTCTTTCCATGGCCGACGAGAGCAACGGGGAGCTCTCCTCTTCAGATTCTCTTTCAGATTCGGATTCTGAAGCCGACATAAATTATGAGCCAGTCCTCAGCAGTGAAACACTGACTGAATCCGAGGAGGAAGATATCCGGCCCATCAAACGAAGGCGTTATAGTGAGGCAGTGCTGTCCACCAGTACTGAAGTGCCGTCCACCAGCACCGCAGTGCCGTCCACCAGCACCGCAGTGCCCCGGCAAGAAAGGCCAAGTACCAGTGGGGTGTCATCTCAGTCCCAAAGGGTTAGGAGCCATGCCGGCCTTCCCTATGCCCTTCAGAACCCCTTGTGGCTTCCTCCTAATTCAGGAGAGGCCAATGTTCCCCCTTTCACTGCCCAGCCAGGAGTCCAGGTGGACACGGAGAATTTTACCCCAATAGATTTTTTTAATTAAATTTTTATGGAGGATATGTTGTCGTCAATTGTGGCCCAGTGCAACCTGTATGCACAACAATTTATTTTGAAAAATCTGACATCTTATTATGCCCGTCCCTACGAATGGAGAGACCTAACGGTGGAGGAGTTCAATGTTTTTTTAGGCCTCACATTTAACATGGGACGCAACAAAAAAAATCAATTGCGTACCTATTGGTCAACCCACCCCCTCCACCACACACCGCTCTTCTCCGCGGTAATGCCCAGAACCAGGTATCAGATGATCATGAGGTTCTTACATTTCAGCGACAATACCCAGTGCCTTCCACGAAATGACCCAAATTACGTCAGGCTTTACAAAATTCGACCAATACTTCATTATTTTTTATAAACATTCCCCAAATTGTTTACCCCGGACCAACACATATGTGTGGATGAGTCCCTTATTAAATTTAGTGGTAGGCTTAAAATGAAGCAATTTATGCCCAGCAAAAGGGCCCGCTATGGGGTGAAGATCTACAAATTATGCGACCGAGCCACAGGGTACACGTATTCATTCATAGTCAACGAAGGGAAGGACACCCAGCTGCAGCCCCCTAATTGTCCGGACTACTTGGGAAGTTTTCACTGCCCTTATTTTCCCAAACGGCCCACCAGAAAATATCCGATCAGACGTTATTAGTCGACTCTCCGAGCGCCACTTTCCCGATAAAATCCCTCCCAAACCAACAGGCCAAAGACGTAAAAAAAGATGTAAGGTGTGTACCAGAGCAGGAGTCGGAAGAGACACATCTTATTATTGTGCACAATGTCCTTCCCAACCAGGCCTCTGCATAGGCGACTGTTTTTGGCGTTACCATACTTCAATACATTTTTAGTGAAGTATGGTAAACATAATCCTCAGTTCCTGCCTCCATACACCTTCACACCCCTTATGCCACTGCCTGCTCTGTAACTGACCCTGGCTTGTTATTTGACCACTCTTATGCCTGCCGATTCTGTAAATACCGCTGCCTGATCTGGAACTGACCCTGGACTGTTATTCGACCATGCTTCTGCCTAACGATTCTGTACATACCTCTGCCTGATCTGGAACTGACCCTGGACTGTTATTCCACCATGCTTCTGCCTAACGACTCTGTACATACCTCTGCCTGATCTGGAACTGACCTTGGACTGTTTGACCACGATATTTGCCTGCCTCTTGGACTGATCTTGTATTCTGCAACTGGACTAGTGGGATTCAACACGGGGTCTCACATATGTGAGGGGCTCCAGTATAGTTTTTCTGGATGAAGAAAACAATTTTCTTTGTTTTCTTATTCCTAGATTAGGGTCTGGAGACTCGGAGGCTTAAAAGAGATTTGGGAGGGAGAAGCCTCTACCCCTATCCCCATTCTGTTCTGAATGAGGCTCTACTTCTGTCTGCTGCCTGTAGGACTTACTGCCGTCATGCCGCACTGACCACACCACATGGACCTGCCTACTACCAGGACCAATATTTTTGGCACTGCTGACAATATCTCTGCACTGACCCTGGACTGTATATGGACAGTATCCCTGCCTGCTGCCTGAAAAATTGTGTTCGCTGTTGCTGACCAAGTCCCTGCCTGCTGCCTGGACCAGTGATATCCTCCTGTGGACAACTGCGCTTCTAAAACCACAGGTAATCTTTTCTTTACCCTTTGCTCAGCATAATGTATTTGGGGGTGTAATTCTTGGTATGTGCAGGCTATGTGTCCCTGAAACGCCGACGGTGTTCCTTGCATGTTGCGCCTCTGTATGTGGCCAGGCTGTGTAAACGTCTCACACATGTGGTATTGCCATACTCAGGAGGAGTAGTAGAATGGGATCATTTTCTGGACGTTTCCATTGCCCTGGTGTTCCAGGGCCTTCAAAACTGTAATAGGTGGTTGAGAAATGAAATGTGTAATTTATGCTCCTAGAATGCCTGAAGGTGCTACTTCAAAATTAGGCCTCTGTATGTGGTCAAGCTGTGTAAAAGTCTCACACATGTGGTATCGTTATACTCAGGAGGAGTAGGAAAATGTATTTTGGGGTGCCATTTTTGCTATGTAAATGCTATGTGTTGGAAATATCTTATAAACGGACAACTTTGTGTAAAAAAAAATGCGTTTTCATTTTTTTCCACATTTCCAAAAACTTCTGGAAAAAAATGAACCATTGAAAAGACTCATTATGCCTCATAGATTATACGTTGGGGTGTTAGCTTTCCAAAATGGGGTCATTTTCTGGACGTTTCTATTGCCCTGGTGTTCCAGGGCCTTCAAAACTGTAATAGGTGGTTGAGAAATGAAATGTGTAATTTATGCTCCTAGAATGCCTGAAGGTGCTACTTCAAAATTAGGCCTCTGTATGTGGTCAGGCTGTGTAAAAGTCTCACACATGTGGTATCGTTATACTCAGGAGGAGTAGGAGTATGTATTTTGGGGTGTTATTTGTGGTATGCACATTCTGTGTGGGAGAAATAAGCTATTACAATGAAAATTTTGTGGGGAAAAAAAAAAATAATCTTAATTTTGCAAAGAATTGTGGGAAAAAAATTACAACTTAAAATAACTCACCATGCCTCTTACTAAATACATTGGAATTGAAACCCTAACTGGCTTGTTAGGGTCTCAAGAATGGAGATAGGCCTTAGTACATCAGATGTGATCTTTTTTTTGCAAATCTTTATGATTTGCACCATAGCTTGTAGACTCTATAAATTTCACACAGATCATATAATATGCAATAATTTGGGTTATTTCTACCAAAGATGTGTAGTAGTATAAATTGTGGCCAAAATTTATGAAGAAAAATTGCTAATTTGCAACATTTTATCACAGAAACGAAGAAAAATTCATTTTTTTTCAAAATTTTTGTTTTTTTTTCATTTATAGCGCAGAAAATAAAAAACAGAGAGGTGATCAAATACCACCAAAAGAAAGCTCTATTGATATGAAGAAAAGGACAAAAAAATAATTTGGTTACAGTGTTGCATGACTGAGTAATTGTCATTCAAAGTATGAGAGCACTGAAAGCTGAAAATTGGTCTGGGCATGAGGGGGGTTTAAGTGCCCAGTAAGCAAGTGGTTAAGGATCAAAAATACAAGATAATAATGTTATTGTGGTAACTTTAAACTCAAAAAAAAAAAAATGGAAATATTTATTAATATATAGAATTTTTTATATAAAATAATTGTAAAATAAATATTGATGAAATATAAAATGATAAAAGATGAGTTTAAAAAATAATTGGAAACATTATTTATGGAGATCGGGCTTTTAAAAACTAGAATATTAGTCATGAGATGAGGATAAATAATGAAGAAAATGGGATTTTTATATACAGCTTACCTGTAAAATCCTTTTCTTGAGAGTACATCACGGGACACAGGAGCTTCATTACATAGTGGGTTATATAGGCACCTCTGGTGATTGGACACTGGTTGACCCCAATTAAGGAGAATTCCTCCCCTATATAACCCCTCCCATCTGGGAGGCACCTCAGTTTTGTAGCAAAGCAATAAGAAACTACGTAAAACCCAAGAGGGGCGGGAGCTCTGTGTCCCGTGATGTACTCTCAAGAAAAGGATTTTACAGGTAAGCTGTATATAAAAATCCCATTTTCTTGATCATACATCACGGGACACAGGAGCTTCATTACATAGTGGGATGTCCCATAGCAATGCTCAGATTGAGGGGAGGGAGACACAGATCATAAATATAGACCGCCAGGGACCGGAGGACCTAAACTGCAGCCTGCAGTACACTGCGCCTGAAGGCGATATCCTCTTGCCCTCTGACATCCACCTGATAGAATCTGGTGAATGTGTGGACTGATGACCAAGTCACAGCCTTACAGATCTGAGCCAGGGAGGCCTGGTGATGCACTGCCCAAGAAGCACTAACAGCCCTAGTAGAGTGCGCCTTCACCCGAAAAGGAGGAATCTTCCCCTTTAAACCATAGGCCTGAGAAATAACTTGTCTGATCCACCTTGAGAGAGTGGATTTTGACGCCGCCTGGCCCTTTCTAGGGCCTTCCGGCAGAATAAATAAGCAATCAGTTTTCCTTATCTGAGTAGTTGCCTGAAGATAAATACTGATTGCTCTAACCACATCCAAAGTGTGTAAAGATTCTTCTTCTGTGGACTGAGGGTCCGGAAAAGAGGATGGTAGGATTACATCCTGATTCAAATGGAAACCCGAAACCACCTTAGGTAGAAAGGACCTGTTGGGATGCATGACCACCCGGTCCTTATGGATAATTAAATACGGCTCCTTGCTGGAAAGAGCTGCCAACTCTGATACTCTTCTAGCCGTAGATATGGCTACCAAGAAGACCAGCTTTTTAGTCAGGAGAACTAAAGAAGCCAGATGCAAAGGTTCAAATGGTTGCCCCTGTAAGGCCGAGAGAACCAAATTCAGATCCCATGGGCATACCGGAGGTTTGGCTGGCGGTTTTGTCCGCATAGCCCCCTGGATAAAAGCCCGTACTAGGGAATGTGATGCAAGCGGCTTTTGAAAAAATACTGACAGGGCCGAAATCTGCACCTTGATAGTGCTTATGGCCAGATTCATTTCTAGGCCTGACTGGAGAAAGGCCAAGATTCTGTTAATGACATACTTTCTAGGATGCCATTTTCTGAGTTCACACCAGGAAACATATGTCCTCCAGACCTTGTAATAAATAAGCCTGGAGGCCGGCTTTCTGGCATTGACCAGAGTAGAAAGGACTGGCCCCGAAAGGCCACGGTCTCTCAGAATGTGGGTCTCAGCAGCCAAACCGTCAAATTCAGACTGCGTAAAGCAGGATGGTAGATTGGACCCTGTGAGAGCAGATCTGGCCAGAGAGGGAGGGTCCATGGCCTGCCTACTGCCAACTTCATGATTTCCGCGTACCATGGTCGCCTGGGCCAAGCCGAGGCCACCAAAAGGACCGACTTTGTCTCCCTCTTGACTCTTCCCAGGAACCGCGACAGAAGCGGGCTCGGGGGGAAGGCATAGATCAGATTGTACTGATCCCAGGGAACTGTCAGAGCATCTGACCCCTGAGCAAGTGCGTCTCTTGTCCTTGACACAAACTTGTCCAGTTTCCTGTTGAACCTGGATGCAAACAGATCTATGTCCGGAGTACCCCACTTGTGACATATGTTCTGAAACACGTCGGGGTGCAGAGCCCATTCTCCTGGGCACAACTGCTGGCGGCTGAGAAAATCCGCCTGCCAATTTTCCACTCCTGGAATGAAGACTGCAGAAAGACACGGAACATGCTTTTCTGCCCAGACAAGTATGCGATTCACCTCTTTTTGGGCCACCAGACTTCTGGTACCGCCCTGGTGATTGATATAAGCCACTGCTGTGGCATTGTCGGACTGAACCCGAACCGGGAAACCTCGCAGCCTGTAAGACCACTCTATGAGCGCCCTGTAAACTGCCCGGATCTCCAAGATATTTATGGGCAGTAGTTTCTCGGTCGCAGACCATTTCCCCTGCGAGCATGTTTCCTCCAATACAGCTCCCCAGCCTGTCAGGCTGGCATCTGTTGTGATAATCTTCCATGGAAGAGGAAGAAAAGTTTTGCCCTTCAGCAAATTCTTGGTTTGTAACCACCAGACAAGACTCTTGCGTGTCCCTGGGGATAGACGCATAGGAAGATCCAAGGAATGGGGCTTCCTGTTCCAAGCCGCAAGGATGCATCTTTGCAGAGGCCTTGAGTGGAACTGGGCGAATGGGACGGCCTCGAAGGAGGCGACCATTTTCCCTAACAGTCTCATGCACAACCGAATGGGGGAAGATCTTCTGCCCAGAATCATGCGCACCAGATCCCCAATGGCCAAGGCTTTTAGCCTTGGAAGAAACACCCTGCCCTGAGCGGTGTCGATGATCATACCCAGGTATTCCAACCTGGTGGCCGGTTGTAGGGACGACTTTTCTAGGTTTATGATCCAACCTAGGCGTTCTAGGTGTTCTAGCGTTTTGGTGACGCTGTGACTTAGAAACGCTGCTGTTTTCTCCATGAGAAGCAAGTCGTCTAGATAAGCCATGACGGCTATGCCCTGAGCTCTTAGGTTTGCTAAGAGAGGGTCCAGAATCTTTGTGAAGACTCGAGGGGCCGTAGCAAGCCCGAACGGCAAGGCCACAAATTGAAAATGGCGCCGCTCTACCGCGAACCTTAGAAATTTTTGGTGTGCGGAAAAAATTGGCACATGGAGATATGCATCCTTGATATCTATTGATGCCATGAATTCTCCCCCTTGCAGGGAGGAGACCACAGTGCAGATTGACTGCATTCGGAAGGACCAGATGTGTAAAAACCGGTTCAGATCCTTCAGATCCAGGATAGGTCTGACACTTCCATTTGGTTTTGGAACGGTGAAGAGATTTGAGTAAAACCCCGAACCCTGTTCTTTCGGGTTCACTTCTACTATCACCCCCTGGGATAGTAACTGATCTAAGGCCAGAAATAGCGTTTTTTGCTTTACTGGATCCCTGGGGATCCTTGACCTTAGGAAACGAGAAGGTGGAATCTCCTGAAACTCTAGCTTGTAGCCCAGAGATACTGAAGAGATCACCCACTTGTCCTGGATCTCTTCCCGCCAGGCTCCTGCAAACTGCAGGAGCCTTCCCCCCACTCTGCCGAGCGGGGGCGCCCCTTCACAAGGAAGCTTTTGGGCTCTGCTTGGCAGGCTTTCGCCCCCAAGTCTTTTTCTGCCCCTGGGCTCGGCCTTGAGCCTTTCTAGTAGAGGAGGACTGAGAAGGCCGTCGCCACTGCTTAGAGCTAGATGCTTCGGGAGAGAGAGCACGCCTGAATGAAGGACGCTTGCTCCTTTTGACTGGAAGGAGAGTAGATTTACCCCCTGAAATATTTTGGACGAATTTATCTAATTCTTCTCCAAACAAACGTTCCCCTTTAAACGGGAACCCAATCAAATGCTTCTTGCATGACAGCTCAGCTGCCCAATTCTTTAGCCATAGGGCCCTTCGCATGTGAACCAACATGAGAGACAAACGTGATGCTTGTTGGACGGAATCCAAAATCGCATCAATTATGAAACACAGAATGTGAGGCAATTCTGCATAATTTTCTACTTCCTCACTGGGAAGGAGCCCAAGCATCTGCTTAACCTGTTCCTTGAGGAACTGACACAACCCCACGGCTGCGACTGTAGGTTGCACCACAGTGCCAGCCATGGAAAAGGAGGCTTTTAATAAGGTTTCCAGCTTTTTATCAGTTGGATCCTTGAATACCTGCGCATTATCCAATGGACAAGTCAGGTTTTTATTCACACAAGAAACAGCCACATCGACAGATGGGACCCCCCACTTCTTGGTGAAACTTTCCTCCACAGGATAATGCATAGAAAACCTTTTAGGAGGAGCAAACAGTTTATCGGGATGTCCCCAATCCTCATACATCAATTCATCCATTAAGGGATGAATTGGGAAGGAATAGGCAGTCTGTGGGGCTTTCCTGACTCCCAGGGAAGAAACAGAGGATGTAGCGACTTCAGCAGCAGGCATTCTGAATGTGGTACGCACCAATTCAGTATAATACTGCACCTGCTTTCTGAGTGCCTGGGAGGAGGGGACTATCTCCTCTTTCTCTGACTCATCCGACTGCTCATGATCCCTATCCCAAGATAGGGATCCCTCCTCATTTTCAGAAGAATCATCTGAGAGAGGGATTTCAGCAGAGGGAGGGGATCTACCCCTTTTCCTGCTATCTTTCAGGGAAGCAGAAATAAAATTCATGATTCTCCCTTCAAAACCCTCCAATGTAGCCCTAAGGGAGTCCTCAGTGTCATAAACCGGGGCTGCGACATTAGGAGAGGCTGCAAAACCTGACAGGGGCACTGACTCGTCTTGAGAGGCTGGCTCCAGTCTTGCAGGGGGGGATGGTAACTTACAGGCACTTTTGGAACCCCTGGACCTAGGCGGTGATTTACCAGTGCCTTTGCTACCTCCCCCTGAGACCCTCTTACGAGGAGACATAGTCCTAAGCTACAAAGTAGAGGTACTAGTACAAGTGCAATCACTGTTGTGCTTAAAGTCTCACAATAATATATATGCTTAAACTGCACAACCTGATGCTGAGTAGGTGTCTAAGGTTTGCCTGGATCCAATCCCCACGGATGCTTACTGCCCACAGCTCCTGTGTCTCCAATTACAGCCCCCTGACGCTCTGGGCTTTTTAAAATTGCCGCCTGGCGCCTGCGCAGTACAGCGCCGTGCACACTGACGTGCACGGCTCGCAACCACACCCCCCCTCCTCCATTAGGCCGGGAACGCGCCCGGCGCGCGTGCACGAGGACCGCGGGATCCAGGGGGGGGAGGAGAACCCAAACGGAGCTGTGTGGGACCCCCGAACTACGTGGGACCCCTGTTTACCTTGTTGTGGCAGGGACTGCAATGGAGACGTGAGTCAGCTGGAGAACCAGGCTTCACTGAGCGTGTGTATTGAAAGGCATGTAAGTATGCATCAGGCTGCTCTTACTCCCTCTAGTGGTGGAAACCAGGTAAGACATACAACTACTCATAATGAAGAAATCCATTCATATATTTATATATACAGGATTAACTTCCCTTACCTGTCCTCGCCGCAGGACAAAGCAAATGAATGTTTCCTGAGTGGCTCTGTCATGAGTAATGCGCAGTTTCACTGACGTGTGACGGACTGGGGTTTATATGGTCACAAAACAGACACCCCAAAGCAAAGTACATATTCATTTTTTTTTATATTTCTAAACATCTCCCTTCTATTCTATTAAAAACCAGTAGATGGCAGAGAAGGTACACAAACAGAGTCTATATAAGGCCACACACCATGTGACTGGAAATTAAACTACTTCCAGCCATAAAGTCAGTGGTCATATCTCATGCTGTTTGTGTGATTCTTTGCAGGTATGTACTCTAAATTGTTCCTAATCTGTATTAACCTGTGATAGAAAGATTCCTAAACATCTTGAGCAGATGCAGAAAAAGTCTCAGCAGATTTTATGCTATAGTTTTGCTGTAATTAGAAGTTTAGAACAGCATGTGTCAGAAACAAGTGAAAAGTGCATAAGAACATGAAAATACTGCATTAGTCAGAACAAATGTCTATGATAAACACTAAACCGTTCTAAATAGGTATATTTAAACCTGATTTATTGAAAATGGCATAGATTTATAGAAGCACATGTTTTCTGTTATTTAATATAGAAAAAAACCTATTGTATGTAAAGCTTATGTATTGCATCATACAGACATGCAATGTGCACCATCTAGTGGTTAAAAAAGAGTACTACCATGAAAATATTTGTATTAAAGCAATGTATTGCTAGTATGATTATTGCACACTTAAAGTGTACCAGAGAGATAAAGATAATTATCTATAACACTGAATAACAGGGATATATATGTTATTAAATTTAGTAATGTTCATTGTTATAACTACGTTTTAAAATACTTTAGTTAAAATCGGTATAATATATATTGTTAATGGTTATAAACATGTGACTATAAAAATGTAAAAGATGTATTGTTATGTAAAAATTAAACTACTTCCAGCCATAAAGTCAGTGGTCATATCTCATGCTGTTTGTGTGATTCTTTGCAGTCCACGCCAAGCTGATCACCTTATCTCATCGCGTCTACAATCATCGGCTCTCTTAATTCACATTTTGAGGCCGGTAACATTTTGGGGGCTCGTGTGCCGGGATTCGTTGTGTTACCAGTGAGAAGGAAGCGCGAGACAAGCGTGAGCCTGCTACAGAGCTACAAGGAGAGTCGTGAGTGTCGTCTGCCTTGTGAGTGCAAGTCTTCAGATTGCAACAGGGATGGCGTCTCCTCGTCGTGCGCTGATGTGGGATATCCGGAAACAAATTCATCTGCTTAATGAAGAACAGCTGCATAGCCTCGCTATTGCGCTGGAAGATGAAAGAGACGTGGAAGTTCCATCAGTGACTGGTACCAACGAAATGGAACTTGTTGAATTTATTGAAGACTACTTGAGAAGTGATCAGCTGGAAAAGTTGGAAGATCAAGGTATGTCTTACCTACTCATCATCCAAGACAAGATCAATGAACTAAAACTTAACAAGGAAAGTACACCAACTGTGGACATTGCAACCGCTGCAAAAAAAATAAGTAGTGGAACTGCAAGGACTGAACAGGTATCGGAGGTGGTGAGATTAACTGATGTTGTTGCTTTATTGCCACGTAGAGAATTTAAAATGCATGGTGGTGTAATTTCAGATCATGGTTCGGACATGAGTTACAGTAGCGTGTGCAGACAAATTGACGAGGGTCTAACAGAAAAATTCCCTGAATCTGAAATTATACGCACAGTGTTGAGAATAATCAAACCTGGTAATTTTAAAGATATGTTGACTGACAAAGATGGTCTTACTGTTGCTGAATTGAAAAGGTTTTTGAAGTCACATATAAGAGAACGAAGTGGTAATGAGTTATTTCAGGACCTTAGCAATGCTGCCCAGCAAGAAAGAGAAACAGCACAACAATTTGTTTATAGGCTAGTGGGGTTAAAACAAAAAGTTCTGTCTACATCACAACATGATAGGCGAGAGCTTAGCTATGACAAAAGACTGGTGCAAGGCATATTCCTTCATACACTGTATCAGGGACTAAATGAGAAAAATTCTAATGTTAGACGAGATATCAAGCCTTATGTGTCTGATTTGACAGTAACGGATGACTTTATCATAGAGCAAGTCACCAGATCAGTTGATGAGGAAACAGAAAGGCAGAGACGCTTAAACAGTGCACCTAAACATAAACCTATTACTGTTCATTCATCACAGACACCAGGGAATAGCGAAAAAGACACCTTCCAAAAGGGAGTTGAGGGAGATGTTAAAGCAAATCACACTGCATTAATGGAACTAACAACACAGGTCTCTGCTCTCACAAAGAACCTGGAAAAGATGATGAAGCTAACTCCTATTGTTGGAAACCAAATGACTAAGTCACTAACCAATGTTCAAGTTCCAGATACAACTCACTGCAAGCCCAGGTGTGATGATTGCATTAAACGAGAGAGTCAGAACTGCTACCATTGTTTCTACTGTGGTTGGACAGGACACAGAGCGGTTGATTGCTTGAAGAAAAGAAGGCAGTCGGGAAACGACAGATGGTCACTGGGAAAGGGACAACCAGTGACCACCTCAAATGATCTGTCCCATGCTAAGGTAAACAGGGTATTCACCCCCTGGTCAACTAGAACACTCCCAAAAGAGAATGGATTCTCCAAACAACACGTAGCACAATTAATTGGAGGAAAATGCCTACTGTCATGTCGGATGAATGGTGTACCGGTTGACATGTTGATGGATACAGGAGCTCAGGTCAGCATTGTCAGGAAGGCATGGTTAGAAAAGTTTCTACCCAGTGTCTCCATTAGGCACATACAAGATTTACTTTGTGATGACAACTTATCCATTACAGCTGCAAATGGTTCTATCATTCCATTCATCGGGTGGATTGAAGTCTGCCTGGAATTCGAAAGTAGTGGACATGGAAACTCAGCCATTTATGTGCCAATGCTGGTGAGTGACTGCTGTAATGACAATCCAATTCTTGGGTTTAATGTTATCGAAGAATTGATCAGAGAAAACCGTGACCGACCAAACAGCACCCAAAACCTGACTATCTTGCTGAGTGAAGCTATGAAAGTAAGACAGAGTGTAGCGAATAACATTGTCAATGCTGTCAGTCAAGCAACTGACCCAGGAGAAATATTCGATAGTCGTATGGTCAAAGTGGGGAAGAAGGGACTCCAGATTAAAGGAGGCGAGCTCTGTGAAGTCAAATGCAGAATTAGAGCGTGGCCGAAAGGAGGAATCATGTCATTTGAACCACTTCCCGAATATCCAGTTGAGGAAGGACTTGAACTATTTCCTTCAGTGGTAGATGTGCCAGATGGGTTCTCTAAACTGGTGAAGATACCTATACTGAACCGTGCTCAACATGACATCTACCTTCCACCCAGAACAGTATTGGGTACCATTTCTCCAGCAGCTGAGATTCTACCATTGTCTCCAAACAAAGACGATGGAAAGGGAATTGACCAGAAGAAAAGGGTGTTTCATGTAAACCAGTTGAATCAAGTGGACACTGGAAATCAGCTACCCACTAACTAATCTGCTAAGTGGCACCCACCTGTCAATTTGGAAGATCTCTCAGAAGAAGAACAGGAGATAGCGAGACAAATGTTATATGATGAATCAGATGTCTTTGCTCGAGATGAGGGAGACATAGGATGCATCCCTAACCTGAAACTGAGGATAAATCTGAAAGATGAAACTCCTGTCCAGAAACGCTACAATTCGATACCGAAACCCCTATACAAAGAAGTGAAAGAATATATCCAAAACCTTCTTGACCGAGGTTGGGTAACAAAATCTTCTTCCGCATACTCATCACCAGTTGTTTGTGTTCGAAAGAAGGACAGTAGCCTACGACTATGTGTTGACTTTAGGGAGTTAAACCGAAAGACTATCCCAGATAGACATCCACTACCCAGAATACAAGATCTGCTGGATAGCTTAGGAGGATTTACGTGGTTCTCAATCCTGGACCAGGGTAGTGCGTATCATCAAGGCTTTGTGCATGAAGACTCCAGACATCTGACGGCTTTCAGCACCCCCTGGGGACTCCTGGAGTGGAACCGTATTCCATTTGGATTAACGAATGCCCCAGCAGCTTTTCAGAGATGCATGGAGAATGTATTAGAGGGCATCAGAGACAAATGTTGTTCTCCATACTTGGATGACGTACTTTGCTACTCCAAAACTTTTCAGGAGCATGTCAATGATATTAGGCAAGTGCTTAGTCGAATGCGTGAGCATGGTATCAAACTTAGACCGAAGAAGTGTGAATTTTTTAAACGACAGATTCGATACCTTGGACGAATGGTGTCAGAAGAAGGCATAAAAATTGACCCAAAAGATCTTGAAGCGGTATTACATTTGAAAAGGAAAGAACCAAAAACAGTGGGAAGAGTCAGATCTTTGTTAGGATTCCTGAGCTACTACAGGTCCTTCATTCAAGATTTCTCTCGACTTGCTAAACCACTGTATGAACTTTTGCAGAACACTGAGAAAGAATCTGCTACATCCATCCCCAAAAACAATCGGAGGGAATCTACAAAGAAAAACGGGAACAAAGCACAAGTGCCATCTAAAACACTGATTCAATGGACACCCAAACATCAAGCTGTAGTATCCAGACTGGTGGACATGCTAACCAATCCACCAATTCTAGCATACCCTGATTTTGATTTACCCTTCGTCTTACACACTGATGCTTCCAATGAAGGCCTAGGTGCTGTACTATACCAACGACAAGGAGAAAAACTTTGTGTTATTGGGTTTGGCTCCAGAACATTGACTCCAGCAGAGCGCAATTACCATCTTCACTCTGGTAAACTTGAGTTTTTAGCTCTCAAGTGGGCAGTCTGTGACAAATTCAGAGATTACTTGTACTACGCTCCAACATTCACCGTTTACACAGACAACAACCCATTGACATATGTATTGAGTACTGCCAGACTGAATGCTGTGGGTCATCGCTGGGTTGGCGAGTTGGCTGATTTCCACTTCGATATCAAGTACAGGCCAGGTAAACAGAATGCAGACGCAGATACACTGTCACGATTTCCGGTGGAACTCACGAAGAATCTGAGTGAGTACACAGAGCTTGTACCATCTGAGGTTGTGTCAGCTATGTGGCAAGGGAGCAAAGCTGTTGACGAAGAAGAGGCATTATGGGTGGCTTCATTGACTCTTCACTCAGAAAGTGATGTGGCCGAAGAATTGCTGAAAGGACAGACAATCTGCCCAATGACTCAGGAGAATATCAGACCATTACAACAAGACGATACCAACATTAGAGAAGTGGTCTGGCTTAAGGAGAATGACTGGATTCCAAACCACAAAGAAAAGGAGAGTATGACCAGCAAAACAAGACGTTTGATACATGAATGGAATAAACTCAGAGTCGATGAAGGAATCCTCTACCGACACTCTGGAACCCGAAAACAGCTAGTTCTACCAGAAAAGTTAAAACCATTGGTCTTAAGAAATCTTCATGATGACATGGGTCACATTGGTACTGAGAAGGTAACCCACCTAGCACGTGAACGATTTTACTGGCCATTTATGCAAAAAGACATTGATGAATATGTGCTGAAGAAGTGCAGCTGCATCAAACAAAAGCGTCCAAATATCACCGAAAGAGCACCTATGGGTTCGATTACTACCAGTTCACCTTTGGAGTTAGTATCCATTGATTATCTTCACTTGGAGAAAAGCAAAGGAGGATATGAGTATATACTTGTAATAGTTGACCATTTCACACGCTTTGCACAAGCGTATCCAACTAAGAACAAATCTGGAAAAACGGCGGCAGAAAAGATCTTTCAAGATTTCATACCACGTTTTGGCTATCCAGAGAAACTCCACCATGACCAAGGAAGAGAATTTGAAAACAACTTATTTCAGACATTGCAACGATTGGCAGGGATTTCTCATTCAAGAACTACTCCATACCATCCACAGGGTAACCCAGTGGAGAGACTGAACCGTACTTTGTTACAGATGCTTCGCACCTTAGAGGAAGAGAAAAAGTCAGATTGGAAAGAACATCTTCCACATATGGTTCATGCATACAATTGCACCAGGCATGAAGCCACAGGATACTCGCCATTCTTTCTATTGTATGGAAGATCTCCTCGTTTGCCAATTGACTTAATGCTCAACCTAAATTTGGAAAAGGAATCAGAAAGTCAACCAATATTTACTCAGAAATGGGCATCTAGAATGCAAGAAGCTTACAAAATCGCATCCGAGAATAGCAAAAAATCATCTGCTAAAGGGAAGAAGTACTATGACAAACAGATAAAAGGAGCACCTCTTCAACCGGGTGATCGGGTCTTAGTACGAAATCTCTCTGAAAGAGGAGGACCTGGTAAACTTCGTTCATACTGGGAAGAATCAGTACACAAAGTGGTAGAAAGAATCAAAGATGGGCCTGTGTACAAAATTCAGCCCGAAAGTGGTAAAAAGACTATTCGAGTACTGCACAGAAATCTTTTACTACCAGTAAATGACCTACCAATTGAAGGACACATTCCAAGAGTACCGATGAAACAAAGACAATCAAGTAACAGAAAGGATACCAGAATGGATGTGGACCAGGAGGAGGAATGTTCAGATGAAGAAAGATGGTATTATCCTTATATACCAGAGACTACAGAAAGTCATGATTGTGTTGTGTCTCAACCAAACTCTCAAAACGTACAGAAAATCCCATTAAGAGTTTCTGCTGAAGAGTTCTATCCTACAACTACCACACCCAATCTTGAACAAGAACAAAATGATGGAACAGTTGTTGGCGACCAAATCTGGGCTACAGATATGGTGGGACTAGACACTGCAGAATTACCCTCATTAAGTCAAAACTTACCTGTGAACCAAGATATGCAAATGGAGAATGATGTTGATGGAGAAGACTCAACTCCTGTCAGAAGATCTACCAGACAAGCTAAGCCTAAAGAGATCTTTACATATGACACACTAGGTCAGCCAAGATACATACCAAGTCAGATTCACACCATACAAACTCCTACAATGCTAGCTACTCCCAGGACATGCCAGGTAGTTAACGTAGCTCCTTGGTGGAAACAAGTACCTATTTGGGTTACTTAAATCACTAAATAGTGTTCAGATACCAATTGAGTTTAATGTCGGGAGCCATTAACTGAAGGAGGGGAGAGTGTGACGGACTGGGGTTTATATGGTCACAAAACAGACACCCCAAAGCAAAGTACATATTCATTTTTTTTTATATTTCTAAACATCTCCCTTCTATTCTATTAAAAACCAGTAGATGGCAGAGAAGGTACACAAACAGAGTCTATATATAAGGCCACACACCATGTGACTGGAAATTAAACTACTTCCAGCCATAAAGTCAGTGGTCATATCTCATGCTGTTTGTGTGATTCTTTGCAGGTATGTACTCTAAATTGTTCCTAATCTGTATTAACCTGTGATAGAAAGATTCCTAAACATCTTGAGCAGATGCAGAAAAAGTCTCAGCAGATTTTATGCTATAGTTTTGCTGTAATTAGAAGTTTAGAACAGCATGTGTCAGAAACAAGTGAAAAGTGCATAAGAACATGAAAATACTGCATTAGTCAGAACAAATGTCTATGATAAACACTAAACCGTTCTAAATAGGTATATTTAAACCTGATTTATTGAAAATGGCATAGATTTATAGAAGCACATGTTTTCTGTTATTTAATATAGAAAAAAACCTATTGTATGTAAAGCTTATGTATTGCATCATACAGACATGCAATGTGCACCATCTAGTGGTTAAAAAAGAGTACTACCATGAAAATATTTGTATTAAAGCAATGTATTGCTAGTATGATTATTGCACACTTAAAGTGTACCAGAGAGATAAAGATAATTATCTATAACACTGAATAACAGGGATATATATGTTATTCAATTTAGTAATGTTCATTGTTATAACTACGTTTTAAAATACTTTAGTTAAAATCGGTATAATATATATTGTTAATGGTTATAAACATGTGACTATAAAAATGTAAAAGATGTATTGTTATGTAAAAATTAAACTACTTCCAGCCATAAAGTCAGTGGTCATATCTCATGCTGTTTGTGTGATTCTTTGCAGTCCACGCCAAGCTGATCACCTTATCTCATCGCGTCTACAATCATCGGCTCTCTTAATTCACATTTTGAGGCCGGTAACAGACGCAGTTTAATGAAAGCAGGATAACTAAAGCTGGATGAAGATACAATAAGAACTCTGCTCCACTCTGCAAGATCGCAAGCAAACCAGCATTTGACATTATTTTGTATCATGTCAGATTCCCACTCTATCCACTGACATGCTCCTCATTCTCTTCCTTCTCACATCAGTGTCTTCTATCCTCAAACTATCCTTACTCTATCCCTCCTCTCTACCCTGCAGCATGCACATATCACCCTCACTCCTACCCTCTCCCTACTATGGCACTCATCATCTCCTGCATTTGCTTCACCCACATGCTGGCATAAACACCAGGGTCACTAGCCACGTGCTCTCATACACATCACACTCCCATCTTGCCTTCCTCACCCTCCTCCTTCTCCTAGTCTCAGGTGACATTTCTCCTAATCCTGGTCCACCATTTTCAAACTGCAAGCCACATCTCCAATACCCCTCCCTCTCTGGCAACCACTTAATTTTGTTTCTATCCCCCTGCTTCCTCAAAGCAGCCCACCTATCTCATGCGCCCATTGTAATGCCTGCTACATCTGTAACAAGCTAACATCTGCACATGACCCCTTCATCTCTCATGGCTTTAACATACTCGCCATAACTGAAACCTGGGTTCAAAATTTGGACTCATCTTTCCCTGCTGCCCTCCCCCATGGTGGCCTCCATTGGACTCACTCCCCCAGACCCAATGGACAGAAAGGAGGTGGAGTTGGATTCCTTATATCCCCACAAAGTACCTTCCAAGTCCTTCCTATCCCTCCCTCTCTTTCCCTCTCTTCTTTTGAGATGCACTGTATTCATCTGTTTTCTCCTATTTCTCTGAGGATTGCAGCAATTTATCGGCCTCCTGGACCGGTGTAGCGCTTTCTTAATGACTTTGCTGCCTGGCTACCCTACTTTCTCTCCTCTGAAATACCCACTATCATTCTTGGTGACTTTAACATTCCTGTCAATGTTAACAGCCCAACTACAGCTAAACTTCTCGACTTAACCTCATCTTTTGACCTAACACAATGGACACATACTTCCACTCACTCCAATGATAATACCCTTGACCTTGTATTCTCCCATCTCTGCAACCCTGGCAACCTCACTAGCACCCTCTTTCCTCTCTCTGATCACAACCTCATTAGTTTCACTATATCCTTGCCTCCAACCACCTATCCCTCCACACAACAAACAATTACTTGTAGGAACCTTCACCACCTTAACCCTTCTTTTCTCTATTCTGCTACTGACCACCTATATGACATAATCTCTTCCACCTCTGTCTACAACAGTTCGCTCTCATCATCACTAGACGCACTTGCTGTCAGGAAAGGCTGGCTGGGGACAGTGGTCCGTCACCTGTCTGTGCGCGCCTGCGGGTGCCTGGTGCGCACGTTCGCGTGTGCGCGCGCGCGCGCACGGTTACCGGCGCCAGGCGGGCTATTTAAACCCAGTTCTCCCTTCTGATCTTGTTGCTTGATCTACAGCGTTCCTGAGACTATTACCTGAATCTGATCTGTTTGTGTATTGACCCGGCCTGACCTGCGACCTTCCCTGCCTTCTGCCTGCCTCTGACCTCCGGCTTGTCTACGACTCTGCACCTGTCTCATCCTCTGGTCCATCCGTGCTCATCCGTTACTGACCCGGCCTGTTCCACGTTCCTGTCTCTGCCTGCTGCATCTGTTCCTGTACTGACTGTCTGGTTTGACCCGGCTTGCCTGACTCTTCTGTGTGCCTGCCCCTGAGTGATCCACCTGTTCCTGTTGGTCTCCTGCTGTCTACTGGTTCCTGTCTGCTGTCACTGGGGCCTGCTTGTCCAGCTACAGTTCCTGAAGTCAGCCTGATCCATCCACCGGCTGTTGATCCTGCCAGGCACTCGTGCTACCTCTGACTCCCGTGCCTCCTGTCACCATCATCAGGCGCCGTGAGTCGGGGACGCAAGAGAGGTCTCCTTCTGCATTCTGGGCTCACCACTAGGTACGTGACACTTGCTCCTCTAACCACACGCAGAATCAGGCCCCGACCGTTACAACCCTGGCAAACTGACAACACTAAATATCTCAAGAGACATTGTCGCTCTCTTGAAAGACTGTGGCGTAAAACCAAATGCCTGCAAGACTTCACCCTATATAAATCTGCCCTTCTAAAATACAATTCCTGCCTCCATGCTGCCAAACAAGCCTACTTTGTTTCTCTTATTAATACTTTGTCATCCAGTCCCCGTCGGCTCTTCTCAACTTTTAACTTTACTTCGTCCCCCACCCCCTCTACCCACTAACTCACTCACTGCCCAAGAGGTTGCCAATCACTTCAAAGACAAGATTGATGCAATTTGTGAGGACATCTCCACTGTGAGTACATCTTCCCCACCCAACATACCTTGCCTAACAGCACATTCAACACTCTCCTCTTTTAAATTGGCTACTACTGAAGAGGTTTCAAAACCTTTCTCAGATGCCCATCTAACCAATTGTCCCTTGGATCCTGTTCCCTCACCTCTTATTCTATCCTATGCTCCCTCGCTCACATCTTCAATTTCTCCCTCTCTAGTGGAATCTTCCCCTCCCCTCTAAAACGTGCACAGATCACTCCCATACTTAAAAAACCCTCACTGGACCCCACCAATCTAAACAACTTAAGACCCATCTCATTGCTCCCATTCACCTCTAAACTTCTATAACGCTTAGTCTACAACCATCTTAGTTCCTACCTCAGTGAAAATAACCTTCCTGACCCATTAGGCCACGTACACACGGGCGGACTGTTCGCCAAACTTTGTTCGTCAAACAGTTTGAGCGGACAGTCCGCTCAAAATTAGCATGGACGGACTTGACCACACACGACGAACGAACAGTCCGCTGAAACTTGCGCGATGACGTGAACGGCACGTACGACGGGACGAAAAATACGACGTCCAATACACTGCAATGCAACCTTCGCCGTGTAAATTCTTTCTGAGCATGCGCGGGACTTAGTTTGTCGAACAAGCCTACACACGGGCGGACTGTCCGCTCAAACTAAGTTTCAGCGGACAGTCTTACGGAAATTCCGAAAAACTTTGTTCGTCAGACTGTCCGCTGAAACTGTCCGCTGAAGCCCACACACGAGCGGACTGTCCGCCGAAACACTGTTCAGCGGACAAAGTTGGGCGAACAGTCCGCCCGTGTGTACGCGGCCTTACAGTCTGGCTTTCACTCACAGCACTCCACAGACACTGCCTTACTAAAACTCACTAACGATTTACTAACTGCTAAAACCAACAGCCAATACTCCATACTCCTACTACTTGATCTCTCTGCGGCCTCTGATACTGTTGACCACCCGCTTCTTCTCAATAAACTACATTCCCTTGGCCTCCAAGATTCTGCTCTATCCTGGTTCTTTGCCTATCTATCACAGCACTCCTTCAGTGTCACCTACAACTCTGTCTCCTCCTCTCCATTGCCCCTTTCTGTGGGGGTCCCCCAAAACTCTTCTTGGAGCCCTTCTCTTCTCTACCTACACCCCCTCCCTCGGTCACTTGATAACCATCCACAGCTTCCAATACCACTTATACGCCAATGACATCCAAATCTATCTGTCTACTCCTCACCTCACTCCTTCTGTCTCCTCTCGCATTACTAAGTTACTAACTGACATATCAGCATGGATTTCTCACCACTTCCTTAAACGGAATCTCTCTAAAAACGGAATCTCTCTAAAAACTAAGCTATTAATATTCCCCCCTGCACATGCCCCCTCCATGACTTTTCCATCAAAATCAACAATGCAACCATCAGGCCCTCCCCTCATGCCAGGGTACTAGATGTAATCTTAGACTCTGACTTGTCATTTCAGTCCAAACATTGTCAAAAGTTTGTAGAATTCACCTCCAACCTCCGTAACATCTATAACATTCGCCCCTTTTTAACAAATGAAACCATCAAGCTCCTCATTCAATCCCTTGTTATCTCTCACCTTGACTATTGCACCTGTGACCGATCTTTATCGCAAGCCCAGTTCAGGGAATACTATTCTAGCTCACATCCTGCTCCACTGATTAGGAACATACCCTACGCACAATGCTTGTGCCTGCTTATTTGTTGTGCCACAGAAGAGCTCTGGTGTTATGGCTATGTTCTCTCAGTTTGATGCATTACCTTGGACTCACTAGCCCCACCTGCTGCCAGCTGTGGACAATCTACAATCAAAGCAGCCCATAAATAGCAGCACTTCCTATCTATTAGTGCCCATTTGTGTGTACTAGCTCCCTGGGTGTTGTGACTGCTTTGTGACTCTGAATACCGTATATGAACTTCTGCCTGAATTCCTGACTACTCTCTAGCCTGCTGACTTTGTAATTCACCGCCAGCTTGTGTATGACCTTTGCCTGCCTGACCACTCTCTGGATTTTGAATGTGTACCGCTTTGCCAGATTCTATAACGCTTAGTCTACAACCATCTTAGTTCCTACCTCAGTGAAAATAACCTTCCTGACCCATTACAGTCTGGCTTTCACTCACAGCACTCCACAGAAACTGCCTTACTAAAACTCACTAACGATTTACTAACTGCTAAAACCAACAGCCAATACTCCATACTCCTACTACTTGATCTCTCTGTGGCCTCTGATCCTGTTGACCACCCGCTTCTTCTCAATAAACTACATTCCCTTGGCCTCAAGATTCTGCTCTATCCTGGTTCTTTGCCTATCTATCACAGCACTCCTTCAGTGTCACCTACAACTCTGTCTCCTCCTCTCCATTGCCCCTTTCTGTGGGGGTCCCCCAAAACTCTTCTTGGAGTCCTTCTCTTCTCTATCTACACCCCCTCCCTCGGTCACTTGATAACCATCCACAGCTTCCAATACCACTTATACGCCAATGACATCCAAATCTATCTGTCTACTCCTCACCTCACTCCTTCTGTCTCCTCTCGCATTACTAAGTTACTAACTGACATATCAGCATGGATTTCTCAACACTTCCTTAAACGGAATCTCTCTAAAAACGGAATCTCTCTAAAAACTGAGCTATTAATATTCCCCCCTGCACATGCCCCCTCCATGACTTTTCCATCAAAATCAACAATGCAACCATCAGGCCCTCCCCTCACGCCAGGGTACTAGATGTAATCCTAGACTCTGACTTGTCATTTCAGTCCAAACATTGTCAAAAGTTTGTAGAATTCACCTCCAACCTCCGTAACATCTATAACATTCACCCGTTTTTAACAAATGAAACCATCAAGCTCCTCATTCAATCCCTTGTTATCTCTCACCTTGACTATTGCACCTGTGACCGATCTTTATCGCAAGCCCAGTTCAGGGAATACTATTCGAGCTCACATCCTGCTCCACTGATTAGGAACATACCCTACGCACAATGCTTGTGCCTGCTTATTTGTTGTGCCACAGAAGAGCTCTGGTGTTATGGCTATGTTCTCTCAGTTTGATACATTACCTTGGACTCACTAGCCCCACCTGCTGCCAGCTGTGGACAATCTACAATCAAAGCAGCCCATAAATAGCAACACTTCCTATCTATTAGTGCCCATTTGTGTGTACTAGCTCCCTGGGTGTTGTGACTGCTTTGTGACTCTGAATACCGTATATGAACTTCTGCCTGAATTCCTGACTACTCTCTAGCCTGCTGACTTTGTAATTCACCGCCAGCTTGTGTATGACCTTTGCCTGCCTGACCACTCTCTGGATTTTGAATGTGTACCGCTTTGCCAGATTTGTTGCCAACCTGGTCTGCCTGACTACATTTTTGCCTGAATCCCCAGCACATAAGCTCCACTTCAGACACTACCTATCACAGGTACCTTACATTACAAATGGGCCACAATGGCAGTGGACCCTGCTGAGATTGTTAAGGCGATTTCACGTCAGGGACAATTGATTGGAGCTCATGAAAAGCATCTTTCTTCCCTGGATGCCAAGTTAGATGAACTTTGCACTATGATTAAATCTTGCTTGCCTGGTACTTCTGCAATGGTCCAGACTCCTGCTCCAATCCATCCTACCTCTTCTGTACCACCGAAATTTCCCCTGCCTGAAAAATTTGGTGGTGATACTGAGGACTGCAGAGGCTTTTTAAATGTTTTCCGTTTGCATTTCTGTAACAACCCTGGGACTTTTAATACTTTGTCTGCCAAAGTGACTTTTGTAATATTCTTTTTAAAGGGGAAGGCTCTGGCCTGGGTCCCTCCTTACCTGGGACGCAATGATCCTGTGCTGCAAGACGCTGACAAATTTCTGGCTTCTCTCCAGACTGTATTTGGCAAGCCAGATAGTGCTTCTGCAGGTGAGTACTCACTTTTGGACATACAACAAGTACCAGATCTGTGGCACAATATGCTATTGAGTTCCGTACCCTGGCTGCTCAGAGTAATTGGGACTGAAGGGCTTTACATGCAGCCTTCTGAAAAGATCTTAAAGATCGCATCAAGGACAAATTGGTCTATAAGGATTCCCCAGAAGACCTTGAGAAATTCATAGAGCTGTGTGGATGTCCGGTATCATGAAAGGTGCCAAGAGAGACTTAGAACTCGCAAGTTTCCTAGGCGATTTTACCGTTTGGCCCTTAACTGCCAAGCACCACCTCAGCCAGAACCTGAAATCTCAGTTGAACTCCAGGCACCTGTGGAACCCATGGAAGTAAGCCATCTCCACTGAACTGAGTCAGAGAAACAAAGAAGGCACACATTGGGCTTATACCTGTACTGTGGACTTAAAGGACATTTGTTATCTGTCTGCCCTTCCTGTCCAGTAAAAGGCAGGGTCTAACCAGTGTTGGAGGAGCTGGGTTGGACCTTACAGTTACCATTCCCGCAATCATCCATTTACCCTCTAAACTTGTCTCCTGTGAGGCTTTTGTGGATTCTGGAGCTGCTGGCATATTCTTGGACTACACTTTTGCTAAAGAAAATAACATCCCATTTGTTCCAAAGTCTATACCCCAGAACATCACCAGCCTGAATGGACAACCCTTGAGAGATGGAATTGTAAAATTTGAGACTACGACAATCACCCTTCGGGTACGCATACTCCACAAAGAGGAAGCTGATTTGTCTTTTATTGATTCTCCACTTCTGCCCGTTATCCTTGCTTACCCATGGTTACAACAACATAACCCTTCTTTTGATTGGGAAAATGGAGAACTAACCTCTTGGGGGTCGTTCTGTCATCTAAACTGTTTTTCTCAACCTAAAATACTTTCTGGTTATCTGTTGGCTTCATGGCCATCCCACCTACCTTGCCTCATGAATTACATGAGTTTGCAGAAGTATTTTGCAAGCAAAAGGCAGAGGTTTTACCTCCACATCATTCTTTTGACTCCACAATTAATTTGATTCCTGGAGAACCTCTTTCCAAAGGAAGGACCTATCCCCTGTCTTTGCCTGAACAAAAATCCATGGAGGAATTTGTAAAAGACAACTTGGAAAGAAGTATTATCGGACCCACGTCTTCTCCAGTAGGGGCAGGTTTTTTCTTTGTTAAAAAAAGATGGGGGTTTTCGACCATGCATAGACTATCGAGGGTTAAATCAAATCACCGTAAAAGACTCCTACCCTTTGCCTCTCATTCTTGAACTGTTTGATGTACTTAAGGGAGCCGTTATCTTCTCTAAGCTGGACCTACTAGGGGCTTATAATCTGATTCGAATCAAAGACGGGGATGAGTGGAAGACAGCATTCAACACTCATAATGGACATTTTGAATATCTGGTTATGCCATTTAGGTTGTGTAATGCCCCTGCTGTCTTCCAATGTTTCATGAATTACATTTTTCACAATTTCAGCAAGTTTTGTGATCATTTACTTGGATGACAATTTTTTCCAAGACTCATCTAGAGCACATCTCACATGAAAAGCAAGTATTACGACCGAGAAAAAAACATCTTTACGCGAAGATTGAGAAATGCAGTTTCCATCAAAGCCGTATTCCTTTCCTTGGATACATTATAAGTGCTGTCGGTTTCCAAATGGACCCTCAAAAACTTTCCGCTGTCTTGCAATGGCCCCAACTGACCACTTTAACCACTTTCAGACCGGACCATTTTGCTGGTAAATGACCAGAGGTCTTTTTACACTTTGGCACTGCGCTGCTTTAACTGGTAATTGCGCGGTCATGCAATGTTGTACCCAAACGAAATTTGCGTCCTTTTCTTCCCACAAATAGAGCTTTCTTTTAAAGGTATTTGACTGACTCTGCGATTTTTATTTTTTGCGATATAAACGTAAAAAGACCGCAAATTTTGAAAAAAAATTATATTTTCTACTTTTTGTTATTAGAAAAATCCAATAAACTCAATTTTAGTCATACATTTAGGCCAAAATGCATTCAGCCACATGTCTTTGGTAAAAAAAAGTCAATAATTGTATATTTATTGGTTTGCGCAAAAGTTGTCACATCTACAAACTAAGGTACATTTTCTGGAATTTACGCAGCTTTTAGTTTATGACTGCCTATCTCATTTCTTGAGGTGCTAAAATGGCAGGGCAGTACAAAACCCCCCCAAATGACCCCATTTTGGAAAGTAGACACCCTAAGGAAATTGATAAGAGGCATGTTGAGCCCATTGAATATTTTATTTTTTTGCCGCAAGCGATTGAATAATGACAAAAAAAAAATTTTTTTTTTTTTTACACAAAGTTGTCACTAAATGATATATTGCTCACACATGCCATGGTTATATGTGGAATTGTACCCCAAAATACATTCTGCTGCTTCTCCTGAGTACGGGGATACCACATGTGGTCGACTTTTTGGAAGCCTAGCCGCGTACGGGGCCCCGAAAGCCAAGCACCGCCTTCAGGATTTCTAAGGGCATACATATGTCATTTTACTCCTCACTACCTATCACAGTTTTGAAGGCCATAAAATGCCAAGATGGCACAAAACCCCCACAAATGACCCCATTTTCGAAAGTAGACACCCCAAGCTATTTGCTGAGAGGCATGTTGAGTCCATGGAATATTTTATATTTTGCCACAAGTTGCGGGAAAATTACAAACTTTATAAATTTTTCACAAAGTTGTCACTAAATGATATATTGCTCACACATGCTATGGGCATATGTGAAATTACACCCCAAAATAAATTCTGCTGCTTCTCCTGAGTACGGGGATACCACATATGTGGGACTTTTTGGGAGCCTAGCCGCGTACGGGGCCCCGAAAACCAAGCACCGCCTTCAGGCTTTCTAAGGGCGTAAATTTTTAATTTCACGCCTCACTACCTATTACAGTTTTGAAGGCCATAAAATGCCAAGATGGCACAAAACCCCCCCAAATGACCCCATTTTAGAAAGTAGACACCCCAAGCTATTTGCTGAGAGGCATGTTGAGTCCATGGAATATTTTATATTTTGCCGCAAGTTGCGGGAAAATTACAAACTTTTTATTTTTTATTTATTTTTTTCACAAAGTTGTCACTAAATGATATATTGCTCACGCATGCCATGGGCATATGTGAAATGACACCCCAAAATAAATTCTGCTGCTTCTCCTGAGTACGGGGATACCACATATGTGGGACTTTTTGGGAGCCTAGCTGCGTACGGGGCCCCGAAAGCCAAGAACCGCCTTCAGGCTTTCTAAGGGCGTAAATTTTTGATTTCACGCCTCACTACCTATTACAGTTTTGAAGGCCATAAAATGCCAAGATGGCACAAAACCCCCACAAATGACCCCATTTTAGAAAGTAGACACCCCAAGCTATTTGCTGAGAGGCATGTTGAGTTCATGGAATATTTTATATTTTGCCGCAACTTGCGGGAAAATTACGAACTTTTTTTTTTTTTTTCACAAAGTTGTCACTAAATGATATTTTGCTCACGCATGCCATGGGCATATGTAAAATGACACCCCAAAATAAATTCTGCTGCTTCTCCTGAGTACGGGGATACCACATGTGTGGGATTTTTTGGGAGCCTAGCTGCGTACGGGGCCCCGAAAGCCAAGAACCGCCTTCAGGCTTTCTAAGGGCGTACATTTTTGATTTCACGCCTCACTACCTATCACAGTTTTGAAGGCCATAAAATGCCAAGATGGCACAAAACCCCCACAAATGACCCCATTTTAGAAAGTAGACACCCCAAGCTATTTGCTGAGAGGCATGTTGAGTCCATGGAATATTTTATATTTTGCCACAAGTTGCGGGAAAATTACAAACTTTTATTTTTTTTTATTTTTTTTTCACAAAGTTGTCACTAAATGATATATTGCTCACACATGCCAGGGGCATATGTGAAATGACACCCCAAAATAAATTCTGCTGCTTCTCCTGAGTACGGGGATACCACATGTGTGGGACTTTTTGGGAGCCTAGTCGCGTACGGGGCCCCGAAAACCAAGAACCGCCTTCAGGATTTCTAAGGGTGTAAATTTTTGATTTTACACCTCACTACCTATCACAGTTTTGAAGGCCATAAAATGGCAAAATAGCACAAAACCCCCCAAAATGACCCCATTTTGGAAAGTAGACACCCCAAGCTATTTGCCGAGAGGCATGGTGAGTATTTTGCAGCTCTCATTTGTTTTTGAAAATGAAGAAAAAAAAAATTATGTATATTTTTTTTCTTTTTTTCAATTTTCAAAACTTTGTGACAAAAATGAAGGTCTGCAAAATACTAACCATACCTCTCGACAAATAGCTTTGGGTGTCTCCTTTCCAAAATGGGGTCACTTGGGGGGATTTTGTGCTATCTGGGCATTCCATGGCCTCCGAAACTGTGATAGGCAGTGAGCAATGAAATCTAAAATTTACACCCTTAGAAATCCTGAAGGTGGTGCTTGGATTTTGGGGTACCGTACGCGGTTAGGCTCCCAAAAGGTCTCACACTTGTGGTATCCCCGTACTCAGGAGAAGCAACAGAATGTATTTTGGGGTGTAATTTTACATATAACCATGGCATGTTTGAGCAATATATCATTTAATGACAACTTTGTGCAAAAAAAAAAAAAGAAAATAATAATAATGTATTTTTTCCACAACTTTTGTCAAAATATAAAATATTCCATGGACTCGACATGCCTCTCAGCAAATAGCTTGGGGTGTCTACTTTCTAAAATGGGGTCATTTGGGGGGGTTTTGAACTGTCCTGGCATTTTATGCACAACATTTAGAAGCTTATGTCACACATCACCCACTCTTCTAACCACTTGAAGAAAAAGCCCTTTCTGACACTTTTTGTTTACATGAAAAAATATTTTTTTTTGCAAGAAAATTACTTTGAACCCCCAAACATGACGTTTTTTTTTAAAGCAAAAGCCCTACCGATTAAAATGGTGGGTGTTTCATTTTTTTTTTCACACGGTATTTGCGCAGCGATTTTTCAAACGCATTTTTTGGGGAAAAAACACACTTTTTTTTATTTTAATGCACTAAAAATCACTATATTGCCCAAATGTTTGATGAAATAAAAAATATGATCTTAGGCCGAGTACATGGATACCAAACATGACATGCTTTAAAATTGCGCAGAAACGTGCAGCGGCGACAAACTACGTACATTTTTAAAAGCCTTTAAATGCCTTTACAGGTGACCACTTTAGATTTACGGAGGAGGTCTACTGCTAAAATTAGTACCCTCGATCTGACCTTCGTGGTGATACCTCACATGCATGGTGCAATTGCTGTTTACATATGCCACCAGACCAACGCTTGCGTTCCACGTTGCGCCTTAGCAGGGGGGTACAGGGGTGTTTTTTTTTATTAATTTTTTTTTTATTATTTATTTTGCTTTTTTATTTTATTTTTAAACTGTTCCTTTCATTTATATATATTTTTTTATGATTTTTATTGTTATCTCAGGGAATGTAAATATCCCCTATGATTGCAATAGATAGTGACAGGTACTCTTTTTTTTAAAAATTAGGGTCTATCAGACCCTAGATCTCTCCTCTGTCCTCAAAGCATCTGACCACACCAAGATCGGTGTGATAAAATGCTTTCCCAATTTCCCAATGGCGCTGTTTACATCCCGCAAAAATCTAAGTCATGAAATGTTTGTAGCTTCCGGTGTCTTAGGCCATAGAGATGATTGGAGCCATTCTGGTCTCTGATCAGCTCTATGGTCAGCTGGCGGAACCACCGGCTGCATTCTCAGGTTCCCTGTTGGGACAGGAGAGCCTGAGAAAACCATGGAAGATGGTGCGGGGGGGGGGGGACATTCCCTCCCACTGCTTGTAAAAGTAGTCTAGAGGCTAATTAGCCGCTAGGATTGCTTTTACATAAAAGCCGACCGCTGGCTGAAAAGAATGATACCAAGATGATACCTAAACCTGCAGGCATCATTCTGGTATAAGCACTCAAAGTCCCGCAACATACCAGTATGTTGCTGGAACTGGTTGGGCATATATTGTAATTTTTTTTTCATGCAGCCTGTGGGCTGAACGAAAAAAAAATATTGATCGGTGGGTATGCCCACCATTAGATACCACCCTTCATCCACCCACTTTCTAATGGTGGGCATACATGCACCATTTATATATGCCAAAGCATGGGGGCATCCTCCCGCAAAAGGTAGGAGCAGATCGCTCCTCCACCCCTTATGCCCCCATGCTTCGGCATATATGCTCTTTTTTAATTGTGGTGGTGAAATCACCCCCGACAGTGCTGGAGTCGCGGCTTTATGTATCATGGGAGCAAACGCTGTTGCTGTCAAGATAAATAAATCCGCTCTGCAGCAGAATGGCGTACCTGCTAAGCAAATGATGGTTAACAATAAAACAAAGTAACATTACAGTATAACAGTAGGACTTACCATACCTGCAAAGCAAATACAAAAAAAATCGCAAAAAATAACACATTTAACACAATCTGTGCCTAAAATATATATATGCCGAAGCATGGGGGCATCCTCCCGCAAAAGGTAGGAGCAGATCGCTCCTCCACCCCTTATGCCCCCATGCTTCGGCATATATGCTCTTTTTTTAACTGTGGTGGTGAAATCACCTCCGACAGCGCTGGAGTCGTGGCTTTACGTATCGTGGGAGCAAACGCTGTTGCTGTCAAGATAAATAAATCCACGCTACAGCTGAATGGCGTACCTGAAAACAAAAAATGGTTAACAATAAAACATTGCAGAATAGAATACAGTACAAAGGAGCAGAACAATAGAGAGAGAATAGAGAGAGAGAGAACAATAAAATGACAACTATTTTTGTTTTTTTTATTTTATACTTTTTTTGGTTTTTTTTTTTTTTTTTAAACACTTTTTTATGTAACTTTAACACTTCTGTTGTAACGGTTCCAGCGGTTTGGGTCTCTCAAAATGCGATGGCATCTTGGGAGACCCTGTGAACATGTGCCTAGCCTGTGCAATGCTGTACCCTACGCTAATACTCAACTAGTTCATGGTAGCGTTCAAAACATTCACCAATGCAAAGACCAGGATTGTCAGGACAGCGGGGACAACAATAACGGGTGTCACGCCTAAATCCGCGCTTTCTGCAGACACGACATTTTCTTTGGGGAGCTCGTTGGGTAGGGGTACTCGGGAGGACATAAAGATAATGCCTCTCATGCAGCCGGCTTACTGCATCTGGTAGGGGAAGGTGAGGTGGAGCACCGTCTGGATACAGAAGGGCTCTGACGATATCCTCCTGGAATTTAAGGAAGGATCCAGTCCGTCCTGAAGCTTTGTGTAGTACATAAGCATTCAGTATAGCCAATTGGAATAAATAAACAGACACTTTTTTGTACCAGCGTCTGGCCTTACGGGCAACTAGATACGGCGCCAACAACTGGTCATTGAGGTCCACCCCTCCCATGTTAAGGTTATATTTGTGGACACAGAGGGGTTTCTCCACAATACCAGTCGCCGTAGGAATTTGGACCGTCGTGTCTGCATGAAGGGAGGTAAGAACGAAAACATTCTTATTATCCCTCCACTTCATAGCGAGCAAATTATTACTGCGCAAGCAGGCTCTCTCCCCCAGCCTAAGAGGGGACTCTACAAGCCGCTGGGGAAATCCCCGGCGATTAGGTCGCACGGTGCCACATGCTCCAATCTGCTGATCAAACAAGTGACTAAACAGTGGCACGCTTGTGTAATAATTGTCCACGTACAAGTGGTACCCCTTTCCGAATAAGGGTGACACCATGTCCCACACTATCTTGCCAGCGCTTCCTATGTAATCAGGGCAGTTCTCCGGCTCTACGTGACTATCTCTACCCTCATAAACCATGAAACTACGTGTATAGCCTGTGGCCCTGTCACAGAGCTTATACATCTTGACCCCGTATCTGGAACGCTTGTTGGGGACGTATTGTTTGAATGACAAGCGACCAGAAAACTTAATCAGGGACTCATCAACGCAGACAACTTGATGGGGAGTAAACATGTCTGCAAAACGTTGGTTGAAGTGGTTTATGAGGGGCCGAATTTTGTAGAGCCGATCGTATTCAGGGTCTCCACGAGGACGACAGAGTTCATTGTCGCTGAAGTGCATGAACCGCAAAATCATCTCGTATCGTGCCCTGGACATGGAAGCAGAGAACACGCGCATATGGTGAATTGGGTCAGTGGACCAATATGACCGCAACTCACTCTTTTTGGTTATGCCCATGTTGAGGGAGAGGCCCAGAAAGATTTTAAATTCGGAAACCGTAACTGGTTTCCATTGTTTGGCAAGGGCGGACTGGGGAATAGTGGCGATGTGTTGAGCAGCGTACAAATTGGTTTGGTCCACAATAGATCTATAGAGATCTTCGGTGAAAAACAGTGAGTAAAAGTCAAGTGTCTTAAAATCAACTGTTTCCACGTTAATGCCAGGTTGGCCAGTGAATGGGGGAAGTACGGGTTCTGCAGAAGATGTGGGCACCCAAATAGGATTGGCGAATTCTGCAGGAAGGGCACTATGGGTACGACGGGCCTGTCTTTGTCTTCTTCTTGGTGGCAGCGGGACACTACTTGTGCTTGCCACCTCGCCAGCTTGAACTGCACTTATGGGACTCGCCACGTCACCACGTGTTACTGCAGTGCTGGATGTACGTCCAGGGTGTACTAGGCCGCTGGTGCTTGCCAGTTCACCAGAAGGATGAGCGGCTCTAGTACGTCTCTGCTCCATACGAGTGACCTGCGGTTCCTGCACCTCAACAACAGAATACATACGGGATTGGGCACACCTGTTCTTAGCAGCGGCCTCATCTCCGTCGTCAGAGCTATCTGTCATGGAGACGCTGTCCTCTACAGGATCGTATTCTGAGCCTGAATCTGACAGATGAGTGACGTCCTCTTCACTATCTGTCATGCTCAGAAACGTGTAGGCCTCTTCACTAGTGTACCTTCGCTTTGCCATTTTGGGCTCTAAATTTAGGGGTACACTAGTGAGACTCACAGGTAAAAAAGCACCTAGCCTGTCAGCGACTGTTTCAAAACGCTACAAAAAAAACTGTTAGCGATCGCAGGGATCAAGCCTGACTCTGCGAACGCTGCAGTTATGTGTGTTGTGTTTTGTAAGTGACAGTGATCGATCGATACTGCACTTGGGTGGGCTGGGCTGGGAGGGGCTAAACGCAGGTGCTAGCGGGTATCTGGGCTGATCCCGCTAACAATGCGTTTTGGGAAACCTAAAATGAAGGCAACGCTAATATAGATCTGATCAGATACTATATTACTAAGGGAGGTGTATGCTTTGCGCGTGGGTGTTAGCGGTACTGGCACTAACCTGACGCTGGGGCGACGCAGGCCTTATCTGACCCTCAAACTTATATCACCCGCCGGGTGATCAGGGGGTTAAACCTTTATTAGGTAATAAATGGCGGGTGCCCTGAAACAAAAAAAAAATAACTAACCAACCAGCGTCACCTGTAACAGTTATATGGTGATCACTGGTGAAAGGGTTAACTGGGGGGCAATCAGGGGGCTATGCGGTAGTATATGGGGGTCCCTGACGCTATAAAAAGCTGCGGCGAACCTAAATACTTACCTGCCTAACTAGCGTCACCTGTGACACTAATACAGCGATCAGAAAAAAATCGCTTATTAGTGACACTGGCGACGGGGGGTGATCACGGGGTTAAACCTTTATTGGGGGGGTTAGGGGGGCACCCTAGAGCTAAAGGGGGCTAACCCTAACTGCCCTAACAGTTATTACAGTCACAAATGACACCAATGCAAAAAAAATAAAAAAATAAAAAAATTAATAAAAAATGCACTTGGTGTCACTGTGACTGGGGGGGCAGTTGCCCCGATGCTCTTTCCAGACAGTTTGCTACCTCTGAAGATCAACCTAGAGAGCAGTATATAATCTCACCTCACAAAATTGTCACACAGATCTCTATGGCTCTTTCCCAACAGATACAAGAAAACCAGAATCATGTTCCTCAAGGCTTGAAGATATCACCAGGTCACCTGTTTATAGCGCCTAGCCTCAGAAAACCTGTATTCCTCTGGGAACATGATGGTGTGTTATCCGGTCATCCTGGTTTCACCATCACTCTTAAAGAGGAAGTAAACCCTGATTGGTTTACTTCTTCTTTGTCTCCCTGCAAAGGTAAAGCATAATGGGCTACTATGCATCGCATAGTAGCCCATTATGTGTCACTTACCTGACACAGGAGCCAGCGATGTCACCGCTGTCCCCTGTAGCAAAGAGCATCCATCTTCTTCCGGGTATCTCTGCTCCGGCTACTCACAGCGACGGAGCAGCGATGACATCACTCCTGCGCATGTGCACGGGAGCCAACACTAACGGCATATCGCCATTACCAGCGGCATGCTGCTAACGGCGATAGTGCGCCTGCGCACCGCTGTCTATGGTTCATGCGCCGTAGACAGCGGTGCCTGTCTTTTTGTAAATATCTCCTAAACCATGTAGGTTTAGGAGATATTTCTTGGACCTACAAGTAAGCCTTAATCTAGGCTTACCTGTTGGTCAAAATGGTTTGTAAGGGTTTACAACCACTTTAAGACCTTGCAGCGTCATGTCTGGTGGCCTCATATGACAAGGGATGTTACTGATTATATGGCTGCCTGTCCAACTTGTGCTGCTAATAAAGTACCCAGCACATTGCCAACTGGACTGTTAGAACCACTTCGCCAGCCTTGGACCCATTTGACTATGGACTTCATTACAGACTTACCCAAGTCCGAGGGCATAACTGCTATATGACTCATAGTGGATCGCTTTTCCAAAATGTCTCAATTTGTGCCACTCCCGGTATTACCTACAGCGGAAGCACTATCTACCCTCCTCCTTTCCCATATTGTGGGACATCATGGCATACCTACCAATGTTGTCTCAGACCGTGGATCCCAGTTTGTTTCCCGATTCTGAAGAGCGTTCTGCAAGAAACTGGGAGTAAGGCCGCGTACACACGCGGGGACTGTTCGCCCAACTTTGTCCGCTGAACAGTGTTTCGGCGGACAGTCCGCCCGTGTGTGGGCTTTCAGCGGACAGTTTCAGCGAACAGTCTGCTGAACAAAGTTTTTCGGAAATTCCGAAAAACTGTCCGCTGAAACTTGGTTTCAGCGAACAGTCCCCTCGTGTGTAGGCTTGTTCGTCAAACTAAGTTCCGCGCATGCTCAGAAAGGATTTACACGCCGAAAGTTGTAATGCAGTGTATAGGACGTCGTATTTTCCGTCCCGTCGTACGTGCCGTTCACGTCATCGCGCACGGTTTCAGCAAACTGTTCGTTCGTCGTGTGTGGGCAAGTCCGTCCATGCTAATTTTGAGCGGACTGTTTGCTGAAACTGTTTGACGGACAAAGTTGAGCGAACAGTCCCCGCGTGTGTACGCGGCCTAACACTCTCACTCTCTACCTCACATCACCCTCAAATAGATGGTCAAACCAAACACATGAACCAGACCCTGGAAACCTATCTTTGACATTATGTGAATGCCTTACACTCCAACTGGTCTGTGTATTTGCCTTTGGCTGAGTTCGCCATTAATTCTTGTTGCCACAGTGCTCTTCATACCCCACCATTCTACGCAGCCCTAGGCTAGCACCCTCAGACTTTTCCTTACTTCAGCCTTCTTCTGGTGTACCAGCAGAAGATCAGCGGGTGAAAAATATTTTGCTACATTAGAAAAAGATTGGCTTATTACTACAGAAGTCAGCAGGCAAGTATGTGTGTCAGGGTGCACATGCCAGCAGACAAGTTCGTACCCCTGAAAGAACTCTGAGGCGCAGAAGAACATTCTTTCCATTTATTTGTAGGAACTGTGCTTTGGTGCATAGAAGTACACATGCATGAACTGGCGTGCAAACAGAAGCCGTCGCACATCCCTGCGTGCGCCAATGATTGCGCACCTGCACGTTCCCACGGGCACTCATGATTGACGCTGGCATCAAATAGACTATTTAAACTCAGCTAGTGCGTAGCTCCAGTGCTGCTTTGTCTTAAGGTCCTGTGCATCCTGTTACCTGTGAAACTTGTATCCTGATCTCTGTTACCTACCTGGCTTGTCTTGACCATCCCTTGAACTCCACCTGCATTGACCTCAGCTTGTCCTGTGACCTTTCTTCTGCTTCCTCCTTGGGCTCCTGTTTGCACTGATCTGGTTCCAGACCCAGCTTGCCTCCTGACTACGTTCCTGCCTCTACCCTGTATCTGATTATCCCTGCTGTGTATGACCCAGCCTGCCTGACCTTGCTATCTGTTGATGTTCCTGCACCAGCCTGCCTGTCTGCCGAGACCTTCCGGTGACTACACCAGCTTACCAAAGACATCTGCCCTGCTGCCAGCAAGACTTGGCACTCGTGCGACTCTGCACTCCTGCGCCTTCTGTTCACACTACCAGGGGCCCCGAGTTAGAGGTGTAAGAGAAGCCTTCTTCGTCCAATCAGGCTCTTCTACCAGGTATGTGATAATGCGCATTGCTCCAACAAAGGAAGACGTCATATACCTCCATATGTGGTGGGGGACAGAGTTTGGCTATCAACCAAATATGTGAGACTGAAACAACCTTCTACAAAATTGGGCCCTCGGTTCATCAGTCTTTACAGAATTATTGCTTGAGTCATTCCAGTCTCCTATCGGTTGAAATTGCCCTCCTCTCTGTGGATACACCCCGTATTCCATGTTTCCCTCCTCAAAAAGGCAATTTTAAATCGCTACTCCAGAATGCAACAGCTACCTCCTCCTGTTCTTGTTGATGGACAAAATGAGTTTGAAGTCTCTAAGATTCTTGATTCCAGAAGACAGGGTCGTGGCCTACGGTATCTGGCTCATTCAAAGGGATATCCCGTCACACACCGTTTCTGGGTCCCAGCCAAAGATTTGCATGCTCCTGTTCTTATTTGAGACTTTCGTGCCTCCTTTCCCCCTAAGCCTTGCTAGCCCCCCAGGGGGATCCACTGTTGAGGGGGTCCTGTCATGTACCTGGGGTATTCGAACTGGGATGTTCCTGGTCCCACAGCTGCAGTCTTACTTGTTGTGCCACAGAAGAGCTCTGGAGTTATCTTGGACTCACTAGCCCCGCCTTCTGCCAGCTGTGGACAATCTACAATCAAAGCAGCCCTTAAATAGCAGTAATTCCTATCTCTCAGTGGCCATTGGTATGGACTAGCTCCCTGGGTATTGTGACTGCTTTGTGACTCTGAATACAGTATATGAACTTCTGCCTGAATTCCTGACTACTCTCTAGCCTGCTGATTTTGTACTTCACCTCCAGCTCATGTATGATCTTTGCTTGCCTGACCACTCTAGATTTCAAACGTTTGCCGATTTGTCTGATCTGTTGCCAACCTGATCTGCCTTACTAAGTTTTTGCCTGAATCCTCAGTACACAAGCTCCACTTCGGACACTATCTATCACAGGTACCTTTCAGGTATTCAATAAAACTAGAGCAAAATCTAGATTGGAACTTCTTTACAAAAGTATTCCCAAAACCATGACTAATACAGTTAAGTTCATTAGTCGCTTCTCCGCTCATGAACAATCTCTACATTCATCTATCACTAACCACTGGCATCTATTGGCCAAAGACCATATGTTATCTAACTATCTACTCTCTACCCCTGAACTGGTGTTTAGGCAGCCTGTTTCCTTGTGAGACACCCTCACTATTAGCCATTATAAAAGCAGATCCGATTTTTTTTTCTCCCATCCCCCTAGGGGGACCCATCACTGCGGCAAATGTAGCCTTTGTCCTTGGATTACTGAAGGAAGTGGGATTTATTTGCTTAATAGTCAGTGGCATCAGTCGTGACAATATGCCGATTGCACCACTCGTGGTTTTATATATTTTATGATGTGCCAATGTCATGCATTTTAAGTAGGCAAAACTATACGCAAACTGGGCCACAGGATAAGAGATCGGCTATATTATTCTAGTAACAGAAAAATTACTACCCCCTTTCACCAGACATATAGATCTTCACCACAAATTTGATAATTGCTCAGTTTCCTTTTTTGTGCTAGAAGTTATTACTCCTAACCCTAGAGGAAGCATTTGGGACAATGCCATTTTGAGATCCGAAGCATCCTGGATTGAGAAATGATCTGCTCTCAATCCTCCTGGAATCAATTAAATCAATTAATACAAACCCCTTTTTGTACTAACATCGTAAATTTCTGTTTGTTTGTGATCCAACATTGTCATGTGTATCTCCATATTAAAGGGGTTGTAAAACCTCATGTGTTTTCACCTTAATGCATCCTATGCATCCTAAGGAGTATACGTGCATCCAGTACCGGCAGGTTTAAACATCCACTGTCTGGGGAGCAGACTAAGCAAGGACAAGGATGCCATGAAAACCAGGGGAATGTATATGTCAGGTCACCTTGAGGCGAGGTGACAGATGCACACCGTATGGATCCGGAGTGCACCGCAAGGTTGTGGACCCTACGTCTGACTGCTGTAGACGGAGGACAGATACCACTGGGGTTAGAGCGTAAGATTCCCTGGGGCGCGGAGCCTAAGAGCCAGCAGGTGTTCACCAGCGCCTCTGGTGGGGAGGATGGACTTGGCTGCAACTGGCTCCAGGTCGCGACCTCCAGGGTCCCCCAGCTCACACCCACAGTAGGCAACAGGAGGATAGGGATGGTGAGGGACAAAGCCAAGGTCGGGGCCACAAGCAGACAAGACTAGTCGGGGACATGCCAAAAGGTCAGGATCACAGGCAAACAGGGATAGTCAAAGACACGCCAAAGTCGGTAATGGAAAACAGTAGAAGAGCACACGGCAGGAAACAGGAAGCTAACACACAAAAAAATACACAATGGTTGATTAGCACTGATGGCCTGCAGTGCACAGGTTAATATAGGGCTCCCTGATAGGGCCTGGGGTGGAGCCATGCTTAGAGGAGAGGTTATAAAAACCACCAGGTGGAAGTGGCTGACCTCTTAGTCTGAACACATGAGGGGAGGTAAGCAAACACAGGAAGATCACTGCATAACCATGACAGTACCCTCCCTCTTACGAGGCCTCCCCCTCCCCCGCCTGGGTCCAGGCTTAAAGGGAAACTCCAGATGGAACCTCCTTAACAGACAGGGAGAAAAGACCTCAGATGCAGTGATCCAAGACCTCTCCTCAGGACCCAACCCTTTCCAAAGTACGAGGTACTGAAGAATGCCTTTACGGAGCCGGGAATCCAAAACTTGACTAACCTCGTATTTTAGATTATCCTCAGAGACCGAAACAGAGGTAGGGAGAGGACAAGAGGACTTGAGGACTAAAGGCTTTTTAGGAATGGGTAAGGGCATGAGAAGATCAGGAGTCTGAGCAGGGTCCCCCACACCCTTAAAGATGAGCTGGGCATCCATAACAGGACCACCAGACTGGGCAGAGGTCAGTGGATCTCTGAGGTCAGGTTGGTTAGAAAGTGACATGTTACAAGAGTCAAGCTGGATAGATGCAACACAAACAGAATGCAGAGAACCCTGAGAAAAAGATTGAAAACCCCACCTGGCCGAATGAGGTATTCTTTCCAAAGGATGGATTGAGCCTCTTAAACGGGTTTGAACGGACATAGTAGCAGTAGGGTGAGGCCAGGTCACAGAAGGTCCTGAACAAGAAGCAGGAAGCTCATCAGGCATGGGCTGGACTGGCATAACTGGTGCAGAGGCCGGCTGAATAGTATTGTCAGGTGTAGCGACCATCTCAATCGCATCACAGGGCATAGCAACTGTGGAACTTGCAGACAAGTTAGCCTGGCTGTGCGTCCAAGGGAGATTAGGGACAGGCAAAGGTAAATGGTCATGCAAACTGGAGTGAATGATCGACTCAGGTTCATAGGTGGACTCCTCATCCAGAGTACCACATGATCTAGAGAGTGCATCAGTCCAACTATTGCAGGACGCGTTCCAGAGACCGCTATATAAGGCGGGAATGGCAGAAGATACTGGGATGGTGGTAACAGGAAGTTTCTCTTTTGGAGTACCCTTGAGTAGGCAGGAAGAGGAACAGGAGGAACCCCAAGCCAGGATCTGACCAGCAGACCAGTCGACGTGTGGAGAATGGAGCCGTAACCAAGGAAGACCTAATATGATAGAAGATGAAGCCTTAAGTAAGACAGGGAAGGATATTCACTCCTGGTGGAGTGTCCTTACTGACATCTTAACAGGAAGAGTCTGGAAGCGGATAGGGCCCCCTGGGAGAACCGTACCATCAATCGCCAAGACCACCAATGGCGTTGTAAGGGGCAAAAGGGTAAGTCTCATGGAGGATACAGTTTCCCAATCCATGAAATTGGCAGCGGCTCCGGAATCCAGATATGCTGAGACCGAACGAGAGGAAGCACCGACATGAAGCAACACGGAAAGGAGAAGACGAGAAGGTGAAGGTGATATTTCAGGGTCTAATACTCCACCTTCCAGATGTATTAGCCCTGAGCGTTTTTCCGGACGAAGAGAACAAGTATCACGGAAATGACCTTTGGCCCCACAATAGAGGCATAGGCCCAGAGATCTGCGCCTAGCACGTTCTTCGAGGAGATAACTTTGTCCGGCCCAACTGCATAGGTTCCTCAGCAGGCAGGGGGTGCTCCTCAGATCGAAGAGAAGGGACTGGGGGCTCAGGCTGCCTAAAGAACGGGGAGTGCTGGCGTCTTTTTTCCAGGACCCTCTCCTGAAAGCGAATATCGATCTAGTTACACAAGGTGATGACACTGTCTAGATCAGCAGGAAGGGATCTTCCTGCTAATTCATCCTTCACTCTATCAGAGAGGCCATGTAAAAAGGTTGCAACTAGGGCCGCATTATTCCAGCTCAATTCAGCTGTGAGGATACGGAACTGAAGAGCATACTGTCCCACAGACGCAGACTCTTGACGGAGACGTAAAAGGGCGCTAGCCGCTGAGGAGACACGACCCGGTTCCTCGAAGATATTCCGAAGAAGTTTCAAGAAATCAGACAGGCTAGAAACCACTGGATCATTCAGTTCCCACAGAGGGGCGGCCCAAGCTAACGCCTCGCTGGACAGGAGGAATATGATATATGCGACTTTTGCCCGATCGGACAGGAAGTTTTGGGGCTAAAGTTCAAAATGAATTGTGCACTGGCTAAGGAACCCCCTGCAAGCCTTGGAGTCCCCAGAGAAACGGACCGGAGCTGGTAGTTGTAATGAATGTGTGGCTGCAACTGATGCGATAGGTGCAGCGGCAGATAGCGGTTGAGGTTGTTGAACCGGGGGTCCTAATGAGGCCTGAACCTGTTCAACACGGGATGCCAAATCCTGAAGGAATTGCATCACCTGGGTCTGATGCGATTCTTGGGTCTCAAGTTGCCGAACTAAGCTCTGCAATGGATCATCTGCAGGAAGCGGCACGTCAGCCGGGTCCATGGCTGATCAAACTGTCAGGTCACCTTGAGACGAGGTGACAGATGCACACCGTATGGATCCAGAGTGCACCGCAAGGTTGTAGACCCTACGGCTGACTGCTGCAGACGGGGGACAGATCCCACTGGGGTTAGAGCGTAAGATTCCCTGGGGCGCGGAGTCTAAGAGCCAGCAGGTGTTCACCAGCGCCTCTGGTGGTGAGGATGGACTTGGCTGCAACTGGCTCCAGGTCGCGACCCCCAGGGTCCCCCAGCTCACACCCACAGTAGGCAACAGGAGGATAGGGATGGGGAGGGACAAAGCCAAGGTCGGGGCCACAAGCAGACAAGAATAGTCATGGACACGCCAAAAGGTCAGGATCACAGGCAAACAGGGATAGTCAAAGACACGCCAAAGTCGGTAACGGAAAACAGTAGAAGAGCACACGGCAGGAAACAGGAAGCTAACACACAAAGGAATACACAATGGTTGATAGCACTGATGGCCTGCAGTGCACAGGTTAATATAGGGCTCCCTGATAGGGCCTGGGGTGGAGCCATGCTTAGAGGAGAGGTTATAAAAACCACCAGGTGGAAGTGGCTGACCTCTTAGTCTGAACACATGAGGGGAGGTAAGCAAACACAGGAAGATCACTGCATAACCATGACAGTATACACATACTAAGGCAATAAAATGATGCAAGCCAAAAAGTGCTGAGTTAAATACATGGGTGTGCACTGGTTCTAGGTTCCGGGTGTGAAGCTGAGAATTTGCTGGTTCCAGGGGTAGAATGGGCCAACGAGATGTCAGGGCCAACAAGATACATACACATACATGAGTGTTATAGTTTGGTATATAACCAAACTGAATAGCACACATAATATATTGTAAATGCTTGACCAGGGATCACCTCAAAGGAAGGGAGCCGGTATGGTAGTACCTATTTGATGCCTGGTGGCTTAGTCGCTTTATTGAGCTCAATACAGAATGTTTCCTACTGGAGAATGCGTTTGTCCCAGTTTCTGCCACATGGGTCCTCAGGTTTTACCTCCAAAACAATAAAATGGACAAGGGTAACAAACTTATGATAGAGACCTAGGTGGCGGCTGACTGGTGTAAGCATTTTTGCAAATTGGGAGTACTAAATATGGTCATATATATATATACGTTGTTTCAGTTGGTGGATTGTCTTGCCTACATATAATGTTCTGTATTTGCACACCATCAAATATATAACTCCCTGTGTATTACATGTTGCATGAAAACATGGATTGAACATTTCCCCTTTAGGTAAGCGGAATCTTGTGTCCGCTTGCACCCAGGGGCAATAAGTGCATTGTCCACAGGTGGAAATTCCTTGGCTTGTCAGTATAGTGTTATTATTAGGTGTGTGCTGACTAGATGTAATTGTGTTGCCTATTGAGGGGCTTTTGTGGAACACTATCTCTGGAGTACTTCTGACATATTTATGAAGAGTGGCATTTTCACTCATGCCGCGTACACACGATCGGAATTTTGGTCGGAAAAAGCTCTGATGGTTTTCCCAACGGAATTTCGGTGGGGTTTCGTTCAAGCTGTTTTGCATATACACGGTCACACCAAATTCCGACCGTCAAGAACACGGTGACGTACGACACCTACAAATGGACTAGAAAAAGGAAGTTCAATACCCAGTAGCCAATAGCTTCTATCTCGTAGTTGAATCTGAGCATGCGTGAATTTTTTTGCGTCAGAATTGCATACACATGATCAGAAAAATTGAGAACATGCTCTCAAATTTTTGCTGGCGGGAATTCGCTGAGCATACACACGGTCACATTTTCCAATGAAAAGCTCTCATCGGTCTTTTGCTGGCCGAAATTCTGATAGTGTGTACGTGGCATCAGAAGATGCCAATGTGTCTCTCCGCTCTTATGACCAAGAAGTTTTTTTACCTCAATTTCCCCTTTTGGCCATTGGGGGCATCAGCTGCGGAACACCACTGTGGACACTCTTGAGATGTGTGGCCACCCAAGCCGTTGGGGTTGCAACCCACCCTCCTGGGTCACCTTGACCTAGGATGGGGGGGGGGGGCATGCATCTACCTGCAGCAACTTGAAGACACTCTCCATCTGTGTTCCCTAGGCGCATCCTTGCTTAAGCTACTCCCAGTACTGGATGCCTGTATACTCCTTGTGACTGTGCACACATAATTCTGATCTAATTTCCATATCATGGACGAGCCAATCAAGGTATTTTGAGCCCTGCTAGTTTCTTTCCTAACCATTTATACGGCTAGACTCTTGCTAAGTTGTGTAACTATAACGTTTTAAGACTCTGGGAGGACCAACTCTATGTTTTTTTTCCCATAGATTGAAAAGCATCTGGTTTAAGGAGACACGTATAGTAGTGGAGGCATACTGGCTGATAAGTGAGTATGGGACCTAATACTATAGTACAGTACTATAGTACTATAGTCCCAATCCTAATTGAAGTAGCTTACATTAATATTCATTGCCGTATCCTTTATACCCTGTTTACATGTACATCCCTATATCCCGACACCTGTGCCTTTATTGTGACTACCGCTTGGCCCTGGTGTTTCTGGTTGTCATCTCCATTTGGAGGGGGTTTTTCTGCAATCATGGCTTTCCCGGCAGAGATGAGCATTGCAACCATTTGTTTAAGCACCACATTATTGGTGAGTTCATGTGGATACACACACCTGTATTATTATGTCAATGATTTGTACTGTATTTTAATTTGAGTATGTTTCTCCAACTAGAATTATTGAAGCCCCTGAAGAAGCGACATTTTAGGGTGCGAAAAATGTAGAGCAAGCAATTCTTTTTAATCTATGAGGTATGCGGGAACTACCAAGAGGAATGCATATATCACAGTGTGAACATTTTTTCAATATTGTCACACAGGAAGTATTGGTCAAGTGTAACCTCTAGGATAAACCACTGTGTCCCATATTTCTCTACCACATATATTATGTGTTGTATATGTACAGTATGTATCTTGTGAATTATTTAAAAATTTTTATATATTTTTATACGTGCCTACAAAGTCCATTATTCATTTATTCAGCATTTATAGATTATATAGGATGTGGCACATTTATACCTAGATGTTTGATTGCCACCTGAGGGCCACCTGAGGGCAATACAATCAATTAAATTTCATTAACTGACAGTTGCACGGTCGTGCGAACACTGTACCCAAACAAAATTGACGTCCCCACAAATAGAGCTTTCTTTTGGTGATATTTGATCATCTTTGCAGTTTTTATTTTTTGCGCTATAAACAAAAAAAGAGCGAAAATTTTGAAAAAACCCCCACAATATTTTTTACTTTTTTGCTATGATAAATATCAAATTTTTTTTTTTTAAAAAGCTAACTTTTTCCTCAGTTTAGGCAGATATGTATTCTTCTACATTTTGGTAATAAAAAAAGCAATAAGTGTATATTGATTGGTTTGCGCAAAAGCTATAGCGTCTACAAAATAGGGGAAAGATTTATGGCATTTTTATTATTATTATTATTTTTTTTACTAGTGATGGCGGTGATCTGGGATTTTTATCAGGACTGCGACATTATGGCAGACAGATCGGACACTTTTGACACATTTTAGGGACCATTGACAATTATACAGCGATCAGAGCTATAAAAAGGCACTGATTAATGTGTAAATGTCATTGTCAGGGAAAGGGTTAACACTTGGGGGCGATCAGGGGGTTAACTGTGTACCCTAGTGTGTGTTCTAACTGTAGGGGGATGAGACTGACTAGAGCAGATGACAGATTGTTGTTTCTATCTAGTAGGAACTCATGATCTGCCTCTCCTCTTCTCACAGAACAGGGATTTTGTGTGTTTTGTTCTGGTACTCATGCCCACGATCACGAGTGGCCGACGGTCATCGCAAACGCTGGCCATGCGCATCGGTACCTCCGCAGTGCAGCGGGTGTGTGCCTGCTATCCCACTTAAAGGAGCTTATGTACAGCTACATCGGCTCATGGGATCGTGCCGACCTGCCGCAGTATAATGATGGTGGCTGGTCGGCAAGCAGTTGATCATTAAAATAAATTTACTACAGCACTTTGTGTTTTATTTAAATTTAAGTGTATGCATATAAATACTCTGCTTATCAAGGTTCAATTGAATATCATATGTGGTATGATGTGGCTGTTTGGAATTCCCCGGTGGTCGTTACAGCCATTAGAATGGGAGCAATTTGTCCCCGCTGTCTGTTTCTTTTGTTTGGGTGTTTAATATCTCTGGGCGAGTGTGTGGTTTCCTATACTTATTGTCATCCTGGGGTTGTCCACTAGATGGTGCCCTTGGATGCCTTCCTCTTAGGATGGGCGGACGGTGCTCTTTCTAGGTTATTCCCGTTGAGCGCTGTTTTGCGGTACTGTGCATTCACTGGCTGACCGTGATGTCAGAGGGGGTGGGGTCACCCATTTACGTAAATGGGTGACCCCGCCCCCCTCTGACAACACGGGGAAAGCCATAGTTATTTAAGAACTGTCAGAAGAAGAATTTAATAAAGGACTTGTCAAAAAACTGTCTTTAGTCTTTTTTCATTTTTTTGTCACTTTTTTGTGAAATGGTAGGGGTACTCCATTACCAATTCACACGGGGAGGTGGGATCTGGGGGTCCTCTTGTTAAAGGGGGCTTCCAGATTCCGATAAGCCCCCCGCCCGAAGACCCCCACAACCACCAGACAAGGGTTGTGGGGATGAGGCCCTTCTCCCCATCAATATGAGGACAACGTGTTTTGGGGGGCTACCTCAAAGCACCCTCCCAATGTTGAGGGCATGTGGCCTGGTACGGTTCAGGAGGGGGGCGCTCTCTCACCCCCCCTCTTTTCCTGCGGCCTGCAAGGTTGTGTGCTCAGATAAGGGTCTGGTATGGATTTTTGGGGAGACCCCACGCCATTTAAAAAAAAAAAATTGGTGCAGGGTTCCCCGTAAAATCCATACCAGACCTGAAGGGTCCCCTGGGACAGGACCCAGGCCCCCAAGCACTTTTTATGACAATACCATGCATAAAACCCTTTAAAATTAGCACTTTTGATTATTCATGTTCGTGTCCCATAGACAAATACTGATACCATGCGTGATTTAACCCCTGATTGGGTGAGTGTGTATGCGACCATGTATCTACACTCCCTGCCTTGCCATATATATATATATTTTTATGAAGATATTGTATGTTTGTACTTTCTTTAGCATACTCAGCACATCTTATATATATATACCTGAATCACTTTTTTATTGATAAGGTGTGGGTATTTGAGATGATACCTCATTCTCACTACACCCTCTTTGAAAGGCACCCCTGTTTGGGATGTCTCTACATGGTATATTATATAATGGGATTTTTATATACAGTTTACCTGTAAAATCCTTTTCTTGAGAGTACATCACGGGACACAGGAGCTCATTACATAGTGGGTTATATAGGCACCTCTGGTGATTGGACACTGGTTAGCCCCAATTAAGGAGAATTCCTCCCCTATACAACCCCTCCCATATGCGAGGCACCTCAGTTTTGTAGCAAAGCAATAAGAAACCACGTAAAACCCAAGAGGGGCGGGAGCTCTGTGTCCCGTGATGTACTCTAAAGAAAAGGATTTTACAGGTAAGCTGTATATAAAAATCCAATTTTCTTGATGATACATCATGGGACACAGGAGCTCATTACATAGTGGGATGTCCCAAAGCAAAGCTCAGATTGAGGGGAGGGAGACACAGATCATAATTATAGACCACCAGGGACCGGAGGACCTAAACTGAAGCCTGCAGTACACTGCGCCCAAAGGCGATATCCTCTTGCCCTCTGACATCCACCTGATAGAATCTGGTGAATGTGTGGACTGATGACCAAGTTGCAGCCTTACAGATCTGAGCCAGGGAGGCCTGGTGATGCTCTGCCCAAAAAGCACTTACAGCCCTAGTAGAGTGTGCTTTCACTTGAAAAGGAGGGATTTTCCCTTTAACACTATATGCTTGAGAAATAACCTGTCTAATCCACCTTGAGAGAGTGGATTTTGACGCCGCCTGGCCCTTCCTAGGGCCTTCTGGCAAAATAAATAAGCAATCAGTTTTCCTTATCTGAGCAGTTGCTTGAAGATATATACTGATTGCTCTAACCACATCCAAAGTGTGCAAAGATTCTTCTTCTGCGGACTGTGGGTCCGGAAAAAAGGATGGTAGGATTACATCTTGAGTTAAATGGAATCCCGAAACCACCTTAGGTAGAAAGGACCTGTTGGGACGCATGACCACCCAGTCCTTATGAATAATTAGATACGGCTCTATGCTGGAAAGAGCTGCTAGTTCTGATACTCTTCTAGCCGTGGATATGGCTACCAAGAAAACCAATTTTTTAGTCAGGAGAACTAATGAAGCCAGATGCAAAGGTTCAAATGGTTGCCCCTGCAAAGCCAAGAGAACCAAATTCAGATCCCATGGGCATACCGGAGGTTTGGCTGGCGGTCTTATCCGCATGGCCCCCTGGATGAAAGCCCGCACCAGGGAATGCGATGCAAGTGGCTTCTGAAAAAACACTGACAAGGCCGAAATCTGCACCTTGATATTGCTTATGGCCAAATTCATTTCTAGGCCTGACTGGAGAAAGGCCAAGATCCTGCTAATGACATACTTTCTAGGATGCCATTCCCTGAGTTCACACCAGGAAACATATGCCCTCCAGATTTTGTAATAAGCCTGGAGGCCGGCTTTCTGGCATTGACCAGAGTAGAAAGGACTGGCCCCGAAAGGCCACGGTCTCTCAGAATGTGGGTCTCAGCAGCCAAACCGTCAAATTCAGACTGTGTAAAGCAGGATGGTAAATTGGACCCTGTGAGAGCAGATCTGGCCGGAGAGGGAGGATCCACGGCCTGCCTACTGCCAACTTCATGATCTCTGCATACCACGGTCACCTGGGCCAAGCCGGGGCTACCAAAAGGACCGATTTTGTCTCCCTCTTGACTCTTCCCAGGGACCGCGACAGAAGCGGGCATGGGGGGAAGGCATAAATCAGATTGTACTGATCCCAGGGAACTGTCAGAGCATCTGACCCCTGAGCAAGTGCATCTCTTGTCCTTGACACAAAATTGACGGTTTTCTGTTGAACCTGGACGCAAACAGATCTACGTGTGGAGTACCCCAGCTGTGACATATGTTCCGAAACACGTCGGGGTGCAGAGCCCATTCTCCTGGGCACAACTGCTGGTGGCTCAGAAAATCCGCCTGACAATTTTCCACTCCTGGAATGAAGACTGCAGAAAGACATGGAACATGGTTTTCTGCCCAGACAAGTATGCGATTCACCTCTTTTTGCGCAACTAGACTCCTGGTACCACCCTGGTGATTGATATAGGCCACTGCTGTGGCATTGTCGGACTGAACCCGAACAGGGAGACCCCGTAGTCTGTAAGACCACTTTATGAGAGCCATATAAACTGCCCGGATCTCCAAGACATTTATAGGCAATAACTTCTCGATCACAGACCATTTCCCCTGCGAGCACGTCTCCTCCAACACTGCTCCCCAGCCTGTCAGGCTGGCATCTGTCGTGATAATCTTCCATGGAAGAGGAAGAAAAGTTTTGCCCTTCAGCAAATTCTTGGTTTGTAACCACCAGACGAGACTCTTGCGTGTCCATGGGGATAGACCCATAGGAAGATCCAAGGATTGGGGCTTCCTGTTCCAAGCCGCAAGGATGCATCTTTACAGAGGCCTTGAGTGGAACTGGGCGAATGGGACGGCCTCGAAGGAGGCGACCATTTTCCCTAACAGTCTCATGCACAACCGCATGGGGGAAGATCTCCTGCCCAGAATTAGGTGCAAGAAAAAGACAACTTCTCCTGCGCTCTGGTGTCTCGGTCTTCAAAGTGTGATACCGACAGTTTGAGATGGTAGTGTCAAAAAAGGTCTTGCAGCCCTCCTTAGAATATTGGGTATTCAAATACTGGAGAAAAGCAAAACAAAAAGGGAAGGCGCACTGACCTAGTGCATTACCATAAAAAGAGCTTTATTGAAAACAGAACATATAGCAAAATGGCTACTCACAAACGAGTATTGATAAAAGGCATAATCAATACAATTGGATCCATCGCACTGAACATCGACACATCCAGATCTGATGTCAGATAGATTGATTGATGAATACCCCAACGTGAACGGCTGACGCGTTTCTGGGGAGAACCCCTTTCCTCAGAGCCAGGCAATGGTTCCTCGCTGGAGGCTAATGTTTTATATATGGAGGTTTCTAAAAATATGTGGCCTGAAGGTCATAAAGCTCAACCCACAAAAAAAAAAGACCTTCTATGACCCTCCAACGAACAAGTCAGGTTTTTATTCACGCAAGAAACAGCCGCATCGACAGATGGGACCCCCCACTTCTTGGTGAAACTTTCCTCCAGAGGATAATGCATAGAAAACCTTTTAGGAGGAGCAAACAGTTTATCGGGATGTCCCCAATCCTCATACAACAATTTATCCATTAAGGGATGAATTGGGAAGGAATAGACAGTCTGTGGGACTTTCCTGACTCCCAGGGAAGAAACAGAGGACGTAGCGACTTCAGCAGCAGGCATTCTGAATGTGGTACGCACCAATTCAGTATAATACTGCACCTGTTTTCTGAGCGCCTGGGAGGAGGGGACTCTCTCCTCTTCCTCTGATTCCTCCGACTGCTCAAGATCCCTGTCCCAAGATAGGGATCTCTCCTTTGTCAGAAGAGTCATCTGAAAGAGGAATCTCTGCAGAGGGAGGGGATCTACCCCTTTTCCTGCTATCTTTAAGGGAAGCAGAAATAAAATTAATTATTCCCCCTTAAAACCCTCCAATGTAGCCCTAAGGGAGTCCTCAGTGACATATATCGGGGCTGACACATTATGAGAGGCTGCAAAACCTGACAGGGGCACTGACTCATCCTGTGAGGCTGGCTCCAGTCTTGCAGAGGGGGATGGTAACTTACAGGCATTTTTAGAACCCCTGGACCTAGGCGGTGATTTACCAGTGCCCTTGTTACCTCCCCCTGAGACCCTCTTACGAGGAGACATAGTCCTAAGCTACAAAGCAGAGGTACTAGTACAAAGTGCAATCACTGTTGTGCTTAAAGTCTCACAATAAATATATATGCTTAATACTGCACAACCTGATGCTGAGTAGGTGTCTAAGGTTTGCCTGGATCCAATCCCCTGGGATGCATACTGCCCACAGCTCCTGTGTCTCCACTTACAGCCCCCTGACGCTCTGGGCTTTTTAAATCTGCCGCCTGGCGCCTGCGCAGTACAGCGCCGTGCACGGCTCACAACCACACTCTGAGCGTGTGTACTGAAAAGGCATGTAAGTATGCATCAGGCTGCTCTTACTCCCTCTAGTGGTGGATACCAGGTAAGACATACTACTACTCAATGAAGAAATCCATAATATATATAGGATTAACTTCCCTTACCTGTCCTCGCCGCAGGAATTGCTGAAAACAGACAGATTCCAGCCTTCACCCATCACGGCGGGCAGAGTTGTGCCAACATTCAGGTTTTTTTGGGGTTCTTTCTCAGAAGAACCTCCTACCTGGACCATGTAAAAGACTCTGCCAGAAACTTTCGTGCCACTATGTAAATAGTACACCAAGTCTGGTTTTCCCAGAGCCCAGTCTTCCAATAGGAGAGGACTTACAGGCCAAACCTCGTTTCTGAGGATGACGAGGCCCGGGTACCATACCATCTTGGGAGTCAAAATATCGGTCCGAGATATGGATCCGGTTTGTTGTAGCCCTTAGGCCCCCGCAGGGACCTGCACAGAGCTTTCTTCATAGCACATGTTTTACGTGACCAACCACCATAGACACTGGCGAAAAAACTGAGGTGCCTCCCATATGGGAGGGGTTATATAGAGGAGGAATTCTCCTTAATTGGGGTTAACCAGTGTCCAATCACCAGAGGTGCCTATATAACCCACTATGTAATGAGCTCCTATGTCCCGTGATGTATGATCAAGAAATTTTTTCTTTCTTCTTTTTGAAACGGCCTTCTACAATTCTGTATTTTTTCCGGTTCCCGCACTCGCCTGGGAGATTGCATTCTCAGGCCTTGTGACACCCAGGCATATTGGTGCAGGCAGTGTTGGTGAGAATCATTTTGCTCTCTTACCATCATCTCTTCTGGTCCCATATTTTTCCCAGGGCTTTTTGAACAGACATACTATGTACTCAGGCCATGGACTATGACGCCTCACCATGATAGCTATCTTGGTGATCTGCCTCTGTCTTGTGTAGGCTGACTTTATGTAAATAATTCTCTATTTTTATAGAGAATGGCTTATGATTGTATGTGACTCTCCCTAAACCCGTGAAATTGCCCACACTGTATAGGGATTCTGCCACTCTGGTGTAGCGGTCCTCAAATTCCTGCATACCGCCTGGGAAGGGAAGTGCACGTGCATTGCCGAAGCTTGCAAGGTCACAAAGGCTTCTTCATAAAAGAGTAGCTGCCAAGTATGGGTTGGAGTTTCCCTATGTCCCCAGGGATGTTATGACTGTTATCGAGGAAAATCGTGAGGCCTGGTGCGAGGATGATGTTTGGAGCTACCTAAAAGTGGATGTTACCCCTGCAAATAAAAAACTTTTCTAAAGGACTTTTATGGTGTCAGCGTCCAAAGTTGTTGGGTACTAACTCTGGGAACCCCTAGACGTGGAAGAACCAGCCAATCTCTGAAAGTATACTCCTGAAGAAGCAGGTCATCGCCAAACATGCATTGTTTGCAACTGGAATACTGTTTCTGTAAAATCACTGTGGAAATTCTTTACATCTCCTTTTTCCAGATTGTGTCAGAGAATATGGTATCTCTCTTCTGAGCAGCATCCTTTGTATAATGTATATTTGTCTATGTTTTTAATGATTATGTTTTGTACAATAAATATATACTTTTGTATTACAACCGTGTAAGTCTATACTGTACCATGAAAGTCCATATTGCATTTCCAATTTCTCTATTCAAAGTTAGGACGAAGGTACTTTATTAATTTTCCATTTACTAGCATTCTATATTTTCTTTCTTGTAGGTAAAATTAATATCTCATAAACATGCACCTTTTAAGAGATAGTCACCCTGAATCAGGGCTGGACTGGGACAGAAATTTGGCCCTGAACTTCATCCAGACCGGCCCACTTACATTTTGAGTGTCCCATCAGCACCCCCTTACATCAGAGTGTCCCATCAGCAGCCCCTTACATCAGAGTGTCCTATCAGCAGCCCCCTTACAACAGAGTGTCCCATCAGCACCCCCTTACATCAGAGTGTCCCATCACCAGCACCCTTACATCAGAGTGTCCCATCACCAACCCCCTTACATCAGAGTGTCCCATCAGCACCCCCTTACATCAGAGTGTCCCATCAGCACCCCCTTACATCAGAGTGTCCCATGAGCACCCCCTTACATCAGAGTGTCCCATGAGCACCCCCTTACATCAGAGTGTCCCATCAGCAGCCCCTTGCATCAGAGTGTCCCATCACCAGCACCCTTACATCAGAGTGTCCCATCACCAACCCCCTTACATCAGAGTGTCCCATCAGCACCCCCTTACATCAGAGTGTCCCATGAGCACCCCCTTACATCAGAGTGTCCCATGAGCACCCCCTTACATCAGAGTGTCCCATGAGCACCCCCTTACATCAGAGTGTCCCATGAGCACCCCCTTACATCAGAGTGCCCCATCAGCAGCCTCTTACATCAGAGTGTCCCATCACCAGCCCCCTTACATCAGAGTGTCCCATCAGCACCCCCTTACATCAGAGTGTCCCATCAGCACCCCCTTACATCAGAGTGTCCCATCAGCACCCCCTTACATCAGAGTGTCCCATCACCAGCCCCCTTACATCAGAGTGTCCCATCAGCACCCCCTTACATCACAGTGTCCCATCAGCACCCCCTTACATCACAGTGTCCCATGAGCACCCCCTTACACCAGAGTGTCCCATGAGCACCCCCTTACATCAGAGTGTCCCATGAGCACCCCCTTACATCAGAGTGTCCCATCACCATCCCCCTTATATCACAGTGTCCCATCAGCACCCCCTTACATCAGAGTGTCCCATCAGCACCCCCTTACATCAGAGTGTCCCATGAGCACCCCCTTACATCAGAGTGTCCCATCACCAGCCCCCTTACATCAGAGTGTCCCATCAGCACCCCCTTACATCAGAGTGTCCCATGAGCACCCCCTTACATCAGAGTGTCCCATCACCAGCCCCCTTACATCAGAGTGTCCCATCAGCACCCCTTACATCAGAGTGCCCCATCAGCACTCCCTTACATCAGAGTGTCCCATCACCAGCCCCCTTACATCACAGTGTCCCATTAACACCCCCTTACATCAGAGTGTCCCATGAGCACCCCCTTACATCACAGTGTCCCATGAGCACCCCCTTACATCAGAGAGTCCCATCACCAGCCCCCTTACATCAGAGTGTCCCATCAGCACCCCTTACATCAGAGTGTCCCATCAGCACTCCCTTACATCAGAGTGTCCCATCACCAGCCCCCTTACATCACAGTGTCCCATTAACACCCCCTTACATCAGAGTGTCCCATGAGCACCCCCTTAAATCAGAGTGTCCCATCACCAGCCCCCTTACATCACAGTGTCCCATCAGCACCCCCTTACATCAGAGTGTCCCATGAGCACCCCCTTACATCAGAGTGTCCCATGAGCACCCCCTTACATCAGAGTGTCCCATGAGCACCCCCTTACATCAGAGTGTCCCATCACCAGCCCCCTTACATCAGAGTGTCCCATCACCAGCCCCCTTACATCAGAGTGTCCCATTAACACCCCCTTACATCAGAGTGTCCCATCAGCACCCCCTTACATCAGAGTGTCCCATCAGCACCCTCTTACATCACAGTGTCCCATCAGCACCCCTTTACATCAGAGTGTCCCATCACCAGCCCCCTTACATCAGAGTGGCCCACTGAGCCATCGGCCCACCGGGAAACTCCCGGTAGTCCCAATGGCCAGTACATGCCTGCCCTGAATGCAGTTCCGAAAGTCCAGCATACCTTGCTGGACCTTCAGAGCTTTGTATCGGAACCAAGGGAATACACGGAAATGATATCATCGCAACTCCGGCCAATCACATAGCCGGAGCACAGAAGAAAGACCGGGGGAACATGTCAGCCCTCTCAGCGGGGACAGCATAGCACTGGAGGGCTTCATTCCAAGGTTAGCATTTCATAATGTGCTAGTATGTGATGCAAACTAGCACAATATGCAATTGCCTTACAAGTTTTACAAGTTTTTTTTTTAAACATCCACGGTTTACAACTGTTTTAAATTTCACCTGCCACACCCAGGCCTGATTACTGCCAAACCTGTTGATTCAAAAAATCACTTAAATAGAAGCTGTCAAACAAAGTGAAGAATGCTAAAAGAGCTCAGAAAGCAACACATCATGCCGCAATCTAAAGAAATTCTAGAACAAATGAGAAACAAAGTAATTGACATGTATTAGTCTGGAAAGGGTTCCAAAGGATTTGGGACTCCAGCGAACCACAGTGAGAGACATTATCCACAAATGGAGAAAACTTAGAACAGTGGTAAACATTCCCAGGAGTGGCCAGACTACCAAAATTACTTCAAGAGAGCCACGCTGCCCAGCCTCACCAGAGGGGGAGCTATACTGCTGTCCAGCACCACCAGATAGAGAGACGCTGCCCAGCACCACTAGAGAGAGCCACTCCAAGTACCATCGGAGAGGGAGCCACGCTGCCTAGCACCAGCAGAGAGGGAGCCATGCTGCCCAGTACCAGCAGAGAGGGAGCCACGCTGGCCAGCACCACCAGAGAAAGAGCCACAGCCCAGCACCTCTAGTGAGGGAGCGACGCTGCTGCCCAGCACCACTAGACAGACAGCGAAGTTGCCCAGCACCACCGGAGAGAGAGCCATGTTGCGGCCCAGCATCACCAGAGAGAGAGAGAAAGACTAAGTCACTGCCAGGGTACAGATGTGCTACGCTACTGACCAGAGTCGACCTGGGCAATGAGCGAATGTCCAGCTTAAGGGATCATTGCTGCTGTCTCACTGAGTCTGGTAAGAGGGCCTGTTGGCCATTATCCATTACTGTTCCTAGGGACGGAGCCATTAGGAAGTGCCTTACCTGCTATCCTCTAGGCCTTATTGACTGCCACAACAAGCTCCAATGCTGGGCAGCTACCCCGAAAATAGGGGAGGCGGGGTGGGGGGGCACACCATGTTTTACTGCACCAGGTGACACCAACCCTACTGACGCCACTGAAGTGGCCTAGTCAAGGTCTGGACTTAAATCCAACTGAGATACTGTGGCATGACCTTAAATAGACCGTTCATACTTGAAAACCCTCCAATGTGGCTGAATTAAAACAATTCTGCAATGAAGAGTGGGCCAAAATTCCTCCACAGCGATGTGCAAGACTCATTGCTAGTTATCACAAACACTTGATTAAAGTTGTTGCTGTCAAGCGTGGCACAATCGGTTATTAGGTTTAGGGAGCAATTACTTTTCACATAGAGCCAGACAGACTTTGACAGATTTTTTTCACTTAATAAATTAAAACATCATTTAACTGTATTTTGTATTGACTTTTTCTTTGTGTAATAATAAAATTTGTTTCATCTGAATCATTTAAGTTTGGAAAATATGCGAAGAAAAAAAGGGGGGGGGGGGCAAATACTTTTTCACAGCACTGTATGTGTATTTTTATATGCTTTAAATATATGCAAAATGAGGGAGAAACATTCAGTACTGAGGTGATACAGATGCGGTAAATATGCATGAAAACATATAATACGTGCAGTTTTGTAAATGTACCTTTTTTTTTCAATGGCACATGAACAAACTAAAATGCTACATGTCCTATTTTGTAAAATACGCTAAGCTACAGTGGATAACTGTGAACTAGATACATAGTAATGAATGTGATTCCTACTTAAAAAGACATGTACGGAGCTGTATTAAAAAGGAAGCGCAGGACATACATGACAGGGTGCAAGGGAATTACTGGGCTAAAGAAAGAGCAGCGTGGGGGTGGTTTAGGATGCAGGCGTACTTACCCCATTGGTGGATGGTCACAAGGGGGGGAGGAGTGTGGGTCCCTCGTCCATGTGCCAGGGTGGAGCAAGTCAGCAGTTGGGGGTCAGCAAGCGAGGAGAGACGTTGTGTCCTGCAAGCAGATAGAGAGAGGTTAGTTAGGATGAGTGGGTTGCAAGAGCTTTGGGCGCAGCTTAGGGAAGCAGCGGTGGTGCATGGCACGGAGTGGCTTCAGGGCCAGATTGCTGCCACGCTGCAGGGGGTAGGACAGGGTCCTTCCACAGCCGGGCCTGTCCAGCTGCGTGCTCGGCGGTCTAGACCCCCGGAGCGCCTGAGCCCAGACAATACCCCCAGGACTCGACGCCGTTATGGGAGCCCCAGCTGGGACCCTTCAGGCCCCCCCGCCGAGCGGACACTCCGGCCAACCAGCGGGGGGCCTGGAAGGAATCCCCGTCCACGGCAAAGTCCCAGGGGGGGGGAAGTTCGGGGGGCCGGCGGGCCCCCACCCCCTCCTGCCACCTCCGTGGCTCGGATTCGTTCGGCTGCTGCCTCCGGCGATGTTCCGGTCGGGGGGGGCAGTCCACCGTGGGAGACACAGACGAGCGGGCACCAGTGCGGGAGTTGAGGCAGCTGGGGGCTTACCTCGTGGAGTCGCCATCTTGGCTGCTGGCAGTGTGCAGGATCGCGCCAGTGCCTCACGTCGGTCGGGAGGCCCCGCCTCCAGGCTCAGTGTGGGTCCTGGGAGGGCTGGCCAGGGGAATGCCTGTGCGGTGGACGGGAGTGCGGCGCGGCTTGATGACGTCACCGGTTCGGCGCCAAATTTAAATCCTGAACAGAGCTCTCTGAGGAATTCCAGCTTTTCTCCTCTGCCCAGCGCTGCAGTGCCCAGGGGAGGAGGAGGACCTGAAGGACATCAGCTGTATCAGCCATCGGTGGACCGGGCTGGCAGCAGCAGTGAGGAGGGAGAGCTGTCTGAAGATCCCCAGGAGGCTGCAGGAGTATCCGGTGGGGCGGCTGGAGGTTCTAATCGCCTGGGACAGCCTGGTGAGTGCTCACACTCTGCATTGTCTTGTGGGGTGGGGGAGGGTTGTCGGGGGGGAGTGGGGGTGGGTTGGGGGGCCTCAGGGGGGGGAGCGTGGCAGTTGTGGGGGGGAGGGGGATAGGGGAGGGCAGTGCTCAGGCCGGGCAGGGGGTGGGGGAGGGGTCGCAGGGGTTGTGGGAGTCCCTCAGGGAGCTGCTACGGCGGTTGGACAGGGGGGGAGGTGAGGCCCCCGACTCCGGTGACGCCGTGGGTTATTCCGCCTGCGGTGGTGGGGGGGGCCGTCTGGTGGGGGGGGGGCAGCGCAGAAGGTGTCGGTGACGACGGAGACGCAGACGGACAAGGACGCCGGGGGTACTAAGCCTGGATCTGAGGCGGGGGACAAGGATTTGGACAAGGTGCGTTTAGCGGATGCAGCGCGCTGTGAGGTATACGTGTGTTTTGAGGGCCCGTTAGGGGCCCACTTGAAGAAGGAGGTGCGGGAAAAGATTTGGAAGGACGAGTTTGTGGAGATTTTTTCCCTGCTCCCCTTGGAAAAATTTAATTTAGATCGGGTGAAGCAAGAGGAGGTATAGGTTAATCCCGCGCACATTTGCAAACTGGTTGCAGGCGTTTGCGATTTTTGCAAGTGTGATCGGGGAAAAGGCCCCGGAAAATTGCTCCGCACTGTTTTGCTATCTGGAGGCGATCAGTGAGGCTCATAGGGTTTATGGGGGTTTGGCATGGCTTCGGTATGACGAACAGTTTCGTCAGCGGAAGGCTGTTCGCCCCTCCATCAGATGGGATCACAAAGACATTAGTCTTTGGATGAAGCTGATGACATCTTCGAGGGGGTCGGGGCAGTTTTTTCCAGGGGGGGCCGGCGGCGCTTCCTCCGCGGGATCGCCGGCCCCTAAAAAGAAAGGGGTCTGCTGGCAGTTCTATGAAGGAACTTGCCGTTTCGGCTCAGCGTGCAGATACAAGCACGAGTGCTCAGGCTGCAGCGGGAGCCACCCCTTCCTGCGTTGCTTTAAGCAGGGCAAGGGTCGGCCAGGGGACAACGCTGGAAAAAGGGATGACGCCGGTGAGTCTGGTAAGGATGCTTCCTTTTCTAAGTAGGTATCCGGACAGGGCGGCGGCGCAGTTTTTGGAGGTTGACTTTAGGGAGGGGTTTAGGATTCCGAGTAGGGTGCGGGAAGTGCCACCGATCTCGGATAACTTGAGGTCGGCCCGTCTCCATCAGGAGGTGGTGTCGGCCAAATTGGCCAAGGAGGTGGCGTTGGGGAGGATGGCGGGCCCGTTCGTGGATCCTCCGCTGCCAGGTTTAGTTGTTTCCCCATTGGGTGTTGTTCCAAAAAAGGGCGGCTCGGTTAATGATGGTATTGACCCGCAGGCATGTGCGGTTACCTATACATCATTTGATGCGGCAGTAGCGTGGGTTAGAAGATATGGTAAGGGATCTCTTATGGCGAAAACCGATGTGGAATCGGCTTTTCGGTTGTTGCCGGTACACCCCGAGAGCATGGGTTTGTTGGGTTGTTGCTGGCAGGGGGAGTACTTCGTGGACAGGTGTCTCCCGATGGGGTGTTCCATATCTTGCGCATATTTTGAACAGTTCAGCTCATTTTTTGAATGGGCAGTTAGGGAGGTTGCGGGGGTGAGTTCGATTATCCACTATTTGGATGATTTTTTATGCATAGGCCCCCCGGATTCTCGTTGTTGCGGCATTTTACTCGGGACGGTTCAACATTTAGCGAACAGATTTGGGATACCCCTGGCGGCGGATAAGACCGAGGGCCCGAAATCGGACTTGGTTTTCCTGGGCATCACGATTGATTCGATGGCCATGGAGTGTAGATTGCCAGAGGACAAATTGGTGGCGTTGCGGCAGGAGGTGTGTGGGGCCAGCGGCAAGCGTAAGCTTCACTTGAAGGAAGTGCAGTCCTTGCTTGGCAAATTGAATTTTGCTTGCAGGATTATCCCTATGGGGCGTATTTTCTGTAGACGATTGGCGGCTGCTACTGCGGGGGTGCGCATGCCGAATCATTTTGTGCGGTTGACGAGGGAGTTACAGGAGGACTTGAAGATTTGGGATTCCTTTCTGGCAGAATTCAATGGGCGGGCCATTTGGCAGGTTGGGCCGGTCGGCAATGCTGATCTGGTCCTGTTCACGGATGTGGCCGGTTCGGGGGGCTATGGCGCTTACTGTCAGGGTAGATGGAGTGCGGGCCCGTGGCCGGAGAGTTGGAGGGAAGCGGGTTTTCTCAAAAACTTAGTCTTGCTGGAGTTGTTCCCCATCATTTTAGCTGTGGAGTTGTGGGGGGAGGTCTTTGAGAACAGGAAGGTGCGATTCAATTGCGACAACATGGGGGTGGTTATGGCCATTAATAACATCTCGGCCTCTTCTCCCCCGGTGATAAGGTTGTTGCGACGCTTGGTGCTTTGCTGTTTGCGCATAAATGCGTTTATATATGCTGTGCATATCCCTGGGGTCGACAATGGTTTAGCGGATGCTTTGTCTCGTTTCCAGTGGGACACGTTTCGCAAATTGGCACCGGAGGCACATCAGGAAGGGGAACTGTGCCCGAAGGAGCTGTGGACGGTTGCATTGGAGTCGCCGCAGGATTGATCAGACAGTCTCTCAGCGCGGGAACGTGGAAGGCTTATCAGACAGTTTGGCAGGAATGGTTGGTCCTGGTGAATGAGGTAGGAGGTATGGGGGACCCGGAAGGGATGGAGATGCTGGTGTTGATCTTTGTATGTGCTAATCACGCCAGGGGTGTGTCCGGGGCGGCCATCGGACGGAAGATGGCTGTGTTGGCCTTCTGGTTTCAGATGGAAGGTAGGTTAGATGTCACAAAGACATTTTTGGTCCGCAGGGCTCTGCGGGGTTACAGAAGGGGTTCCCACAAACGCGACTCCAGGCGCCCTGTTTCTTTTGCGGTGCTGGGGTCAGTTCTGTCAGTGTTGGGGGAGGTATGTTCCACGGGTTACGAGGTAGTGCTGTTTAGGGCGGCGTTTGTGCTGGCGTTCTTTGGGGCTTTTCGGATTGGGGAGCTAGTCTCGCCGTCCAGGAGGGTGGCCGGTGGACTGCGGTGGAGTGATGTCCAATGCTCGGGAGGCAAGGTGAGGATCTGGATTAGGAAGTCGAAGATGGATCAGGAAGGCAGGGGGGCCTGGGTGGAGTTGTTTCCAGGGGTGGAGGAACAGCTTTGTCCAGTTATGGCTCTGCAGCGGTTTTTGGCACTCCGCCCGCCGGGGGAGGGAGCATTGCTGGTACATCAGGATGGATCCTGCCTGTCCAGGTTCCAATTTTCTGCGGTTTTTCTGAAGTGTCTGGAGGCGGCTGGTCTTCCTTCGGGTGAGTATGCTTCCCACTCGTTTAGGATAGGGGCGGCTACTGAAGCAGCTAGATGGGGACTTCCGTCGGAAGTCATTAAGAGGATTGGTCGATGGGAATCGGATAGGTACCGGTTATATGTTAGGCCGCAACTGTTGTGCTGATTTGTTTTTTGTTTAATTTGTATATTACTGTTGTTGATGGGTTTGAATGTTTTCCTTTCTTTTCAGATCCCCCAAGATGTCTAGTTTGGATAATGGGACATTCTTTTGTTTTTTGGGGGGCCAGGAGGGCGGATGTCAGGCCTGAAGGTAGACGACTCAGGGTGGCCAGGGAGGAAGGCACGGTCAGGTGGATTGGGATCCCGGGGATGATGTGGCATAAAGTGGTCCCCGAGGTACATCGTTTTGCTGCTTTGGATCGGTCCCCGGATATTTTGGTGCTCCATGTTGGGGGCAATGATCTGGGGGTCCGACCTATGCGACAAGTGATCAAAGATATCCAGTGGGATTTCTTGAGGCTCCGTACCGCTTTCCCGGACACGACGGTGGTGTGGTCGGATATAGTGGCCCGCATGTCGTGGAGAGGGGCTCGATCCTGGGAAAAACTGAACAAAACCAGGATTAAGGTCAACAAAGAGGTGGGAAGGTTTGTGGCCCGGAATGGAGGGGTGGTCATTCGTCATTGGGAGCTGGAGGTGGACACCTGGAGGTATTTGAGGGGCGATGGGGTTCATTTGAACCCTGTGGGCATTGATCTGTGGGCCTTAGGGCTGGAAGATGGAGTACACCGGGCTTTGTTGGCGTGGCGGCGGTCACAAGTGTAAGGTTTCACACTTGTTCCGCGGTGGCGTTGGGTCCTTGGCGATTGCTATATATATATATATATATATGAAAATATATATGTAGAAATGCATGGGTCATTTGAAAAAGGTTGGGACCCATGCCAGAGATGGAGTCATTGTGTTTGGGCTGGTGTCAGTCCAGATTAATGGCTAACATATGTTGGGGGTCTGTGGTCAGTTAGTGAGTCCTCGAGGCAAGTTTGGCGGCTGGGGACAGATGCTGACGAAGAGGGGATCACAGGCTCAAAAATAATAAGGGGTCTTCAGGGACCAGCCAAAAAGCACTTAGGGTCTTTTGGGTAACTGGAAGTTGTTACAAGTTTTGTATTATTAAAATATTTTAAATAAAGTTTAGTTTTTTATTGTTATTTAAATAAAGGCCGTTGAGGCCATTTTCATCCAAGCAGGTGTCCGGGTATTTATTTTAAGGTAACAGTTAAAGTTTACATGTATTGTTGGGGAAGTAAGTTATCTGGCTACCCTAGTCAAGACATGTACGGAGCTGTATTAAAAAGGAAGCGCAGGACATACATGACAGGGTGCAAGGGAATTACTGGGCTAAAGAAAGAGCAGCGTGGGGGTGGTTTAGGATGCAGGCGTACTTACCCCATTGGTGGATGGTCACAAGGGGGGGAGGAGTGTGGGTCCCTCGTCCATGTGCCAGGGTGGAGCAAGTCAGCAGTTGGGGGTCAGCAAGCGAGGAGAGACGTTCCCGCCCGCCCGCCCTAATAATGGATAGTGGTTGGGGTTAGTAGGGTTGTCGTTATGGGGGTGGCGTTGGGTCCTTGGCGATTGCTATATATATATATGAAAATATATATGTAGAAATGCATGGGTCATTTGAAAAAGGTTGGGACCCATGCCAGAGATGGAGTCATTGTGTTTGGGCTGGTGTCAGTCCAGATTAATGGCTAACATATGTTGGGGGTCTGTGGACAGTTAGTGAGTCCTCGAGGCAAGTTTGGCGGCTGGGGACAGATGCTGACGAAGAGGGGATCACAGGCTCAAAAATAATAAGGGGTCGTCAGGGACCAGCCAAAAAGCACTTAGGGTCTTTTGGGTAACTGGAAGTTGTTACAAGTTTTTTATTATTAAAATATTTAAAATAAAGTTTAGTTTTTTATTGTTATTTAAATAAAGGCCGTTGAGGCCATTTTCATCCAAGCAGGTGTCCGGGTATTTATTTTAAGGTAACAGTTAAAGTTTACATGTATTGTTGGGGAAGTAAGTTATCTGGCTACCCTAGTCATGCATTTTTATGCAGAAAGTGTATACTTTTTACTGCAGGAAAATGAACAAATGTAAAAGGGCCCTCAAACTGTGCAAAACTGCCACACGTGTGCGCAGCCGCAGCCTATAGCAAAAGGGTGTGCTCCATAAAGCTCTTCGGCCAACTCACCTCTCCATCTGTTCTTCAGGGAGAGGTAAGGCATTGACAATAATCTGTGCATTGCAACAAGATGCAAGCTTTAAGAATATGTAACACACAGATTACTACATTCCATTCAGGAGTGCATAACACATAGGGCACAGTGCGTACTGTGCAGTACTGAGGTGTGCATATCACACAGGTCACAAAAAAAAGATTAGCACAAGGAACAGTACTTACATATCTCCCCCAAAGTAACCATCTAATGCTCACCTCTGCACACCTCTTTGCTTACCTCTGATTCTCCCATCCATAGCTCACCTCTGTAGCTTCTGTCCACAGCTCACTTCTGCAACCATCGTCCACAGGTTACCTTTGCCCCCTCATGCACAGCTCTCATTCTCATTGGTACATGTTCCCTAAGGCAGTTCCCAGCCCCATGCTATTTTTTAACACCCCCTGCCTATTAGTCCAGAAAATGGGCATATTTAATTTGATAGATTTAGGTCCCGTTGATTCCAATAGGGTTCAGGTTTGGCATCCAAACTCCATTGAAGTTTGCCCAACCCCTGATGTGTGTGCTGATGTACACACTCTGTCCTCTTTAGTCCTGATGCTCTTTTGGCCAGATTCCTTATCAAACCGTTCTGCTGATAGGATCTTCCCAAGCTAGCCCGAGCCCAGCCTGGAGGCAGAGCCCCCCTAGACCCAGGGGTTCTCTCCTAAGCCACAGGCAGCCTCCTCAGCACCCCATCTTCCCTTTGACTTCTTTGCTGGCTAGGCTCTCCCATATTTAAGGGCTGATCCATACACCCTGCAAGGACATTGTGCCTGGGGAATGGACAGACTAAGTATGCAGATCAGGACCTCCTGGCCTCCGCCCACTAACTTCAGAAGCTTTTACAAACTTCTAGATCCAGGGGGAGGTACCAGAGACCTGCCTCTGTAGAGACATCCAGCCTGACCTGCAATAACCTGACCCAATTTATAACTCATATAACTTACTATAAATCATAAGCTTAAATGTGCCTATACTGGGGCTAGTAGCACACTAGAGGGTGCTACATTTTATATATCCATTCAATAAGCTTCCCTAATTTGGTCAAGACACCCTTAGCCTTCCTTGTTTTTTTTGTTTACAGAACCATCCAGTAAATAACATGGGTTTATTACCACTCTGAATGAAGTTCAGAAAAGTTTCTGAGAGAAAGTTGGAAATATCCTCCAAGTTCAGGGGAGGCCAAACTGTGCTCATTGGAAGTAAAAATGCCCATGACAATAGGAGTAAACAGAGGCTGAGGTTCAATGGTGAATGGGAATAAAAAAATGATCTAGCTTCTGTGATCTGTGGAAGAAGGCATAAAGCCCCAGATTGAAGGTAAAAATTGCAGCCATAGCATCAAGTCTGGAGCTAAAAACCTATGTCACAACTTCAAATAATTGCCAACCAGACAACAAGTATGTCTGTGTAACCTCAGATTCCTGGCTGTAAACCCCAGTCATGAAATCTGAACAGAGCACAAATATCTGTAGTGTTCACTTGTCTCTTTCCAAAGCTCTAAGTGTCATTTGTGGCTCTTCATTTCTCTGTTATCAGCATAAGCCACTTCTGAGAAGTTTTCCCGACACATGAGATAAATTTGTGATGAGGAGGGAGATAAGCACACAGCTTGTCTATTTATGTTGCTTTGTTCCTCTGCCTATGTGGAGGGGTGGGGGGAATGGCGGTGGGTGTGACCCTTTTCTCCAATCAGCAATCACCCAGTGTATAAGACCTGTAACCGCAGCTCTTTGCCCCCTCCTCTGTACTCCTCACAGATGCAGAATGATTTTATCACAAATCTGCACTTTTGAAGTTTTAGAGGGATGTAGGGAAGAGAAGACGGCAGATAAACAAGTAAAAGAACCTATGTAGGAGGATTTGTTTAATCTCTGTGTATCACCAGAAGCTCCTGAAATTCACAACGAATGACAGATTGCAAAAGATAGTAGGACAAATACCCAAAAAATTCTTTGACCCCTTCAGATCTACGTTATAGCGGAATGACGGCTACAGCGCGGATCCGTCAATAGACGTTGATCCTGGCCCCTTACCATGTGATCAGCTGTCAGCCAATGACAGCTGATCACGTGATGTAAACAGAAGATTGGTAATCATATTTTTTTCTTCTCACGCTGACAGTGTGAGGGGAAAAAAAAGCTGATCACTGGCTTCTGTTGAAGATGAAGCCGCCTATATTTGCCCACCAGTAACGCCTTGCCAGTGCCACGAATCAGTGCCCACAGTGCCACAAATCAGTGCCCACCAGTACATAAGTACCAGCAATCAGTGCCACCTATCAATGCCCACTAGTGCCATCTATCAATACCCACCAGTGGTGCCAATCAGTGCCTCCTCAGTGCCACCTAGCAGTGCTGCCTATCAGTGTCATTTACCAGTGCCAATCAGTGCCCCCATCATGCCTATCACTGCCACCTATCAATGCCCTTCAGTGCTGCCCATCAGTGCCACCTATCAGTGCCCACCAGTGCCACCTCACCAGTGCCCATCAGTGCTGCCTTATCAGTGCCCATCAATGCAGTCTATCGATACCCATCAATGCAGTCTATCCTTGCCCATCAGTGCAGACTGTCAGTGCCCATCAGTGCAGCCTATCAGTGCTCATCAGTGTAGCCTCATCAGCGCACATCAATGAAGGAGAAAAATGTATTAACAAACGATAAAATGGTTTTGTATTTTTTTTATTTTTTATTTCGGTCTTTTTTTAAACATTTTCACAAAAAGAAAAAACAGAGGTGATCAAATACCACCAAAAGAAAGCTCTATTTGTGGCAAAAAATGCTAAAAATGTAATTTGGGTTCAAAGAGTGACAGCACTAAAAGCTGAACATTGGTCTGGGCAGGAGGGGGGTTTAGGTCCCCAGTAAGCAAGTGGTTAAATATATTAATAGTAAAAAGGTCAGGTCTGAGCATGTAGGCCCTTTACATAATAATCTGGTGTGGGGGAGTGGGTGACAATGGCTCAAAATTGATATGGTCCAGAAATATTTAGACAGAATAAAGGTGGATAAAGTATCTGGGCCAGATGGCATCCACCAATGGATCCTAACATAATTGAACTCTATCATTCCAAAGATATTGATTCCATTTTTTAGGGATTCGTGGAATCGGAATAGTACCACTGGATTGGCGTAAAGGCCAATGCAGTGCCTATATTTAAAAAGAAATCAAAGTCTTTACCAAGACCAACTATAAACCTGTTAGTTTAACTTCTATAGTGGGGAAGATACTGGAGAGTTTAATGAGTTCTTGCTGGAAAAAAATATTTTAAGCAACAGACAGCATGGGTTCATGAAAGACAGAAGTTGTCAAACAAACCTGATTTCTTTTTATGAAGAGTTAAGTAAAACTTTGGACAGAGGCAGGGGCGTACCTAGAACATTTGGCACCTGGGGCAGATCCTATATCTGGCACCCCCCCCACGTTAAAATGTAAAAACACCCCACTGTGCCCCCTGCATACCTCTGCATCCTTCAATATTTCATTGTCACTACTGTGTAACCCCCTCTCCACAACTGCACCTCTGGGCCCCTTTAAATTACACAGCCCCCCACAGCTCTGGACCACTGCATGTTACACAGACACCCCCTAACAGTATTCAGTACAGATCCCCCCTACAGTGCAGACCCCTCATTCAGTACAGACCCCCTCTACAGTACAGACCCCCCCATTCAGTACAGATCCTCCCCTACAGTGCAGACCCCCCCATTCAATACAGACCCCCCATTCAGTACAGACCCCCCCATACAGACCCAAAATGTACTTCAGATGATGATTCATGCAGGACATACACGGCTTCAATCTGCTTGGCTGTGTGAGACAGCCGGGACTGCTCAGAGCTGCTCAGACAGCCCGTGACCGAGAGAGAAGGAGATCGTTATGGGCCCTGCCAATGGGTGTGGCCCGCACCCCTGGTGCAAAGCCACTGCAGCTCTCCTCTCCATGTGTGCTCCGTGACGCCTCTCCGCTGTGTCACTGTCTAAACCTGGCCCACTGTCACCGCTTCAGTCACGGGGGGGGTGCCGACTTGACCCCCCCCCCAGTGTGTGGCACCCGGGGAGGTCCGCCCCCACTTGGTACGCCACTGGACAGAGGGGTGGCTGTGGATGTTGTATACTTGGATTTTACAAAAGCATTTGACACAGTTCCCCACACACAGCTTATGTGTAAGGTAAAGTCTACAGGCTTGGAAAGATCAGTTGGATAGAATGGACAAAATGGATAGAAAACTGGCTAAAAGACAGGATTCAGAGGGTTATGGTTAATGATTCTTATGCCCCATACACACGGTCAGATTTTCAGATGGAAAATGTGAGATTGGATCATGTTGTCGGAAAATCTGACCATGTGTGGGCTCCATCTGTCTTTTTCCATCGGATTTTCCGACGCACAAAGTTTGAGAGCAAGATCTAAAATTTTCCGACAACAAAATCCGATCGCATAAATTCCGATCGTGTGTAGACAATTCTGACAGGCAAAGTGCCACGCATGCTCAGAATAAACTAAGAGACGAAAGCTATTGGCTACTGTCTCATTTATAGTCCCAACGTACGTATTTAACGTCACCTCGTTCAGAACGATTGGATTTTCCAACAACTTTATGCGACCGTGTGTATGCAACACAAATTTTGGCCAAAATTCGTCTAAAAAAATCAGACGGATTTTGTGGTTGGAATGTCCGACGGTGTATTTGAGTTTTAGTGTTTGTAGCTGCTGACATTTTAAAAAAAAACACATCGCGGCCAGAACACCCCTTTGATATCTTTATAAATAATATTGGGTCTGGGATTAAAAGTACCATTTCAGTGTTTGCAGATGACAACAAGCAATGCAGTGTCAGCTATGGATGTCTCCAATTTACAAGACGATCTCAATGTACTGTTTTATTGGGCAACTATGTGGCAAATGAGGTTTAGTGTATATAAATGCAAAGTTATGTACTTTGGGGCTAAGAATATTCATGCATCATACATACTTGGGGTTGTATAACTGGGGGAATCCAAAGGGTAGATCATATTGCCAAACTGCGGATTCCAAAGCAAGCATTTTCCTTTCTTGTATTAAGAGCGGTATGGACTCTAGAGAGGGAGATATAATTTATTCCCTGTACAAATCATTAGTAAGACCTCATCTGGAATATGCAGTTCAGTTTTGGGCACCAGTTCTCAAAAAGGATATCGGGGAACTGGAGAAAGTGCAGAGAAGGGCAACCGAACTGATAAGAGCTCAGCTATGAGGAAAGATTAAAGGAACTGAAGTTATTCTCTCTTTAGAAGAGGAAATTAAGGGGAGATAAGAGCAACATGTACAAATACATAAGGGGGGTTATTTACTAAAGGCAAATCCATTTTGCACTACAAGTGCACTAAAAGTAGATCTGAGGGGAAGATCTGAAATGAGGGGAGGCTCTGCTGATTTTATCATCCAATTATGTGCAAGCTAAAACGCTGTTTTTTTTCCCTTGCATGTCCCCCCTCAGATCTACAGCGACTGCACTTGCACTTGTAGTGCAAAGTGGATTTGCCTTTAGTAAATAACCCCCAAGGGTTCCATATAGTGAACTTATTTTTTTTTTTACGAAAGGCAAATCCACTTTGCACTGCAAGTGCACTTGAAAGTGCAGTCGCTCTAAATCTAAGGGGTAGATCTGAAATGAGGGGAAGCGCTGCTGATTTTATCATCCAATTATGTGCAAGCTAAAATGCTGTTTTTAATTTTCCTTGCATGTCCCCCTCAGATCTACAGCGACTTTACTTCCAAGTGCATTTTCAAGTGTATTTGCAGTGCAAAGTGGATTTTTCTTTAGTAAATAACCCACTTGGTGTTGAGCTATTCACTTTAACCACTTTTGCCCCCTTCCTGACCAGAGCACTTTTTGTGATTCGGCACTGCATCGCTTTAACTGACAATTGCGCAGTCGTGCGACATGGCTCCCAAACAAAATTGACGTCCTTTTTTCCCATAGATAGAGCTTTCTTTTGGTGGTATTTGATCACCTCTGTGGTTTTTATTTTTTGCGCTATAAACAAAAAAATGCGAACATTTTGAAAAAAAAACGCATTATTTTTTACTTTTTGCTATACTAAATATCCCCCAAAAACATATAAAAAAATGTTTTCCCTCAGTTTAGGCCAATATGTATTCTTCTTCAGAAGGTCGATCTCGTGCATGCGTGATTCACCAGCGGCCTTATCGCCGATTGTTTGTAAGTTGCCATAACATCGGATGGCGACAGAGGAAGCTCCCACCCCATTGTTATGGCAACATAGATAGACACATCTCGTCGCTGTGATCCACCTTGAATCGCATCATTTTCTGTCAGGAAATAATGTGATTTTTGATCACAGTACTGCCCACAGACTCATGGGAAATTATGATACATACTTTTTTATAGGTTTAGAGGAGTCCGATTCAGATTTTTTTTTTTTTTAGGGTGAAACTCCGCTTTAAGAAACTTACTAAGATTTGTTTATTTTGCAACAAGTCCCTGTGCCCTGCAGCCTAACACCTCTATGCCTTGTCTGCACTATGCAGGTTATAGCCAGGGGTGGATCCAGAGGCTAGTCTCGGGAGGGGCACTGCCAGAAAATAGAGTAATAGGGTAAATTTATCAGGGAAATGGCTGGTGTTAGCGCTTCAATCATCACGGCGCCATGGTTGTTATGGTGTCAGGATGATTGAAGTGCATTACTATTATTACATTGTTATAAAAAATTAAATGGTTCAACTCACCATAATGCAGAATCAGTGGGAGCCCCGAGCATGTCACCTGCCACTGTCACCTGCTACACGTTGCGGATTGTCACTTGTCACGTCGCCTGTCACCAGATGCAGATTGTCACTTGTCACGTCACCAGATGCAGATTGTCACTTGTCATGTCACCAGATGCAGACTGTCACTTACCACATCCCATGCCACACGTTGCAGATTGTCACTTGCCACGTCATCTGTCACCAGATGCAGATCTTCACTTGCCACGTTCCATGCCACACATTGCAGATTGTCACTTGCCACGTCACCTGTCACCAGATGTAGATTGTCACTTGCCACATCCCATGCCACATGTTGCAGATTGTCACTTGCCACGTCCCATGCCACACATTGCAGATTGTCACTTGCCATATCACCTGTCACCAGATGCAGATTGTCACTTGCCATGTCCCATGCCACACGATGCAGAGTGTCACTTGCCACGTCCCATGCCACACGTTGCAGATTGTCACTTGCAACGTCACCTGTCACCAGATGCAGATTGTCACTTGCCACGTCCCATGCCACACGATGTAGATTGTCACTTGCCACATCCCATGCCACATGATGTAGATTGTCACTTGACACGTTCCATGCCACATGATGTAGATTGTCACTTGCCACGTCCCATGCCACACGATGTAGATTGTCACTTGCCACGTCACTTGCCACGTCCCATGCCACACAATGCAGATTGTCACTTGCCATGTCCCATGCTACACGATGCAGATTGTCGCTTGCCATGTCCCATGCCACACGATGCAGATTGTCACTTGCCATGTCCCATGCCACATGATGCAGATTGTCACTTGCCATGTCCCATGCCACATGATGCAGATTGTCACTTGCCACGTCCCATGCCACACGATGTAGATTGTCACTTGCCACGTCACTTGCCACGTCCTATGCCACACAATGCAGATTGTCACTTGCCATGTCCCATGCTTTCTTACTGATAGTGTTCCTGGATGGTCAGCCCTTCTGCAGGCCTCTTAAAGCAGGTGTATGGAAAGTTGCCCAATGGACACTTGCTATTAAGCATCTCCAGATATACATGTATTATGCACATTGTACACTAGGCCTTTGCTGCTCATGCCGTGGCTGGTAATTTCCTGCTTTGTTCAGGCATTCAAGGAGCAAGATGCAGCGACCAAAAGGTTGCCACTGGTAGTCAAGACACTCTAAAGTAGTCTGTTACAATTCTCCCTGTGCAAGGATTCTCTACTCTGACAATGTCAAGCTTTGTCTTGCAGTACCAGCTAACTGGCCAGTTTAACCCTCTTCAAACAATTCCTAAATAGGATATGCAGATTGGAAGATCTTTGAGCAGGCTTTTGTACCTTCTTTTGTAAGGCTGCTAGGATGCCTAAAATGACAGAGGTACCTGCAATGCAAGTATTTTAGCACTTCCAAAGGAGTGCATTGTCTTTTGTCCTATGATGTTTAAGATAGAAGCTCATTCTTGAAGAGGGGTGCAAATTGAACAGAAGGACAAAGTAGCAGAATGCCTTAGTGGTCAGTACCTTACGTTACTGGGTTGCTCAGGTTAGCTGTATACATGGAGTTGTCATTGGAGGATGATGTGTCCTTCAGGCGTATACACAATCAGGATGTTTGGGTGTGTCCTTGGAGAGTGTAGAGTCTTCTGGTGGTAGCCTTGTATTGGATTTGTCCCTAAGGGCTATATCTGTCTGCAGTTGCAGCCTGGGAGCCTAAATAATAATTCTGACAACTGCCCCCTTCAAGGGCTTGCTTTATCTGGATGGCAAATAGCTGGAGATGATTCAACAAGTAGAACAATCTTGTCTGCATTGCGAGAACAAATTTCTTCCTCAGTTTAGGCTGATATGTATTCTTCTACATATTATTGGTAAAAAAAAAAAAAAGTTGCAATAAGCGTATATTGATTAGTTTGCGCAAAATTATCTACAAAATAGTGGATACATTATTTTTTTTTTTTACTAGTAATGGCGGTGATCTGATTTTTATTGGGACTGCAACATTGCAGCGGACAGATCGGACACTTTTGACACTTTTTTGGGACCACTGACATTTATACAGTGATCAGTTCTATAAATAGCCACTGATTACTGTATAAAAGGCACTGGCAGGGAAGGGGTTAACACTAGGAGGTGATCAAGGAGTTAAATGTGTCTCCTAGGGAGTGATTCTAACTGTGGGGGGATGGGATTGCCTGGAGGTGGAGACCGATCGCTGTTAATACTTAGCATGAACAACAGATCTGTCTCCTCACCCCTGACAGAACGGAGATCTGTCTGTTTACATTGACAGATCTCCCTTCTGTCTCTCTCAGGAATGATCGGTGGTGCCCGGCGGGCATCACAGCCACCGGCCACGCTCCTCTGCTCTGTCGGCGCACGCCCACCCCCTAGTGGTTTTAAAGCGGCCGATGTATAGCTACGGCGATTTGCCTAGGAGAGCCAACCTGCCACAGTGTAACTGCGGCGGCTGGTCCTCTAGTGGTTAAAGGGCTAGCTTCATTTGATAGCAAATTACTGGGAATAATTCTAGAAGTGGAACAATCATGTCTGCATTGTGAGAGTCTAGCAGTCTCCTTCAAGGGGTAGCTTCATTAGATAGAAAATAGATGGGAATAATTCTACAAGTGGGACAATCTTATCTGCATTGTGAGAGTCTAAGCAGTCCCCTTCAAGGGCTAGCCTCATTTGACAGCTAAGAGCGGTATTTGGTCTGGCCTCCTGCCTCGGAGTACATGTCTGCTGAATGAAAGAAGACTGTGATTTAAGAGTCAGTGTTTAACTCCAATGGGTTTGCTCCTGTAGTTCCGGCCTGAAGTCGAGAAAGAATTAAAGAGAAAAAGTCATCAACCAAGTAGTCAGCAAAGAGCTCCACTTCTGGGGGAGAGATTTCTTACTGGTCTTTTTTCGATTTTTGGCACCCATATGTATCTTTTTGGGTACCTGGTTGCTTTTTTTAAATGTTTTTTATTAAGTTTTCACATTTTATGCACGAAATACAGTATTACACCAGTAAGAGTTACAGTACTACATAAGAGAAAATAGTACATGGGCATTGTATAGACAATACTTTCATTGAGTACGCTAGAGAGACATAATCTCAGGGTGTATGCATTCACCCTGACAGTATTAACTTAACTGAGTAATACAGTTTACAGAACAAAATAAGTATAAAAGTACAAAAGTAAGAAATGGGGGGGGGGGGCTGGAGGAAAAGGGAATGAACTTATCTATGGTCCGACCGTCCTATGAGCATTGAAATTTCAGCTAGGGTAAGGGAAAATATCTTAAAGAATATTACCTTTATTACCTTTAAACCATGTTGTCCATATTTTCTGTTGATTATCAACCTTTTTCTTGTTACCACCCCTACTAACCAGTAGTAATTCATAAATATAATGGGTTTGAGTATTTATAAGAACTTCAGATACATTTGGTGATTTGTCTGCCTTCAGGTGTTTGGCTATAAGTGTTCTAGCCACTAGAAAAATGTGAGTAATCACTGTTCTAAATTTGGGGGGAGGTTTCAATACCTACATTCAATATTACTAGGCATGGGTTGGGGCGGGTCAGCACTCCAGTGATGCTTGATATTGAGCGAAAGATAGAGTTCCAAAAGCTAGTTAAGTGTTTGCAGGCCCAGAATATGTGGAACAAGTTTCCTGTTGCTCCACAGTTTCTCCAGCATAGCTGGGAGTTTTGTTTTCCAAATTTGGAGATTCCATAGGGCATGAGATACCATCTAAGGGATATTTTCTGAGACAGTTCCCAGTGATTAACGCACTTGGAGGCTTTGTAGAGCGTTCGAAATGTGTGTTGCCACTGTGCGCTTGTAATATTCGTGTCAAGCTCTGACTCCCATTTCCTATCGGGTTGGGATTTTATGAAATCTAGTTTGTGTTGAAAGAGATTGTAAAACAAGGACTTTAAGGGGGTCTGATCTCATGGTGAAGTACCGCCACACCTCTTTTGGGAGATATATATGATATGATTTAAGGGATCCTAGATGTTGAGCTATTTGGATGTATTTGTATTAGTCAGTGGTTAGGAGGTTGTATTGTTTCTTAAGAGAAGTAAAGGGTACAAGAGAATTATCAAGATAAACGTCAGCAATTGTTTTAATTCCTTTGTCATACCAATCCATGGTGGGGAGAATTGGAATAGCATAAAAAAGAATTGTTATAGGTATAGGAATGTCTATTTGGTTGGAAATTGGGGTTGGAATTTTACAGAGATCTCTCTATGCCAGTAATGAGGCTTGGATAGTGAGTGGTAGTCCGTGGAGGGGAAACGGCCTCCGAACGTCTAGGAGTAGGAGTTGTTTCAGATTTTTAGTAGGGTTCAGAGCTTGTTCAATGCCTCACCACAAAGTGTCAGGTGCCGGGTCGAACCATTCTTTAAGTTGTGTAAATATAGCTGTTCGGTAATAATCCCTGATGTCAACTAGTCCCTTACCTCCCGCTAATCTATGTTTGACCAGAAGGGCTTTAGAGCACCTCGGTCTCTTGGATTTCCAAATATACTTAGAGAGCAGGGCATTTAAAGCTATGATATGTGTGTTGTGTATTGGGACTGTTAGAGTTTGAAATATGTATAGTATTTGAGGCAGGAGCAACATTTCAAATGAGGCCAGGCATCCCGTCCAAGTCAATTCTATGTTGGCTAATCTTTTTATTTGATTGGAGAGTTTTTCAGTTAGGTGTGTAGTTTGCTTCTGGTAGGTCTTGAAGGTTCTTTGGTAAATTTTATGCCTAGATATGTTATGCTTGATTTACTCCATGTATAGTGGGAGGTTGTTTGTAGTTGGGATTTTAGAGAGGGTGATTTTCCCATTTCCAAGATAATTCATTTTGCAAAATTAACTTTATAAAAATGAAATTTTGCTGAACTTGTTAAGGGTATCATGTGCGTGTTTTAGTGATGTATTTGACAATGATAAGAATAGGATAATATCATCTGCAAATAAGTTTATATCATGAGATTGTCCTGAGATATTAGGATGGGTTCTGATTCTTTCTGCTAAGGGTTCTATAAGTAAGTTGAAAATTGAGGGGTAAAGAGGGCAACCTTGTCTGATAGTAAGTTACCGTAGATGTGAAAACATGTGCACAGGGGAAAGAGTACAAAGCCAGTATGGCAGATAAGATGCGACCGGTGAAACCAAACTTTTGCAGTATCCTGTCGATTACCTTCTCCACATCCAAAGAGAGGAGCAGAGAAGGCATCCGACAGGATTGAGCGTATTGCATGACATTGATGGCTCTTCTTGTGGCGTCAGAGGCCTGTCTTCCTGTAGTAAAGCCAGATTGATCAGGTTTTATACGGGAGGGGAGGGAGGGAGCAGTCTGTGGGCTAGAATTTTTGCATAAAGCTTAAAGCGGGGTTCCACCCTAAAGTGGAACTTCCGCTCATCGGAACCCTCCCCCCCTCCGGTGTCACATTTGGCACCTTTAAGGGGGAGGGGGGTGCAGATACCTGTCTAAGATGGGTATTTGCACCCACTTACGGGCATAGACTCCCACAGGAATCTATGCCTCTTCTTGTCCCGGCGCGCTGTCTGCTGGGACACCCACGGGTCCCAGAGACAGCGCGGACCATTCCTATTGTGCTGCGCAACTCGCGCATGCACAGTAGGGACCCGGGAAGTAAAGCCGCAGCGCTTCACTTCCTTATTCCCTCACCTAGAATGGCGGCGGCAGCAGCCGAGAGCCGAGCGATCGATCGGCCTCAGCTGCTGACATCGCTGGATCCTGGGACAGGTGAGTGTCCATTTATTAAAAGTCAGCAGCTGTAGTATTTGTAGCTGCTGGCTTTTAATAATATTTTTTTACAGTGAAATCCCTCTTTAACATCAGTGTTGAGTAAAGATATTGGTCTAAAGTTGGGCGGAGATGTGGGCTCTTTACCCGGTTTTGGAATAGTTACCACATAAGACTTAAGCATCTCGGGGGGGGGGGGGGGGGGAACGAGGCAGAGGACACCACTGCTGAGTAGACTGCCTGTAGGGTCAGAGCTAAGTTGGATTGAAATGTTTTATACTAATCATTAGGTAATCCATCTGGACCTGGGGATTTGCCAAATGGCAGTGTTCGTATCGCTTTCTTGATCTCAGACTCCATTATAGGAGTGTTAAGGGACATAAGCTGTGTTTGTGAAAGAGAGGGAAGTTTCATTTTTTCCAAAAAGGTTTGTATGCTCTCCTTTGTTGGTTGTGGAGTATTAGGGTCACTATCAAGGTTGTATAATGATGAATAATATTCAGCAAAGGAGTTTGCTATTTCTTTGGGGTTGTATATTTTGTATTTATCTGCTGGGTGTAGCAAGGATGAGATTTTAGATTTGTCTGTTTTGAGCCTCTGTGCTAAGAATTTTCCCGCTTGATTGTCAGTGGAATAGTGGGTTTAAGAGATTGTATGTATTTGTCATATTGTTCAATGAACGGGAGTCTGGGATCGGAGCTGAGTTTAGAATGTTTTTGGACTGCGTGTGCATTTGAGTTGTTTTTATTTAAGGGCTCTAAGATTTTGATATCTTTAATGAGTAGGTTCAACTTTTGCGTCCTCTGCCTCTTCTCCTATGCACATATCTGTAGGATTATCCCTCTAATAAAAGCCTTATGTGCACACCATAACATTACAGGGTCAGATACAGAGTGGATGTTCACATCAAAAAATTCAGATAAGCTGTTTGTTATACTTGTGACATGTGGAGACATCTGGAAAACATGTGAGTTAGCTCTCCATATATAAGTTGAACTCAGAGTGTGCTTCTCCACCGCTGTGATAGATACAGGAGCATGAGCTGACCATGTAATATCGTGTATGGTCTAGGAGGACACTTTGTCTATCAGTATCAGATCTATTCTGGTGTAAGAATTATGTCTAGCAGAGTAGGTATAGGTATAGTCTTTTTCATTTGCGTGTTGGCATCTCCATGTGTCATAGATGTCTTCTGAGTGTAGCAGAGGTTGAAGTGAGAGGGGAGGCCATTTGGGTTTGGATGTGGTATGCATTGTGTAGTCTGCTGTTATATTGTGATCCCCACATATCACCAGCAAGCCTTTTTGGATAGTGGTGATTTTGCGATAGTTTTTTCAGGAAACAGAGTTGGTGTGAATTTGGTGCATATAGGATAGTAATGGTGAAAGGTTTATTGTTGAGTTCTCCCACAAGTATAAGGTATCTACCTTCTGGATCAACATGGGTTTCTGTTAGGCTGAAAGCCACAGAATCTCTAACAACAATGAGGATTCCCTTCTGTTTCGGGGGCGCTGAAGCAAAAAATATGTGGGCAAATTTTTTATGTTGGAAATAAGGGGTGTTGGAGGCTGAAAAGTGTGTCTCTTGAAGTCATAGGACGTCGGACTGGAGTTTAAGTGCTTCGCTCCAGATCGAGGCTCTTTTGGCCGGGTGGTTGAGGCCATTCACATTAAAAGAGACTATGTTAAGAGCCATAAATGTAGGGTGAGTGTGAGTGCTGACAGTACCTTAGTCTTGGTGTTGCGGGCCATCTTGCGGTGGAGTTCCAATGGTAGGTTGGTTGCTCGTTTCCAGTACGGTGAAGGTGAGGTGGTTCGCATGGAGGTCAGACCGATAGAAGGGGAATGAGGTTGCAGTGGGGGAGAAAAACAAAGTCAAATCGTAAAAAAAACAAGTATTTCAATAAAAAAAGTATTCAAACTTAAATTTGAGGGCAGAGCATCTGCCCATAAATCGGAGAGGGAGAATTCCCAACTGAGTACTCCAGAATTTGTCAGGAACCTTGTTCTATACAGTGGTGTGAAAAAGTGTTTGCCCCCTTCCTCATTTCCTGTTCCTTTGCATGTTTGTCACACTTAAGTGTTTCGGAACATCAAACCAATTTAAACAATAGTCAAGGACAACACAAGTAAACACAAAATGCAATTTGTAAATTAAGGTGTTTATTATTAAAGGTGAAAAAAAATCCAAACCATCATGGCCCTGTGTGAAAAAGTGATTGCCCCCCTTGTTAAAACATACTATAACTGTGGTTGTCCACATCTGAGTTCAATTTCTCTAGCCACACCCAGGCCTGATTATTGCCACACCTGTTCACAATCAAGGCATCACTTAAATAGGAGCTGCTTGACACAGTAAGGTCCACCAGAAGATCCTTAAAAGCTACACATCATGCCGAGACCCAAAGAAATTCAGGAACAATTGAGAAAGAAAGTAATTGAGATCTATCAGTCTGGAAAGGGTTATAAAGCCATTTCCAAAGCTTTGGGAATCCAGCGAACCACAGTGAGAGCCATTATCCACAAATGGAGTAAAACTTGCGCTTGGTAAAAATTAGTTGATATGGGAGAAAATCAATTAAGAAAATAGCAGCTGAGCACAAAAAACCAGATACTAGGTCTAAATAACAGAAATGTGGAAAACAGTGCAGCGCTTAATATATAACACGTGACTGAATATAGTGAAACAATAAATCAGGAGAAAAACTTTCAAAGATAATGTTTCCAAAAAGTAAAACATCAATGATAAACAATACACATGTGCATATTGTGCAGTAAACAAAAAATGGGTTATTAAACCAAAAAAATAATCAAAAAAAACCACTTTTAGAAGGACAAATAGTTATTTAGACTACAGCTTGATGCTGTGAAGCACAAACTTGTGATTAAGTGAGAAAAATAACCAACAAAATTGAAAAACAAATCAAAACAAATCCCATGCTTTGGATAAATGAAGTGATTTACAAGGCCCCATATATGTGAAGATAAAAGTTCATTAAGTGGAACGTGAATGAAACTTTATAGTTGAACGTGAATAAAACTTTAAAGTTGGTCCCAGGTATCACTGGTGTAGGTGCTTGACCACGTAAATTCTTTCACTGTACAGTTTAAGTAAGTAATAAAGGCTTACCAGAGCCACCTTTAGTGTGCGCAGATACGAACTCCCCAACGATTGGGATCGGACAAGATCGTTCCTCCGACACTCCTCGTGTGAATGGATGACTCGAATCACCTTTGCGGATAGGAAGGTAAAGAATGACCCACACCTTCGGGTGTTCCTTGAACGTCGTCCGTTCCGGTCCGTTCGAAAATGTTCAAGTTGGCGTGTCACCAAATGGATGAAAAAGGAAAAAAGCGCCCAATCGTGTGATAAAGTCTAAAACACGTGTACTTTATTTTCCAACCAAATAGACGTTGAAAGATACAGATGACTCAATGGAGTCGTATAAAATTGAACGAAAAAAATTGCTAGCAAAAATATAAAATAAAGCAAATAAAAATAGCACGAGATGTAGACGTATCTACCCGACGATCGTTTCGTCACAGATTGACGTCATCAGGGGTCATCAAAGATGAGTGGGCCAAAATTCCTCCAGGACGCTGTAAAAGCCTCATTGCACGTTATCGCAAACGCTTGGTTGCAGTTGTTGCTGCTAAGGGTGGCCCAACCAGTTATTAGGTTTAGGGGGCAATCACTTTTTCACACAGGGCCATGATGGTTTGGATTTTTTTTCACCTTTAATAATAAACACCTTCATTTACAAATTGCATTTTGTGTTTACTTGTGTTGTCCTTGACTATTGTTTAAATTGGTTTGATGTTCCGAAACACTTAAGTGTGACAAACATGCAAAGGAACAGGAAATGAGGAAGGGGGCAAACACTTTTTCACACCACTGTATATGAAAGTAGATTTAATTCTTGCACTTGGGAACTTTTGAATTGTGCTGCTTGTTGCTATTCTTTCTCTACACCGTTTGTCATTCATACTGGGTGTTTAGTTTCCCAGGTGGAGAGAGGCCTGCAGGTGATTGATCAGGCAATATGTCTAAGGAGCGAAGCAGCTCAAGCCCTTCTTCCACATCTGTGACTACAGTGGTGTTGCCTTCATGGGTGACCATTAGTTTAACAGGGTATCCCCAGCGGTATGGGATATTGTGGTTGCGAAGGGCCTTAGTCACCAGCAGCAAGGATTTTTGTTTTTGCATTGTAAATTGTGAAAGATCTGTCAACAGTTGAATATGTGCACATTTTTCTGGGGGTTGCTGGTTTTTGCAAAATGCGGACATAAGTTGCTCTTTAGTTTGATAGAAATGCACCCTATCAGGAAATCTCAGGGGATATTATCTGGGACATGTGACGGCTTTGGTAGTCTGTGGATGCGGTCAATGTGGATTTCTGATTCTGAAATGGCGGGCAGTAGGGTCTTAATAAGATCATGAGCATACTACTGAAGCTGTGTGGGAAGAACAGTCTCAATAACCCCCCAGATCTTTACATTATTTCTCCTTGACCTGTCTTTAAGGTCAGTGAACTTTGACCTGAGCCATGCAAGCTCCTCAGACTGGTCATCGTGGGCATCAATTAGGATGTCATGGGATGATGGAAAGTCCCCCATTTTCTCCTCTATGTGGTTCACCCTCCCTCCTAATGTACCCATCTCTGTTTTAAAGTTGTTCACACACTGTAGCATGTCTGTATGCATGGAGCTGCGGAGGGAGACAAGCATGTCTTTGAGGGTAGTGTCAGATACAGGCTTACTCGTTGTGGGGAATGTGGTGAATGGGTCCACTAGTTCCCTTGTGTCCTCCATGCATTCCTGGCTTGTGCTCATCTGCTGGGTGTCATCTGCCAACTTGGGTTTTGATATTGCAAGGTTACGAGTGAGAGGAGTTGAAGCGTCTGGGGATTTGTGAGCAAGGCTTGGTTGTGAGCCTGGGCTTCATGTTGCAGACTGCAAGCTGCCTGAGGGGGAAGGATAGCTGTTCCCGGTGCCTGCCCCATTTTGGAAAGGATCGCGGTCCTTTGGCGGGAAGAAATCTTGTAATTTCTTCAGGTGTGCCTTTTCTTTTGCGGGTTATCTGGTGGGTTCAGCGGTACCTTTAGGCTTGCCATGGTTGTGGATTGGGAAGCAGTGTCGCCCCAAGAGTTGCCGGTTCCTTGGTCTCGAACAGTTGTACTCTCAGCTCAAGCACGTCAGGCCATGTGGGTCAATCAGTTACCTTCGTGCCTCTAACTGTGCCAGGAGGAATCCTTTGCTCCAGCAACAATAAGCAAGTTCTGCTAGCCAATGTGGTTCTTACCGTCTCTAGAGGCGGCAATTCCAATTCCAGCAGATGTGATATTAAGAAGAGTACTATTGTTGCTCAGAGGGTTTCCTATTTCTAACTCCCAGAGCTGTCTTCTGATATACCTCTGTTTCTACATGGAAAAAGACATCATGCAGCATATATGTCTGCTGGTTGGGTTCTCAATTCACTCCTCGAGACAGGTATTCCTGTCAATACGGAGGGAGTTCTCAGAACCCTACAAGAGATTGGCTGGCTAGTCTTTCAAAAGGGTCATGTGGCTCCTAAAACCATATGCAGGACCACCAAAATAACTGGTTCCATGCCATGGATATTGGGATACTTCGAGCATGCTCTCAAGCTACAGCTTTGCTCAGAGATTTAGGACACTCTCTCTAGCAGAGTCAATGGAATGGAGATGTCATCCAGATTTTCTGCTGGATGGGTCATTCCAGCTAGCTATTAGGCTTATAAAGCTTAGGAAAATATTTAAATATATATCTTAACACAAAACACATAAAACAATATTATTTGTGATACAAAAAATTGCTGCATAAAACTACGTTCCTCAATCCTGCATGGTGATAGCAAAAAAGTGGAAAGTGATAATAATAATAATAATCGTATATGCAATAGATAAACAGTCTCCTTGGTCCTCTGTATGAATGGAACATCCAACTCCCACGTGCACAAATTCACATCCGTAACTGGAATAAACTTTTCACCAATTCGTGAGGCACCACCACCTTCTGAAATGGGCATTCACCAGAAACAAGTAAAAAATGTGCCTTTGGTTGATTCTGGGCTTACTACTCCACTCTATATTTGAAGATTTCCAAACTGGTTGCCAACGGTTACTCCTAATACCTCCTCGAGATCTCATGAAAAGCAGACAACCATTATTATGAAACATGTTTAAAATGTATTTAAGATAATACAATAGGTATATAAATGTACACTCACAAGTGAAGTAACATCCCACCCTTGTTTTTTTGGGTTTCTTAGTTCCCAAACGTATGCTGCCATGGAAGTCTGTCAGGAAAACTGAAAATTACCATCATTTAATGAGTAGGCTAGTTACTGAACGCAGCCTCTGGCTCAGCCTGAAAATGTATGGGAGTGGGGTCCTATGGGATAGCGAGGGCTACCATGGAGTCCATCAGGAAAGGAAAATTATGGTAAGCATTTGATAAGTAAGTACATTTTCTGTTATCCCTGCATTTACTTGTTACCTTATATCTTGCATCTGATGGTCATTTTGTGTACCACCTGTAGCTGCTGTAATCCATCCCCAGTGGCATTATAGTACTTCTACACTCAAGGATTGTTTGTGCTTTATGAAGAATTTTCTAGAACTCTTTGTATCCTCTAAAGTTCATGCCTGGACTTTAGCCTTCTGTTCCTATTCCTGGGTATTAGATTCTGCCTCCTGCTCCTAGGCTTGTTTATGTTTTTTCATGCTACTGGACCTCTGCTCTATTTTACTGATTTTTGCTCTTCGACTGTACTTCAAATATTTGTCCGTGTTACGACTCTGTCTGAATGTTTCCTGCCACTGCATGTTGTTATAATTCTGACTATGGCCTGCCTCAATCTTCTGTCTGTACGACCTTGTATGAATTGCCAGCTGCCATAAACTTTTACAAAATGCCTGTATGCAGGTGTTTTTAAGAGGTTCTAAAGAGTTAACCATTTTTTCTCTTGCTGTGTTCATACCCTTCAGTTAATTAGGTCAGCCAGGTGCAAACTGTTACAATGTCTAATGCAGGTTACAGGTTACACAGGGGATGTTTTTTTTTTTGTTCAACCCAGCAAGCTAAATGAAAAAAAAACTGACAGATCGTTGTACTAACACAAGCAATGTTGGTGCACTGATCTCCCGCACTGTGCTATTATGTTTTCACAGGGGAACTCCCCCCACCAGAACACACTGATCAGCACTCGCAGCCACTGGCTGCCAGCACTAACGGGATGCCTGTTGGATGCTGGTTTTCCAGCATGCCTGTTTGACAGAAGCTGGTCGCAAGATAGGCTTCCTGTAGGACTGACAGCTGTAAACACGGGCAGAAAGTCATCCAGTTTCTGCGAAACCAACCATTTTTGGCAGATTTTTGGCCCGTGTGTACTTAGCCTTAATGTTGCACTGTGTCCTTAGGCTGATCTCTCAAGTTGGTGATGTCCAGGCAGGAAGGGTTAACCCTTTTCTCACTTTTATTAGCTAGGTCATACCATATAAAAAGCGTTCACTAAGTGCTATTAGAAAGAGGCTGGGGCAAGACGGTCAAAATGTAGCTGTTACTCGGTCAGATTGTATAACCCCCTTGGGGGGGGGGGGGGTGATTGGAGCCCAGTCGTGGGTTCACAGGGAGTCTGGAGCCTGTAGACTCTTACAGCAGCCAGCCATGGAATTATTGCCTTTTGTCAATTATCACCAGATCATGGACCCTAAAGGACTATTGCTGCTACTTCTTGTAGATTTCGTGCCTATAATGAAGTGTTGACTTAGAAGGATTGCTTTTACAGACTTTGCCTTCTTCCTAAGTTAAAATCACTTTATTGGGTGCTAGAAAGCTTTGTATAGGAAACTGTGTGGAAGATGTCTTGGAGACTGTTAGGCCGCGTACACACGCGGGGACTGTTCGCCCAACTTTGTCCGTCAAACAGTTTCGGCAAACAGTCCGCTCAAAATTAGCATGGATGGACATGGCCACACACGACGGACGAACAGTTTGCTGAAACCGTGCGCGATGACGTGAACGGCGCGTACGACGGGACGAAAAATACGACGTCCTATACACTGCATTATAACTTTCGGCGTGAAAATCCTTTCTGAGCATGCGCGCAACTTTGTTTGACGAACAAGCCTACACACGCGGGGACTGTCCGCTGAAACAAGGTTTCAGCGGACAGTTTTTCGGAATTTCCGAAAAACCTTGTTCAACGGACTGTTCGCTGAAACTGTCCGCTGAAAGCCCACACACGAGCGGACTGTCCGCTGAAACTTGGTTTCAGCGGACAGTTTCAGCGAACAGTCCCCGCGTGTGTACGCGGCCTTACTTATTACCTGCAAATACATCAGTAAAAGTTCTTTATTTGCTCCTCTGAATTACCATGTCTGAAGGCTCTAAAGGGGTACATGCATGGCATAGGAAAAGAGAGAGCCAGTGGATGAGAGTAGGAGCAGCTAAAGTCTCACACCTGTTCCAGCCTCAGCTAGGCTTAGCTGAAGCCATCCTGACAGTCAAGATCAGGACCAGTATAGCAGGAAGCCTGTGCAGCAGCCTTTTGGACCTCAGGATTCACCAAAGAGAGACAGAGTTAGTAACTTCTTTTTATCACACCCCATGCCTGTGTAGCACTTACTCTGAAGGAGCGGCTGAATTTTTGTTGGGCTTACCAATTACCTCCACCAGCTCGTAACTCGTTGTCCTTGTCTAGGGGTTCCCAGGGTTGATGACCCAGTAACTGTAGAGACCGACACTTGGATTCCTTGTTAGGATTTTTATTTTGCATAAAACAGTTGAACAAACTCAGTCTCTAAGTTGGGAATAGAGGGTATCAGGATAAAGTTTAGCTCAGGTGCTTGGAACTGCTGACTTCAATATAAGTCTCTCTCTGTACATAATCCAGGGAATAACCACTTGCAACTGGATTCTTTAACTGTTGGATAAATACTTGACCTTGGATCTAGCAGCCAACAAGTAATTCTAGCCTTGCAAAGTCTCTCACACAGACTTGGTTGAAAACTTAGTTGTAACCAGAAGGATAGAGGTAGGAACTTTTCTTACTGTACCAGAATCTTGCAGCCGGTCCGTAAGAAATGTGGATTCAATCAATGTCCATAGCAGCTCAGCTTCCAGGCTCTTACGGAGTAGCCAGCCTCGTGCGTGGCCTCTTACTGAAGCGTCCTCCACTGGTTGCCTGTAGAGGTGCTGGGCCTCTCCAAACTCGAACACCTTAGAATCCTCCTTTCCAGTTACTGCACCTCTAACTAGCCAGTTCTAAGGCTCGGAAACGGGTGGATCCACACCCCAGGCCATGAGGACCTCTGGGGGCTGGTCAGGAGGACCAGGACCACGAAGTCAGCAACAACTTCTGAGCAGGAACCCAGAACCATATGACTTCAGCACCTTAAGTACACTCTCCCGGAATACACAGGGGAACAAACGCTCCCACTGATTGGCTCAGAGAGAGAGATTGGTACCCAATGCGTCCAACCAGACTGCGTTCTAATACCTCTCACAGGTGCAAACCCCACCTATGACCAGGCAGAACCTCAATACAGCCAAGCCAAACTGATGTCAAAGCATAATTTAGAACAATTAACCCCAAAACGCAACTATAGCTTTGGGCAAAAACTAAATTTACAGACATAGCGCGTACTCATCAGGAGTACCGGCGCTACACACTCACCTCGGTCATTTAGACGGTGTCCTCACTGTTTCGCTAAAAAAACTTCCTAACACTACAAAAAAAAATGGTTAAGCACCTGAGCTTTTGAGGTGTTGGGATAAGGAAGGGGAAGGAATAACGATATGTTTAAGATTCGTCACATTAAAACAATTCACATTAACAGACTGTACACATAGCACCCAATACTATCAATCTACACCACCCATTCTCCGGTAGGTTGACAGACGATCTTGGTGAATCCCGAAAAAGAAAACACAACAGCAATACGAACACATTACACTGTTTGTTAGAAGCAGAATTCTATCCCAGACTCAATAGAATTCTCTCTTCTAAGTCAAAAAATTTTTTTTTTCCTAAAACAACTAAGTGCTTTACTTTGTCTTTTCCTAAAACAAAAGAACCACTGCGTTTTGCGCCGACCCATGCCACCTAGTGGTCAGAGCCGCTGTAACTGCAAGTCCTTTCCTGAAAATAAGTACTGTGACCCATATGGTAATTTTGACACGCAGCTCTCTAGCAACTGACCTGCTTAAAATACCCACAGTCCTTATACTTTCAAGAAAAAATGCAATAAAGAGGGAGAGAAACTCTTCTTGCAATCAAAGACTCAGTTCAAAAAAACGGTTCACCAGTAAAAACGGGGAACTGGCAAAACTAAGTCTCTTCCATGTTCATCCACGGTAGTGATGAAGTACACAGCACTGTCTTTATCTGGCCTGCAAATGACAACTTTGTCCGCGTAGATATGCCGACCATAGCTTCAATGTTGTAGACATCCCAGAAAACGTTCATACATCTCCCGGCAGAATGCCTTCTTACAAAGTGGCTTTGGAACTTTAAGGTAGTCCCAGACATCTTCCTCATACCACTTCTCATGATTTTTCCTCAATAATGTCCATGATTTCCCTGGGCACATAAGGAAATTCAAGTCCATACTCTGTTGCCACCCACTTGTTCAAGAGTCTCTGAAACCTGGCAAGTCTCGGTAAGTTGCTTGCAGTTACATCCCCAGGGGGTATGCATGAATCCAGGGATTTTTTCACCAGGGCTGTAGCGTCCCTCTTGAGTGTTGGCAAGTTTGCAGGTTTTGGCAACTGTGCACTACCGACAGACGGGGTTTCCACCCGTGGCGTTGCGCTCTCTGAAGTAAGGGCTAGCCAGCCCGAAATGTAAGCACAGGTAGCGGCTACATCATCCCCACAGGCGCATAACAGTTCCTGAGACATTTCGTCAAACAGTTCCTCAACATTATCAACTTCAGAAGAGGAATAAGAGGAATCTAAATCAGAGTCCTGTGATTCCTCTACTAGCACATAGCCTTTTTCAGTCCCCCACAAGTTCCCCAGATTTCTCACCAGTAGTTTGGGTCAGTTTCTCCATAGTTACATAGTTAGTCAGGTTGAAAAAAGACACAAGTCCATCCAGTTCAACCACAAAAAAATAATAATATCATACAATCCCATATACCCAATTCTACACCCACAGTTGATCCAGAGGAAGGCAAAAAACCCCAGCAGAGCATGATCCAATTTGCTAAAGCAGGGGAAAAAATTCCTTCCTGATCCCCCGAGAGGCAATCGGATTTTCCCCGGATCAACTTTAGATATAAATGTTAGTACCCAGTTATATTATGTACACTTAGGAAATAATCCAGGCCCTTCTTAAAGCAATCCACTGAGCAGGCCAGAACCAACTCTGCAGGGAGTCTATTCCACATTTTCACAGCTCTTACTGTGAAGAAACCTTTCCGTATTTGGAGATGAAATCTCTTTTCCTCTAGACATAAAGAGTGCCCCCTTGTCCTCTTTGTTGACTGTAAAGTGAATAACTCGACACCAAGTTCACTATATGGACCCCTTATATATTTGTACATGTTCATCATATCCCCCCTTAATCTCCTCTTATCAAGAGTGAATAAATTCAGTTCCTCTAATCTTTCCTCATAGCTGAGTTCCTCCATGCCTCTTATCAGTTTGGTTGCCCTTCTCTGCACTTTCTCCAGTTCCCCGATATCCTTTTTGAGAACTGGTGCCCAAAACTGAACTGCATATTCCAGATGAGGTCTTACTAATGATTTGTACAGGGGCAAAATGATATCTCTCTCTCTGGAGTCCATACCTCTCTTAATACAGGAAAGGACTTTGCTCGCTTTGGAAACCGCAGCTTGGCATTGCATGCTATTATTGAGCTTATGATCTACCAAAACCCCCAGATCCTTCCCCCATTTGTACTCCCCTCATCTGCCACATAGTCGCCCAATTAGACAGAGCTTTGAGGTTGGCTTGTAAATTGGAGACATCCTGTAAGGACGTTATTCCACTGCATAGCTTGGTGTCACCTGCAAAGACGGAAATGTTACTTTTGATCCCAGACCCAATATCATTTATAAAGATATTAAAAAATAAGGGTCCAAGCACTGAACCTTGGGGTACACCACTGATAACCTTAGACCATTCAGAGTAAGAATCATTAACCACTACTCTCTGAATTCTGTCTTTTAGCCAGTTTTCTATCCATTTACAAATTGATATTTCCAAACCTGTAGACTTTACCTTACACATGCACCATGTGTGCGGAACTGTATCGAACGCTTTTGCAAAATCCAAGTATACTACGTTCACCACCACCCCTCTATCCAAGGTTTTACTTACCACCTCATAAAAAGAACTTATGTTTGTCTGACAACTTCTGTCTTTCATGAAGCCATGCTGTCTGTTGCTTAAAATATTTTTTTCCTGCAAGAACTTGTCTATATGGTCTTTTATTAACCCCCATGCGGTATTCCCGAGTCTGGCTCGGAGTGGAAGTTTTATACCAAAAGCGGTAACCCCGAGCCAGACTCGGGACCGCATCGCTGAATGCAGGAGGAGGTTTACTTACCTTCTCCCTTGGATCCAGCGATGTGCCCCTGTACGAGCGGCTCGTCCTCCACTCGATTCATCACGGATCGGATCTCCGTTCCCTGCGAGCGTTGTGACGCACAGGGACGGAGATCGGCGCCAAATTCAAAAAGTGAAACACACAGTATACATACAGTATAATGTAATCTTACAGATTACATTGTTGTATGTAATAATTTCACATCCCCTTTGTCCCTAGTGTTCTGCTCAGTGTCCTGCATGCAGTTTTATAATATAAAATTATGCCTGGAAATTGGAGATTGTCCATAGCAACCAAAACTGTCCCTTTACATCAAAAATGGTTTTAGACCAGCTAGAAAACAATGATAATAAATTGGAATCACTCGCTGAATTGAGCGATAGTGTTTTGTGGGGAGATCAGTCATCAAATATTGAAAAGTAATGACAGTGACAATTCTGTCACTGAGCAAATTTCAGTGTTTTTGATTTGATTACATTATTGAATAATTTTTATTATTGTTATATTATTATTTGGTATAATTATTTATAGTTATTTATTATATTATAAATTATGATTTCATTTTTCAAACTTTATCATACCCGGGATGTCTGCTAGACTCTGTTTTGGACAGATTTAAGTGAGTTATTCCCAATAATTACAGGCTACAATATAAAACATCAAATTTTCATGCAAAATAATTGCACCGCTTTCAGCACCTAAAATCCGAAATAATCATACCGCCAGGGAGGTTAATCCCTCCAGTATCTTCCTAACTATTTAACCGAAGTTAAACTAACAGGTCTATAGTTACTTGGTAAAGACTTTGTTCCCTTTTTAAATATAAGCACCACATTGGCCCTGCGCCCATCCAGTGGTACTATTCCTGTCATTAATGAGTCCCTAAACATTAGATACAATGGCTTTGAAATTACAGAGCTCAATTCTTTTAGGATTCGTGGGTGGATGCCATCAGGTCCAGGTGCTTTAGCCACCTTTATTCTTTCCAAATATTTCTGGACCATATCACTTTTGAGCCATTGTGGTTTTGGGGCTGTATCACTACCATCCCCATTATGGACATGGGCTCCCCCATGCTCCTTTGTATACACAGAGCTGAAGAAAGTATTTAATAAGTTAGCCTTCTCTTTGTCCCCAGTCATCCACTCCAGATTATTTTGTAAAGGGCCTACATGCTCAGACTTCAAAATTTTACTATTAATATATTTGAAGATTTTTTGGGGGTTTGTCCTACTATCTTTTGCAATCTGTCTTTCATTTTGAATTTTTGCATCCTTGATTTCCTTTTTACATATTCTGTTATATTGTTTGTAACATTTAAATGACACTAGTGTTCCTTCATTTTTATAGTTTATAGCTTTTTTAACTTTGGCCGTGAGCCACATAGGTTTTATTTTTAGCCTTTTAAACGTATTGCCCACGGGAATATATACTTTGCAGTGATCTCACAAATAGTCTTTTTGAAGAATTCCCATTTCTGTTCTGTGCCCATTGATGCCAATATTCTCTCCCAGTCTAGGTCCTGGAGAGCAGCCCTCATCCTTGGAAAATTTGCTCTCTTGAAATTAAGTGTTTTTATCTTTCCCGTATGTGATTTTTGCTTACAGCTAACATCAAATGAAATCATGTTATGGTCACTGCTACCCAGGTGTTCCTTTATCTGAACATTAGTAATACGTTCTGCATGGTTTGAGATTACCAGGTCCAACAGAGCATCATTCCTAGTTGGGGCCTCAATAAACTGGACCATAAAATTGTCCTGTAATAGGTTTATACATTTTTGCCCTTTAACTGTCCCAGCAGTGCCATTACTCCAGTCAATTTCTGGGTAGTTAAAATCCCCCATTATTATCACTGTCCCAGCCCTTGCAGTCCTTCCTATCTGTGCAAGGAGCTAAGTCTCCACCTCCTCATTAACATTGGGTGGTCTATAACAAACTCCAATGATTAACTTTGAACTATGCACATCTGTATGCAGTTCCACCCATAATGCTTTAGACTCATCACACTCTCCGTCCACCAGGTCCTCTTTCTCACTCACTTTGAGATCACATACAGACAGACCCCTCCACCTTTCCTTTTTACTCTGTCTTTCCGAAAGAGTGCATAGCCAGGAATATTAATAGCCCAGTCATGTGAGGAATGAAGCCAAGTTTCAGCAATACCGATTACATCATAGCTCTCCTGATGCACCAGAGCTTCCAACTCACCTATTTTTCTTGGCAGACTTCTGGCATTGGTGAACAAACATTTTAATGTATTAATATATTTTGACCGGTCACATACTATCCTCTTGGGTGTTCCGAGATTACAACTAGGACTTGCTACTATACTTATCTTGGGTTTATGTGCTTTGGTTACCCTACCACTAATGCCCCTAATATTACCCTCTGGAATATTTTTATTTTTTTGGCCTTTATCATAATTTTGATGACTCTCTGATGCATTTTTTTGCATTGGAACACGTACCCCCGGGAGATCGAGGAGGTGATTACATTTGCATCTTGCTTGAAGCACGCTGGATTTTCAATTTAAAGGCCACTTGCTCTCCAGGCCTAAATGACACCTTTAGTTATAAGCCATTTATTTTTATTTTTTTTGTTTTGCTGTTCATACTAAAGTATGATTCATCATGTAAATGACTAATATTAGATATTTGCTGAAGTGGGTTAGATTCACGTGTATATCACCATGTTGTTTCTCTGAAAAGTCTGGTTCACTTTTAGAAATTGGTTCAGTGCTATGAAATAATCTTTCTAAAATTCTATGGTTTCGTACTTTTATCGAAACAATTTGTGAACATAAAAATATGACTATTGGATTGCCGCATTCCTTTGGGTATACATGTCCCCTTTAAGAAATCTGCACGGGCACCCGGGGGCACTACAGGTAATAGGCCTCTTTAATCAATCAGATGTTCTTATCCTTGGTGCCCGTTTGTCTTGTTAGAAACTCCGCCCCTCTGCATTGTTCCTACAGTGGCTGCTATTTCCATTCTTGCCCCCTTTGGAATACATGAAGGTGAATTTGGGACAGATGCTCTCCGCCCTTCCCCTTTTTTGGCCTCTGCCCCCGTTCGTAATACACTAAGGGCAGCCGATCTTTCCAATATGGCAGCAGCGCGATGATGACGCTAATTGCGTCACTCGCGCATGCGCAGAACTGCTGCTCGATCTCTGCATCAGGGCGGAGCCTCCCTGTACACTCCCGCAGCCCGTCTGGCGTCGCCGCCGAGCTGGAGAGGGCTTTTAAAAACCCAGCCTACATCAATGCCGGTCTGGCAATTGATGAGGAATGTCCTGTCCCTCGGTCATTTCGGAGGGGCAGTCATTCTAAACCCGCTGGGCATTTGGGATGATTGCCTAACCCAGCAGCTGCTTTGTTCTTTACTACAGGTAACAACCACTATTTATTTCATCTGATCGGTCTGGTCACTTAACTATATAATTCAGTCACCATTGGAACAATGGGCAGACAGCGTTAGCTGTCCTTCTCTGTTCCTAGCTTATATTGTATCATTCGGGGTTTAGATATTTATGCTTCCTTCGCTTCACTTTTCTCTCAGGTGACCGGAGGAAATACCCAGTTATATGCGAAGAAAGGAAGACACATAGAAGAAAAGTAAAAAGCGCTACATACCCCTAAAATACAGAATGTACAAAAAGAAAAAGGATTTCCCCGATGGGGCTTTTTGGCAGCGGGATAGCAAAGTCAAGTACCTTTATCATAGTTGTGTATAAAGAAATTTGTTTATTTAAAAAATGTCCAATGTCATAGTATGGTTCAATACAATGTATACAGTATATCATCTGGTTCAAAGAATACACATTACATATTCCACAACCCAATAAAACAAACATGTATGGTTACACATTGTTGTATTACATAGTATTGTATAATAATTGAGCCCTGACGTGTTTCGACCAGCATATGGTCTCTTCAGGGGGACAGTTGGATCTGGAAGAATTTACATTAATTCAGAGTTAGAAAACATGTCAATGTAGATAACATTTAGGTGAACCAATGGTGGTATATTTACCGCTCAAGAGTGGAATGGGTATTCCTATCACCCAAGATTCTAAAAGCCGCTTAGGGAATCCGAGAGGTCTCTGATGTTTGCCCCTGTCTCCCCGAGGAGGGAGGAAGCCCACCCCGAAGGACTGAGTGTGAACCCCAACCACCGGTTACAGCGCAGAAGGGCGGACATATGGACTAGTCCAACAGCCACCCCACCTTGCCGGGAAGTCCTGGGGGGGGTCAGACCCCACCTCTAGGGATCCAGGCAAATGCCACCAGAGATCTATCGCGACTCACAGTGGCCCCAAATCCAATAGCATAATAGCATAAAACATAACAATTGGACATTTAACCATTAAATTCGTAAAATCATAAAATCATAAAATATCCGATAGGGACTATTTATGTTTGACTATTGCACAAGGGCTGTCTGCTGCCCTCACCACTCCAGTTATCTGCACAAAAAATTTCAATTAAAGTTTTCCCACAAATATCGTTTAGGATATTCAGGCATCATACCATGCAGGGGTCCATAATGGATTCCTCCTAATGCACGGAGAGGGAAAAGATTGGATCTCAATCCGATCCCCCTTTAGAAAAATTGTTGAAAATCAAAAAATTGGCAAATGCAGAAATTGGGATGATGACAGAGAAACAACACACAGCCCTTGTGTTATCTCGAATGTGTCATAATGGGGAAGGGGTGTTTAACCACCCAATATAGAATGCGAAGAAAGGAAGACACATAGAAGAAAAGTAAAAAGCGCTACATACCCCTAAAATACAGAATGTACAAAAAGAAAAAGGATTTCCCCGATGGGGCTTTTTGGCAGCGGGATAGCAAAGTCAAGTACCTTTATCATAGTTGTGTATAAAGAAATTAGTTTATTCAAAAAATGTCCAATGTCATACTATGGTTCAATACAATGTATACAGTATATCATCTGGTTCAAAGAATACACATTACATATTCCACAACCCAATAAAACAAACATGTATGGTTACACATTGTTGTATTACATAGTATTGTATAATAATTGAGCCCCGACGCGTTTCGACCAGCATATGGTCTCTTCAGTTATATATCTTTTTTCTTTACACTGTCTGGCAGCACCATACCAACAACGTTATATTTGGAAGCCAAAGAGATTTTCCTGATTGATTCAATTTTGATCAATTTAATCATTTCCAGGTAATATTTGTTACCATACTCTTCTACTTTATTTCTTAATTGGTTTAGCTGAAATATTACAATGCGAAATTGTCCCTCTCTGCAGATTTTTGGGGTCCAGTATTTCCCAATGTGGCCTTTCTATCAAAGTTTTTCATCAAAACCTTCTTTTTTTTCGACTTTGTATGCACATGGTGAGATACGATTTTCTACCCACCTTTTATCATTTTGATATAATCACATATATGTTTACTCTTCTTGATTTAAAAATTTCCCGAAACAACTAATGCATATACTTAAGATGTATAATACCCCTGTATCTTGTCATATTTGTTTGTTTTAATTAGACCAATTTCTTATTCGATGTTTTCTTCTATTTTCTTATTTTTCTTAGTTTTTAACATTTTCTGCATTATCCTGAAGAAGCTCACGAGAGCGAAACATGTAGAAAATCGCAGCATTAATATATGTGTCGGATTGGTAACATTTCGTGGTGTTATGATCTGTACCTTTCTTGTATACATTCCATGAGTTTATTCTCTTGAAGACTACATTTATTTATGGACTTCATTTTTAATTCTTATTGAATATTTAAGAGTCTTATTTCTGTGGGTATTATTTTTGACTATTTCTATTTGGGTACCGTCTAAAAGTCCCGGGGGTTGGTTACCCTCCAGCCCCTTTTTCCCTCTTTCCTCCCTCATTCTTTGTTAAATACAATATTGGGATGTGGTACCCCCTATTTATTATGGTTTGATCGCTTCATCTTTGTATGCTTCTTTGCGATACCCTCTGGAATATGCTCCACGCTGACTATCTCTATCTCTGGACCATACCCCCCATTGCCTAGTTTAAAAACCCCTCTAACTTTTTGGCTATCCTTAATCCCAGCTGATCTGGAACCCTCCAGGGAGATCGCTTTCTTCCGATGAACTGCAACCGGACTGGGGTGTGGTCCTTTCTTGCAGTTACGGGAAGGCTTTACCAGTTCCACTTTCTTCAAAGCAGGCAAGGTAGTAGACAAGGCCTTGTCCATAACCTCGGGAGTAGATTCTCTGGCCCGAGAAGAAGCAATGTCCTTGTTTAAGGCATGGTGGATGAAGCCGAAGCATTAGGCCTCACAACCGGAGCATACACTACAGCCTCCTCAGTTTATAGTACTCCACACTATAGTCCTCCTATAGCCTTATCACAGTCCATGTGATAAGCCCGAGGTGATTCAGTAGACTGCTCCACCTTAAAAACATAGTCTCCGCACCTCCGACGTCGAGTAAATGGTTGAATACTTGCGATTAGACCATTGCATCCTCCACAAAGCATACTGAGGGCCTCAACATCCCCAGCGGTATAAAGTATGAACCGCCCCTGCGGCAGCAGGCTGATTCCCATGTCAGTCAGCATGGTGCCAGGTATCTGCATGCTGGTAGGACCTCTGACCGATGACATCCTAGGTCCTGGAGCAGACGGTACACCACTGGAACATGGTTGCTCAGAACTTCCTTTTCTGCAGCTAGACAAATGTGACTAGCTCCACTCTCTTCCTGCAACACACTCACGCGATGCCTCGTGTAGGAAGAGGAAACAGGCGTAGACTGCTCCCACTGGTTCCTCCAGTTGCGCAATTTTGCAGGCTTTTCTGCAGGGCTCTTCCCACGCTTACGCAGCACAGTGAAAGTCTTTGCCTTAGTCAAAAATGGTGCAGTTCAAAAACTTCACCCTCTATTCCAATAAATTCACATGTATGTCTTTCTCCGTTGCGAGAGGTAACGGCAAATCCTGGACTAATCTCTTGTTAGTATTTTCATTTTGCATAAAACAGTTGAACAAACGCAGTCTCTAAGCTGGGAATAGAGGGTATCAGGATAAAGTTTAGCTCAGGTGCTTGGAACTGCTGACTTCAATAAAAGTCTCTCTCTGTGCATAATCCAGGGAATAGCCGCTGGATTCTTTAAATGTTGGATAAATACTTGACCTTGGATCTAGCAGCCAACAAGTAATTCTAGCCTTGCAAAGTCTCTCACACAGACTTGGTTGAAAACTTAGTTGTAACCGGAAGGATAGAGGTAGGAACTTTTCTTACTGTACCAGAATCTTGCAGCCAGTTTTCTAAAGCCGCGTACACACGGGCGGACTGTATGGCCTACTTAGTCCGTCATACAATCCGACGGACAGTCCGTCATACTTTCGAATGAACGGACTTGACCACACACACCACTTTTTGAGCGGACTAATACGGCGTACTAAGTCCGCCATACTATCCGCCCTACTTTTGAAATGAACGGACTCGCCCACACACGCGGAGAAAAGTCCGCTCATTTCGAGCGGGTATCCAGGTAGGCGGGGCCCGCAAAGGAGACGTCGCTGGCCCCGCCGCCTGGTATGGACTTAAAGGGGAACCCCAACGCCGAAAAAAATCGGCGTGGGGGTCCCCCCCAAGTCCACAATAGACCCTTGTCCGAGCACGCTACCCGGCCGGCCAGGAAAGGGGGGCGAGCGAGCGCCCCCCCTCCTAAACTGTACCAGGCCGTGTGCCCTCAACATGGGGGGTGCCCCCCCACCCCAAAGCACCTTGTCCCCATGTTGATGAGGACAAGGGCCTCTTCCCGACAACCCTGGCCGTTGGTTGTCGGGGTCTGCGGGCGGGGGGCTTATCGGAATCCGGGAGCCCCCTTTAATAAGAGGGCCCCTGGATACCGGCCCCCCACCCTATGTGAATGAGTATGGGGTACAATGTACCCCTACCCATTCACCTGTAAAATAAAAGTACAAAAAAAAACACAACACACGAGATAAAATACTTTATTGCACAGCTCCGGGGGTCTTCCGTCTTCGGGGGTCTTCTCGCCGGACTCCTCCGCTATCTTCTTGTAGCTCTTTTGCTAGCGGAGGAGTCTGGCTTTCTTCCTCGCTGCCGGCCTCTTCTCCCGACTTCGGGGGTCTTGTCCCCCTCTTCGGTTCTTCTGCCGGGCCACCGCGCCTTCTTATAGCTCTTTTACAGGCGGTGGCCCGGTCTTCTGTCGCCGCCGCTGCCTTCCGTTCTTCTTCTTCTTCTTCTCCAGGAGATGTTGCCTCGACGATCTCTACGGCCGGAATGCCAGGGACGCACTGCGCGGCCACTTATATAGGGACAAGGGGCGGTGTCACATGGCTTTATGTCACATGGGTTTGGGAGGGGCAGCTGAGTGTGTTCAGGTGTGGGGGGCAGCTGAGTGTCTACGAGTGTGTTGGGGGGCTGAGTGCATAGAGATGTGGGGGGGGCTGGGTGCGTAGAGGTGTGAGGGGGACTGAGAGCGCAGAGGTGTGAGGGTGACTGAGTGCGTAGAGGTGTGAGGGGGACTGAGTGCATAGAGGCGTGAAGGGGACCGAGTGCATAGAGGTGTGACAAAGGGGCTGAGTGCGTAAGGCATTATCTGTGAATGGGGGGTGCCAGATGGGGGGGTTGCCAGATATAGGATCCGCCCCATTTGCCAAATGCTCTAGGTACACACCTGCCCCTCCTAATAGTGCTGGTCTGTCCTGCCAAAGCCAGCTGTAGCCAAAGCACATGAGTGCCTGTCCTATTAGAGTAACCACTGCTGTCTATGTGCACAGAAGGCTGTAGTTCTTGGTGAGAGCACATGCATAAATGGTAGTTACAGAAGACCCCCACAAGGTGGCAGAACCACCCTTAAAACAGAAACTAAGGCTGACCGTTAGGGATGAGCTTCGAGTTCGAGTCGAACCCATGGTCGACTCGAACATTACCTGTTCGGGGGTTCGTCGAATTGCGAACGTTATGGGCCGTTCGTGCCAAATTCGAGTGGAGTGGCACAATCAGTACATTGCTGGCTGATGATTGGCCAAGCATGTACTATGACTTGCATGCTTGGCCAATCACAGCGCCGTCTGTACAAAAAGCCATAATTGGCCAAAGCCAGGGTGGCTCTGGCCAATTATGGCTCAGGGGGTTTAGTACACGCCCCACACTATATAAGGCCGCCTGTGTGGCAGCCTTGTGTAGTGTGTTACGGCAGCATAGATCCGTTCCTGTTATTCTCTTCCTAATATACTGACAGGCAGGCAGGTGATTGTGGTAGCTGCAGTATTTACAGATAGTGCACTGTGTCCTTTGCACAATGTGCACCTAAAGCTGCCTGAAGACAATTGCTGGTGTTCTTCTGATCCTACTAATACCACAGGCAGGCAGCTGCAGTTTTTACAGTTAGTGTACTGGGTCCTCTGCACAGTGTGCACCTAAAGCTACCTGAAGACAATTGCTGGTGTTCTTCTGATCCTATTAATACCACAGGCAGACAGCTGCAGTATTTACAGTTAGTGCAATGTGTCCTCTGCACAGTGTTCACCTAAAGCTACCTGAAGACAATAGCTGGTATTCTTCTGATCCTATTAATACCACAGGTAGGCAGCTGCGGTATTTACAGTTAGTGTACTGTGTCCTCTGCACAGTGTGCACCTGAAACTACCTGAAGACAATTGCTGCCGTTCTGACCCTATTAACTACTTCAGCCTCGGACCAATTAACAGCCTAAGGACCAGAGGTCTTTTTACAATTTCACACTGCACTGCTTTAACTGGTAATTGCGCGGTCATGCAATGTTGTACCCAAACTAAATTTGCGTCCTTTTCTTCCCACAAATAGAGCTTTTTTTTAATGGTATTTGATTGCCTCTGCGATTTTTATTTTTTGCGATATAAATGGAAAAAGACCGAAAATTTTGAGAAAAAATTATATTTTCTACTTTTTGTTATAAGAAAAATCGAATAAACTCAATTTTAGTCATACATTTAGGGCAAAATTTATTCAGCCACATGTCTTTAGTAAAAAAAATGTCAATAAGCGTATATTTATTGGTTTGCGCAAAAGTTATAGCGTCTACAAACTAGAGTACATTTTCTGGAATTTACACAGCTTTTAATTTACGACTGCCTATCTCATTTCTTGAGGGGCTAAAGGGCAGGGCAGTACAACCCCCCCCAAATGACCCCATTTTGGGAAGTAGACACCCCAAGGAAGTTGTGGAGAGGCATGTTGAGCCCATTGAATATTTTTTTTTGTCCCAAGTGATTGAATAATGACACACACAAAAAAAAAAGTTTACAAAAAGTTGTCACTAAATGATATATTGCTCACACATGCCATAGTTATATGTGGAATTGCACCCCAAAATATATTCTGTTGCTTCTCCTGAGTACGGGGATACCACATATGTGGGACTTTTTGGGAGTCTAGCTGCGTACGGTACATATGTGGGACTTTTTGGGAGTCTAGCCGCGTACGGCACCCCGAAATCCAATCACTGCCTTCAGGATTTCTAAGGGTGCTAATTTTTGATTTCACTCCTCACTACCTATCACAGTTTCGAAGGCCATAAAATGCCAAAATAACACAAACCCCCCACCAAATGACCCCATTTTGGAAAGTAGACACCCCAAGGAAGTTGTGGAGAGGCATGTTGAGCCCATTGAATATTTATTTTTTGTCCCAAGTGATTGAATAATGACACAAAAAATAAAAATAAAAAAAAGTTTACAAAAAGTTGTCACTAAATGATATATTGCTCACACATGCCATAGTTATATGTGGAATTGCACCCCAAAATATATTCTGCTGCTTCTCCTGAGTACGAGGATACCACATATGTGGGACTTTTTGGGAGTCTAGCTGCGTACGGTACCCCGAAAGCCAATCACTGCCTTCAGGGTTGCAAATTTTTGATTTCACTCCTCACTACCTATCACAGTTTCGAAGGCCATAAAATGCCAAAATAGCACAAAACCCCCCCAAATTACCCCATTTTGAAAAGTAGACACCCCAAGCTATTTACTGAGAGGCATGTTGAGTCCATGAAATATTTTATATTTTGCCACAAGTTGCAGGAATTTTACAATTTTTTTTTTTTTGCACAAAGTTGTCACTAAATGATATATTGCTCACACATGCTATGGGCATAAGTCAAATTACACCCCAAAATAAATTCTGCTGCTTCTCCCGAGTACGGGGATACCACATGTGGGGGAATTTTTGGGAGCCTAGCCACGTACGGGACCCCGAAAACCAAGCACTGCCTTCCGGATTTAAATATAAAATGCTACCAAAAAAACTGTTAGCGATCGCAGGGATCAGGCATGACTCTGCGATCGCTGCAGTTATGTGTTTAGTGTTTTGTAAGTGACAGTGATCGATCGATACTGCACTTGGGTGGGCTGGGCAGAGGGGCAAAACGCAGGTGCCAGCAGGTATCTGGGCTGATCCCGCTAACAATGCGTTTTTTTGGAACCCTAAACTGCTGGGGACGCTAGTATAGATCTGATCAGATCAGATATTGATCTGTTCAGATTCTATACCACTACGGGAGGTTTATGCTTTGCGTGTGGGTGTTAGCGGTACTGGCACTAACCTAGCGCTGCCTGGGGTGACGCAGACCCTGACCCTAAAACCTAATTGATATCACCCGCCGGGTGATCAGGGGGTTAAACCTTTATTGGGTAATAAATGGTGGGTGCCCTGATGCTATAAAAAGCAAACTAACCAGAGTCACCCGTAACACTTATATGGTGATCACTGGTAAAAGGGTTAACTAGGGGCAATCAGGGGGTTCAAATTTTTATTAGGTAGTATATGGGGGTCCCTGGCGCTATATAAAAACCTGACGGGGAACCTAAATAACTAACTGGCTAACCAGCGTCACCAGTGACACTTATACTGTGATCGCTGGTGAAAGGGTTAACTAGGGGCAATCAGTGACACTAATACAGCGATCAGAAAAATGATCGCTTAGTGACACTGGCAAAAGGGGGTGAAAGGGTTAACTAGGGGCAATCAGGGGGTTAAAATCATTATTGGGTAGTATATCGGGGTACCTAGCGCTATAAAAACCTGGCGGTGAATCTAAAAAAATAACTAGCTACCCAGCGACACTAGCAACACTAATGCAGCGATCAGAAAAATGATCGCTTGGTGACACTGGCAAAAGGGGGTGAAAGGGTTAACTAGGGGCAATCAGGGGGTTAAAACCATTATTGGGTAGTATATCGGGGTACCTAGCGCTATAAAAACCTGGCGGTGAACCTAAAAAAATAACTAGCTACCTAGCGACACTAGCGACACTAATGCAGCGATCAGAAAAATGATCGCTTAGTGACACTGGCAAAAGGGGGTGAAAGGGTTAACTCTAGAGACAATCAGGGGGTTAAACCTTTATTGGGGGGTAGTAGGGGGCTACCCTGGACCTAACACTAACTGCCCTGACAGTTTTTACTTTTACAACTGACACTGAATGGAGTGATCAGTAAATAAATGATCACTGCAATCAGTGACACTGTGACTGGGGGGGAGGGGGGGGGGCGTGGGGTGATCGGGGGGCGATCGGGGGGGGGGGGTTTGTGTGCCTGTGTGTGCCTACATGTCAGTGTAGTGTTGGTGCACACTTACTTTCTGTCTTCTCCTCGTAGTCCGGTCAAAAAGACCGCCCAAGGAGAATGACATCACTTCCTCCCTGCCTGTGTATACAATACACAGTGGGAGGAAGCTTCTCATTCGCCAGGAGCGATCGAGAGGGGATGGCCAAAAACCAACGGCCATACCCTCATCCCGGATCGCTCCTGAAGCGAAACGGACCGCCGTATCCAGCGGGAGGGGGTCCGATCGGACCCCCCACCCGCTGGAAGACAAGCACGTACATGTACGTGCTTGTGCCTGCCGGTGCCATTGTAATGATGTACATTGGCAATACGGCGGTCCTTAAGTGGTTAATACCACAGGCAGGCAGCTGCAGTATTTACAGTTAGTGTACTGTGTCCTTTGCACAGTGTGCACCTAAAGCTACCTGAAGACAATTGCTGGTGTTCTGATCCTATTAATACCACAGGCAGGCAGCTGCAGTAATTACAGTTAGTTTACTGTGTCCTTTGTACAGTGTGCACCTAAGTCTACCTGAAGACAATTGCTGGTGTTCTCCTTATCCTATTAATACCACAGGCAGGCAGCTGCAGTATTTACAGTTAGTGTACTGTGTCCTCTGCACAGTGTGCACCTAAAGCTACCTGAAGACAATTGCTGGTGTTCTTCTCATCCTAGTAATACCACACGCAGGCAGCTTCAGTATTTACAGTTAGTGTACTGTGTCCTCTGCATAGTGTGCACCTAAAGCTACCTGAAGACAATTGCCGGTGTTCTTCTAAACCTATTAATACCACAGGCAGGCAGCTGCGGTATTTACAGTTAGTATACTGTGTCTTCTGCACAGTGTGCACCTAAAGCTACCTGAAGACAATTGCTGGTGTTCTTCTGATCATATTAATACCACAGGGAGGCAGCTGCAATATTTACAGTTAGTGTACTGTGTCCTCTGCACAGTGTGCACTTAAAGCTACCTGAAGACAATTGCTGATGTTCTCATACTAATAATACTACAGGTAGGCAGTTGATTCTGCTAGCTGCAGTATAATCAGTATATATATACATCCCAGCTTTGTGCAGCTACATCTCAATGCAGGCCATTAGTATGTCTGGAAGGCCAACAAGGAGAGGCAGACAGTCACAAGCCAATAAAAGAAGGCAAGCAGGCTCTGTGCCTAGAAGCAACGGTGATGGTTGTGGACACGGTGCATCCTCATTAGCACGTGGCCGTGGGACATGCTTGTCCTTTTTTTCGTCAGCTGGCCGTATTGAGCTACAACATGCCGAAGACTTGGTAGAGTGGATGAAAAAGCCGTCCTTATCCTCCTCATCCTCTCTTACCCAGGCTCAGGTTACTTTGTCTGGCAAAGCAGCTGCCTACGTGGCCTCTTCCCTCGGCTCAATAGCATCAGTCACTCCTTCCGTAGCCCCACCATGTCCTCCTGAGGAGTCCCCCGAACTGTTTGACCACAGTGTTGTGTACATACTCCAGGAGGATGCCCAGCGTTTTGAAGGCTCCGATGATGGTACCCAGCTAGAGGGAGGTAGCAACGTGAGCCCAGCGTGAGTGGGTGCCCAAGAAGGACAACAATCTGGCAGTCATGTTCCCCCAGCTGCAGCATACTGCCAGGTTTGCTCCAGTGATGAGGAGGAAGGGGATGATGAGGTCACTGACTCCACGTGGGTGCCTGATAGGAGAGAGGAGTAGGAGGAGGTGGAGGAAGCACATCTCCAACGAGGCAGGATTCCCTCCAGGGGCCAGCTTAAGGGCAGTACACCGACTGCATCACACCGCAGAGCTCTGCATGTACAGGGTGCTGCTGTCTCTGCGTGTTATTCCAAAAGTTTTTTGATGTGGGCTTTTTTGAGATGAGTGCATCAGATCGCACTGCTGCTATTTGCAACATATGTCTCAAGTGTATCTCATGTGGCTAAACTATTACCTGCTTGGGCACCACATGCTTGACCAGACATATGTCGACCTGCCATGCAGTTTGTTGGCAAGCGTACCTAAAAGACCCACACCAAAGAACAAAGCGGACTTCTCCTTGCACCTCATTAGCTGGGATCTCCAACCCACTATACCTTCAGTCCTCTCTGAAACCTGCACTGAGAGGAATGAAGGTGTAGAATTAGTTGTGTCACAGCCAAGTACTTGCTGACAATCTGCTATCAGTACACCGACGTCAGATTGTACCAGGCAAATTTCCCTGCCCCAGCTGCTGCACCGCCAAAAAAAGTTTGCGCCCAGCCAGCCACATGCCCAACGGTTGAATTCTAGCTTGGCTAAATTGCTAGCACTTCAACTGTTGCCTTTTCAGTTGGTAGACTCTGCCCCCTTCCGTGAGTTTGTGGAATGTGCGGTTCCTCAGTGGCAGGTTCCCAAACGCCACTTTTTCTCATCCGAAGGCGATTCCGGCTCTCTACCGGCATGTGGAAGGCAATGTCTTGGCCTTTGCTGGACAGGGCAGTCAGCGGTAAGGTGCATATTACCGCTGACTCATGGTCCAACAGGTATGGACAGAGACGTTACGTATCTTTCACGGTGCATTGGATGACTCTGCTGGCAGCTGTGAAGGATGCAGGACAAGGTGCAGTAGTGTTGGAGGTTGTTCCACCACCACGCCTCCAAAATGCTACTACTGGTGATTCTGACACACCTCTCTCCTCCACCCCCTCCTCTTCTTCTTCCTCCATTACCTCTTCTTGTGCTTTATCCTCGGAACCAGTGGTGCTCCATAGGCATTCAAGGGGCTAAGCAAGTGCCCAGGCATAAAGATGCCATGCGGTGCTTGAGCTGGTGTACTTGGGGCACAGGAGCCACACTGGGGCAGAGATTCTGTCAGCTCTGCAGGGGCAGGCTCAGAGGTGGTTGGCGCCAGGAATGGTGTTTTGCGACAATGGCACCAACCTCCTCTCTGCCCTCCGACAGGGACACTTCACCGCCCTCCGACAGGGACACTTCACTCATGTTCACTGTTTGGCTCATGTCCTTAACTTGGTGGTGCAGCAGTTCTTGGGCAGGTACCTGGGCTTACAGGATGTCCTGAGGCAGGCCAGGAAAGTCTGTGTGCACTTCTGTCAGTTGTATAATGCCAGTGCTCGGCTGGCTGACCTCCAAAAGGAATTTAACCTGCCCAAGAACCGCCTAATTTGTGACATGCCCATCAGGTGGAACTCAAGGTTGGCCATGCTGCAGTGGCTGCATAGGCAGCAGAGGACCATCAATGAGTACCTGTGCGACTATGGCACCGGGACAGGGTCAGGGGAGCTTGTTTTTTATCATCACGCCAGTGGGCTATGATCAGGGATGCATGCACTGTCCTGTCATCATTTAAAGGGAGGCCACGAGGATGATGAGCAGTGACACTGTCCCTGTTGTCCACCTGTTGGAGCACACGCTACGTGGAATAATGGACAGGACACTTGAGGCAGAACAGAGGGAGGAAGAGGAGAACTTCCTTACCTCTCAAGGCCCCCTCTATCCAGACAGTGTTCCTGCTGGCCCGCCGATCACACAGGAAGAGGATGAGGAGGAAGAGGATTGTGTCAGCATGGACGTGGAGCCTAGCACTCAGCATCAGCAGCAGTCTTCAAGGGATCATTTACATTCCCAAGAAACCCATGGAGTTGTACGTGGCTGGGAGGAGGTGGCTGTGGATCATGTCGTCCTTAGTGACCCAGAGGACTCCAGACCGAATGCCTCAGCAAACCCTGCAAAGCCTGCGGAAGGATCCTCGTATTCGTGGTATCAAGGAGAGGGATCATTACTGGCTGGCCACCCTCCTTGATCCACGTTACAAGGGTAAGGTTGCGGACCTTATTTTACCGTGGCAGAGGGAGCAGAGGATGAAATGTCTTCTGGAGGCCCTTGCAGAAAGGTTTGTGCAATGTGTTTCAAGAGCCTGGGAGGTTACAAATTCCTGGTCCTGGACAACCTGTTGCTGAGGCTTCGGTCAGTCAAAGAAGGAGCGGTGGAGAAGGTGGCCATCTGGCCGATGCGTTCAGACAATTTTTTAGTCCGCAGCCCCAAAGTATGAATCAGTTCCAGCAACCATCGCCAGCGTCTGATTTACATGGTGCAGGAATACCTAGGGGCAAGATCAGACTTGGACACCTTTCCCATCGAAAATTCTCTGGGTTACTGGGTCTTGAGGATGGATCACTGGCCAGAGCTTGCATAGTATGCAATTGAGCTACTGGCCTGTCCTGCATCCGCGTTCTTTCGGAACTGCTGGAGGCTTTGTAACCGATCACAGGGTGCGCCTGTCCACCGACTCGGACGATCGACTGACCTTCATAAAAAGAAATCAGTCTTGATCACCACCAGCTACCAAGCACCTGATGCTGATGTAACCAAATATATATTTTTTAAATGTCAGATCCCTTCAAGACTGCCTATGCTGATGCTGAGTGACTATCCTGTTATGCTGAGTGACTATCCTCTTCCTCCTCAATGATCATGCTGATAGCTTGTAAGAACATTTTTGGTTCCGGGCGCCACCACCAGTGGCTAAGGCCCAATTTTAAGGGGGGCGTGTAATTACAATTTTTGATGCAATATTTTGCAGGAGGGTTTGTTGCTGTGCTCAACTACAGTATTTGTGAGGGGTTGCAGTGTTGAGGCCCAATTTTTCTGCCCCTGTTTAACAGGGGTAGGGATGGGCTATCTTTTCGAGTCGAACATGAGTTCGACTCAAACATTGGCTGTTCGCCAGTTCGCCAAACAATTTGGGGTGTTCGCAACAAATTCGAAAAGCGGCAGAACACCCTTTAAAAGTCTATGGGAGAAATCTAAAGTGCTAATTTTTAAGGTTAATATGCAAGTTATTGTCATAAAAAGTGCAAAAAAGGTTTTAAAAATAGGAGCAGTGATTTTAATACCTGGGGGGTGTCTATAGTATGCCTGTAAATTAGCATGTTTCCCTGGTTTATAACAGTCTGAGAGCAAAATGAAATGTCTAAAGGAAAAAAGTCATTTATAGTACTAGCGATAGTGCCAGCTATTAATGAATTGTCGGTCCCAACAATTCACATAAAAGTCATTGAGGGCTTACAGTGTTGTGGCAACACCACCACCACCACCAAAGACCCAATTTTCAACAGGTGCATGTAATTACAATTCTTGATATAATATTTCACAGCAGGGCCCGTTCCAGCGCCCACCATGAGTAACTGTGAGAACTTACAGTGTTGTGGCACCACCACCACCAAAGGCCCAATTTTTCTACCACTGTTCAAGGACATGTAATTACAATTCTTGATATAATAGTTCACAGCAGGGCATTCTAGCGCCCACCAAGAGTAACTGTGAGGGCTTACAGTGTTGTGGCAACACCAACACCTAAGGCCCAAATTTCTGCAGAGTATATAGGGCAGGCCCCTACTTTCAAACATCCAACTTACAAACGACTCCTACTTGCAAACGGAAGGAGACAACAGGAAGTGAGATGAAATCTACCTCTAGGGAGGGAAATTCTCTCCTGTAAGTGTTAATATGGGAAAAACTTGTCTCCTCTCCACTGATGCTTTATCACCAATCCTTGTTTCACTAAAAACCCCAAATTTTTTGGCTGGAGCTACACTTTAAAAATGTACCAGTTCAAAATTACAAACAGATTCTACTTAACAACAGACCTACAGTGTTGTTTGCACCACCTGTATACTACTGTTCAGAGTATATAGGGCCTGGGGGCGCCACGCCTTTCCTTTTTTTAATTTGGGTGCGGGGTTCCCCTTAATATCAATACATTTTCTCACAGATTTTGATCCATATTGCCAGGACCAGACATTACATTAAAGCCGCAAACAGTTTTAAATGACTTTTTTTCCTTTAGAAATGTCGTTTTGTGCAGGGACAGTTCTAAACATGGGAAACATGTGCCACTTCACAGGCATACTATAGACACCCCCCAGGTATGATGTTTAAAGGAATATTTCACTTTTATTTTCACTTTAAGCATCATTAAAATCACTGCTCCCGAAAAAAATGCTGTTTTTAAAACTTTTTTTTGCATTGATACATGTCCCCTGGGGCAGGCCCCGGGTCCCCAAACTCTTTTTAGGAAATAATTTGCATATTAGCCTTTAAAATTAGCACTTTTGATTCCCAACGTTCGAGTCCCACAGACTTTAATGGGGTTCTAAATTTCATGCAAACTTTCAGGCCGTTCGCAGGTTCTGGTGCGAACCGAACCGGGGGTGTTCAGCACATACCTACTGGCCATACACTGATCAAAATTCAGCTGGTTCAGGAGAGATCAACTCCTGTCAAGGGGAACATGTTGGAAAGTCTTTCTTGACTGGCGGCTGCAGCTGCTGATTAGTGTATTCTGACTATGGTAGATCACGCTGTCAGAATGCAATGTGCTGTTGGGGGGGGAATCTTCCATCCACCTAATTTGTGTGGTTGGAGGAATCTGTTAGCTTTCTTTCATTAAGCTTACTGGCTGAACAAAAAACAGCATACAGTGTATAGCCATCCTAAAGTATAACTAAAGGCAACACTTTTTATTTCCCTTTGGATAGAGTAAGGGAGGGTTATACTCCCTGTCACTTTATTATTTGCCATTTGTCTGCCAGTGGGGAGATTCCCCCTAATTTCATGTCCCATAGCCAAAGCAGGAAGTAAGAAGAAATTAATTGGAAGTTTTCCTCTCTATTCCTGTTCTGGTGACAACACACAATTTGGGATTTTCCTTTACTTTCACTTTCAGTGATAATGATACACAGGATAAATAGAAAGGGTTATTCTCCATAACAAAGGCACAAACAGCGATAAAAAGCTGACAGGTGTTCCAATGCCTCTCCACTCTATTCAAAAATAAAAATAGCAGTATTGCCTTCAGTTGTATTTTAAGAGTTTGAACATTTTGTAGGGAAATTACAAAGAAGTGAGATACTGGAAACAGAAGGCAAACTGTAGAAAAGAAGAGAAAAAACATAAAAGCGCCTCTAAGTGCAGTGTATAATTAAAAGTATAATCACACAGTCAAGGGGTCACTCACATAAAATAAAAAGAATAAAGCCCATCTGGTGGTGGTTATGCCCAGAGTCTGCATGGCAGGGAGCCATGAGATAGATGCATAATGCCAGTGTTCTTCTGTGTCTTCTCTGAGCAGACCTCATAGATAGAGCGCGGCATGGACCACAGTGCTGGCATGTGACATCACCGATTGAGGGAATGAAACAACGCATTTCAGAGCATGCACAATGTGTGAAACAAACATGCGCGCTCCTTTCTCAAGTTCACTTATCTGTTTCTTACATCGTGCCTGCTCTGAAATGCATTGTTTTATTCCCTCTCCTGGTGATGTCAGCGGTCCATGCCACACTCCATCTATGAGGGTCAGAAAGCCCGGAGCCAAAGGAAATAAAGCGGTGGGTGCAGGGCGGGCATGACAGAGTTAACAGGGTGGCTATAGCAAGGCAAGTTTAATGTAAAAGGTGCTGTGATTGGATGTGGTGGAGAAAAGGGGTGGAGCGGAGTTAACTGAGCAGAATGAGGGTTCCTCCCCAGCTCAGTTGTACAGGAGGAGCGAGCTTGCAAGCATGGCCACAGTGGAGGAGCTCTTTGCAAGGCTGAAGGCTGAGGCAGCATCCAAGGGACCGGGATGGCTGGAAAGCGGCGCTGGGTGAGGGCTCCACAGTGGCCAATCTGGTGGGGTGTGAGTCGGCGCGAGCCAGGCAGTCCAGGCCATCGACTCGTTTCGCCCTAGATCCCCCTCTTCCCCTCCCTTGCGGAGCACCGCGGCAACACGTCAGAGCAGGTGGCGGCACGTGGTGGCGCCTGTGGTGGGGGGACTGGACAGCAATGCTATACAGGTGCGGAGCGGTGAGGGGAAGCGCCAGCAGCTTCAGGGCGGATGCCAGGGGATAGTGAAGGAGATGGTGTGCCTGGCCTCTGGCTTAGTGGCAGCGGGGGCGGGGATTTGTCAGGAGAAGACCATGGCAATGGCTGCCGGCCACTCCAAATTTGCAGGATGGAGGGACAGAGGACAGAAGTGGGCAGTGGCCTGGGCGGCACTGTGGGAAGGAGGGCAAAGGGCCAGGAAAAGTGACCCACAAATCGGTGGGTGGATCCAGCGTGCGGAGGAGGGGCTTGCAGAACTGCAGATCCCTGGCATCCAGTGTCACATCCACTGGAGGGCTGTTGGCGAGTGATGAAGAGATGCCGGTCAACCGTTCAGAAGGTGAGCTGTTGTAGTCGGAGGACGATGGGCAGCGAGGCTGTCCGGCGCGGGGGGAAAAGGGACCTTTGGCTGGTGGGACCCGTAAGTCAGTATTTGTTGCTTCACATGTTTTAGCTACTGTTGTGGAGGAGGGAGGGGGGATTAGTGGTTTGGGACAGGTCCCAGTGGGGCGGTCGGCTACGACAGTGCCCCCTCCTCCGGGCGCATTGGTTTCAGACTGCACCATGGCAGACTCAGGGTTACAGGGTTTTTAGCTGGTTTAAAAAATTAGTACACAAATTTGAGCCAGGGCCGAGCGGTATACAGTCACCGGCGGCGGCATGGGTGGCTCCAGGGGTGGGGGGTGGCGAGTGGAGCGACACTAGGTACGGGGACTCCCCCTGGACCTGCAATGGGCTGGCAGTGCCCGTGATGGAAGTCACAGGGGCGGCAGATAAGGAGGCGGCACCCAAGACTGGGGAGGCGACAGGTGAGGCTGCTAAAACACAGGACCTGGTAATGTAAAGTTTATGTGTGTTTCGAGGGGTGAGTGTTATTGGGTAGAAGAACCCAGAACACTGCTCGGCGCTGTTCTGCTATTTAGATGCCATGGGAGAGGCATACAGGGTCTACAGGGGAACAGCATGGCTACGGTACAATGAACAATTTAGACAGCGGAGGGTGATACACCCATCCTTCAGGTGGGATCATAAGGACATCAGTTTATGGATGCGCCTGATGACTTTGGCTAGGCCGACGAGTCCGTTTTTTCAGGGGAGGCCGGTGGCTCATCCAACCCCGAACAAGCAGCCACAAGAAAGAGAAGGGTGTGTTGGCAATTTATTGAGGGTTCCTGCAGGTTTGGTGGGTCATGCAAGTACAAGCACTAATGTTCCGGTTGTGGAGGCGGGCACCCCGCATCCCGTTGTTTTAAGCAGGGAAAAGGTCGTACAGGCAAATCTGTTAGTAAAGGGGACAACGCCGTTGAAAGTGGAAAAGATGCAGCCTTTCCTCAATAGGTACCCAGATAGGGGGGCAACACAGTTGCTGGGCCTGGGGTTTTTGGAGGGGTTTCGGATACCGTTGTGGCTGATCGATACTCCCCCATTGTCACGCAATTTGCGGTCAGCCTAACAACATGCAGACGTGGTTTCAGAGAAACTTTGGAAGGAGGTTGTGTTGGGCCGCGTGGGTGGCCCCTTCCCTTTCATTGCCGATACAGGATCTGATAGTGTCACCATTAGGGGTTGTGCCAAAACAAATTCAGGTTAATTCACCATTTATCATTTCCAAAAGGGGGTTTGGTGAATGATGCCATCGACCCGGAGATATGCGCTGTATCGTATACGTCCTTTGATGCAGCGGTGTTTTGAGTTAGGAAGTACGGGCAGGGGGGCTCAGATGGCAAAATCTGACATAGAGTCGGCTTTCCGTTTGCTTCCGGTCCATCTGGATAGCTTTTGTTTGTTAGGGTGTTACTGGCAAGAAGAGTACTACGTGGATCGCTGCCTACCCATGGGGTGTTCTATTTCCTGCGCATTGTTTGAACAGTTTAGTTCATTCATTGAGTGGGTGGTGCGTGACGTCGTGGGAGTGAATTCAATCATACACTATTTGGACGACTTCCTCTGGGCCCGCCTCTATCAGAAGTTTCCGCTGTCCTGTTGGCTACGCTGCAACATGTTGCTGAGAAGATTGGCATCCCTTTGGCCCCGGAGAAGACAGAGGGTCCAACGACAGTGTTGAGTTTTCTGGGCATTGTCTTGGTCTCAGATGCAATGGCGTGTAGTCTGCCGGAGGACAAGTTGATGGCATTGAAAGCAGAGATTTGGGGGATCATGGGATTACGCAAGGTGCAACTTTGAACCTTACAATCATTGCTAGGTAAGTTGAATTTTGCGTGTCGCATCCTGCCTATGGGGAGGGTATTTTGCAGGCAGCTGTCGGCAAGTACCGCGGGGGGTTACGTCCCCCAAGCACTATGTGCACTTGGTGAGGGAGCATAGAGAGGACCTGATGATATGGCACACGTTCCTGGCTAATTTCAACCGCAGGGCGCTATGGATGTCAGGGCCAGTTAGCAGCTTTGATCTGGAGGTGTACACGGATGCGGCGGGTGCTGCAGGTTTTGGAGCCTTTTTCCAAGGTAAGTGGAGTGCAGGGCCTTGGCCGGAGTCATGGAAGGAGGCAGGGTTCATGAAGAATATGTTGCTGCTGGAATTGTTTCCCATGGTTCTAGCGGTAATGTTATGGAGGAAATCTTTCAGGAATTTGAAAGTACGGTTCCACAGGGACAGGTAATCAACAAGGTGTCGGCAGCATCACCGCCAGTAGTCAGATTGCTCAGACACCTTGTATTGCGCTGTCTGCAGTTGAACGTGTTCATCTATGCTGTTCACCTCCCAGGAGTGGAAAATATCATTGCTGACGCGTTGTTACGCTTTCAGTGGGACAGATTATGGGAGTTGGCTCCAGGGGTGGAGCAGTGCGGAGTCCCTTGTCCCGAGTGGCTGCGGAGGATTGTCTTGGATGAGTAGATGTATCAGGCAGTCGGTGAGCGATGTGACGTGGTCAGCATACAACAGGGTATGGCGGGAATGGGTATCCTTGGTACAGCAGGGCACAGAGGGGCATGAGGAACAGGATCTCTGGTTGCTAGTTCTGTATTTCGCTTAGCGGAATTTGGAGGATGGGGTGTTGGTGTTTGGGTTGGAGAAAAGTTGGCATTGTTGATGTTTTGGTTAAAATTCCAAGGTTTACCTGACTTGGCCAAGGATTTTTGGGTACGACAGGCATTGAAGGGTTACCGGCGTTCTAAGCCGGGCAGGGACTCTAGGCACCAGGCTTTGTTTGAGCTTTTAGGAAGGACAGTGGCACAGTTAGTTGTTACATGTTCATCAGAGTACGAGGCAGGTTTTCTTCAAGGCTACGTTCGCGTTGGCATTTTTTGGGGATTTTCAGATTAGCTAGTTAGTTTGTCCCTCTAAGAAGTCAAAAGACAGACTATCCATACTGGTGCGCAAATCTAAAATGGACCATTGGGTAAAGGGAAGGATGGTGCAGGTTTTTCACTGCCTGGTTCGCCCTTGTCCCCAGTAGAACTGGTGCAGGGGTTCCTCGCAATACACCCTGAAGTGGCGGGGTACTTCTTGGTGCACCGGGGTGGACCGTCTTTATCTGGTTTTCAATTTATTGAAGTATTTCAAAAATGTTTTGAGGCTTTGGGTTCGGGGGATCAAAAATTTTCATCCCATTCATTTTGCATAGGGCTACAGAAGCAGTTAGATGGGCTTTGGATGAGGCCGCGGTAAAGTGGATTGGGAGATGGGAATATAGGAGGTTTAAATCGTATGTTCGGCCTCATCTGTTGACTGTGTAAAAAGGATAACGGCTGAGTAAGAGTTAGTACATTGAAATATTATGTTTTGAGTGATTATTGACTGTTTTTTTTTTCTTCTTTTTCTTTCAAGAAGAACACAGGGCCTGGTATGGATAGTATGCCATTCATATGTGTGTTGGGGGCAAAGGGAAGAGATGCACGACACGATGGGAGACAGTTGGGATTTTCCAGATAGGAAGCCTGTATCAGGTGGTTGGGAGTGCCGGTTTTGCTTTGGGAGAGGACAGTGTCGGAGGGTCACAGATATGCACGTCTGGACAGGCCACCGGATGTGTTAGTGTTACACGTGGGTGGCAATGATTTAGGGAATAGGTCAATGTTGAATTTGGTTCAAGATATCAAATTTGACTTCTGACAACTCAGCATGGGCTTTCCACACATGCTTATAGTGTGGTCGGACATTGTGGCACAAACCTCTTGGAGGTTGGCTAGGTCGGTGGATAAGATTAACAGGGCCAGGAAGAAGGTGAACAAGGAGCCTAATGGATTTGTGGTCAGGAATGGGGGGTTGGCAATCAGATACCTGGAGCTGGAGGTGGATACCTGGCGTTATTTGAGAAGGAACAGAGTACACCTGAATGATGTGGGGATCAACCAGTGGGCCTTGGGTTTGCAGGATGGGATCCAGCGAGCGTTGAGGGTTTGGCAGGGCACACAAGGGTAAGATTTCCCCTGGTGTGTGCTGTGGTGTTGATCTTTGCGGGTGAAGGATTAAACCCCAGATATGGAAGAGTTCGGGATGCATCGGTGGTATGGGGCCCATTGGTGGTATTCCAGCTAACGGTGGTTTAGCTGGAATTTGGTTTTCGGGTGCACTGTGCTCAGTGGTTTGTTTTTTCTGAGCTAGCATGTCAGCTGGAGGCCTATTTTAGTTTAACCACTTAAGGAGCGCCTCACGCCGATATACGTCGGCAGAATGGCATGGCTGGGCACAAGCACGTACAGGTACCTTGCCCTTTAAGTGCCCAGCCGTGGGTCGCGCAGACGCTGCCGCCAACGAACTCACGACCCGGTCCTGAGCTCTGTGACCATGGCCGCAGGACCCGTGGACCCGATCGCCGCCGGTGTCCCGCGATCGGGTCACAGAGCTGAAGAACGGGGAGAGGTAAGTGTAAACAAACCTCTCTTCGTGCTTCCTAGTGAGCCTGTCACTGATCATCTGTTCCCTGTCATAGGGAAAGACGATCAGTGATGTCACACGCCAAGCCACGCCCCCTACAGTAAAAAAAACACACACTTAACCCCTACACTGCCCCTAGTGGTTAACCCCTTCACTGCCAGTGACATTTTTACAGTAATCAGTGCATTTTTAATCGCACCGATCGCTGTATTAATGCCAATGGTCCCAAAAATGTGTCAAAATTGTCCGATGTGTCCGCCATAATGTCGCAGTCAAAATAAAAATCGCTGATCGCAGCTATTACTAGTAAAAAAAAATTATTAATAGAAATGCCATAAAACGATCACCCAATTTTCTAGACGCTATAATTTTTGCGCGAACCAATCAATAAACGCTTATTGCGATTTATTTTTTACCAAAAATATGTAGAAGAATACATATCGGCCTAAACTGAGGAAAAAAAAATGTTTTTTTATATATTTATATATTTTTGGGGGATATTTATTATAGCAAAAAGTAGAAAATATTGCATTTTTTTCAAAATTGTCACTCTTTTTTTGTTTATAACGCAAAAAATAAAAACCACAGAGGTGATCAACTACCACCAAATGAAAGCTCTATTTGTGGGAAAAAAAGGACGCCAATTTTGTTTGGGAGCCGCGTCGCATGACCGCGCAATTGTCAGTTAAAGTGACGCAGTGCCGAATCGCAAAAAGGGGCTTGGTCCTTTAGCTGCATATTGGTCCGGGGCTTAAGTGGTTAAGGTACCACAGTGCCGGAATGAATCAAGTGGCAAGACTGGGTTTTTTTTTTCCTGCAAAGACCAACGGGAGTATTTAACTGATGGGGTGGTTTATTACAGGTGTTTATACAGTTATGTTAATTTTATTCGAGTGATAATAATAATAAAGAAAATTGGCTGCTACTGCCAATATTTACTCCAGATTGGTGTGGTCTCATTTTCTGGGGAAGGGGTACGTAGCAGTTGGGGTTGATGTGGCAGTAGTACGTAAGCAGGATACATCTGTTATACAATAGTCATGCTTGGAGGCAGCAAGTAGAACGCTGGCATTCTGCATCTATCTGGCGGCTCCTGAAATGCGGACCCTGGGCACTTGTGTGATCCACTAATATGCATAAACACCACCAGGTGAGCCTTATTTTTTATTTTTTATGTAAGTGACCCCTTGACTGTGTGATTATACTTTTAATTACCCTACATACTGCACTTAGAGACACTTTTTGTTTTTTTTCTCTTGTTCTTTAATGTATAGAGTTTGTTTCACTACAGCTCCCTGGATAGGTAAGTGTCCTTATTAAAAGTCAGCAGCTACAATGTTTGTAGCTGCTGACTTTTAGAAAAAACTTTTTTCAGGGTGGAACTCCATTTTAATAACACTTTACCCAGTTTCTCTTCGATATATGGAAAGTGAAACTTGTCTTCAGCTGATTGCCTTAAAATATATCTAAATTAAATTTTGGATAGAAAAAGGACTGGTTAAAGTGCCTGTGCGTTTTTTTTGTTTTTTTTGCCACCTGCATTACACTGGAAAGATTAACCTTTATTTTTTTGTCCTGTAGACTAAACAGGCAGTGTGAGGAAATGTCTTAAAGTGGAAAATCCTCATTTGTCACCACAAAGGGTCCCCATTGAAAGATTTCCCCTCTATTCCTGTTCTTCATAAATCAAAAATATGGATTTCCCTCACTTTCATTTCTGGTGACAATAGTTACCAGGACACACAGAGGGAATCTTCCAAGCGGGGATACAGACAGCAATAAAAACCTGCCAGGTCTGCTAACCTTTGTTATACAAAACAAGCAAACAGACGAATAAATGCATACATACATTTGGCTTTAAATGCACATTACATTCAATTACTTTAGCAGGGATTAGGGGGAATTGTATGTATAATTTCTATGAGTGGATCCATTAGAAGCTCATAGGTATTCATTTTTTTATATTACTAATCTGACTATATCCCTCCCTTCGCTGTGACTGGAACTCCACACATACAGTACATTATCCAATTATAAGGCACATTTACAAAAATCTGAAGCTTTAAACATTTCACTAGAGAACAACATCATAAAGACCCTTCGACCTAGTTTCCCATTTCACTGGGCATCACAATCTATCACATACCTTGGCACGCATATTTTTGTTTAATAAAAGGCCCGGAACGGAAAAGGCAGAAAGAAAAGTAGTGCAGGGCCAGGCATGACAGTGTGTTAAGGGGAGACAACATAGGGGTTAATAGGAAGATCTAAGAGGGGAGGGGACAGTGAGGAAAGTCCAAAGGGGAGTGGTACTATTTAAGGAGGAGGAGGGGCTGGACCGGGGAACAGAAAGTGTGGAGAAAGAAAGGAGGAGGCAGTTTTTCTCTCACTGCTCCTCCATTATGGCTGTCTCAGTTTATTTTGCACAGTTGGAATGGCGGCGGCGAGCAGGGGACCAGAGGGCAGCACAGCCAGGTGACAGCAGAGATGGATGATCAGGCTAGCGGACCTAGGAATGGAGGTGAGGTGCCCCCATGCATGTGGCGGTCTAGGCCACCAGCGTGTATTTTTCCGGGGCCTTCCCCCCGGGATAGTGCCATCCTGGGAGACCTCTGGGGGAACAATCTGCTCCCCCAGCAAACATGGATTCATCAGACCTCCACAGCAGGGGTCCGGACGGACACACCGCCACAGGCCGAGCTCGGTGGGTGGGGCCATAGGTCATCATGGCGCCGCTTCCCCATATGTGCATTGCAGGACTGAGGGACACTCTGCTCCCCCGCCACAGTTGCTACCAGGGGGGAGGCACGGTGGGGACAAAGAAACCACCGCAGGCACGACTGTTGGGCCGCTAATGGACGAGGCCGGCAGTTCCGCAAGTGGGCCTCGCTTGCACGTGAGCCAGCGAGAGAAGCACGCGCGGCAGCTGAGGGGTATGCTCCCTGTCAGCCCGGTAAGTCCATCAATGTTTATAATGTTTTATTGTAAACTGTATGGTGGGATTTGTTGGGGTTGAAAGGGGGGTGCAATGACAGTAGCGGTTGCTCCGCCGGGAACAGCGGTGGAGGATGCTGGCCCACAAGTGGCGGGCAGGGCGCCCACCAGTTCAGGGTCAGGGGAGCAGCAGTGGGGTGGTCAGCCAGTGATAATGAGGGAGAAGAAGTACTAGTTGGTTGTGGTAAGTATTACGGACGCAAAATAAAATGTGAGATGTATGGGTGCTTTGAGGGCTGTTGGTGAGCACATGTGAAACAGGGGGTCTGGGATATGAGTGGCAAGGGTGAGTATGTGGAGATCTTCTGGGTATAGCCCTAAAAAAAAAAGGAAAAAAAAAGATTTAAAATTTAGTGAATAGGGTCAAGCAGGAAGATTTCAAGAAAGGAATTAGGAGAAGAGGAGGTACAGCTTGATTTTGCAGAAATCTGTTACGTGGACTGCAAGCATTCGCCATTACGGCGAGTGTCATTGGCATGAATAACCCCGAACATTGTTGGCGTTGTTCGGTTATATGGAGGCTGTGGGTGAAGCGCACAGGGGATCTGCTTGGCTATGGTGTGACGAGCAGTTGGTACAGCGCAGGGTGGTGCGACCATCTCTTCACTGGGATCAAAAAGATATCAGCCTATGGATGTGGTTATATGGTAGGCGAGGGCCCCAAATCAGTTTCTTCGAAGGGGGGGAGGGGGTACACTCTCCTCAGGATTGATGGCCGGAAAGAAAAGGGGGTGTGTTGGGAGTACAACGAGGTCCTGTAAGTCTGGGGGGTCATTGACATTTTTTAAACACGAGTATTTATGGGGTGGGGGGACCCCATCCATTGTCTTGTGGTTTCAAGAAGGGACAATGTATGGGCGATCCTAGTCACAAAAGGGATGATTTTGGAAAGGGGGGGGGCAGCCTTTTCCAATTTAAATACTAGGATAGGGAAACAGCGAGGCTGCTTGCCTCTGGATTTGTTAATGGTGTATCCAGTGGGGATGGTGTCTGAGAAGGAACCGAGGAACAAGTTTCGCCTCATTCACCACTTATCTTTCCAAAAAAGGCGTCCTGTCATAACCCTGATGCGGTGTACTGTGTCCTATATTTCATGTACACAGCTTTAAGGTGGGTTAGGCGTGACGGAAAAGGGGGTGTCTATGGCGTAATCGGACATAGAATCTGTGTTCCGCTTGCTTACAGTTCATTCGGAGAGCTTCGGCTGCTGGATAGATGCTGTCAAGAGAAGTTTTCTTTTTTCTTGGATCGGTGCCTGCCCATGGGTTTCTCAATTTAGTGGGCCATGATTAGATGTTTAGTTCTTTACGGGAATGAGGATTAGAGAAGTGTCGGTCACTGATTCAGTCATACATGAATGGGACATTTTGTGTGTAGGGTGTTCCTCCGGTGTGTGCGCGATTATACTTTTTACATTGCAGCACATTGCAGGTAGATTCATAGTGCCATTGGCAGCCAAAAAACAGGGGCCCCGACGAGGGATATTATATTATTTTGTTTTTGTTATTGCGATTTTTTCAGGGGATATGGAGTGTCGCCTGCCGGCGACCAGGTTGGAGGTACTATAGAAGGGGATTCGGGAAACACAGGGACAGCGCTAGGTACAGTTGAGGACTTTGCATTCGTTGCTGGGTAAGTTCAATTTTGCCTGCTGGTTTTTATTCAATGAGTGGGGTTTTTTGGGCGACGGCTGCTGTCTGCTACAGTGGGGGTTTCTGGCCCTTACCCATTTAAACGGTTTATAGGGGAACATAGGGAGGGTTAGAAGGTTTGATACGAGTTTTTGGTTGCATATAACGGACGATCGGTGTGGATGCTGGACCAGTGAGTACGTTCGTTAGGGAAGGGGTCACGAACACAGCGGGGTCAACGGGTTTGGGTTTTTTTCTTTCAGGGGCAATGGGTGTGGAACCTTGGCCCCAATTTTTGTTGGGTGGAATTGGGATGTTCATTCGTAAACTGGTGCTATTGATGCTATTGGAATTTTCCAGTGGTTCTGGCTATGGAGCTGTGGTAAGGGTCATGCAGGAATCTGACATGGAGCAGAATGGTGATTACGTGGGTGTGGTTAACGTGGGCAACTGCATGTCAGTGTTGTCACAACTGATCATATGGCGGCTACCCCGTTTGGAGTTGCGGTGAGTGCAGTTGAACATTTTCTCTATGCTATTCATATTACGGGCATCAAAAACACAGGGGCTTACTCCTTGCCTCTATTTTCAGTAGGACAGGTTCAGAGAGTTAGCCGGCCACAGAGGAAGGTTCCCTACTCGGGCAGCAGAGGGGATATGGCATTGGAGTCACCACGGGAGGTACCTGGGCAGTCAGTCAGTGAGTCCACATGGGCAGCTTACATTAACGTATGAAAGGAAGGGTGGTTGTTTGGGGCAGGAGTCTGAGGTCAAACATGGCCGTGTGGGGTATAAGGTTGTTGGTTTGGTACATTGCTTCCAGGAACATGGTAAACGGGGGGGGGTCGTTGTCTGCCATTGTGCGCAAACTGGTGTGTTTTTGGTTTTTGTTTAAGCTGCTGGGCAGGGTGGATTGGACAAAGGAGTTTGGGTTGGACAGTTTTAAAAAAAAAACAGAAAAAAAAACACAAAATGATGATCAAATGGTTAGAGGGGTGAAGGTGCTACGGTTTGAGGTACCAGGTTGCAGGGTATGCTCTGGGAAAATGGTAAGGGAGTCTCTAGGGTTTAGAACAGATGGAATGGGGGGCTGTTCATGCGGCACAAGGCTGGGAAGTATTGGTCGAGGTTCCAGTTCATGTGGGTGTTCTGAAAATGCCGCAGGGACGCAGGGTTGGATGGTGCAGAATACGCTTCACACTCTTTCCGCATCCGGGCGGCTGTGGAAGCTGCCAGATGTGGGTTGGATGAGGCTGCAGTAAGGAGGACTGGTAGGTGGGAAGCAAGGAGATTCCGCACTTACATATGCCTTCACTTGGTGGTGGCATACATATAAAAAAAAAAGCAAGGGCTGTACAAACAAGCCATGTTGTTAGTGGAGTGGGGTACGTTGGTTTACGTTAAAGTTGGTGCTGCCTTTGTTTGGCAGTTTATTTTATTATTTCCGTCCAGATGGAGGTCTTATACGCCTTTTCTGGGTTTCCTGGTCATTTGTATGTTTGTTGGGGGGCCAGGAGAGCAGATGTGAGATGGTTGGCAGACAGTTCGGTGTCTAGAGGAGGGAGGCATGTGTTCACAGGCTAGAGGTATACGGGTTGAGGTGGAGCAAGGTGGTATCGAAAGTGGAACGTTAGGCACGGCGGGATAGACCGCCGATTGGTTAGGTATGCATGCAGGTGGTAATGCTTTAAGGTCCGGACAATCAGCTGATCTCGGACATCAAGTCAGATATTTTACAACTTCGTACGGTTTTCCTAACACTATGCTGCTGTGGTCTGACATGGGTGACCGAACAACGAAGCGCATGGCAGTGTTCAGGGCGAAAAGTAACAAGGCCTGCATCAGAGTTTATCAGGTGGTGGGGAGGTTTGTGGCTCAGAATGGGGGCATAGTGATCAGGCAAGTAGAGGTGGAAATTAATGTGGGCCTATAACTGAGGGCAGTGGAATACACTTCTTGGTAGTGGGGGTTGTTCTTTGGGCGCTGGGGCTGCAAGATAGGATCCAGTGGGCCCTGCGGGTGTGGTGGAGCCCTTAAGGGTAAGGTGTCATCCTTGCAGGCTGTGGCGGTGTTTTGTTGGTCTTTGACAGTGGCAGTAAACATACAGTTGCAAAAAAAAGTGTGTGAACCCTTTTGGAATGATATGGATTTCTGCACAAATTGGTCATAAAATGTGATCTGATCTTCATCTAAGTCACAACAATAGACAACAATAGACAATCACAGTCTGCTTAAACTAATAACACACAAAGAATTAAATGTTACCATGTTTTTATTGAACACACCATGTAAACATTGATTATGCATGTGGAAAAAGTATGTGAACCCTTGGATTTAATAACTGGTTAAACCTCCTTTGACAGTAATAACTTCAACCAAACGTTTCCTGTAGTTGCAGATCAGACGTGCACAATGGCCAGGAGTAATTCTTGACCTTTCTACTTTACAGAACTGTTTCAGTTCAGCAATATTCTTGGGATGTCTGGTGTGAATCGCTTTCTTGAGGTCATGCCACAGCATCTCAATCGGGTTGAGGTCAGGACTGGGCCACTCCAGAAGGCGTATTTTCTTCTGTTTAAGCCATTCTGTTGTTGATTTACTGCTATGCTTTGGGTCGTTGTCCTGTTGCAACACCCATCTTCTGTTGAGCTTCAGATGGTGGACAGATGGCCTTAAGTTCTCCTGGAAAATTTCTTGATAAACTTGGGAATACATTTTTCCTTCGATGATAGCAATCCGTCCAGGCCCTTACGCAGCAAAGCAGCCCCAAACCATAATGCAGTTGGGATGAGGTTTTGATGTTGGTGTGCTGTGCCTCTTTTTCTCCACACAGTGTTGTGTGTTTCTTCCAAACAATTCAAATTTGGTTTCATCTGTCCACAGAATATTTTGCCAGTACTGCTGTGGAAGATTCAGGTGCTCTTGTGCAAACTGTAGTGGCTTCCTCTGTGGTATCCTCCCATGAAATCCATTCTTGTTTAGCATTTTATGTATCGTAGATTCGCTAACAGGGATGTTAGCATATGCCCGAGACTTTTGTAAGTCTTTAGCTGACACTCTAGGATTCTTCTTCACCTCATTGAGCAGTATGTGCTGTGCTCTTGCAGTCATCTTTACAGGACGCCATTCCTAGGGAGAGTAACAGCAGTCCTGAACTTTCCTGAAGTCCTGAAATTTCTCCATTTATAGACAATTTGTCTTACCGTGGACTGATGAACAGAAAGGCTTTTGGAGATATTTTTATAACCCTTTCCAGCTTTATGCAAGTCAACAATTCTTAATCGTAGGTCTTCTGAGAGCTCTTTTGTGTGAGACATCATTCACATCAGGCAATGCTTCTTGTGAAAAGCAAACCCAGAACTGGTGTGTGTTTTTATAGGGCAGGGCAGCTGTAACCAACACCTCCAATCCCATCTCATTGATTGGACTCCAGTTGGCTGACACCTCACTCCAATTAGCTCTTGGAGATCTCATTAGTCTAGGGTTCACATACTTTTTCCACCTGCACTGGGAATGTTTACATGGTGTGTTCAATAAAAACATGGTAACATTTAATTCTGTGTGTGTTATTAGTTTAAGCAGACTGTGATTGTCTATTGTTGTGACTTAGATGAAGATCAGATCACATTTTATGACCAATTTGGGGTGCTGGCATGGCGATATGCCAGACTCAGTGTAAAACTTGGCATAGAAATTATTAGAAGCAAACCAATGCAAGTAGACATGTGGAGTCCGCTTATTTGAACTTGAACGTGAATTATCTTCCTACAGTGATCCGTAAAGCTATGTATCATAAAGGGCGAGAAAGAAATCATGAGCAGTTTATAAGAAGAATGGTTGAAATGAGAAAGGGAGGATTGGAAGGGGAGAGGGACAAAGACCAAGACAGAGGGTTGGTTGGTCTCTGTATGTAAACTTATATAAATATATCGGAAACAGGAATTACCATCCATATAAAAAAAAAAAACAGGAATTACCAGCCATATAAAAAAACAACAGGAATTACCAGCCATATAAAAAAAAACAAAAAAAAATATCCTTTCGTCCATTTTTAGACATAATATCTAAATAAGAGGAAATATATTTCAAAGCGAACCAACAGGCCAATATCTTGTTGGAAACAGTAGCTAAGTTTGAAAATTTGTATGTAATAACTTCCATGCAATAAACTGTAAATCAGCCTTTTTCAATCTTTTCAACACAGAGGAACCCTTGAAATAACTTTCCAGTTGCGGGAACCCCTGCTAAAAATTATTGCATCTACAACTCATGATATATTAGTGTCATGGTCAGTAGAAAGGATGCTCCTTACAAGTGTGGTCATTGAGAAGGATCAATGGTGTCAGTGCGAACTTATCTGAGAGGGAGACACTTCTCATTGCTCAAGGAAACCCCTACCAACCTCTGGAGAAACCTTAGGGTTCCACGGAACCCTGGTTGAGAAACCCTGCTGTAAATGGTAAACAGCTTGGAAACACTGATTCACTGTCCTTGGCAGATATATACCTTCGGACCCCTTGTTGATTTTATTTTTTTTAGACATCCTTTTATTTGTGTATAAAAACATAAAAAGGTGCACAAACGTACATTCACTCAAAGACAGGTTTGACACAGCTCCAGACAATAGACCCATGCAGGGGGCTTCATGAAAGCACAACAGTGTAAAAAAAACAGGATTACTTAGGTGCTGTGGCAAGGTGAAACAAATGTCTAGTATGGCTTGTGCCCAAGAGATAAACTGTCAGTGCGTCAGCCCTCAGGTAAAATATGAACACAATGAGGGTTGACCTAAAGTTGACCTAGAAGGGAGCATAGGGGATGCATGGTGGACCTCTTACCCAACCGTTGCAGTGGAAGATTCTGACAGCTATTTAGCCCAAACTCTGTCATATTTTTTCAGACAGCCTCCATGTAGATAATTGTCTTTATAGAGGGGCAAAACATTGTTGACATGCTGTTTCCTAAGGGAGAGGCAAGACGGAGCCTGTTTCTTCCAACATAAGGTGACAGTTTTCCTAGCATAAAATAGGAGGTGGCCAATCAGGGTCCTTTCCGCCACCTTAGGTAAAAGCTCTTCCATTAACACCAGCAGATAAATGTTTGGAAAGGGAACAATAGAGACACTTTCTTTCTCATTCACCACAGAGAGTACTTGTGTCCAGTAGACACTGATTACAGAACAGGACCAAAATACTTGTAAAAGTATTCACCCCCTTGGCATTTTTCGTGTTTTGTTGCCTCACATCCTCAAATTAACATGGATTGTTTGAGGATTTGCATAATTTAATTTACAGAACATGCCCACAACTTTGAATATTTTTTCTTTTTTTTTTTATTGTGTAGCAAAGTTTGCCATGCTGGAGCTGTGTCCCTGTTGCTATGGCTGCCTTTTTTGCTCCTACGCCACCCCTCATCCCCGCTGTTGCAGGAGGAAGAAGAATATTAGAGTGGCATGTCTCCCTTTCCCGCCTCCCCTGCCTGCTACCTGGGGCGGAGAGTGAGAGGACATAGTTACATAGTTAGTAAGGTTGAATAAAGACACCAGTCCATCCAGTTCAACCTGAGTGAGTGTCTACATCCCTGTACATTGCACACTCACATTGGTCCCTACCCTCAAGTAACCTACAATCCAAGGTCCCCATTCATATACTATGGCCAATTTTGAACAGAAGCAAATTAACCTACCAGCATGTCTTTGGAGTGTAGGAGGAAACTGGAGTACCCGGAGGAAACCCACGCAGGCACAGGGAGAACATGCAAACTCCAGGCAGGTAGTGTCATGGTTGGGATTTGAACCAGCAACCCTTTTAACTGCTAGGTGAGAGTACTACCCACTACACTACTGTGCCGCCCACAAAATCACATCTCGCAGGACAGGGAGATAGGAGGAGAAGAGGAGACATTCATGCATCGGCACAAAGCGGATAGAGCAGCCCTTAATATACCTGATATAAATAACTGTACCTATATACTAAACAACTTAAGCAGAAATGTTATAATTCCTAACAGTCATTTATATCTGCCTAAAGAATTATCATTTACATATAACTGAGTGACTTAAGGGACTGAATGTACAGGGCCAGTCGGGACAAACTGCACCCATTTTGAGGTATCAATTGGAGGTATTAACTGGAATTTTTAATTGTTTTTTGTTGGCGGTGCCCCTCCTTGTAATAACTGCGTACCAATTACAAAAGCCTCAAATATTGAGAGGAAATGGACAGCCCCCCCCCCTTCATTGTTCTTTTTTTTACTGTTTTTTTTGTGTGTTTCCCTTCCTTTGGGGTAAGTTGATAAAATGAGGGGTAAACTGGCAATAGGTGTTGGAGCGGTGGCTTCATCACCCCACCCTAGTCTAAGTCCTAGCTCTGGCCCTATGAACAAATATATAACCCAAGGAGGCAGGGCCGCTGATAGGGCAGTACAGCCAGCCCTCCTGTAGGGGGCCCGAGCTCTGTCACTTCAGAAGAGGGGCCCGGGAACCTGCAAGGCAGGAGAGCTAGCTGTACTGCCTTGTGACCCCTGTGGATCACCTTACAGCGCTGCCAGCTTTCTCCCTCCAACAGCTCTGCAGGGGGATCAGTTCTACATACTGGCAAAGTGTCCCGATTTGAAGCAGAGGGAGACAGCTGCAGAGTCTCTGCCTGTGCCTTTCTTGGGTCCTGAAACTCCCCCAACAGTCAGCAGTGTTATCTCTGGTCAGTGTGATAAATGAGCAGGAAGTTTGCTCCACCTCCTCGCTGAGTCCTGACCTCTGATCCACCTGCCTCCAGATCATGCTCTCTCTCACTGTGCTGTGTTCATGGTGAACTCCAGTGTTTGGATGGAGCAGTGCTTCTGCTGAAAGGGGTGAGTGGGGGGTTGCTGCTGGAGTGAAGGGACAGTAATTTCATTTGGGAGAAAAGTAAATATGGAGCCAGCCTAGAAGTGCAGATAGCTGCCACTGCAGTGCTGAGCTAGGAACCAGTGGACACATCTCTCTCTCCAGCTGACAGACATCTCTGCCCAGACATTTCTATATACCACCCCTAAGGCCCCCTTTATACTTCACATAGAGGGAACACACATTCGTGCGCGTGTTTATTTTTTTGCTTGTTTTTCACATATAGAGGAGCCCATTCATTTGACAAACACATCATAGAGGTTCTAGAACCTAAGCATGCAGATTTGCCACATGACACAACACAGGTGTGCTAATTGCATTTGGGGTGCCATCAACAATTAATGGCACCACAAGCGCTTTTAGCATTTGCAGTGCATTTCCAAAATGCACAGAAAATGCCTGCTACCTTTGCACTTTGTCCCACATTCAGGAAACATCAAATGTGAATACTGCCTAATGCCTAGTATACACTGCTAGTTTTTTCATTCAACCCTGCAGGCTGAATGAAAAAACCTGACACCTCAGGTCGGAGCCACTGTACTACCAATCAGATATTAGTACAGCAATCTCCCCTGCTGTTCTATTGTGTTCTGACAAGGGGATGACCCCCACCCCACCAGAACACTGTGCTCAGTGCTCTCAGGCATTGGCTGAGAGCACTGATTGGGTTGACAGATCTTTTTTGGTCATGCCCCTTCAACAGAAGCCAGCTGTCATATAGTCAGACAGGGCTGTATACATGCTATTTCTGCAGCATTTTTAGAGCAGATTGCAGAGTTTGACAGGCAGCACCTCCTGTCAAACGTCTCATCGAGTTTAATGGGGCTGCTCTGCACCTTGAAGCCAAATAATTGCTTTAAAGTTGCAATGTGGTCGCACAATGTAAAATTGCCATTCAGTATTTTAAAAAAGTAAAAAAAAACAAACAGGTGCCATGAGGTGGCAGTAGCATGGCTCTAATTTCTGCCATGGCTGCAAAGCATACCACTGAGACCATGTCATTTTAGCAACTTGATATTTCCGGGGTGAGGGCCCTGTTAGGTAGGATGTACGGGGCCCTGTGACTTCTAACAGCTGGAAAGTAGTACACTCTCTGAATCCAGAATAGATCACGACCATGAGTTAGATACACGTGCAAGAAAAGAAGAGGAACAACAGAAGAAAACTCAGTTGCACAACAAAAATGGATATGGAAATAATGTTTGCAGCCCTGGAAAATTCTTTAAAAACAGAAATGGCAACAATTAAGAAAGATCTGGGCTATATGCTATCAAGAGTAGAGGAAGTGGAGAAAAAGGTGGATTCCCACTCAAGTATGATAAAAGAACTAAAAGAAGAAATAAAAACAGTAAAAAAAGATCAACAGGAAGAAGCATATATATTAGATCAAGAAAACAGGGACCAAAAGAAAAACCTAAGAATACAAGGTCTCCCGAAATCACTCAGACAGAAAATTTTACAGAAATAATAAGGAAGATTTTTAACCCAATTCTTGGAAAAGAAGAAGCTAACCTAATAAAAATGGAAAAAGTCCAAGACACATAATTGTCAGATTTGAAAATTGGGAGGAAAAAAATCTAATCTGGAGAAACCTGAGGGGAAAGTCACCAATTGAATATGAAGAAAAGACCACACAAATTTTCCAAGATCTATCACAAGAAACCCTGAGAAGAAGAAGGCCATTAAAACCCTTATTATAAATTTTACGGGAACAAGAAATTCAATGTAACTGGGGCTTCCCCGCAAGTTTGATTGCCAGAAGAAATGGACATACTGTGAAACTTAGGTTTATAGAAAAAATCAATGACTTTTGCAAAGAATTGGAAATTTGAAGACCAGAAAGTGCCAGGGACAAAATATCTAGACAAGGAAGAATGACGCAAGATGAAGCACAATGGCACTTGACCTCTAGGAAATAGATTACTAGAATAAAAATAACAAAATGTTTGAATATTAAGTGTGGCAGGAGATAAACAGAAGGGTCTGGACTGGGGGGGGGGAGGGGGGAGGGTGAATGGAAGAAGATATGGGTGAGACGGAGACTTGGACATGCAGCGCGCTCTGAGGTTACCCCTTCAATAGCAGGAGGGGTGGCCCTAGAGTGTCAAATAGAACTTCACCTCAGGCCAGAAAGAGCAGAGGGGCAAGAGGGCCCCCAAAGATTAATTAGCTGCTCTACGACCATGAGGTCAAATACCATCAGTAAGGGGGAGGGGAGAGGTCTGCCAGACTCAGATAGGTTTGTTGCAGCCCTCTGGCCCATGATGTGAGGTGCTCCCCATGTCCCCCTGCCTGGGAAGCTCCCCGTCCATTGCTGGGGGTGGGATGGAGACCCAGGAGGGAGATGCAGAGTAACTGTAGAGTAATAGATAAATATGAGTAACATAAAATTTTTGACACATAACATCCGATGATTAAATTCCCCAGAGAAAAGGCATATGGTTTTATGAGAACTAGAAAGAAATGCTGCAGAAATAATATTTTTTACAAGAGACACATATTGCACAGGATACAAATGTTAAGCTATATTCAAGGAATATTCCAACATGGTATTATGGAGACTCTCCAATCAGGAGGGCAAAAGGAGTAGCAATATCCTTTGGGAAAAATGTTTGTTTTGAAGTAGAGAAGAGAAAAGTTTATCTAGAGGGCCGCTTGCTTTTCCTGAGAGGGACCTTACAGGGTATGAAATACACACTCGCAAATGTATATTGCCCCAATAAGAGCCCCAAAAAATATTTGATAAGAGTACTAAATGATTTGATGAAATTTAAACAAGGCAAAGTAATACTTGACGGAGATCTCAATTTCTTCATGGACCATAAATTAGATCAGTTGCATCGGACAGAGAATACAAACAATTAAGAGTGATTTAAAAAAAAATACACGAACATCGATTACTCAATATTTGGAGAATCCAGCATCCAACAACAAAAGATTATACGTTCCACTCAGTGCACGGTACGTACTCAAGGCTGGACTACATCTTGGTTGAGCATAGAGCCCTGGAAGTAGTGATGGAAACAACAATAGGAACAACAACAGTGTCAGATCACGCCTCAGTTACAATGATGATGAAACTACAAGAAGAAACCTATGGGAAAGGTCCATGGAGACTAAATGAGTATTTAATAGATGATGAGGAAACAGAAAACACAATAATAGAAGGGATCAACCAATATTTTTTTAAGGACGAGACGCCAGAATTAACAAAAGCAACTATATGGGAAGCACACAAGACTGTTGTAAGGGGAAAACTGATTTCAATTGGTGCAAGAAAAAAGAAGGAGAGAGAAAACACTAAAGAAAATTGTAAAATAAATATATGAACTTGAATGAAGAACATAAAAAGCAAGCGGAAGTGGAAATCCATAGGTCCCTAATGATAAAAAGAGATCAACTAAAAGATCTGATGGAGCGGGAAACTAGGAAGGAGTTCAACAGGGTGTCACAGGAGAGATACAAATGGGGTAATAAGCCAGGGAAGCACCTTGCAAAAATCCTAAGAAAAAAGAAGACCTTACATTATTAAATTAATAAATTAAATATTGAAAAGATAGAGAATGAAAGAGGAGAAATTGTAAATAAGACAACAAAAATTTCTGCGGCCTTCCAATCGTATAACAGTGTACTCTATGCAATAAGAAACCAAGAGACAAACAAAGAAAAAGGAATAAGAAAAAGAATCATACAAGATTATTTAATAAAAGCCAAATTGCCAAGAATCCAAGCGGAACACCTGATAGAGTTGGAAAAATCAATTACGCAAGATGAAGTCAAACTGGCACTGAAAGAAACCTCTACAGGTAAAAACCCAGGACCAGATGGGTTTACGATCAAATACTACAAAAAAATCAAAACAAATTTATCCCAAAGCTCTGTGACTACCTGAATAAGTTAGGGGAAGACAAAGAAACAAGGATAGAATCATTATTAGCTCATATTACAATAATACCTAAAGAAGGGAAAGATAAGAACATCTGCTCTAACTACAGGCCCATAGCCTTAATGCTGACACAAAAATATATGCAAAAATCCTGGTATCAAGACTAAAAAAAATGATACCATTATGGGTAGACCCAGACCAAATGGGGTTTGTACCAGGTAGAGAGGGTAGGGATAATAGTATAAAACCAGTCCTAATGTTGCGAAAGGGGAAAAATAGGGGATCCCCAGCAATAATTCTGTCAGTTGATGTGGAGAAAGCGTTTGCCAGAATAGACTGGGGATTCATGATGGATACGCTTCAATACCTAGGATTGGGACCTAAAATCAGAATATGGATTAAAAAATCGATATAATTGGCCAACGGCAATAGTTAAACTCAATGGGAAGCTGTCATCCTCTTTTGAAATGTATAACGGAACAAGACAGGGGTGCCCACTCTTGCCATTCCTATACGTACTGTCGATTGGAACCTTGTGACCCTAAGGAGCAACCAAGACATAGGAGGGGTGAGAGTGGGGGAAGAGGAACACAAAATTTGCGGCATACGCGGATGATATCCTTACGTACGTAACCAACCCAAGAGTGACATTGCCAAACATAATAAGTGAGATAAAAAAATATGGTGAACTCTCAAATTTTAAAATAAACCCCATTAAAACAGAAATACTAAATCTAGGAGTAGAAAAAAATGAAGAACTTGCACTACAAAGGGAATTTCCATTCACGTGGGTGAGAAGAGAATCGCCATACCTGGGAATTAAATTTATATCATCTGTCAAAAAGTTATGTCTTGCAAATTATATTCCATTGCTTAACGAGATCAAAGCGGAGTTAAAGAGGTGCTCATTACAAGCTATATCATGGATGGGAAGGATAAACATGTTTAAAATCCTGATCCACAAAAAAATAATGTATAAATTCCAAATGCTGCCAATAGCTATACCACAGAGCTTTTTCAGAACAATTAAAACGATGATAAAATACGTTTGGCAAAATAAAAAACCAAGAGTAAAATTCACATTAATCATTAGAAACAAAAAAACATGTGGACTAACAGCACCAGATATAGGTGGATACTATAAGTCAGTAATCATTTCACGAATAGTAGAATGGATAAATGAAAAAACTAAAAAAAGTGGACTAGGATTGAAAATATATTAAGTAGAACTATACGGTACAAAAATATTTGCGTACCACATAAACATAGAACACTAGGCTCAGAAACACACGATTTGACTATAAATGTGTTTAAAATATGGGATACACTACACAGACAAAAAAATTGGTTATATAACTCACCATTAATTGCACTTACTGGAACAAATGTTTTTTGCCTAGGGAAAGGGGGACACTTTTAGGTGCTAGAATGGGGAACGCACAATTAAGGGATATCACTATGCATGGGAAGATGAAAACACTACTGGAATTAAAGGAAATAAATGGGTGGAAGATAAGTGATTGGGAATATCTTAAATTAAAACACTTGGTAAATACACTACCACAACCAATTAGAAATGGAAAGAACTTCAACCCATTGGAAAAGCTCTGTGGTGTACAAACTCCACTAAAACAGTATATCCAAAGTATATGGAATATTGACAGATTTGGAAGGACAAGAGAAACCTCCCTACATAGAAAAATGGGAAAAAGAAATAGGCACAAAACTAGAGGATCCACAAGTTGAGAGAATGATAGGAGCAGTACATAATTACACAACAAGCAAACACAGAACAGAAATGAACAGAAATTAATTATAAGATATTGGTTAGATGGTATCTGACGCCGATAAAATACATAAATATCAACAGGACAAATCCCCACAGCGTTGGAGAAGATGTGAACAGAGGGCCACAATGACACATATTTGGTGGGAATGCCCAAAAATTAAATAATATTCAACAAAATCCTGGAATATATAGAAGAAAACACTGGAAAAAAGACAACAAACTGCGTGCAGACGTATTTATTTCAAAAGTCTCAAATAAACAATATGGAAAAACAGTAACTCTAATATTGTTGAATGCTGCAAAAGGACTAATCCCTAATGCCGTGTACACACGACCGGACTTTTCGAGGGACTAGGTCCGATGGTCTTTCCGACGGACTTTCTGAATGAACGGACTTGGCCACACACAATCACACCAAAGTCCGACGGATTCGAACGAGATGACGTACGACTGGACTAGAAAAAGGAAGTTCATAGCCAGTAGCCAATAGCTGCCCTAGCGTCCGTTTTTGTCCGTTGGACTAGCATACACATGAACGGATTTCTCGGTCCGGCGGATTTCCGGTGGGAAAGTTTAAAACATGTTCTATTTCTAAAGTCCGCTGGATTTTTGGCAAGCAAAGGTCCGATGGAGCCCACACGCGATCGAATTGTCCGACGGACTCGTTCCGTTAGACCTTTGCTGTCAAAAAGTCTGGTCGTGTGTACGTGGCATAAGAGGTGGTTAAGCATAGAAAAAACAGATGTTCCTATGTAGCAGCAAAAAAGAGCAATTAGGAAGATATAACAGTATTTGGGGAAAATGGAAAATGTTTAAAACCTCTGAGAAATACTTAGAAAGATGATAGAGGGCAGCAGAGCCTGAGTAGGACCGGAAATAAGAAGAAAGATCAAGGGCAGACCTAATGAGATGGGGGGGGGGGGGGGGGTGGAAGAGTAGTAGGGGGACGGGGGGGATGAAAAAGGGTAGAGAAAGAATAGAGAAGATATATATATAGTAAAGTATAGTATATAGTAAAGTAAGTAAAGTTAGTGAATACGTTTTTTTAAAATCAAATTTTGAAAAATGCATATAATAACAAAGAAAAAGGTGGGAAAAAAAAGGGGAGTGTTTGGAAAATACCACAATGGTGTAAAATCGAAACAGACAATAAATGAATGCAAAGTTGAATAAAGCCGCGTACACACGGGCGGACTGTCTGTCCAACTTAGTCATTTCAGCGGACAGTCCGCTCGTGTGTGGGCTTCAGCGGACTTTTTCAGCGTGCAGTCTGACGGACTAAGTATTTCGGAATTTCCGTAATATTGTCCGTCCAACTTTGGTTTCAGTGGACAGTCCGCTCGTGAGTAGGCTAGTTGGACGGACTAAGTATGGCGCATGCTCAGAAAGGATTTACACGGCGGAAGGTTGCATTGCTGTGTATTGGACGTCCTATTTCTAGTCCCGTCGTACGTGCTGTACACGTCATCGCGCAAGCTTTCAACGGACTGTTTGTTCATCGTGTGTGGTCAAGTCCGTTCATTTGAAAGTAGGACGGACTGTCCGTCGGATTGTCTGATGGACTTAGTTGGCCAGACAGTCCGCCCGTGTGTACGCGGCTTTAGTCTTGCGACAGTGTTTGCTGAAGTAGTAAAAAAAGGAAGGTAATTGTTGCACCAGAGCTTTTCATTGGGCTTCATAACAAAGGGGGTGACTACATGACTACATACGCACATGCCAATTATTAGTTTTTTATTTCTGAAAAATAGTTTCATGTATATATTTTTCTAATTTTACCTCACCAACTTAGACTATTGTGTTCTGATTCATCACATATAACTCAGATTAAAAAAAATACTTTTGCAAGGAACTGTATATGAATAAAATCTCTTGGGGCATGGTCGCAGCTCCAGCCCTCAGAGGAAAGGGAGGTCCTCATTTTGTGCAAGCAATAAGGAGTAAGATACCCTCTGTGAACAATCTTATACTGTATGAGGCGGTCTCTTAGGGAGACAAGAATAAAATATGTCCTCCCAATCCTCAGAGTCAAGCTCTGGAACATCATGGGACCAGCGCTGACGAAGCGTAGATAGTTCAGAGGAAGATACCCGAAGGAGATGTGCATAAAGGACAAAAGTATGTTTCTCTGAACATTCATAATGCAGAACCCTTTCCAGATTGCAATAGTTGTGTCTCACTAGGGGAGATTTGACTTCTGAAAGCATGGGACAACTGTAAATATCTAAAGAGATGTGAGGTTGGGACATTACATTGAGACGTTAGATGATCCAATTAGTATACTTAAAGGTCTGAGGTGATATCTGTAATGTAGGATTGTTCCATAAAGGGGTATTTGGGGAGATTGTGGCCCGTGGAAACCTTTCTTATGCCAGGCCCGCTCTCCAGGGGTGAAGAGTTATGAGCATAGAGGGGGTCAGATTAGAGGGGCCTTTAGGTCCATGGAGAGGCAGGTTTGAAAGCACCTCCACAGAGCGCAGCACTATGGCTTCCAAAATCATAGCAGGGTTGGACTTATCTGGATTTGGTCACCGAACTGCAGTGACTAACTGAGCTGCAATGAAATATTTATGGCCTCCTCGTTGATTTTTAAATTGAACTACCTCTGGCTTGCTCACTCTTTAGGGAAAGATTTCGTCTTTTTTTTTAACAATACATTCTCCTGGTTTGAGAAATGCAATATCTTAAAAATGAACATAAAGTCAAGATTGCTCTACCTACTGCAAACACTGCCAGTGCATGCTCCACGTGCTTTTTCAGATCATTGTGTTCCTCTTTCATTAAATTTGCCTGGTGGGGAAGAGCATCCTTGATAGGCAGAAACGTTCTGACAAGGCCAAAAGTAAGTTAGGAGTGGGGTAACCAGATTCAACCTATTACTATACTGCAATCCATATGAACAGAGTTATCGATTTGGTGTAGACACAGAGATTACAAATTGTGGGACCCACTTGAACAAGATTCCTCTTCTGTCCCTCTTTCAGTATTCCCAGGGGCCCAACGCTCTGTGAACTTGATTGGTTCTTTTCGTTATTTGAGGTCAGAAGTTTCCCCTCCCCCATGACACCCATCATTGGTCACACAGAATTTCTTCCAGGCCAGTATGACCCAGATTTTGTTCCTGGATTGAGCAGGGGGTAATGCACACATCACAGTTAATAGTCCCATGACAGGGGAGTGCTCTCTCTGCCGTCTCATCAACATATGGAGTTCTGGCACTGGATGCCTGGTGTCAATGTCAACTTTTACACTTTCTCAAGGGATTTTGCACCCTTTGAGGAAATCTGCTGTGAGGAGGGAGCTAAGAGGCATTTCTTGCCCTCTTCCTACCGGATGGTTACGAATGCAACCTTGGACAACAATCCAAAATTCCTTACTGCCTGGGAAAATGATCCACAGCTTTCCTTTACTGAGAATCAAAAAGACAGAATTCGGGGAGTGGTCTGAGCATGGCTAAGTGAGGGCGCGCAGAGTCCGTGCTCTGAGCAAAACCACCTATCACAGGAGATTTGTGCCTGAAGATCCTGGGATGAGCGCACCTAGACAGAGGGAAACGAAAACCTCCCGTAGAGCTGCAGGGTGCGGTGGCTCTCAGTCTGCTATACAGCAACATTTCCCCCCCCCAAGCGGGTATCGGCTACCAGGCATATCGCTGAGACCACAGACACAGCCAAGCCCCGTGAGGTGGTAAACGTGCAGCTGGATAGAGGGGGAGAGATGAAGTGCTCAATGGATGCAGGGAACAGCAGAGTGGAAGACGAGGAGGCTGCCCCCCGCCATATACAATCAGAAGCAGAGGATCTGAAGAGTCTAATTCAGGCATTACCAACGAAAGCCGATATAGAGGCTCTCATTAAAAGAGTGGAGGAGACTCACCGCGCAGAGATTCAACAGGTGCATAGTGAGATCCAGCTCATTTCCGACCACCTGACAGCGGGGGAGGTAAGAGTGTCCTCATTGGGAGGAAAAATGGAGAGAATGGAGAGGGAAAGTAAGGAGCATGGCGAGGCGATGGCGGAGATGCAGCTTCAGATCATGGAGCTCGAGGATCGCAGCCGTCGCTGCAACCTGAGGCTCCGAGACGTCCCAGAAGTCGCTGAACAGGAGGACTTGCAAGGGAAGGTAATGAGCGTTTTTCACAAAGTTTTAGAGGGCAATGTCCCAGCCAACATGGACTTGGACAGAGTACACAGGGCGCTAGGTCCTAAATCGATAGACCCCCAAAGACCCAGGGATATAATCTGCCGCCTCCACAGGTATGCGCATAAGGAGACTCTGCTGAGGAAGGCATGGGAGGCTGGCACTATTGAGATAGAGGGGTCAGTAGTGAAGCTCTTACTTGACCTTTCGCGGGCTACATTACAGCGTAGAGCACAGTTGCGAACAGTCTTAGACTGTGTACGACCGGAGGGGTATACATACAGATGGAAATACCCACTTGCTGTGGTAATAAGAAAAGGAACATCTACATGCACATTGCGACTATACAGCGATCTTTCAAAGTTATTTGCCTTCATAGGTGTTGAGCCGTTTATGGTGCCGAATTGGAGACTCCCACTCTCTCTGCTACAGAGAAAAAAGCCAGAAATATAGAAGGGGAGGGGGGAGAGGGAGGGAGAAGGAAGAGATAAATATGTTACAGTATATTGGGACACGCGCTGGAAATGAAGCCATACCTCAGAGTTTGCTTTTCTGCTTTTTCTGTTTGTTTTTTTTTGTGGATTGGTATGAATGGAGAAACGAGAGGTGAGAGGTGGGTAGCAAGTGGGAGGAGGAAGTTTGGAGGAGGGAGGGGGGTGGGACGGAAGGGGAACAGGAGATATAGATGGAGAGTTCAAGATAAATACATAAATATGATTATATGATTATATATATATATATATATAATATATATATATAAATATGGAGGGAGGGAAGGAGGGAAGGGGGAGAGGGGGGGATCAGGCCCCTTGGAAGACTTTCATAACCTAGGTTCCTAGAAGGTGTGGTCACTTAGGAGAATATGAGATGGTTGGGAGAAAATGCGAGGATAGGGGTTTGCCGTGTCTTCTTCTTTTTTTGGGGGGGGGGGAATGATTTTCTTTTTTTTTAGAAGTGTTGTGGGGGTATATATCTTTTTTTTTTTTTTGAGAGAGGGAGTGGGTAAAGGAGAGGTGGGTCAGTGAATACATAGGATGGTGGCACAATGGTGGGCTTGGATTTCGGGAGGGATAATGGGAGAGATAATGAGTAGGTGAGGGAGGATCAGAGAAGGAGAGCATATTTAATATTAACACTAGGAATTGTTGTTGTTGTTTTTTTTAAGAGTTAAATAACAAACACTATTAATCACTAATATCATTAATAAAATAAAAGCATATAGTCAGGGACCTGGGGGAGATGGAGGGCCCACGGGATTGGATCCCCCTATCTGAACCTAAAGATGAATAAAATACTTCCATGAGTGGTACCCTTCGGTTTTACCCCCTTCCCTCCTTTTCCTCTCTTCCCCCCTCCCCCCTTTTTTTTAAGCTGAAAAATTATGAGGAATGTATAGTGTTATTGTATTGTTGTATTATTGTATTATTGTATTGTACTGTTGGAATAAGGTTGATACACAATATGGCTCTTGTGTGAGGAGGGGGGAGAGAAACAGAGAGGAGATATGGAAAATGGGAATGAGGGGGAATGATCAATATAAATATAGGGGAGGTTTAAGTGGTGGACAAGTGTGGGTACACGTATGTGTATGTTTACACATGTCCATTTATATGTGTATGTCTATATATATATATATATATATATATATATATATATATATATATATATATATATATATATATATATATATATAGACGGATATATTTAATTTGGTCTTTCCATTTTTTTTCTTTCTCTTCTGTGATCTCCCCTTTCTTTTGCAAGAGCCATGTTGGAGTAGATACAATGTACTATGAAGTAACAGGTGACATTATAAAATGCGCTATTAGAAAAGACTGGCGGAGTGCGCTGGGAAAGCTCGGCCTGAAGCAGCCATGCACAACCACAAAACCCCACTAGGTCAACACTCATAGTCCGGAGGGTCCAGAAGTTGAGTGGTTAAAAGCAGTAGAGCTTTGAGATTCGTGGGGAGGCTGTTGGTAAGCGGCCAACCCAGGGATAGGTAGTGAGGGAGGTAGTAGGAAATTGGACGGGAGGGGGGAGGGAGGGGGTGGATTTAAAGGGGTTCCCCTATTCTTTTTTTCTTTTCTTTTCTCTCTTTCCGAAGAAAAATGGAAACTTTAAAAATAATGTCCTTGAACGTAAAGGGATTGAATGTCCCTGAAAAAAGACGAATGTTATTCCATGATTTAAAGAGACTGAAGATAGATGTAGCATTTATTCAAGAAACGCATTTCAGAGAAAATAATCTCCCTTTGTTGAGGAATATGGGTTATCCAACAGTTTACCACGCATTCAATCTGGATTCCAAAACTAAGGGAGTAACCATTATGATATCAAATACAGTAGTATGGAATCACAGAGATTCCTTGATAGATGTAAAGGGAAGGTATTTGTTTGTAAAGGGGACTATAGGAGGGGTAGGAGTAACATTAGCAACATATTATGCCCCCAATATACAACAAGACTCTTTTGTTAAAGAGACATTTGATAAACTTATGGAATTTACAGAAGGACAGTTGATTATGGGGGGAAACCTTAATATCCCACTAATCTCTAGTGAAGACACCTCATCAGGGACATCGTCAGTGACACCTAAAATAAGAAAGGGGATATCTCAGGCAATAATAGAAGCAAAACTGGTAGATATATGGCGATTATTACTCCCCAAGGAAAGAGATTACTCTTTTTTTTTTCTAGTCCGCATAGAGTGTACTCACGGATAGATGTATTTTTTATCCCGAATAAACAACTATCCTCAGTTAAGGAAGCCACTATTGGTCTAATTACTTGGTCAGACCATGCCCCAATCTTTTTAAAATATAAAAAAAAAAACATTTAACCCCAGGATGTGGAAACTCAATGAGAGCCTCCTTCAAGACCCCTTGCTGGAGTGCTGGAGGATGTTCGAAAGGAGATAAAATTCTTTTTTTCAGGAGAATGAAGGTCCAGAAGTTCCTCAGGAACAATCTGGGAAACACACAAGGCAGTAATAAGGGGAGTACTGATTAAGCATGGAGCAAGGATTAAGAAGGAAAGGGAAATTAAGTTAACAGAACTTTTATCAAAAATGCAACATCTAGAAGCCCGACATAAACATGCTCAGAATTTAGAAGTTGAACAAGAATTAGTAAGTACACGTAGGCAAGTGACAGATTTGTTACAGTACAGAGCTAAAATGGCAATCCAGATAGGACGTAAGTGTAGTTATGAATCTGGCAATAAATGCGGAAAACAACTGGCGAGAGCATTACGGGAAATACAAACAAAGGCATACATACCTACAATTAGGAAAAAAGATGGGGAGGAAGTGTGGATGCCAGAACAGATTGCTGATGTGTTTGGCGATTTTTACTCCTCACTGTATAATTTGAATTTGAGGGCATCAGATCAGGCAAAGATAAATGAATATATAAGTTCAAGTGGAATGCCGTGCCTGACAAGCACTGCACGGGAGGAGATGAAATCGCCAATCACACTAGCTGAGGTACAAAACATGATAAAACAGGTAAAAAGTGGGAAAGAACCTGGCCCAGATGGATTTTCGGCCCAGTATTATAAGATGCTTATGCCGGAATTATGCCCATATATGGTTAAATTGTTCAATGAAATAGGAGACATATCGACTTTCCACTCAGAAACAGCTAAAGCTACAATTACAGTGACACAGAAAGAAGGCAAAGACCCGAAACAATGTGGAAGTTATAGGCCAATATCTTTGCTGAATGCGGATCTGAAAATATTTAGTAAAATAATAGCCTAGATACAACAGTTTTTGCCCTCTTTAATTCACCAAGACCAAGTGGGATTTGTTCAAACAAGAGAATCAAGAGACAATACTATCAAGGCTTTAAACTTAATGCATACAGCCAACTCCACCGAGACCCCCTGCATATTTTTAGGAACAGATGCAGAGAAGGCTTTTGACCGGGTAGGGTGGGGTTCATGTTCTCGGTACTCCGATATATAAAGTTAGGGGGAAAAATGATAGGCTGGATAGTAAGTTTGTATGAAAAACCTACAGCTCAAGTAAGAGTAAACGGAGTGGTATCTTCATCTTTTCCGATAACAAATGGGACCAGACAGGGATGTCCACTGTCCCCTTTGTTATTCGCGTTGACCCTCGAACCACTGTTATGTAGAGTAAGGCTTAACAGGGATATTCAAGGAATAACTATAGGAGGAATTCATAATAAAGTGGCAGCATATGCAGATGATATGCTTTTTACAGTGACGAACCCGACAATTTCGCTCCCAAGTCTATTTAATAGGGATGAGCTTCGTGTTCGAGTCGAACATACGTTCGACTTGAACATTGGCTGTTCGCCCGTTCGGCGAATTCCGAACGTTATGGGCCGTTAGCGCCAAATTCGTGTGGCGCTCACGGCTCACAATGCACTGCGTCATCGCAGTGCATTGCTGGCTCATGATTGGCCAAGCATGCACTGTGACCCCGCATGCTTGGCCAATCACAGCGCCAGCAGCGAGGAGAGCCATGATTGGCCACAGGCAGGATGCCTGTGGCCAATCATAGCTCAGGCTGCGTAGTACACGCCCCACACTATATAAGGCCGCCAGCGCGGCGGCCTTGTGTAGTGTGTTGGCGTCTGAAGCAGTTAGTGGGTGTTCTGTGTACCTTCAACACAGTATACACCGATAGTTATCGGCCGATTTTCGATCTTGCTCTTCTGTAGTGGTTGTTGTCTGCGTGCCCTGATCACAGTATACACCGCTATATTCACCTCACCTATATAGCTAGTGATCTATCTTTTATAATAGAGCTTGCAGTCAGTAGTGTTAGGAGCTTGTGCGTGCTGTCTGCGTGCTCTGTACCCAGTACACACCGCTATATCCACCTACATAGCTCTTCTCTATTTGAGCCCACTTGCCATCTGCAGGAGTTATTGGAAGGTGTGTGTGCCTCCAGCACAGCACAGTATACATCTGTATATACCCCTTTATCTCTGGTGTTCTATAATAAAGGCATCTGCAGGAGTTAGTGGGTGTTTTGTGCCTCCAACACAATATACACCTGTATCTACCCTTTATTGCTGTTCTCTAATAGAGCCATCTGCAGGGCTTAGTGGGTGTTGTGTGACTCCATTACAGTATACCCCTTTATCTCTGGTGTTCTATAATAAAGGCATCTGCAGGAGTTAGTGGGTGTTGTGTGCCTCCAGCACAATATACACTACCCAACTGCTGTTTTACCCAACTCCCTTCAGGCCATTACCATGTCTGGAAGGCCAGCAAGGAGAGGCAGACAGGCGCGAGCCGATAAAAGAGGGCAATCAGGCTCTGTGTCTAGAGACAACAGTGCTGGTCGTGGACGCGGTGCATTGTCATCAGCACGTGGCCATGGGACACGCTTGTCCTTCTTTTCGGCAGCTGGACATGTTGAACCGCAACATGCCAACGACTTGGTAGAGTGGATGACCATCCTCCTCATCCTCTCTCACCCAGTCTCAGGGTACTAGCAAAGCAGCTGCCAACGCATCGTCTTCCCTCCTCTCAATGTCATCATCAGTGACTCCTTCCCTAGACCCACCACGTCCTCCTGAGGAGTTTCCTGAACTCTTTGAGCACAGTGTTGGGTACATGCTCCAGGAGGATGCCCAGTGTTTTGTAGGCTCTGATGATGACACTCAGCTAGAGGAAGGCAGTAGCGTGAATGCACAGAGAGGGGATGCTCAAAAAGGACAGCAATATGGCAGTCATGTTCCACAAGCTGCAGCATATTGCCAGGTTTGCTACAGCGATGAAGAGGGAGGGGATGATGAGGGCACTGACTCCACGTGGGTGCCTGGTAGGAGAGAGGAGGAGGAGGAGGCACATGTCCAATGGGGCAGGATGTCCTCCGGGGGCCAGCTTAGGGGCAGCACACCGACTGAATCACACCGCAGAGCTCCGCCTGTGCAGGGCGCTGCCTCTGCGCGTTATTCTAAAAGTTCTTTGGTGTGGGCCTTTTTTGAGACGAGTGCATCAGATCCCACAGCTGCTATTTGCAACATATGTCTCAAACGTATCTCGCGTGGCCAAAACATCAGCCGCTTGGGCACCACATGCTTGACCAGACATATGTTGACCTGCCATGCAGCTCGTTGGCAAGCGTACTTCAAAGACCCACACCAAAGAACAAAGTGGACCTCTCCTTGCTCCTCATCAGCTGGCATCTCCAACCCCACTAGACCTTCAGTCCTCTCTGAAACCTGCTCTGAGAGGAATGAAGGTGTAGAATTAGGTGTGTCACAGCCAAGTGCTTCCGGGCACTCTGCTAGCAGTACACCCACGTCCGATTATAGCAGGCAAATGTCCCTGCCCCAGCTGCTGGACCGGCGAAAGAAGTTCACTCCCAGCCATCCACATGCCCAGCGGTTGAATGCTAGCTTGGCTAAATTGCTAGCACTTCAACTGCTGCCTTTTCAGTTGGTAGACTCGGCCCCCTTCCGTGAGTTTGTACAATGTGCGGTTCCTCAGTGGCAGGTCCACAAACGCTACTTTTTCTCACGGAAGGCGATTCCGGCTCTCTACCGGCATGTGGAAGGCAATGTCCTTGCCTCGCTGGACAGGGCGGTCAGCGGTAAGGTGCATATTACTGCTGACTCATGGTCCAGCAGGCATGGACAGGGACGTTACCTGTCTTTCACGGCCCATTGGGTCACTCTTCTGGCAGCTGGAAAGGATGCAGGACAAGGTGCAGTAGTGTTGGAGGTTGTTCCGCCACCACGCCTCCAAAATGCTACTATTGGTTGTGACACACCTCTCTCCTCCACCCCCTCCTCTTCTTCTTCCTCCATGGCCTCTTCCAGTGCTCTGTCCTCAGAACCAGCGGTGCTCCGTAGGCGTTCCAGGGGCTATGCAAGTACGCAGGCAAAACGATGCCATGCCGTGCTTGCGCTGGTTTGTTTGGGGGACAGGAGCCACACTGGGGCGGATGTTTTGTCAGCTCTGCAGGGTCAGGCCGAGAGGTGGTTGACGCCACGCCAGCTTAAGCCAGGAATGGTGGTTTGTGACAATGGCACCAACCTCCTCTCCGCCCTCCGACAGGGACAACTGACCCATGTGCCCTGTGTAGCTCACGTCCTTAACCTGGTGGTGCAGCGGTTCTTGGGCAGGTACCCCAGCTTACAGGATGTCCTGAAGCAGGCCAGGAAAGTCTGTGTGCATTTCCGCCGATCATTTAATGCCTGTGCTCGGCTGGCTGAGCTCCAAAAGGAGTTGAACCTGCCCAAGAACCGCCTTATATGTGACATGCCCACCAGGTGGAACTCAACGTTGGCCATGCTGCAGCGGCTGCACACCCAGCAGAGGGCCATCAATGAGTACCTGTGCGACTACGGCACCAGGACAGGGTCAGGGGAGCTTGGTTTTTTCTCACCACGCCAGTGGGGCATGATCAGGGATGCATGCACTGTCCTGTCACCGTTTGAGGGGGCCACAAGGATGGTGAGCAGTGACAGTGCATGCATCAGTGACACTGTACCTCTTGTCCACCTCTTGGAGCATACGCTGCATGGAATAATGGACAGGGCACTTGAGGCAGAACAGAGGCAGGAAGAGGAGGACTTCCTTGCCTCTCAAGGCCACCTTTATCCAGACAGTGTTCCTGCTGTGCCACCCATCACACAGGAAGAGGATGAGGAGGAGGAAGAGGAGGAGGAGGAGGATGATTGTGTCAGCATGGAGGTGAAGGCTGGCGCTCAGCATCAGCAGCAGCAGTCTTGTAGGGATGATTTACAGTCCCAAGAAACACGTGGACTTGTACGTGGCTGGGAGGAGGTAGCTGCGGATCATGTTGCCCTTAGTGACCCAGAGGACTCCGGACTGAATGCCTCAGCTAACCTACGCTGCATGGCCTCCCTGATCCTGCAAAGCCTGCGGAAGGATCCTCGTATTCTTTGGATCAAGGAGAGGGACCATTACTGGCTGGCCACTCTCCTTGATCCACGGTACAAGGGTAAGGTTGCCAACCTTATCTTGCCATCGCAGAGGGAGCAGAGGATGAGACATCTCCGGGAGGCCTTGCAGAAAGGTCTGTGCAACGCGTTCCCAGAGACTGGGAGGTTACAAACTCCTGGCCCTGGACAACGTGTTGCTGAGGCATTGGTCAGAAGGAGCGGTGGAGACAATTTTTTAGTCCGCAGCCCCAAGGTATGATCGGTTCCAGCAACCATCGCCAGCTTCTGATTTACATGCCACAATCCTCTGGCTTACTGGGTCTTGAGGATGGATCACTGGCCAGAGCTTGCACAGTATGCAATTGAGCTACTGGCCTGTCCTGCATCCAGCCTTCTTTCGGAACGCACCTTCAGTGCTGCTGGTGGCTTTGTTACCGATCACAGGGTGCGCCTGTCCACCGAATCAGTTGATCGACTGACCTTCATCAAGATGAATCAGTCTTGGATCACCCACAGCTACCAAGCACCTGAAGCTGATGTAACCGAATAATTTTTTTTGAAATATCACATCCCTTCAAGACTGCCTATGCTGATGCTGAGTGACTGTCCTGTTATGTTGATTGTCTATCCTCTTCCTCCTCCGCTGATATGTTGGAAGAACATTTCTGGTTCTGGGTGATGCCATCAGCCCAATTTTTCTACCCCTGTTTAACAATTTTTGATGCAATGCTTTGCAGCAGGGCTAATTCCTGCAATAAAACTAGAGTATATGGGAGAGGTTGCAGTGTGGTGGCACCAGCACCAGTGCCTAAGGCCCAATTTTTCTGCCCCTGTTTAACAGGGGCGTTTAAGTACAATTTTTGATGCAATGCTTTGCAGCAGGGCTAATTCCTGCAATAAAACTAGAGTATATGGGAGAGGTTGCAGTGTGGTGGCACCAACACCAGTGCCTAAGGCCCAATTTTTCTGCCCCTGTTTAACAGGGGCGTTTAATTACAATTTTTGATGCAATGCTTTGCAGCAGGGCTAATTCCTGCAATAAAACTAGAGTATATGGGAGAGGTTGCAGTGTCGTGGCACCAGCACCAGTGCCTAAGGCCCAATTTTTCTTCCCCTGTTTAACAGGGACATGTAATTACAATTCTTGATATAATATTTCATAGGAGGGCCCGTTCCTGTGCCCACCCAGAGTAACTGTGAGGACTTATAGTGTTGTGGCACCAGCACCACAGCCACCAAAGGTCAATTTTTCTACCACTGTTCAACAATGGCATGTAATTACAATTCTTGATATAATCGTTCACAGCAGGGCGCTCCAGCGCCCACCAAGAGTCACTTTCAGGGCTTACAATGTTGTGCCAAAACCAACACCTTGTTCCGCCATTTATGCAGAGCATATAGGGCAGGCCCCTACTTTCAAACATCCAACTTACAAACATCTCCTACTTGCAAACGGAAGGAGACAACAGCAAGTGAGATGAAAAAAGATGGACGACAAAACTAATTATACAGGGGTGATAACCCTTCCCTATGTTTTCCAAAAAGCTTAAAAATAGTTTTTTTGACTGGAGCTACACTTTAAAAATGTACCAGTTGAAAATTACAAACAGATTCAACTTAACACAACAAACCTACACAGTCCCTGTCTTGTTTGCACCGCCTGTATACTGCTGTTCTGAGTATATAGGGCCTGGGGGCCACACGCATTTCCTTTTTTTAATATGGGTACAGGGTTCCCCTTAATATGCGTACAAGACCCAAAGGGGCTGGTAATGGGCAGGGAGGGCTACCCATGCCATTTTTCTCAATGATTTTCAACCATATTGCAGGAACCAGATATAACATTAAAACCGCAAGCAGTTTTAAATTATATTATTTCCGTTTAATGTCATTTTGTGAAGGGACTGTTCTAAACACGGGAAACACGTGGCACTTCACAGGCATACTACAGACACCCCCCCAGGCACCATATTTAAAGGAATATCTCACTTTTTTTTTCACTTTAATCGTCATTAAAATCAGTGCTCCCGCCAAAACGCCCATTTTTAAAAACATTTTAGGCATTGACCCATGTCCCCTGGGGCAGGAGCCTGGTCCCCAAACCCTTTTTAGGACAGTATCTTGCATATTAGCCATTAAAATTAGCACTTTTAATTTCGAACGTTCGAGTCCCATAGACTTCAATGGGGTTCTAAAGTTCGCAATAATTTGGTGGTTCGTACGAAAGTTCTGGTGCGAACCGAACCGGGGGGTGTTCGGCTCATCCCTACTATTTAAGGAAATTGAGGCATACAGTATACTATCCTACTTTAAAATAAACTGTTCCAAGTCAGAAGCCTTGATGATAGCAGTCCCAGAGAAAATGATGAGATTAATAAAATTAAATTATAAATTTAAATGGACGGATCAAGGCCTGAAATATTTAGTAATAATGATTGCAACAGACCCCAATAAAATATATGAATTCAATTTTGTGCCGGCATTGAAGATGGTACGTGGATGCCTGGAGAGATGGCATAGGGGAATACACTCCTGGTTCGGAAGAAATAATATAATTAAGATGAATATTCTGCCAAAACTCCTGTACCTCCTCCAGGCAATCCCAATTCTAATGCCAAGGACATTTTTTAGAACTATACAAACATTATTCATGAAATTTATATAGGCAGATAAACAACCAAGGATAAGGAGGACACTATTAGCATTACCGAAACAATACGGGGGACTGGCAACACTGGACATATATATATATATATATATATATATATATATATATATATATATATATATATATATATATTATCAGGCAATACATTTAGGCTGACTGTTGGACTGGTGTCGACATGGAGACCAGAAAATATGGGTAAATTTAGAGCAAGCACAATGTAGGGAGCTATTACATAGAGCACCTTGGTGCTATAGAAACCTGACATCGGATACAAAGTTACATCCTACAATAGGACCCACACTACAGACATGTTACAATCTCTTAGTTAAGAATAAGATATCGACACAGAATTCCCCCCTAGTCCCTATATTAGGTAATCCCCGATTCATACTAGGTATACAGAAAGGACCTTTCGACAAACTGATTAAAAAAGGAATATATCAAGCCTCGCATTTCATAAAAACGGGCAAATGGCCAACAATGCAGGAGATAATGGATAGAAAAGGTCACTTTCAATTAGATTACTGGCAGGCAGCACAACTAGGACATTTTTTAAGTACAGAGATAGCGCCAGAGTTATTAGATCGTGGCTATACGCCATTTGAGAAACTCTGTATGGAAAAGGAGCCAATTACGCATGTAATTTCTAAAATGTACGCGCTATTGACTAAACCATTAGAAAATTTTCAGCTACCCTTCTTTCGCAAGTGGGAAATAGACCTAGGAAGGACTTTTTCCGAGGAGCAAAAGAAAAACATGATACAATCTATATTTAAAACAGCGACATGTACAAAACTACAAGAAACGAATTATAAAATCATTTCACAATGGTACAGAACACCAGAAAAACTTCAAAAATATTTTCCCCATACATCAAGTAAGTGTTGGAGGTGTCAGAAAGAAGTGGGACATTTTCTACATATATTTTGGTCATGCCCAAAAATTGAGAAATATTGGAAGGACGTACGAGATATTATTCAAAAATTTAGTGAAGTAGAAATACGGGTGGACCCAGCAGTATTCCTCTTGCATTTGTCAGAGATCCCGGGGAAAATATATAGGAATTCCATCCTGTGTCACTTGGTAAACACAGCCAAGGCATGTATAACACTTAGGTGGAAACAGACAAAAGCTCCTAGTGTGAGGATGTGGCTTAAGAAAGTTGAGGAGGTGAACAGGATGGAAGACCTAATATGGACAGCTAGGAAAAGAAGAAAAACCTACTTAGAAATATGGACACCATGGAATCTTTATATCTCTTCGGAGGAGGGAAAGAGACAGATTGATGCGATTTAAGGGGGAGGAGGGGGAGATATAGGGGAAGGAGATGAGAACTTCCCCTCTCCCCCTCCCCTTCTTGGTCTGTGGGGGTGTTGAGGGCGGTGTTTTTTTTTTGTTGTTTGTTTTTTGGGGAATAACAAGGATGGAAATAAAGGGGGGAGATGAGAAATAAGAAGATAACAATAAAACCTTGGCCTGGCCGGGAATAGCGCCAACCCAGGACCAGACCTAGGTTATGTGGGGCCGAACTCAGAGGGAGGAGTTTCCTCGACGTCGTCCCCATACATTACCACCAACTTAGCTTTTTTCCTTGGATTTACATATTATACTATAAGAGAAGCAAGAGGCAAAGGAAATAGAATGAATTGTTATGTTTTTTTATTATGTATGAATATGGAAATTCGACGTATGACATTTAGAAAGACTGTTTATGTAAATTTCCATTCTTGTTTATATGAAAAAAAAGGAGAAAAAATAAAGAAATTGAAATAAAAAGACAGAATTCTATTTTCCTCTCATAAAACTTCTATTTGTAACAAATATCAGGAAATATCATATACGATTGACACCCAGTGGTATAGGGCTCTGCTCACATTGGCAAGAATTTTCCCACAACTGAATCCTAACTGTTGGTGTTGCAGCACCCTCCTGGGCGCCCTCCTCCATATTTTTTGGGACTGTCCTGTACTCTGACCTTTTCTGAGCCCTCAGAGACAATGCAGTCTAAGAAATGGTCCTACTGGGAAGAATTAAAATGCTCACCCTTGTATAAAAGTTGCAATTAAAAGAGATGAATGTATCCAAACTCCCTTCATCCTTTTTTTTTCTCCTCAGGCTAGAGCCCTCTCCCTTTTTTTTTCTGTCTTCCCCCTCCTATTCTAATCTCGTTGATTCTCCCCACTCCCCTATTGAGATGGGGACATACTCTGTTATAATTAATTTTGAAATACCTGAAGGGTTTCAGCAGAGGTCCGGTGTTGCTTATTCTACTTTTCTGTGTAAAACCTATATGCAACAATGCCTGATACACGTGATATGAGTCTATATTTTTATTGTATGATATTTCCTCTATGCTGTGACATCAATTGACTTGTTTTTGCATCTTTGTCAGTTATCCATTGTAATGGTGAACCTTTCTGAATAAAGAAAACATGTCAAAGAAGGTCACAGGTAAGTGCAGTGAGGCTCCAAGATATGATAGCTTTTTGGGACTAGAACAGTATTAGACTCATGCTACACCCACGATGATTTAATCTCATAACCAGGCCTGAATACAGGTATGCTCCTGTGTTTAATGTAGTCTCCTAATACAGGATCCCTTCTTCTATAGGTCACACAGCACAGACTGAACAGTTTAAGAATGGAGGAAAGAAATATAGCAGTGGAAAACCTTGTTCATTTCTCCTGTCAGCTAAGAACACGAAAATAAGCTTGGGCACCTGATTACTAAGACTAGACAACTGACTAAGAAAATGCTTCCTGACAAATCTTGATTGCAACAGCCTAGGTTCACACTGAAGTGGTGCGGGATTCACAGAGATTCCTGTTTCCCACACCGCTTCACAATCGCACTCTAATCATGCGAACTGCTGCGGCTGTCAATGTTAACAACACCCCAAAACTGGTTCACAAAACACAGTGAGATTGGCTGAAGATCGTATAGATATGAACATCTCAGCAGAGTGGGCTTCCAATCATGTAAACACTGTGAGATTCAATCCCAGTGGTCACATGATCAGGAAGGCGCTCTACCTCCCAGCATTAAAGCCCTCTTACAATCCTGCTGTCAGCCATGAAGAAAGGGTTAAAGTATTTAACCCTGGTTCACACTGATGCAATTTCAGATGCGAATCAGATTACACTGAATCGTGTGACAAGGAAAATAACATTGGTTCCAATGAAGCCTGTTCACATCTATGCAGTGCAGCTGCGATCCAATTTGAGAAAAAGTCCTGTGCTTCTTTAGTGAGATGCAGTGTGGTTCTGTGGTCCTATCCTATCTGTCCTATTGTCATATGATTGCAGCAGGTTTTCTTCCACAGCACATAAATCACAGCTGTATCCAAATCGTGTCAAACGGTCACATCAAAATAACATTGATTCCAATGGAGCCTTCACATCTCTGCAGTGCATCTGCGATCCGACTTTGAGAAAAAGTCCTGTGCTTCTTTAGTGTGATGCAGTGTGGTTCTGTGGTCCTATCCTATCTGTCCTATTGTCACACGATTCCAGCAGGTTTTTCTTCCACAGCACATAAATCACAGCTGTATCCAAATCGTGTCAAACGGTCACATCAAAATTGCATTAAGTCGCACTGCAATGCACTTAAAAATAAAAATGACAATTTCCAGAAGAGTGTATTGTCTTTTTTTTTTTTACAGACTTTTTTTTTTTACAGGAGAGGGGAGGGGGCCGAAGGGGGAGCAGATCAGCTGTGTGTCCTCTGTCCCGTGTGAGAGAGGACGGACGAGGGGGAAATAAAACGTCAATGCCGGTGTCTCTGTGCTGCTGTTACATGAGAGACATGCTCTCCACTCAGAGCCATGCTGTCCTGAGAAGACAGAGGACTCTGATGGGCACTGATAGAGGACACTGATGGGCACTGATAGAAGGCAATGATAGGGGACACTGATAGAAGGCACTAATAGGGGACACTGACAGGGAACACTGACAGGGGGCACCTACAGAGGTCACTGATAGAAGGCACTGATAGGGGACACTGATAGAAGGCCCCGATAGGGGACACTGATAAGGGGCACTGATAGGGGACACTGATAGAAGGCACTGATAGGGGGCACTGATAGGGGGCACTAATAGAAGGCACTGATAGGGGATGGTGATAGGAGGCACTGATGGGAGGCACTGATAGGATTTACTGATGAGCACTGAAGGGAGGCGCTGATAAGGGGCACTGAGAAGGCACTAGGGGGCACTGATAGGGGACACTGATAGGGGGCACTGAAAAGGCACTGATAGGGGGCACTGATAGGGAACACTGAGAAGGCTCTAGGGTGCAATGATAGGAGACACTGATAGGGGGAACCAATGGGAGGCACCGGTGGGCACTGATAGGAGGCACTGATAGGATTTACTGATGAGCACTGAAGGGAGGCACTGATAGGGGGCACCGAGAAGGCACTAGGGGGCACTGATAGGGGGCACTGAGAAGGAACTGTGAAGGAATCCAATGTAAATAATGATAATCAGAAAATGTCTATTTGCTTATGTGTATACATGTTCCTATGCTCCTTACTCATTATGTAGTATACAGATTGACTCTTAAAGATGGCGTCCACCCCCTACATCCCACGCGTTAGAAGAATTCATATGAGATAAGAGAACCAGCTTCAACCAAACTTCAAGCATCAAGTTTCTCCATTTCTCTTGTATTTTAACCAATAAGATGTACCAATTAGACTGACTTAGCAATGACGTATCTTTCTGTATAAAATATTAACACCGCCCACGAATAAATCAGAAGTTAGAAGTAGCCGAGCTGAACATGTCTCAGAGAGTGTTTACTTCTAATGTGCATGCACATTTATACTTTTTTAATTAGAAATAGCAGCAGATAACCTCAAACTAGTTTGTAGTTCTTATCCATTTCATTTGGCACCCAACGTGGGGCTTCAGGCTTCAATCGAAGGGAGACCGCATTTCAGGACTGAACAGCTGGCCAGATCAGAGAAGGGGGTTAAGCGCGCAGCCCTAACAGTACGGTAAGCATATTTATTCTTACCATTGTACGACTTCTCTGGTTGGGCCGGTTGATTTTGTCTTGTTGGCTCCTTTCGATTGTTCAAAGAGGCAGGTAACTTATTTCTCACCTGGGGCTGTTTTAACAAACCTGCCAATGGTTTTCTGCTGACTATTATCTGTTCAGTGTCTGTCATTCTGAAGGACTGCAAATTTAGCAGATTGAAAGTGCAGCTGCAGGCGTGTGTCCATCCTCACCCCTAGATTCTGCCTCTAGTAGTGGGGTGGAATTCTGCAGGCATTTATAGACGGGTTACTCGAGGTTGGCTGTGTAGGACCTCTGAGGGTTAATCTCAGCTGCGGAATAGGGCAGTCTGAACGAAGGCTTGCGGAATTGGCAGTCTTGCAAATGCCTATAAACGTTTTTCTCGGGTGAGCTTTTCCTGAGGGTTAATCTCAGCTGCGGAAAAGGGCAGACTGAACGAAGGCTTGCTGGAATTTGGCAGTCTTGCAACTCAGGTAAGCTTCTCCCGAGAGCTATCTTTGCAGTTCAAAGAGTCTCAGGTGTAATGTCCTGTCCTGAGTGTATTTGTGAATTACTGTTTGCCATACACGAGGAGGGTTGGGGATTGGTGAAGGTGAGAGAAGGTGGCTACCTTAAGGATCAGTTGGGCCACTGCTCCCCACCACCTCTGACGTGCTAGCTTTGAGATTAAATGTACATTACCCGGTGAAAGGGGGGTTTGGGCAGACCCTCAAAGAGATAGAACAGCCAGGAGCCTGCAAGGAGACAGGATCGCTCGTAGGGATGCGAGCCCCCACCCTAGGAATTCTTTGATAAGACAGCAGTCAGAGGAGTATTAACCCAATAATTGCCTGTATTCTCCTCTGAAGCCATCCGCTGAAAGAGAGAGAGAGAGAGAGAGAGAGAGAGAGAGAAGGGAATGCTAGCATGTGATATTGTGAAGAGGAGAGAAGATGTTGAAATAGTTAACAAAGTTGTGTTATGTTGCTAAAGGAACAGAGAAATCCTGTGTGATAAAGAAAATTCGATAAAGGAAGTTAAGAAAGCTGACAATTGTATCACAGAGTTGATGAAATGCTGGAATCACCGTGTTATGCAAAAACCTGGAACAAAGGAGGAGAGGGACAACCCTGCCATCCTCCTTACGCCCACTTCCTTCTCACCACCCCAACCCGAGCACAACCCACTGTGACAACTCCCAGTGGCGGCCATCTTGGTACACCCAAGCCCTCACTTCAGGCACAGCCCAGTGCACTTCCTGCCGGCGACCATCTTGGTACACCCAGTAGGCCCAGCCATGGCCTATACCCAGTTCTTCCTGTTCTAAACCAGGATGGTTCCTACCACACACCTGTCTTCCCCAATACAGAAGCACTACCTTCACAGGCCGGCTATGTTAATGATGAAGAAGCGTCCGACCGGGAAGACCAACAACAGGCAGCAAAGCCACCTGCTGATTTAACCCCCAATCCGGCTCCAGACTCACAGTTCTGAGAGGATCTCAAACGTATGCTGACAACCATAAGAAACAGTGCCCATTCTCAGCCCCCGTCCCAACACCAGTCTCGGTTACCAGAAGGGGCACTGGTGATGTATGTTGCTTTTACCCCATCACAAGCAGCAACCTTAGTGACAAGTCTGCCTGACCCAGAGAAACAGCCAATGCCCTTCTACCGCAGGATAGTGCAAATACAAGAAACTTACTCAGCTGCCTGGAGAGACTTGATCAGCCTATGCCAAATTAAAGCAGGACATGTCTTTTGGCCGGTTATGCAGGCGGCCCTACTATGATGTCTGCCTTACAAGTGCCACTTCCTACACCTCAGGCATGGAGTTCTGTGCACAACTCCGTGACTGGGAAAAGGAGAAATTGGCAGATCAGACCACCACAGTCCAAGATATTGCCCGAGATAAAGGGGAGTCTGTGGAGAAGTATCATGCTAGACTCACACAGGCCTTTGATGATCTGGGCTTCTCCCTCTATGAAAAGGCACACACACACACACATGTTATCATCTGCTTTTGTCTCAGGACTCAGAGAGGATATCAGAAAAAGCCTGATGGTGGCCCGCCCTGAATATCGCTCAATGAAAATGTCCGATTTACTGTTGGTGGCCAGAGGGTAAGAAAACCAAAAGAAAAAAAAACAACGCCGCTCATGGTAACACAAGACGAAGATCCCGCCTACACTCATCCACCACCACTGCACAATACCAGGGAAAAGATCATCTGTTACAACTGTGGGAAGCGGGGTCACACCAGAAGAGCATGCAGAGCCCCAAGACATCCAAGACAAGACAGGGATCCCCGTGAAGGGCAACGTGGACATGAACCTCCACCACCACGCCCCAACTCACGCTAGGAAATGGGCAAACCCGTGTCACCCCTTATGACAGTGTCCTCAAATAAGACTGGGGGACCCCTAGCAAAGATCACGTTACCTATACAAGGAAAACCTACCACTTTTCTCATTGACATGGGTGCAGCCAGGAGTGTGTTGAGGGCTGAGGACCTGCCTGATAATTCTTTCCTTTCCACTATTGATGTTTCCTGCGTGGGAGTGGATGGGGTGCCCCGCTCCAGTCCACTCACTGAGCCTCTCCAAGTGGAGACATTTCCTGATTTGCTTGCCAGATTTGTGGTGTCCTCTACATGTTCCTTGAATCTGCTAGGAGCTGATGTGCTGTCCAGACTACAGGCGTCAATCATTTTCACACCTGAAGGGGGGGGGGGGGTGAAGTTACATACTCCCCTATCCTTGGAAGACTCATCTGCTTTGTATTCTCTGCCTCTCCTGATGACACTTCATGAAGCAATAATTCCAAGTTCAATACCACAGGAAGTACTTGACAGAATCCCTGCGTGCCTCTGATCCACAGGACCGGAAGACAACTGTCACTTAAAGGTGCCACCAGTTTCAGTCAAGTTCAAAGAGGGCGCATCATTGCCCCGGAAACCACAATACCCCCCCCTCCCTAAATTTAGCTCAATCTGCAGCTATTTTGAAGCATGTCAAGGCCCTTGTGTCAAATGGAGCCCTGATACCCTGCGCATCTCCATGCAACACACCTCTGTTCTCTAGGAAGAAGAGAACCCCTAAAAGAGAACACGCTAGTTGCGGGGGTGTCCCTGACTGCAAAGTACCTCACGGTGGTGGACCATGCAAACGCTCTCTTCAGTGTCCACCCTCACCCCTCCTGCTGGTACATTTGCATTCACCCATGAGAACAACAACATACCTAAACAGTTATGCCAGAAGGGGCACAGAACTCTCCAAGCCAGTTTTCAAAGCTATGGCTATCATCCTTGACACATAACAAGAGGATCACCCGGAAGTGATTCTCCTCCAATATGTTGATGATCTTCTCCACTGTGCAGCTGACTTACCCTCTGTTGAAGTCATCTCAGAAAGCCAGTTGTGCTATCTTGCCGAAAAGGGTTGCAAAGCCTCAAAGCCCAAATTGCAGTGGTGCTCAACATCTGTAATTTTTCTTGGACACTGTCTTGTCCCATGGGACAAGACACCTCACTGAAGACAGGGTGAAAGCAATCTCCGACATCCCACTGCCACAAGGCCAGAAGCCCCTTCATTCCTTCCTTGGACTAATTTCCTATTGCAGAGCATGGATTCCAGAACTCTCCCTACTGATGCAACCTTTGTATGAAGCCCTGAAATCAGACCCCTTCCAGATGTCTCCTGAAGCAATATCCAATTTTGAGGTCCTCAAGCACACCATCTCTGGCGCTAGGGTTCCCAGACTATGACAAAAATGTTCAAGCCATTTGTATCTGAACATCTGGGACATGCTACAGGTGTACTCATCCAATCACACGGCATCTGCCTACGCCCTATAGGATATTATTCCTGTCGGCTGGATGCGATAGCAAGAGGAGGCCCATCGTGTTTACGAGCTGTCTTTGCTGCACAAGCCTTGTTTGACAAAACTTCAGGCTTGGTCCTCGGACTCTGCCTCGTTCTGCTTGCTCCCCATGACATTGCTCCCATACTCCACCAAGATCCAGCTGAAACATCCGTCCACTGCCAGACACTTGAGACTCCTGTGTTCCTAACTTCTAGACAGCATTACTCTATTAGGTTGTCAAACACTGAAACCTACCACCCTTCTTCCACTTCTCGAGGGGGGAAAGGAGGAGGAGTCGAGTCTTGACTTGTCACCCCATGACTGCATCAAACTAATGCGGCTGGAAACCACACATCTCCCCACCATGAGTGAAATACCCCTGCAGGATCCAGGTCACCACTGAAAACTCGGTTCTCCAAACTGAAACCTTACCGCCGGTGATGTCTGCACAGGTGGCAGAGCTGCAAGCACTTACTATAGCATGTAAATTGTCAGAGGGAAAAAGAGCCAACGTTCATACAGACTCAAGATATGCTTTCAGCGTTGCCCATGATTTTGGTGTTATCTGGAAGGACAGAGGGTTCCTGACGGCTGCAGGAACACCTGTGAAACATAGCTCAGCCATCAAGGACTTGATGGACGCCCTGCTTTTCCCAACCCAGGTGACTATTCTAAAAGTAAAGCACACGACAAACTCAACTCGAAGGAAGCTCGAGGCAATCTAGCCACTTCAGCTGCCAAACAGACAGCCAGTGGTCCACGGGAAGTGGACAGCAGAGTGGTAGAAGAAGACCACTCTGTGCTTACCCTACAGACTCTCCCAGTGGACAGAGTTTATCTGAAATAATTACAGGAAGCAGCAAGTCCGGATGAGAAGGAAAGCTGGAAACGGAGAGGAGGAACTCTCAGAGATGGACTATTCGAGTGCAACAAGAAGCCTTGTCTACCCTGGAGTTACTCCATTGACCAACAATTTCTGCAGATCATGCACTATCTGCGACAAATGTTACCCAGAACATACAGAAGAAGCACCTGGCAAAAGCCCTATACCCCCTTCCAGGGAATACAAATTGATCACTCCCAAATGCCAAAGGAGTGGCAGATTTGAATACGCCCTAGTGGAGGTGGACATGACTGCCAGGACCACAGCTAAGGAACTACTGAGTGAGATAGTATGTAGATTTGAGTTCTCAGAGGTGATAGAGAGCGATCAGGCCCAGTGTTCACAGCAACTCTTACAAAATATTAGGGCAGCACTGGGGGATCAGTTTGCTCTACACACCCCTTACCACCCTCAAAGTAGCGGGAAGGTAGAAAGGATGAATGGGACACTAGAAAAACAGGATGTTAAAGATGGCCCAAAAGACTAACATGAGTCGGCCAGACAGTTTGCCCATTGCCCTGTTCAGTGTCAGACACACACCCCGGGGGAAACATGCCCTATCCCCTTATGAAATGTTGTTTGGTTCAGCCCCTAGACTTGGCTGTTACTTTCCCCAACAGTTACAATCTGATGTGTTGACTAATTATGTAACCGCATTATCACGAGAATTAACCCAAATTCATGTCCAGGTGTTGTCTTCCATTCCAGATCCTGAATTAGATACAGGAACACACCAACTACTGCCTGTAGATTGGGGGCTGGTAAATACATTTGTGAGAAAACATTCTCTTGAACCCAGATATGATGGTCCATTCCAAGTTTTGCTGATCACAGCCACCTCAGTCGAATTGGCCGGGAAGAACACCTGAATAGACGCCTCCCACTGCAAGAAAGCTCCAACCCCTGAAGACAAGATCCCGCCCACTTCATGACGACCATGCTGCATATCCTTTTTCTGTTTGGTCTAGGGGGGGAGGCCCAGGAGGTGGCCATCACAAAAAATGATAATATAATTAAATTTTGGTATAACTCTTCAGGTACACATAGGACCATCTTTACCTTTGATTACTGTGACATAGTACCTTGTCCGTTTGACCATTTCATGGCAATGCCATTGGTACAGTGACATCCCTGATGGTAAGGATATATATAAGAGGGCCAGTATGGTGGCCCGTAATTATGGGAGGAGCCCGGAGGGTATATAATCAGACCACCCACAACGGTCTGTGTCGGTTCCAGTGCAAGGTACTGCACATCAAGGGGCCATCTCTTCTCAGCTCCCTCACGGTCGTCTATCTATGCGTCCAATCGTAGGTGCACTTCGGCTTCTTCATTCGTGGTCTTCGTCGGTGGTTCCCGCTCATGGTCGCAGATAAGTAGTATCCGAATCTTTTCATATCATGTGAAAACTTGCGGCTTATCATGCTTACTATCCTGCATCCCTTTCGCAAAACCTACCTCTGAGTTGTTGACATCTTTCGGCACAGGCATAGTACATTCGTAAATTCCTTCTACCAAACATACAATTCATTCATAGATCCAAGCCTCCGAGTCGCTGTCGGTCGTTCTCCAATATCACTCGCCATTGGCTTCACTAGTTATAAGATTCACTGTTCTCATCCTTTTTTGAGATAAACAGGTATTGTTTGTATGGGTTTCTGTGGCTGATTGAGGTGTAATTAAACCCACCTGATGTCTTTCCTGCAATTGCCTAGCCTGGGGGGATGGGTGGTTGATAGGTGTTTGGTTTCACAGTAAGGAATGGCATACACTCTACAACCAATTCGTATCAGATACTCCTTACTGCCAATTTATATCAGATTCATCTCATACATTTTTTTAAGCTGATTCGTGTCAAATGCATTGCACAGGCTGACTCTGCCAGCTCACTGCGTGTCCACGTAGTTGTACCTTTTGAGATCGGTCGTATATCTTCATTGATTGTCCCACGCTCGGACCGCTACACACTCGCTGGTAGGACTTTGTTGTTACCGCTCCTCTAAACTCTAGTAGTTACGTTATCACGTTCGTTTATCATGTTCGTTTTGCAAAAAGTCGCACTTACGCCACCGTAAGTCGTTCTATGTCATCTTTCATGTATTTCATGCTTTCTACCCAACGCGGGTTTACTCAAGCCGTTCACTTCACGGCGATGCGGTCAAATCTGACATTCAAGCCCCTTACTCACCTCGCGTCAACGGCCGATTCGAGTCTAGTCGCAACTTCGCTTCTATGTTTCGGATCCTTGGCAATCACAAAGCCCCTTCAACCGCCATCACCATTTAGTTGATTCGAACCCAGCCATATCATCGGCAATACGGTCAGATCTGTAATACGAGCCCCATAGTCACCTCACATCTATGGCCGATTCGAATCTAGTCGCAACTTCGCTTCTATGTTTCGGATACTCGGCAATCACAAGCCCCTTCAAACCACCATCACCATTTAGTCGATTCAAACCCAGCCATATCATCGGCAATACGGGCAGATCTGTCATACGAGCCCTGTAGTCACCTCACATCCACGGCCGATTCGAATCTAGTCGCAACTTCGCTTCTATGTTTCGGATCATTGGCAATCACCAGCCCCTTCAACCACCATCACAATTCAATCAATCCGAACCCAGCCATATCCTCAGCGATACGGTCGGATCCCATATACAGTGGTGTGAAAAAGTGTTTGCCCCCTTCCTCATTTCCTGTTCCTTTGCATGTTTGTCACACTTAAGTGTTTCGGAAAATCAAACCAATTTAAACAATAGTCAAGGACAACACAAGTAAACACAAAATGCGATTTGCAAATGAAGGTGTTTATTATTAAAGGTGAAAAAAAATCCAAACCATCATGGCCCTGTGTGAAAAAGTGATTGCCCCCTAAACCTAATAACTGGTTGGGCCACCCTTAGCAGCAACAACTGCAACCAAGTGTTTGCGATAACGTGCAATGAGGCTTTTACAGCGTCCTGGAGGAATTTTGGCCCACTCATCTTTGCAGAATTGTCCTAATTCAGTTACATTAGAGGGTTTTCGAGCATGAACGGCCTTTTTAAGGTCATACCACAACATCTCAATAGGATTCAGGTCAGGACTTTGGCTAGGCCACTCCAAAGTCTTCATTTTGTTTTTCTTCAGCCATTCGGTGGTGGACTTGCTGGTGTGTTTAGGATCATTGTCCTGCTGCAGAACCCAAGTTCGTTTCAGCTTGAGTACACGAACAGATGGTCGGACATTCTCCTTCAGGATCTCCTGGTAGACAGCAGAATTCATAGTTCCTTTTATCACGGCAAGTCTTCCAGGTCCTGAAGCAGCAAAACAGCCCCAGACCATCACACTACCACCACCATATTTTACTGTTGGTATAATGTTCTTTTTATGAAATGCAGTGTTCCTTCTACGCCAGATATACTTGGACACACACCTTCCAAAGAGTTCCACTTTTGTCTCATCGGTCCACAGAATGTTGTCCCAAAAGTCTTGGGGATCATCAAGATGTGTTGTGGAGAAATTGAGATGAGCTTTGATGTTCTTTTTGCTCAGCAGTGGTTTTCTCCTTGGAACTCTGCCATGCAGGTCATTTTTGCCCAGTCTTTTTCTGATGGTGGATGCATGAACGCTGACCTTAACTGAGGCAAGTGAGGCCTGCAGTTCCTTGGACGTTGTTGTGGGGTCTTTTGTGACCTCTTGGATGAGTCGTCGCTGCGCTCTTGGGGTAATTTTGGGCGGCCGGCCACTCCTGGGAAGGTTCACCACTGTTCCATGTCTTCGCCATTTGTGGATAATGGCTCTCACTGTGGTTCGCTGGATTCCCAAAGCTTTGGAAATGGCTTTATAACCCTTTCCAGACTGATAGATCTCAATTACTTTCTTTCTCAATTGTTCCTGAATTTTTTGGGTCTCGGCATGATGTGTAGCTTTTAAGGATCTTCTGGTGGACCTTACTGTGTCAAGCAGCTCCTATTTAAGTGATGCCTTGATTGTGAACAGGTGTGGCAATAATCAGGCCTGGGTGTGGCTATAGAAATTGAACTCAGGTGTGGACAACCACAGTTATAGTATGTTTTAACAAGGGGGGCAATCACTTTTTCACACAGGGCCATGATGGTTTGGATTTTTTTTCACCTTTAATAATAAACACCTTCATTTACAAATTGCATTTTGTGTTTACTTGTGTTGTCCTTGACTATTGTTTAAATTGGTTTGATGTTCCGAAACACTTAAGTGTAACAAACATGCAAAGGAACAGGAAATGAGGAAGGGGGCAAACACTTTTTCACACCACTGTATGAGCCTCTCAGTCGCATCTACGGAGGATACGAGACGCAGCATCGGCGCAACGATTCCAGTCCTTGCCAAACGCAACTCTAACAACTAGACATGTGCAGAGTAAAATATTTCCTTTCGGAATTTCGTTTTCGAAAACGTAATTTATTTAGTTACTCCCGAAAGTCGTTTTTATTTATTTAGTTTTTCGTGCAAAAATTGCATTCGTCCGAAAATCCACATGAATTACGTTCGAATCTGTCTTGGAAGGCTTATGGTGTCTGTCAATGTATAAAGAAGATTTGACGGAGCTAACTATATAGCATACTTTAGAACCCTATTAAAGTCTATGGGACTCCAACGTTCAAAATCTAAAGTGCTAATTTTAAAGGCTAATTTGCAAGTTACTGTCCTAAAAAGTGTTTGGGGACCCGGGTCCTGCCCCAGGGGACATGTATCAATGCAAAAAAAAGTTTTAAAAACGGCCGTTTTTTCGGGAGCAGTGATTTTAATAATGATTAAAGTGAAACAATAAAAGTGTAATATTCCTTTAAATTTCGTAGGGGGGGTTGTCTATAGTATGCCTGTGAAGGGGCGCATGTTTCCCGTGCTTAGAATTGTCCCTGCACAAAGTGTCATTTATGCAGGAAAAAAAGTCCTTTAAAATCACTCGCAGCTATAATGAATTGTCCCCTCCGTAATACAGAGAACACTCATTGAAAGTCATTGATAAAAAAAAAAAAAAAAAAAATTAAAAAAAAAGCGTGGCGGTCCCCCAAATTCAATTACCAGGCCCTTCAGGTCTGGTATGGATATTAAGGGGAACCCTGCCTCAAATTTAAGAAAAAATTTGACGTGGGGTTCCCCCTAAATATCCATAACCAGACCCTTCAGGTCTGGTATGGATATTAAGGGGAACCTCGCGTCAAATTTTAAAAAAAATTGACGTGGGGTTCCCCCTAAAAATCCATACCAGACCCTTTATCCGAGCACACAACCTGGCAGGCCGCAGGAAAAGAGGGGGGGACGAGAGAGCGGCCCCCCCTCCCTCCTGAACCGTACCAGGCCACATGCCCTCAACATTGGGAGGATGCTTTGGGGGTCTGTGACCCCTCAAAGCACCTTGTCCCCATGTTGATGAGGACAAGGGCCTCATCCCCACAACCCTGGCCGGTGGTTGTGGAGGTCTGCGGGCGGGGAGCTTATCAGAATCTGGAAGCCCCCTTTAACAAGGGGACCCCCAGATCCCGCCCCCCCTGTTTGAAATGGTAAGGGGGTACAAAAGTACCCCTACCATTTCACAAAGAAAATGTAAAAAATGGTTAAATAAAACAAACACACTTTTGAAAAATTCCTTTATTAAAAATAAAAAAATAAAAAAAAGATTCCAGCGGCGGTAATCCACTCTTGCTATCCAGCGACGGACGGTCATCTCTCCAGCGATGTCTCATCTCATCCAGCGCAGCGATCCATCCTTCTTCTGTCTCCTCCACGGAGACACTACAGGCATTCCGGCGGCTGACGTTTCTTATATACGGAGGGCGGGGCCACCCGTCACCTGACCCCGCCCCCCTCTGACGCAAGGGGAAACCCGGGGTTCCCCGTGACGTATGGGTGACCCCGCCCCCCCTCTGATGTAACGGAAACCTGCCTGTGTTACATCAGAGGGGTGCGGGTCACCCCTACGTCACAGGGAACCCCGGGTTTCCCCTTGCGTCAGAGGGGGGTGGGGTCAGGTGACGGGTGGCCCCGCCCTCCGTATATAAGAAACGTCAGCCGCCGGAATGCCTGCAGTGTCTCCGTGGAGGAGACAGAAGAAGGATGTATTCGCTGCGCTGGATGAGATGAGACATCGCTGGAGAGATGACCGTCCGTCGCTGGATAGCAAGAGTGGATTACCGCCGCTGGAATCTTTTTTTTATTTTTTTATTTTTAATAAAGGAATTTTTCAAAAGTGTGTTTGTTTTATTTAACCATTTTTTACACTTTCTTTGTGAAATGGTAGGGGTACTTTTGTACCCCCTTACCATTTCAAACAGGGGGGGGGCGGGATCTGGGGGTCCCCTTGTTAAAGGGGGCTTCCAGATTCTGATAAGCCCCCCGCCCGCAGACCTCCACAACCACCGGCCAGGGTTGTGGGGATGAGGCCCTTGTCCTCATCAACATGGGGACAAGGTGCTTTGAGGGGTCACAGACCCCCAAAGCATCCTCCCAATGTTGAGGGCATGTGGCCTGGTACGGTTCAGGAGGGAGGGGGGGCCGCTCTCTCGTCCCCCCCTCTTTTCCTGCGGCCTGCCAGGTTGCGTGCTCGGATAAAGGGTCTGGTATGGATTTTTAGGGGGAACCCCACGTCAATTTTTTTTTAAATTTGATGCGGGGTTCCCCTTAATATCCATACCAGACCTGAAGGGTCTGGTTATGGATATTTAGGGGGAACCCTAAACGGCCGTTTTTAAAACTTTTTTTTGCATTGATACATGTCCCCTGGGGCAGGACCCAATCTCCTATTCTATATCGAACTGTTGTAACAATGAAAACGAACGAAAATAAAGCATTTATTTATGTCGGATCTTTCGTTTTTCGGATTTTGTGCTTTCGTTATTGTTTGTCAAAACGAAAACGAAAATAGCTGAAATTCGGACGAAAATGCATTCGGACGAAAACGAATGCACATGTCTACTAACAACCAAGCCGAATCCTGTTGCATCTCTGACTCAAATGAGTCAAATCTTTCGCAGACTATTCCATAGCTATAACCCAGTTCAAACTAGTCACATCGACTGTACGAATTCAGCAGTACTTACGTTTGACTTTCTCAGTCTATCCATACATGATCATACACAATTCTCTCCACCAATTTGCTCAGTGTTGCGCACGGTCATTCCTACATAATCACATTTCCTCTATAACCTTTTCTTTTGCATTTGAACAAAGCTCCTTGCAATCGCTGCAAGCATCAATGCAATGGCTCAATACGGCCACTCATCTCCAGTAGCAACACGGCTGCTCTCCTCATTGCTACACACTTATAATTTAATTTATAGATTCAAATAAAGCTGCTTTCTTGCAATCGCTGCAAGCATCTCTGCAATAGCTTAATACGGCCACTCATCTCCAGTAGCAACACAGCTGCTCACCTCATTCATCCATTCATTCATTCTCACCTCATAATTCAAATAAGGCTGCTTCCTTGCAATCGCTGCAAGCATTTCAGCAAGTGGCTCAAACTGCCACTCATCATCTCCAGTAGCAACACGGCTGCTCATCATTTTCTCTGTCGCTTTCCCCTTTTTAGGCCAGTTAGAACACCAGTTAATCCACCCTGCACCAGGTTTGGACAGTATCTCCCAAAAAAAAAAAAAAAACCCCATTGTCGAGGGCTTGCATCTTCACCAGGGGGCCAGCTTTGCCCCAAAGAGCTCTTTGCGATCCCCCTTGTCAAAACGAAATTCTCATGTCACCTTACTACAGGCTCCCGGTCAACTCAGTTCTCGACCCCAACCAGTCGACTTCACAACTAGTGCATAAAGTCAGGTGTTTAGTTCAATGGGATTCCCCCTTTCTCTTAAACACTCTTTCACTATATATTTTTACTTCACATACAGAATTTGACCTGCTCCTGAGTCGTTAGCAACTGTCACATACTTCTGTGCACTTCACTCTGTTTTCGAAGCACAAGCCTTCAATACGCAGACAAGGTCACCTAATCTCCATACTTGCTGGCAGTGCAAGCATTAGTAGACCGAACCCACGTCAATTAACTACAGATCGCAACATTCCTACTTAGTATACCAGACTTCAGCTACCCACCCCAGTCCGCCCTGGGGCGCTCTGGTTCATTAATCTGTGCCGAGCACAGACTGACACCCAAGCTATCGGTTACCTAGCCAGTCACCTCCTGGTTCACCTCGGTTGTCACACATTCTTTTGAATTTTCTAAAGTCACACTCAACAGCGCTCGAGCGCAAACCAACTGTCACTATGGCTGTCGTTCCTTGTCCTATTCTTCTTGTTTCCTTCCGCCTTTTATCTTATCTACCCAACGCAACTATCCCCTCCTACCTTTGCAATTTACCTCAAACATACGCACCCCCCCCCTTGCTTTTAGTTGACGCCATGTCGCAGGCTTTGCCTCAGCCCTGCCATCACCCTTTACGGGCTCAGCAAGCGGCGGGTTACAGTCTCACAAGAGCTTGGACCAATAAAAATAAATAAAAAATAACTCATAGCAGAACGGTGTCGCAGGAGTAAATCCTACCCTGCCGCAGCCAGGAAACCAAGCCTTTAGGCTTTTGTTTCCACCGCCAGTGGCAGCCCTTCCAGGCACCACTTCAGTCTATCTTCTTTGCGACTACTCAGCTGCACTCCTAGGTAACCACACTGTCAACAGCAGTCGCCGAAGTCCAAGCAGAGTGACAGCCCTGGAGGTACGCCCAGCCGTGCCCCTACCAGCTCCAGTCACCACCGTCATTCCCGTACCTTCACTTACAGATACACCCAACTTCTGCACCATCGTCTTCCCTGCACACCTTGTCCTAGCAGGGCATCTAGGAGGACATCTTGGATGACAACGATGTTAACTTAGCATCCCTCCTCATAGCAGTACACAACTTGGCCTAGAACAAGTCATATTCGCAGGGGAGATGTCTCCGTCATCCTGAAGGCCAGAGACACTTTACTTAATCGCAAGTTCACTGTCACAGAGTTTGTGCTGGCCTTGGGGACAGTCAGAGACATGCTAGGCAGAGCAACCCCAACAGGAGGGTAGAATTGGACCCGTATCGGCATGCAGCAAGTCACAAGTATGCAGGGTGCCCATCCTTTGAATATCATCGCTCATTTTCAGCCAAGGCAGCAGCCAGACTCAAGGGGATCCTTTACCTCCCATCTTTTAGTGTTTCTCTTCCAGGTAAAGACCCTGACTAAATCCTTAAATTAAGATGTGCCAGCTATAGCAGATCTGCCCATGGGAGTCGAATTTCTCACAAATTGGAATGGCATGCCAATGTGTATTCCCTCAGCATCTCTCTCTTCATTTCAGGGAGTCATGGTCACCACAGCCTCCACAGGTCCTCGCCTCAATTTTTGGCCAAATTGGGTTTATAGGGCCATGGCCGTCAGAAATCCTCTTGATTCCTGGGTTCAGTTAGTCCTCCTCTTTGTTCGACCTCTACCCCATTGTCGCAGCAGCTCAAGTCTGGTGCAACAACTGGGCAGGACAAACAGTGACGTCCGCCACAGACAACCAAGCCACAGCCAGTATTATGAATAAAGGAGGTCCTAGTAGCCTGCCATCGAGGCCTTCCTGCGCAGGCTGGTGCCACTATCCCCACAGCACCAATCTAACGTCCTATGCGTCCACATCCCAGACAAACGCAATAATCTGGCCGACGCACTACCCGTTAACTTTGCTTCGTTATTTTTTGCAGGAACCTGGAACCGACCCGACCATGTCACTTATCTCACACTGGTCGTAGCTAACCTCGGATTCAAACAACACTTTCACGACGCTACCTGCCTTATTAATCTTTCACTATCTCACAACACCCTAAAGGCCTACCGTGCAGCCTAGAGGTTCTATGTCAGGTTACTAGCCTCAAACCCCAGAGCAATACCAAGAGTTCTCCATCACATCCTGGTCTTCATATTATGCCACCACACACAGTTGGCATTGTCACACAATACCTTAGACCCCACTCAGCTGACATCCAGTATTTCATCCCCTTATCAGATCCTAACAAACCGTCTTGTTTGCCGCCCATACGGTCAAGACCATGTTGTGTGGTATTCACAGGCAATGACCCCAAATCAGTATCAAACGGCTACCCGTCACCAGCGCCATATTCCGAGACGTGTCTTTCATCCTGTCACATTCCCCTTTGGCTAAATTCAGCCTGGTCGTTCAAGCAGCCATCTACCTGGCTTTCTACAACTTCTTACGCCCCAGTGAATACTGTCACCATCCCAGTTGTAAAGTGTTACGTAGACGCCACCTCACACGCCATCAGACTTACTTCATCTTGCTCCTCAGGGTGTCCAAAACACAATAGTCCGGTCCAGGGGTTGACATCAAACCTTTCCAAACTCTCAAAGCCTGGTGCCCCGTGTCCATCCTAGATCAATTTTTGGCCCATATGTTTGATCCCTCGCAGGACAGCCCATTACTACCGTTCCCGATTAGTACCCCAGGCAGCAACCAGTTCGTTAGTCACGTCAGGTTCCTTTTGAGCAAATTAGGCCAGGACCTTGGTCATTTTCTTGGACATTCTTTCGCATTGGAGCAGCATCAGCAGCCTCACGAAACGGGGTCCCAGTCCACGCGATCAAAGATGGGCAGGCGGGAATCCACCTGCTTTACTCGATACATCTCCAATCCACAAGTGGAAATGTCCTGAGCCTTCAGCAACTTTGCCCCGTAGTGTCTTGTTGTACATAAATTAATAATTACCTCCCTAAACCAAGTCTTTTGCGGCCTTCTCTTGGCACATCGCCCAGCAGACCAGGGCTCACCGCCCAGCTCACCAGGGCTTACCTTACAGCAGACCAAGGGCACAATTCAGGTCTATTTTATGTTGTTAGTCTTGTGACGTGTTTATGTGTTCTTTCATACCTCTTAGAGCGGAGGGCTCCGACCATAAATAAGAGGGCCAGTATGGTGGCCCGTAATTATGGGAGGAGCCCGGAGGATATATAATCAGACCACCCACAACGGTCTGTGTCGGTTCCAGTGCAAGGTACCCACCCACCCATTTCCCTTCTCAGAGTACTTCACTTAAAACACGTTTCTCTACAGAAACATCCATTTACTTTCTTATGGTATGCGGCCTTCTCTTGGCATATCGCCCAGCAGACCAGGGCTCACCGCCCAGCTCACCAGGGCTTACCTTACAGCAGACCAAGGGCACAATTCAGGTCTATTTTATGTTGTTAGTCTTGTGACGTGTTTATGTGTTCTTTCATACCTCTTAGAGCGGAGGGCTCCGACCATAAATGTGTGTTTTACAGACAGTTACTGGGGACAGAATTGTGGTTCCTGGGAGGGACAGTGGGTTGGAACATAGGACCAGATTAGAGGGTATCTGGACCGGTAAAAGTGCCCTTGAAAAGGTCATTATGCCCCTCCATATTCTAGCAGAAGATACTCCTGATACATACACTGACCCAGCACCTAGTCAGAGGAGGAAGCAAGCAGCTCTCTCCGCAAGCTTTAACCCTCATGTGTACATAGATGCTATAGGAGTTCCAAGGGGGGTCCCTGATGAATTCAAAGCCAGGGATCAGGTAAAAGCTGGTTTTGAGTCTTTGATCCCCATAATAACTGTGAACAAGAATGTAGATTGGATCAATTACATAAACTATAACCAACAAAGATTCGTGAATTACACTAAAGATGCCCTCCAGGGAATTGCTGACCAGTTAGCCCCCACTTCCTAGATGACATTCCAGAACCGGATAGCCTTAGTCATGGTGTTAGCTGAGAAAGGAGGTGTCTGTAAAATGGCAGAAAAAACAGGAACCTGTTGCACCTACATTCCTGATAATACCGGCCCAAATGGTAAAGTAACTTTAGCTATAAAGAAATTAGAAGATTTGTCATTGGAGTTGAAGAAGAACTCAGGTATTACAGACCCATGGGATCAATATTTTAGCTGGATGAGTGGGTGGCAGAAGGTGCTCGACCAGATAGGGGTAACGGTACTAATAATCCTGGTTCTTTTAGCCCTGATTGTATTTTCTATTCTACCTTTTGTAAAGAAGTTAATGAGCAAGGCTGTAGACAACAGCCCACCTACATTTCTCCACCAAGAAGAAGAGGACCCTCTTATGATGGAGAATGACAAACCCTTCCCTCCTCTACAGTTACTCCCTGTCCAAAATCTCACAATCCTCTAGGGTTATAGGGATAGATAGCACCTGATTGCCCTTCTCCAGCTGTATCGAGGGGGGTAGTGAACTAGTTGCTGCCTAACTCTATATACAGCTTAAAAGGAGTTGCTGAGAAGAATGGGCCAGGTGAGTAGAACCTTTAGATGAGGGACAGAAGAAAATAGCCATTTTAGGGGGGACTGTGAAGGAATCCAATGTAAATAATGATAATCAGAAAATGTCTATTTGCTTATGTGTATACATGTTCCTATGCTCCTTACTCATTATGTAGTATACAGATTGACTCTCAAAGATGGCGTCCACCCCCTACCTTCCACACGTTAGAAGAATTCATATGAGATAAGAGAACCAGCTTCAATCAAACTTCAAGCATCAAGTTTCTCCATTTCTCTTGTATTTTAACCAATAAGATGTACCAATTAGACTGACATAGCAATGACGTATCTTTCTGTATAAAATATTAATACCGCCCACGAATAAATCAGAAGTTAGAAGTAGCCGAGCTGAACATGTCTCAGAGAGTGTTTACTTCTAATGTGCATGCACATTTATACTTTTTTAATTAGAAATAGCAGCAGATAACCTCGAACTAGTTTGTAGTTCTTATCCATTTCAGAACTAGGAGGTATGATAGGGGACATTGATGGGAAGCACTGATGAGCACTCATAGGAGACATTGATAGGATTTACTGATAGGGGGTACTGATAGGAGGCATTGATGTGCACTTATAGGTGGCATTGATAGGCATTGATGAGCACTGATAGGCATGTATTGATGAACAATAATGGGCAGCATTGAATAGTACTGATAGGTGGACGGAAGGATGCTGTTAGGTGGCATTAATGAGCAATAGGTGGTGCTAATAGGCAAATTTTATGGGCACCTATAGGTGGCATTGATGGGCACTGATAGGAGGCATTGATGATTGGGGCACTGATTCTTGACAGTTAATGGCAGTCCTTTCCTAACACATACACAGCATCGGAGGAAAGGGCTGTGTCTAACCGGAAAGTCTGTTTACATGTGATCAGCTGACATCACATGGTAAAGGGCCACTGGGATTGCACTGGATGCATGTCCAAGGGGGCATGTGGGAAGCATGGTTTTGGGAGGATGTCCATGGACACCCTCCCAAAATTGAAAGCCCAAGGCTTGGATGAAAGGGGGGCCATCATGATTTCTTGCATCGGGGCCCTGAAGGTTCTAGTTATGCCTCTGCCTCCTGGGGTCCATGTCTGCAATTCTCCCCGTGATCGAGTGGTCCCAGTGGCACACAAGAGTGTTGCAGAATTCCTTTCTGTAGCAGTGGAATGGAGCATCAATGCTTCAGACAATCTACATCCACAGATATTTGAAACAATGAATGTGGCAGTGGACACGTTCCAGCAACCTCAAGAGGTACAATTCTATAGTCCCTCCACAGCCGGAAATTGTCACTTCGGATGCCAGTCAGAAAGGATGGGATGCCCATTCCCTCATAGATTGTAAGCTCTAACAAGCAGGGCCCTCTGATTCCCCTTGTCTTGTATTGTATTGTAATGTCTACCCCAATGTTGTAAAGTGCTGCGTAAACTGTTGGCGCTATATATATCCTGTATAATAATAATAATAATTACCAAAACCAAGCAGCTCAAGGTCAGTGGCAGTTCCAAGCTCACGGTGTAGTATCGAATATACTGGAGCTCAGAACAGCGTTCTGCTCCAAATGGACAACCGTGGTGTATATTCAGAGGCAAGGAGGTACCAGGAGTCGTACACTAATGGGAGAAGTTCGCACCATCCTGAACTGAGCACAAATACATCTGGTGGACTTGAGGGTAGTGTATGTCCTAGCAGCACAAAACATGCTGGCCGACTATCTAAGCAGGGAAATTCTCTCAAACAACGATTAGTCGTTGAGCCAGCAGGCCTCTTCTCTCCTTACAGAGACTTGGGGAAAACCGGAAATCTACATGGCGGCCACTCCTGTGAACACCAAATGTCTGAGATTTCTGTCGAGAGCAATCTTCCCATAGGCCGAGGGAATAGACTGCCTGATACACCCATGGATTTTCAAGCTTGGATACATATTTCCACCAATTCCCTTAAGCAAGATTCCTATCCAGGGTCTAGAGATCATCGGTCACGGTGATAGCAGTAATCCCCTTTTGGCTGAGGAGGCCTTGGTTCACAATTCTGCTATAACTCAACCTACAGAAACCACTGCCTCTCCTGGCTACATCAGACCTCCTATCCCAGGGCCAATTCCTACATCCAGCCCTGGAGAAATTACACCTGACAGCATGGAAATTGAAAGGACTCGGCTGCTAGAGCAAGGATGCTCACAAGAGGTAATCTCAACACTTCTACAGGCCAGAAAAAACACCACTAAAAAAACATACACACAAATTTGGAGTAACTTTTGTTCACTGGCCCGACAAAAGAACTGAAACCCAATATCACCAGAACCCCCACAAGTCGTACACACGACCGGACTTTTTGACAGCAAAGGTCCGACGGAACAAATCCGTTGGACATTCCGATTGTGTGTGGGCTCCATTGGACCTTTGCATGCCAAAAATCAGATGGACCAAATATGATGCGCGGGCAGCTACAGCACTTGCCCGCGAGAATGTTTCCAGCGCGATAGGATCGGATAGGTTCTCGGTGACAGGGTACTGTACATCCCGCACTCGCTGCAATAGAAAAAACAAGTTTTCCTATTGTAGGGGGAATGCCCCTCCAAGGCCCTTTGGTCTGGTATGGATTTTAAGAGGAAGCCCCTATGCCGAAAAAACGTTGTGGGGGTCCCCCCAAAATCGATACCAGACCCTTACCTGAGCACACAGCCCGGCCAGTCAGGAAATTGGATGGGGACAAGCGAGCACCCCCCCTCCTGAGCCGTACAAGGCCGCATGCCTTCAACGTGGGGGTGTGAGTGCTTTGGAGAAGGGGGTACCCTGCGCTCCCCCCACCCCAAAGCACCTTGGCCATTGGTTGTCGGGGTCTGCGGGCAGGGGGCTTATCGGAATCCGGGAGCCCCCTTTAATAAGATCCCCCAGATCCCGGCCCCCACCCTATGTGAATGAGTATGGAGTACATCGTACCCATACCCATTCACCTGAGGGAAAAAGTGTCAATAAAAAAAAACACACTACACAGGTTTTTAAAGTAGATAAATTAGGCAGCTCCAGGGGTCTTCTTATTAGGCAGCTCCGGCTTTCTCCTTCGTTGCTGTCTCTGTCGTCTTCTTCTGTTCTTCCGATGTTGACACAATGCTCTCTCCAGCATGCCCTGGGACTGTGACGTCATAAGGGGTAGGATCATCACGTGACATCGCCCCTTATGCCTATATAAATCACCGCGTACCGTGTCCACGGCATTACAGCAGGAGAGAGCGTTGTGTCAACATCGGAAGAACAGAAGAAGACGGTGACGAAGGAGAAAGCTGGGTTCCTCCGCTAGCAAAAGAGCAGCAAAAGAGCAGAAGATAGTGGAGGAGCCCGGCGAGAAGAACCGGAAAGTGCGGAGACATTCCTAAGTCGGAAGAAGACCCCAGGACGGCGACGACGACGAAGGAGAAAGCTACACAGCTTTTTAAAGTAGTTTATTAGGCAGCTCCGGGGGTCTTCTTACAACTTCGGGGGTATTCTTGTCAGGCTCCTCCGCTATCTTCTGATCTTTTACTGCTCTTTTGCTAGCGGAGGAGCCCGACGAGAAGACCCCTGAAGTTGGAAGAAGACCCCTGGAGCTGCCTAATAAACTACTTTAAAAACCTGTGTAGTGTGTTTTAAAAAAAAAAAAATTTAATATCTTTATTTAACATAACATTTTTTTACAAATTGTTAATACATCACTTACACATTCACATATTAACAATCACTAAATATGGTTTAACTTCTACTATCCTTATCATTTCATTAATCTGTTTCTATACCTCATTTATCTATTTATCTGGATCTAGGTTTATATCTATATTTATATAATAAATCCATATATTATTTTCATTCCTACCACTCTCACCCATGGATTCATCCAATTCATACCAAAAAAAAAGGGGGAGAACAAAACTTCCCTTCTCTTCTTTCTTCCATACCGATCTTCCATTTTTAATCTAGAAATTCCCTCCAGCCAGCCTGTAAGGTGCTAAACTTTGTTCACATCCGCCATGTTGTCATCATCCATTTTTTAATTCCTTTTTCAACCTCAATCCTCTCCTCTAGGGCACACATCTTGCCCATCTCTATCTCCCATTCTTTTAGTTTATCCTACTTTATCCTACTTTTCCATGTCCTAGCTATAATGGTACGTGCCGCAGTTAAAAAGTGTTTTAGGATACCCTTACTTATTTTCTTTGCGAATCCTGGAATCATTGATAGGACCGACGTTAATATGTCGGGTTGTAGTTGTATACCTGTCATTTTTTCCCCAGAAACGATTGACCCCGGGACAATAATACCAAATATGTGACATTGTGCCCCTCGCCCCAACGACATCTACAACAAAAATCTTTGTTCTCCGAGCTTATTTTATACATATCTGTCACAGATCAGCTGCGGAGCTGATCTGTGTCTCACCTTTACTGCAGTGGGTCGGCTGGCATCTGTTGTCCACTGTCTGGTGTTCAGCTCTGTGCACTCTCCAGCTATGGGTGTCCACGCCCTTCACCTGTTGCCGAATATATGATTCCTTCCTGCTACTTCCTGTCCAGCCCCTCTTGCCCTCTGGTGCTTCTCTATTTAAATCCCTTTCAAACCAGCTACTGGTTGCTTGAGCAATGTTTGTTTCTGTAGCTCCCCTGTGTAACCTGTTTTACCTGACTTCCGTGAACTGATCTTCTGTGTACCGACCCGGCTTGTTCTGATTACGTTGTCTGCAGCCCGCCCTGACCTTGGCTCACTACCTGGCTTTCCTTGCTTTATCCATCCATCCTTGTCTACAGTGCCTTCTGGTACTTCCCTAGCGAGCAGGTTGAACCCGAGGGCCGTGACCTGGGGTCAGCACGCAGCTAAGTCCAAACCTTTGTGAGAGGGTCACTGGCGGAACACTGGCTGACTCTTAGATTCCACGCCCTGGGGGATCCCGTGTCACCTGCTCGCCTGTGGGTTCGCTGTAAGTAGTACCGTGACACCTGACACATATCTACTGGACATCTATACCATTTAGCTAATGTTTTATAATTCCTCTCTTGGTATCTACTAGATATTGATAATTTATGTACTACTTTAAATGCTTTATCCTATTTTTCTTTGTCGATATCGATCCCCAGTTCTTCTTCCCATTTGTTTATATATGTTATCTCCTGTCTTTTATTCTCTGAGATTAAATACCTATATATATTAGACAGAGTATGTGTCGACTTTTGCTCTTTTAAAAATATATTTTCAAGATCAGTCAGTGGTCTGCTAATTATGTCTTCTTTCATTATGGAGAGAACATATTTTTGAAGCTGCCAGTATTTTATCCACTTAACCTTATATTCCTGCCCTAGAGAGTCAAATGGGATTAGTCTATCATGTTCTATTGTCTCTATCAGCCTAGTAGCTTCTCTTCTATGCCATTTTAGAAAAGTCCCTACCTCCATTGCTGGTTGGAATTCTGGGTTACCAAAGAGGGGGGTCATTGGGCCCACATACGTTGACCCTTTCCTCTGTCTCAGCAGGCTATCCCATACCTTCAGTGTTGATGCTACCAAAAAAGGCATTTCGCTATCAGGAGGGCGTTTTTCTTTCTTTATCCATGGTAGTGATTTTAATTTAATGGCCGTGACCTTTTCTTCTAGTTTTACTCACTGTTTACAATCCACATTTTTAAACCAATCCACAATCCTTGTTATAAACACCGCTTTAAGGCACACCGATATATCAGGAAGGGCCAAGCCCCCATCTTTCTTTGGGAGAGTTAGCGTAGCTCTACTTATTCTGGCAGGCTTTCCCACCCAAACAAAGCTCCCTATTGCCTTTCGTAATTTATTTAGAATATTTATTGAGGGAAATATTGGTATGGTTTGGAATATATATAAGATCTTAGGCAGTATATCCATTTTTCTCGTTCAAAAGATTTATTTGTTTTAGAAATAATAAATAACAACAAATACAGAATATTTGACAAAACAAAAATATTAAAATATAACATTAAAGTATAAATGTTACCGGTATATAGAAAAATAATTAAATACATAAATAAATATGCAAATAAATAAAAATAAACACACTAAAAGAAGAGAGGGGTGCTCCATCATTTACAACCTATGGAGATGAATGCAAATTATAACTACAGATATCTAAGTAAAAAGGGAATAAAATACCAAGGAGGAATAATAAACATTCCAAAAAAATAAATAAAAAAAGTGTGGTTATTATATAATCTAGAGAAGACTAGAGTATAAAATTATTTATATCTGAAATGTCAGGAGCTCAAGAAACTAGAAAAGACAAAAATATATCAATTTTACATATTTGAGCAAAACTAAATCCTGACCTTAGGTATACTTCAATATAGATAACAAATACTGTAGTATAATTAAAGGTTTTTTGAAGAAGTATGGAAGAGAAAATGGTAAAAGGAAATGGGGACAGAAAGGAGGGGGAGATACAATTATTTAACTCCAGGTATAAATTATAGTTTATATAGCTAAATATTATACCAGAAAGAGAGAGAGAGAAAGAAAATATATATATATATATATATATATATATATATAAATTACCATGACAAGAGCGTTCGATTATCAAAATTATCTGACATATAGTATCTAATCCATGGTCTCCATATGTTATTGAATTTTGACAGACGATTCTTATCTAAAGCGTCCATTTTGGCATGTATAAAAGATTGGTTCATTCTAGTTTTGGTTTCTGAAATATTCACAACAGATGTTTTCCATGTATTGGCTACTGTCTGTTTTGCGGCTATCAGAAACGTGAGGAATAGTTTGAATTGGTTCTGTGTGAGAGAATCCGGTTTTAGATTAAGAAGAGCTAGCATTGGGTCTGGTGAAATAGAACAATCGAATAGTTTCGAGATAATCAGAAAGACTTTTTTCCAAAATGAGTACACAATAGGACAATGCCACCAGATGTGCATATAAGTATCCTGTTCTGGACAGCCGCGAAAACAGAGACCTAAATTATCAATTGTGAATTTGGCTAATCTAGCAGGAACCAAATACCATCTTGTAAGCACCTTATAAGATGTCTCAATTGCCAGAATGTTTGTGGAAGAAGATTTAGTATTAGACCAGATATGAGACCAAGTTTTGGGATCAATCGAACGCTCAAGATCTTTTTCCCAAGTGGATGTATATATAGGTACTATTGTGTTAGATTTAGTAATCAATTGAGTGTAAATTGTAGAGATACAACCTTTAGCGTGAGGTTCTTTGAGGCAGATTTTTTCAAATTGGGAAATAGATTGTAGATTTTCACTAGAATTAAGGAAAGGAGTATAAAAAAAATTTATTTGTAGGTATCTAAATAGTTCAGATTGGGGTAACCCCGAAGTCTCACATAGTTCTGGGAAAGGTCGTATCGAGGACAATGATGTCAAATCATATAGGCAAGTAATGCCAGCTTTAGACCAGGCTTTAAAAGTTTTAGGATATTTCCAGGCTGGGTAGAATGATGGATTTTTATGGAAGGAAAGAAGTGGGTTATGCAGTGATTGTAAGCCATGTGAGGTTTTATGTTTATCCCACAAAGATAGGGAATGCCTAGTGATTGGATTTTTTAAAGTCTTGCGAAATGCAGGTTGTAACCATAGTAAATTGTTGACAATAAAAGGGTCGCAGTCAATAGCCTCAATGGATACCCATATAGGGACCTCCGTTGTCAAGTGATATTTTGTTAATTGTGCCAACTGAGCTGCTTTATAATATTATGTAAAATCTGGGAATCCCAGACCACCCATACATTTAGGGAGAACTAAGGTATTCTTATGTAGTCGGGGTTTTATTTTACCCCACGTGAATTGTATCGCCTTTTGCTGAATCAATCTGAGAAAATAAGCAGGAATATGAATAGGCAGTGTTCTAAATAAATATAAGAATTTGGGAAGTATGGTCATTTTTATAATGTTAATTTTTCCAAACCATGAGATCGGTAGGGATGACCAGTTTGATAATAGACTGGTGATGTGTTTCAGTAAAGTTGGATAATTTGCTGCAAATAAATCAGAAGGATCAGGAGTGAGTTGGACACCCAAATATGGAAGACTGTGAACTACCCATTTAAAGGGTAGAGAATCTTGTAAAGTTTGTTTAACCTTTTCGTTAAGTGAGATATTAAGCGCCAGTGATCTTTGGACATTAACTTTAAGGCCTGAGATAAGCGAAAATTCCTGTAATACAATCATAAGGTTTGGGGCAGAAGTTTGTAGTGAGGATAAAAATAGCAGGATGTCATCCGCAAATAAGCATATTTTATGATGGCATCCACCTAAATCTATACCTGTGATTGTAGGTTGCATTCTTATTCTTTCTGCTAGTGGTTCAATTAGCAATGCAAATAATAATGGAGAGAGTGGACAACCTTGACGTGTCCCTCTCTGTATATTAAATTCATCTGATTTGTACCCTGCATATTTAATGTAGGCTTTGGGATTTTGATATAATGCGGAAATCCATTGTAAAAAGTGTGGACCAAAGCCCCATTTATTAATGGTAAATTGCATGTAGGACCATGATACAGTGTCGAATGCTTTCTTAATATCTAAGGAAAGAAAGCAGGTTGGGATTCGACGTGCCTTAGCGGCATGTGACAGAAGTGCTGCACGTCTGATATTATCGCCAGCCTGTCGGATAGGTATGAAGCCTACTTGGTCCCGATGTATGAGGCTACCAATAATCTTATTTAATCTATTGGCTAAAATTTTTGCCAGAATTTTATGTCTAGATTTAATAAAGAAATAGGACGGTAGTTTGACCATATCGTTTCATCCGTATGTGGCTTGGGTATCATGCAAATAATTGCAGACAGCGATTCCCTCCTGAAGGAATGACCCTCCAATAGGGAATTAAAGGTATTCATCAAAACCGGTGATAGGATATTTGCATAAGTTTTGTAGTAGAGAGCAGAAAATCCATCAGGACCAGGCCTTTTGTTTAATTTCAGGTTCTTGATAACTTCAAGCACCTCTTCAATAGACACAGATTCTTCCATCATTTCTAATTGTGTTTTAGATAAAGTTGGGAGTTGACAGAATGACAGGTTTGTGTGCTTCCCATATAGTGGCCTGGGAAACATCAGGTGTAGAATTATTTAATAGGTAATCCTTAAGTGCAAGCTCAATATTGTTTTTATATATTGGGTTTTTGATTAAGAAATCTCTCAATAGCCACGTTGAATCTTTTGCTCTTGGAACTAACGAAGACATAGTATTGAATATTGCACTGTGATCCGACCAAGGGAAGGGGATTATTTTTGAAGTTAGGATTTCTGGCACCATACCTGTGGATATAAATATATGGTCGATTCTTGAGAGCGAACGATGTGGGTGTGAGTAATGTGTAAATTGTCTCATGGTAGGATTCAATTCACGCCAGGAGTCTACCAGATTGTATTTCGTGATGAGTTTTGAGAAAGAATGTTTATCATTTCTTTGGAGCTGTGGAATTGGTGATTTATCTAGGAATGGAAAGATAGTCTGGTTGGAGTCGCCACATAGGACTACAGTACCTATTTTGTGGTAGTCAATGGTATGTAATAGATGGGAGAAAAAGGTGTTAGGCTGATTATTAGGGGCATAATATGATACAATGGTGATTGCGGTATCCAGTAAATTACCTTTAAGGATCAAATATCGGCCTTCAGGATCTTTGATTTCTTTCAATAGTGAAAATGGGGTGTTTCGATGGAATGCTATAAGCACACCACGTTGTTTTGTGGAGGCGGAGGCTGTAAAAACTTGTGGATAAGATTTACTAAAGAATTTGGGGGTGGATTGTGTAGTAAAATGGGTCTCTTGCAGACATACAATATGTGCTTTTTTAGATATAAAGGTACGAAAGGCTTTAGTTCGTTTTTGCGGAACTTTGAATCCCTGAACATTCAGGGAAAGTATGTTCAGTGGAGCCATATTTTTGGAGGAGATATAGATATGATAATGTATGAATAAGGAAAATGAGAAGAAATTTTTGCCACTGGAGTGTATGAGGAAGGGGAGGAAAGAGGGTAAAAATAAAAAAATTTAAGAAATAAAATATGACAAATATACATCATAAAGATATAGTACAGCAAATGTACATTCCTAACATATCCGTTAGGGGGAGAAAAAATCTCCCTCCAAGGGTACATGAGTCAGTCGACTGCCCGCGGAAACGACAGACAGTCGAGAGTGACAGGGGGAGCGCAAGAAACATCCCTGCGGAACACGAAGAGCCAACCAAATAAATTGTAATCTTTCAACCAATAACTTTAATTTAATTCAAGAAAGATTGTTCAAGTCAAAAGTGACATTTTGGAAATTTGGATAAAATGCCAACAATGACTACGAGTCCAAAAAAAATAAATAAAAGGCCAACCTCAAGGAAAATAAATAAATAAAAAAAAAATAAAAAAAGGGGGGGGGGGGGAGGCATTCTAGGCATACTATATGAATTTATCATTACTGAATCTGAGAAATAGCAATATATGTGTAAAAAAGCAATACATATTAAAACAGTTACTCATTTGAGGAGAAAAAAAATAAAATAAAAAAAAATTATATATATATATATATATATATATATATATACAATAATAAAAAATAAAAAAAAATTATATATATATATATATATATATATATATATACACACACACACATACACATATATATGTATATATATACATACACATACACACACATAAAAATAAAATAAAATAAATACATATATATATTAAAGAAATACTCTAAGATAACAAAGGAAGTAGGTTGGATTTGTTGTTTAAAGAAGGTTAAGGAGAATATCTACAGTATCCTAAACAGTTATGCTGTGATATTATTAGAATTGCTAGGGAATTGACAGAAGACAATGGTGGTATTGAGTCTGTTGACCTGTCTCAAAAAATGGAAAAAAAAAAAGGATGTAATCTTGTCATATTGCATCTTTCAAGCCATAGAATCAACTGGATCTAGGATAGGGGATTGAATGCGGCTTCTCTTATGAGGGCTATGATTTTCGTTAGTTCCGGCGGTAGAAGAAGAGTTCCCAGGAGATGATGATGTTTTTTGGCTTGATTCGGCATAGTCTCTTTTGGTATATATCAGACCTAGATTCTGTAGAGTAGTTTGCAATTCTTTGGCAGTGCGACAAGTGTGTTTGTGGCCTTGGTAAGTGAAACGTACCGAAAAAGGGAAGCCCCATTGATAGATTATAGTATTGCGTTGTAAAATTTGGAGGAGAGGCTTCAATGCTCGTCTTTTATTGATTGTTAGTTGAGATAGATCTGCAAATAGCTGGTAGTTGTGCCCTTGGAAAATTAAGGATTTTTTAATTCTTGCTGTATTTAGTATTAGTTCTTTAGTGCGGTAAAAATTGAATTTTACGATAATATCACGTGGCGGACCATCCGGTTTTTTGGGAGTTAAGGCTCTGTGGACCCTGTCCATCTCAAAGCGATCTGCTGGAATAGTTGGCTGTAGTTCTTGAAAAAGGGCAAGCATAGCCGTCTGCAGGTCTGTCACAGATTCAGGTATTCCTCTAATGCGTATATTCGATTGTCTCGCACGATTTTCAAAATCTTTTATCTTGTAAAATGGTATTTTCTTCTTTAAGGCTGTCAATTTCCGAGGAGAAATTTGATGTATGATTTTCCAAATCATCTACTCTGATTTCTAGCGCTGAAGTACGTTGACCCAAATCTCGAATCTCTTTAGTAAGGCTTGTAGTGATATGGTCTGCGGCAGTTTTTAATGCATTGTGAAGCAGTTCTTCTATTTGTTGTAATGTTACAGGAGGTGACATTTCATTTTGTGAAGGAATATCCAGTATTTTTATTTCAGGAGTGACAGTTTCTGAGGGGGAATTAGAGAGGCTGTGTGCCTTTAATGAAGCTACCTCACTATACAATGGAGTAGGAGGAGCTGGCTGCATTGTAGCTTTAAGGTGAGCTGCCTTAGAGGAGGATGGTTTTAACGGCGCTCTGCTGTGTCCATGAGGTGGCACTTGTTTGCCGTTTTCTGGCTTCATATATGAGCTACAAGCCCCCAAAATGTCTCAAACGAGACCTAAGATACATCAGCAAACTTTATCTAATGTTTAAGTGCGGAGGAGAATGTTACCTCCGCTGTTATCAGGCTCTGAAGTCCCGCTGGAATCGGAGATCTAAGCCGACATTACCGCTCGGCTCAGCTCCGCGCATGCGCCCCAGTATATCCATTTTTATAATATTTATCCTACCCATCCATGAAAAAATCCCGCTATCGTATCTTTGAAGTATCTTTATTATTTTATGCATTATTGGAAGGTAATTAAGTTCATAAAGTTTATCCAGATCTCTAGGGATGTATGTTCCCAGGTATTTGATTGCATTAGCTTGCCATTTAAAGGAGAAATTGTTCTTCATAAGTTCCACCATATCACTAGGTAGTGTAACATTCAATACCTCTGATTTATTATAATTTACTTTAAAATTACTCGCTTTAGCAAAATAATTAAATTTGTGTATTAAATTTGGTAGTGTCACTAGTGGATTCATGATGTATATCAACAAGTCATCTGCATATATAGATAGTTTAGATTCCCTTTCTGCTATTTTTATTCCCTGTATATCTTTGTTATTCCGAATGGCTATTGCTAGATGTTCCATAACAAGCAATTATAATAATGGGGACAGGGGACACCATTATTTTTTCCATAAGCATTGGCCCACTCCCCATTGTTCCAATGTCTCTTTAAGAAAACACCATCCCACCCTGTCGAACGCTTTCTCGGCATCTACAGCCAAGAGACAGGATGGTATGGTGTGATTCTGGGCATACTCTATAAGTCTCAATGTCATTAAAATGTTATCTCTAGCCTCTCTTCCCTTTACAAATCCCACTTGATCTAAGTGTATATAGGCTGGAAGTATCGGAGTAAGTCTGTTGGCTATAACTTTTGAATAGATTCGAAGATCGATATTTGTCAAAGAAATTGGTCGATAATTTCCACAGTTGGTATGATCCTTTTCAGGTTTTGATATAAGAGAAATATATGCCTGCATTCCTTGTGGAACAAAAGTTTGAGAGGCGGATACTACATTAAATCTTCGTTTCATAAATGGGATTAATAGATCTTTACATTTTTTTATAGCCAGGTCCATTCCGGACCCGGACTTTTCCCTAACACTAATGATTCAATTACCGTTTGTATTTCGGCCTCCAAAAATTCCTGCTCTAAATGCCCCGCATCTTTCCTTGTTAGTGTTGGTATTGGAGTGTCCTTTATATATTGATGTACATTTTGTTGAAATGCTTCAGAATCTTTCTCTGCTAACATATTTGGTATGTTATACAACCTTGAGTAAAAGGTATGAAATATTTTCAAAATCCCTTTTGGGTCATGTACAAAATCCCCTGTTTCAGTTTTTACCTTAGCAATCAATGTCAAATTTATTTGTAGGCATAATGCTCTGGCCAGTAATCTACCGGGTTTATTTCCTTGCTGGTAATATAAGGAACGGGTTTTATCTCCAATCTGCAAGGTTTGTTCATTTAATAGGGTTCACAATTCTGTTTTATTTGCTGTTACTTCTATTAATTTCTCCTGAGATGGATTATATTTATGTTGTTTTTCCAATTCACTTATATCATTCGAAAGCTGCGTTGGTGTCTAGTCATCATCTCCTTTATTGAGAGTGCCGTAGTATCTATTTCCTGGTCAAGAACAAAATTAAAGTCACTGACAATTATTGTCACCCCTTCTGCTTTTTCCATTAGATCTGTTAAGAGTTGTGTTCCGACTTTAGTCTGCTCTTGATTGGGCAAATATATATTAATAAAGGTATATTTTTTTACCATAGTTGGCTACTTTCAATAAAAATTCCTATAGGTTTCAATTACTTGATGGGGTATTGATTTATGTATTTCTATGGAGACTCCCCTAGATTTTGAATAGGCAAAGGAATCATGATACCAGGTTGGATAATATCCATTATGTATATTGGGTATATGATCTGAGCGAAAATGAGTCTCCTGAAAGAGGATGATACCAACATTTTGTCTATGAAGAGCAGGACCTATGATCTTTTTGATGCTGCATTTAGTTCTCTAATACTATAAGAACATATTTTTTACCATATTGGCAAGACTTCAGAAGAGAGGGGGGAAAAAAAAAAAAAGAGGAAAATGAAAAACGAAAAATCAAATACTAACGTCCCAACATAACCCACTCCACAGTTCTCCTTACTTACTTACTTACTTACTCTCAATCACACTCAAACTCAAAACACCCACTCGTATCAACCTTTCTCTACCTACTTGACTTCTTTAAGTCTACCCTTACTAGTAAGGTCCCTAACTTGGGGGTTTAAAGGTAACCTCCCTCCGAGAAGACGTGTCCGACCCAGGCGTCTTTATTTATTATAACATCTCCCCCTTAGTAGAGCACGTATAGGCAAAAACAGAAAAAAAATGAAAAGAAAAGGAAAAACATAAGGAGGCCAAGAGTCGGGGTGGAGAAGGGAGGAGAAAAAAAAAGGAGAATTTCCTCTCCTCCCTCCCAACCTCTACCATTTAATTAATAACCAAACAGCATAACGCTATGACATTATACAAAAAAAGTTGTACTTTTTCCTTTTATCCTGTGTTATGATAAATATTTTGTGTATCTACTTTTATAAACATAACCAACATCTGTAATAAACCATAAAAAAATATATATTTTTAAAAAAAATACAAATATCCTCCACCTACCTCCCGACGTCTACCATTTAATTTCCAAAATCAGGGAGTTTAAAAATCTCCATGGTGTATTATATCATACCAAGTACCCTAAGTGATTTAATAGTGAGTTTAGTGTACTACTTATCTTACTAACCAGACAGCATAACGCTATGACATTAAACAATATAAAAAACGGTGAACAAAAAAAGTGAATATTTCCATTTTATACTGTGTTAATATAGATATTTCATATATCTACATTTGTAAATATAACCAACATGTGTAATAAACCATTTCAAAAGAAAAACAAAACAAAAAACTCTCACTCCCCTCTATCCCCACCCTAACCCCCGTCCCTCCCCCATTTCCCTCCTGTCCCCCTATCTCCTTCTATATAGTCCCCATGAAATATCAGAATATGACTGTGGCCATGCTGGTAAATTAATTGAGGGCAGATGAAGATTTTTCAAAAAATCTGGGTGACCTCTCAGATCTCCGAAAATATTCTTTTGTCCATTTTGATTACCTATAATCTGGAAGGGAAATTCCCATTTATATAGAATTTCCCTTTCCCTTAATGCATCCAATAATGGCTTCAACGCTTTCCTCTCGACCAAAGTATATTTAGATAAATCCTGCAAAAAAATCAACGGGGAATCTTCAAACTCAAAGTCTCTTTGTTGCCGTGCAGCTTCCATGATACTTTCCTTAACATGAAAAAAAATGTATCTTACAGATCACATCTCTTGATTTCAATGGGTCTTTATCTTGAAATCCCTGTACTCTATGTGCTCGGTCGATTTCTATTTCGGTTATACCGGGTTGATTTAATACCATATTAAATATTTCTTGTAATATGCTTTTAAACCCTTCTGGTCATTTTGTTTCTGGCAAACCTCTAACTCTAATATTATTTTGTCTGCTTATATTTTCCAATTCGTCGGTAACATTCATCAGGTGATTTAAATACCGTATTTTTCGGACTATAAGACGCACTTTTTTCCCCCAGAAATATGGGGGAAAATGTGCCTGCGTCTTATGGTGCGAATATACGATTGGCACCACCCCCGCCGTGATCCGGAGCACTCCGCGGCCTCGGCCTTAGGAAAGGCCGCGGTTTTGGCCTAGCTCCGGAGCGGTGGCCAACTTGGTGCACCCCTCAGCCGTTTGCAATGTGATCACTCCGTTAAATGACGGAGCGATCACTTGTAAACAAACTGGCGTCATGATGACGCCGGTTCCTCTCTCCCCTCTGTGTACAGATCTATACAGTGGAGGGGAGAGATCAGATGGCAGCAGCGCTGTGGGCTGCATCTGTAGTGCCCACAGCGCTGCTCTGTGACAAGTGCAGTCACAGCCATCCCTCCATACCCTGCCAATACTCCGCAATACTCTGCAATACCCTGCCAATACTCTGCAATACCCTGCCAATACTTTGCCATACCCTGCCAATACTCTGCAATACCCTGCCAATACTCTGCCATACCCTGCCAATACTCTGCCATACCCAGCCAATACTCTGCAATACCCTGCCAATACTTTCTATGGTAATGGTCACTCTGCATTTTCTATGGTAATGGTCACTCTGCATTTCATGGGCACTGGAAAATATTTTAGTACACCATTTGGTTCAGAATATTGTTTTTCTTGTTTTCAACCTCTAAAACCTAGGTGCATCTTATGGTCAGGTGCGTCTTATGGAGCAAAAAATATGGTATCTATCAGATTTTAGATTTTTTTCCTCCGGTACAAAAATCTTTTGGTTTATGTCCGCCAATTTATAGTCTATAATATCAACCTTATTTTGCGTATCCGCTACTGATGTCTTCAGTGTCTGAATTTCCACTTTATAGGAGGTTTCCAGTCTATATATATATTTATCCATATCCTCTTTTGTTGGTAATGATTTTATATATGACCGCATATCCCAATCAGACCCTCCTTCTGCTTCTTCCGTGTCTATTATACTCTGTTGTATATTGCCCTCCGGGCTACCATTTAATCTGGGTTCCCATATCTTTGGGAGATGTCCCAAAATCCAACTCAGTTGTTATTGAGTTTTCTAATTGAGTTAGCGGATTTGAGTGCTTAAAAAAACTTTTTATGTCCGTTTTTTGAGCAGAGGTAGGTTTTGGGGGGTTTGGGGGATTTTTCAAAGTCCCTCCTGCTGACCCCCTTTTTGCCTTTTGTGAGTGGGTGCTTTTAGGTGGCATATTAGAAATATCGAAAATTATCAGTCTCAATAGTGGGCCTTATTATTGTTTATCTCAACAAGCCTCCTGCTCACCCGTTAACAGTATAGCTTTCTCCCTTTATAACTAATCCAGGTCTGTATCAGTCTATGCAGATAGGTAAGAAAAAAACACCAGACCTGTATCATTAGAAATGTCCCCCTCCGTAAAGCACTGACAGGGGGGCGATGAAGAGCCCAGGTTCAATACCCCTCTGTCTGCCCGATCAGCTGTTGTTCCCGGGTCTCAGGGGCTCCCGATCACAGCCGACCTATCTGCCGCACTTCTCGGCTCTCTGACGGGTTTGGGATCCTCTGGCGCTAATTGAGATCCTCGGCAAAGGTTGGGTCTGTAATCGGCATGCCAACAAGGTTTCGGAGGACTTCAGCCGAACTTGGGGGGGGCACGCACCCACAATGACAACAGTGTGTAGCAGCTGCTCCCACCTCCTCTGTCCCCGGCTTCACTCTTCGCTCACCTCTAAAAGAGCATGAAAAGTAGGTTAGCCATAGGGAAGACGGCCTCTGGAAACATCAAGATTCATCCGAGAGAGGATCAGGCATATCTCATCATCTCGTTTGGGGATTACCACAGCTGATTGCCTGGGTCGGGAGGAGCGAAGCTCACTGCACATCTCCCCTGGTCAGTTCCTCCTCCCCCATTATATGCTCTTGCTTTTCATCATTTTGTGTTGTGTTGTGTTGAGTTTTTTTATTGACACTTTTTCCCTCAGGTGAATGGGTAGGGGTATGATATACCCCATACTCATTCACATAGAATGAGGGGGCTCCCGGATTCCGATAAGCCCCCCGCACGCAGACCCTGACAACCAACTGCCAGGGATGTTGGGAAGATGCCCTTGTCCTCATCAACATGCGGACAAGGTGCTTTGGGGTGAGGGGATCGCAGGGCGTCCCCCTTCCCCAAAGCACCCACCCCCCAATGTTGAGGGCATGCGGCCTGGTAAGGCTCAGGAGGAGGGGGCCGCTTGCTCATTCCGACCCCCTTTCCTGACCGGCTGGGCTGCGTGCTCAGATAAGGGTCTGGTATTGATTTTGGGGGGACCCCCACGCCGTTTTTTTGGGGTAGGGGCTTCCCCTAAAAATCAATACCAGACGACGGGGCTAGTAAGGTGTAAATTTTGTCGATAAAAGTGAGATTGACTTCCTTTTCTAGTCTTGTCGTAACTCATCACGTTCAAAATTAACAGACTTTAGTCCATGTGTGGGCAAGTCCATTCATTTGGAAGTCGAAATTCCGCCAGGAAGTCCGGCGGACCTAGTCTGCTGGAAAGTTCGGTCATGTGTGGGCAAGTCCACTGAAATTCCGGAGGAAGTCCGTTGGACCCTAGTCTGCTGGAAAGTCCGGTCGTGTGTAGAGGGCATTAGAGTTCATTAAATTAGGTATTAATAAAGGACTAAGCTCAAGTACTCTTAAAGTTCATGTTTCCACCCTATCGGCTAAAACAGGCTTTAGATGGGCATTACATCCCCTGGTAATCCAGTTCATGAAGGCATGCCTGAAAATCAGACCTCCAAAAAAAAAAACATTTCCGGAATGGGATCTTTCAGTAGTACACAATGCACTTATAAACCCTCCTTTTTTCCCGGATGAGTCAACCTCTCTATGGAGCCTGACTATGGAGTTAACCTTCCTTATCGCCATTACATTTGCAAGAAGAATTCCTGACCTAAAAGCATTAATGATAACAGAACCATATCTAATCCTCTATCCTGAGACTGGTACTGGTACTGAGACCCTGGGACCATTTCATTCCCAAAGTATCATCTGCCATCTTTCACCAACAACCAAGGTGAACTCCATGCATTGGATGCAAAGACAGGCATTTCCAACTATCTGGATGCCACAGCCTCCTTCAGGAAATCAGATACTCTACTCATAATCCCCCATGGGCCCAGGAAGGGTCATCCAGAAACTTCTCGAATAATTGCATCCTGGCTGGTTAACTATATCAAGAAAGCAAACTCCATCCGTCAACTGGCAAATCGGGAAGGCATCAGCGCTCAATCAACCAGGGCAGTGGTGACTTCATGGACAGCATACTGCAGAGTTTCACCAGAAACAATCTGTAAAGCAGCGACCTGGTCATTCATTTCTCACTATAAGATAGACTCTGCACAGCTAACTACAGCAGACTTTTGGCAGAGCCATTTGTAGAGCCAATTCTACAGCTCTTTAAGATATAAAACATTAATTTTTGCACCCACCCAACTGGCGAGTTATTTCCCAGTGTGCGCTGCCATGAAGGCGTCAGGAAAACAGAAAATTATATACTCACCTTTCCATAATTTTCCTTTCCATAATTTCCTTTCCATAATTTAGCAAAGGTAGGAGGGGCAACATGGGACATGGTTTTTAAAAGCGTGCTCAAGGAAATTATGCAAATTCAAGTGTTTTGCATTATTTTAGCAGCAGAAACCGTGAACGCAAACGCTCCAAAAAACATAAGACCCGCCAACGATCATCTTATCCTTACCAGGACGATAACACCTATTAGGTTGTGACATTCATTTAGCATGTGGTCAATATACTCTAAAGGAGTCATTTCCATTTACCCTGTGAAGGTATAGGATCCAGGAAATTGGCACATGCATTTATGGCAGCATGATAGAAAATGCCTCGCCCAGTTCACGGTGCATTTTGGGCCTGCATGCAATCTTTAGTGGCAGAGAAATTAAATTGCATAGGTTGCCTCACAAGGATGTGGTTTGTGCAAAATTCTAAGCCCTATTAAGACAGCTGTAGCAGAAAGTATGCTGCAAATATCCATGCCACAAGCAACACCCATAATGATAGAGTGTACAGCACACATTGATAAAGGGTGGTCTTTTCCCACAATGATAGAGCATAAAGCACTCGTTGAGGAAGGATGGTCTTTCCCAAAGTGATAGAGTGTAAAGTGCTCGTTAATGAAGGATAGTCTTTTCCTACAGTGAAAGAGCGTAAAGCACCCATCGATGGAGGATGTTCTTTTACACAATGATAGAGAGTAAAGCGCTAGTTGACGGAGGATGGTCTTTTTCCACAATAATAAGGTGTAAATCGCTTGTTGATGAAGGATGATCTTTTCCCATAAGTATAGAGTGTAAATTGCTCGTTCATGAAGGATGACAGAGACCTCATCAGAAGGCCAATTTACAGTAACAGGTTCTCTAGCTTTATCCAAAAAAGATGGCTGATGTTTGTGTAGCACCCTGATGTTTAGGCAGGGTTGCTCTTAACTTTATCTGCCAAGTGATAGTTGCCTTGGCCAATTGCTAGGAGGTCAATTGATTTCACCATAATTCTGGAATTGGTGCACTTCTCTCTTCTGTCACTAGGTGGCCAGGTATCTGGTGACATTAGATAAGACAAGGGCATTGCAAGGACAGATTAGGAATTAATGGAGTGTCTCAGCCAATGGGCAGGGATTTTCTTGGGTCCCTTGGCCTGCTGGGAGAACCTATTTATTTGGGTGGAGGTGATCTGGGTTATGTGCCACCTGGACGGCATCTGGATGGACGTGTGTCGTGTTGCCCTAGGCTGCTAGGCCAGAGACCTGAGGCCTATCCCAGGGGCATCTGGATGCTAGGCTATCCTGAGGCCTATCCAGAAGCAAGATAGCAGCGTAGAGCTGGAACTGCAGCTTGCAGTCGAACCAGAAGTGACGGTTCTGCTGGCCAGAGAACCTGACATGGTCGGAGGTAGAGGGGAAACTGTCGCCACTAAGGAACCATCCACCTTATTACCAGGGACCACTATGAGTAGCTGAAGCAAGTACCTGAGCAGTATTCTCACCAAATAAGGATGGTGAAGAAATGGGAAACTTCAGCAGATGTCCAGCCAGGGACCCAACCAGTGGAAGTGACGCTTGCAGATCATTATTGTGTGCCAAGCCAGGGACTGAGCAGGCCAGTGGGCTGAAGCTTGAAGAGTGTATGTGAGTGGCAACTTGGGACCCAGTAGGGACACGGGAGTGGCATTTGAGGAAGATACTCAGTGTGAAGATTGGAAGAGCTCAGGAGATCCAGTGGCAGTGGATCAACAAATGATATACTGGGAGCTTAGTTGAGTGAAGATTTAAAAAGGATATTGTGGAGGAAGTGAAAGAGTTCATTACAACTTCAAAGAACCACTTACAGTCAGTTAAGGTTGGTCTTCTTGCCAGGGAAGCAAAATCAATTATTGGTTCGGTTAGGCAGAATATTTTTTCAACAAGTGCCTTATACCAATATTGGCCCTATGGGGCGTTCCAGCAGAAGTTCTCAGGGGGACTTCACTGAACATTCAGCTTATGATATTTGCAACAGGATACCAATGCAAAGACTCCATAATACAAGATAGGTTTCACAGTGCCATGGAATTTTCTGTTTGATCTTTGTCTCTGGTCAAATGAAATCTTTTATGGCAAGTTCAGTAACAGCCCCCAAATCCAATAAGACTACTTTTAATAGCCTGGCTATGGAATAGGCTATATATATATATATATATATATATATATATTCTGAGGTTGTTCAGACCTTGGTGACCAGAAGATCATCCATAAATGTTACATATGAGAGGATATGAAAGAAGTTTGTTTTGTTTGCTCAGCAAAAGTTGTCTCTCCTGTGTTCCCTGCTCTAGCCAATATCCTTGACATTTTACAGTCAGAGCTAGAGGTTGGTTTGGCATACGACTCCATTTAAAGTACAGATCTCTACTTTATCTTTTCACAGGCTGCAGATGGGTGCAAAAGCCAGTGACCAGATGCTTCTTCCAGAAGACAATCTATATATGACCTTGAGAGAAATCCTTGTTCCCTCTGTGGGACTTGGATGTGGGAGCACCCTTTGCTCCAATATGTTTAAATTCCATTGAAGTACATCACGGTAAAACGAATTCTCCTGACAGCAACTACTTCAGACAGAAGGATGTTGGAGATTGCAACACTTTCCTGCAAGGGCCCTTTGGTGTCTTTTTTTTTTCTTTTCTTTTTTTACCAGAGATAGGTATACCACGTCTGTCTCCAAAGTTCAATTTTAAAGTGGCATCCAGTTTCCAGAAAAACTGGGAAGTAGTCCCTTCAAGTTTTGACATGAGAGTCACTGAGTGCACAGCAGGAACACTTCAGTTTTATTACATATGGTTGAGTTACTAACAGTCTACTTGGTCAAAAGAGGAAAGTGTACAATCTTTTAATTTATCCATCAGGCCCTCAAGAGTCGTCCACTCTTGGGTTACCAGGGTGATTAGATTGGCATGCAGGAAGTAGGCCTTTCTGCTCTGAAACAATTTCAAGCCTATTTGGCTAGAGGGGTGGCAGCCTTTTGTGACAGTTATGCCAGGATTGCTTGGAAGTTATAGGTAAGGGCTAGCTTGAAGGTCTGGTGCGGCCTTCATTCAACCTTACAAACTAAATATACCCCAAGTTTGGGACAAGAGAGATCAATTCTTTCTGGCTTTAGCAGCTTTTCTTTGATTGTCTCTTTTTATTTGTTCTCTCCCATCCTATATTAGCTTTGTTATATCCCGTTGTGTGCTGATGTGAGGTAGGCCAGGAAAACTGAAAATTGTTATCAAATATGCACTGTAATTCAGCACAGGACTCCCTCATCACAGGCTAGATTATCGAACATCTTAGTTGGAGGCAGTGGCGTCGGCAGGGGGTGCTCATCATGGCTGAAGCCCTGAGTGGGTCCCCAAAAAGCCCCAAGTCTTGAGTGGGCACCGTTATATTTATAGCTCTGAGTGCTGCCGAGCGTGGATCGATCTTATGCTGAGCGCCGCTGAGTGCGGCCGAATCACATAGCAGGTCCCGTCTTCTGGAGCCTGCAGCACTGATGGACATCACACTGGTCCAATGGTGGGACCGTGGGATGTGTGACATCCATCATCGGTTCCCCGTGCTCCAGAAGGCGTGATTTACAATGAAGCTGCCGTGTGAGATCCCTGCTTGGTGCTCGGCTCTCCTCCTTTCCTCCTCTCCTCCGGCTGCCTGCTGTGAAGAATGGCACGCACCGCACACCACGGCAGAGCTGCTGCTGCAGGACACATGAAGTCTTCTGGTCAGGTAGGTCTGTGTGTGTCACTACCGTCAGTGTATGTAGGTCAGTGTATGTCAGGTAGGTTAGTGTATGTCAGGTAGGTAGGTCAGTGTATGTTAGGTAGGTCAGTGTATGTATCTCAGGTAGGTAGGTCAGTGTATGTCAGTGTATGTCAGGTAGGTAGGTCAGTGCATGTCAGGTAGGTCAGTGCCTGCCAGGTAGATAGGTCAGTGTAGGTATGTCAGGTAGGTCGGTGCATGCCACGTAGGTAGGTCAGTGCATGTATGTCAGTGCATGTCAGGTAGGTAGGTCAGTGTATGTCAGGCAGGTAGGTCAGTGTGGCAGGCAGGTAGGTCAATGTGGCTGGCAGGTGTGTTTAGTGGTCAGCATTGATGGCTACTGGTAAGCCAGGCAGCAACCAGAAAGTGAGCTTACCCCTTGCCACCTGGACTTTGGGCTGAAGCCCCTGGTCTTTTTGTTACATAGCAACACCCCTGGTTGGAGGAGGGGCTGTCTTTTATTCAGCATGGAACAGGTGGTCATGTGGGGCTCCAAAGGAGGTATAAACCCGTTGTGAGCTGACGTGAGGATGGGCCAGGAAAGGAAAATTACGGTAAGTATTTGATAACAATTTTCCATTATCTAGATCAGCAGACATTTTTATTAAAAGGGGAAGGGTAGACAGGAAAGTTTAACCATCTCTGCAAGTAGCTTGATGTTACAAGCCAGTGACAAGCCAGAGAGAGGGGGAAGTTATGATGGACATTTTTGGGCTATTTTTGTATAGAATACACCTGATATCAGGACTTGAATAAAAAGCTATTGTGAGAGGCTAAATCACTATTATAAATAACAAAGGTGAGAGAGGGAGCCTTTGTCTGGTTCCCCTATTTTTTCTAAAGAAGATGTGCGACCTTTTAAGGATATTTGTACTATAGAACTGTCACATAAACTCCGAAGGGTTATGTAAAGTGAGAGCCAAATCCCAGGACTTCCAAAGTGTAGAAAAAGTATTCCCACAATAAGCTATCAAAAGATTTTTGCAGATCTATAGAGAGGAGCATAGCTTCACTGGGTCTATTGGAGTCCCGATTTGAATGCACTGCCAACAATAGTGCTATAGTTCTGTGGGTTTGATCTAGGGCTTGTCAATTGCATACAGAGTCTCTTTGGTCCCAATAGACAGTGTTCTAGAATGGTATTTAACTGCTTCACTAATATCTTTGTCTTAAGGTCACAACTGATCAGTGAAATAGGCATATAATTAGGGTTGAATATATTTTTATTGGTAGGATAAACAGAATACTAGGAAAACAATTAACATATTGTTTACAGAAGCGGCATAGAGCATGCCAAATGGCTATTGTCTACAGCAGCGCTTGCAGCTTAGCCCCTGTACACACGGTTGGACATTCTGCCAACCAAATCCGTCGGATTGTGTCCGACGGATTGTGTCCGAAACTGTTGCATACACACGGTCGGACCAAGTTGTCTGATTTAGCGGTTGCCAAGAACGCAGTGACGTAAGCCGTGTACGGCGGGACTAGAAAAGGGAAGTTCAGCTCCACGTCCGGCACCCTTTGGGCTCCTTCTGCTGATCTCGTGTCTATCGCGTGTTAGTAGAAGTTTGGTGAGAGACAATTTGCGCTTTTCAGATTTGTGATTCAGATCTCTACCACTCTTCAGTTTGTGCTTGTCTTTTTGCGTATCTGATAATCAGTGCGTGCAGTCAGTAAGTATTTGTTTCTCATTGTGGACTATATCTTGGTATAGTAGGCTTTGAAAGGCATTTCTTATTGTCTGCTTGCTTCTGCTATTCAGGTCGTTCTTTCAGGCCTTGCTGTTTATCGGTGCTTTCTGGTGTCCGTTCTGAGGAGCCGACCGTTTTCAAACCATGTTTCCTCTACGTACTCATCGTAGAGTTAATGCTGTGCAGGGGCTTCGTGTTGGAGTTCTTACTTTGACACAAGCCCGGTCCATGAACAGGGAAGGGAGGCGTTTGTGGACCAAGAATTGGTTGCGCCAGCGTGACCAGTTCTCGCACATGCCTTTGCTCCGTGAGATCCAGGAGAATAATCCTGATGATTTCAGGAATTATCTCCAGATGACGGACCCCGTTTTTCACCGTCTGCTGGCTTTGCTGACCCCTTATATCAGCAGGCAGGATACCTGCATGCGGCAAGCCATCACTCCGGAGCAGAGGCTCATCGCCATGTTGCGCTACTTGGCGTATGGGAGAAGCCTTCAGTACCTCAAGTTCTCTACAGGCATCTCCCCCCAGGCTTTGGGGCTCATTATTCCAGAGACCTGTTCTGCCATCATTCAGGTCCTGCAGAAGGACTATATGAAGGTAAGTTTTATCCTTTAATATCACATTCTATTTATTTTATGATTGCTAATGTCTTGCATTTCTTTCCTCATTCCCTAATTACCATCATTGCAATATGCTCTAATTCATATACTCTGCCCTTTTGTCCTCAGGCATATTTGCCTCACTAACTTCCCCACCATGCTCTTCTTGGCCCATAAAACTATAGTCTAGTCACTTACCAATGTCTTTTGTCAGCTCCATAGTATTGCTTTTCCCTAAACACCCCCTAAAATGTCTACAAATGTGATGTGTGTGCTTCAATTCATACAGAGTGACATTTTTTTTTTGTTGGGGGGTTGTGCCAAACTCATTAGGAACCCCCTCCCCCCAACTGCTAGCTTAGCTGATAGCAATCCTCTATCTGATGACTTTACCAAACACAATACACACTATATCTACCTTTTTGATGCTAACATTTATGGATGAATTCACCAAAGCATGTAGTGCAAGGGCCTGCCTCAATACTTTAAAAAGCTTTTTTTTTTTTTAACCTATTAATTATGTGGATATGTAATAGCAGAATGTCAAAAAGTGCTTCCATTTTGGTTTATTTTTGTTATTATGACACTTCTTACCTGGCCGGTGGGCTGCCAATAGTGTAACTAAGGAGTAGCTTCCCAAAGTAGCATACATTATTTAGCCATTCAGCTCTCAATCAATTGGAGAGGGTTACCTGTCCTAAACACCCCCCCCTCAATTTTTATCAAGGGCCCATCATATGGGGGGGGGGGGGGGCGATGACTCTCATAAGGGGGCATTAGACTTTAGGCTTTAAATACTCAGTTCCCAAAATGTTATACTAATTTTGTAACAAAATGTTTGTGTCTAATCTGCTTGTAATGTTGATTGGTCAAATTACAAATTTTTGTTCTTGTTTCACTCCACAGTGTCCTTCAACGCCACAGGAATGGCAGACTGTGGCCTCCCACTTTTCCAGTCGTTGGGACTTTCCCAATTGTGGAGGAGCAATAGATGGGAAGCACGTCCGCATCATCCCACCACCCAACTCGGGGTCGTACTATTATAACTACAAGGGGTTTCATAGTATCGTGATGTTGGCGGTGGTGTCTGTGACATATGAGTTTTTGTATGTTGTATGTTATTATGTTGTGGGTCTGCTACACACACACCTTCTTTTTTGGTAACTAATGTATGTAGTGCATTACTGACCAAAATCGTGCTCATTTTCAGCACCATGGCAGGAAAATGGCATGACCAGTGTAGCCTAAATGTTCCCTTGTAACCCCAACTTAATTAGTCCCCACCCCTTTTTTACCTTCCCGTTACCTTTAAACCCATTAACAGATGAGACCACACCTTCTCTTTGGAGTAAAATGGCCACAACAGCCTTTATTAACAACTTATCAACACTCCAGCAAAATATATATATATATATATATATATATATATATATATATATATATATATATATATATATATATATATAGAAAGGCCAGTATGGTGGCCTGAAATTATGGGAGGAGCCCGGTGGAATATATAACCAGCCCGTTCGCCTGTCCTCCTCGTCGGTTCCGGTGCGCGATACCCGATACGTCAGGTATCAAGCGCCGGCTATTCAGACCAGACGCACTCGCATTTTTCGTCCCCGTCTTGACAGCTCGTCTTCTCGTTCAGCAGCGTCAGTCGGTTTCGCCGTCGGAGTGTCGCCGTACCCATCGAATTTGTCGTTGCACGTCGGGCTGGCTGTCGCAGGTAGGGCTTCGGCACCCCCTTTTTTCAATTCATGTATTCGATGTACCGTCAACATTCCCTGTACTCACGAGCCGCTCGCTGCTTTCAAATCGAATGTTTTCTGTGGCCCTCGTACGCATGTCGCTGTTTTCTACTTTCGATGCAGTCGTTATCACTTTTTCGACACGTTCGATTACGCCACGTCAGGCGATTCATTCGCAGGTACGGCATTCAAAACCGTTCGACTGCCCGAGCATTTCTATTAGTATCGGTCGAATCGTTCGACTCACAGCCGACTGCTTGTTACGACAAGGCAAGCAGTCCGCACGTTTCGCTTGCTCTGCTTCAATTCGAATATCTCTTCATTCATGCAGTTATGTTATGTATTTCATTCCATCTCATTCCAAGTTATTTCAGTCCCAGTCATTTCTTCCATTTCGAATCATTTCTGTCACTAGTCGCGCTCCGGCGCGAATCCTGTTGCACCTCTGGTGCACCGATTCGCTTTGAAGTGCCCCCAGGGTTTGGCCTCATTTCTGTACATGCTCCAGAGACTGAATCACTCGCAGGTTCACGCACGATCCCTGATTCTTGTCTTTGTCATAGCATATCATTTCTGTCACTTATTACGCTCCAATTCGAATCCTGTCGCATTCTTTTATGCACCGATTCGTCTTGGTGTGCCCAGCTGCTACGCCTCATTTCGGTACATGCTCCAGAGACGGATTCTTTGTAACCTACAGTCCAGTCGTTGAATCCTGTCTCTGTCATGGGATATCATTTCTGTCACTTATTACACTCCAATTCGAATCCTGTCGCATTCTTTTATGCACCGATTCGTTCTGGTGTGCCCAGCTGCTACGCCTCATTTCAGTACATGCTCCAGATACGGATTCTTTATTGTTACCATCAGTCCAGTCGTTGAATCTTGTCTCTGTCATGGGATATCATTTCTGTCACTTATTACGCTCCAATTCGAATCCTGTCGCATTCTTTTATGCACCGATTTGTTCTGGTGTGCCCAGCTGCTACGCCTCATTTCAGTACATGCTCCAGAGTCGGATTCTTTGTTGTAACCATCAGTCCAGTCGTTGAATCTTATCTCTGTCATGGCATATCATTTCGGTCACTTATTACGCTCCGATTCGAATCCTGTCGCATTTGTTTATGCACCGATTCGTTCCGGTGCGCCCAGCTGTTACGCCTCATTTCAGTACATGCTCCAAGGACAGGATTCATCTGTTTGGTTCAAGGGCTCGTCCTCTGATTCTTGTCTTTGTCATGGGTTTCATTTCATTTCACCTATCACGTTCCGGTACGAATAGTCACATCTGTGTACCAAATTCATCCCGGCGTGCCCCAGGAATGGCCTCATTTCAGTACATGCTTCAAGGACAGGATTCATCCGTTTGGTTCAAGGGCCTCGTCCTCTGATTCCTGTCTTTGTCATGGGTTTTCATTTCATTTCACCTATCACGTTCCGGTACGAATAGTCACATCGGTGTACCAAATTCGTCTCGGCGTGCCCCAGGAACGGCCTCATTTCAGTACATGCTCCAGAATCCGTGTCGTGCTCAGTCGCAAGTTGTGGCATGGCGATCCGGATCTCTGTCATGGCAGCTTCTCTCATCTCACTGTCACATGCCGCTCCCCGGTTTGGGTCCAGTTGATTTTTCAAGGTTTGGATGCCTACCAGGGGGGCCTTGCTCCTCGGCCTCATTTCATCATAAAGTTGCCTCAAAAGGGGAAAACACAGCTTCGTTTAGGCGTGTTTCATTGTTTTCTCCACATTCAAGCGTAGACTTCGTGCAATCGTCATAAATACACATCCAAGCGTAGACTTCTTGCAATCGTTGCAAGCACGCATCCAGAGATAGACTAATCGCAATCATTGTAGACCTCTCGCACTCATTGCAAGCACGCATACGAGCGGAGACCTCTTGCAGTCGTTGCAAGCACGCATTCGAGCCTAGACCTCTTGCACTCATTACAAGCACGCATTCGAGCATAGACCTCTTGCACTCATTACAAGCACGCGTTCGTGCATAGACCTCTTGCAGTCGTTGCAAGCACGCATTCGCGCATAAACCTCTTGCGGTCGTTGCAAGCACGCATTTGAGCATAAACCTCTTGCAATCGTTGCAAGCACGCATTCGAGCGTAGACCTCTTTCAATCGTTGCAAGCACGCATTCGAGCATACACCTCTAGTGATCAGTGCAAGCACGCATTCGAGCGTAGACCTCTTGCAATCATGGCAAGCATGCATTCAAGCATAGGCCTCTTGCAATCATTGCAAGCTGATGTCCGGGCACAACTTATGGCAATCATTGCTGGCAGGCACTTCTGCCTGCTCAATAGGTTGCTTTGGGGAAAGCCTGGATACCTTCCTAAATGTTCGTTGTATTACAGGGTACTTATACTTATAGGCATAGTTGATCCAGGGAAAATCCGATTGCCTCTCGAGGGGTCAGGAAGGAATTTTTTCCCCTACTGTAGCAAATTGGCCATGCTCTGTTGGGGTTTTTTGCCTTCCTCTGGATCAGCTGCGGGCGTAGAATTGGGGTGTCGGGTGGTGTGATACCTTATTATTTCGATTTGTGGTTGGACCGGATGGACTTCTGTCTTTCCCGGCCTGGCTACCCACGAAGCCTACTGTAAATCCTTGCAATCGCTGCAGGCACGCGTCCTAGCATAACATCTTGCAATCATGGCAAGCACGCATACTGAGTAACATCTTGCAACCGTCGCAAGCACGCGTCCTAACATACATGCAAGCACAACTCCCGCAGTCTTCGCAGTGCACATGCGGTAACACGAATTGCTCACAGTCACCACGTACACATCTCCTCCGACAAACTCCCGGGCAATTGTCGCAAGCACACGTGCAAACACAACCTTTAGTCATGCCAAGGCTCGCGACTTAGCATAACTTCTTGCAATCATTTGTTGCAAGCACGTTCTCAGTGGTACGCTAACTGGCTACACGTCATTTTCAGCAGCACTTAATTGGCCACTCGTCTCCTGTGGCCTTTCTTACAAGCCACTCACTGTTGCCTGTCCGTCTGTCTCTTCCTTGGGACAGTTGAGTTCAACCTCCGTCCGCACCAGGATCATGTTGACATACGCGACTGGCTTCTTCCTGTAGCACGCCCAGGCTATTTCTAGCCAGCGTTCAACATTTCTTATCCTTACAATGCCCGGAGAGCCATCCGTTGTTACAGCCCATACAGCAAGATCCCCACTGCGATGCGTCCGGAGGCATCGGCCCATGGTCGTCGGCCGGTGCTCGCCCATTGCGGCTGCCATCTTTACGGACATATAATACCCTCGCATATTCCCCAGTTTAGTCATCCGGAGGACACCTACAGTCCCTTCACGGCATGTCGAACGTCCCTATGCACATCATCCCTCAGCCGGGTCCCCGCGGCAATAGCGGTCCTTGCTATGCGGGAGGAATTCCTATCGTCTGGGAATGTCGCCTCTCTGTTCATTCCCTTCGCGTCTTCCCTTTCTCCCCAGGTGATGACCGACGCAGCGGCCTCCACGGGCTTGCAGCTGGTTTTTTGGCCACCTCTGGCTCGCAGCTCCCTGGCCTCCCCAGTTACTGGCAATTCCTGGCTGCGCCAAGGCGCCCTCTCTGTTGGTTATGTACTTCCTACGTCGACTGGTCCAGCTCTTGTTGTTGTTTCAGTTCAACATCCATTCTTCCTTTATCCCCGGTAAATTCAATCAGGCAGCGGACGCCCTCTCCCGCTTTTAACCTTGTCGCGTTTTCGTTCAGGTACCCGGAGCCGGACCAACATCAGCAGCTATCCCGGACTGGTCTCAACTGACCCTGGATTAGCCCCTCACCTCCTAGCGGCTACCCAACTCATTTGATCACTCCCTTTCCCGCAATACCCTCAAGGCCTATCAATCAGCCTGGAGGGCCTTTAACCAACTTCGTCACGTATCACAGTACAGAGACGTCCCGTGTCAAGCAAGTCACAGCCTTCATTTCCTACTGCCACTCGCAGTTGGCGTTATCCTTTAATACGATCCGGCCATACCTGACCGGTGTACAACATTTTACGTCCCTCCAGGACCCTACCGTACCCTTCCTATTTTACCACGCCGTTCGGGCTGTTATGCGCGGTATCCAGGAAGCGCCAGCCGATGACCGGCACCAAAACGACTGCCTATCACAGGAGACGTTTAGAAATATGTCAGATTTCCTGGCTACTTCACCTTTTCGGTCTCCACATTGGTGTCATTTACAAGCAGCCATACACCTGGCCTTCTACGGCTTCTTACGGCCAAGCGAGTTTACTTGTTGTAGCCTCACAGCACACATGCTGTACAAGCACCACCTGGTCCGATACGAAGACCATTTCGTCTTACACTTAGCAGTCTCCAAGACGCAGCAGCTTGGCTCGGGTTCGGACATACACCGCTATAAGTCCAACAACCGCTGGTACCCGGTCGCCATTTTCACGCGCCTGTCGGCCCTTTTTTGGCTGATCAACCAGGAGTTAGTCCTCTTCTGCCATTTCTCACTAAACCTCTGAACGCTGTCCGGTGGAACGTGTCAGGATACTCCCGGGTATCCTTCACCTCTGTCCTACTCACATTATCAAGAAGTTGGGCAGATGGAGGTCCACCTGTTTCGCCCGCTACATACCCAATCCGCAAGCGGAGATGACCCAGGCCTTTGTCGAGCTCACCCAGTAACAAACTTGGATCAATAAAATACAACCCCTACCTGAATGATTTTGCCCCCTTATTTTGGTATACCGTACGTCAGACCAGGGCACACTTTCAGGTCCATTTCAAGTAAGCGAGTTTATGTTAACCTTGTTTGTCATCCTTAACCGTATCGGTCAGAGGGCTCCACACCATAAATAGAAAGGCCAGTATGGTGGCCTGAAATTATGGGAGGAGCCCGGTGGAATATATAACCAGCCCGTTCGCCTGTCCTCCTCGTCGGTTCCGGTGCGCGATACCCACCCGCCCATCCCCTTTTTCAGGGCATTTCTCAAGCATCATACTCCTCATGAGAGTACTCATTTCACTCCATTCATATTCATTTCATTTATCACCCACTTTCTATCTAAGGTATGCCCCCTTATTTTGGTATACCGTACGTCAGACCAGGGCACACTTTCAGGTCCATTTCAAGTAAGCGAGTTTATGTTAACCTTGTTTGTCATCCTTAACCGTATCGGTCAGAGGGCTCCACACCATAAATATATATATATATATATATATATATATATATAAATAATCAATAAATATATATATACAACATTAACCCAACAACCATAACCTGCCCATCCTGGTGATCTCTGACGGTGACCCATAATTCCACCAAACACCAAAAGTCACTGCGGTACCCATTTAACTTTACCAGGCCTCCACCTGTAGCCGGTCGGAGACAACCTCCCGCAGTGACACATACCAGTATTCCATCCACCGTTCTGGAATACACCGGAGGGGCCGATACTATTGATGAGCCCCCCACCCCATCAGATCACCTCTGATTTACCGTCAACCTTCAAAGACCACCAAGAACACCGCCACAGCCCAAAAGGGGGACCCCCTCACCCTTGAGGGCAACCCCACACCTGCAAGGCCTTCCTGGTCCCCTCCTGCAAACCGAGGGACCAAAGGTCAATGCCCACATCTGAAAGGTGAACACCGTCCTTACGTAAATAGAACATTAACCTCCAACTCCCGGTGACGGACCACAATCCCCCCATTTTTGGCCACAGACCGCCCAATCACCTTATTGATCCTAATGCGGGTCTTCTCAATGCTCACCTCCGACCGGGCCCACCGCCACACTGTTCTGGCCACAATATCGGACCATACCAGAATCGTACCCTGAAACTGCGCCCGCAGGCGCGTAAAGTCCACCTTTCCACTTCCCTCATTACTCTTTCCCACAGCATCCCCGGAAAACCCAGCCACTTCACACATGCCTCCCTCCTGGAAATACCCAGTTGCCGACCTTCCGGTCGTGCGTCACCTCTCCGGGCCCCCCAACAAACATAGGAATGCCCCAAAATCCAGACGAGGCGCTCAGAACCTCCACCTGGAACAAAACCAAAACAAAACAACTATCATGACACATGGAACAAAACTGTACACTACCAGTAACCAACATCCCCCACTGCCCAACTGAACCCAGGAAGTTGGAAAATTCAATCCACCGCCAACTGCGGCCGTACATAAGACCGGGACCTCCGTGACTCCCACCTCCCAATCCTGCGAACCGCAGCTTCGTCCAACCCGTACCTGGCAGCCTCAGTGGCCGCCCCGATGCGGAAGGAGTGCGACGCATAGGCTTTGCCCTCCAATCCCACTTCCGACAAACACCGCCGGAAGACCGAAACAAATAGGAACTTGGACAGAAATGAACCGTCCGCATGACACAAAAGGGGGCCATCCCCCCCTGACCTAACCTTCTGGAACTCCCGGACTGCCGCGACAGGGCAGACACCAGAACCCGGCATCGCATACAGCGACACCACAGCCCCCTTCCCCAGCTGGTCCGTCTTTGACCTGCGAAACCGAAGTGCAACTCGATCCTCGTCCGCCCACACATCCTGCGCCAACAAACCCCCCGCCGCCCTCTTGGAAGGGCTGACCAGCTCCCCAATCCTGAACGCCCCGTAAAACGCCAATGAGAACGCCGCTGTAAACAGCAACACCTCATATCGTGAACCACACACAGACCGCAACCGCTCACATATAGCCACCAAATTAGCAAACGTGACCGGCCGCCTCGCGTCCTTAGTCCTATGCTGTTTCCGATAACATTTCAACGCCTGCCTAACCCAAAAATCCTTCGTACCATCCACCCCCCCACTCAATTTGAAAAAGAAGGCCAAACCCGCCAGTTTCCGGTCAATGACTGAGACCGACGCCCCTGTTTCCATGCACCGAACCACCAGGTACAGCACCAGCAGTCGCCGATCGGCTCCCCGATCACGCGCCCCAACCTCCTGCACCAACTCAACCCACTCGGACCAAACCTTAGAGTAAGCCGCCCAAGTGGATGCACTCACAGACCGCCGGATCCATCCTGCGGCGTGTCCAAAGGTAGCTCCCACATCCAAGCCGGGCAAGGAACTCCCGTCTCCTCCGCGCCCGGCGCCAAAATCCGGAACTTGTCCCACTGAAAACGAGACAATGAATCCGCCAATGAGTTCTCCACCCCCGGAATGTGCACAGCATAAACAAAAATGTTCAACTGCAAACACCTGAAAACCAATTGACGCAACAGTTTAATAACCGGAGGCGAGGAAGCCGACATCCGATTAATGACCTGCACCACCCCCATATTGTCGCAGTTGATGCGCAATTTCAGATCCTTAAAGTCCTCCCCCCACAGCTCCAACGCCAGTACCACGGGGAAGAGCTCCAGCAACACCAAGTTCCCAAGAAGCCCAGCCTCGCTCCAAGAGCGCGGCCAGGGCTCCACACTCCACCGTCCCCGAAAGTACGCCCCATAACCCGATGAGCCGGCTGCATCCGTCACCAGGTCCACATCAAAATTACTCACGGGGCCGGCCATCCACATGGCCCTGCCATTGTACGCCGCCAAGAAGGCATGCCACACCCGCAGGTCTTCCCTGTGAACCCGTCGCAAAAATGAGTTGGGACCGTCACCCCCACTGTAGCTGCCGACAGCCGTCGCAAAACACCCTCCCCATGGGAATGATTCTGCAAGCGAAGTTCAACTTACCCAACAACGACTGCAACGTCCTCAACTGCACCTTGCGCCGTCCTTGAATCGCGCTGATCTCCCCCTGCAGATCCTCCAGCTTAGCCTGCGGCAACCTACACTCCATGGCCACCGAGTCTATCACTATCCCCAAAAAACTCAATTCTGAGGTCGGGCCTTCCGTTTTTTCCGCTGCCAGGGGCACTCCAAACCTGCCCGCGATGTGCTGCAACGGGGAAAGGAGAATCGCACACACAGCAGAGGCAGGAGGCCCAATGCACAAAAAGTCATCCAGATAATGGATGACCGAATCAAGCCCGGACACATCCCGCACCACCCATTCAAAAAAGGTACTAAAGGACTCAAAAAACGCACACGAAATGGAGCAGCCCATCGGCAGGCACTTATCCACATAGAACTTGTCCCGCCAGCGGCACCCCAACAACCGAAAGCTGTCCGGATGTACCGGAAGCAGGCGAAAAGCCGACTCCACGTCTGCCTTCGCCATAAGCGCTCCCCGCCCATACCGGCGCACCCAGCGGACCGCCGCGTCAAAGGACGTGTAAGAAACCGTACACGCATCTGGGTCAATAAAGTCATTGACCGAACCCCCTTTTGGAAAGGACAAGTGGTGGATCAGCCGGAATTTTGAAGCTTCCTTCTTGGGAACAACTCCCAATGGGGAAACCACCAAGTCCCCCCAAGGCTTAGCCACAAAGGGGCCCCCCATATGGCCCAACGCCACCTCCTTCCCCAACTTTTCGTCCACCACCCCCGGGTGCTCCAAAGCCGACTTCAAATTCCCTGCCTCCGGCCGAACCACCGCCAAAGAACAAGGAATCCTGAACCCGTCCCGAAAACCCAATGCCAACAGACTCGCCGCCGCCCTATCCGGAGACTTACTTAGAAAAGGAAGCATCCTTTCCACCTTCACCGGCGTCATCCCTCTTGTGCGCAGCGTCTTCAGACCGTTTTCCTCTCTTGAAACACTTGGACAGCATGTGGGCTCCCCCACACCCAGAGCACTCGTGTTTAAACTTGCACCCACCCCCAAACTTGCAGGCACCCTCATTGTACTGCCAGCAGACCCCCCATTTCTTTCTGGCCGGCAGCCCTGAGGACGACGCACTCCCGGCCCCCCCCTGAAGAAACTGAGGTGGGGCCCGCGCCGAAGACATAAGCCTCATCCAGAGGCTGATGTCCTTGTGATCCCAACGCAATTCCGCCTGGACCGCCTTCCGCTGGCGGAATTGCTCGTCATACCGCAGCCATGCAACTCCCCCATACACCCTATGCGCTTCCCCGATGGCATCCATATAGCAGAAGAGGGCCGAGCATTGCTCGGGGTGAGTCTCGCCAATAACGCTAGCCAAGATGGCGAACGCCTGGAGCCAGTTCGGAAAAGTCAGCGGAATCAACCGATACCGCCGCTTCTCCTCATCATCCTTCTTAGAACTATCCGGCTTAACCCTGTCCAGGTTAAACTTCTCCAAGGGGAGCAGTGAGAAGAGTTCGACATACTCACCTTTCGCTATCATTATGCGAACCTCCGGTTTCAAGTGCGCTCCAAGCGGCCCCTCAAAGCACACATAAACCTCGCACCGGGCTGCAGCCGCGATCCTGACCACGTCGGTCCGCACGGTCGCCTCCTTGGTGCCCGTCTCCCCCACCTGCTGTGCGGGCGAGCCCACCCCCGCCTGAAGCACGACAGGGGCCAGGGAGGGCGCCCCCCCCCTGCCTGCCGATCGTCCTTCTCAGGGGTCCCCACCCCCGTCGCGACCACGTCGCCGCTGGCCCCGCTGGGGGCCGTCCCTTATCAAATTTAGCCACCAACACCCGCAGACCCTCCAAAAGCTCGTGAACCTGAGCAGTCCCCGCCGACGACTCGACCGCAGCCACCGGCCCCTCCCCCGCGGCAGGAACCACCGACACCCCTGTGCCTACCCGCACCACCCCCAGCAAATCCTGCAAAGCATGAGATACATTCAAAGGAATAATGGACTCACCAGGCTGACCAGGGGCACGCCCCACAGCTGGTCTGCTGCTCTCCCACGCTGGCGCAGTCTGCTCCTCCTCCTCCGAAAGTTCGCCCTCAGACCGATCCGAACGATCCTCCGCCAGTGGTGCACGAAGCCCCCCGAGCGACGGGACTCCCGAGGCTGTCTCCTCCGCTTCCGATGGGGCCCGCCCCCGGCAGACTGAACTCCGCGACTCAGACCAGCGTGACAGACCAGACCTGAGGGCATCTCGTGACGATCCCGCCTCCGCTGCTGCAGTCGACCTTCCATCCGGTAAGCTCCGCCCCCGCGCCGGGCGAGCGGAACTCGCGGCCTTGCTGGCGGTCCCCCGGGATCCATGGCCCCCTCCCGCCAGTCCACTGGACGACCCCCCTGCGTTGCTGGGGCCCGCCAAGTCCTCACCCCGTCCCCCAGTCCCGACCCCCCCCTGCGGGGAAGCGGCGCCATGTCGGCCCGTGGCCCCGCCCCCCGCGATAGGCTGGCGGCGTCCCGACCGCCTAAAGCCTACCGCCTCGCATAGCACCCGTTTGGCAGGGGGAACCGCTCCATCTTCCCCAGGGCTCCGGACCCCACGATGCGGCCGAGAGGCAGGCCCGGGCGAATAACGTGCCGGAGGCCGAGACCTCCGCGCGCGGTGTGTCCGCTCACCCTGCCGCCGATCGCTCCCAGACTCCACCGCCAGCGATGCCACTTGGTCCCGCAGCCACTCCGGACCCATCACCACCGCCGCCCGCTTCAATCCCACCAAGATTTCGGCTACGTCCGCCATTGTGAGAGGAGCAGTGGTAAAAGCTGCCTCCTCTTCCAGATTCTCTCCACGGACTGACTTTTTACTCCGCCCACTCCCTTTATAATGCTCCTCCCCTTCCTCCACGAAGTTAACTGATATCCAGCCACCTGACTTCCTCTCTTCCTTGCCCAGAATATTAACCCTCAGTGTCCCTTAGTCACACTGTCATGCCCGGCCCTCCATTATCACTTGCAGTGTCATTCCGTGCCTTTCTTGATTGTCAAAATTTACACATCACTGTGGGTGTTTTTTTATTAAAGGCACATCCACTATGTCCTCCAAGTGCACTGCAAAAGTACACCTGAAACTGCACTTGGAGTGCAAAGTGGAGTTGACTTTAGTAAATCACACTCCTTCTCAGCACAAACTCAAATTGTACTCCAAATGCATTTTTGTTGCCATGAAAAAGGAAGCCACACATTGTTGATAATTTAACTTGTTAATCCAAGCACATTTACATGTACGTTTTGAAAAGGTTTATACAACCAACCAAGAAATTGTGTGTTTCAAAAACAGAGTTTAATAAAAATTTGGATTACTTGGTGTTTTTGGGTAAACAGGCATGTATCTATCTGTAAAATACAGAACACAGGAACTTACAAAGTTCAACTTTGAAAAATGAAGACAATATCAGACATGAGTATGTACAAACTGGGCTGATATTGCCTTCATCACATGGGGTGTCACCCCTGAAAAATCCAAATTTGGAAGATGCACACAGTGTGTCAACATGTGCTATCTCCCATCATGGGGGATCAATGTACATGCTTTGGGGCTGCAACCCCTTCATCTCCCACTTTACACAAAACACGTACATTGATCCCCCATGATGGGAGATAATGCATGTTTACACACTCTGTGCATCTTCCAAATGTAGAATTTTGAGAAATACAACATTTTGTTTGGAAAATTTCAAAAAAAAGACCCTATCTAGTTTTGGGTGTTTCACACTCTCCCCAAAACATCAATGATATTCTTCAATTTTTGATTTACATCATTGATGTTTTGCAGGATATGTTCCCAATCCTGATTGCACCCCATTATCTCCCCGATCTGGTCACTTTCACTGGTAAAACGGGAATCTTCTTCCACATCACCTACAAAACAAAGCAAAAAAAAAAACACCATGTAATATAAATATGGTGACATACATTGATGAGCTTACCGGAAGCTGTGTTCTCCCACACTCACCTGTTGTGGTGACAGTTTGCCCAACCTCCGCGATCTCTCCTTCCTCCTCCTCCTCCTGCTCCTCTGTTTCTGCTTTTGGAAGTTGTCCTTCTTTGTGAGGGGTGGGGTCCCTGGTGTCCTCATACTTGCCGAGTCTTCTCTCCCCTATGAGATTGGAAAAAATAAAGAATTAGCACACAGATGGCAAAATTAACAATATGAAACATTGTTTGGAAGTGTTGTTCAATTGTTTCTTTTGGCCGAGCTTCAAGGTCATAACATTATTGGGGACACTGTGTTCAGCTGGAATACTTACCGGAAGAACGATGTTTCCTACGAATGAATGAAACCATGAACTTGAAAGTAGCCATTTTAACCACTTCAATACCGGGCACTTAAACACCTTCCTGCCCAGACCAATTTTAAGCTTTCAGCGCTGTCGCACTTTGAATGACAATTGTGTGGTCATGCTACACTGTACCCAAATGAAATTTTTATCATTTTTTTCCCCACAAATAGAGCTTTCTTTTGGTGGTATTTGATCACCTCTGCGGTTTTTATTTTTTGCTAAACAAATAAAAAAATACCGAAAATTTTGAAAAAAAAAATGTTTTTTTTTGTTTCAGTTTCAAAACTTTGTAAATAAGTAAATTTTCTCCTTCACTGATGGGCACTGATGGGGATACACTGATGGGCAATGATAAGGCGGCATTGATGGGCACCGATGAGGTGGCACCAATTAAGTGGCACTGATGAGGTGGCATTGATGGACACTGATATGTGGCACTGATAGGCGGCACTGATGGGCACTGATAAGCGGCACTGATGGGTGGCACTGATGGGCAACACGGATGGGCACTGATAGGTGGCACAAATTGGTACTGATAGCTGGCATGGATGGGCATGGATGGGCAGCATGGATGGGCATGGATAGGCGGCACAGGTGGGCATGGGTAGTCGGCACAGGTGGGCATGGGCAGGCGGCACAGGTGGGCATGGGTAGGTGGCACAGGTGGGCATGGATGGGCACAGGTGGGCATGGATGGGCACTGATAGGTGGCATGCATGGGCACTTATAGCGGCACGGATGGGAACTGATAGGTGGCATTGTATTATAATATACTGTACTAATGGATGCCAATCAGTGCCAAACAATAATGCATGCCAATCAGTGATGCCCATTGTGGGCACTGATTGGCATCCATTATGGGCACTGATTGGCAACCCTTGTGGCACTGACTGGAATCCCTGGTGGTCTAGGGTGGCATACCTTATCCTGGGCATCCCTGGTGGTCTGGTGGGGTCCCTGGTGGTCCAGTGTGGGCATCCTCGGGGGGGCTGTGCTGATAATCGATCAGCACAGGCCCCCCCTGTCAGAGGAGCAGCCGATCGGCTCTCCTCTACTCACGTCTGAGAGACGCGAGTGAGGAAAAGCCGATCACCGGCTCTTCCTATTTACACTGTGATCAGCCGTGATTGGACACAGCTGATCACGTGGTAAAGAGTCTCCGTCAGAGACTCTTTACCGAGATCGTAGTTGCAGGGTGTCAGACTGACACCCCGCAACAACGATCGCCGCGATGCGCGCCCCGGCTCATAATCCTGAGGACGTCATATGACGGCCGATCAGGATTATGAAACCACTTTGCCGCCGTCAATTTGTAATAGGGCGGGCGGCAAGTGGTTAAAATGCACAACATGAACTCAAAGCACATGGAGCAGTATGCAAGCAATAATAATCATATGAACACACGACAACTACTTACTTTTGTCAAGAACACACTTGATCCTTATGTACTGCTCGTGCTCCCTCAGTTTCAGGTCTGACCAGCGTTTTCTCAGTTTATCCATGGATCGGTGTACCCCAAAATTATGCAGAAGACTCTTCACAACTTTAGTCATGATCTTGGCCTTTCTGATATTTGAGTTTGGGTAAGGTCCATACTTCCCATCATAGTCAGTCCTGTTCAATATGTCCACCATCTCCAACATATCTCCAAAAGACATATTTGAGGCCTTAAATCTTCTCTTCCTGGATCGGGACATTTCAGGCTTCGGGCTTTCCTCACCCTCCTCCTCATTAGTGTAATTATTAGTGCGCACCTGTGTTCTCTCCGCCATGTGCTCTCCCCACTGCGCCAGAAGCGAAGGGGCGGGGAATAGTCTGGAAAGAACGTCAGGGGCGGCCGGAGTTTGACGCATGCGCACTGTATATAAAACGCAACACGCGTGTGTCGTCCATACGATCTGTGAACAGAGGGAGAAGCTGAGGCGACGAACGCGCAAATGAAGGTAACATTTTGAACTTGGTACATCACTAGGCTACACTGCTTCTAGATTGAGGCCTGCATTAGTGGAGTTTAGTCTGACATTAGGGTTTGTCTTGTGTTGTGTCTTGCAGACATTATGGACGGGTTTAATGACCATAGCTTCCTCCCTCTGTTCATCGATAAATACCGAGACATGCCCATCCTGTGGCAATCAACACACCCTCTGTATAGTAACAGACAAAAGAGGCAGGCAGCACTGTTGGAACTGGTTGAGTTTATATAGCCGTTGGTTCCCAGGGCAGATGACAAATATATAAAAAAGAAAATTGGGAACCTCAGGAGTACATATCTGAAGGAGAGGAAGAAGGTGCTGAAGTCTGTGAAATCTGGAGGTTCAGCAGATGACGTTTATGTCCCCAGCCTGTGGTATTATGACATTATGCATTTTCTGGCAGACCAAGCTGAGGTCAGAGAATCCCTCTCTACTCTTCCTTCCACGCGTCCTATGCTCCATTCCACACCCGCTGAGTCTTCCGACACCCAACCTGGGTCTTCCACTCAGGAAGAACTGGAGGAGCCCAGCTTGAGCCAGGTATAGATGTTACAGCAATTATGAATGATGTTAACTTGATTTTTGCTCCCTAATTGCTGAGTTTATAAAGTGTTTCACATATCAATAGACAGTAGTGGCCAAAACCTTTGGGACAAGAAAGAAAAATGCTGGGCTCAGAATGATAGTCTTTTCGACTGGTTAACAATTTGCAACAGTGTTGATGTGAAAATTGTGTGTGTTTGATGAACCAAAAACTAAAACTATGTCCCTTTTTCATACACAGGAAGAACTCAGCCAGGACCAGGAAGGTGTGGAATGCAGCAGCCAGGAGGTGGCTGTGGAAAGTGGCAGCCAGGAGGAGGCGGGGGTAAGCGGCAGCCAGGCGGTGGGCAGCCAAAGGAGCCTCACCGAATGCCAGGTCCCTCCCCTCCGCCTTCCACGCAGAAGGGCGAGAAAGGGGGGGAATGTCGAGGAGTCGGCCCTGAGGCTGATTGGTGGGGCTTCTGCAGCACTCCAAGCCAAACCCACCTACCAAGAGGCCTTTGCCGCCATGGTTGCGTGCAAGCTTGATAAAATGGAGCAGGGGCAACAGATCTTGTGTGAGGAGGTTATTCTCCACACCCTCAACACAGGTCTGTTTGGCCAAATGACACCAGAAACACACTTGTGTCGTTTGGCCCCTGCTCCTCCTCCTCCTTCTGCCACACCTCCAGCAACACAGCCACAGCCTGGAAGGAAGCGTGGAAGGAAGACCAGAGAGTGATGAACTGGGTTCAGTCTGGTCTGCCAGAAGATGCAGCCTGTTGTAGTACCACAGCCTGGGGAACATAGATGTCATCTGCTGCTGTTCCGGGTTTCATGGACTTCAGGACCAGACTTCTCTCCCTCAGATATGTACTCCTCAGGCCACCAATTTTTGCGTTGAAATAGTTGATGTGTGCCCTGGGGGCCCAAGGCTTCACGAATCTCCCCAGTTTCGACATTGCTGCCTCCCTCTTTATCTGTTACTGACACCGAAATAAAGGTATTTTTTGTTTTGAAGAAATACTTGCGTATGTGTTTTCCTTCCAAAAGGCCAGTTTATTTGTGAGCAGGCAGGTACATTTCAAAAATACAAAGTGAAATAAATAACAAGGGGTAACAACACTAAACAACCTCCTGTAGATTAAAAAAGAAAAACAAAATATAAAAATAGAATAATGTTGTTGTTGTAAGTTTACACACAAAAAATTTAAAACTGTCTTTAAAGGAGATTTTTAGGGAATCCCCCCAAAAAAACATCCAAAAAAGAAAAAACCTAATCTAAAATTGTGTAGATGTGACGCAAACTAAAATTGTATTGCTGAAATTGTTAAAAAAGAGTAATGAAATCTGTTCGGGAGAAGTGTGTGTGACTATGAGCATCAAAAGAAGTTTGTTCTTGCAGCATTGTAAAGAACAAGAGAATGCGCTTGATGAATGAATTTTTAACATTGCAGCGTGACGAATGTGCTATATCGCTTACGAGCAGTAGTTTTACCTGAACGAGCGCTTCCGTGTCGGAATTTGAATGTGAGCATGCGTGGCACCTTATCCGTCAGAGTAGGCTACACATGATCGGAGTATGTCCGACCGGCCCAGTTGGTCGGGAAATATTTCCAACATGTTGAAAAATTTGGTCCGACGGATATTCCGACGGAATCAGTCCGATGCATACCACACACAGTCGGATTATCCGACAAAACGGTCCGATAGGACACATTCCGACGGATTCTCTGACCGTGTGTACAAGGGCTAAGAGTTCGTGTATAATCATACATTCAATTTTTGTCAAGCAATAAAAGAACATAAGGAAGAAAGAAAGGAGGAAGGAAGATAAAGAAAAAAAGGGATCAGAGGAGGAGGAGAGGAAGGGAGAGGCTCTCCGGGGAGAGACTGTGGAAGAAAGACATTGGGGGTCATTTACGAAAGGCAAATTCACTTTGCACTGCAAATGCACTTGAAAGTGCACTGAAAGTTTACTTGGAAGTGCAGTCGCTCTAAATCTAAGGGGTAGATCTGAAATGAGTAGAAGCTCTGCTGATTTTATCATCCAATCATGTGCAAGCTAAAATGCTGTTTTTTATTTACCTTGCATCTCCCCCTCGGATCTACAGTGACTTAACTTCCAAGTGCACTTGCAGTGCAAAGTGGATTTGCCTTTAGTAAATAACCCCCATTAACTTGACGGTTGAGGATCAACCTCTGAATTTGGTTAGTGATCAGGGTAAGGGTGAGGGCTCGGGGAGACAGGGAGCATATCAGTCAGGGTATCCAAGGCGGAGAAGCGCAGCCAGACAGACCATAAAACTTTATATTTGTCGTAGGTGTTGTTTTTTAAGCGCCAACATCTCCTCCATTTGCATGATGTCGTTCATAGTAGAGACTCAAAGAAATAGCGGGGGAGTAGTGGTTGTTTTCCAAAAAATGGGAATGAGTTGTTGAGCCGCTGATAGAAAAAAAAAGTAATAGATATCTTTTTGGGGAGGCTATTTATCCCGGTAGCATGGAGAGAAGAGCTATCTCAGAGGTCAGTTGTAAAGAGTCTTCATATATTTTATCATATACCTGAAATACCTGTTTCCAGAAGGGTCGAATCCGGTCACACTCCCACCAGACATGAAGGTAAGTGTCCGTGGCTGCATTGCATCGCCAGCAGGAGGCTGAGGTAGCTGGGAATATTTTTTGTAGCTTAGCGGGGTCCCTGTACCATCTGGACAAGATCTTGAAGTTCTTCTCTTGTGAGTAACAGGAGATGGATAACTTGTGTGCAAAGTGGAACACAATCTGCCATTCCGCTCTGGAGAGGGTTTTTCCCAAGTCTGCCAACCACATTCTGGTGTAAGTGGGTAGGTAATTTTGGGTGAAGGCTTGGATCAAGCCGTAAATGAGGGAGAGTAAATGTCTGGGTAGCTTCTGGAGGGAACTTAGATGTTCGAATTCAGATAATGGGCGGTGGATCTGCAATGAGAGGAATAAATGTTTTGTGAAGGTTGTTAGGTGTATTGAAGTGAGCCGTTCACGTGTTCCCTCAGGGACGATTGGGGTCCCATTTCCCGAGTGGAAGGTGTGTGTCTGAGGCCAGGAGGAGCGGTGAAATGAACCAAGTGTGTGTGGGCCCCTATGCCCTGTGGGTAGGCCGGATTGTCAAATAGAGGTTATGGGGGGATGGATCTGAGGAGAGAATCTCGCACAGTCCTCTCCTATACCAGAGCACAAGGACAGCTATGGTTAGAGGTGAGGAGGATGATAAATCAGGGAGGTTGCCCTTGTAACCCCAGAGGAGAGCCCATGAATCGACAGGGGACAGATCTTGTTTAACCATCACTGAGGATTTCTGAAAAAGTCATGGTAACCATTCTAGGGTGCGGGCCATGAGAATGGCTTTATAATAATGCTCATAATCTGGTAAGCCTGTGCCACCCTGTAGCTTATGGCCTGTGAGTAACTTGTATTTAACTCTGGAGAGTCTCTTATTCCATATAAAACAGATAGAGAGAGCATAGGGTAGAGAAAAAGAATCTGCCAGCTCCATGCGTCAAGCAACGTCCTGAAATAGGCCCATAATTAGTTACCCCTGTAGGGTCTTACCGGGTTTAGATAATATGCTAATATAAGCATATTTTCCTCTGGATTGAAATGGTAATTAAAAATGGTTTAGGAAGTGTGGAACCAGCAGGTTCGAGATTTTTTTTATAGCAGCCATTTGGGACTCTGTCAGGTTAGATTGTTTAAGGGATATAATTACCTTATTTTGTCAACAGTGAATTAATTTCCATTAGTTCTCGTCGTCAATGATGTTTGGCACCCTAGCAGATTCCCCCCTTCATGGTCATATTGAAAATCCACAAGAGAGCACAGAACACAAAAATACTGTGTCACATGCCTTCTAGTCGATTCTTTTAAGGCAGGGGTGCCCAACCGGTGGCCCGCGGCGCCCTCCGATGTGGCCTGCCCCGTCTTGCTCTAAGATGGCCAGTCAGCAATCCCAGATGGCGGGTTCCTGACCCGCCATCTCCGAGCATCAGCGAAAACAATGGAACCACAGCTAAAGGAAGCAGAGCCGTTGCTTTCTGTATAGCGCCGGCTCTTTCACAGGCGGAGTGATACCAAATGTACTCCCCCTGTGACAGGAAGCTCTGCTCTTTACTGCAGCTGCATGCTTCCTGTGATATCAGACAGCAGCCAGCAGTGCCAGTACCAGTCACCAGCAGCCAACAGTGCCAGTACCAGTCACCAGCACCAGCAGAGCCAGTACAAGTCACCAGCACCAGCAGTGACAGTACCAGTCACCAGCAGCCAGCAGTGCCATTACCAATCACCAGCAGCAGAAGTGCCAGTACCAGTCACCAGCACCAGCAGTGCCAGTACCAGTCACCAGCAGCCAGCAGTGCCAGTACCAGTCACCAGCAGTGCCAGTACCAGTCAAAAGCAGTACAAGTACCTGCCAGCAGTACCAGCCAACGGTATCTGCCAGCAGTAGCAGCAAGCAGTACCCAACGGCAGTACCAGCCAGCAGTACCAGTACCCGCCAGCAGTACTAGTAGGCAGTACCCAACAGCAGTACCAGCCCTGGAGGACAGCCAGCAGCAGCTATCAGTTATAACCACCTGGGGGACAGCAGCAACCAGCTGCAGGAATCCTGAGGAAGAAGTGAAGATCAAGGTCAGTTGAGATGCAGGTAAACTGCTGTGCATCAGTGTGAAAGCAGCCTTAGGGCCCTTTCACACGATTGGTCCGATCAGGTTTGCCTGTCTGTTTTTCAGGTGGACCTCCATTTACCTCTGTAGTAACAGACTCTTGTCTGCTTACACCTGCCTATCTGCAATCCGATCTGCTTACAAAACAGAAGGGGATCGGTTCCCTTCTGTCTGAGCAGATCGGAGGGCCCTTAGGTGTAGAGCAGGCTGCATCCGTGTCTGCTTTACATATGCAGAGTGGACACAGACCTGCCATCCGCCTGATACGCTCATTGTGGCCTGCGACCGGTTACAAAGACGCTAAAGTGGCCCTCGCTGCTCAAAAGGTTGGGCACCCCTGTTTTAAGGAATATAGGCTTGTCACAATGGTAGAGAGGGTGAAAAGCCAAGTCCAGCCTCTTTCAGACACGGTAGGATGGGAAGGGGAGTTCCCCTGGATTCAGATACAGCAGTAAAATGCCCACAGTGGATAAAGCCATCTTTAATGAAGTTGCTCACTTGCATGTAGTTCCCTTTTACTTTCCTTTGAATTCTGGGTTTGTTCATTTTATAAATAGCTTCTCTTCTCCTGACCAAAACCACACTTTTTAATGGCAAGGAACTCATAGTTCAAGAGAAACTCATCTTGGCAGGCAACTATGGGCTTCTCCTAAACCTCAGAGTTGCTGGGTAGGGATAGCCCACAGATCTGTTTGCTGAGTAATTTTCTGGTAATATAAAAAAGATTTTCCTTTAGTACCTGGTCTGACTTCTATTCATTTCAATATATACTATGGACATTTTTAGCATATAAATGTATTTCCAGGGATCATATCATGTCTGCCTGAAATCTTTTATGTCTATCTGTATTCAACGGTATTTGCACTAAAAGATAAATTACCTCCAGGCTAGGCCAGAGGCCTACAGTGTATTAAAGCGCTGAATTTTTTTTTAAAATTCAGCAGCTACAAATACTGCAGCTGCTAACTTTTAAAATATGGACACTTACCTGTCCAGGGCGCCCACGATGTCAGCACCGTGATATCTGTCGCTCGGCTCTCGGGTTCTGCCGCTGCCATCTTTGGTAAGAGAATCAGGAACTGAAGCCTTGCAGCTTCACTTCCCCGTTCCTTACTGCGCATGCGTGAGTTGCGCTGCACAATTCAAATGGTCCCTGCTGTCTCTGGGACCCGCGTGTTTCCAGACAGCGGGGGGGGGGGGGGGGGGGTCGGGAAGAGGTGTAGGAAGTCTATGTCTGGAAGTGAATGCAAATACCTGTATACAGGTATCTGCAACCCCTTCCCCCGAAAGGTGCCACTTTAAGACACATTTTCCCTCAGGACCCTGTCTGAAGAAGCTGCTGGAATAGACTCTTTCCTGTGCAGGTATGCTGGGGCAGCTACAAGCCTTAGTTAGGGACTAGGGATGTTAGGAAAAGACTGTACTTTATGTTAACTTATTCTTCAGTAAAGCTTTTGAAACTTTGCCTTTGCCTGGTCTGAAATTGCTAAAGGAGTACTAAATGGATGTAATGAAAGTAACCGGCACATATAAGTTCTTCTAGCAGGGGGAATTGTTGTCGGCACTCGCTCTGTGAGCAGGTCCACCTCTCATAGCAGATCAGCATCGCAGAGGTCCCTAGCCTGTACACAGGTACGGAAGAGGAAGAGTTAAGTAAGTGCACGCATGGAGTCAGTGCTAGGTGCACAGGGGGGATCCATACTCTTACTGGGAGTGAGGTAGCAATGATACGCTGGACAGGCGGAGAGGGCAGGAGCTCTGCATGTCCCTTCTAAATGCATCAGTGACCATGGTGAGGTGCCGTAGCATCAAGAGAGTTCATTAGTCGTCTGTTCCAGTAAAGGTACTCCATGTGTAGGAAAGTGACCTGTATTTAGAACTGAGTCACACTTATGCAGATTGCAGTTTTTATATTGCCAGATGCATTTTGCATTTTTCAATACATGCTTTTCATCCATTGAAGTCTATGGAACCAAAAACCAGAAAAAAGTCCCTGGCCCTTTCCTTAAAATAAAACTACATCCATAGGAAACCTTATTAAATTTTCTGTAGTGTGTTTCTGCAAAACAGAAAGTGCCTAGCATAGCCCCAGGGCAGGCCTCTCATGTAACCTTTGCTTTGCACCCAACGAGGATGGGAACATGGAGGGAGTTTCACCCGCCTGGGCTTAGGCCCGATTCACATCTATGCATGTTGCTTTTGAGCGCTTCTGCAGTGCTTTTTGTGGTGTTTGCCGCGTTTTTGGACAGGCGTTTTTACCACATTTTTACCACAATTTTGCCACGATTTGCAGGTTTTTTTTTTACACTGTATATAGCTGGTTGCAAAGGAGGGGACCAGGAAGCCAGCCGCCGCGTCCTTAACAACCGATGAGTTATCAGTAATCAGCAGGCTTTCCGCTGAGTGTGAAAAAAAAAATTACCCCTAAAAAAAAAAAATCGACAGAAAAAAGGCGCCCTTGTGTATAGTATGGACGGCAAAATATTAAAAAAAATGCCGTGGGGGTTCCCCCAAAATCCATACCAGACCCTTATCCAAGCATGCAGCCCGGCAGGTCAGGAAAGGGAGGAAATGAGCGAGCGCCCCCTCTCCCCTGAACCATACCAGGCTGCATGCCCTCAACATGGGAGGATGTGTGCTTTGGGGCACGTGGGGCTCTGCACCCCCCACTCCAAAGCACCTGGTCCCCATGTTGATGGGAACAAGGGCCTCTTCCCGACAACCCTTGCCCGGTGGTTGTCGGGGTCTACGGGTGGGGGCTTAACCACTTCCCGACCAGCGCACGACAATGTACGTCGACAGAATGGCACGGGCAGGCATATTGGCGTACAGGTACGTCCAATATTCAATGCCGCCCTGCCATCGCGCTGGTCGGGACCCCCGTGAGTCCGGTCGCGGGACCCGCGGACTCGATCGCTGCGGGCATCCCCGCGATCGTCTCACGGAGCGGCCGAATGGAGGAAATGCCGAGTAAACAGCATTTCTCCATTCTGCCTAGCAACTAGTGATGCTGATCTCTGCTCCATGTGATTGGAGCAGAGATCAGTGTTCACTAAATGAAAGCCCAACCCCCCCACAGTTAGTAACACACCCCTAGGAACACTTAACCCCTACACTGCCACCCACTGGTTAACCCCTTCACTGCCAGTGTCATTTACACAGGAATCACTGCATTTATATAGCAGTGATTACTGTATAATTGACAATGGTCCCAAAAATGTGTCAAAAATGTCCGATGGGTCCCCCACAATGTCGCAGTCACAATAAAAATCGCTGATCGCCGCCATTACTAGTAAAAAAAAAAAAAAAATTATTAATAAAAATGCTATAAAACTATCCCTATTTTGTAAACGCTATAACTTTTGCGCAAACCAATCAATAATCGCTTATTGCGATTTATTTTATCAAAAATATGTAGAAGAATACGTATCGGCCTAAACTGAGGGAAAAAAATGTTTTTTTTATATATTTTTGGGGGATATTTATTATAACAAAAAGTAAAAAATAATGCGCTTTTTTCAAAATTGTCGCTCTATTTTTGTTTATAGCGCAAAAAATAAAAACCGCAGGGGTGATCAAATACCACCAAAAGAAAGCTCTATTTGTAGGAAAAAAAGGACGTAAATTTTGTTTGGGAGCCACGTCGCACGACCGCACTATTGTCAGTTAAAGCGACGCAGTGCTGAATCGCAAAAAGTGGTCTGGTCTTTGACCAGCAAATTGGTCCGGTCTGAAAGTGGTTAACAAGGGGGCCCCCAGATCCCGGCCCCTTCTATGTGAATGAGTATGGGGTACATTGTACCCCTACCTATTCACCTGGAAAAAAATAGTGTAGTATTAAAAAATACAGTAGACAGTTTTTAACAAGTCTTTTATTATGCAGCTCCAGGAGTCTCTTCCGACTTCTCCATTCTCTTCTCCACGCTCTCCAGTTCTTCTGCCGGGTTCTTCTGCTTTTTTGCCCGCTCTTTTGCTAGCTCTTGCCCGGTCTTCGCCATCTTCTCACCTCTTCTCTTCTTCTGATGTTGACTCGTCGCTGTCTCCCACTGTAATGCCGTATGCATCGTGCGCAATGACTTATATAGGCATGGGGCGGGGTCACTGGGTGATGTCATCAGGTGACCCCGCCCCCTTATTTCGCAACAGCCTCGGGCATGATGGGTCAGTGACGTCAGAAGGGGTGTGGCCTCTGGATTACGTAATCCGGTTGCCACGCCCCATCATTATTTAGGCATCAGCGGGGTGCAACATCGGAAGGAGGGTCGTCGGCGGGAGAAGCGGCGGCAGCAGAGGAAGAAGAACACCGGACAAAGAAGACAGTGTGAATCAAGCCATACAGACCCTTCCAAAGTTCCCAAAAATACATAGCAAACCCTTGAACGAGTCTGTCCTGTTTTTTTTCTTTCTTTCTTTCTTTTTTTTTTAAACACTTACCGACTCCTGTACATATACGTCGGCACTTTGAAGAGGGATATCTCGGTAACGGCAGCGGCTGCTGCCACAACCGAGATATCCATCTTTACAGGAGGCATTCGTGTTTACGATAATGGTGGTCTCTGTGGCGAGATATATATTAGGACTTTTTGACCCCAGATGTCATATTTAAGAGGACCTGTCATGCTTTTTTCTATTGCATTCCTTGTAATAGGAACTTTTTTTTTAAAACAGTGTAAAAATAAATCAAATCAAGTAAAATAACCCCTTCCCGCCGAGCGTACGCAGATCTGCGTACTCGGCTTCCGGGGGGTATACCGGGATGATGCCCGCACCTGCAGGCATCATCCCGGTACCGTTTTTTACAGCGGGCGATTGGCTTTCCAGCTATAACAACCGATGCGGCTAAAAGCCGCTCGGCTGTTATGCCGGAGGAGCGGGAGGGGACGCCCCCCCTCCCGCCGCCTCCCGCCGCTGTTACCGGTGCTCCCGCTCGATCGGGAGCACCGATTCTTGCTGTGATGCCTCCGGCCGCTGGGGAGGAACTGGAACGAAGCCGTAATCGGCTTCGTTCCAGTCTCCTCATAGTAAACACGGAAGCGACGTCATGACGTCACTTCCCGTTTACTCGGCTGCCAATGGCGCCGGTTTAAAAAAAATATCCGGTATTCAGAATCGCCGTTTTGTGTAAAGGAGGGGTGGGGGGTCTTTTAGACCCCCGATCCCTCCATAAAGAGTACCTGTCACCACCTATTACTGTCACAAGGGATGTTTACATTCCTTGTGACAGCAATAAAAGTGATCAAAATTTTTTTTTTTTATTTTAAACAATTTAGTAATTTTAAAATAAATAAAATAAATAAAAAAATAAAAAAAATTTTTTTAAAGCGCCCTGCCGTCCCCGCGAGCTCGCAAAGCAAAGAAAACGCATACGGAAGTCGCGCCCGCGTATGTAAACGGTGTTCAAATCACACATGTGAGGTATCGCCGCGATCGTCAGAGCGAGAGCAATAATTCTAGCACTAGACCTCCTCTGTAACGCTAACCTGGTAACCGTAAAAAATGTTTAAAGCGTCGCCTATTGAGATTTTTAGGTACCGTACTTTGTCGTCAATCCACAAGTGCGTGCAATTATAAAGTGTGACATGTTTGGTATCTATTTACTCGGCGTAACATTATCTTTCACATTATGCAAAAAAAATGGGATAATTTTACTGTTTTTTTTTTTTAAATTCATGAAAGTGTACCTTTTCCCAAAAAGTTGCATTTAAAACACCGCTGCGCAAATACCGTGTGACATAAAATATTGCAACAATTGCCGTTTTATTCTCTAGAGTCTCTGTTAAAAAAATATATATAATGTTTGGGGGTTCCAAGTAATTTTCTAGTAGAAAATATGGATTTTAACTTGTAAACACCAAATTCCAAAAATAGGCTTAGTCATGAAAGGGTTAAATAAGAATTTTTTTTTCCAAAAAAAGTGCGCTTGTAAGACTGCTGCGCAAATACGGTGTGAAAAAAAGTATTACAATGACCGCCATTTTATTCTCTAGGGTGTTAGAAAAAAAATATATAATGTTTGGGGGTTCTAAGTAATTTTATAGCAAAAAAACTGTTTTAAACATGTAGTCTGAAAAAAGAGGCCTGGTCCTTAAGTGGTTAAAGAAGCAGAAAAAAATGGAAAATTTATATCAGATACTTACCGTAATTTTCCTTTCCTGACAGGCTCCATGGCAGCATACGTGTGGGTTAGCCCCGCCTCCATAATTACACAATAGGACCCCTACTCCCATAAATCTTTGCTCCAAGCTGCTATCCGTGTTCCGTAACTAGCCTACTCCAACATTTGGGAGGGAACTCCTGCTGCCATGGAGCCTATCAGGAAAGGAAAACTACCGTAAGTATCTGATATAAATTTTCCATTTTCCTGACAGGCTCCATGGCAGCATACGTGTGGGAAATAACTCGCCAAACACACCCGGGTGGGCTAAAAATGTTGAGCAAAGAAACTAGAATTTTATTTTTCATTGTCCACTGACAATACTTGTAAACCAAAACTAACAGAAGAAAGCGCAGCTGGCTCCACACAATAATGGGAAACAAAAGTATTAATTGAAGACCAGGAAGCTGCTCTACAGATAACTTCTGGTGCGACATGTCGAACTGCTGCCCAAGAGGTCGAGATGCCCTGAGTTGAATGAGCCGTCACTGCCTCAGGAGGAACCAGGCCCTTTGCCTTGTATGCCCTTTGAATCGTTTGGACCACTCAAGATGAGATTGATCTTACTGATGTTCGCATCCCTTTATTTTTGCCATGGAGAAGGACAAAAAGAAAGTCTGTTTCGTCTGAACGAGGCTGTAGCGTCCAATATTGCTTCAACGTGTGACCAACATCCAAGGGGTGAATCTCTTGGTTGTCTGACATTCTAAACGTAGGTAGAACAATCTCCTGATTTTCATGAAATATTGACGCAACTTTTGCATTTGACCCAAGCATAGGGATCAGGACCACTATGTCCGGAAAGAAGGTTAGAAATGGTTCCACAGACCCAAGATTCCTAATTTCCGACACTCTTTTGGCTGAAGTTATTGCCACCAAAAACACCGTCTTGATAGTGAGATCTCCTAAAGACAGGGGAGCGTCCAAACTTCTTCCAAGATCAGAAAGAAAGTCCAGTACTAAAGGAAGGTCCCATTTGGGAAACCTGGGCCCTTTTTGAGGCCAAAGCCTGATGGCTCCTTTAAAGAATTGTCGTATTAAGGTATGATTTGCCCACGAAACTCCTGTAAAGGCTGAAATGGCTGAAACTTGTACTCTTAAAGAACTAACTGCCAGAGACAAGTCTAACCCTGACTGAAGGAAGGACAAAATATCTTGGACTGCTGGAGAATTATATGAATTTGACCTAGAAGACATGTGGACCATAAACCTGGCCCATATGCGTTCATATACTTTATTGGTACTCTTCCGTCTGGCACTAAGAAGGGTTGGAATCGCTTCTTCTGGGCAACCCAGAGCTTCTAACCTTCCCCTCTCAAGAACCACGCCCTGAGGTGTAGACAGGACGGGCACGGGTGTAATAGTGTGCCCTGGGACAGCAGATCTGTCCTGAGAGGCCGGGGAACTGGATCCAGATAGCTGAGGAGCAACAGCAGAGGAAACCAAGGCCTGTTGGGCCAGAATGGTATTATCGCAATGATCTCCACCTTCTCCCCTCTGAGCCTCCGAAGAAACTGCAGGATTACAGGAACTGGAGGGAAGGCATAGGCTCTCTGAAACTTCCAACAGTCCGTGAGAGCATCTGTCCCGAATGCCTGAGGATCCCTGAACCTCGAGTAGTATTTGTGCATCTTGCAATTGTACTGGGAAGCGAACAGATCGACCTCTGGAGACACTCCCAGAGTCAGAAGCCACTCGAAGACATCCCTGTGGAGGGACCACTCATTGTTGTCTATTCTGACTCGTGACAGAAAATCTGCTTGAACATTCTGGACCCCTGGGATGTATACAGCAGAAATGTTGACCACATTCTTCTGAGCCCAGCTCATTATCAGTTCTACCTCTCGTAATAGAGACCAACTACGAGTCCCCCTTGTTTCTTTATATAGGCCACCGCAGTTGTGTTGTCCAATCTTAACATTACTGTCGACCCTGCCACCAGATGGTGAAACGCTAGGAGTGCTTTAAAGGCTGCTCTCAACTCCAGGATATTGGAGACCACACCCAGCGACGGGAACGACCACCTTCCTTGAGCTACTTCCGCAAGGCAATGAGCGCCCCAACCTTTGTTGCTGGCATCTGAAGTCACTATTACCCAGGAAATAGGAACTATCGAATGATGGTTGCATAGATTCTTCCCTTGGAGCCACCAGAGGAGAGACATCCTCATTGCTGGTGTAAGGAGTATGCGTTGTGTTTGACTGGACGAGTCCCACTGTTGCAGAAACCCCTTCTGGAAGGGACGAGTGTGCCACTGGGCCCACTTCACCATAGGGATGGGGGCTGTCATTGTGCCAATCACCTTCAAACATTGTAGAGCCGAAAGATGAGATGACTCCCGAGCCGTGTGAATCCTGTCTCGGATCACACTGATTTTTTCCTCCGGCAGGGAGATAGTACCTTTTAATGTGTCGAACTGAGCCCCTAGAAACACAATGACTTGAGTTGGAACCAGATGGCTCTTCTCCAGGTTCAGGAGACAACCAAACGTCTGCAGAGTGGAGATGACTAAACTCTTGTGCTCCAGAATCTGATCTCTGTCCTGAGATAGTAGGAGCAAATCGTCCAGATAATGATGGAGATGAACTCCTTTGACTCGGAGAAGAGCTACTACTGCTAGGAGTACCTTGGAGAAGACCCGAGGAGATGTTGTTAACCCGAATGGGAGACAGGTAAACTGCAGGTGTTGCTCGCTAACTGCGAAACGGAGAAACTGCTGGAAATCCCTTGCCACTGGATCATGAAAGTATGCGTCCTTCAAATCGATTGAGATTAACCAATCCCCCAGATGCACAGACTGTTGGATCGTGAGAAGAGATTCCATCTTGAACTTTTGCGAATAAAGGAATTCAGGTGGGTCTAATCTATCACCAGCCTCCATGCGCCATTTCTTTTCTGAACCATAAACAGAGGGGAATACATGCCCTCACCACGTTCATCTTCTGGCATGGGTACGACTGCGCCTTGATCTAGTAAACAACTTACGTAGGTCAATAGGACCTGTCAATAGGAATTGTTGTGGGAACGAACCTCAACCTCGGAGTGTTGATGAAAGTCCACTTGTGACCCGAGGAAACCGTCTCGAATTGAGGCCGCCCAAACATGCCGGTAGTGAAGAAGGCGAGCCCCCACCTGACATGTTTGAGCGGGCCCAATTTCAAAAAGATTTAGTAGAATCTTGGTTACCTGCGGAACCCCTTTTTGAGGTTTTCTTAAGGGAGGATTGTCTGGACCTCCAAGATCTAGAGAACTCCCGGCCGGGTCTATAACTGCACGCTTCCCTAGCGCGATCCGAGGTCTGCCTTCTTAGAAAAAGACGTTTTGGTTTTGAAGACGTCTGTCTTGAGGGAGGAACCCAGACCTCCCACCCGTGGCCCGGGATATGGCGCTATCTTTTTTTTTTAACTAATTCTTCTTTATTAAAAAATTTTCAACACAAATTAACAATAATTTTCACAGTTCACAAAAATCTTCATTTCATACATAAGTAATACAATGGCGAAGCTGCACACAACCCACATGTTGCCACAGGCCCGCCATACACTTTTTCCCCCGGCCCCCCGCCCAACCCACCCCCCCCTTCGAACACACACTGTTAGTACCAGCCACCCCAGTCATGGTTGGCTGGTTGGGTGGAGATGGACGCCAATCAATGCAGAGAAAGAGAAAAAAACAAAAAAAAACAAAGGGCGGACAAGGAGGCGCCCCCGAGGGCACCCCGTGGGGAGGTCCACCAGGGGAGGGGGGGAGAAAGGCCCCTCGCCACTGGCCAGCCAGGCAGATACTAGGACCCCCCCTCAGCAGCCTCACCCAGGGGGTAGCCCATATCGATCAGCCACGGGTTCCATAGTGCCCCAATTTTTTTTAAGTTGTTTTGTTTTATAAACATTGCTCTTTCACACCAAATTGTAGAATTGATTGCATTAACCCATTGTTCAAGTACAGGGGGATTTTTGGCTTGCCAATTTATTGCTATCAACCGTCTAGCCTGGTACAAGCACCTTAGAACAGACAACTTGGTTGGAGGGGAAATTCTGTCCTCATCCAGGATCCCCAGTAAGCAAATCCTGGCCTCTGGTTTCAGGGTGGTCTTAAAAATCCTATTTATTCTAAGTACTATTCCTATCCAGTACCTATACAGTTTTGGGCATTTCCATACCATATGGAAAAGATCCCCCGATGCCCCACATCTGAGGCAATCGTCTATAGGTTTTCTACCCATTTTCCACATCTTGTAGGGGGTGTAATATGCCATATGTATAAGGAACAAGTGGGACACTCGCTGTGATGGGGATATAGATACCAATCTCCCCTGTTCAAGGGTCTCATCCCATTGTTCCTGGGTTATCAGCCCCACATCCCCTGTCCACCCCCTCCTACTCTTGTCAGGGCCCTCTCCCTTCAGGATCCTTTCCCTAATCTTTATGTATAGCCTAGAGATCTGGCCTTTTGCTTGCCTTCGATCCATAAGTCCCTGGAACAGGGGGGATTTCAGTCCTCTCAATAACAAGTGACCCATATTGAGCTTGAATTCCATGTCTCAGCTGTAGATATTTGTAAAATGACTTGTTAGAGATACCAAATTCCTGTCTAAGGTCTTTGAAGGATTTCATTACATTCCCTTCATATAGTTGCACCAACCTATTGATCCCTTGCCTTTCCCATTCTAGAGATCTATCTATATTGTTTAATTCACCCAGGTTTCCGTTATGCCATAGAGGAGTTTAGGCGGTTACTCCCACATATCCCATGGATTGCTTTACTATCTGCCATACCTTCCTCATTAATGCGTTGGTAGGGCATCTATGAGCAAATGAATTTGCCTCCAAGACCTCAGGCAGTAACTTATGGGGTGCCCCAACCATCATCAATTTATGATTTGGGGACCCTCCCTCTTGGAGCCCTGCCCCTGCTAAATGCTAGAGTTGGGCAGCCAGAAAATATGCTCTCAAATGAGGTATGGCCAATCCTCCCCTCACGACAGGGAGCTGCATCGTCTGCAACCCAATCCGGGCATGCCCCTTTTTCCAAATTAGATCCCGGAAGTGCGATTCCATTTTTTTGAACCACTTCTGGTCAATCCAGATTGGGGAGTTATGTAGGATGTATAGTATTTGTGGCTGCCAGATCATTTTAATTAGATTGTAGCGCCCCACCACGGAGAGAGAAAGGCCACACCAGCTATTGACTTTCTGTTTCAATTTCGTCAATAATGGTGCTAGATTCTCATTGACATACTGATTTACTTCCCCAGAGATCCAGATACCCAAGTACTTCAACCTGGGCACCACCTCTAGGCCTGTAATTATAGGCGGCAATTGGTCCCCGGGTCTAGTCAGTGGCAGGAGAGCTGATTTACTCCAGTTGATTACCAGGCCAGATTGTTGCCCAAACTCCCCCATCATCTGCACAACCCTATTCAAAGTAGAATTCATGTCCCCAATAAAAAACAAGACATCATCCGCGAATAGGGCGATTTTGTCTTCCCCTGCTCCGCGTCGGAATTCCTGGATGTCCGGGCATGATCTTGCCAGGACAGCCAGGGGCTCCATAGCTAATACAAACAAGAGGGGAGACAACGGGCACCCCTGTCTTGTTCCCCTCTCCAGCTGGATCGCTTCAGAGAATTCAGTTCACATCTTAATTTTTGCCCTGGGCTTATTATAGAGTAGTTTTATCCATTGGATAAATAGAGGGCCGAAGCTAAACCTCTCCAACACACCCCACAGATAGCCCCATTCCAGGCTATCAAAAGCCTTAGTAGCATCTAGGGCTAGAATAGCTCCCGGCCCATCATTATCCCTGGGTGTTTGGATATTAAGAAAAACTCTTCTGATATTAGTGCTGGTTGCCCTACCCAGGATAAAACCCGACTGGTCTGGGTGTATTCGTTTATGGATGTATTTATTTAGACGGGTTGCTAGGGCCTTGGCTAGTATTTTAATGTTGGAGCACAGCAAGGATACTGGCGGATATGACGAGACTTCCTGTTGATCCTTCCCTTCCTTGAGTATTAAGATGATGTTGGCCTCCAGCATCGAGGCGGGAAATTCACCCACTTCCAGTGCATGGTTCAATGTCTCCAAGAGTTCCGGCAATAGCACTTCACCATAGCGCTTGTAGATTTCTAATGGCAGCCTGGACCTGGGGATTTATATTTGGGCATTTCGGCCACTGCGTTTTTTAGCTCCTCCAGCGTAAGTGGTAATTCGAGGCTTATTTTGTCTTGTTCTAATAGTGTTGGAATTGCTGTTTGATGTAAGAAGTCAGTAGCTAAGCTACCATGGCCCCGTGTAGCTGATTTATATAAGTTGTTATAGTAATCATGGAGTACCTTCATGATCGCAGGGGGGCTGGAAACAAGATCGCCATTTGGCATCTTAATCACCTGGACTACTGTAGGGGAAGTATTAGTTTGGACCAAAAGGGAGAGGGCGCGACCCACCCTCTCCCCTTCGCCAAAATAATGCTGGCGTTGAAATGTACGCCTGTTCTCTGCCTTTTTTAAAAGTGCCATTTTGTAAACTTGTTGGCTATCCAGCCATACCTTCTGCCTATCGGGTGATGGGGCTTCTATATATGCTCTCTCTGCCTAGGTAACATCATTTCTTGTTGCCATCTCCTGATCTCGGGTTTTCCTCTTAATTATTGCAATTTGCTGTATTAATGTGCCTCTGATATAGGCTTTTATGGAGTCCCAGACTATTCCGGGTGCAGCTGTACCCATATTGATTTGGAGAAATTCCCTAATCTTATCCAGAGGAGGGCTTGGGCTACCCATTAACTCAAGCCAGCCAGGATTTATCCTCCACTCCCCTGGGCCAGTTCTAACTCCCGTACTCACAATAATGGACAAGGGGGAATGATCTGAGATCCCCCTTGCACCATATTCTATATCCTGTACCAACTCTGATGCCTCTTTGTTCCCGAAGACCATATCTATTCTTGATAAAGTATAGTAGGTACTAGAGAAACAGGAGTACTGCCTCTCATAAGGATGTCACATTCGCCATAAATCGCTCAGTCCTATTTCGGATAAAAATCCCTGCAGTCGCCCTGTTCTAGCCCCATCAGGTTTAGGAAATCTATCTAGGCTCCTATCTAATGTTTCGTTAAAATCGCCTAGTACTATCCACGGGACTCCTGGTTTATCCAAGCAGAACACCAGCAGTTTATACATAACCTCCAACTTAAAAGGAGGGGGTATATAAATGTTGGCTAAGATATAGTGTTGTCTGCCAATCAAACCATATAGGAAAACAAATCTCCCCTCCTCATCAATAGAGGACTCCTTGCATAGGAAATCCGTACCCCTCCTGACTAAAACACTCACTCCCCTTGAGTATGATGTGTGGAAGGAGTGATAGTATGCCTGGAATTTCCGGTTATTTAGCTGTGGGGCTGTACTAGGGGTTAAGTGCGTCTCTTGAAGAAAAAGTAAGCCGGGGCCTCTCCTCTCAGTTTCCAACATAACCGCAGCTCTCTTCTTTAGGTCCCCCAAACCCCTCACATTCCATGAGATGATACTCACTCTGCTCATGAACATTGATAGTTGCTAAATCGGCTGGGGATAGGGGGAGGGGGGGAAGGAAACCCATCCTCCCTCGATGGGCCCCCCCGCCCCACCTCCCCCACGTCCACCATTCCTCCCATACCCACAGTGTGTGTTCGAAGTTCCCCCCATCCCCCCTGCCCACCCACCTGCCCCTGCCCATTTGAGCATCCCCTAGGGGTCTCTATTGTGGCCCACATACTCCGAAACTCATCCAAAAGATGCCCAAGCTCTCTACTCCCCCTCCCCCCATTAACCCAACCTCCCAAGGTCTAAGAACAGTATATAAGTGTCATGGCCTATTGTGGCTTCGATTAATCCCCTTCGATCGCAAGGAGGAGAGAATAAAAACAAGAAAAGAAAAAAAAGATGAAAAAGAGGGGGAGGGGGAGGTAAGGAAAGAAAGAAAAAAAAAAAGAAAAAGTGAAGAAATGAGGGACCCCTATCAATCAGAATCCCTCAATCCCACCCTTAGCAGTCATATCTTTAGGTCATGCAATATAGTCTCTTATTACACCTACCTAACCTAGCTGTTTAACCGCCTCCTACCTAACCTATCTATTTAACCCCCTCCTCACTCATATATTGTCACCTAAAATAAAAACCAAAACATACATTCCGTTATTGTGCTATACTATAATCCCCATCTCCCCCTATCCCATAATAAGTACTCGTAGATGGCGTAACATTCATTGTCAATTGACTTACAGCTATTTGTGAATTCAAACTATCTAATAGTACATTCTTTCGAAAAGAAGACATATATGTCGTTATTGTGCCATGCTATAATCCCCATCTCCCCCTCTCCCTATCTCATGGTAAGTGCTCATATATAACATAGTATACATTGTCAATCAAGTTACAACTATTTGTGAATTCAAATTTGCTAAAAAATATGAAAAAAAGGGGGGGGGGAAGGGGGAGGCCCCCCAGGACACCCAACCATTGCGTCTCTAGGAGGCATAGACAATCATTATGATGTCCGCATCCCGCTCCCCCTCCCTCCCCACACTAAGTGACTGTCAGTAACACAACACACCCCCACATAGCATTCCCATACTCAATATTACTAATCCTATCAAACTTTGGGGCAAGAAAGTAAAAAAAAAAAAAAAAAAGGGAAACCCCCCCCCACAACCCCCCCCCTCAAAAGCCACCTCTAGGGGCAAAACACTATTAAATAATTCTACAGAGTCCCTTTCTGCTCCTCCAACCAATTTGCGGCCTCCATTGGAGAATTGAAGAACAGGGTTGAGCCCTGGGCAGACACTCGCAGTCGAGCAGGGTACAGCAGAGCATAAGTTATCTTATGTTTTTGCAAAGAACGTTTAATAGGGATAAACTCGGCTCTCTGTTTCTGCAAGTTCAATGAAAAATCCGGATAGAATGATACTCTAGTCCCTTTATAGAAAATGTCTCCTAATTCACGGATTCTTTGCATCAGAATCAGTCGGTCGTTATAGTTAACAAATTTCAATATTAGTGGCCTACAGCGTTCTTCTACTGGCCGTGGTCTAGAGGGGACTCTATGGGCCCTTTCAATAGAAAAAAGTGGTGAAAAAGGAGTGTCTTCCAATAACTCCTTAAACCAATTCTCCAGGAAGGTAATAGGATTGGGGCCCTCACTTCCCTCTGGCAGGCCAATTAAACGCACATTATTCCTGCGATTTCTGTTGTCCATATCGTCTAATTTCGATGCCTGTATAGTAATCTTTCTCAAGTCCTATTATTTTTTGTTGTAGAGGAAAGAGCTCGTCCTCCACTGTGCTTAGTCTTCCTTTGAGTACGGTCGTTCTACAGACAGTATTGCTCAGCAGTTGACTCATAGAGTGTAATTCGTTTTTAATATTACTTAGTTGGTTGTCAAGGCCTGAAATAGAGTTCTTGCATTCGTTAACTGCCTGCAGTATCTCTCGCAGCGTGGGCTCACCGGTCCCCATCCCAGGGAGTACCGGCGGATCCACAACACTATGGGAGATCTTGCTCTCACCAGGAGGTAAGTTATTCGTACTACTTCCTGAAGCTGGAATAGCAGGATTTGAAACCGAGTGGCTAATACTTCTCCTATCTCCAGTCGATCCCTGCAATTTTGTTTGTCCTGCTAGATGATGGTGGGTGGCCTTTGCTGCCAGGGGAGGTCGCATGGGAAAATCGCTCAAATTTTGCTGCCGCAGAGGCTTGATTTAATTTTTCCTTGGCTGCTCTTGTTTTGTGGTTCCCCTCCCCATGTGGTACATCCTCCATAGCTCTTTTGCTAAGCATAGTAATGTCGGTGTAATATCGACAGGATCACCAATACAAAAGTATAATAATATATAGCAATGAACCGGGGCATGCAGCAGCAATGGCTACTTCGCTATAGTCAGTGCGGCGACCTAGACGATATAGTAAAGCAACTTTGACTTAAGACTCCAATAGACCGGCCCTTGGGGGGGGGTAGAAAAAAGAAAACATTTACCAGAACAGGGGGTACAAAGTCATTATCCTATACTTAATCATTAGCAATGTCCATAGTCCTCCACCTCCACCTCACCCCCCTGGGTTACCGTTCGCCTGGGCTGATGCCTCAGGTTATACTATTGTCCAGGCGTTCCGCTGGTCCCGTCCAAGGCTATCATAGATTTGAAACTAGGTTCGCCACTCGGGCAGTGTCATGCTGCAGAGGCTTGCATAGGCATTTTCACTGCCCGGCACTAGCAGCAACAGCCCCGCTCGTCGGAGAATCCCCCGTCAGCTCGAACTGGCGTCCAGCCCTCCTCCGGCTTGTCCTCGGGCTACAATTGGATACCCGATCGAAGTCTCGCGATGATCCGATACGGCAGCGGGAACTTCTTAGGGTACTCTCGGCTGCCTTCGGGAGCGTAGACAGTATATGCCGCAACCACCCCAGGCTCTGTGGAGCTCGACAAGGAGCCAAAGCGGCAGCGTCAGACAGCGGGAAGGCTGGCCGCACAGATAGTATACATTTCCCAATCAAGGGAGGTGGGAGGCAGCACGGGGAGAGAGCCCAAGCATCCTCGTCCCGCTCTCACTCACACTCGCACGCCTTCATTCCAGCCACACCCCCTCCTTTCCAGAAGAGCGGGATATGGCGCTATCTAGTTTATTACCAAATAAGGAGGTTCCCTCAAATGGAATACGACACCATGCCTGCTTAGATGATTAGCCAACCAAGGACGGAGCCACAAAGCACGGCGTGCCGAGACTGCTGCCAACATAGCCCGAGACAGTAGGCGGGTGATGTCAATAGATGCCTCCCCCAGAAAGGCTGATGCCATTCTGATTTCCTGAATGGGAGAGTCTTTAGCCGTATTCACCGAGATACCTCTCAAGAACTCTTCAACATTGTCGGCCCAGGATTCAATAGCCTTTGAAACTGCGGCTAATGCCAAAGTTGGTTTACAAGCCATCCCTGAAGTCAGATAAATTCTTTTCAGATCTGAATCAATTCTTCTCTCTAACGGATCTTTGAAAAATACTGTGTCTTCCAAAGGGAGAGTCACGTATTTGACTAAACGCATAAGTGCTGCATCTACCAGAGGAGCTGATTCAAGGTGCTTCACATCACCCTCCTTAAAGGGGTACAGTTTAGACACTTTTGATTGCATGGAGCTCTTCCTATCAATCTTGCTCCACTCTTCAGTAATGATTTCTCCCAATTCAGATAGGAAAGGAAAATATTGCCGTTCCTTTTTGAGTTGTTTGAAAAACTTTCTTTGTTTGGGGAGGGGGGAAGTAGTGGGTTCTTCCCATTTTAAAGCTTCTTTCACTGCCTTGACTAGAGCAGGTACTAAAGCGTAATCAAATCCTACTCCTGGATCCTCTGGATCCGAATCGCTGTCAGACAAGAGAACAGAGTGGTGGCTTGGTTGAGAAGATTCCCCAGTCTCTTGTAATAGCCCTTCACCTCCTGAAGGACATAATGGGTCTGAAGGGGATTCCATAGAGTGATGAGCTTCCCTCTGCTGCAGGGATTCCTTTACCACCCTTCTCACCATAGACTCCAAGCGTTGATCTGCACCATCTCTTTCATCTGCAGTTTTAGAAAAGCAATGATCACAGAGCGATTTGTCTGATGGAATGGGCATCTTACAGCCCCAACATGAATTATCTGGTCCTCTGCTTGAGTGCGAGTGACCCCTGCGTTGTTCAGATCTGGAAGACCTATGGTAACCAGATTTTGATGATGATTTACGGTGGTGCGATTTTGTTGATCCACTGCGACTATGCGTACTGTACTGTGGTTCAGACCTAGAAGGGCTATAAGGAAATATACAAAAGAGAGAAAGATACAGACCAGCTGGTATCAAATGCTAAAGAATACTCCACATATACACAGCAATCCAGCCATGTACATACCTGTTACAAGCGGGCAGGTCATTAGTAGGCAGTGAGGCATCCATGACTAAAGATTGCTGATTGTAACAACAATAGACCCCATAAGCAGCCAAACAAAACACAGGAGCATCAATACATCAGAGAGGATCATAACCTACCTTACACCAATCAGAAAATGGCCCCGGAAAGTCGTTGAATCTCCTGCAATCATTCCCAGGCTCTGACAGCTCTCACTGTGTTTTAAATATGGCGCTCATGACGTCATCAGCGGTGTCAGACGTGAGATGCCCGCGTGCATGCGCGGGAACCAAGCCTCGCTTTGGATTGGGTCTGCGCATGCGCAGAACGCAGCGCTGGACCCGGAAACAGGCGGAGAAAGGCTGCTGGAACGCGGAAGCGTCAGCGCCTATGCACAAGAACCAGCTGGGCACACAAGAAAGAGATACAGGTAGAAAAAACACATAAACACTGCTGCCATGAAAAAGGAAATTTTACAGCTCACCACTCCACCAACGATCATCTGGCCGAAAAGGTTCAAGCACACACCACCGATCCACCTGGCAGATAATGGCCACCTTACATAGCAGGTAATAAGCCGTGCGCACTTATCTTTGGACAAACCAAGCCTTCAGCGTTACTCTGCCATACACTCCATACCCATGCTTAACAGACAGGGCCTATCGGAGGAAAATAGCTTGATAGTCGACCCACTTGATCGTAGTGAAGATATCTTCAGATAGGAAACACCTGTCCTATGGAGGAGGACAAAAAAGGAACACAGATAGCAGCTTGGAGCAAAGATTTATGGGAGTAGGGGTCCTATTGGGTAATTATGGAGGCGGGGCTAACCCACACGTATGCTGCCATGGAGCCTGTCAGGAAATTTATTTTTCCTTTGTAAATGTTAGTGCTTCTACAGCACTGCTTTCTGGCAAAACATCCTCCAGGCATGTTATTAAAAGGAGTTGGACATTTTTAATGTTCCACTTTCAGCATTTAGAAAATCACTGTTTCTAGCTGAAGGAAATTAAAAAATAAAATAAAATAAAGTTTTGCAGTGCACATGTTCCTCAGGGCTGCGTGCATAATCTCAGTGTGGGCATCATAAAGATTTTTTGTCCTTTTGGGGGTACTATCTTCTGGCCAGCAATGAATTATTACTGATCTTGAATAGATTTCTTATTGATATCTTAGCTGGTAGAACACAACTTTAGAACCGAACATAATGCCTTTTTTTATTGTGATAGCATAACTTCCAATCCAAAAACCTTTTTCTTTTTTTTTTCTTAACATGTCTGAAGCTGGTATCACATACATGCGAATTGGACGTATTTTTAAGCAAGTCACATTTCACAATTCAGGCAAAAAATTACACCTGAACCGGTGAACAGAAACGCACCATACTCCGGACTGTGAACCTCAGCCGGACATGTGTGAACCCAGCCTCAATTTGGTAGCTGAGGTAACCATCATCAAAACCAAACTAAACAGCAAACATGTAGTTAATAAACACGGGTGGGCTAAGTGCACACAACTAAGGCCTCTTTCACATGCGCGGACCATATGTTCGTATTTCATCCATCCGTTTTCGGGTGAAATACAGACATACATGCATCCCTATGGGATAGTGGGTGTCAGCGGATGAACATCTGCTGATACCTGATATCATTCGTCTCCGCTATGGTCCGATTCTGCAGACGGAGGAAAATCCTATTTTTCTATCCATCTGCAGAGTGGATCAAATGATCAAATCATCCTATCCCCATAGAGGAGAGCGGATATCTGACCGGACAGTCCCAGCACAGTGTGCAGGGACCGCCCTGTCATTCGCCGGCTCAGCGGGGATCAACGGAGCGATTCCCGCTGGGCAAGCGGATGTTCACTGGGCGGATCATTAGGGATCCGTTCCGTGTGAAAGGGGCCTTATGAATGATGGCAGGACAAACAAGGTCACCGACACAATGTGCAACTAGCTTAACCGTGCCCCTGTAGGTGAACAGGGTTAGGTTGTTTAACGCGCCAGCATCTACTAACAATTGAAATATCAGTTTTTGGTAGGTGGACCCAAGTTACATAGTAAGTTACATAGTTACATAGTAGGTGAGGTTGAAAAAAGTCCATCAAGTTCAACCTATGTGTGTGATTATATGTCAGTGTTACATTGTATATATCCCTGTATGCTGAATGTTGCGGTCGTTCGGGTGCTTATCTAATAGTTCTTTTAAACTATTGATGCTCCCCCCCCGCTGAGACTACTGCCTGTGGAAGGGAATTCCACATCCTTGCCGCTCTTACAGTAAAGAACCCTCACGTGTCTTATTAAACTCCCTTCTGCGAAAAAGTTTTATCCCTATTGTGGTGTCACCAGTATGGTATTTGTCAAAAAAGGGTTAGAATCCTGCGCTTATCCAACTCTCCTGGTGAAGAGAAGTGTGACTATTGAAATGGAGAAATCAAACACATAAATAAATAGATGAAAATATATAGATAATGAAAAGATGCAACCTAAAAGGTCCGAACCCTTACCATAAGCATAGATAATTAAAAGAAATAGTTGCACTAATCTATAAGAATATTCACAGTGCAAAAACACACATGACAAAAATTGAATGGCATAAAGTCCACTCCTACAAAAATAAGTGTATAAAAATAAATAAAACAATTGGATGAAATGACTCATAAAGTGAAAAATATGTGATTCAGTTAAAAAAAATGTACATAAAAAGATGTGCATGAAAAATGTCCAACTGACAAACCGAGTGAATATATCTTCAAGGGAATTTTGTGAACCAAATATAAGGGAACTTCAGTGCTCTTCAAAACACAAAGACTTTAATATCCCATCACCACATAGATTCACTTACTACCATATAGCAGTAGTTTCAAGCATTGGATAATAATCCCACCATGTTCAACAGACTGGGCTTTAAAAATGAAACAAATTCCAGATAACTGTGGTATCAGACACTGGACAATGATACCATCAAGCTCCAACATTTTAAGCTGTAAAAGTGGACCTGCTTTTTCAATGGACGCAGGAATCACGGTATCTTTGGAAAAGCTGATATCCAATCTGGCAGCTCAAGGATAAATCCCAGAGCATAAAGGAAGAAGAGGATAGCCTTGTAGTGCAATATGTTTCAACAAAAGGGTTTATTAAAACAGCACACTAAAAACTTACAGCAGGGCAACCAAATATCAGCAAAAATAAATGCACATAAAAAGATGGGGCGGTGGTTTGCACCTACCAGCTCAAATGGTTAGATGTCTCACAATGGGCTCCACCCAACTAGTTTCTCCATAATAGGCTTTAGCTTGTAAATTTAAATCATATTCCCTCTCAAGCGTCTCTTCTGCAGAGAGAATAAGTTCAGTGCTCGCAACCTTTCTTCATAACTAATGTCCTCCAGTCCCTTTATTAGCTTTGTTGCCCTTCTTTGTACTCGCTCCATTTCCAGTACATCCTTCCAGAGGACTGGTGCCCAAAACTGGAGAGCATACTCCAGGTGCGGCCGAACCAGAGTCTTGTAGAGTGGGAGAATTATTGCTTTATCCCTGAAGTTAATCCCTTTTTTAATGCATGCCAATATTCTGTTTGCATGCCATTGCTGAGCCTATCATCTACTAGGACCCCCAGGTCCCTTTCCATCCTAGATTCCCCCAGAGGTTCTCCTCTGGTGCATAGATTGCATTCATATTTTTGCCACCCAAATGCATTATTTAAAATGTTTCTACATTAAACCTCTTTTGCCATGTAGTTGCTCACTCCATTAATTTGTTCAGATCTTCTTGCAAGGTTTTCATATCCTGCTGAGAACTTATTGCCCTGCTTAGCTTAGTAATGTCCGCAAATACAGAGATTGAACTGTTTACCCCATCCCCCAGGTCATCCAGGTCGTTTATGTACAAATTAAATAGGATTGGTCTCAGCACAGAACCCATGTACTTACACTATGGTCCATGCCAACCTTATTTTGTACAGTAAACGTTTATGGGGAACTGTGTCAAATGCTTTTGCAAAATCCAGATACACCACGTCTACGGGCCTTCCTTTATCTAGATAGCAACTTACCTCCTCATAGAAAGTTAATAGATTGGTTTAGCAAGAACAATTCTTCATGAATCCATGCTGATTACTGATAATGATACAGTTTTCATTACTAAAATCTTGTTTATAGTCCCTTATCATCCCCTCCAAGAGCTTGCATACTATTGATGTTAGACTGTCAGTAAAAATTAGGAACAATGGTCTGGCAATTACTTGACTGAGTTTCGTAAGTACCCTTGGGTGCAAGCCATCCAGTCCCGGTGATTTATAAATGTTAAGTTTAACAAGTCTAATTCTAATTCTGCCCTCTGTTAGCCATGGGGGTGCTTCCTGTGATGTGTCACGAGGATAAACACTGCAGTTTTGGTTACTGAAGCCCCCCGATTCCCTCATAAAGACTGAGGAAAAGAATAAATTCAATATCTTCACCATCTCCCCATCCTTTGTAACCAGATGTCCTTCCTCATTCTTTATGGGGCCAATATGGTCTATCCTCCATTCTTTACTGTTTACATACTTAAAGAATTTCTTGGGATATTTTTTTTGCTCTCCTCCACTATGTGTCTTTTGTGCTCTACCTTAGCCACCCTAACTGCACCCTTACATTTCTTGTTGCATTCTTTATAAAGTTTCAGTGCTAATGATGATCCCTCAACCTTGTATTTTTTGAAGGTCTTCTCTTTTGCTTTTATGTGTATTTTTACATTGGCTTTAAGCTATCCAGGACTTTTATCCGCGCTTTTAAATTTATTATCCAATGCAATGCACTGGCTAATGCCCTTATTCAATATGCTCTTAAAGCGAACCCATCTCTCCTCCGTGATCTTTGTTCCTAAGATTTTATCCCAATTTATATTTTCTAGCAAGGTTCATAATTTAAGGAAATTGGCCCTTTTTTGAAATTCAGTGTCTTCGTATTTCCCTTATTTTTCCTATTTGTGTGATTTATACTGAAGCCAATTCACCTGCTGTGCTTGTTTTTTAAATTGCCCCATATTTCCACATCCATGATCAGTTCTGTATTGTTGATAATCAATAGATCTAGTAACGCTTTATTTCTTTTTTTTTTTTTTTTTTTTTTTTTTTTTTTTTTTTTTTTTTATCTCCACGTCAGAAGACCTGTGCTTGAGACACAATCATATTGCCTCTCATTTTTATCTCAGCATCATATCTCATCATCGTGGATTATAATTCTTATTTTCAATATTTTTTTTTTTTTTTTTTTTTTTTTTTTTTTTTTTTTTTTTTTTTTTGCTATTGCTATTACAATATCCGACAAAAAAGTTACCCGCCTTCCTGAGGCCTATCTAGACAACAACAATCTACCTAAATTTTATCCCTTACCCGCCCTACCCCTGCCCATCCCAAACCCCCCCCGCCCCCCCCTCCACATCCCTCCCTTGCGCCCGTTTGCACATAAACAACAATATGCTACCCTTATGTCTCCTATTCATTCTAATCTATTGGGTATCCCATCTCGGTTATCCATGGAGACCATATTCCCTTCCATACTCTATAATTTCCTCTCCTTACGAACAAAGTCTTCTCTTTCCAAACTAATTCATTAATACTTTGGGTCCATTCTCCTACTGTAGGGGCACTATCAGCTTGCCATCTTTGCGCGATCAATCTGCGTGCCTGAAACAGGCATCTTACCACTGCCACCGTGACATATTTCCCTTCTCTTGGCTCTTGTCTATATCCCAGTACGCACAAGATCGGGTCCATTCCCAATTCTAACTTAAAGATCCTATTGATACTCGCCATCACTTCTCTCCAATATCGAAAGAGCTTCGGGCAGCGCCACAGCATGTGTAAGAGATCTCCCTGTCCCCGACATCTAGGACATTTGTCATCTGTTCTTCTACCCATCTGACGTAATCTTTTAGGGGTATAATAAGCCCTGTGCACCAGCATCAATTGTGAGATCTTTTGAGAAGGAGAGAGCGAGGTCACTGGCCCTAATTCCATTATTCTCCTCCACTGCGTATCTAAGATTTCTCCTAAGTCCTCTTCCCATTTCCTCTTCAAATTCGGGTGGTCTATTTCATCATTAGAATTCATACCTAAATGATTGTAAATACCTGAGATGGACCCCTTTATACTATCTGAGGTGAGCAACTTCTGAAGTGGAGGTATTTTGTCCCACGGTGGCATTTTCCCCCCAAACTGTGCTGCTAAAGCATGTCTTATCTGCACGTAGCTAAAGAATGAGTGTTGTGGTATATCGTAGACTTTTTTTAAGTCCGAAAATGTCCTTAAGACCCCTCCATCATAAAGGTGGATCAGTCTGGTTATACCCTTCCTTTCCCAAGATTTAATCTTACCGATGCTAAATATTTCAGGTAAGTTTTTGTTGCCCCATAGGGGTGTGGTTTCTAACAGCCCTGAGAAACCCATTTTTAATTTCACCGCTTTCCAAACCTTACCTATCATTTTAGTTATCGAATTACTATACTGAAAAGAGTCAGCCTCCAGGACCTCAGCTATAAACTCATGCGGGGCTCCTATCATTCTAATCCCTTCTTTTAGCTTTCTTCCTTGCTCCGAGTCGTGACCTGCCAGGTGCTGCATCTGCGCCGCCAGGTAATAGTTCCTAGGATGGGGAACAGCCAGGCCTCCCCTATCTATTGGCATCTGCAACGTCTGGAGTCGTATCCGGGCCGTACCCTTTTTCCAAATAAGTTCCCGAAAAAGGGTGTCTACTTTCTTAAACCATTTTTTGCATATCCATACGGGCGCATTATGCAAAACATACAGCAGCTGTGGCAGCCAGATCATCTTGATCAGGCTGCAGCGGCCCATAACTGAAAGCGGAAGTTTACTCCAGACCTCGCATTTGCACTTAAATTTATGCAGAAGAGGGATTAAATTTTTATTAATATATTGATCGGGGTTCAATGTCAAGTATATGCCAAGGTACTTCAGCACATCCACCTCTCTTACTCTTATCCCCGGGTACGGAACTGCAGCATCCTGGGGGTCGACTCGAAGCAGTTCAGATTTCTCCCAATTAATAGCCAACCCTGAGAAGTTTCCAAAACCTTCTACTAAAGTTACTGCCTGCGTCAGAGATGGTCCGGTATCTCCCAAAAACAATAACACATCATCTGCGTATAAGGCAATCTTTTCCTGTCTCTCTCCGCTTCTTTGAAATCCCTCAATCCCAGAGTTGGCCCTAATAGCTATGGCTAATGGCTCTATGGCCAATGCAAAGAGCAGAGGGGACAGGGGACAACCTTGCCTTGTCCCTCTGCTCATTTCAATTTTTTCTGAGTACCTAGCATTGGCCCTTACCCTGGCGCTAGGGCCATTATACATCTTTTTAATCCAGCCTATAAAGGTGGGGCCCATTCCTACTTTCTCCAACACCCGCCATAGGAAGTTCCATTCTAAACTGTCGAAAGCCTTTGAAACATCCAGGGACATTATGGCCCTCGCCCCTACATTCTCTACTGGGATCTGCATATTTAGGAAGGTTCTTCTGATGTTCATACTTGTAGATCTTCCCATAATAAACCCAGTTTGATCTGGGTGCACTAGCTTTGACATGAACTGATTCAGCCTATTTGAAAGTACTTTAGCTAAGATTTTTTCATCCGCATTCAGTAATGATATTGGCCTATATGAGGCCACTTCCAACGGGTCCTTATCCGTTTTGGGGATGACTATGATCGTTGCCTCTGTCATTGAAGCCGGAAGGTGTCTTCCTTCCGCTGAATCTGTTAAAGTTTTATGCAACTCGGGAAGTAGCAGTTCTCCATAATATTTGTAAATTTCTACCGGAAGCCCATCCGGGCCGGGAGCCTTATTGTTTGGCATCCCAGCCAATGCCTGTTGTAGCTCATTAATGGTTATCGGGGCATCTAAGATTTCCCGTTCCTCCTGAGTGAGGGTCACCATTTCTAAATTTTCCAGGAAACTATCCATTTCCCCCTGCTCCCCTGAGCCTCGTGACTGATACAACTCTCTGTAGTAATTTCCAAAAATTTCTACTATCTCCTCGCTCTTGTATGTTATCACCCCATTTAAATTTCTAATACTAGAAATAAGTGAGGGGGAGGAGTTTGTCTTAACCACCTGTGCAAGCAATCTTCCCACCCCCTCCCCTTCCCCAAAGTAGCGCTGTTTCACAAATATTCGTTTACTCTCTTCTTTTTTTACAATTGCTATTTTATAATCTTGTTGTTTATTTAGCCAGATTTTTTGGTTTTCTGGGGTTGGGTCCAAGACATAGGCATTCTCAGCTTCTAGAAGTTCCTTCCTAATATTCTCCTCCCATAATCTAGATTTTCTCTTCATTCTAGCTACCTGTTGGATCAAAACGCCCCTAATAAACGCTTTTAGGGTATCCCAGATCACGCTCATTGGGGCCGAGCCGGCATTAAAACCTATAAACTCTTTTAAGCTTAGTTTAACTTCCACTTCGTCCTTCATAAGTTCGAGCCAGAACGGGCTGATCTTCCAACACCCTTGAATTTTTTTTTTAATCCCCGTATTAAGCACGACCCTTAACAAGGAGTGGTCTGAGATACCCCTAGGCATATATTCTATCTTAGTTATGTTTTGTGCCATTTCCACATTTCCTATAGCCATATCTATCCTAGAAAGAGTACCGTAAGTACCTGAAAAGCAAGAGTATTGTTTAATTCTCGGGTGCCTCTCTCTCCAGAGGTCCATCAAGCCTATTTCATTCAGAAAGCAGCTCAGCCTAGTTTCACCTAGGTCCCTGGATCGCACCTTAGGGGGATACCTATCGCAATTTACATCGAGGACTTCATTGAAATCTCCCATCGCAATAACTGGAGTATCCTCTTTATCCCCAATGAATTCCAAAAGTCTGTACATAACTTCCATTTTAAACGGCGGGGGTATATATATATTTGCCAGGATACAGCTACTGCCCTCCAGTTTACCGTACAAAAAAATATATCGGCCCTGCTCATCTATGCTGACCTGGTTGCAGGAGAAACTCACCCCTTCCTTTATTATCACACTTACCCCCCTTGAGTAGGAGGAGTATACTGAGTGGTATTGTTGTCGATATTTCCTGTTAATTAACAGTGATTTGGATATATTGGTAAGGTGGGTCTCCTGCAAACAGGCCAGTCCAATATCAAATCTCTCCAGCATAGCAAAAACTATCGCTTTTTTTACCGGGGTACCCAGGCCCCTCACGTTCCAGGACCCGATGTTTATAGATTTACCCTGCATCGAATTTACCATCGGATCTAAAAGAAAACATACCTGCAGGCAAAGAGCGCCACACAGTTACACAGAGAGCAACTACATGATATTTATAGAATATAAAGTCTACTAGAATACCTATCTCTATTAAGTACACCCACCCTAGTGTCATATACAGTTTATATTTCTCTACTTTGTACATTAATAGCTCAGGGTTAAATTTAACCCCAGATATTATCTTATCATAGTGCTTTATGTTTATATACTTTCTCTCTTGTGCAATTATCCTGCGTCTATCATATTTTCCCTCCAGGGTACCAAAAGATACTGAATGGTACTGCTGTTGGTATTTCCTATTATTTAGCTGTGGTTTAAACACATTGGTTAGGTGAGCCTCCTGCGGACAGGCCAGTCCTACGTCAAATCTCTCCAGCACAACAAAAACCACCATTTTTTTTTTTTTCCCCTCTTTTTTCCCCTTTTTTTTTTACCAGGGTGCCCAGGCCCCTTACATTCCAGGACCCAATATTGAGGGTTTTAGCCTGTAGCATCTGTACCATCAAACAGAAAAAAAGGACAAGCTAACAAGCGGAAAGTGCCACGCAACCAAACAATGTACATAAACATAGTTCTTATAATATATAGACCCTACCGGAGTACCGATATACAAAAAGTGCTCCCACCTCCATTTCATCTTCCTTTAGCTTTTCCATACTTTATATATTTGCAACTTACAATTAAATTTAACCCTAGTTTGTGGTATCTTGTAATTGTGTTTAGTGTTACTTTTCTTACTCACTTGTGTATTTATCGTGCTATATTCGAATTTTCCCTTCACGTGTTTACTTTTTTTTAACAATTTTCCCCTCCCATCCAACCCAACCCCCCCTCTTCCTCCCAAACGTCCTACCCTCCCTTTTAATACCACCCCCTCCCCCCCTTCCCTCCACCTAACAAGGTGCTCCCTTTGGGAGTTTAACGTGACCGAAACATCCATAACCCACCTAGTACCCAAACTCACAGACGCCACCCCGTTGACCCCCCCCCATCCTGCCTAAACGTAACTTCCATTTCCACCTGAAAATTTATCAATCAACATATAACCACCCCCCTCCCTTGCTATCTTCCCTCCCTTTCCCCCTGGCTACTCCGTAGGGACTCCTTATTAGTTTCCAGCCAGTTTAATGCCGCATCTGCAGAGTCAAAAATCTGTACCCCATCCGGGGTCATCACACGCAGTCTTGCTGGATATAAAAGTGCATATGATACTTTATATGACTGCAAAGTAGCTTTAATTGTCCGGAATTCCGCTCTGCGTCTCTGCAAGTCGGGAGAGTAATCTGGGTAGAGTGAAATCCTTGAACCATTAAAGGAGATATCCCCCATCTCCCTCGACTTGCGCATTAATGACACCTTATCCTTATAATTAAAAAGCTTCAGCAGCACGGGTCTGGGACGCCCTCCGGGTGGCGGTGCTCTAAAAGGAAACCGATGGGCTCGTTCTATCGAAAAAAAGGGTGAGAAACCTTCCTTTCCAAACTTGTCTACCAACCAGGACTCCAAAAATTTTATAATATCGGGGCCTTCACTTTTCTCGGGTAGGCCCAACAACCTAATGTTGTCCCTGCGAGATCTATTCTCTAAATCGTCCATTTTAGTAGCGTGACTGTCCAAGTGCTTTTGCATATTATTAACCACCGACTGGATTGGGCATAAGTCATCTTCCAGTTGACTAATTCTCGATTCCAGAGCGGTTGTTCTTTCAACTGCTTTTTGAATGTCTTGTCGAACTAACAATATATCCTCCTTCATTCCTGTTAGCTGGGCTGCCAAGTCTCCCAAGGAATGTTTACATGCGTTTACCGCCTGTAATACATCTTTCAGTGTTGGGGCCTCCTCCTCCTCATGTGGCTTGTTAGACACGTCTGACTCCAGATCTACTTGGGTACCCCCCTGGCTCTTTTTGCTCTTACCCTCAGGTACTAGCGTGGTCAGAGCGGCCGGTTGGCCTTGGCTTTTTCTATCGGCCGGACCCCCGTGGTAAGATTTAGTTTGTGTCGTCTGTCCTCCTTTTGTTGGTGTTTGGGCCGGAGTATGCGTAAACCGTTCTAATTTTGCTGCAGCTGACGTTGCTGCCTGATTACTTTTTTCCTTTTCTTTGGAGGAGCGGAGATGTTGTACCCCCGCACCCTCCTGCTGCAGCTGTTCCTCCCCTCTTCGCCTTGACATATTGACTTATAAAAAAGTAAATAAAGAAAAAAATTTTAACGAGGGGGCCAATAACACTTATGACACTAATGCTATATGCAGCCGTTACCCCAAATAAAGCAAAAGAAAAGAGAGACTTAGTATTAAGGCCTTTCGGACATTGCTGTAAATCCGTGCTGCGTAAGGAAAGCGAAGAAGAAGGGGAAAGAAAATACAAAAAAAAAAAAAATATTCCTGTGTTTTCTTTTTCTTTAAAAAACGTTCCTAGCTGTATCGTCCGTAGATGCGTTTACGAGACATTTAAATAAGTGTGGGTATTCAGTTGTACAGTTGCACTTAGGGAGGCAAAGCTTAAAAATTTTTTTTTTTTTAAATATCACTGGAATATCATTCAAACAGTTTACCAGAGAGATCTTATCATCCTGAGAGATACCGAATCTAATAGCAAACCAATAGATAGCAATATAGGCATGTGTACTCTTTCAGTTCCGTCAGCAAAAAAAGCATAGAGAGGCATAAGGTTACATCCTACTGCCTAGACTCCTGTATACCAGAGAAAACGACCAAATGAAGCTGCTACTACAGTTCGTTATCCGGAGAAATCATTTTTTCTCACCTCCAGAGGGGCTATTCCCAGGCTATTTTCCCCAACAGGGGGTACTCACGGATACCAAAATTAGCAGCTGGCAGATACCGGTGTCTTCGCTCGTACAGCGCCCGGGAAGTCCTCATCGGCCGGCATGTATGTCGGTGCCTCCACTCCTGCACTCGGATGGTCCGCGGCCAGCGTCGGCTTACATCAGGATATCTTCGGCCGCTGTCGGCTGGCTTCGGCATATACCGGCGCTTCCACTCTCCTGGAGACCTCCGGCGAACCTCAACTGTTCCTACGCAGCCTGTCACTCAGACAGAACGAGGGAGAGACAGCGTGGCGGCGTCTCGCTGACCTCAACCCAGCCACATCCTCACTCCTCACACCACGCCACGCCCCACATACATCCGGTCACCTCCCCCACATTGCACTTACTTCCGTAACGCTTTATTTCTAGTTGGTGCATCTATCATCTGACCAATGAAATTGTCCTGCAAGACATTTAGTAACTGGTGAGCCTTAGACAAATACGTGGTTCCCTCTGCCCAGTCTATGTCTGGATAATTAAACTCCCCCTTTATGATAACACTTGCCATCCTTGCTGCTATTCCAAATTGTGATAGGGGGTCTGCCTCCCCTTCCTCCCTCAGGTTAGGGGGCCTATAGCATACTCCTAGTATTATTTTCCCCTTAGCTTCATCCCTTTGGAGCTCTACCCATAAGGATTCCACATCCTCCCTTGCTCCCTTAGTGATGTCATCTCTCACATTTACTTGTACATTATTCTTGATATACAGGCATACCCCTCTCCCTTTTTTACCCTTTCTATCCCTGCGATAAAGGGTAAAATAAAGGGATAAAGCGAATAACATAACACGTGTACATCAAAAAAAATGTTTGCAGCTTGCAGTGCTAATGATGGATTGGAATAGCACAGGTTTCATTGTGCTAGGAGGTCTGCCTCCCCTTCCACCCTCAGGTTAGGGGGCCTACAGCATACTCCCAGTATTATTTTCCCCTTAGCTTCATCCCTTTTGAGCTCTACCCATAAGGATTTTACCTCCTCCCTAGCTCCCTTAGTGATGTAATTTCTCACATTTACTTGTACATTATTCTTGATATACAGGCATACCCCTCTGCCTTTTTTACCCGCTCTATCCCTGCGATAAAGGGTAAAATAAAGGGATAAAGTGAATAACATAACACGTGTGCATCTAAAAAAAATGTTTGCAGCTTGCAGTGCTAATGATGGATTGGAATAGCACAGGTTTCATTGAAAAGAATACTTTTGCAGCTATAGATTGCATAATAAGAGGGACCTAAAATGATTTTTACTTTAGGGACCTATAGTAAACTACTTGTCCCAGTAGGAATGACAGTTGCTATTTTTACTTTATATGTTATCGAACGGGCGTTATGTACTTGAGGTAGCTTTTTGAAAGAGGCGGGGTGAAGATTTCTGGGGCAGCAAGTAAAATATGTATGAAAAATAAAACCCAATATTTGTGATTTTCTGAGAAGCTGCACTACAGAATCCTTGGCAGTGCAGGGGCAGAAATGAATGAAGTGGATACTTTATTCATGTCTCTGATTCAGCAGGAACACACTGTATTGAAAAAACTGATTAAAAAATCTGAAGGCTACTTCATGAATCATTAGAAAACTAAATGATTTCTCCAAAAATAATGTTCCTTCTGTGGTGCAACCACTGAAAGACACTGATAACACTAATTCTGGTATTATAATGTAAAAATATTATTATATACTGTGTAAGGAATCTGTCCTTTCTGTATATATTTTGCATTCATTCTTGTTATTCACTGAAGTTCTCATATATAATGTATAGATATGTACAATGCTGCCAGTTAGCTTTCTTATAGTTCTATCTTGAGCTGTACTTTGTGTCTTTAACAGCCTGTGCTTTCTTGCATCCCCCTCAATGTCTGTGCTCTTATTTTACTATTGTATTATTATTATTACAGATCTTGCTATGCAAAGCCTCCGACTGCCACCTGCTGTGCCTAGTTAGTACTGACACAGAAACCAAATCATGGTTATAGCTAAATAAAAGGCTGAAGTTCACCATATATATACGGTAACCATGTTGCATGGCCTAGTCATTTTGGAACTGAATCAGGCATGGGACTGTTCACTTTGTTATAAAAATGTGCGGTACCCATGCGTATCAATGTATACGCATTGATTGGCTGCTAACAATTATACAGAATTATGTGGAGAAGTGTTTAAAACATTGTTTTTCTAATTTTATAGTTATATCTGTAGAGGCGGGCTCCCAAAGAGCACACGCTATGTGTTTTCAGAATTTAACTTTACCCAAACAGTTTGGTTTGGGTCTATTTGCCTAAATTTGACTTCTGTGTCAGTCTGACTGGGCTTTGAGATGTGCAGCCTGGCCACAGGGGGGCACTGTCTCTGGTGGCAGGCGTGGAACTATGGTCTGGTTGGGCATTTAATTTACTCTCTCTCTGAGTCAGATCAGTGGGACTGGCCCTCTCGCTGTGCCCTCTGGGAGAGGGTATTTAAGATGCGGACGTCACGTGGTTCGGGGTTCCAATCCAGTATGCTGTGCTGATTACACGGTCCTGGTCCTCCTGACCAGCCCCCAGGAAGGCTATGGCCTGGGGTGCAGATCCACCCGACTTTAATGCCTCAGGGATGGCTAGCCCAAGGCAAGGGAAGTAAGGAAGGATTCCAAGGTGGATGGGTGCTGTCTCCAATGCGGGAGAGACCCATTGAACTTCGAACATCCCAGGGGAGAACTCTTTAGAAGAACACCACGTATGGGTTGGTTTTCTTAACAAGAGCCTGGAAGGGCTGAAGTAACCGAGAGAATCTGGTCTTGTGGATATTGCCAAGCAGGCTGAAAGATCCAGGTATCCTACAAGTGTTCTATAGCTTAGTTTCCCTACGTGTTCTGCAACAACATCAGTGATAAAGACTTTGTTCCTGATTAAACACCTGGTTGGCTGGTAGGCCTTGTGAGAGAGGGACTGTCCAAGCTGAGTGTTCATGCAGCTGTGAATGGCTATTCTTTGGATGCAGTCAAAGTAAGCAAGTTCTTTAATGTTTTTGGACTTTGACATTGAGAGTACCTGAACTTCCCTTTCCATCCCTCTGATCCCAAGTTAAAGACTGTTCAATGGTTTGAGTTTTTGCAAATAAAATCTATTCAATTGGATCTATTGTCAGTCTCAAGTTACTGGGCCATCTACCATGGGACATCCCCTAGACATGCAATAAGGACAACGAAAGGTAACAGTAAGCCCAAAAATAACCAGCATCTCCTTCGGGGTTAGTGCTACATCTCTATTTGTGTTAGGTCCCTTTCACACTAGCAGACTGATTGAAATGAAATAATAACAGAAGAACAGTGGAGAAGGATATTCAATCTGAGTTCCCTGGTGTCAGTTTCTCCCTCACAGAAAATGTTGCAACTATTCTTGTTACACAGAGCCTACTATACCCCAAAGAAACTTTTTCGGTATGGCTATAGACCCGATGACAAATGCCCAAGGTGTCAAGCAACAGATGACTTGATCCACATGATGTGGAGATGTCCAAAATTAGTTATATATTGGACAGAGATACTTGAGGACATTAATCGTACCTTTGGGCTCAAAATGGTCCTGAGCGGTACTATATGTTTGTTGGGGAAAATAAAGGACAACAGTGTGTCAGTAAATAGTAAAACCGCAGCAATTAGAGGCCTATTCCAAGCACAAGATAATAGCCCAAAACTGGCAATCAGTGAGACCTCCGACTTTAGAAGAATGGAATAAAGTGATGGATGCTACAGTATGGAGGGAAAAGGTGACATTTATTAGACGGGGGAACCTGGATAAATTCTTAAAAATTTGGAAGCCCTGGTTAGATAAAATAGGATGTCCTCCTTAAAGGGGATACTAGGGGGGGAGACCATACCCAAAGACTAGATGGATACGATCAGGGAATAATAGGGGGGAGCGGAGAGGGGGACCGAAAGTGGTAAATGAGAGAGAAATAAGTTAGGAATAAGAATATATAATTCACTGGTAGTAAATAGATATGGTGTATCATTGTGATGCTTGGCACTTTATTACAAGGGAGATTCTGGGGGAGGTATGGATCATAAAAAGGTTAGTGGGGTTAAAAAAAAGGCTAGAGAAGTACAGAGGAGAGGGAGTTGAGGCACTGATAGTGGCTGAGTGAACCTTTTAATGTTTTTTCTTGGTCCCCACTTTTTGTTTTCTTTTTCTTTTATTTCTGTTGTTTTTCTATTGTTTTTTCTGTTTCCCTTCTTTAAGGAAATAAGTATGTAGGATGCAGAAAAATGTAATGATGGTTATTTAAGAAAATGTATACACGACAATGTAATGCAATGTAATGAGATTATAACACTATGTATATGGCTTGAGGTGCTTCTCAAATGGTTGTATGGACTTTTGTAAAAACCATAAAAAAATAAAGGAGTTAAAAAAAAAAAGAAAGCAGACCACGATTGGGTTTGCCTGTCAGTTCTTAAGGCAGACCCGATTGGACCCTCCAGTCTCCTCTTTGGACATGTGTCTGTTGACACCCGCTGACATCAGATCCAATCATATACACTAAAAACTGATGGATGAGTATCCATTCCCTATCTCTCTGGGGGATCTGATCGGATGGAAATGGGATGTAAACAGACAGGAGGTCCATTTACATCCGACCACCCACAGAGGAGAGTGTGCCATAACCGGAGAGGACACAGCTCAGGGGCAGACAGATTGCCTGCTGAGCAGGTGGACTCCAACAGAGCCCATCCCGTGTGTAAGAGGGCTTAGGGTGATTCATCCTCACTTCCTGTTCCAGTGACATGACAAAGTGAATGTGCAAAAAAATCTCCAAAAATGAAAGGAATATCTCATATCAGTTGTCACCAGAGCAGGTGTCTGCAGTGGGAGATTTTCTCACATCTTCTGTCTGACTGAGGTATCAACTGTTGTGTTTCCTAGTGCCGGATTTATAAGGGGAAAAAAGAGGCAATTGCTAAAGGGCGCCCCAGACTTCCTTTATAAAAAATTTCAAAATCATAAAATTCATTTTAGCTACTTAAGGACCGGCCTATTTTTCAGACTTGGTGTTTACAGAATACTAGGTATAGTTATAACACAACACTCAGAACTCATAGTTCCACCCAGGGGGGGCGATCGCTAGGGGCTACAACCCTCCACTCTGCCATGCAGCCATCGTTTATATTTTGCCTAGTGTAGGAGAAGGACCTAGGAACCCTGTGGGCCCATCGGTCCATGCTTTTTTATGCAGAAGCTTGGCTTTTTGCGCAAGATGAATTATCCTGTGATCAGCTATCAACAGCCGGCTGGGTGACAGGCTGGATACCCTTATCCTTGTAGTCTCTCCAGTCCGGCCATCGAGCGTGTGCAGGTTGCAGCTACGGCTCAGCAGGCCATGATGAAACCTTAGCTCCAGAGGTGTTCATGAGCTTTTATGCTCCGGGGCATACATATGACCGGGCTACTGATGTCTGCGTCACAGTATGCCGAGGTCAGCAGCTACCCTGTACTGATCAGTGACTAGTTCTGCAATGGAATGTCTCCCAGCTCTTCAGGACTGGTAAGTACAGCTCTCCCTTCCTCGGCAGGGCTGAGCGGCTGGGCATTCCCTGGGAGGTCGATTCGGGGGTCCCTCACCTCCCTCTCTTCTCTCCCCTGTCCCTATCTTCCCCCCTCACTGGGGGGATGCTGCATGTGGCTGCTGAGCGGTGTATGTGTGATCTCTGTGGGCTCTCACCTGAGATGGGGGGCTGGCTGACTAGAGGTGTCCTGGGTCCTGTGTGTTAAGCTCCCGAGAGGGTGCCTGTTAGGGTCTGCTGTGGTTGGTGCAGCGCTGTGTCTCTGTCACATTCTTTCTTTCTGTACCTCATGGAGCTGCTGGTGGCCATTTAAGGTGTGTGTGAGGCAGCATGACTTCCTGGGCTTCAGTGGCCACTTTCCAAGTGATCTCAGAACACTGGCGGCCATTTTCTGGAAGCCTGAACACGTTTTTTTTAGTGTTCTCTAGCAGCAGCATGGCTCATGTGCTCTCACAGCCATTTTCCCTGTGTTTCCTGTCTGTGTACTGGACGCTGGGCGGCCATTTTATTGAAGCCTGAGCAAGTTTTTTAGAAAGTTTTAGCGCTCATTCTGGCGGCTGCCACCGTCACAGCTTTTGTTTCCTCTGCACTTGGGAGCACTCAGGGTCTACAGGCATTACTACTAAACAGCGCAGAACTCCTCAGGGTGGTGAGTCAGACGGGAAAGAGCCCCTCAGTCAGCGGCAGCAAGGTGGGTGGGACTGCCACTGTCCTAAGTCCCCTTCGGGTGGCAGACAGGGTAGGGTCAGCATGGCTTCAGAAACTGGTGTTTCTTCCCTGAAATCCAGGCAATTGCAACCGGGTCACTTGTGGACTACGCTGTGCCCATGGACACCCTGACGGCAGTCCTCAATTAGTTCATTGCCAAGATGGAGGCGGTGCGTGGGAAGAAAGGTGCGTTAAAGAGGCCCCTGCCCCCCCCGTCCTCGGGGGAGAGCTCTAACACAGACATGGGTCCTGCTGAGGCTGGTGACCCCTGCTCTGTCTTGTCAGACGATGCTGACCAGGACCGTTTGGACAGTGAGGATGAGTCCCCGTCAGGGTCCGGGCACGACAAAGCGCTTGTTGGAGCACTTATCACAGCTGTGTGTGATACCCTGAAGATTCAGGAGCCAGCGCATCCCTTTGCTGATGTACCGGTCCCTTTTTGGTCTGGCAAGCCAGCACGTTCCCCTAAGGTGTTCCTGTATCTGACTTATTTTGACAAGTTAATTTACAAGGAATGAGGTTGCCCCCAATGGACCTTTTCGGTCTCCAAATACATGGCGGTGCGTTACCCTTTTGAGGCGAGCCTTCTCAAAAAATGGTCAGCTCCTCCGGTCATGGACCCCCCAGTATTCAGGTTAAATAAAGTAACCACAATCCTGGTTGAGGGGACTCCTGCATTCAAGGATCCCACAGAAAGGAAGGCCGAGGCAGTGGCTCGTTCCTTGTTTATGGTTGTGGGGTCAGCCGTGCGACCAGTACTGGCATCCGCACTTGTGTCGCAAACACTGACTGAGTGGGCAAAACTTTTGCAACGCGAATTGGAAGAGCAACAGGCTTCCTCTGTCTGCGTGGAACTAACAGACCAACTAGTGCAAGGCCTTAAGTACGTCTGTGACCCGGCCCTGGATATCCAGGGCTTCAGTGTCAGCTGTGGTGCTGAGGTGCCTAATTTGGCTAAAATGCTGGTCTGCTGACCAGGCATCCAAAAAAGCCCTGACGGATCTTCCCTTCCTTGGCGACCGGCTCTTTGGAGCCTCATTAGATGACATTATTAAAAATGAGTACCTTACTCCCACAGGCCAGGAAGGCTAAGGAGCCACGCCGTAGGCAAGGGCCCTCTTTTTCCGCTCACAAACGGCTTTGTCATCCGCCTGGAGCTTCGATGAAACGTCCCCAGCCCAACAGGACGTCCACGGACGGTCAAAAACGTCCCTGGAACCGCAAACCTAACATGAAGGTTTTCCCCCATCCATGTCTCAGGTGGGGGGTCACCTTCGGGAGTTTGCAGCCCGGTGGTCCTCCCGGTTATCCGACCAATGGGTCTGCGATCTGATTTCCACAGGCTACAAGATAGAGTTTCTCTCTTGGCCGCAAAACAGATTCTTCCCCTCCAGCATAACCGTATCCCCGGCTCGCCGGGAGGCCCTCTTGGGGGCGGTAAGGGATTTTCTGAATCGCGGGGTGATTGTACCGGTTCCGGAATCACAACGCTTCCAGGGATTCTACTCAAATCTGTTTGTGGTTCCCAAGAAGGAAGGAGTACGTCCGATCTTGGACCTAAAGGCCCTCAATCACTTTGTAAAAGTGCAGAGGTTCAGAATGGAATCAGTTCGCTCAGTAGTCGCTGCACTCCATCAAAGGGACTCCCTGGCATCCTTAGACATCCAGGATGTGTACCTGCACATACCCATATGCCTCCAGCATCAAAAGTTTCTGCGGTTTGCAGTCGGGGAAGCCCACTACCAGTTTGTGGCTCTTCCCTTTGGTCTGGCTTCAGCCCCCCGAGTCTTTACCAAGGTATTGGCTCCAGTTTTGGCATTGCTACTGCAACGTGGGATCGCAAATGTGGGATACCTAGACGATCTCCTCCTGAGGGCATCTTCCACCTCAGAATTAGAGGAGGATGTGGCGATCACCATGCAGACCCTGCAAGAATTTGGGTGGCTGTCGAACCTAAAGAAGTCGGTGCTTGTGCCGACCCAGTGTCTTGAGTACCTAGGCTTGCTGCTGGACTCCGGGGAAGCGAGAGTGTTTCTCCCTTCAGACAAATTGCAGACTCTCAGATCCGCAGTAAAACTGCTGATGAAGCGCAAGTGGTCGTCGCTCAGCTTTTGCATGCAAGTACTGGGACTCATGGTAGCCTCATTCGAGGCAGTACCTTATGCCCAGTTCCACAGAAGGAAATTTTGACAAAATGGGACAAATCTCAGGTGTCCCTGGATCGAGAGATCCAGGTGAGCCAGTCAGTCAGAGACTCTCTGATCTGGTGGTTGAGGTCCCCGGTGATTCAGTCTGGAAAATCGTTCCTTCCTCTGAAATGGACGGTGATCACAATGGATGCCAGTCTATCCGGCTGGGGTGGAGTGATGGGGGTTCAGTCGGCTCAGGGCCTCTGGTGGACAGAAGAATCCAAGTTGCCAATCAATCTGCTTGAATTGAGAGTGATCAGGTTGTGCCTTTCCCCATGGTCGATGAGACTGCAAGGGCGTCCGATCAGGATCCAGTCAGACAACGCCACGGCAGTGGCATACGTCAATCACCAAGGGGGAACAAGAAGCTCATCCGCTGCATGGGAGGTCGCTAACATACTTCGGTGGGCAGAGCGACACGTACCGGCCCTGTTGGCCATTTACATCCCAGGAGTCGAGAACAGGCAGGCGGACTATTTGAGTCGACAGATGTTGGACCCAGGAGAATGGGCATTGCATCCGGAGACATTCAGGTTGCTGTGCCTGAGGTGGGGCACAACAGACGTGGATCTGCTGGCCTCCTGTATCAATCGGAAGGTGCCAAGATTCGTGTCCAGGACAAGTGATCCGTGGGCTGACACGTTAAGCCGCGTACACACGGGCGGACTGTATGGCCAACTTAGTCCGTCAGACAATCCGACGGACAGTCCGTCCTACTTTCGAATGAACGGACTTGACCACACACGATGAACAAACAGTCCGTCGAAAGCTTGCGCGATGACGTGTACAGCACGTACGACGGGACTAGAAATAGGACGTCCAATACACAGCAATGCAACGTTTCACCGTGTAAATCCTTTCTGAGCATGCGCCATACTTAGTCCGTCAAACTAGCCTACTCACGAGCGGACTGTCCGCTGAAACCAAAGTTGGATGGACAATATTACGGAAATTCCGAAATACTTAGTCCGCCAGACTGCACGCTGAAAAAGTCTGCTGAAGCCCACACACGAGCGGACTGTCCGCTGAAATGTGTTTCGACTGACTAAGTTGGACAGACAGTCCACCCGTGTGTACGCGGCTTTAGACGCGCTGGTGGCTCCGTGGGATCAGTACCAGCTGACCTACGCCTTTCCTCCACTGAAACTGTTACCACGTCTGCTTCGCAGAGTGGAAGCCGAGGAGATCCCAGTAATACTGGTTGCCCCAGATTGGCCTCAGCGTCCTTGGTACGCAGACCTGGTGCGTCTTGTGGCAGACGCTCCCTGGAGACTTCTATTGCGAGAGGACCTTCTGTCTCAAGGTCCAATTCTCCATCCTGCTTTACCATCGCTGGCTTTAACAGCATGGCTATTGAGAGCCAGGTGTTGAGGAACCGGGGCCTGTCGGACTCGGTGATCGCAACTATGTTGAGAGCACGGAAATCTTCTTCTTGGAAGATATACCATCGTACCTGGAAGGCCTACATCTCCATGTGTGAGGATAAAGGATGGCATCCACACTCCTTTTCCATATCCAGGATCCTGCTGTTTCTTCAGCAAGGAGTAGACCAGAAATTGGCATTAAGCACCATTAAAGGGCAAATTTCAGCCTTAGCTGTCTTTTTTCAGCGACCCTTGGCATCTCACTCCTTAGTGAGTACTTTCATTCAGGGGGTACAACAAGTAGTCCCTCCGGTGCGTCCACCGTTACCCCCTTGGGATCTGAACCTGGTGTTGTCGGTGCTTCAAAAACCACCATTTGAAAACATCAGGGAGATCCCCTGTTGTCTCTTTCCCAGAAAGTGGTCTTCCTAGTGGCCATCACATCAGCCAGGAGGGTTTCAAAACTGACGGCCTTGTCTTGCAAGTCGCCCTATCTGGTTATCCACAAGGATAAGGTGGTGTTGTGTCCGCAACCATCTTTTCTACTGAAAGTGGTCTCAGCTTTTCATATCAATGAGGACATTGTATTGCCATCTCTGTGTCATAAGCTGAAGCACCCTAAGTAGGTGGCCCTTCACGCTGTGGATGTAGTTCTGCCTTTCGGAAGTCAGACTCATTGTTTGTGTTGGTGACAGGCCCAAAGAAGGGCATGGCGGTCTCATCGGCCACCATTTCCAGGTGGATCAGACAGATTGTAGTACAAGCCTACGCCTTGAAGGGGCAGGTGCCCCCCTTTCCAGTCACGGCCCACTCCATAAAGACAATAGCCACGTCTTGGGCCTTCCGACACCAAGCGTCTGCTGCTCAGGTGTGTAAAGTGGCGACCTGGTCGTCTGTCCGTCTGTCAGTGCATCGGCTGATGCCTGTTTTGGCCGCAAAGTTTTGCAGGCGGCCGTGTAGTTGCAATTAAATATGCAATATATGTTTTCTGTTTTTACTGGTTTTTCGATAAAAACACAGTACTGTTATGTTAATGCACTGTCGCATTACTTCCGCAATTTGGTGCGGTCTTGGGTGCTCACTCCTGTTGAGTATACCCTGTTTTTTTGTGGTGGTTTTCCACGCACTGTTGTTTTTTGTTGGTAAAGTTTCACTAGTTCCCACTTGCCATGGTGGATGAAGTTTTGTGCTGTTTTCCCACCCCTCCTTTGGCACTGCTTGGGGATGTCCCATTTGTTACAGAGAGGAGCTGTGTCGGTCGGTGAATATAAGAGAAAATAGGATTTTTTGTACTCACCGTAAAATACTTTTCTCTGTAATTCACCGACCGACACAGCACCCACCCCTCCTTTTTATCCTTACGTTATACTGCTTGTTGATGTACTGATGGCTGCATGGCAGAGTGGAGGGTTGTAGCCCAAAGGACCACCCCCCTGGGCGGAACTGAGAGTTCTGAGTGTTGTGTTACAACAATGCCTAGTATTCTCCTAGTGATAAGGCTAACAACCCATTTGTTACAGAGAGGAGCTGTGTCGGCCGGTGAATTAGAGAGAAAATGATTTTACGGTGAGTACAAAAAATCCTATTTTTCTTATGTTACTTTTATGTTTCAATAGTTTTTATTGTGGGTTTACAATACAAAACAAACAAAGTTCTCATCTGTTCCATACATTAGTACAACTAGTTCAGTGCACAAATCAGTTGGTCATTTCCTAAGACATTCTTTCGATAACATTTCAAGTTCTACAATTCTATCCAGTGCCTATTACAGTTACCCTGCGGGGTTAGTGATGAATACCAGTCTGTGTCCAACTATGAATCATAATTCCAACATGGAGTAAAACATCGATAATCTACACTTTTAACGCCTCCGCCCGCCGGGAAGATCCCACCCCCCCTCCCGTCAAGGGTGGCCCTGGGCTCCTCCCCGGGCGGTAACCAATCGCCATCTTCCGTGCAGGACTTAACCTGCCAATAAGCAATAACCATACAAAAGAGGGGAAGGCGCACTGACCTAGTGCATTACCATAAAACAGCTTTATTTAAAAAAAAAAATCAAATAGCAGAATGGCTACTCACAAACGAGTATTGATCAAAGGCAAAATCAATACAAATAGATCCATCGCACCAAACGTTTGGCGAATCCAGACCCATGTGGTCAGAAGGGTCATGAAGCTCCACCCCAAAAAAAAAAAAAAAAAAAAACCCATTCACATATAGGGAAACATTTTCTAGAAAATGTTTCCCTATATGTGAATGGGTTTTTTTTTTGGGGTGGAGCTTCATGACCCTTCTGACCACATGGGTTTAGAGGCTTCCATATATATATATATATATATATACCGGTAGCCTCCAGCGAGAGACCATTGCCCTTTTTTGGCTCTGAAGAAAGGGGGTCACTTCCGAAACGCGTTAGCCATTTCCGTAGAGGTATTCACCAATTCCTCTGACATCTGGTCTGGATTCGCCAAACGTTTGGTGCGATGGATCTATTTGTATTGATTTTGCCTTTGATCAATACTCATTTGTGAGTAGCCATTCTGCTATTTGATTTATTTTTAAATAAAGCTGTTTTATGGTAATGCACTAGGTCAGTGCGCCTTCCCCTCTTTTGTATTGTTTCTCTCTAGTATTTGAACACCCAATGTTCTAAAGGAGGGCTGCAAGACTTAGCGACAACACCATTTCAAACTGTATATATCACATTTCAAAGACCAAGAAACCAGAGCACAGGAGAATTTGTTGTTTTTGTACTTTTTTAATAAGCAATAACCAACATTGTAACTGATCGTGCTACAATTTAGCTCAATAAGAGATGAGTAGTGAGCAAACAAAAAGGGAAAGGAAAGTAATAAGAGGGAGCAGAGAAGGGAGAGGAATGGGGAAGGTTGGGGGAGGAAAAGAGTTGGAGGAGCTGTGGCCCCGTTGTGTAAAGCCCATACCGCTGAAATACAGTTACTCAATATGGGGTCGTTAGTTAGGTAAGCAATCCATGGGTCCCATATTCTATGGAACAACCCCATCTTGTCCTGCGACAATGCTGACAACCGCTCATTAATCATCAACCATGACATTTTATGTTTGAGCTGTGCAATCGGCAGGGCGGCGGATCTCCAGTTTCTTGCTATGGTGATTTTAGCAGATATAAATATAAAGGTAAGGAGTCTCCTCTTGGACCTAGAGGCCTCCACCACCCTGCCGTCCAAGAGGGCTTGTTTAGCTTATTTAGTCAGGTTCAAGCCAGTGATTGTGTAAACAAAGTTATACACTCTAATACAGAACCTTTGGACTTTAGGGCATGTCCACCAAATATAATAGGTGGACCCCACCTGGCCACAACCCCTAAAACATTGGGACGTAGCCCCTTGTACAAAGGTGGCCAATCTGGTTGGGACCATGTACCACCTCAGCAGAACCTTATAGTTCGCCTCTATCACAGAGGTGTTAATATGTGATCGATATGCGGTCTCAGAGATTGCATGCCAGTCGTCTAGTTCAAAAGTTTCCTGAAGGTCCTGTTCCCATTGGATCATATAGTTCAGTTTCCTCGTGGCACCCCTTAGTATTATATATATAGCAGATAAGTGGCCCCTAATTTTATCGTGTTGTCTACATAACTGCTCCATGGGAGTCAGGGTCACCAAGTCCCCCCTGCAAACCACGGCCTGCACATAATGGTGCAGTTGGGCGTACCTATACTTCTCTGTAGGGGCATATTGAATTTTTCTATTAAAGCACGTTCAGAAAGCATACCTCTATGGTCACACAGATCAGCAACGCATAATAAACCTTTATTTGTCCACCAACCAAATTGTTGTGGAGAGAAGTCAAGGGTGAACTCCCTATTGTTTAATAATGGTGCTAGTGGATTGTGAGGTGATTTGAATTTGTGTAGTCTCGACAGCCTGTTACATATTGCCAACGCTAGGGAGAGGGTGGGACACAATATTAGTTGCCTGTCCTTCATTGGAAGCCACATGATCTGTGAAATCTGCTCTGGACGACAGGAATAAGATTCCATGGCCATCCATATAGCATGTGGTTGGTGAGAGTGGTACCTGGAGAGGTGGGCCAGCTGAGCCGCATGAAAATATTTCTGTAGGTCAGGCAGGCCCAGCCCTCCATTCCTTTTTAGAGTGTACATCGTACTTCTGTTCACCCTGGACCTCTTATCTCCCAAAATGAACCGGAGAATAGGGATGGCCGAACGGTTCGCCCAGCGGTCAGTTCGTGGCGAATTTCGGCTGTTCGCGGTCCGCCCGATCGGCGGACTATTGCCGCTGTTCGCCCGGCGGACTTACGTGTTTACTGTGTAAAAGAACTTTGACTTATGATGACACATCCATCATGTGGTACAGGACAGCCAATTGAGACATTACAGCACATGGACACTTGGACATTCCCCCTAACTTATAAATAGACCCGATCCGGCGGCCATTTTACATTCTTTCGTATGTCACTATAGGGAGAGGTTGCTGTGTGGAGCAGGGAGAGACTGCAGTGACCCAAATCGCTAGCTATTAGGTCCACAAAAGTTCTTTTAAGGGCTGGTATGGTATAGGTGTAGTTCAGGATATAGGTTTGAGGCACTGCTATTCAAGCCATTGTTGCAGCAGCCTGTCTTTTGTCAGTGCAGAGAGGGACAGGACGCTGTGTGCAGCAGGGACAGTCAGTTTAATCATTAGCTGTTACAATTAGGTCCACAAAAGTCCCTTTCAGGACTGGTATGGTAAAGTAGTACAGGATATAGTTTTGAGTGCTATTCAAGTTATTGTTGCAGCAGCCTGTGTTTTGTCAGTTTAAATAGGGACAGACTGGAAGCTGTGTGTGGCAGTGAGGGACAGTCAGTTTAATCAGTAGCTGTTACTATTAGGTCCACAAAGGTTCTTTTCAGGACTGGTATGGTAATAGGGTTGTACACGTATAATATTCTTTCTTCCAAATATAGAAAGAATATTATACCTGACTGCTGCCCTTCTGCTGCAGTAGTCCTTTATGAGTATAGGGACTGAGGTACAGTCTGCTAATCACAACCTACTAGTTGCACAAAGGTCCTTCTAAGGACTGGTAAGGTATAGCGTACTAGAGTATATAGGGTTGAGTGAGGTACAGTCTGCTAATCCTTAAGGACTGGTATAGGTCCACAATATATAGGGTTGAGGTGCACTACTGCTGACTGCTGCCCTATTCTGCAGCAGTCCTTTATGAGTATAGGGACTGAGGTACAGTCTGCTAATCACAACCTACTAGTTCCACAAAGGTCCTTATAAGGACTGGTAAGGTATAGTGTACTACAGTATATAGGGTTGGGTGAGGTACAGTCTGCTAATCCTTAAGGACTGGTATAGGTCCACAATACATAGGGTTGAGGTGCACTACTGCTGACTGCTGCCTTATTCTGCAGCGATCCTTTATGAGTATAGGGACTGAGGTACAGTCTGCTAATCACAACCTACTAGTTTCACAAAGGTCCTTCTAAGGACTGGTAAGGTATAGCGTACTAGCGTATATAGGGTTGAGTGAGGTACATTCTGCTAATCCTTAAGGACTGGTATAGGTCCACAATATCTAGGGTTGAGGTGCACTACTGCTGACTGTTGCCCTATTCTGCAGCAGTCCTTTATCAGTATAGGGACTGAGGTGCAGTCTGCTAATCACAACCTACTAGTTTCACAAAGGTCCTTCTAAGGACTGGTAAGGTATAGCGTACTAGCGTATATAGGGTTGAGTGAGGTACATTCTGCTAATCCTTAAGGACTGGTATAGGTCCACAATATCTAGGGTTGAGGTGCACTACTGCTGACTGCTGCTCAATTCTGCAGCAGTCCTTTATGAGTATAGGGACTGAGGTACAGTCTGCTAATCACAACCTACTAGTTGCACAAAGGTCCTTCTAAGGACTGGTAAGGTATAGCGTACTAGAGTATATAGGGTTGAGTGAGGTACAGTCTGCTAATCCTTAAGGACTGGTATATCGCGGTGCTGGTGTCAGTGCTTTATGTCACGCTGCTGATGTCAGTGCTCTCTATCACGGTGCTGGTTTCAGATCACTCTATCACGGTGCAGGTGTCAGTGCTCTATATCATGGTGCTGGTGATGATCATCATCTCCTGCACCCTCTTCTTTGCCTACCCTGACCTTCCCTCGCCTCCATTGTCTCAAGAGTCCTGAATTGTCAGAATTTCACATATAAAAAAAGAATGCTTGTAGTCGTCGATCCCAGATTCACCTCATACATGTGTTATGTCATTGGCCACGTGGTGGGACTATGTGTGCACAGCTAGTAATTATTTTGTGGCTGCAAATATGACCTGTAGGTTTGTAAAGTTCACCATTCCTGTGCTGTGCTGACTTCCTCCTGGGGCTGCTTATTATGAGGGGCTCCCACCATCCCTGTGCTATGCTGACTTCCTCCTGGGGCTGCTTATTATGAGGGGCTCCCACCATCCCTGTGCTGTGCTGACTTCCTCCTGGGGCTGCTTACGGTGCAGGTGTCAGTGCTGTATATCACGGTGCTGGTGTCAGTGCTTTATGTCACGCTGCTGATGTCAGTGCTCTCTATCACGGTGCTGGTGTCAGATCACCCTATCACGGTGCAAGTGTCAGTGCTCTATATCATGGTGCTGGTGATGATTATCATCTCCTGCACCCTCTTCTTTGCCTACCCTGACCTTCCCTCGCCTCCATTGTCTCAAAAGTCCTGAATTGTCAGAATTTCACATATAAAAAAAGAATGCTTGTAGTTGTCGATCCCAGATTCACCTCATACATGTGTTATGTCATTGGCCATGTGGTGGGACTATGTGTGCACAGCTAGTAATTATTTTGTGGCTGCAAATATGACCTGTAGGTTTGTAAAGTTCACCATCCCTGTGCTGTGCTGACTTCCTCCTGGGGCTGTACCTCTGCTGTGCATATTATGAGGGGCTCCCACCATCCCTGTGCTATGCTCATTATGAGGGGCTCCCACCATCCCTGTGCTATGCTCATTATGAGGGGCTCCCACCATCCCTGTGCTATGCTCATTATGAGGGGCTCCCACCATCCCCGTGCTATGCTTATTATGAGGGGCTCCATCATCCCTGTGCTGACTTCCTCCTGGGGCTGCTTATTATGAGGGGCTCCCACCATCCTTGTGCTGTGCTGACTTCCTCCTGGGGCTGTACCTCTGCTGTGCATATTATGAGGGGCTCCCACCATCCCTGTGCTGTGCTGACTTCCTCCTGGGGCTGCTTATTATGAGGGGCTCCCACCATCCCTGTGCTGTGCTGACTTCCTCCTGGGGCTGTACCCCTGCTGTGCATATTATGAGGGGCTCCCACCATCCCTGTGCTGTGCTGACTTCCTCCTGGGGCTGCTTATTATGAGGGGCTCCCACCATCCCTGTGCTATTCTGACTTTCTCCTGGGGCTGTACCTCTGCTGTGCATATTATGAGGGGCTCCCACCATCCCTGTGCTATGCTCATTATGAGGGGCTCCCACCATCCCTGTGCTATGCTGACTTCCTCCTGGGGCTGCTTACGGTGCAGGTGTCAGTGCTGTATATCACGGTGCTGGTGTCAGTGCTGTATATCACGGTGCTGGTGTCAGTGCTTTATGTCACGCTGCTGATGTCAGTGCTCTCTATCACGGTGCTGGTGTCAGATCACTCTATCACGGTGCAGGTGTCATTGCTGTATGTCACGCTGCTGATGTCAGTGCTCTCTATCACGGTGCTGGTGTCAGATCACTCTATCACGGTGCAGGTGTCATTGCTGTATGTCACGCTGCTAATGTCAATGCTCTCTATCATGGTGCTGGTGTCAGATCACTCTATCACGGTGCAGTTGTCATTTCTGTATGTCATGCTGCTGATGTCAGTGCTCTCTATCACGGTGCTGGTGTCAGATCACTCTATCACGGTGCAGGTGTCATTGCTGTATGTCACGCTGCTGATGTCAGTGCTCTCTATCACGGTGCTGGTGTCAGATGACTCTATCACGGTGCAGGTGTTATTGCTGTATATCACGCTGCTGATGTCAGTGCTCTCTATCACGGTGCTGGTGTCAGATCACTCTATCACGGTGCAGGTGTCATTGCTGTATGTCCCGCTGCTGATGTCAGTGCTCTCTATCACGGTGCTGGTGTCAGATCACTCTATCACGGTGCAGGTGTCATTGCTGTATGTCACACTGCTGATGTCAGTGCTCTCTATCAGGTGCTGGTGTCAGATCACTCTATCACGGTGCAGGTGTCATTGCTGTATGTTACGCTGCTGATGTCAGTGCTCTCTATCACGGTGCTGGTGTCAGATCACTCTATCACGGTGCAGGTGTCATTGCTGTATGTCACGCTGCTAATGTCAGTGCTCTCTATCACGGTGCTGGTGTCAGTTCACTCTATCACGGTGCAGGTGTCATTGCTGTATGTCACGCTGCTGATGTCAGTGCTCTCTATCACGGTGCTGGTGTCAGATCACTCTATCACAGTGCAGGTGTCATTGCTGTATGTCACGCTGCTGATGTCAGTGCTCTCTATCACGGTGCTGGTGTCAGATCACTCTATCACGGTGCAGGTGTCATTGCTGTATGTCACGCTGCTGATGTCAGTGCTCTCTATCACGGTGCTGGTGTCAGATCACTCTATCACAGTGCAGGTGTCATTGCTGTATGTCACGCTGCTAATGTCAGTGCTCTCTATCACGGTGCTGGTGTCAGATCACTCTATCACGGTGCAGGTGTCATTGCTGTATGTCACGCTGCTAATGTCAGTGCTCTCTATCACGGTGCTGGTGTCAGATCACTCTATCACGGTGCAGGTGTCATTGCTGTATGTCACGCTGCTGATGTCAGTGCTCTCTATCACGGTGTTGGTGTCAGATCACTCTATCATGGTGCAGGTGTCATTGCTGTATGTCACGCTGCTGATGTCAGTGCTCTCTATCACGGTGCTGGTGTCAGATCACTCTATCATGGTGCAGGTGTCATTGCTGTATGTCACGCTGCTGATGTCAGTGCTCTCTATCACGGTGCTGGTGTCAGATCACTCTATCATGGTGCAGGTGTCATTGCTGTATGTCACGCTGCTGATGTCAGTGCTCTCTATCACGGTGCTGGTGTCAGATCACTCTATCACGGTGCAGGTGTCATTGCTGTATGTCACGCTGCTAATGTCAGTGCTCTCTATCACAGTGTGGTTGATCATCTCCTGCACCCTCTTCTTTGCCTACCCTGACCTTCCCTCTCCTCCATTGCCTTCATGCGCTCCACAGTCCTGAATTGTCACAATTTCACATATAAAAAAAGAATGCTTGTAGTCGTCGATCCCAGATTCACCTCATACATGTGTTATGTCATTGGCCATGTGGTGGGACTATGTGTGCACAGCTAGTAATTATTTTGTGGCTGCAAATTTGACCTGTAGGTTTGTAAAGTTTGCCTCCCATTGAAGTCAATGGGGCCCGCCGTGAACATTACGGTTCGCAAACTATCGGCCGCGTTCGCGGTTCACGTTCGCGAAATGTCCCGTCGGAAGTTCGTCCATCACTACCGGAGAATTCCATTTTGAAGCAACTGAAGATCCCTTCGTACCAATGCCACCGGTAGGGTGCGAAACAAATATAATATTCTGGGCAACACATTCATTTTGATGGAGTGTAGTCTGCCGAACCACGATGAGGAGTGGATCTGCCATTTTGCTAGGTCCTCAGTTATTCTCTTAAAAAGTGGGGGATAGTTTTTCCTAAACAGCATCTGAATTGAAATGGATACCAAGGTATGGCAATGCCTCAGTCTCCTATTTAAATTTATATGACCGCTCTAGAGCTTTCTGTGTGGTGCTTGATAACGAAAGATTAAGTGCTCTGGATTTAGTCTGAATATTTTTAGCCCTGAGATTTCAGAAAAGGGTTGCAATATCGCATGCAAGTTAGGGAGGGAAGTAACTGGCCTTATGTTACTTTTAATATTTTATTTTGACACTGTCCTTTTAAAAAAAAAATTCTGTGTCACTTTTATTTCTATTACAAGGAATGTAAACATCCCTTGTAATAGTAAAAAAGCATGACAGGACTTCTTAAATGTGAGATCTGGGGTCTAACATTTACACAAAAATGCAATAAAAAAAATGAAATGTAATTTTTTGGGCAAAGTTTTTTTTCCCTCTAACTGCTTGCTGACCAGCCACCGTCATTTTACTGCTGCAGGTCGGCACAATCCTGCAAACCATTGTAGCTATACGCCGGCTCATGGGATCGGGATAGCAGGCACATGCCCTGCGGGGGTGCCGATGCTCGTGGCCAACGCTTGCTAAGACCGACGGTCATGAGCGATCGCGGACATGAGAGGCAGAAGACGGAAGTGTGTGTGTAAACACACAAATCCCTGTTCTGCTCTGTGAGGAGAGACAGATCGTGTGTCCCTAAAAGCTAGGAACCACGATCTGTCATTTCTTCTAGGTCAGTCCCTTCCCCCTTCAGTTAGAAACACACACAGGCAACACAGTTAACCCCTTGATCACCCCCTAGTGTTAACCCCTCTCCTGCTAGGGACATTTTTACAGTGAAGTGTCTGATGTGTCCACCATAATGTCGAAGTCCCGATAAAAATTGCTAGTAAAAAAAAAAAATAATAATAAAAAAACTATAAATTTATCCCCTATTTTGTAAACGCTATAACTTTTGCGCAAATCAATCAATATACGCTTATTGTGATTTTTATGTACCAAAAATATGTAGAAGAATACATAGTGGCCTAAACTGAGAAAAAATTCGCTTTTTAAAAAAAAAATGGGGATAGTTATTATAGCAAAAAGTACAAAATATTGTGTTTTTTTTCAAAATTGTCACTCTTTTTTGTTTATAGAGCAAAAAATTTAAAACGCAGAGGCAATCAAATACCACCAAAAGAAAGCTCTATTTGTGTGAAAAAATGGACGTCAATTTTGTTTGAGTGCAGCGGTGCAGTTGTCAGTTCCAACGACTCAGTTCCCAATCCCAAAAAATGGCCCGGGCATTCAGCATCCAAAACTTCTGGGGCTGAAGTTCTTTCCCTCACTCGGCATCCAGCCTGTGGATCTCCAGCTGTTGAAGAGGATACCGGGATTATGGAAGCTAGCTGCTGCCATAACAATGGTATTCCACTTCAAACAGCCGACCTACAACTGCGGCGGGTGGTCCTCCAACGGATCATTGGAGTGCAATTAATTTTGTACCCCTGTGACCCATTTTCAGCAGAGAGTGGACTGAAATCAGTCCAGGCACTGCGTCATCCCGAAAATGGAAGTCTGGATCCGCCAGGTGCCTGGACTGACACCCATCTAGGACTCTCAGTGAGCTACTGAGAGTCTGAGGTGGCCGCTCCCCACCCAGCTCAGCAATCTAATGAGCGAGGAGGAAACAGAGCGGAGAGCTGCTGATTGAAAGTCAGCAGCTCTCTGCTCAGGGAGCAGTGAGAACTGAGCCACCGGTGGTGGTCGAATGCTCGGTTCTCAGTGCAGAAGGGACAGATGCAGTATCGAACCGAAGGTAAGTTTGAAAAAAAAAACCTTACTTCTCTTTTAGGGCCTGGTTCACACCTATGCAGTTTGCAGTTTGCATATTCCAGGTGCATTTTGCGTTTCTCAATATACATTTTTGATCCATTGAAGTCTATGGAACCAAAGAAAAAGAGAAAAGTCCCTGGCCCTTTTCATAAAATGCACAAATGTGAACATGACCCATAGGAAACCATTTTAAATAGACTGTAGTGTGTTTATGCAAAACTAAAAACGCACTGAAAAATGCTTACCAAGTGCAGTTATGTAGTGGACTCCTCGCCAGTGTTTTTTTCCCTGCCCCAAATTTTTCAACTAGACTTGCAAGTGATTTTCAGTTTTCGGTACCTTTCAGCCTGTGTATCTGTAGAGGCCACCTCCTGTGAGCCGGTCATCGTCATCCTTTCAGCAAAAAGATAGGAGACTTTACCATAATGCTTTGAAAGAATGTCTTTGAATATATTAGGATAAGAAAAAGTAATTCACACTTTTTAATAAAGTACAAGTGGTTTAGCAAAATATTTGTGTGCTTTGCCTGCGCATGAACTGTGTGTGATATGGATTTATGATATGGATGTATGAGCTATAATTGCATATACCTTGTCTGCATGTTCTCTGACCACATCTGCTCTGTGTGCCTTTGTGCTCCTCTTTGCCTGCATCTGCTCTGATTACATGTGTTGTATGTTATGTCTTTGTGTACTTTATCATTCATCCCAACGGTCCCAGATTCAGTCCCAGATTATATGGGATTTTCCCGGAATTTCAAAAAAATCCCGGAGCTAGGTGGATCCAAGCTATTTCCCAAACTCCTGTTCATTGTCATGTCCCCTAAAGTGTCTGTGCACATTGAATAGACTGCTTCAGCTACTTTGTGAAACTTTCAGAAGGCAGACTTGTTATCTAGCCAATGGCAGCATATTTTGCACAGCAGCTGAAGGCTGCCGTCAAACAGAACTAGATGGTGCCACAGCTGCTCTGGCTGCCCAGGACTGGAAGCTGAGACTGGACAGTAGGGATGAGCTTCGTGTTCGAGTCGAACGTACGTTTGACTCGAACATTGGCTGTTCGGGCGTTTGGCGAATTCCGAACGTTTTGGCCGTTCGCGTCAAAATTCGAGTGGCGCGCGCGCGGACCACAATGCACTGCGGTGGCGCAGTGCATTGCTGCCTCATGATTGGCCAAGCATGCACTGTGACCCCGCATGCTTGGCCAATCGCAGCGCCAGCAGCGAGGAGAGCCATGATTGGCCACAGGCATCCTGCCTGTGGCCAATCATAGCTCAGGCTGTGTAGTGCACGCCCCACACTATATAAGGCCGCCTTTGAGGCGGCCTCGTGTAGTGTGTTAGCATCTGAAGCAGTGGGTGTTCTGTGTACCTTCAACACAGTTACACACCAATCGTTTTTTGGCTGATTTCCTATCTTGCTGCTGTGTAGTGGTTGTTGTCTGTGCCCTGACCGCAGTATACACCACTATATTCACCTCACCTATATAGCTAGTGATCTAGCTTTAACCACTTAACAACTGCCCATTGCCGATTAACGGCTTCAGGGCGGTTGTTTAACTCTGAGAGGCCGTTAATTAACGGCCTCCCAGAATTCTGCTCTCGCGCGCCCCCTGGGGCGCGCACTCGAGAGCATCCGTGACCGCCGGGTCCACAGGATCCGGCGCATCACGGATCACGGTAAACGGCCGCTCATAGCGGCCGTTTACCACGTGATCGCTCCGTCAAATGACGGAGTGATCACTTGTAAACAAACTGGCGTCATGTTATGACGCCGGTTCCTCCCTACCCTCTCTGTACCGATCGGTACAGCGGAGGGGAAAGAGATCGGTGTCAGCAGCGATGTGGGCTGCATCTGCAGTGCCCACATCGCTGCTCACCGAATTTAACCCCTCAATTCCCTGCCAATACTCTGCAATACCAGTGCATACTCTGCAGTACCCTGCCATTACTCTGCAGTACCCCGCCATTACTCTGCAGTACCCCGCCATTACTCTGCAGTGCAGTACCCTGCCATTACTCTGCAGTACCCGCCATTACTCTGCAGTACCCCGCCATTACTCTGCAGTACCCCGCCATTACTCTGCAGTGCAGTACCCTGCCATTACTCTGCAGTACCCGCCATTACTCTGCAGTACCCCGCCATTACTCTGCAGTACCCCGCCATTACTCTGCAGTGCAGTACCCTGCCATTACTCTGCAGTACCCGCCATTACTCTGCAGTACCCCGCCATTACTCTGCAGTACCCCGCCATTACTCTGCAGTGCAGTACCCTGCCATTACTCTGCAGTACCCGCCATTACTCTGCAGTACCCCGCCATTACTCTGCAGTACCCCGCCATTACTCTGCAGTGCAGTACCCTGCCATTACTCTGCAGTACCCGCCATTACTCTGCAGTACCCCGCCATTACTCTGCAGTACCCCGCCATTACTCTGCAGTGCAGTACCCTGCCATTACTCTGCAGTACCCGCCATTACTCTGCAGTACCCCGCCATTACTCTGCAGTGCAGTACCCTGCCATTACTCTGCAGTACCCTGCCATTACTCTGCAGTACCCCCCATTACTCTGCAGTACCCCGCCATTACTCTGCAGTGCAGTACCCTGCCATTACTCTGCAGTACCCTGCCATTACTCTGCAGTACCCCCCATTACTCTGCAGTAACCCCCATTACTCTGCAGTACCCTGCCATTACTCTGGAGTACCCCCCAATACTCTGCAGTACCCTGCTATTACTCTGTAGTACCCCGCCAATACCCCGCCAATACTCTGCAATACCCTGCCATAAATTGCCATACCCAGCCATACTCGGAGATACCCAGCCATACTCGGTGATACCCTGAAATACCCAGCCATAGACGCCCCCCACCCCTCACCGCCCTCCGGTGCTTCTACCAACTCGCCAGTACGATCAAAGCCAGAATCTTTTTTTTATTTTTTATTTCAGGCTTCCCAGCCTAGAGGTGAGATGTGGGGTCATATTGACCCCCAGATTTCACTGTAAAGAGGACCTGTCACCCCATATTCCTATTACAAGGGATGTTTACATTCCTTGTAATAGGAATAAAAGTGATCAAAAATATATATTTTGGGGAAAAAAAATTCAAACTAAAATAAATAAAGTAAAATGAACAATAAAAAAAAAAAAAAAAATTATAGCGCCCATGTCCCCATGTGCTCGCATGCAGAAGCGAACGCATGCGTAAGCTCCGCCCACATATGAAAACGGTGTTCAAACCACACATGTGAGGTATCGCCGAGAACGTTAGAGCGAGAGCAATAATTCTAGTCCTAGACCTCCTCTGCAACTCAAAACATGTAATCAGTAAAAAAAAAATTAAAGCGTTGCCTATGGGGATTTTTTAAGTAGCGACGTTTGCCGCCATTCCACAGGCATGTGCAATTTTGAAGAGTGACATGTTTGATATCTATTTACTCAGCATAACTTCATCTTTCACTTTATGCAAACATTGGGCTAACTTTACTGTTTTTTTTGTTTGTTTTTTAAGCACAAAACAGTTTTTTCCCCCAAAAAAACGCGTTTGAAAAATTGCTGTGCAAATACCGTGTGAGATAAAAATTTGCAACGACCACCATTGTATTCTCCAGGGTCTTTGCTAAAAAAAAATATATATATAATGTTTTGGGGTTCTCAGTAATTTTCTAGCAAATAAATTATGATTTTTACATGTAGGAGAGAAATGTCAGAATTGGCCTGGGTGCTCCAGAACGCCTGATGGCGCTCCCTGCATGTTGGGCCTCTGTATGTGGCCACGCTGTGTAAAAGTCTCACACATGTGGTATCGCCGTACTCGGGAGTAATAGCAGAATGTGTTTTGGGGTGTAATTTGTGGTATGCATATGCTGTGTGTGTGAAATAACCTGATAATATGACAATTTTGTGGAAAAAAAAAAGGAAATAGGCCCGTCAGTACTTCAGGTGTGATCAATTTTCAGATATTGGCACCATAGCTTGTGGACTCTATAACTTTCACAAAGACCAAATAATATCCACCAATTTGTACTTATTTTTACCAAAGATATGTAGTAGTATGAATTTTGGCCAAAATTTATGAAGAAAAAATGACTAATCTGCTAAATTTTATAACAGAAACAAAGAAAAATTCATTTTTTCGCAGAATTTTCGGTCTTTTTTCTTTTATAGCACAAAAAATAAAAAACTGAGAGGTGATTAAATACCACCAAAAGAAAGCTCTATTTGTGTGAAAAAAAGGACAAACATTTCCTATAGGTCCAGTGTTGCATGACTGAGTAATTGTCATTCAAAATGTGAGGGCACCGAAAGCTGAAAATTGGTCTGGTTATTAAGGGTGTTTAAAGAGGAAGTAAACCCCTTCAAACCACTTTGACCTACAGGTAAGCCTAGATTAAGGCTTACCTGTAGGTCCAAGCAATATCTCCTAAACCTATATGGTTTAGGAGATATTTGCCCGAAAATGGGCACCGCTGTCTACGGCGCATGCGCCGTAGACAGCGGCGCGCAGGCGCACTAAATGCGGCAAATCCAAGAATGGATTTGCCTAATTTGTCGACTCCCGTGCGCATGCGCGGGAGTGACGTCATCGCGGCTTCGCCGAATGGCAGAGGCGGAGCTGCGAGACGCGACTCCCGTGCGCATGCGCGGGAGTGACGTCATCGCGGCTTCGCCGCTGTCATTGGTCGGAGCTGCGAGACGCCACCAGCAAGATGGATGCGGCAGACTACAGGGATCAGCGGCGACTTCGCTGGCTCCTGTGTCAGGTAAGTGACACATAATGAGCTACTATGCGATGCATAGTAGTCCATTATGCTTTACCTTTGCAGGGAAAAAAAGAGGAAGTAAACCCATCAGGGTTTACTTCCTCTTTAAGTGCCCAGTGGTCAAGTGGTTAATAATAGAGCTTGCAGTCAGTAGTGTTAGGAGATAGTGCGTGCTGTCTGCGTGCTGTCTGCGTGCTCTGTACCCAGTACATACCGCTATAATATAGGGCAGGCCCCTACTTTCAAACATCCAACTTACAAACATCTCCTACTTGCAAACGCAAGGAGACAGCAGCAAGTGAGATGAAAAAAGATGGACGACAAAACAAATTATACAGGGGTGATAACCCTTCCCTATGTTTTCCAAAAAGCTTTAAAATAGTTTTTTTGAATGGAGCTTCACTTTAAAAATGTACCAGTTGAAAATTACAAACAGATTCAACTTAACACAACAAACCTACACAGTCCCTATCTTGTTTGCACCGCCTGTATACTGCTGTTCTGAGTATATAGGGCCTGGGGGCCACACGCATTTCCTTTTTTTAATATGGGTACGGGGTTCCCCTTAATATGCGTACAAGGGCTGGTAATGGGCAGGGAGGGCTACCCATGCCATTTTTCTCAATGATTTTCAACCATATTGCAGGAACCAGATATAACATTAAAACCGCAAGCAGTTTTAAATGGTGTTATTTCCGTCATTTGGTGCAGGGACTGTTCTAAACACGGGAAACACGTGGCACTTCACAGGCATACTACAGACACCCCCCAGGCACCATATTTAAAGGAATATTTCACTTTTTTTTTTCACTTTAATCGTCATTAAAATCAGTGCTCCCGCCAAAACGGCCGTTTTTAAAACTTTTTTTTGCAGTGACCCATGTCCCCTGAGGCAGGAGGCAGGTCCCCAAACCCTTTTTAGGACACTACCTTCCATATTAGCCGTTAAAATTAGCACTTTCCATTTCGAACGTTCGAGTCCCATAGACTTCAATGGGGTTCTAACATTCGTACCGAACGCGGGGGTCGTTCGCAAGTTCTGGTGCGAACCGAACCGGGGGGTGTTCGGCTCATCCCTACTGGACAGGATGTCAGGTCGGTGTGTTAACATAGGTAACTGCATGCTGATAGATTTATATTGTTTCACATGTGGGTTAGCACCACCTCATGGTCAAAGACCAAACAACTTTACTGGGGGCCCACATACATATACACCTGCCAGTGACTACTGTCCCAGCACTGACTACAGTCCTTCCATGGCAGTGTGCTGCTTGAGCACCAGTGCCACCAATAGGTGCTCTCTGAGGGGGAGACTCAGATATTTCCATGGCATAATGAAAACTCCTTTCTTCCTTGAAGGCCCATAGCCAAAATTCTGGGGACGTTCTTGAGGAAGTTTTGGTAATTTCCATGGTAATGACTGCCATCCTAATGTAGCCTTTGGCTTAGCATTGACCACATGGAGGTGAAAACACTTCTGCACCACAGCACTTTGTATAGCCCTCCATGTTGCAACGGCCAATCATAAGAAGTACTGTACACCGTCTGTCCACATGCTGATCATGCTCTTGATCAGGCCATTGGTTATGCTCCTGTTCACATTCTCTATAGTCAACATAATATATCCTGCTGACTACACCAGTTGTTGACTTACATTATTTCACATGTTGGTTAGTACCACCTCATGGCTAAAAGCCAAACTACATCACTGGGACCCCACAAAAAGAGGGATAATGTCTTATACACCTGCCAGTGATTGCTGTCCCAACAGCGTCTCAGAGACATTTTGAGAGGAATAGCACTGAGCACTGATTTTCCTCCACCATCTCTTCTTAATACTGTACACTTCTCCATGTCCAAGCCTGAAGAAAAGTGGGGAGCAACTTCAATTACTTTGCAAGGCCTGGCACCCATGTAATTACAGGTGAAGTCCCTAAGGTTCCATTTCACAGCAGGCCCTAAGGCTTTATTCACACTAATGCGTTTTTTGATGCATTTTGCAGAAATGCAGGGAAATTTTTTAACATGGGTTCCTATGGAACATGTTCACATCAATGCATTTTAGTGCCTCTGCGTTTTTGGAAAGGGTCGGTGACTTTTTTTCCCCGCAAAATGCATAGTTTTGCATGTGTTGAGCTGGCTCCTGAAGAGCACACGCTATGTTTTTGAAATTTAAGGAGTGTCACGCTTGCTGTGCTTTCTGGGAGAGGGTACTTAAGATGCGGATGTCACGTGGTTCGGGGTTCCGGTCCAGAGGAATGTTCTGACTCCATGGTCCTGGTCCTCCTGACCAGCCCCCAGGAAGGCTATGGCCTGGGGTGCGGATTCACCCGACTTATTGTCTCAGGGCTGGCTGACAAGGGCCTGTTCCCAACAACCCTTGCTCTGTGGTTGTCGGGATCTGAGGACGGAGGGGCTTATTGGAATCTGGAAGCCCCCTTTCATAAGGGAGCCCCCAGATCCTGGCCCCTCCATGTGAATGAGTGAGCATTGGGTACATCGTACCCCTACACATTCACCTGAAAAAAGAGTAGTGTAGTGTAGTGTTAAAAAATACAGTAGACAGTTTTTGACAAGCCTTTTATTAAAAATATTCTTCTTCTCTGCTTCTTCCTCCATCTTCTCCCGCATCTTCATCCTATGGTCTTCTCCCGCTCTTCTGTCTTCTTTGTCCGGTGTTCTTCTTCCTCTGCTGCCACTGCTCCCGCCTACTACCCTCCTCCAATGCTGCATTCCGCTGATCTGTTGGTGCCAATGTCCTGCATTGCTTAAATAACGAGGGGGCGTGGCAGTCGGATTACGACATCCGGGGCCACGCCCCCCTTGTGCCACCACAGACCCATCATGCCCCAGGTGGTGACATCACAAGATGGCGTGGCCTCCGGATGCCACACTCTGATTGCCACGCCCCCTCATTATTTAAGGAATGCAGGACATCGGCGCCGACAGATCAGTGGGACTCAGCATCGGGGGAGGGTCGTCGCAGGAGCAGTGGCAGCGGCAGCAGAGGAAGAACACCAACAAAGAAGACAGAAGAGCGGAAGGAGATGCCCCTCTGAAAGACACCTTGGTAAATTGGAATACTGGAAGTCCCAGGCCTCACCTGCCTCCTGCAAATCCTCCCCAGGCCAGTTCAGGAAAGTCCAGGCCCCCCCGATCTACTGTGTCCTCTTTGCAGCTACTTCCCGGCTCTTGTGCAATGATCCATCCCAGCCAGGATGCCTGGTTTCTGTTCCCAGGGTTCAGATTGTAGGCTTGAGCCATCCAGGTCTCTGAACCCTCAGGCCTTCCGGTTAGGATCCTGCTCTCCGACACTGGGGCCTCTGAAACCCCAGGCCTTTGTGCCTGCTCCTGACGGTCACATTGTGAAGCTTCTCTGGACCTAGTCTCTTCCCATCTCCCCCTAGGAAGCATGTGACCTCATTATATATGTATGTCCCGCCCCTGCCCATACAAATTAATGATTGGGCCAGGGCCATATACACTGCCTGCTCTTCAGTCCCTGCCCTGCCTTCTTTCTAGAACATTACCCTGGAGAAGAAAGGGAGGTCTTCCATGGTGGAGAACAGGTGGACACACCCCCCTCTATTCTAATGCTCCTCCCAAAGCCAGATCAACCCAACAGGCCTAAACAAATAAACAGTAAGGCACTGGCAATTTCTCCTAACATCTACCCATTAGCACCCACCTAAAGGTGGTGGGCGCTACATATGAATGTGTGTATTGGGATGCATGGTGCTAAGTGTATGGTACTGTATTTATTGGGTGCATGAAGCTGTGTGTAATGATGAGTATGTGCTGTGTGTACTACGGTGCATGGTGCTGTATGTATGGGGATTTATTTGCTGTGTGCCTCAGGGTGCATGGGACAGTGTGTACAATGCATGTTGCAGTGTAGAATTTATTTACAGTTTATCCATAACGTCTTGTTCAAAGTTCTTCCTTGCTCTACTAAAAATGTGTTTTGTCTTTTTTTTGTTAGTGATTTATTTATTTTTATTTTTCTTCCTGATACAAACAGCAAAAAAAAAAAAACAAAGCAAGAAAAACTCTAACCCTTCTTTGCTGTTTTGTATGCAAAATAAAAAGTTTGGAGGGGTTTTTAACCTCTTGCTTACTGGGCACTTAAAGCCCCCCTCCTGCCCAGACCAATTTTCAGCTTTAGGCCTCTTTCACATGGGGCGGATCAGTAATGATCCGCCCCGTGATGATCCGCTCGCTCAGCGGGGATCGCGCCGTTGTCCCCGCTGAGCCGGCTGCGGACAGGGCGGTCTCCGCACACTGTGCAGGGACCGCCCTGTCAGCTCTCCGCTCTCCTCTATTGGGATCGGATGAGCACGGACCGTGTGTCCGTGTTCATCCGATCCGCTCTGCAGACGGATAGAAAAATAGGATTTTCCTCCGTCTGCAGAATCGGACTGTTGCGGAGGCGGAGGAAATCGGGTGTCTGCGGATGTTCATCCGCAGACACCTGCTATCCCATAGGGATGAATGTATGCCCGTATTTCATCCGCAAACGGATGGATGAAATACGGACATATCATCCGCATGTGTGAAAGGGGCCTAAAGCAATGTCACACTTTGAATGACAATTGCGTGGTCATGCTACACTGTACTCAAATGAAAATTGTATCATTTTTTTCCTCACAATGGAGCTTTCTTTTGGTGGTATTTAGTCACAATTTGGGGTTTTATTTTTTGCTAAGCAAACAAACAAAAAAAGAGACATTTTAGAAAAAAAAAAAGTTTCATAGTTTGGTATACAATTTTGCAAATGGGTAATTTTCCTCCTTCATTGATATTCGCTGATGAGGCTGCACTGATGGGCACTGATGGGCTGCACTGATGGGCACAGATAAGGTGACACTGATAGGCACAGATAAGATGACACTGAAGGGCACTGATGGGCCCTGATGGGTGGCACTGATGAGTGGCATTGATGGGTGGCACTGATAGATGTCACTGATGGGCTCTGATAGGTGGCACTGATGGGCACTGGTAGGTGGCACTGATGGGCACTGGGTAGGTGGTATTGATAGGCAGCACTGGTAATGACACACTGATTTGTGATTTATAGGCGGCACTGTGGACACTGATAGGTGACACTGTGGGCACTCATGGGTGGCACTGTGGGCACTGGTAGGTGGCGCTGGTGGGCACTGGTAGGTGACGCTGGTTCTCGCAGCCGCTTTTTTGTTTCCTCCTCACGCACATGATCAGCTGTCATTAGCTGACGCACTCCTGGAAATTAAGTCCGCCCTGTAGCCATTTTTCAAATATAGCACGGACGGCAAGTGGTTAAATTGTAGTACAAAAACAATTAGATGAAACAGGATTACAAATGAATGGTAAAATAAAAATTAAAAAGTGAGGGAAAATGAGGGAAAATGACACTTGTGAATTGAATGCAGGTTTCCCCGTATCCAATTCGAATGCAGGTTTCCCCGTATCCAATTCGCATGACAGGAGAGTGTGACCGGCTCCTTATGGAGCCCGTTCACACATATCTGGGGTGGCCGCGAAGCATACTGCAGAATAGTGCTGTGCATCTTTGGCTCAGTTTTTAGGCTGGATTCACACCTATGCAGTTTTAGTGCTTTTTGCAGATTTGCACTACAGTCCATTTAACAAGGTTTCCTATGGAACACATTCTGTAGTGCAAAAAGCACTAAAACTGTATAGGTGTGAATCCAGCCATAGGAATTTAGCCAAAAATTAGGACCTATTTCGGACCTGAAACGGTGAACGGGGACGCACCAGACCCCTGCTGTGAGCGTAGCCTAAAGGTGTTACTTAGTGCTAAATAATAGGTTAAAAGTGGAACAAAAAAATGTGATCTATACATAAACATAAAATACATATATGCAAATGACACCTGTAAGAACTGATGTTATGTGCAGATCAAAGACTTTCAGGAGGTGCTGTCAGCAGGGCAAGACTTAGGGTGGTGGTGGGCTTAAGTCACTTTCGGCCCTACCTTCTATACGTTTCCTTATTTATTGGCGTATAACACGCACCCCAAGTTTAGGAGGGAATTTTAAGGAAAAAAACTTTTAAGGAGGAAAGTTTAAGGAAAAAAACGTACATTTAAATTCCCATCAATGCAGCCTTATCAGTGTCCATCTGTGGCCTTGTCCATCCACCTATCCATCTGCAGCCTTGTCCAGTGTCATTGCAGCCTTGTCGGTGTAGCCATGTAATTTGCAGCCTTGTCATTTGCAGCCTTGAAGTTTAAAAATGCCGCCGCCGAGATACAGAGTTCTGTGTATCTCGGTGGCTCTAGGGTCCTTTCGGCGGTGTAACTACATATTCGGCGACTCATCGCAGTTTGCTATGGAAGTGACGTTATAGAGTGAAACACAGGACTTAGAACTATACACTACAGTAACACTATATACTAACTTCAAAGTTATAAATACGTCTAAAATGCAAAACTCTGGTGGCTGTAACAACATGTCCGCTGTATCCCTTCTTAGTGTATCCTTACTGTGGACGAGTGTGGGGTGTAGCAAGATGGGGGCGATGGAACGTCACTTCCGTAGTAAACTGCGATGGGTCGCCGAATATGTTGTTACAGCGCCTCTCGGGTCCTCTCACAGTCCCAAGTGGAGCAGAGAATAGCCGAGTGTACTAGGCTCGGCTCACAGTCCCAATCCCTGCTTTATGTCCATCAAAGGGTGCGACTGGGCCGAGCCGAGTACACTCGGCTATTTATCTCGGCTCGGCCCGTGGGGCCCCGATTGAGCGGGGTCCATGGGCTTGAGCCCAGTCAAGCCCAATGGTAAGTCCAGCCCTTGCTGTCAGCACTGCTGAGGCAGACTGGAATCCTAGGCCCTGCCTAATACACCATATTCGTTTTAATGCGCTCATTTAAACTCATTTTCCTTAGACCTTTCATGCATGACTTTCAGCTTGGAATCATGTTATTCAGTAGCTTTACCAAATCTAAAGAGGTCACCCACATAAAAAGCTACCCCTTTAAATTCTGCATCTAACATCTTTGGGAACACATACTGTGTAGTTTTGAATGTAAAATCTAGATATGTAAAATAATACCTTACGTATGCTCTATTAATGCTGTAAGCATGGAAATTTCCTTTTTATATCTTAAAGCGCCAATATCCTGGCCTGGCATCCAGAACACATCCAGAAGTTTTTTTTACAAAAGCCAGTTTGTTTGATATATCTTATAGTGCAGGTGCCTAATACTGCTCATGTACTTTGTGCAGATCTTTGGGGTGCATGCAAATAAGCAGTTTACTTGTAAACATTTTTCACTTACAACAAGTGAACTATGCAACAAAGTTTGCTTATAGCTGGAGAATATTTATCCAGCAGTTAACGTGACTTTCCCCAGCATTCACTAGTAGTGAATTCATTTTTAATTTAAAACCGATGCACCTGGATGATTCATCTACACTTAATGTTTGATGAATATCAAAGTCACTGCCTTATAAGTATTTCTTTGTCAAAGTCAAAGTCATCAAAATGCTACAGAAATTGTGATCCATGGCTTGCATATCTTCAACTATTATTGCACAAACTGGGATTATGGAATTGTGAATGTACATGCTGCCACCTAGTGGCTATATTGATTAATGAATGTAAATTTATTTTCTTACTCCATTTACTCAAAGTGCACAAATTCAACATTTTGCCAAAGACTTCACATTTGCTATACAAATGCAACAAAAAAGTGGTGTGTTTAGATCCTAGGCTGCTGAACACCCCATAATGGGGGCCTGCCCATCATCAGATATTGATTTACGGTCGTGAGGAGCTCCCAATACAAATGGTCATATGTGATCAGATTTAGAGTTTTTATTATTTTGGAATGTAGCATACAGCCAACACAGTTCGAGAGATGTGGCTTCTCCCTTCTTCAGGGTTTCCAATTGTAAAAAATAAAAAGGTGAACTAAAAACTGTACACTCTATACACCCCCCCCCCCCCCCCCCCCCGTCACTGCTGCTGACACTTACCTCTGTGGATGCTTAAATTTCATTGCCCATGCAGAGAGTGCAAGGGTTCAATGATATGAAATTTGAGCCCTTTTTTCTCTTCTTTTATTAGGGACACAAAGACATGATCCTGCAGCTCCAGCTCTCCTGTATCAGTGAGCAGCTGCTGCAAGGAAGAGGAGGGAGTGCCAAGAATGGCTGGGCCATGGGAGCTTATGGGTGATATCACTGCTCCTGGAATTCACAGCTGTTGTTGAGCACTCCATTACACAGGATAACATGATCGGACTGGAATAAAAAAAAGGGAAGTACACAGTTCATTTTTACACCTGGTATGCGGAAAAGGTAGGAGAGGCGAATGGGAATGTTTCTAAGAATCATTGGTGTTAGGCTTTTCTTCTACTTTAATGTACTCCAAGAAAAAATATTTTTTTTTTCTTTAAGGGCTAATGCCTTGTAGATGTAACAAAAAGGGACTATAGCTTGGGAAAAGAGGTCCCAGCTGGTAAGTAAACTCTTACAGCCCTTATTGCATCCAAAATGTAAAGCAATTTCCTTGTCATGTTTTGGGGCAGGATAGGGTCAGGGAGGACAATGTTCTCAATGAGTTGCAGTGCTGGCTGCTGTTTTTTTGGGGGGGGGGGCAACAATGCACCCATAGCCACCCTCCCCTGGCACATTGGTCGGATCAACCCTATCAAGTAAAAAGGCAAGAAAAAGTTGTAGCAGCGCTAAAACATATACAAAATACAAATAAAAATGTGAAAAACTGAGTATGAACCAGTTAGTGATGTGTGATTATGTCAAAAGGCATAACAAAAAAATGTAATCAATAAATAAAATCCAAAATTTACATAGATATAGTCCAAAATTATATAACATGTGTGATGATAGGATATGCACATCCACAATAAAGGTATTGTAAAACAAAGTCCGTGAACACAAGTGTGCATAAATAGATGAATAATCAGTGACGAATTCCTCCACCATAAACAATGTGCTAAATCAGGGGTATCAGGGGTATGAATAGTTTGCACTTAGAAAATATTTATAGTCTGCAAAAATCAAACATAAAGCAAACTTTTTATTGCAACAGTAGTATTTGTTACAGTAATGTACTTGGGTGAAAAAATAAAAATAAAAGGCATGTTACTGATTCTCCAGCATTTAACAATATAGTTAGATGGGCCCTGCTCAAAAGAGCTTACAAGCTACGAGGGTAGGACACGAAAAATTAGACATATTAAAAAATCACACTAGAAAAGCAGGGATACAAATCAAGCTAACAACAACCATGACAAACCTTTTTGGTTATCAGAACTCATCGCCCCAAACCCCTTAAAAATTTAATTACAGAATTATCATAAGCAAAAACAGAAAAAATGTATACAAAATAAAAACTAAAATACAAAAACCGCACAAAACACACACACACACACACACACTTATGTTTGAAATTAACAGTAGCAGTTGAAAGTCTAACATGTGAGATTTAGAAGTATCTAGAACAAGATAAAGGTCTGCTGAGGCTCAAAACAAACACATGGTCAGACTGGACACACTTTTGAGGGCCTAAATGCAAAACTATACCAGCAAACACAATAAGCAATCATCAAACCACAGCCTTAGTGGGGTGTGGGGTGTGGATCGGACATTATGCGCACATCCCCCCCCCCTCACAAAAAAAATATCTATTTGTAAACCAATATAAGCACTGCAAAGACTTGGGCCTCTTTTCATGCCAGACAACTGCCACAAATGCAGGCCTTTATATACCCTAGCTAGGATTGCTAGCAGACCTAGACCAACCCAGTAAAGGACACACGCACCAGTGTAATTGATTCTGTTTCTTCATGTATGCCTCAAGTACTCACACCTGTTCATCAAGAACACACATCTTTCAAATTAATGAATATATCAACATTTCCTGGTGCGTTCATGGCAGCATGCGCATGCTCCACTCCCGGCCAACCCACAGGACCATTATAACTCTATAAAAGAGAGCGACACCCCCATTCTCTTTTCTGTCCTCAAGGCCACACAGGATCACGGATTCATCAGCCCCTGCCTCACCCAAAAAAATTGGTACCGCCATTCAGGTTCATGCTCTCCTGAGATCAGGTCCCACCACTTGGGCTGCTAAATGCGCTGAGGAGTACCATTTGGTCCCCACATCAGCTCTGTGGCTCTGTCCTGCCTTATCCTACTGCCAGACTTCTTTTCCCTGTTTTCTGCTGCTCTGTAGTGTAGAGGTGCTGTCTCTGTAATTGCAGCCTGTGTGATAGCTGTGGGCACTCCACGTGCCTCTTCCTGCTTCCTTTTCTTTCTGGATGGGGCAAGTCGTCGGAAGTGCAGGACTGGTCATGTTGGTTCTTCTTCACACCTGACTTTACCCTCACTTTATTTAAACAGGTGTGGGACCAGGGGAAAATGGGGTCCTGGTCTTGCGGTGACGTACAACACTATGACGAGCCGAGAAAATTAAGTTCAATGCTTCAGAGCATGCCTCAAATTGTTTCCGAGCATGCATAGGAATTTTGCACGTCGGAATTGGTACAGACGATTGGAATTTTCGATCAAAACTTTTCCCGACCGAAGAATTGAGAACCTACTCTCAATCTTTTGCTGGCGGGAATTCCGCCATCAAAAGTTCGATGGAGCATACACACGGTCACAAAGCTCACATTGGACTTTTGCTGGCGGAATTTCTGATCATGTGTACAGGGCATTAGCCGCTTCACATAGCCTGTTGCCACACACAAAAGATCCTCAATATCCCTCTAGGTATAGGGCTGTGTTCCATCCCACCCTGTTGTGTGGCATAGTGGCATTTTCCCTATTTTCACACTAACGTTCCTCCCTGCCAATCAGCAGGCAGGTCAGTGAATCCTGTCTTCCGATTGGCTAAAGCATTATGCGATCCTATTGGATATATAATAATAGTAGGGGCGCTGAGCAAATATAAATATCAATCACAAAATGTGAAAATTTGATAATCATATAACATCTAAAGTGATAAACAACCTATCACCAAAAATGGTAAAAAACAAAAGATTACAAACAAATATATGATAAGAACAATAATAAATAAAGTCCCAATTGGATACTGAAACCAAAAAAGAATATATAAATATAGATCCAAAGTCCAAAAACAGTGATTCTTTCAGTGAAAAACTCCTTCTGAATCCATATACCAGAAAAAGGCTGGAATCTTCTACAAAGTAGTGACACGTCCCTTCACCAAAACTTATGGACATAGAAAACACCCCAACTGTGACGATAAAGTTGTCTTCTTACCAGATGCTGTTGACTACTTTATTTAAAAAGATAGTCAAATAGGCTTATGCAGGTAAATTCCCTGCTCACATGGAATAAGGTGGACCTCGTATGGATAGAAGCTTCTCCTCATAGACTCAGACAGGTCATAAAAAAAGCCAAACAAAATCCATAGCGTGACACCGTTTAATAATAAAAGTAAATTTTAAAAAACATAAGGCCAAATGGCTGCTTACATATGCCGGTGCCCGACCTGGCACTGGGGCTGCTCGCTTAAAACAATCGTTTCATAATGGATGCGTAGTTCCTCGTGGTGTAGGGCGTGCGTTCCACCAAGAAACAGCCGACAACCAAAGACGACCGGAACTGTGCGTGTACGAACCTGACTGGGTACCGCCTCGATGTACGTTTCGTTTGACACGTCATCAGGAAGCGTACCCAGTCACAAAGTCAACGTTCTTTATGGTGTCTCGATCGATCCATAGACCAATCGAGAGACACTTAATTTAGTGCGCAGCCTCAGTCCCACTCAAGGCTTAACAACAATACATGGTTTGTTAAAACATAACTGGCAAATAAACACTAAAACATAATTAACCCTAAAACGCAGGGATGAATTATACATACCAGAAATTTAATAATAAAGTAAAAAATTAAAAAATACATATAATAATCCAATGGGATATTCCCATTAGAAAGAAAGAGGGAGTAAGTTTCTTGTAATTTGCAAAATAACCTCTAGATGTCAGTCTGTAGTTGAAAATTTTCATACCACTGACTAAACAAAAAGAAAAAAGTTTTTTCCACCTAAATAGTTAGTTATAGTTTTTTTTGTATAAAATATATAATTTTTATAAAATATATTGGTGCCATTTCTAGAAAGATATTTAGCAATATTCTTAGCTCCATATGTAAGGAAAAAAAACAAAAAGCAAAACCCTACATCATAAGATAGAAAAATTCGCCAAACAAATTTGGAAATGGAGGAATGGCAGAAAAATGCCTAAATCAAACAAACAAAAGGGGAAAATTTCAATCGTTGGACAAAAAACAATTTAAATCAAGCTCTATGTTCATTCCTAAAGGCTGCATTGTTTTTAATTTATATATCCACTTTGTTTCATTCTTTGATATTTCCCTTTTCATGTGGGTTCCTCTCCAATGTTTTGAGATCTTATCGATCCCATAAAATTTACAGAGTGAAGGATCGCTATCGTGATGTGATTTGAAATGTCTTGACACACTATGATTGGGAAAACCTTTCTTAATATTTGTGAGATGTTCATTAAATCTAATTCTTAACTGTCTAGTAGTTCGACCTACATACTGTATAGAACAAGGGCATTCTAGCACATACGTTACATGATCCGAATTACACGTAATTAGTGGTTTAATTTTATACTCCAGTTTAGTGACTTGAGATTGGAACTGAATAACCTTCCTTGATGAGCCGGGTCCTCTGGTGGTCTTGCAGGCTTTGCATCTCGTGCAATAATGGAAACCGGATCCATCAAGGAAGGTTACAAGTTTTTTAGGGGGATTGGGAACATTACGGGCCAATTGATTTCTCAGACCCGGTGCCCTTCTGTAGATGAATTTGGGGTTCTGTGGAATGATAGAGGCCAGATCTTTATCTTGTTGTAAAATGGGCCAATATTTTTTAAAAATGGTTTCTACTTGTCTATACTGCCTATTGAACCCTGTCACAAAGGCTGTGGCTCCTTGGTGTTCTGGTTTAGCTTTTGATACCAGTAAAGTTTGTCTATCCATCTGTGACACCTGTGTTACAACTTTCTCTAGAGTTTTTTGTGAGTAGCCTTTTTCTAAGAACCTACTAGTTAAAACCTTAGCTTGTGAATGGAAGTCAGACTCCTCCTCACAGTTCCGTTTTAATCGGATATATTGTCCTTTCGGAACAGCTCCTATCCACTGTGGATGGTGACAACTATGTGTGGGCACATATCCATTTCTGTCTGTGACTTTAAAATAGGTTTTGGTAACAAACTTATTATGCTTTCTCGTAATAGTAAGGTCCAAGTAGTTCACTTCCACCTTGCTAAATTCGGCTGTGAACTTCAAGCAATATTGATTGGCGTTCATATTGCTCAAAAAGTCTTTAAAACTCTCTAAAGTACCTTTCCAAAAAAGAATTACATCATCTATATATCTTTTATAGAAAATAAGAGATTTGTGCATATTTTTATAGATGGTTTCTGATTCCCATCTATTAAGAACAATATTGGCTACACTGGGAGCATAACGTGCTCCCATGGCCACTCCTGCTATTTGGTTGTAGTACTCATTATTGGCCCAGAAAAAGTTATTACTCATAGCAAGATCAGGGCCTCTAATCAAATAATTTATCTGAACCTTCTTAAGTTTGGATTCTTTTGTTAGTGCCCACTTTGTTGCTGTAAGTGCGTCCTTATGTTGGAAATTGGTATAGAGTGACTCAATGTCTACCGTGATCATGATGGTGTCTTCTGATGCTACTAAATCCTGTAGAAGTACTAGCAGATCTCTGCTGTCTTTTAAATACGAGGGACTGTTTGTCACTAGTGGTTTAAAAAAACCATCTAGATATTCTCTCAACCTTGCAAACAGGGACTCCATCCCACTTATTATAGGTCGACCCGGTGGTCTCTCATTATTTTTGTGTATTTTTGGCAAAATGTACATTACTGGAATTTTTGGAGCATGTGGTATAAGGTAATCGGCTTCCTTTTGATTTAAAATATCTTTGTGTAGGCCCTCTGTTACCCAATCTATAAGTAATGTTTTTATTTTTAAAGTCGGATCACTGTTTAATTTTTTATAAGTATTTGTATCATTTAATAATCGTCCCATCTCATGATAATAATAGTCTCGGGATAATATCACGAGACCTCCCGCCTTATCTGCCGCTCGTATCACTATCTGTTTGTTTTCCTCTATCATTTTTATACCTTCCCATATAGTTTTATTTTTAGCCTGTCTTTTGATTTCTAAATTCCTCACATCATATTGTACCATATTTTTAAAGACTTCTATATGGTGATGCATTCCTTTGTTGGGATTGAACACAGAATTGTTTTTTAGCCCACTATGTACATATAATGACTCTGTAGTGGGAATACTTGTTTTTATATTGGGGTTAGCAAAATATTTTTTAATATTAAGTTTCCTCACATATTTTTCGATGTCAACAAATAATTCAAACTTGTCCACATCTTTATTGGGTGCAAATTTTAAACCCTGATTTAATACTTCTAATTCTTTCTCAGAAAGCTCGACACCTGCTAAGTTAAAAAATACCCTCATTTACTTGTCTCTCTTTCTTTTTCTTTCTCCTGCCTCCTCTCTTTCCTCATTTTCTATAGATTCTTGTGGGGGGTGGGGGGTAGGAGGGATACGATAGGGCCCTTTCCATCCTCTCCCTTCCCCCCCTGGTGTTGATTTTGATGGGGTCCCGGTCTCCCTCTAAAATTACCTCTAAAAGCACCTCTAGGGGGTCTCGGAGGAAAATGATTCCTCGGCGGTTCAAAATAGTTGTAATCAGGATATCTGTTATCCAAAGGGCCATACCTATTGTAAGTATGTATCGGACGGGGAGAAGAGTGAGGGTAGGAATTGGAGGGTGGATAATAATGGGTTTTTGGATTTCCCCCTTGTTTATTGTTTGTTTTTTTAGGGGTGCTGGAAACTGGTTTGGCTTTGGTCAGTGATTCTGAAGTGGGTTCTCTTTCACCTGAAGTTTCACTACCAGATGTGGCCAAAATAGTTTCCTGCCATTTGTATACTTTATTTTGTTCAAAATCTTTAATGTCCCTCTGATATTTTTGAATTTTTTAATTTTTGATTTCACTATCATATTTAGCTCTGTAAAGTTTTTGCTCTTTCTGAATATTCATCAGTGGCACTGAATGGCACCATTCTTTCTTTAAGGTCTGCGATTTTGACGTCCAAAATCGCAGATTTGGCTTTCCTTTTCCTAACCATGAGTTGCATCAATTTTTGCTCACAGGCATTGAAAAACTGGTACCATTCATCCAACATTTGGAGATCCTCAGTCCCTTCATTGGGACTGATATCCCACCTGAGTCTCCTGGGAGTCAAGCTCTTTTCCATATATATATCAAATGAGGCTACATCCCACCACAGCCTTATTTGCTTTTCCATGTCTGTTTGTAATTGTTTAACCACTTCAGGACCGCCGTATTGCCAATGTACGTCAACACAATGGCACAGGCAGGCACAATCACGTAGATCTACGTGATTGCCTTCCAGCGGGTGGGGGGTCCTCCCGCTGGTTACGGCGGTCCGGTTCGCTCCAGGAGCGCTCCGTGATGAGGGGATGGCCGTGTGTTTTCGGCCACCCCCTCTGGATCGCTCCTGGCCAATGAGAAGCTTCCTCCCACTGTGTATTGTTTACACAGGAAGGAGGAAGTGATGTCATTCTCCTCGGGGCGGTCTTTTTGACCGGACTACGAGGAGAAGACTAATAGTAAGTGTGCACCAACACTACACTGACATGTAGGTACACACAGGCACACAAACCCCCCCCCCCGATCCCCCCCCCCGATCGCCCCCCGATCCCCCCCCCGCCCCCCCTCCCCCCCCAGTCACAGTGTCACTGATTGCATTGATCATTTCTTTACTGATCAATGCATTCAGTGTCAGTTGTGACAGTAAAAACTGTCAGGACAGTTAGTGTTAGGTCCAGGGTAGCCCCCTATCACCCCCCAATAATGGTTTTAACCCCCTGATTGCCGCTAGTTAACCCTTTCACCCCCTTTTGCCAGTGTCACTAAGCGATCATTTTTCTGATCGCTGCATGTGTCGCTAGGTAGCTAGTTATTTTTTTAGGTTCACCGCCAGGTTTTTATATCGCTAGGTACCCCGATATACTACCCAATAATGGTTTTAACCCCCTGATTGCCGCTAGTTAACCCTTTTACCCCCTTTTGCCAGTGTCACTAAGCGATCGTTTTTCTGATCGCTGCATTAGTGTCGCTACAGTCGCTAGGTAGCTAGTTATTTTTTTAGGTTCACCGCCAGGTTTTTATAGCGCTAGGTACCCCGATATACTACCCAATAATGGTTTTAACCCCCTGATTTCCGCTAGTTAACCCTTTCACCCCCTTTTGCCAGTGTCACTAAGCGATAATTTTTCTGAACGCTGCACCAGTGTCGCTAGTGTCGCTAGGTAGCTAGTTATTTTTTTAGGTTCACCGCCAGGTTTTTATAGCGCTAGGTACCCCGATATACTACCCAATAATGGTTTTAACCCCCTGATTGCTGCTAGTTAACCCTTTCACCCCCTTTCACCAGCGATCACAGTATAAGTGTCACTGGTGACGCTGGTTAGCCAGTTAGTTATTTAGGTTCCCCGTCAGGTTTTTATATAGCGCCAGGGACCCCCATATACTACCTAATAAAAATTTGAACCCCCTGATTGCCCCTAGTTAACCCTTTCACCACTGATCACCGTATAAGTGTTACGGGTGACTCTGGTTAGTTTGTTTTTTATAGCATCAGGGCACCCACCATTTATTACCCAATAAAGGTTTAACCCCCTGATCACCCGGCGGGTGATATCAATTAGGTTTTAGGGTCAGGGTCTGCGTCGCCCCAGGCAGCGCTAGGTTAGTGCCAGTACCGCTAACACCCACACGCAAAGCATACACCTCCCGTAGTGGTATAGAATCTGAACAGATCAATATCTGATCTGATCAGATCTATACTAGCGTCCCCAGCAGTTTAGGGTTCCAAAAAAACGCATTGTTAGTGGGATCAGCCCAAATACCTGCTAGCACCTGCGTTTTGCCCCTCTGCCCAGCCCACCCAAGTGCAGTATCGATCGATCACTGTCACTTACAAAACACTAAACACATAACTGCAGCGATCGCAGAGTCAGGCCTGATCCCTGCCATCGCTAACAGGTTTTTTGGTAGCATTTTATATTCAAATCCGGAAGGCAGTGCTTGGTTTTCGGGGTCCCGTACGTGGCTAGGCTCCCAAAAAGTCCCCCACATGTGGTATCCCCGTACTCGGGAGAAGCAGCAGAATTTATTTTGGGGTGTAATTTGACTTCTGCCCATAGCATGTGTGAGCAATATATCATTTAGTGACAACTTTGTGCAAAAAAAAAAAAAGTTTGTAATATTCCCGCAACTTTTGGCAAAATATAAAATATTCCATGGACTCAACATGCCTCTCAGTAAATAGCTTGGGGTGTCTACTTTCCAAAATGGGGTCATTTGGGGGGGTTTTGTGCTATTTTGGCATTTTATGGCCTTCGAAACTGTGATAGGTAGTGAGGAGTTAAATCAAAAATTTGCACCCTTAGAAATCCTGAAGGTGGTGATTGGTTTTCGGAGTGCCGTGCGCGACTAGACTCCCAAAAAGTCCCACACATGTGGTATCCCCGTACTCAGGAGAAGCAGCAGAATGTATTTTGGGGTGTCATTTCACATATGCCCATAGCATGTGTGAGCAATATATCATTTAGTGACAACTTGGTGCAAAAAAAAAAAAGTTTGTAATATTCCCGCAACTTGTGGCAAAATATAAAATATTCCATGGACTCAACATGCCTCTCAGTAAATAGCTTGGGGTGTCTACTTTCCAAAATGGGGTCATTTTGGGGGGTTTTGTGCTATTTTGGCATTTTATGGCCTTCGAAACTGTGATAGGTAGTGAGGAGTTAAATCAAAAATTTGCACCCTTAGAAATCCTGAAGGTGGTGATTGGTTTCGGGGTGCCGTGCGCGACTAGACTCCCAAAAAGTCCCACACATGTGGTATCCCCATACTCGGGAGAAGTAGCGGAATATATTTTGGGGTGCAATTCCACATATAACCATGGCATGTGTGAGCAATATATCATTTAGTGACAACTTTTTGTAAAAAAAAATTTATTTTATTTTTTTTGTCATTATTCAATCCCTTAGGACAAAAAAAATAAATATTCAATGGGCTCAACATACCCATCAGCAATTTCCTTGGGGTGTCTACTTTCAAAAATGGGGTCATTTGGGGGGGATTTGTACTGCCCTGCCATTTTAGCACCTCAAGAAATGAGATCGGCAGTCATAAATTAAAAGCTGTGTAAATTCCAGAAAATGTACTCTAGTTTGTAGACGCTATAACTTTTGCGCAAACCAAAAAATATACGCTTATTGACATTTTTTTTACTAAAGACATGTGGCTGAATAAATTTTGCCCTCAATGTATGACTAAAATTTAGTTTATTCGATTTTTCTTATAACAAAAAGAAGAAAATATCTTTTTTTTTCTAAATTTTCGCTCTTTTTCCATTTATATCGCAAAAAAAAAAAAATCGCAGAGGCAATCAAATACCATCAAAAGAAAGCTCTATTTGTGGGAAGAAAAGGACGCAAATTTCGCTTGGGTGCAATATTGCATGACCGCGCAATTACCAGTTAAAGCAGCGCAGTGCGAAATTGCAAAAAGACCTCTGGACCTTAAGGTGTTTATTGGTCCGGAGCTGAAGTGGTTAAAGCCTTTTTCTAGATCTAAATTAGGACTGGGAGTCTGTTGAAAGACCTCCTCTAGATTAATGTGCCTTTCTTTCATGAAATTAAACACATCCATGTCTGCGTGAGTTTTTTAAAGTGAACAAGGGAAACTTGATACTAGAATAAATGTGAAAAATGTAGCTGAAAGAACAGCGACTAATAAACTCCGCGCCACTCAAAAAATGAAAAAAATATAAACTAATACTCAGTGGATCAGATAGACTAAGTGAAACACTAATAGCTGCTCCCTAACAAACAAGAAAAAAAACTTGTCGTGCTGAAAATATAATAATAGTAGGGGCGCTGAGCAAATATAAATATCAATCACAAAATGTGAAACTTTGATAATCATATAACATCTAAAGTGATAAACAACCTATCACCAAAAATTGTAAAAAACAAAAGATTACAAACAAATATATGATAAGAACAATAATAAATAAAGTCCCAATTGGATACTGAAACCAAAAAAGAATATATAAATATAGATCCAAAGTCCAAAAACAGTGATTCTTTCAGTAAAAAACTCCTTCTGAATCCATATACCTAACGCTTTGGTGGAAGAATAGACATGGCAGAGGAAGCCTGAGGAGCTCAGAGGACACAGGAGCTGCAGCCGCCGCTTCCCACCAGTACAGAAGAGGAAGAGGAGAGCCCCGTCACTCAAGGAGAGGAGCAGAGGCCCGCCTCAAGTGCCGCCGGACCGGGGGGTTAGTGAAGTGACAGCCGGGGACACGCCTGACTGCATTTGATGAGCACAGTGAGGCTGCAATTGATGGATCAGTATTTTTCAGTTTGCTTGTGCCCCCCCAAAAATTTTGAGCACCAGCCGCCACTGCCCCAAGATCAAGACTAGGAGGAGGAAATATTCCACAAAGAATCTTTTTCAGAATACAGGAAAGGCTGGTGGGACTCCCAGTCAACCTTCCTGAAGTTGGCCAAGACCAAGGCATCTGCCTCATCACAGGAGGACACACAGTCCTTTTGACTTCCTGCCCACCCACGCCGGCCCAGTGGGTGCTTGTTTAAAAGCATTTACTCAGGGGTGGGTGTAGAATTGCACAGATAGATGGGCGGTCTCCACATCCAGCTGGGTCATTTATGGAAGTTCAAACGACAACCTCCTCAGGCTTCCTTCCTCCCCACCAGGATTCCCAGGTCAATGGAGAAAGCAGGAGTTTTGCCACAGTATGTACAAACATTAATTCTCCATAAAGTGACAATACCCATTCCAGAGTCCGAACGGTACTCAGGCTTTTATTCTCCAGTTTTTCTTGTGCACAAAAAATGGGAGGATGGAGGCCAGTGCTGGATCTGAAGAGACTGACCAGATTCATTCTGCTGGAACATTTACTGACATGGAGTCACTAAATATGGTCATATTGGCAGTACAGCCGGTTAACTGGATGGTCTCCATAGACCTCCAGGACGCATACTTACATGTATCCATTCATCGCCATTTTCAGGCTTACATAAGATTCTAAGTGGAGGACATCCACCTTCAGTTCCAGTGTCTCCCCTTCTGGATATCTACAGCACCAAGAACCTTTACAAAAGTCCTTGTGGCAATTCTACCACCACTGTGAGAACGGGGGATCAGAGTCCTGCATCTGGACGACATCTTGATATTATCTCAGTGCAGAGTAATGTTATTGGCACACTTGCAAGAGGTAGTAGATGGCTTGACCAGGTTTGGTTGGATAATCAAAGAGCCAGCTCACTCCTAAGCAAGAGATGATATACCTGGGTGCTCTGTTCAACACCCAGAACCGGTCAATTTCCCTCCCTCTGGCAAAACTCTCGGTCATCAGAGAGAAGGTGAAGCATGCCTTGTTAAGCCAATCTATGTTGGCATCAAGATACCTCAGCCTCTTTGGGACGTTTGCCTCATGTATTCTGATGGACAAGTGGGCCCGTTTGCCACTCTGGACTTTTTATCAGGGATTTTTAGCCCAGTAAGTGGAGGAAGTCACTATCCCAGCAAATAGTGGTGACTGTAAGGATGAAGTCCAGTCTCTGGTGGTGGACAAGGCACCAAAGCCTCCGCAATCACTGCCATCTTGGTCCCATCTCCTGGACCATTCTTACGTCTGACGTGAGTAGGTTAGGCTGGGGCTCTCATTGTGGATCCGACATGGTCCAGGGAAGATGGCAGTTCAACACCAGCAACATAGTATCCAATGTGCTGGAGCTGAGAGCAGCCTGGATGGCCATATCTCTTCTTGCCTCCTCTCCCAGAGGGAAATTGCTCCTGATACATATGAACAACAGAGCGGCGGTGGCCTATGTGCAAAACCAGGGCGGCACACACAGCAGATCCCTGATGCAGGAAGTGGAGCTGATTCTGTCATAGGCAGAGAAGAACTTGCTGAACCTCAGAGCACCCTACATCCCAGCTTTTCAGAATCATGAAGCGGATCTGTTGTCCAGGCATCTGGCCGACAACAACGAGTGGACTCTGAATCAGACAGTATTAGATTTGATTTCTCAACAATTGGGGTCAACCCCAAATAGACCTTTTTGCCTCGCCTCTGAACACCAAGACAACTCTCTTTTTCTTGAGCCATATCAGCCAGACATCAGCGGGGTTGGATGCGCTAGCTCAGTCATGGGATTTCCATTGGGCCTATGCCCTCCCTCCAGTCCCTATGATCCTATGTTTTCTCCAACAACTCAGCAAGGGGAAAGTGATCATGTTGGCAGAACTCCCTTATTGGCTGTGGAGGCCATGGTTCACCTTGCTGATGCACCTGTCCCTCTGCAAACCCCTCCCTCTCCCAAATCATCAGGACCTTCTGTTCTGTCTCAGAGAGACTTTTGCATCTGCATCCATAGACTCTGAATTTAAGGGTCTGGAAGTTGAGAGGAGGAGAAGAAGTAAGGTGTTCCATCCAAGTCATCAAAACTCTGCTTCAGGCAAGGAAATCCTCCACAAGCAATACCTATTACAGGATTTGGCAGAAATTTCTTGAATTAGCACAAAGAAAGCAGTTTGACCCACTAAGACTGGAGGTTCAGAACCTGCTGCAATTTCTCCAGTCAGACCTAGATTTAGGATTAGGCCTTAATTCCCCTATAGTCACGTCTCAATCTTCTCAGCCCTCTCAGCTCTCATGGATACCATATGGGCCCTAAATCCTCTGGTAGAGCACCTTCTAAGGGCAGTCATAAGGCTAAAACCACCAATAAGAAATCTATACCCCAAATGGGACTTACCGATAGTGCTACATTTTCTTGCAGCACCTCCTTTTTTGCCCATGGAAGGCTATTCTTTGGAAGACATCACACTGTGGGCGACCTTCCTAGTAGCTGTTATATCAGGGCGCAGAGTCTCAGACATTCAAGCCCTAGGCTCTTGAGATCCACATATCATTTTCTATCCATACAGGGCAGTCCTTCAGCCTATCCATCAATCAACCTAAGGTCCCTTCCATATATCACTCCAATCAGGTCCTGCCTGCATTCCCAGAAGAATAGAATTCATCAAAGTTGCACGAATTGGATGTAGCAAGAGCCTTAAAGTCCTACATCGCCGCTACTCTACACCTCCGGAAAGATGAAAGATTATTTGTAGTCCCCAGTGGTGCAAGGAAAGGCAAGCAACATCGAAGAGCACAATAGCGGGATGGATTGTGAGGATTATACACGTGGTTTACCAGGCTAGTGGGCTTCCTGTTACTCAGGAAGTGAATGCACACTCTACAAATAGGATTTCATCTTCATGGGCAGCCTTGGCAAAGGTCTCCCCAGAGATAATCTCTGAAGCAGGAAGCTGGTCCTCGTTTTCCATGTTTATGGCTCACTATAGCCTAGATCCAGCTAGTCTTAGTTCCTGAGATTTTAGGAGGAAGACCTTACAATTTTCTGTTTCGTAATAGTCAATTAAAAAATTATATTTTCTTCAGCATTCCCTCCCTGGTAGCGAGTTATTAACGATGCTTATGCTGCCATGAAGGCACCAGGAAAATTGAATACTTACCTTTCTGTCATTTTCCTTTCCTGGTCCTATCCATGGCAGCATATTCCCCTCCCTTGTTCTTATTCTTGTGGCTGAATTTAGTCTAGTTATGAGAATGGGGGTGAGGGGGTGTTGCTCTCTTATATAGAGTTATAATAGTCCTGTGGGGGGTGGAGCAACTAACCATGCGTATGCTGCCATGGATAGGCACCAGGAAAGGAAAATTACGGAAAGTTAAGTATTCAATTTTCCATTCTATATCCGTGCAGGATAAACCTAAAAACAACAAATGTCCAAGGCTCTGGGGATGATCAGTGATCCCAAAAATCTCCAAATTAAACTTGTACGTTGTTGGGCATGTGCAGGTTACAAAACAGGAAATTACAACTTTGTGAGGGCTGCTTCACACAAATTGGTGACAAAGCACAATCGTCATTCATCATCAGCATACAACATTCAAATATGTGTGCAGGATCGCACCAGACCAGGCATGTACTGGCCATCGGGACTACCGGGAGTTTCCCGGTGGGCCGATGGCTCAGTGGGCCACTCTGATGTAAGGGGGCTGCTGATGGGCCACTCTGATGTAAGGGGGCTGCTGATAGGACACTCTGATGTATGGGGGCTGCTGATGGGACACTCTGATGTAAGGGGGCTGGTGATGGGACACTCTGATGTAAGGGGGCTGCTGATGGGACACTCTGATGTAAGGGGGCTGGTAATGGGACACTCTGATGTAAGGGGGCTGGTAATGGGACACTCTGATGTAAGGGGGCTGCTGATGGGACACTCTGATGTAAGGGGGCTGCTCATGGGACACTCTGATGTATGGGGGCTGCTGATGGGACACTCTGATGTAAGGGGCCTGGTAATGGGACACTCTGATGTAAGGGGGCTGGTAATGGGACACTCTGATGTAGGGGGGCTGCTGATGGGACACTCTGATGTAAGGGGGCTGCTCATGGGACACTCTGATGTAAGGGGGCTGCTGATGGGACACTCTGATGTAAGGGGGCTGCTCATGGGAAACTCTGATGTAAGGTGGTGCTGATGGGACACTCTGTTGTAAGTGGCTGGTGATGGGACACTCAAAATGTAAGTGGGCCGGTCTGGATGAAGTCCAGGGCCAAATTTCTGTCCCAGTCTAGCCCTGCACCAGACTTAGCCCTTGTACACACGGTCGGACATTCCGACAACAAAATCCGGCGGATTTTGTCCGAAACTTGCGTTTCATACACACGGTTGGACAAAGTTGACGGAAAATCTGATCGTTCAGAACGTGATGACGTTATTTCGTTAAGACGGGACTACGTTCAGGCTAGTAGCCAATAGCTTTGGTCTAGGAATTTGATCTGAGCATGCGTGGCACTTTGTCCAATCGGAATTCTCTACAAATGATAGGACAAAGTCCGTTTGGCTCATGTTGTCGGAAAATATTATAGCCAAGCTCTCAAACTTGGTTGGTCGGATATTCCAACGGAAACAGTCCGATGGAGCCCACACACTGTCGGATTATCTGACAACACGGTCCGATCGGACATTTTCTGTCGGAATATCGGACCTTGTGTACAAGGGCTAAGACATCCATATCTGGCCCAAAATACCACAGTTCTAGATTTGGTGCGAGCCCATGCTTGCTTGATTTATGTTTTTTTCACTTACAACAAGTGAACTATGCAACAAAGTTTGCTTATAGCTGGAGAATATTTATCCAGCAGTTAACGTGACTTTCCCCAGCATTCACTAGTAGTGAATTCATTTTTAAAGCCGATGCACCTGGATGATTCATCTACAGTTAATGTTGGCTGAATATCAAATTCACTGCCTTATAAGTATTTCTTTGTCAAAGTCAATGTCATCAAAATGCTTCAGAAATTGTGATCCATGGCTTGCATATCTTCAACTGTTAGTGCACAAACTGGGATTATGGAATTGTGAATGTACATGCTGCCACCTAGTGGCTTTATTGATTAATGAATGTAAGTTCATTTTCTTACTCCATTTACTCAAAGTGCACAAATTCTCCATTTTGCCAAAGATTTCACATTTGCTATACAAATGCAACAAAAAAAAGTGGTGTGTTTAGATCCTAGGCTGCTGAACACCCCATAATGGAGGCCTGCCCTTCATCCGATATTGATTTACGGTCGTGAGGAGCTCCCAATACAAATGGTCATATGTGAGTTTTAGCGTTTTTATTATTTTGGAATGTAGCATACAACCAACACAGTTTGAGAGATGTGGCCTCTCCATTCTTCAGGGTTTCCAAGTGTAAAAAATAAAAAGGTGAGCTAAAAACTGTTCAATTTATCCACCCCCCTCCCAGTCACCGCTGCACTTACCTTTGTGGATGCTTACATTTCATTGCCCATGCAGAGAGTACAAGGGTTCAAGGATTTGAAATTTGAGCCCTTTTTCCTCTTCTTTTATTAGGGACACCAAGACATGATCCTGCAGCTCCAGCTCTCCTGTATCAGTGAGCAGCTGCTGCAAGGAAGAGGAGGGAGTGCCGAGAATGGCTGGGCCATGGGAGCCTATGGGTGATATCACTGCTCCTGGAATTCACAGCTGTTGTTGAGCAGTCCCTTACATAAGATCACATGATCGGACTGGAATAAAAAAAAGGGAAGTACACAGTTCTTTTTTACACCGGGTATGTGGAAAAGGTAGGAGAGGCGAACGGGAATGTTTTTAAGAATCATTGGTGTTAGGCTTTTCTTGTAGCACTTACCCCCGAAGGAGCGGCTGAATTTTTCCTGGGCTTACCGATTACCTCCTCCAGCTCGTACTTGTCCTCCTTGTCAAGGGGATCCCAGGGTTGATAACCCAGTAATTGTAGAGACCGACACTTGAACTCCTTGTTAGGATTTTTATTTTGCATAAAACGGTTGAACAAACTCAGTCTCTAAGTTGGAAATTGAGGGTATCAGGGTAGAGTTTAGCTCAGGTGCTTGGAACCGCTGACTTCAATAAAAGTCTCTCTCTATGTACAGTCCAGGGAATAGCCGCTCGCACCTGGACTCTTTAACTTTTGGATAAATCCTTAGCTTCTGGGTTTAGCAGCCAACAGGTAATTCTAGCATTCAAAGTCTCTCACACAGACTTGGTTGAAAACTTGGAAACTTAGTTACAACTGGAATGGTAGAAGTAGGAACTTTTCTTACTGTACAGAATCTTTCAGCCGGTCCGGCGATACTGTAAGAATTGTGGATTCAATCAATGTCCATTACGGAGCAGCCAGCCTTGTACGTGGCTCTCTCACCGAAGAGTCCTCCCCTGGTCGCATGTAGAGTTGCTGGGCCTCTCCAAAACCAGAGACAGCACCGGAACACCTTAGAATCCTCCTTCCAGTTACTGTGCCTCGAAATAGCCAGTCTCGAGGCTCGAAAACGGATGGATCCGCACCCCAGGCCACGAGGGCCCCGGGGGCTGGTCAGGAGGACCAGGACGTGTCAGACACGAGTAGAGGAGAGCCAATCGGCTGCTCCTCTGACAGGGGGGGGTCTGTGCTCGAATTATCAGTGCAGCCCCCTCAAGGATGCCCACACTGGACCACCAGGGATACCATCAGACCACCAGGGATTATCACATATTTATTTGAGGGTATATTACACTGTATGGTCACCGTATTTTCACTTTATTTTTATTCATGCAATTAACTTCACTGTGTTAATTTTTCAACACACTTATCAATTTAGTGGCATATTAATATCTTATTATTTACCACGTATTTATCACTGCTGCACGCTATGCATATGTTATTTACCATATTACTAATTTCCGCTGCTTACGTAGTTGTCTAGTTTTGTGTCTACGTAGTCAAGCTTGGCCTAATTTATAGCCATCTTTTGTGGTACCTGATTGGCTGTGTTCAGGAATTGTTGTATAATATTGTTGGCAGTGTGTCTCTATTTTCTATATTCTGCATATTAGTAGTAGTTAGCTTTAGGGGGGTTATATATGTACTTCCCTTTCCTCTCTCCTCCTGTGTAATTCATATATACACTCCTCTGGATAGGATCTGATATCTATATGACACCTCTTGTGGCTCTGTGATAGGCTAATGGTGGAGGCGTACCTCTATTTTATGTACACACCCCATTTGAGCAAATTTACAGTGGTGCCGAACCCCTTTTATAAATAACCTCCTCTGATTCTGGTTGCATCCCCTTAGGGGGTAGTAACTTTTAGGGTTGGCGACATTGGTTGTGAGTCCTTCTATTTACGCCTACATCTCATTTGAGCCTCCGTAGCGCGGCCTGGGATCTGTAAGGTCTGAGCACACATTCTTTTGAGACCACCAGGGATGCTCAGCACACAGTATGCCACCCTAGACCACCAGGGATGCCAGTCAGTGCTCACAATGGATGCCAATCAGTGCCCACAATGGGCATCACTGATTGGCATGAATTATTGTTTGGCACTGATTGCCATCCATCCGTACAATACTGTACACTACAATGCCACCTATCAGTGCCCATCCGTGCCGTCTATCAGTGCCCATCCATGCCACCTATCAGTGCCCATCCATGTCGCATATCAGTGCCCATCCATGCTCATCCGTGTCGCCTATCGATGCCCATCCGTGCCACCTATCCATGCCCATCCATGCTGCCTATCCATGTCAATCCGTGCCACCTATCAGTGCCTATTTGTGCCACCTATCAGTGCTTATCCGTGTCGCATATCAGTGCCACCTATCAGTGCCGCCTATAAGTGCCACTTCATTGGTGCCACATCATCGGTGCCCATCAGTGTCGCCTTATCAGTGCCCATCACTGCATCCCCATCAGTGCCCAGTAGTGAAGGAGAAAACTTACTTATTTATAATGTTTTGTAACTGAAATAAAAAAAAATTTAGTTTTCATTTGTTTAGCAGAAAATAAAAATCCCAGAGGCAATCAAATAGCACCAAAAGAAAGCTCTATTTGTGGGAACAAAATGATAAAAATTTTGTTTGGGTACAGTGTTGTATGACCGCACAATTGTCATTCAAAATGCAACAGTGCTGAAAGCTCAAAGTTGGTCTGGGCAGGAAGGTGTATAAGTGCCCTGTATTGAAGTGGTTAAGGGCTATTGCCTTGTAGATATAACAAAAAGGGACTATAGCTTGTGAAAAGAGGCCACAGCTGCCAAGTAAACTCTTACAGCTCTTATTGCATCCAAAATGTAAAGCAATTTCCTTGTCATGTTTGGGGCAGGATAGGGGGAAGGGAGGACAATGTTCTCAATGAGTTGCAGTGCTGGCTGCTGTTTTTTTTTTTTTGTCAAACAATGCACCCATAGCCGCCCTCCCCTGGCACATTGGTCAGATCAACCCTATCAAGTAAAAAGGCAAGAAAAAAATTGTAGCAGCGCTAAAACATATACAAAATACAAATATAAATGTGAAAAACTGAGTATGTGATGTGTGATTATGCCAAAGGGCATAACAAAAATATGTAATCAATAAATAAATAAAATCCAAAATTTACATAGATATAGTCCAAAATTACATAACATGCGTGATGATAGGATATACACATCCACAATAAAGGTATTGTAAAACAAAGTCCGTGAACACAAGTGTGCATAAATAGATTAATAATCAGTGACAAATTCCTCCACCACAAACAATGTGCTAAATCAGGGGTATCAGGGGTATGAATAGTTTGCACTTAGAAAGGTATTTATAGTCTGCAAAAATCAAACATAAAGCAAACTTTTTATTGCAACAGTAGTATAAACATTTTTTACAGTAATGTACTTTGGCGAAAAAATAAAAATAAAAGGCATGTTACTGATGCTCCAGCATTTAACAATATAGTTAGATGGGCCCTGCTCAAAAGAGCTTACAAGCTACAAGGGTAGGACACGAAAAATCACATTAGAAAAGCAGGGATACAAATCAAGCTAGCAACAACCATGACAAACCTTTTTGGTTATCAGAACTCCTCGCTCCAAACCCCTTAAAAATATAATTACAGGATTATCATAAGCAAAAACAGAAAAAATGTATACAAAATAAAAAATAAAATACAAAAACTCAGCGCACAAAATACACACACACACACACACACACACACACACACTTCTGTTTGAAATTAGCAGGAAGCTCCTTTTCATTTAAACCATTACATAATCAAAATTAACAGTAGCAGTTGAAAGTCTAACATGTGAGATTTAGACTTGTGCACAACGGAAAGTTTCGTTTAGTTTCGGTTCCTTGTCATTCGTAAAATGCATAATTTCGTTCTGTTATATTTGTTATGTTACGTTAATAAGTTTTCGGATAATTCGTTATTATTCGTAGAGTGTCGAATTAATTTGTTCGTATTCGTTAAAATTAGCTATTTATGTATGTATAGACATTCGTGATAATGATTCGTAGTTTGGAAAGTCGTTTGTTTATTGAATCTTTTAACACACACAATGACAATGTCTCTTCTCCTCGGCTCAAATACAATACAACACCCTTCTAACTCAGCTCTCAGGAATGCACTTTGCCAGTAATCCATCCTCTGGCACAAAATTAATTAGCTGATTGGACTATAATGCCGCGTACACACGACCTGACTTTGAGGGACTAGGTCCGACAGACTTTCGACGGAGTTCTGACTGGGTTCTGACAGAGTTCTGACGGACTTTCCGAATGAACGGACTTGGTCACACACAATCACACCAAAGTCCGACGGATTCGAACGTGATGACGTATGACAAGACTAGAATAAGGAAGTTCATAGCCAGTAGCCAATAGCTGCCCTCGCGTCGGTTTTTGTCCGTCGGACTAGCATACACACGAGCGGATTTCTCGGTAGGAACTGGGTCCGGCAGAGTTCCGGCGGAAAAATTTGAAACATGTTCCATTTCTAAAGTCTGTCGGATTTTTGCAAATCAAAAGTCTGCTGCAGCCCACACACGATTGAATGGTCTGCCGGAATCGTTCCGTCGAACCTTTGATGTCGAAAAGTCCGGTCGTGTGTGTACGCGGCATTAGATTTACTTTGAGCTGACCTTTTGTTTCATTAGATCTTTAAAAAATTACCAAATTCATTCGAATTCATTCGTTATATTTCTTTCGTATTCGTTGTTATTCGTTATTTTTTTATTCGGACATTCGGATGCATCTGAATGTCCGAAAGATGCAAAATTCGGCCGAATTTCGATTCGTTACGAAACAAATTTCACAAGCCTAGTGAGATTTAGAAGTATCTAGTAGGGATGGCCGAACGGTTCGCCCGGTGGTCGTTTCGCGGCGAATTTCGGCTGTTCGCCGTCCACCTGATCGGCAGACTATTGCCGCTGTTCGCCCGGCGGACTTCCGTGTTTACTGTGTAAAAGAACTTTGACCTATAATGACACATCCATCATGGGGTACAGGACAGCCAATTGAGACATTACAGCATATGGACACTTGGACATTCCCCCTAACTTATAAATAGACCTGATCCGGAGGCCATTTTACATTCTTTCTTCTGTCACTATAGGGAGAGGTTGCTGTGTGGAGCAGGGAGAGATTGCAGTGACCCAAATCGCTAGCTATTTGGTACACAAAAGTTCTTTTCAGGACTGGTATAGGTGTTAGGTGTTGTTCAGGATATAGGTTTGAGGCACTGCTGTGCTACTGTTGCAGCAGCCTGTCTCTTGTCAGTGTAGAGAGAGGGACAGTACACTGTGTGCTGCAGGGACAGTCAGTTTAATCATTAGCTGTTACTATTAGGTCCACAAAAGTGCTATTCAAGTTATTGTTCCAGCAGCCTCTGTTTTGTCAGTTTAAATAGGGACAGGCAGGAAGCTGTGTGTGAGGCAGTGAGGGACAGTCAGTTTAATCAGTAGCTGTTACTATTAGGTCCACAAAGGTTCTTTTCAGGACTGGTATGGTAATAGGCTTGTACACGTATAATATTCTTTCTTCCAAATATAGAAAGAATATTATACTTGACTGCGGCCCTTCTGCTGTAGTAGTCCTTTATGAGTATAGGGACTGAGGTACAGTCTGCTAATCATTCACAACCTACTAGTTCCACAAAGGTCCTTATAAGGACTGGTAAGGTCTAGGGTGCTACAGTACATAGGGTTGAGTGAGGTACAGTCTGCTATTCCTTAAGGACTGGTATAGGTCCACAATACATAGGGTTGAGGTGCACTACTGCTGAGTCTGACTGCTGCCCTATACTGCAGCAGTCCTTTATCAGTATAGGGACTGAGGTACAGTCTGCTAATCATTCACAACCTACTTGTTCCACAAAGGTCCTTATAAGGACTGGTAAGGTCTAGGGTGCTACAGTACATAGGGTTGAGTGAGGTACAGTCTGCTATTCCTTAAGGACTGGTATAGGTCCACAATACATAGGGTTGAGGTGCACTACTGCTGAGTCTGACTGCTGCCCTATACTGCAGCAGTCCTTTATCAGTATAGGGACTGAGGTACAGTCTGCTAATCATTCACAACCTACTTGTTCCACAAAGGTCCTTATAAGGACTGGTAAGGTCTAGGGTGCTAAAGTACATAGGGTTGAGTGAGGTACAGTCTGCTATTCCTTAAGGACTGGTCTAGGTCCACAATACATAGGGTTGAGGTGCACTACTGCTGACTGTTGCCCTTCTGCTGCAGTAGTCCTTTATCAGTATAGGGACTGAGGTACAGTCTGCTAATCATTCACAACCTACTTGTTCCACAAAGGTCCTTACAAGGTCTGGTAAGGTCTAGGGTACTACAGTACATAGGGTTGAGTGAGGTACAGTCTGCTATTCCTTAAGGACTGGTATAGGTCCACAATACATAGGGTTGAGGTGCACTACTGCTGACTGCTGCCCTTCTGCTGCAGTAGTCCTTTATCAGTATAGGGACTGAGAGTTTTGTCACAGGGTCATTTAAAAAATGACAGGCAGAGGAAGAGGCAGGCCCTTCCGCAGGGGTGGTAGGGGTAGGGCAGGAGCAACAGGCTTGAGCCAAAGTGGGAAGCTGCAGAAGGTGCATTCAATTACTTTAAAGGACGCACCAGACTTGGTTGAGTGGCTCACTCAGCCTTACTCTTCTGCACCCTCCTCATTCTCTCGATCTGCACCCTCTTCTTCACTCTCTGCTATGTGCACCCCCAAAGACACTACCACCACCACCACCACATACCTTCCGCTTGAGTCACAGGAATTATTTTACGATCCATATCAAGACATTTCTGATGCGCAGCCACTCTTGGTATTGGATCAGGAAGAGGAGGTAGCAACAACTGCTACTCAGCAGTCTGACGACAGTATCCAGATCAGCCCAAGGAGGAGGTTGGTCCCCGGTGTTGCTGCCTACTCCGAGATCTCTACTTATAGCGGTGGGGAAGGTGACGTAGATGATGGCGTGTCTAGTGATGTCATGTGGGTGCCCACAAGAGAGGAAGAGGAGGGGAGTTCAGAGGGAGATATGGACCAGCAGATAGGGAGGAGAAGCAGGAATAACTTACATTGCACAGGAGGGACAAAGCAGACAGCAAATGTATCAGGAGCGAGTCATCGACCATGTACGGTCATATCTGGCACTCCCAGGACACCGGCACATGGCTCCGCAGTGTGGGCTTTTTTTAACGTGTCCGCTGCTGACAATAGCATTGCCATCTGCAAACTTTCCAGTCAACGTATTAGTCGCGGTAAGCCCAACACTCACCTAGGGACGACCGCCTTAAGAAGGCACATGAGCAGCCATCACCGAGCCGAGTGGGAGCAACGGAACACACAAAGCTACACTCCAGGCTCTCACGGTCCAGCCTCGTCTTCTACTTCTCCTTCTCCTCTCTCCTCACAATTGTCCTCCACTCCACCTTCCATCACGCCAAGCTCACATTTTTCTGCAAAAAGGCAGGCTTCCGTGGGCCTAATGTTCGAGCGTAAAAAAATGATGACGCCGGATAACCCTCTTGCCCAACGGTTGACGGCTGGCTTGTCAGAACTCATAGCCCGCCAACTACTGCCATATAAACTGGTGGACTCGGAGGCCTTTCGAAAAATTTTGGCCATTGGAACACCACAATGGAAGGTCCCAGGAAGGACGTATTTCTCAGAGAAGGGCATCCCAGAGCTATATGGCCATGTTCAGCGGCAAGTGAATGTATCTCTGGCACACTGTGTCGGTGCCAAGATACATCTGACCACAGACACGCGGTCTAGCAAACACGGGCAGGGAAGGTATATCACTTTTACTGCCCACTGGGTGAACCTTCTGACGGCCGTCAAGCATGTAACCTGTGGCACCCGTGTAGATTTGGTTTTACCGCCACGGATTGCATGCAGGCCTGGCTCTTCTTCTCCTCCTCCTCCTCCTACTCCATCCTCCTCTCTCTCCTCCTTGGCTGACTCCTCCTTTTCCGCTGCTAGCGTCTCTTCCGCTGTGCCGCCCAAGCTCCCCAGAACCTATTCGACATGCCAGGTGAGACGTTGCCATGCCGTGCTGCGTCTGTTTTGCCTGGAAGCCAAGAGCCACACTGGCCCGGCACTCCTTTCAGCTTTGCGTTCACAGGCAGATAAGTGGCTAACACCGCTCAATTTGACAGTTGGTAAAGTGGTGTGTGACCACGGTGCCAATCTGCTTAGCGCATTGAAACAGGGCAAAATCACGCACGTGCCATGCATGGCACACGTCTTAAACTTGGTCGTGCAGCGATTCGTTGTCAAATACCCTGGGGTCCAGGACATCTTGCGGCAGGCAAGGAAAATCTCGGCCCATTTCAGAAGATCTTACACGGCCATGGCTCGCCTTGCTGACATTCAGCGGCGACACAATCTGCTGGTCAGACGTCTTATTTGCGATTGCCCAACGCGGTGGAACTCAACCTTCTATATGCTTGATAAGCTGCTCCAGCAGAAACGTGCAGTTAACGTCTACCTGTATGAACTCTGCGGCAGAACAGGTTCTGGGGAGCTGGGTTTTTTTTCACCGCGCCAGTGGCTGCTCATGCGCGACGCATGCAGACTTCTGCAGCCATTTGAGGAGATCACCAAACGAGTCAGGCGCAGCCATGGCGCCATCTATGACATGGTACCTTATGCCTTCTTTATGGAGCGTGCATTGCGTCGTGTCATTGATCAAGCTGTGGAGGAGCAGGAGCGGGAAGAGGAGGAAGTCGCAATGCTGGATGAATTCCCAGGGGGGGCTACTCTATCTGAGACAAGTGAACAACAGGAGTCTGAAGAGGAGTCAGAGGAGGATGGTGCCGGGGCGGATGAGGAGGCGCAAGAAGAGCATGCTTTAAACCTTTCTGGGATCCCTGTTGTTGTGTGTGGATGAAGAGAGGAGAATGAAGAGGACGACATTATCCTGGATGATGAGCAGGAGCCAGGCCACCACACCGCTTCCAGTTTAGTGCAAATGGGGGCCTTCATGCTCCAGTGTTTTAATAGGGACCCTCGTATAAAAAGCATAAGGGTCAAGGACCAGTACTGGGTGGCAACGTACTTAGACCCCCGGTACAAACACAAAATGGCGGAAATATTACCGCCGTCACAGAGGGCTGTCAGAATGCAGCACTTCCAGGCCTTGCTTCGAGAAATGCTGCATTCTGCTTTTGCGTGCGCTGGCAGAGGAGCAATTCCCACTCCCAGAGAAGGAGTTGCGGGTACCAATCCAACAGCGCCTGCAAGAAGAGGCCGGTTTGAAGATGTGTTGGTGACTTCGGATATGAGGTCATTCTTTCAGCCAACCCATCGACAGGTGTCATCCGGATCCAGCATCAGGGAACGCCTAGACCGTCAGGTGTCCGACTACATCGGGTTAACGGCCGATGTGGATGTGATTGAGTGATGAGTGATGAACCCCGGGACTACTGGGTGGGCAGGCTTGACCTCTGGCCAGAGCTTGCCCAATTTGCAATCGAACTGTTGGCTTGCCCCTCGTCCAGTGTCCTGTCCGAAAGGACGTTCAGCGCAGCAGGGGGGATCGTGACTGATAAGCGTACTCGCCTAGCTCACGACAGTGTTAACTACCTCACATTTCTAAAAATGAATGAGGCATGGATCTCGGAGGAATTCAACACATGTGACCAGTAGACCATGTATATGTCTATAAACAATTTTTTTAATCGAGCACACAGACCTTCTTTCTTCATTTGGCTCACTTCCTTGTCCAAAAAAAGCACACCGTACTATATGCCCGTACCCTCCTGTATGAAGAGGTTGAGCGGTGTCATATTTCTACTGGGGCTGCTTATTTTGAGGGGCTCCCACCATCCCTGTGCTGTGCTGACTTCCTCCTGGGGCTGCTTATTATGAGGGGCTCCCACCATCCCTGTGCTGTGCTGACTTCCTCCTGAGGCTGTACCTCTGCTGTGCATATTATGAGGGGCTCCCAACATCCCTGTGCTATGCTCATTATGAGGGGCTCCCACCATCCCTGTGCTTTGCTGACTTCCTCCTGGGGCTGCTTATTATGAGGGGCTCCCACCATCCCTGTGCTATGCTGACATCCTTCTGGGGCTGCTTATTATGAGGGGCTCCCACCATCCCTGTGCTGTGCTGACTTACTCCTGGGGCTGTACCTCTGCTGTGCATATTATGAGGGGCTCCCACCATCCCTGTGCTATGCTCATTATGAGGGGCTCCCACCATCCCTGTGCTATGCTCATTATGAGGGGCTCCCACCATCCCTGTGCTATGCTGACTTCCTCCTGGGGCTGCTTACGGTGCAGGTGTCAGTGCTGTATATCACGGTGCTGGTGTCAGTGCTGTATATCACGGTGCTGGTGTCAGTGCTTTATGTCACGCAGCTGATGTCAGTGCTCTCTATCACGGTGCAGGTGTCATTGCTGTATGTCACGCTGCTGGTGATCATCTCCTGCACCCTCTTCTTTGCCTACCCTGACCTTCTCTCACCTCCATTGTCTCAAGAGTCCTGCATTTTCAGCATTTCATATATAAAAAAAGAATGCTTGTAGTTTTCGATCCCAGATTCACCTCATACATGTGTTATGTCATTGGCCATGTGGTGGGACTATGTTTGCACAGCTAGTAATTATTTTGTGGCTGCAAATTTGACCTGTAGGTTTGCAAAGTTCGCCTCCCATTGAAGTCAATGGGGCCCGCGGCGAACGTTACGGTTCGCGAACTATCGGCCACTTTCGCGAAACGTCCCGTCGGAAGTTCGTCCATCACTAATCTTGATATTATCTCAGTGCAGAGTAATGTTATTGGCACACTTGCAAGAGATAGTGGATGTCTTGACCAGGTTTGGTTGGATAATCAATCAAAGAGCCAGCTCACTCCTACAGAAGAGTGCTCTGTTCAACACCCAGAACCGGTCAGTTTCCCTCCCACTGGCAAAACTCTTGGTCATCAGAGAGAAAGTGAAGCAGGCCTTGTTAAGCCAATCTATGTTGGCATCAAGATACCTCAGCCTCCTGGGGATGTTTGCCTCATGTATTCTGATGGTCAAGTGGGCCCGCTGCCACCTCTGGACTTTTTAGCAGGGATTTTTAGTCCAGTAAGTGTAGGAAGTCACTATCCCTGCAAATAGTGGTGACTGTGAAGATGAAGTCCAGTCTCTGGTGGTGGGCAAGGCACCAAAGCCTCCACAATCACTGCCATCTTGGTCCCATCTCCTGGACCATTCTTACGTCTGACGTGAGTGGGTTAGGCTGGGGTGCTCATTGCGGATCCGACATGGTCCAGGGAAGATGGCGATTCAACACCAGCAACATAGTATCCAATTTGCTGGAGCTCAGAGCAGCCTGGATGGCCATATCTCTTCTTGTCTTCTCTCCCAGAGGGAAATTGCTCCTTATACACATGGACAACAGAGTGGCGGTGGCCTATGTGCAAAACCAGGGAGGCACACACAGCAGATCCCTGATGCAGGAAGTGGAGCTGATTCTGTCATAGGCAGAAAAGAACTTGCTGAACCTCAGAGCACCCTATATCCCAGCTTTTCAGAATCACCAAGCGGATCTGTTGTCCAGGAATCTGGCCGACAACGAGTGGACTCTGAATCAGTGTTCGATTTGATTTGTCAACAATTGGGGTCAACCCCAAATAGACCTTTTTGCCTTGCCTCCGAACACAAAGATGCCTTTTTTTTCTCGAGCTAAATCTTCCGGACATCACCGGGTGTGGATGTGCAAGCTCAGACATGGCATTTCCAATTGGCGTATACCCTCCCTCCAGTCCCTATGATCCTTATGTTTTCTCCAACAACTCAGCAAGGGGAAATAATCATGTTGGCAGTAATCCCTTATTGGCCATGGAGGCCATGGTTCACCCTGCTGATGCCCATGTCCCTCTGCAAACCCCTCCCTCTCCCAATTCTTCAGGACCTTCTGTTCTGTCTCAGGGAGACTTTTGCATCTGCATCCAGAGATTCTGAATTTAAGGGTTTTGAAGTTGTGAGGAGGAAAAGAAGTAGGGTGTTCCATCCAAGTTATCAAAACTCTCCTTCAGGCAAACAAATCCTCCACAAGCAATACCTATTACAGGATTTGGCAGAAATTTCTCGAAGTAGCACAAAGAGAGCAGTTTGACCCACTAAGACTGGAGGTTTAGAACCTGCTGCAATTTCTCCAGTCAGGCCTAGATTTAGGATTAGGCCTTAATACCCTGAAGTTGTACGTCTCAGCCCTCTCAGCTCTCATGGATACCATATGGGCCCTAAATCCTCTGGTAGAACGCTTTCTAAAGGGCAGTAATAAGGCTAAAACCACCAATAAGAAATCTATACTCCAAATGGGACTTACCGATAGTGCTAGATTTTCTTGCAGCACCTCCCTTTTCACCCACGGAAGGCTGTTCTTTGGAAGACATCACACTGAAGGCGACCTTCCTAGTAGCTGTTATAGCAGGGCGCAGAGTCTCAGAAATTCAAGCCCTAGGCTCTCGAGATCCCCATATTGTTTTATATCCAGACAGGGTAGTCCTTCAGCCTATCCATCAATTCGTACCTAAGGCCCCTTCAACATATCACTCCAATCAGGAATGGGTCCTGCCAGCATTCCCAGAAGAGCAGAATTCATCAAAGCTGCACGAATTGGATGTAGCAAGAGCCTTAAAGTCCTACATCGCCGCTACTCTACACCTCGGGAACGATGAAAGATTATTTGTAGTCCCCAGTGGTGCAAGGAAAGGCAAGCAGCATCGAAGAGCACAATAGATGGATTGTGAGGATTATACACGTGGCTTACCGGCTAGTGGGCTTCCTGTTACTCAGGAAGTGAATGCACACAAATGGCATTTCATCTTCATGGGCAGCCTTGGCAAAGGTCTCCCCAGAGATAATCTGTAAAGAAGCAAGTTGGTCCTCGTTTTCCATGTTTATGGCTCACTATAGCCTAAATCCAGCTAGTCTCAGTTCCCGGGATTTTAGGAGGAAGACCTTACAATTTTCTGTTTCATAATAGTCAATTAAAAAATTATATTTTCGTCAGCATTCCCTCCTTGGTAGCAAGTTATTTACGATGCGTATGCTGCCATGAAGGCACCGGGAAAATGGAAAATGGAATACTTACCTTTCTGTAATTTTCTTTTCCTGGTGCTATCCATGACAGCATATTACCCTCCCTTGTTCTTATTCTTGTGGCTGAATTTAGTCTAGTTACAAGAACGGGGGTTCTCGTATTGGCAGGATAACCAGGGAACGTAGGTCTACGAATATGGAACCTTGATACGGTGGTAAGCAAAGATTTAGTAACCTCTCTCTCTAAGAAAAGTGTAAAGATAGGGGTGAGACTAAAATATTTCTTGGTTCTCTTTCTGCCTTAGGTTCTTCAGATAAGATTGGGGCTCATACAATTTGATGTTTCCTCATTTGTTGAGCCATTGGACATATCATCAAAGGAGTTCTTTATTCCCATCCATTGTCGAGTCTTTTTGACTCCGGGGCTTTGTAGTGCGGTGACAATTTAGCAGACCACTATCATCTCTACTATTGGTCCAATTTTTTCCTCTTTGACCCGTCTTTTTTGTTTTTGGGCGGAGCCAAAAAATGAGAAAAATGTCCTATAGGTACTAAAAACAAACATGTGAGTATTCAAGTGCTGGGATTTAAGTTTATTATGCTAAGTTTGTAAATGTATTTTTTGATATATTCATTGCTTGTTATGTGTTCACAGAAAGTGGCTTCCCTGAAGAAGAAACTATTTACACATACTTTTCGAAACGCGTAGGAAAAATAGCCGCTTGCTTTGCCGCATAAATTTATGCATGTGGTATCGTCTTATGCTATACACATATGCCAGCACAACAATGTTATTTTATGGATTTTTCTTGTAATGTCTTTTTTTTTTTGTATTTGTAATAAAACTTATTCTTTTATATATATTTAGTATATTTTTATTTATATTGCCTTAAAAATCCCAACTAAATTTGAGGTTTGATCAATTGTATTCACTATTCAGGGATCATGGCAATAACATGCCATAGCACATGAGTCTAATAAATATTTTTAATAGGTAAGCTGATAGCAATCCTCTATCTGCTGACTTTGTTAAACCCAATAAACACTATACCTACCTTTTTTCTGGTCAGATTTATTGGACGAAATCACCAAAGCATGTGGTGCAAGGGCCTGCCTCAATACTTTCAAATGCTACAGTTCAGTGGCGGAACTACCGCCATAGCAACCCACGCGGTCGCTATGGGGCCCGCAGTCGCTATGGGGCCCGAAGCCTAGTGGAACTGCTGCCGAATGGGGGCCGCTGCCGAGCGGTCCGGGGCTCGGCAATGCATTGGCAAGCTTCTGTCCTGCCCAGAACACCGGCGTCAGCCCCCTCCCAGCGTCGTGACGTCACTCGGCCGGTGGCTCGATGGGCAGAGCGTCAATGCAGAGCTACTGCAGCCTGCATACACAGGAACCAGGCAGCACCGCCGAGGAGGAACCAGACTCACCCTCACTTGCAAAATTTGCAGACCATTCATTGCAATCAGACAGAGGTACTGTACAAGCTAAAGTAAGCTGATGCAATGATGGGGCCAGACTGCAGTCTAAACATTTTGAACTGTCTGTGAGTTTAACTGATTTTTATAATATGCAGCATGGCGGGGGGGAGGGGGGTGAATGTCCTGCACTGGTCACTGTAATTGTATTAATGTCCTGCACTGGTCACTGTAATTGTATTAATGTCCTGCACTGGTCACTGTAATTGTATTAATGTCCTGCACTGGTCACGGTCGAATGATTTTACTGGTTACAGTCACTGATGAATGATTTTACTGGTCACAGATGAATGATTTTACTGGTCACGGTCGAATGATTTTACTGGTCACGGTCACTGATGAATGATTTTACTGGTTACAGTCACTGATGAATGAATTAACTGGTCACGGTCACTGATGAATGATTTTACTGGTCACGGTCGAATGATTTTACTGGTCACGGTCGAATGATTTTACTGGTCACGGTCACTGATGAATGATTTTACTGGTCACTGTGGAATGATTTTAGTGGTCACAGTCACTGATGAATAAATTTACTGGTCACTGATGAATGATTTTACTGGTCATGGTCACTGATGAATGATTTTACTGGTCACTGATGAATGATTTTACTGGTCACTGTGGAATGATTTTACTGGTCACTGTGGAATGATTTTACTGGTCACGGTCACTGATGAATAAATTTACTGGTCACGGGCACTGATGAATTAATGTCCTGCACTGGTCACAGTAATTGTATTAATGTCCTGCACTGGTCACTGTAATTGTATTAATGTCCTGCACTGGTCACTGTAATTGTATTAATGTCCTGCACTGGTCACAGTAATTGTATTAATGTCCTGCACAGCACTAGTCACAGTAATCGTATTTATGTCCTGCACTGGTCACGGTCACTGATGAATGATTTTACTGGTCACTGATGAATGATTTTACTGGTCACGGTCACTGATGAATGATTTTACTGGTCACGGTCACTGATGAATGATTTTACTGGTCACGGTCACTGATGAATGAATTTACTGGTCACGGTCACTGATGAATGATTTTACTGGTCATGGTCACTGATGAATGATTTTACTGGTCACTGATGAATGATTTTACTGGTCACGGTCACTGATGAATAAATTTACTGGTCACGGGCACTGATGAATTAATGTCCTGCACTGGTCACAGTAATTGTATTAATGTCCTGCACTGGTCACTGTAATTGTATTAATGTCCTGCACTGGTCACTGTAATTGTATTAATGTCCTGCACTGGTCACAGTAATTGTATTAATGTCCTGCACAGCACTGGTCACAGTAATCGTATTCATGTCCTGCACTGGTCACGGTCACTGATGAATGATTTTACTGGTCACTGATGAATGATTTTACTGGTCACGGTCACTGATGAATGATTTTACTGGTCACGGTCACTGATGAATGATTTTACTGGTCACGGTCACTGATGAATGATTTTACTGGTCACGGTCACTGATGAATGATTTTACTGGTCACGGTCACTGATGAATGAATTTACTGGTCACGGTCACTGATGAATGATTTTACTGGTCATGGTCACTGATGAATAAATTTACTGGTCACGGGCACTGATGAATTAATGTCCTGCACTGGTCACTGTAATTGTATTAAAGCGGTAGTAAACCCGCACTTTTTTTTTTTTTTAAACCTGCAAAGCAAAAGGCATAATGAGCTAGTATGCACCGCATACTAGCTCATTATGAAATACTTACCTTAGAACGAGGCCCCGACATCTGGCCCGATCCACGCCGAGGGAGCTGACATGCTCCCTCTGCGTTTCTTCCGGGTATCGCGGCTCCGGCGCTGTGAGTGGCCGGAGCCGCGATATCGTCACTCCCGCGCATGCGTGCGGGAGATTTCAGTCCAGCCGCTCAGCTGCTGCCGGATTTTGACGGCGAGAAACCCCTTGTGCGCATGCGCCGCTGCAGTCAGCGGCGCATACCGAGGGGAATATCTCCTAAACCGTACAGGTTTAGGAGATATTTTTTTTACCTACAGGTAAGCCTTATTATAGGCTTTCCTGTAGGTAAAAGTTAAAAATGTGGGTATACAACCACTTTAATGTCCTGCACTGGTCACAGTAATCGTATTCATGTCCTGCACTGGTCACGGTCACTGATGAATGACTTTACTGGTCACGGTCGAATGATTTTACTGGTCACGGTCACTGATGAATGAATTTACTGGTCACGGTCACTGATGAATGATTTTACTGGTCATGGTCACTGATGAATGATTTTACTGGTCACGGTCACTGATGAATGATTTTACTGGTCATGGTCACTGATGAATGATTTTACTGGTCACGGTCACTGATAAATGATTTTACTGGTCACGGTCGAATGATTTTACTGGTCACGGTCGAATGATTTTACTGGTCACGGTCACTGATGAAAGATTTTACTGGTCACAGTCACTGATGAATGATTTTACTGGTCATGGTCACTGATGAATGATTTTACTGGTCACGGTCACTGATGAATGATTTTACTGGTCACGGTCACTGATGAATGATTTTACTGGTCATGGTCACTGATGAATGATTTTACTGGTCACGGTCGAATGATTTTACTGGTCATGGTCGAATGATTTTACTGGTCACGGTCACTAATGAATGATTTTACTGGTCACTGTGGAATGATTTTACTGGTCACTGTGGAATGATTTTACTGGTCACAGTCACTGATGAATGATTTTACTGGTCACGGTCACTGATGAATGATTTTACTGGTCACAGTCACTGATGAATGATTTTACTGGTCATGGTCACTGATGAATGATTTTACTGGTCACGGTCACTGATGAATGATTTTACTGGTCACGGTCACTGATGAATGATTTTACTGGTCATGGTCACTGATGAATGATTTTACTGGTCACGGTCGAATGATTTTACTGGTCACGGTCGAATGATTTTACTGGTCACGGTCACTGATGAAAGATTTTACTGGTCACAGTCACTGATGAATGATTTTACTGGTCATGGTCACTGATGAATGATTTTACTGGTCACGGTCACTGATGAATGATTTTACTGGTCACGGTCACTGATGAATGATTTTACTGGTCATGGTCACTGATGAATGATTTTACTGGTCACGGTCGAATGATTTTACTGGTCACGGTCGAATGATTTTACTGGTCACGGTCACTGATGAATGATTTTACTGGTCACTGTGGAATGATTTTACTGGTCACTGTGGAATGATTTTACTGGTCACAGTCACTGATGAATGATTTTACTGGTCACGGTCACTGATGAATGATTTTACTGGTCACAGTCACTGATGAATGATTTTACTGGTCATGGTCACTGATGAATGATTTTACTGGTCACGGTCACTGATGAATGATTTTACTGGTCACGGTCACTGATGAATGATTTTACTGGTCATGGTCACTGATGAATGATTTTACTGGTCACGGTCGAATGATTTTACTGGTCACGGTCGAATGATTTTACTGGTCACGGTCACTGATGAATGATTTTACTGGTCACTGTGGAATGATTTTACTGGTCACTGTGGAATGATTTTACTGGTCACAGTCACTGATGAATAAATTTACTGGTCACTGATGAATGATTTTACTGGTCACGGTCACTGATGAATGATTTTACTGGTCACGGTCACTGATGAATGATTTTACTGGTCACTGTGGAATGATTTTACTGGTCACTGTGGAATGATTTTACTGGTCACAGTCACTGATGAATAAATTTACTGGTCACTGATGAATGATTTTACTGGTCACGGTCACTGATGAATGATTTTACTGGCCACTGTGGAATGATTTTACTGGTCACAGTCACTGATGAATAAATTTACTGGTCACGGGCACTGATGAATTAATGTCCTGCACTGGTCACTGTAATTGTATTAATGTCCTGCACTGGTCACGGTCACTGATGAATGATTTTACTGGTCACGGTCGAATGATTTTACTGGTTACGGTCACTGATGAATGAATTTACTGGGGGGGGGGGCTGTTTGCAGGGGGTGATTTCTAGTTACGCCCCTGCTACAGTTTCAAGTATTTTTCTCCTATTATTATCTTGATAGGTAATAGCAGAATGTCAAAATGTGCTTCCATTTGTTCCTTTTTTTTTGGTATTATGACACTTCTTACCTGTCCAGTGGGTTGCCAATAGTGTAAGTAAGGAGGGGCTGGCCAAAGTATCACACATTATTTATGCATTCAGCTCTCAATGAAGTGGAGAGGGTTACCTGTCCAAAACATCCCCCCCTCATTTTTAGAAAGGGCCCATCAGATGGGGGGGGGGGGGGTGATGACTCTAATAAGGGGACCTTATACTTTAGGCTTTAAATACTCATTTCCCAAAATGTTATACTGATATTGTCCAAAAATGTTTGTGTCTAATCTGCTTGCAATGTTGATGTGCAAAATTACCATTTTTTTTTCTTGTTTCACTCCACAGTTTCCTTCAACGCCATGGGAATGGCAGACTGTGGCCTCCCACTTTGCCAGCCGTTGGGACTTTCCCAATTGTGGAGGTGCAATTGATGGGAAACACGTCCGCATCGTCCCACCCCCCAACTCAGGATCGTACTATTATAATTACAATAGGTTTAATAGTATCGTGATTTGTTAGAGGTGGTGTCAGCGACCTATGACTTCCTTTATGTGGACGTGGGGCAAAATGGCCGGATGTCGGATGGTGGAGTGTTTGCACGGATGGAATTCTACTGGCGTCTCTAGAGTGGCAGTCTGGGCTTGCCACCTCCAAAGGAGAATCTGGAAGGACTCCCGTTCATTTTCAACACAGATGAGGCGTTTGCTCTGTCAAACAATCTGATGCGGCCTTTCCCGATGAGGACCCTCACCCCGGATCAGAGACTGTTTAATTTCCGGCTGGCCAGAGCCAGAAGAGTTGTGGAGAACACTTTTGAAATACTGGCCAGCCGGTTTCGCCTATTTTTGACGCCAATACACATGGTGGAATATAAACGAAATCATATTGTGCTTGCCTGCTGTGTTCTGCACAATTTTTTGAAAAAACATTCAGCTAACTATGTGGTCTCAGTTGGCCCAGATGCAGACTAGCTGGAAAATGACAACCTCACGGCCCTTGAAGCTTCTCATCCTGGCTTGCCCCCCCAAACCACCCATGAGGTCAGAAACCAATACATGGAGTACTTTGTGGGTAGGGGGGCCATTGATATGCCAGAAAATGTCTGAGAGGCATTTTTTTAATAAGTTTTTCTTTGCAACTACAATAATCTTTGTTTTCATTTGCTGCTTGGCTTTGTTTTAGGTGTCTCATAGGTATTTTTGCTGTTTTTTTGGGCCTTTTTTAACAACAGTGCAAACCCAAGTTCTGCGCAAGATGAGGTGACAGTCTCTTCTTCAGATAATCTTATTATGTTGTGGGTCTGCTACACACACACCTTGTTTTTGTTGATAATGTATGTAGTGCATTACTGACAAAAACATTGCTCATTTTCAGCACCATGGCAGAAATATGTGGGGTCATGAAAATGGCGTGATTGGGGAAATTTAAACATCACTGTGGGTGTTAGTTACTAAAGGCACATCCACTATGCATTACAAGTGCACTGCAAAAGTGCACCTGAAACTGCACTTGGAGTGCAAAATGGATTTGCCTTTAGTAAATAACACTCATTGCCACAGAAAACAACAACTTTACTCTAAAATACTGCTTTTGCGCATTGAAAAAGGAAGCCACACATTGTTGATAATTTCACTTTTTACTCAAAGCACATTAACATGTGCGTTTAGAAAAGGGTTTTACAACAAACCAACATATCTGGTGTATAGAAAACATTATTTTGGGTAACATTTTTATAACTTGGCGTTTTTGTGTAAACAGGCATGTATCAAAGCATAAGATACATTACACAGGAACTTACAAAGTTCAACTTTGAAAAGTGAAGACAATATCAAACATGAGTACATACTCATGTCTGATATTGTCTTCACTTTTCAAAGTTGAACTTTGTAAGTACATACTCATGTCTGTGCTGATATTGCCTTCATCACATGGGGTGTCACCCCTGGAAAAGCCAAATTTGGAAGATGCACACACATTGAGATGACAAAAGTGGCCATTTTCCTCCTGATCCCATGCCTAATGTCAACATGTGCTATCTCCCATCATGGGGTATCAATGTACATGTTTTGGGGGTGCAACCCCTTCATCTCAGCCACTTTCCACAAAACACGTACATTGATCCCCCATGATGGGAGATAGTACATGTTGACACACTGTGTGCATCTTCCAAATTTGGCTTTTGGAAAAATATAAAAGTTTTTTTTGAAAAAAATGCCAGCTAGTTTGGGGTGTTTCAGACTCTCCCCAAAACATCAATGATGTTCTTCATTTTCTGTTGAACATCATTGATGTTTTTCTGTATATTTTTCTAAATCGCGATTGCACCCCATTATCTCCCCAATGGGGATCGCGGCACTTTCACTGGTAAAATGTGATTCTTCTTCCACATCACCTAAAAAACTAAAATAAAAACACCATGTATTATAAATATGCAGACATACATTGATTAGCTTACCGGAAGCTGCGGTCTCCGATACTCACCTGTTGTGGTGATAATTTGTCCAACTTCAACAATCTTTCCTTCCTCCTCTGCTTCTGGTGTTGGAATTTCCCCTTCTTTGGGAGGTGTGGGGTCCCTGGTGTCCTGAGACGTCCCGAGGGTTCTCTCCCCTATGAGAATGTAAAAAAGGAATACTTAGCACACAGAGGGCAGAAATAGGAATATGAAACATGGCTTGGAAGTGTGGTACAATTGTGTTTTTTGGCCGAGTTCAAAGGTGAGAACATTATTTTGGACACTTTCTAAAGCTGGAATACTTACCTGCAGTGTGAACAAATGTAGTGAAGTGTAAGTTGGGAAAACATTGTTTTTGGAGTGGGCTAACGAACAATGTTTATTACGAACGATTGAACTCATAAACTTGAAAGTGGCCATTTTAAACTGTACAACATTAAATCAAAGCACATGGAGCAGTATGCAAGCAATAATAATAATAATATGAACACACGACAACTACTTACTTTTTTGAAGAACTTGCTTGATCCTTCTGTACTGATCGTGCTCCCTCGGTTTCAGGTCTGACCAGCGTTTTCTCAGTTGATCCTTGGATCGTCGTACCCCAAAATTCTTCTGAAGACTTTTCACAACTTTAGTCATGATCTTAGCCTTTCTGATATTTGGGTTTGGGTAAGGTCCATACTTCCCATCAAAATCGTTCCTCTTCAATATGTCCACCATCTCCAACATCTCTCCAAAAGACATACTTGAGGCCTTAAATCTTCTCCTCCAGGATCGGGACGTTTCAGGCTCCAGGCTTTCCTCGCCCTCCTCCTCGTTAGTGGAACTATGATTGCGCAACTGCGTTGTCTCCGCCATGTGCTCTCCCCACTGCGCCGAAAGAGAAGGGGCGGGGAATAGTCTAGAAAGAACATCAGGGGCAGGCGGAGATATTTGTAGATAAAACGCAATACGCGTGTGTTGTACGTACGATCTGTGAGTAGAGGAAGGAGTAACTGAAACACAGATCGTTCAAATGAAGGTACAATTTTAACTTTGTAAATCACTAGCCTATACTGCTTCTAGATTGAGGCCTATATTGGCACAAGATTATAGAGAGTTTAGCCTGACATTATTAGGTTTTGTCTTGTGTTGTGTCTTGCAGACAAGATGGATCTCTTCAAGGAACCCCATTTTCTCGAGCTAATCATTGATATGCTCCCCCATCAAATCATTCTCTGCAGCTATTAACTTTTGTACCACCACCCCCTCCCTTTAGAATGTAAGCTCTACAAGCAGGGCCCTCCTGTACCTTTTGTATTGTACTGTAATTGTGTTGTCCCCCCTATACATTGTAAAGTGCTGCATAAACTGTTGGCGCCATATAAATCATTAATAATAATAATATGCTCAGGGACCTGCCCTGCCTGTGGCAGATGAACAACCCCCTTTCTAAGGACTGAAGAAAGAGGAAGGCAGCGCTGGAGAAAGTGCTTGGTTTGGTGAAGATCATGCTCCCCACGGCAGACATGACCTATTTGATGGCCGAAATTGGTGCCCTGAGTAGTACTTATCTCAGGGAGCACAAGAAGTTCCAGGATTCCCTGAGATCAGGAGATCCAGATGCCATTTATATCCCCAGGATGTTGTACTACGAGAGGCTGTATTTTCTGGCAGACCAGGGGGAACCCAGGCCACCACTCTACCATCTTCCTTCAAGGCTTCCTTCACCCCCAGCTGAGGCTTCCAACGTCCAACCTGGGCCTTCCAGGCAACAACATGAGCTTGAGACAGGTATAGCATTGTTGAACATATTTCTTGTCGTACATTTAATGATGTTAACTAGATGTTATTATTGATTAGTAAGTTGTGATTTAACAAAGTGGTTTACATCTCAATAGACAGTAGTGACCAAAAATGATTGGGACAAGAATGAAAAATGCTGGGCTCAGAATGATAGTCTGTTCTATTTGGTAACATTCAGGGGGCGTGGCCTGGTGCGCGAGAGTAATGGACGTCTAGAGACAAAGCTCTGAAGCAGAGCGACGGTTCTCCCAGCCAAAACGAACACCCTTCCGCAGCATGGGCAGGCTCTCTAGAGGGGGATCCTACTAAAACTATCCCCGGACACTGGGAACCTCTAAAAAGAAAGTGATCCCCGAGTTATTCCTGTCACAGGGACAGGGAAAGAGAGGCCCAGCAGAGGACAACATGGCGCGTTCCAGCACGAGGGAGGAGGAGGAGGACTTTGACTCGGAATCCCTGGTGACTTCAGAGGACATGGTAAGGAACTCCCTGCCATCCGATCAACCCCTCACACACGCCGCAATGATGGATATTGCAGCAGATATCAAATCCTCCCTTTCCACAGCGATTACAGACCTTAAGGCTGACATTTTAATGTTAACTGAGCAAATGGCGGTGGGAGAGAGAGCGGGCAGACAGAGAGACAAGGCCATCCAAAGGCTGGATGAGGTCTCATATCACCACTCACAACATTTAATCAATGTAAATAGACATTTGGAGGATTTAGGCAACAGGGGCAGAAGGTGCAACATTAGAGTCAGAGGAATCCCAGAAACAATCACTGCGGCGCAGATTAGATCTGTACTGTGCTCAGTGTTCAATAAATTACCGGAGAGACCACAAGAATCCCCCATTGAGTTTGACAGAGCGCATAGAGCTCTCAGACCCAGAGCCCCGGACCCTGCTCCTCCACGTGACATCATTTGTTGCCTCACTAGCTTTGCTTTAAAAGAAGTAATCTTACAGAAGGTGAGACAAAACGACCAAATTATTTTTAATGAGACTATCATCCAGCTATTTCAGGATCTTTCTCCTATTACCCTGAGAAACAGGAGAGCCCTCAAACCCCTATTGGACGCCCTCAGGGAAAAGGGAATTCCTTACAGGTGGAAGTTTCCCTTTGGTGTCCAGGCGTCTTATAATGGGAAACAACACCTTTTGCGCACCCCAGACGAACTGCCTAATTTTTGTAATAATTTACAGATTGAGCAAATTGAGCTACCCAACTGGTACCAGGAGTTTCGCCTCCCGCCACCGATAAATACAACATCCTCTCCACCACGCATATCGCCTTGCAAGTCACCTTATGTCAAGGGATTGGGAGGGAAAAAACAGAAATTATATGACAATTACAATCCCTCTACTCCACCACATAAATCAAGCAAACTGAAAGACAATCGCTAATACATGCAGCCAAAATCAGATGGCAGGATATGGCTTTGTAACCTTATCTTCACTTAATGCTAATACAGAAGCTCTACAATTTGACTTTCCACTAAGGTCTTAAATCCCTATTCAAGAACACTACCCCTTTTTCACCACTAGATGGCAACAACTGATAATTAATGTCCTTCTAAGTAACATATAATTCTTTTATAGAAGGCTGCAATGCCATCACATTTGGTTTGCCTTTATCCACATTTGTTTTACATCTGACTTACTTTGCCATATGTTTAACCACCCCTCTGAGGATCTTCTATCAGTTTTACAGATGGACGAACAGACAGATGTACGCTGATCTTATCAACCTACCAGAAATACCCTTTGTGTGTTACGTTCAACAACAAGAATATTTTTGTGGACCTAACTTTAGGCCAAGGACAAAAAGTAAACACACTATTCTCCAAACTTTAACTGTGTTTCTAACACCAGACTTATGGGGTTAATCAACCATTCCAGACTGAGACACTAAGACAACTGGTTTGTAACCCCTAATAACAGATCTCCATGTTCACCAGAGACCCGAGTTGAACAAATTCTTTCTAGAGATCATAGAAACTGCTGATCTTTATATTTAAATTATCTTCTTTTCACTCCTTTTACTGTGAAAAAATTTCTATCATACTAGGGCAAGAAGCAACGGGGTACCCATCTAGGAGGTGGAGGGGAAATGCAGATGCTATTTTATTTGTCACAAGGGATACATACACAGCACTACCCCTAGGATATCTGTTATGTGAATTTATGTTACCACAGGCGAAATCTAAAGGAGAGGGATCGGGTATTCAAAGTTGGTCCATGGGGATTTGGTCCTTTACCTCTTCTCATCTAAACAAAATAATCAACTAATCAGAAATTATATGTCGTGTATGTGTCCCCTGTCCCCCACATACTCACATGAGATATGCCCTAGACAGAGTTTTCTGACTAAAAACATCTTACCTATGCTCATCGACCAATAGCGTACCTCTTATGTTTCTCCTTCAGCAACAATGACCCTAATTTCTTGATAGAAGACTTAATAATCAGTACTAAAAGGGAAGGTGATACCAGACATCACTGAACACACCTATGGAATATTCCTTAGAGGGTTTACTTAACAGAAATTGAAACCACCTACCTTGATAGAGCCTAATAGCAGAGGTTACCCACTCTTATTATGCAACAAGCCAGCGACTTTTACCTTTCATAGATACTATGACAGTTCAAATGCCAAGTTGTTCTATGCGTTTAGGAACATTAACCGTTCGTTTCTAGACTACCACATTAGAAGAGTTCATGTTTTTATTAGGGATGCACCGAATGTTTTTTTTGGTGCCGAAACTGATACCGAAAATGAAAAATACACTAGGCCGAAAACCGAAACCAATACCGAAACAGCACCGATACCGAAAATTACTGTTTTTAAAAAATGTATACAGGAGATGGTCAGAGACTGGGGACATGGTACAGGAGGTGATCAGAGACTGGGGACATGGTACAGGAGGTGGTCAGAGACTGGGGACATGGTACAGGAGGTGGTCAGAGACTGGGGACATGGTACAGGAGGTGGTCAGAGACTGGGGACATGGTACAGGAGGTGGTCAGAGACTGGGGACATGGTAGAGGAGGTGGTCAGAGACTGGGGACATGGTACAGGAGGTGGTCAGAGACTGGGGACATGGTACAGGAGGTGGTCAGAGACTGGGGACATGGTACAGGAGATGGCCAGCTATGCCCATCACTGATGCAGCCAGCTATGCCCCCTACTGATGCAGCCAGCTATGCCCCCCAATGATGCAGCCAGCTATGCCCCCCACTGATGCAGCTAGTGATGCCCCTCTGCAGTGAAGAGAGCCGTCTGGTTGAATAGAGCGCCGGGAACATCACAGCTTTAATTTCAATAGCTGTGTGTTCCCCGTCGCGCATCGTCACACACAGCCCCTCCCCCTTGTCCAGGCACTTTGATAGACAGATCACCCGTCCAATCTGAGGGGCATCGCTGGCTGCATCAGTCCTGCGCTATTCGCCCCCATCATGGGCGGCACCAGGGGCGGGTGGAGGCGGAGTTCCGCCCCCAGGCCCTGCCCCATTTTCGGCTCAATTATCGGCCGTTTTTTCCTTTCGGCAAATTGCCGAAAAGGGCATTTTCGGCCGATATGTTTCGGCGGCCGAAATTTCGGTGCATCCCTAGTTTTTATAGGAGAACTTTCGCTCCTCCTTATTCATGATTTGGTTTATTTGTTATCATTTATCAATATTTTTGTATTTTATGTACTCAAAGACACAGATTGTGAAGTTGCTTTCAAAGTAGCCACGCTACGCACCCACCCAGAATTAACTACGCTCATTAAATAATTCCTTTTTTCTCATCAACCTCTCTAACAACAATACAGACGTAGGGGTAAGTAGACCCTCCCCTGCGTTAATTTTCGCATTTTTTTCTGTATATTCATTCTATCTCCTCTCCCCTTTTTTGTTTTTTTTCTTCCCTCTCTTTCTCCTTCTGTCTCTCCCCTATAAAACCTAAATAATGGCTTACGCCGGTTTAAGCAAATCACCTACAATAATATCTCACAATGTGAATGGCCTGAACATACCAGAAAAAAGGCACATGTTACTTAATGAACTTAAGAAAAGTAATCCACAAATTGTTTATTTACAAGAAACACATTTTAAAGGCACACAAATCCCCAAGTTAACAAACAACCTCTTTACGCAAGCTTTTCATGCTTCAAACACACACGCCAAAACAAAAGGAGTTTCAATTCTCCTCAATAAAAATTCAAATTTTGATGTCAAACATCAACTATTAGACCCGGATGGCAGGTATCTATTTTTGAAAGGCTCCATAAATGGTAAGCAAGTCACATTGGCGAATGTCTATTTTCCTAATAACTCACATGTTTCTTTTTGCCAATTGATTGTGGATGAACTTAAAAGCTTTGCCGAGGGTTGCATTATCCTCGGTGGCGACTTTAATGTCCCCCTGGAGCCCCATTTGGACACCTCCACAGGCAAATCCAGCATTGCTTATGGTATCTTCAAAAAAACAAAAAAACTATTTAAATCACTCACCCTTATCGATACCTGGAGAATATTACATCCAACAGATAGAGATTTTACTTTTTTCTCCCCTGCTCATAATAGATACGCGAGAATAGATCATTTATTTATTACTCAAAGGGACATACAGGATTTATCTAAAGCCGAGATAGGATCTGTAACCCTTTCAGATCATACACCTGTAGCAATTCAATTTCAGTTTAATTCCAGACGAACACGTCCATTTTGTTGGAGACTCAACACTTCGCTCCTGGCAGACCCTGCCGTTCAAGCTCATATACATAAAGCAATTTCAGACTATTTCATTGAGAATGATACTACAGATGTCTCTCCGATGACAGTGTGGGAAGCACACAAAAGTGTATTTAGAGGTGAGCTGATCACGTGGGGTGCTAGGGCAAAAAGAGAAAAAGAAAAACACCTTAAAGAGTTAGCACAAAAAATTGAAAAACTGGAATTGATCCATAAAAGATCCCTAGCCCAAGCAAATCTCGCTGAACTCACAAAAGCAAGGAAGGAATTTCGAGATTTACTAGACAACAAAACCAAGAGACTTTTGTTTTTCCAAAAATCTATTTACTATTAGACATGTGCAGAGTAAAATATTTCGTTTCGGAATTTCGTTTTCGTCTGAAAACTTAATTTATTTAGTTACTCCCGAAATTCGTTTTTATTTATTTCGTTTTTCGTTCAAAAATTGCATTCGTCCGAAAATCCACATGAATTACGGTCGAATCTGTCTTGGAAGGCTTATGGTGTCTGTCGAATGTATAAAGAAGATTCGACGGAGCTAACTATATAGCATACTTTAGAACCCTATTAAAGTCTATGGGACTCCAACGTTCAAAATCTAAAGTGCTAATTTTAAAGGCTAATTTGCAAGTTACTGTCCTAAAAAGTGTTTGGGGACCCGGGTCCTGCCCCAGGGGACATGTATCAATGCAAAAAAAAGTTTTAAAAACGGCCGTTTTTTCGGGAGCAGTGATTTTAATAATGATTAAAGTGAAACAATAAAAGTGTAATATTCCTTTAAATTTCGTAGGGGGGGGGTTGTCTATAGTATGCCTGTGAAGGGGCGCATGTTTCCCGTGCTTAGAATTGTCCCTGCACAAAGTGTCATTTATGCAGGAAAAAAAGTCCTTTAAAATCACTCGCAGCTATAATGAATTGTCGGCTCCCGTAATACAGAGAACACTCATTGAAAGTCATTGATAAAAAAATAAATAAATAAATAAATAAAAAAAAAAAGCGTGGGGGTCCCCCAAATTCAATTACCAGGCCCTTCAGGTCTGGTATGGATATTAAGGAGAACCCTGCCTCAAATTTAAGAAAAAATTTGACGTGGGGTTCCCCCTAAATATCCATAACCAGACCCTTCAGGTCTGGTATGGATATTAAGGGGAACCCCGCGTCAAATTAAAAAAAAAATTGACGTGGGGTTCCCCCTAAAAATCCATACCAGACCCTTTATCCGAGTACGCAACCTGGCAGGCCGCAGGAAAAGAGGGGGGGACGAGAAAGCGGCCCCCCCTCCCTCCTGAACCGTACCAGGCCACATGCCCTCAACATTGGGAGGATGCTTTGGGGGTCCGTGACCCCTCAAAGCACCTTGTCCCCATGTTGATGAGGACAAGGGCCTCATCCCCACAACCCTGGCCGGTGGTTGTGGAGGTCTGCGGGCGGGGGGCTTATCAGAATCTGGAAGCCCCCTTTAACAAGGGGACCCCCAGATCCCGGCCCCCCCCCTGTTTGAAATGGTAAGGGGGTACAAAAGTACCCCTACCATTTCACAAAGAAAGTGTAAAAAATGTTTAAATAAAACAAACACACTTTTTAAAAATTCCTTTATTAAAAATAAAAAAAAGATTCCAGCGGCGGTAATCCACTCTTGCTATCCAGCGACGGACGGTCAGCTCTCCATCGATGTCTAATGTCATCCAGCGCAGCGCAGCATCCTTCTTCTGTCTCCTCCACGGAGACACTGGAGGCATTCCGGCGCTGACGTTTCTTATATACGGAGGGCGGGGCCACCCGTCACCTGACCCCGCCCCCCTCTGACGCAAGGGGAAACCCGGGGTTCCCCGTGACGTATGGGTGACCCCGCCCCCCTCTGATGTAACGGAAACCTGCCTGTGTTACATCAGAGGGGTGCGGGTCACCCCTACGTCACAGGGAACCCCGGGTTTCCCCTTGCGTCAGAGGGGGGCGGGGTCAGGTGACGGGTGGCCCCGCCCACCCTATATAAGAAACGTCAAGCCGCCGGAATGTCTGTAGTGTCTCCTCCACGGAGACAGAAGAAGGATGCTGCGCTGCGCTGGATGACATTAGACATCGATGGAGAGCTGACCGTCCGTCGCTGGATAGCAAGAGTGGATTACCGCCGCTGGAATCTTTTTTTTATTTTTAATAAAGGAATTTTTCAAAAGTGTGTTTGTTTTATTTAACCATTTTTTACACTTTCTTTGTGAAATGGTAGGGGTACTTTTGTACCCCCTTACCATTTCAAACAGGGGGGGGGCCGGGATCTGGGGGTCCCCTTGTTAAAGGGGGCTTCCAGATTCTGATAAGCCCCCCGCCCGCAGACCTCCACAACCACCGGCCAGGGTTGTGGGGATGAGGCCCTTGTCCTCATCAACATGGGGACAAGGTGCTTTGAGGGGTCACGGACCCCCAAAGCATCCTCCCAATGTTGAGGGCATGTGGCCTGGTACGGTTCAGGAGGGAGGGGGGGGCGCTCTCTCGTCCCCCCCTCTTTTCCTGCGGCCTGCCAGGTTACCTGCTCGGATAAAGGGTCTGGTATGGGTTTTTAGGGGGAACCCCATGTCAATTTTTTTTAAATTTGATGCGGGGTTCCCCTTAATATCCATACCAGACCTGAAGGGTCTGGTTATGGATATTTAGGGGGAACCCCACGTCAAATTTTTTCTTAAATTTGAGGCAGGGTTCCCCTTAATATCCATACCAGACCTGAAGGGCCTGGAAATTGAATTTGGGGGACCCCCACGCTTTTTTTTTAATTTATTTATTTATTTTTTTATCAATGACTTTCAATGAGTGTTCTCTGTATTACGGGAGCCGACAATTCATTATAGCTGCGAGTGATTTTAAAGGACTTTTTTTCCTGCATAAATGACACTTTGTGCAGGGACAATTCTAAGCACGGGAAACATGCGCCCCTTCACAGGCATACTATAGACAACCCCCCCCTACGAAATTTAAAGGAATATTACACTTTTATTGTTTCACTTTAATCATTATTAAAATCACTGCTCCCGAAAAAACGGCCGTTTTTAAAACTTTTTTTTGCATTGATACATGTCCCCTGGGGCAGGACCCGGGTCCCCAAACACTTTTTAGGACAGTAACTTGCAGAATCTTTTCTCTCTGTCAAATCTTTTTTCTCTGTCGAATATTTTCTCTATATAATCTTGGTTCTTGGACTAATAGAGGTAAGGTTAAGCACATTCGACCACAGGTTCTATAGACATTGTTATCGTCAGAGTCATGTCGAATCTCCTATTCTATATCGAACTGTTGTAACAATGAAAACGAAAATAAAGCATTTATTTATGTCGGATCTTTTGTTTTTCGGATTTTGTGCTTTCGTTATCGTTTGTCAAAACGAAAACGAAAATAGCTGAAATTCGGACGAAAATGCATTCGGACGAAAACGAATGCACATGTCTATTTACTATGTGCATGGGGACAAGGGAGGTTGAATTCTAGCTAAAGCCCTTAAAGACACATTGGTATCAAATAATATCCATGGGATTCGCACCAAAAACGAACATATGACATATGACTCCTCAAAAAGTGCTGATAGCTTTCACGAATACTATTCCTCGTTATACAATATTCCCCCACAAACCAGAAAACAAACAGAATCCGGGAACCGAGATCAAGCAATATCCTCTTACCTAGCCAACTGCTCTATGCCCTCACTAGCAAGAGTTGACATAGACCTCCTAGAACTCCCAATATCCAAAACAGAAGTTTCTAATGTCATTCATGACCTAACAAATGGGAAGAGTCCAGGCCCTGATGGTTTGACTTCACAATATTATAAGTCATTTGAAGCCATACTAACAGAACCTTTGACAAAGGCTTTTAACGCCATCACACAGGGACACAAAGCTTCTGAGGAATTTCTCATGGCACATATCACTATAATACCCAAACCCAATAAAGACCCCTCAGAATGTACTAATTATAGGCCTATCTCACTCCTCAATTTAGATCTAAAAATCTTAACAAAGATAATCTCTTACAGACTAAGACCCCTATTAGAAAAACTTATAGGACCCGAGCAAGTCGGTTTCATGCCTAATCGCGAAGCGAAAGACAACACCACCAAAACTCTTAATTTGGTTCACCAGATGGTGCAGGATGGAGTCGAGGGCCTTCTCCTGTTAACTGACGCGGAGAAGGCATTCGACCGAGTTGCTTGGGACTATATGTTTAAAGTCTGTGAACATTGTGAACATGGGTTTTGGAAATAACCTAATGAAGTGGATACGTTCAATATACGCCAACCCTAGCGCCAATATTAAAGCTAATGGGACTCTCTCTAAAAAGGTAACAATCAACAATGGCACAAGACAAGGGTGTACATTGTCACCACTTCTTTTCATCTTGTCCATTGAACCACTAATTAGAACAATTAACTACCAACAGGCAATACATGGATTCGATGTAAAAGGGAGAGAATTCAAAATAGCTGCCTACGCAGACGATCTACTTTTTTATATCACACAACCCCACATCTCAATTTCCAACCTTTTAAAAGCATTCCAAGACTTTCGCCATCTATCGAATTTTATAAATAAACCAAAAAAAATGTGAAGCCCTAGGTTTGAACCTTGACAAGACAACAGAAAAACAGACCAAAGCTAACTGTCCATTTAAATGGGAGCAGAACTCCTTAACTTATTTGGGGATTCACCTCTCTCAGAATCTAAATTCTTTATACGCAATTTTCAGCCCTTACTGAAAAACATAGAATCTGACCTTAAGAGATGGGTGAAGGGGAGATTCTCCTGGTTTGGCAGAGCCGCCATCTTGAAAATGGCGATTTTGCCAAGACTTTTATACCTATTTCATACACTCCCCATAGACATCCTGGAATCATTTTTCTTACATTTGACACGCATTCAAAGGAAATTTCTGTGATCAAATAAGAAACCACGTATCCAACTCAAGTATCTACAGAGATCCAAACAGAAAGGAGGGATCGGTTTACCCGATTTTAGGAAATACTACTATGCAACACAACTATCAAGAATCATATAAATATATAGTATAAATCATTCCTTAACACTTCATCATATAAAATATACTATATTGACAGCGCTAAATATTTAATAAATTTCAAAACAAATATATATAAAAAAGATGACAGTTCGTAATTTTAAAGGAATCCACCAAAACGTTTTTTGAAGCCCAAACACGTGATTATAAACTATCCACTTCAGTGTTCACAAGGTGAGGAAAAAGAAAGTCCATCTCCAAGCCAGAGACACCAGTGCAAAGCAGCTTCACGATCGGTGACACCCTTATGGTAAAACACTTACCAGAGTTCAAAGGGTTACAGGCACATCACAAAAATTATTGGTTCCTCGGATTCCTAATTATTGGTTCGGCAATGCTTCCAATTAAACCAATACCCATACGGTTGTCAGCATGAATAGTTAGAGGTTCCTTGATTTCCTTAAAACTATATCTTTGGTTTAACAGTAATCCACTCAGCAAAGATTCACATGTAGGAAAAGATGAAAAACATATTCCATAGTGCAAACCGTTTTTTATTTTATAAACTTCTCATGCGCTAATAAAAACATACGTACACAGTTTAAAATTGTAAAATCATTGATCATCATCATTAGTGTCCCTCGTAGTGCGTTCAGGTTTGTCTCACCGCAGTCCTGAGTAGGGATGAGCTTCGTGTTCGAGTCGAACATAAGTTCGACTCGAACAACGTTATGGGCCGTTCGCGCCAAATTCGTGTGGTGCTCACGGCCCACAATGCACTGCGATGGCGCAGTGCATTGCTGGCTCATGATTGGCCAAGCATGCACTGTGACCCCGCATGCTTGGCCAATCACAGCGCCGGCAGCGAGGAGAGCCATGATTGGCCACAGGCAGGAGCCTGCAGGAACCTCCAGCGCGGCGGCCTTGTGTAGTGTGTTGGCATCTGTAGCAGTTAGTGGGTGTTCTGTGTACCTTCAACACAGTATACACCGATCGTTATCGGCTGATTTTTTGTTCTTGCTCTTCTGTAGTGGTTGTTGTCTGCGTGCCCTGACCGCAGTATACACCGCTATATTCACCTATATAGCTAGCGATATATCTATTTTTTATAATAGAGCTTGCAGTCAGTGTTAGAAGATTGTGCGTGCTGTCTGCATGCTCTGAACCCAGTATACACCGCTATATCCACCTATATAGCTAACTATCTTGCTCGTTTTAAATAGAGCTTTCAGTCAGTGTTAGGAGATTGTGCATGCTGTCTGCGTGCTCTGAACGCAGTATACACCGCTATATCCACCTATATAGCAAACTATCTTGCTCGTTTTAAATAGAGCTTGCAGTCAGCGGTAGGAGCTTGTGTGTGCTGGCTGCGTGCTCTGACCTGTCCTGTGACTGTGAGAGCTTCCAGAGTGGTGGAGGAGGAGAGGGAGCTGATGGCGTCGGCCAGCCCAGGTCCGGGGCCCTCTTCCCGGCCTGGGCCCTCGGTTCATCCCCCTGGACTGAAAGACCTCTCCAGGGAGGAGAGATTGTTCCTGCAGACACAGTTTGAACTACTGGACTGGACCCGGGCCCAGCCGAGAGAAGACCCGGGGAGGATGCAGAAGCGCCGGACTAGGATTAAAGTCCTTATACAGAAGGCCACGTTGGCCTACGTGCTGAAATCCGAGAGACTAGCGGACCTGCGGAATCGCAGAGACCGCTCAGCCAGTAGCAGAAGGGGGGAATACCGGGAGGCCATTGAAGGCCTGAAGCATGAATGCAGAGACCTATGGCGGTTGCTGGGCGGTCTCTGCGGTAAAGAAAGAACTCCTGAGGACAAGCCAGGAAGGATCCCAGGTGGCCAGGAGAAAGAGCTCTTCCCAGAAAGTGTTGTCGGGATCGGAGGAGAAGCTACAAACCCCGGTGGAGGAAGCAGCCTCAAAGGGTGAGGAAAACCAGCGCCCCGAGGTGGAGACCAGCCGGGTGAGCGTGGCCCCCGGAGCCGTAAGTGCGGAGGGTCCCCGGATCCCTGTTGTCCCACCTTCTCAGCCAGAGGCTGTGGAGCAGATAGATCCGGGTAGGGTACCCCATGATGCACAGGGAAGCTCTGGGGGAGAGGCAAGTCGGGTGGAACAGCATGGAAGGAAGCTGGTGGTGGTCCTTGCTAGAGGCCACCAGGAGGGACCTGTGAAGACCGGCGGCCGGAGGTTGGTGGACGGAGATGCTGTGCGGGCCCGCAGCATCTGGGACAGTGCGAGGGGTGCCGGCCGTAATGGCGGCCCCCGCCACGGCCGCATGTGGTGAGGGGGAGGTGCTGGCAAGCACGGACCATGTTTGGGAAAAACATCTTGGACAAACATCCTCTGCAGACACCAGAGAGGGAGGGGGCGGGGAGATGGATGTGTCACTTCCTGTTTCCGGAGGTGCGGCCGGAAGTGACCTCCGTGAACTGGAAGTACCACTTGCGGTGACCCCGGAAGTTGTGAAAAAATTTACTGAGGAGGTGGGGACACCCCGGGCCTCGGTGACCAAGTCTCCTGCTCCTCTGGGTCAGGTAGGGGCTTTGGGGGTCTCGGAGGCTCCTCTGGTGGCTACTGCCATGGGTACTCCAGAATCCTCCAGTGGAGCTTTACCCGGTGGACAGACAAGTTGGGGGGAGTCCCCTATGGGGGAACTAAGGGGGGAGTGCCCAGCCCTGGATTTCATCAGGGAGCTGGAGGGGTCCCAACAGCAGGAGCTGGATATGGCACAGGGGATGGAAGTGGGTTCCTCTCACGCCCCGCTGCTGTGGGGGGTGTGGCTTCGTCCCCATCTACGGTGGGAGTTGAGAACAAGTCACCTGTTGGGGGGATAGAGGGTGGGAGTGGGGGGGTGTGTGCTGCTCCGTCAGAGCCCATGGGCTCGTCTCAGCGGGGGTCTGGCCCTTCCCCCACAGTCCCGAATCCCATCTTGGGCACGCAGGAAGAGGCAAACCTCTTAGGTGCCCTGAAAGCTGGGCGCTAATTTGCCCAGGTGGCAGGTTCCTCTGTTCCTCTGGGCCCCCTGTATGGCCAGTTTGGTGCCCAGAACTTCAGGGCCCCCCCTGAGGAACAGCACCAGGGGGCACAGGCGTGGTCAAGGGGTACAGGGGGTCCAGAGAGGCGCAGGCGGAATATGGTGCAGCTCAGGTGGGAGGACACGGCCGCGTGTCCCAGTAGGGGTCAAGTAATTGACTACCTGCTGGGATTACGCTTCAAGGTTTCTGACTTGTTCGCGGTCATACATCCTGCGAACAGCCGTTGCCCCAAAGCTTTTAGGGGGTGCCAGACTGAGGAGAGTGCTCCAGGCCCGGAGGGTGGGCGGGTCCCTAGACAAAGTGGGGGCCCCAATCCTTCTGGGTCACAGAATGAGGGCGCCCCCCTCCCTCAAAGGGTCAGACCCCCCAGGCGTGAGCAGGGGGTGGGTACTGCAGGGGTGGGTATGTCAGCAGGTTCCCCGGCCCCATCCGGTACTGTGCCCGATGGGGCGACGGTAGGGAATCCAGCAGAGGTTCAGGCTAAACCAAAAAAGCCCTCTGTCAAGAAGCATCCTCCCCCCCTCCACCAGTTCCCCAGCCCCCCCTTCCCCTCCCCCCCTTGTTTCCCCTCTGCCTGCCTCCCCTTCCCATCCCCCGCCACCTTCCCTTTACCCCCCTTCTTCTCCTTCCCCGTCCGCCTCTCCCCCCCAGATGTACCATGTCTGCCTCCGGATCCGGCGGCCCTTCTCATGCCTCCTCCCACCTCCACGGAGGTGGTGGGTGGTCGGCGGGTTGGCCTGGAGGGTGGTATCCCAATGGACACCTCTGAGGTGGGTAAGGGGGTGAATAAGCGCCCCAAGGAGGTGTCTAGTGGGAGGTCGGACGGTGAGAGTGGGAGAGAGCCCCCCAAGTCGGGCTGGGTTAAGAAAAAGACAAAAAAACGGAAGAGGAAGGGCCTGGGGAAGGAGGGTGGCGAGGACCCTCAGCCCAGCACCAGTCTGGGGGCGGGTGGGGGATCCTCGCTCGCCCTCTGGAACTGTTTTGGGGTCCTATCCTCCGATTCCGAGGAGGATTAACTTGGGTTTGTAATATAGAGAGGAACGTAAACTTTAATCACCAAGGATGACGGTACCCGCTCCAATACGCCTTGCGACGATTAATGTTGCAAGTGTGCGTTCTGCGGCGGCTAGGTTTTCAGCCTTTGATTTTCTCGGCCGCGTTGAAGCTGACATTTTGTTTTTGCAAGACACCTGGCTGGCATCTGTGGCAGAAATGCACCTAGCAAAGAGGGAGTGGAGACATGGGCCCTCCCTCTGGTCTCTTGCGGCTGAGCCCTGCAGTGGTGTTGCGGTCCTTTTTAAGACCGGTTCGGTGGCTTGTCGATGAGTGATTGAATTAGAAATCGGTAGGTGTTTGATTGTGGATGCAGTCGTGAGAGGGGAATTTCTCCGCCTCATAAATTTCTATGGTCCCCAGTCAAGGAGAGGGAGGAAGGACCTTCTTGCGCTGCTGAAACCATACCTGTTTACATCCCAGCAGGTGGTCTTTGGTGGTGATTTTAACCTAGTTACCAGGTCAAAGGACCGGGCAGGCACCTCAGGCCCTCTGGGATATGATAGTATCTTTTTGAATCGCATAGTGAGGGAGGCCGGGTTGGTGGATGTGCACGTTCACCACTTCCCCAACCTCACTGGTTTCACATACTCCAGAGGTAGTAGTAAGAGTAGACTAGTTTTTTTTGAAGGGGGACTCGTCCTTTGCGGCTCCTGTGCTGCATGCGGTCGAGTTTTCCGATCACTGTATGGTGTCGGTCACTCTGAATGTGGCGGACACCCCTCAGAAGGGTAGGGGCCTGTGGCGACTAAATGGGTCGCTACTTGAGGACCCTGAAGTCAGGTCGGCCTATGAAGACTTCTTTATGGAACAAGCTTCGCTCCTTGAGAGCGGCTGCTCTCGCCAGGAATGGTGGGAAGTAGTGAAGAAGAGGTCGGAAGGCTTCTTCCGTAAAGTCTCTGGGCATCGGGCAGCTTTCCGGTACCAGGCCTACCAGAAGTTGCGCAGGCGGCTTGACCGCTTGGTTTCTGATGGTGGCCCTCAGGACCAGATTTCAGGTCTGAAGCTTCAGATGAAGGAGTGTCAGTATGACCGTCTCGCCTCCCTGGTTCTTGAGAGGGATTACGGGAAGTTCCCCAACCCGGACCCCTACAAGAGCTGTGGTGACGCGGTGAGTGGGAAGGTCATACACGGACTGAGGGATCCCTCTGGTTCTTTGGCGAGGTCCAGGCCGGGAATCCTGGGGATCGTCAGAGCCCATTTTTTGGACGTCCTGAAGAAGAAGCCTTTGGACCTGGGAAAACCCAAGAAATTCTTGATGAGACTCCACTTGATGTGGAGTCTGACCCCCTTGGCTCTTTGACAGAGGAGATCTCTGTGGCAGAAGATGAACAGGCCATAGACTCTTTGTCTCTAAAGAAGTCGCCGGGACCCGATGGGTTCACGGCGGAGTTCTACAGGACCTTTAAGGGCCTCTTGGCTCCTTGTCTGAGGGAGGTGTTCAGTGAGTGTTTGGCATCTGGCCTGCTTCCTCCCTCGATGAGAAGGTCGGCCTTGATCCTTCTGTCAAAGGGGAAAGATCCGTCCCTGGTGGAGAATTGGCGCCCTATCGTCCTTCTCTCCACGGATAGAAAGATCCTGGCGAAGATACTGTTTGTGCGTATGTCTGCAGTCGCGGGCGAGCTACTGTCTGTTTCCCAGCACTGCACGGTTCCTGGCCGCAGCACCTTTAGTGCTGTCCTCAACGTCCGGGAGGCTGTGGAAAGGTGCAGGGCAACGGGTGACGGGCGGTATCTGTTGGCATTAGACCAGGCGAAAGCTTTTGACCGGGTGAACCATGAGTATCTCTGGCTTCTCTTGGGGAGATACGGTCTGCCTGATCAATTCATCGATTGGCTCAGAGTTTTGTACAGGGGGGCTGAAAGCTTCCCTCTTGTCAATGGTTGGGTGGGTCCTACCTTTCCGGTGGACTCTGGTGTTAGGCAGGGCTGCCCGCTGAGTCCCCTGCTCTACGTCTTTGCGGTTGACCCCTTTGTAAGGAGGCTAGACTGCGGACACCTGAGGGGGGTCCAGGCAGAGCCCTGCAGTGGCACGGATAAGGCGGTAAGGGTGGTGGCCTATGCGGACGATGTCTCAGTAGTAGTGGCTAGCCGAAAGGAGGCCCAGTTTGTGGAAACACAGATTGGAGATTACTCCGAGGCGTCCGGTTCGCTGGTCAACTGGACTAAGAGTGAAGTTCTCTGGTTGGGGAGGGAGGGTGAGCAGTTTGCCCTCCCGGACGTGTTCCCCACGCCCTGGCCAGAAATTAGAATTCTGGGCATCCTTTTTGGCCAGGGTGACTATCCCAAACTAAATTGGGAGCGCAGGCTGGTGAGTGCCACCCAAAAGGTTAATGCCTGGAAAGGCTGGAAGCTGTCACTGAGGGAAAGGGTGAGTCTGGTCAAAACTTTGCTTCCCGAATTCCTCTTTGTCAGCTACGTTTGTCTTCTGCCAAGATCGCTCTATGCGCGGATCTGCGGTCTGTTCTTTCTGCTTTTGTGGGGAAACAGGCTGAATCTGATAAAGAGGGAGGTCACGTACCGACAGAGGAGGCAGGGTGGGTTGGACATGATTAATCCCATGGTTTTCTTTACCGTGGTGTTTCTTAAGTTCAACCTACAATCCATTTTTCAGGACGAACCCTCCCTGTGGGAACGCTCATGTAAGAACTGGTTTCTGGTTTTCCTGAGTGGGTGGGAGGGGGGTGGGCGCCCCGGTGATCTACGGAGATCCCATGGGTACCTCCCCACCTATGTTCCAACTGCCCTAAGAGTACTGAGGCGGTGGAGGATAACGGCCCTGGAGGTGGGCTCGTTGGGTCGGCACGAGCTGTACCAGCGGGTCATGACCTCTGACTTTTTGAGACCACTAGCCTTAAGGGATTGTCCGGACAGGGTTCTCAGGGAGGGATTAGCCCTTCTGAATTCTAAGAGAATTCCGGCCAGGTTCTGGGATCTTGCATGGAGGGCGTTCCATGGTCGGCTCTATGTGAGGTCGAACTTAAAGTACCGGAGTCTTGAGGACAGGGGCTGTCCTCGTCCCGAGTGTGGAGGGGCACTGGAGACCATGGACCACTTTTTGGTTGAGTGCCCTTTCAGCTTGGAAGTTCTGGGGGAGGTTGGGGATGCCATTGGCTATCCCCGTCTCCGGGCCCTTACCTATGCTGAGAGGGTGTACGGCGACTTCAGGGTCCGGAGGGGTCATGAGTTATCGTCACTGTTTTTAGTTAGTACAGTTTGCCTTTATTACACCTGGCACGCGCGGTGCTTAGTGTCCACTAGGGGCAAGTTCCTGCCCGTGCATGAGGTGGCGGGTGATATCTTTCGGGAATTGGTGAAGGTGAGGTATCTTGAGGGAGAAAGAACGGGCAGGGAAAGGTGTGCCAGATTGTGGAGAGGCTTTTCTTTCCGGCCACCTTGATGATCCTCCCCCTTCTTTTTCCCTAGGTGGTGGGTCTGTCTGTCCTGTCCCTCACGTTTAGTTTTTTGGGCAATCTAATTTTAAAAGCATGGTAGGCACTGATGGTTTTGTTACGTTCCTGTCTATAAAGGGTGTGTAGTGTATATAGATAGGTTGTTATTGTAGATAAACTGTTTTAATCCGAGTGACTTTTCTTTTAAGCTGGTGAAGAAAGCATGTTTTCTTTTCTATTTTATTAAGTCTGTTTAAGTTGGTTTTCCTTTCTTCTTTTCAAGAATGAGTATTTATGTCTTTGTTTTGTAAATACATCTGGCAGCAGTTTTTTTAAAATAAAAACCTCCACCTATATAGCTAGCTATCTTGCTCGGTTTAAATAGAGCTTGCAGTCAGTTGTAGGAGATTGTGCGTGCTGTCTGCGTGCTCTGCACCCAGTATACACCGCTATATCCACCTATATAGCTAACTATCTTGCTCTTTTTAAATAGAGCTTGCAGTCAGTTGTAGGAGATTGTGCGTGCTGTCTGCGTGCTCTGAACCCAGTATACACCGCTATATCCATCTATATAGCTAGCTATCTTGCTCGTTTTAAATAGAGCTTGCATTCAGTTGTAGGACAAAGAGGGGATGCTCAAGAAGGACAGCAATCTGGCAGTCATGTTCCACAAGCTGCAGCATACTGCCAGGTTTGCTCCAGCGATGAAGAGGGAGGGGATGATGAGGGCACTGACTCCACGTGGGTGCCTGGTAGGAGAGAGGAGGAGGAGGAGGAGGCACATGTCCAACGAGGCAGGATGCCCTCCGGGGGCCAGCTTAGGGGCAGCACACCGACTGAATCACACCGCAGAGCTCCGCCTCTGCAGGGCGCTGCCTCTGCGCATTATTCTAAAAGTTCTTTGGTGTGGGCCTTCGAGACCAGTGCATCAGATCGCACCGCTGCTATTTGCAACATATGTCTCAAGCGTATCTCACGTGGCCAAAACATCAGCCGCTTGGGCACCACATGCTTGACCAGACATATGTTGACCTGCCATGCAGCTCGTTGGCAAGTGTACCTCAAAGACCCACACCAAAGAACAAAGCGGACCTCTCCTTGCTCCTCATCAGCTGGGATCTCCAACCTAGTCCAAACTAGGTCCAAACTAGACCTTCAGTCCTCTCTGAAACCTGCTCTGAGAGGAATGAAGGTGTAGAATTAGGTGTGTCACAGCCAAGTGCTTCCGGGCACTCTGCTAGCAGTACACCCACGTCCAATTATAGCAGGCAAATGTCCCTGCCCCAGCTGCTGGACCGGCGAAAGAAGTTCACTCCCAGCCATCCACATGCCCAGCGGTTGAATGCTAGCTTGGCTAAATTGCTAGCACTTCAACTGCTGCCTTTTCAGTTGGTAGACTCGCCCCCCTTCCGTGAGTTTGTACAATGTGCGGTTCCTCAGTGGCAGGTCCCCAAACGCCACTTTTTCTCACGGAAGGCGATTCCGGCTCTCTACCGGCATGTGGAAGGCAATGTCCTTGCCTCGCTGGACAGGGCGGTCAGCGGAAAGGTGCATATTACCACTGACTCATGGTCCAGCAGGCATGGACAGGGACGTTACCTGTCTTTCATGGCCCATTGGGTCACTCTTCTGGCAGCTGGGAAGGATGCAGGACAAGGTGCAGTAGTGTTGGAGGTTGTTTCGCCACCACGCCTCCAAAATGCTACTATTGGTTGTGACACACCTCTCTCCTCCACCCCCTTCTCTTCTTCTTCCTCCATGGCCTCTTCCAGTGCTCTGTCCTCAGAACCAGCGGTGCTCCGTAGGCGTTCCAGGGGCTATGCAAGTACGCAGGCAAAACTATGCCATGCCGTGCTTGCGCTGGTTTGTTTGGGGGACAGGAGCCACACTGGGGCGGATGTTTTGTCAGCTCTGCAGGGGCAGGCCGAGAGGTGGTTGACACCACGCCAGCTTAAGCCAGGAATGGTGGTTTGCGACAATGGCACCAACCTCCTCTCCGCCCTCTGACAGGGACAACTGACCCATGTGCCCTGTGTGGCTCACGTCCTTAATCTGGTGGTGCAGCGGTACTTGGGCAGGTACCCGGGCTTACAGGATGTCCTGAAGCAGGCCAGGAAAGTCTGTGTGCATTTCCGCCGATCATTTAATGCCTGTGCTCGGCTGGCTAAGCTCCAAAAGGAGTTGAACCTGCCCAAGAACCGCCTTATATGTGACATGCCCACCAGGTGGAACTCAACGTTGGCCATGCTGCAGCGGCTGCACACGCAGCAGAGGGCCATCAATGAGTACATGTGCGACTACGGCACCAGGACAGGGTCAGGGGAGCTCGGTTTTTTCTCACCACGCCAGTGGGGCATGCACTGTCCTGTCACCGTTTGAGGAAGCCACAAGGATGGTGAGCAGTGACAGTGCATGCATCAGTGACACTGTACCTCTTGTCCACCTCTTGGAGCATACGCTGCGTGGAATAATGGACAGGGCACTTGAGGCAGAACAGAGGCAGGAAGAGGAGGACTTCCTTGCCTCTCAAGGCCCCCTTTATCCAGACAGTGTTCCTGCTGTGCCACCCATCACACAGGAAGAGGATGAGGAGGAGGAGGAGGAGGAGGAGGATGATTGTGTCAGCATGGAGGTGGAGGCTGGCACTCAGCATCAGCAGCAGCAGCAGCAGTCTTGTAGGGATGATTTACAGTCCCAAGAAACCTGTGGACTTGTACGTGGTGAAATGGATATTTTGATGATAGGCAACTCCTATCCTCATATTGATTAGTGGTTCCAAATTAATAACTACTGCAGTAGGGAACAGACACAAAAGATACGCTCAGCATCTTTCCAAATAACCGCTCCCCTTTATTATGACGCATTTGAAGGCTTTTATACACATGATTACGTAGGTATCACATTAATATTACAATTGTACGTTTATGGTAACAAGGGGTGTTACATAGGCAGGCTTATTCTAATCAGAACTCAAAAGAATGCAAAACATGTACTGAAAACATTATTAGTGCCGTGTGCACAGTGAGGGCATTGTGTAATACATATAAAATAGAATACAATTATATACAGAACCTACAAATTTCCATTACAGTGGCTAGGAGGAGGTAGCTGCGGATCATGTTGTCCTTAGTGACCCAGAGGACCCCAGACCGAATGCCTCAGCTAACCTACGCTGCATGGCCTCCCTGATCCTGCAAAGCCTGCGGAAGGATCCTCGTATTCTTCGGATCAAGAAGAGGGACCATTACTGGCTGGCCACTCTCCTTGATCCACGGTACAAGGGTAAGGTTGCCGACCTTATCTTGCCATCGCAGAGGGAGCAGAGGATGAGACATCTCCGGGAGGCCTTGCAGAAAGGTCTGTGCAACGCGTTCCCAGAGACTGGGAGGTTACAAACTCCTGGTCCTGGACAACGTGTTGCTGAGGCATCGGTCAGAAAGAGCGGTGGAGAAGGTGGCCGTCTGACCAATGCTTTCAGACAATTTTTTAGTCCACAGCCCCAAGGTATGATGGGTTCCAGCAACCATCGCCAGCGTCTGATTTACATGGTGCAGGAATACCTAGGGGCAAGGTCAGACTTGGACACCTTTTCCACCAAAAATCCTCTGGCTTACTGGGTCTTGAGGATGGATCACTGGCCAGAGCTTGCACAGTATGCAATTGAGCTACTGGCCTGTCCTGCATCCAGCGTTCTTTCGGAACGCACCTTCGGTGCTGCTGGTGGCTTTGTTATCGATCACAGGGTGCGCCTGTCCACCGACTCAGTTGATCGACTGACCTTCATCAAGATGAATCAGTCTTGGATCACCCACAGCTACCAAGCACCTGAAGCTGATGTAACCGAATAATTTTTTTAGAAATATCACATCCCTTCAAGACTGCCTATGCTGATGCTGAGTGACTGTCCTGTTATGTTGATTGTCTATCCTATTCCTGCTCCGCTGATATGTTGGAAGAACATTTTTGGTTCTGGGTGATGCCATCAGCCCAATTTTTCTGCCCCTGTTTAACAGGGGCGTTTAATTACAATTTTTGATGCAATGCTTTGCAGCAGGGCTCATTCCTGCACTACAACTAGAGTATATGGGAGAGGTTGCAGTGTCGTGACACCAGCACCAGTGCCTAAGGCCCAATTTTTCTGCCCCTGTTTAACGGAGGCGTTTAATTACAATTTTTGATGCAAAGCTTTGCAGCAGGGCTCATTCCTGCACTACAACTAGAGTATATGGGAGAGGTTGCAGTGTCGTGGCACCAGCACCTGTGCCCAAGGCCCAATTTTTCTGCCCCTGTTTAACAGGGGCGTTTAATTACAATTTTTGATGCAATGCTTTGCAGCAGGGCTCATTCCTGCACTACAACTAGAGTATATGGGAGAGGTTGCAGTGTCATGGCACCAGCACCAGTGCCTAAGGCCCAATTTTTCTGCCCCTGTTTAAGCCCTTGTACACACGGTCGGATAATCTGTCGGAATGCGTCTTATCGGACCGTGTCGTCAGATAATCCGACTGTGTGTGGTATGCATCGGACTGATTCCGTCCGAATCTCCGTCCGACCCAATTTTCCAACATGTTGGAAATATTTCCCGACCAACTGGTCCGATCATGTGTAGAGCATTTTCATCGGACCAAGTGCCACGCATGCTCACGTTCAAATTCCGACACGGAAGCGCTCGTTCAGGTAAAACTACTGCTCGTAAGCGATATAGCACATTCGTCATGCTGCAATGTTAAAAAATCATTCATCAAGCGCATTCTCTTGTTCTTTACAATGCTGCAAGAACCAACTTCTTTTGATGCTCATAGACACACACTTCTCCCTAACGGATTTCATTACTCTTTTTTAACCATTTCAGCAATACAATTTTAGTTTAAGTCGCATCTACACAATGTTTTTTTTTGTTTGTTTTTTTTGGATGTTTTTTTTTTGGGGGGGGGGATTCCCTAAAAATCTCCTTTAATGACACTTGTCATTTATCCTTTTTTTTTTACTTTTTTTTTTGGGTGTAAACTTACAACAACATTATTGTATTTTTTAGATTTTCTTTTTTAATCTACAGGAGGTTGTTTAGTGTTGGTACCCCTTGTTCTTTAGTTCATTTTGTATTTTGGAAATGTACCTGCCTGCTCACAAATAAACTCTACTTTTTGAAGGAAAACACATTACACAATTATTTCATCAAACAAAAATAAAATTTATTTTGTTTGCTCGAAAATAAAACTAGGAACGCAGCACTGGAGAAACTTCTTAACTTTGGTGCAGCCTTTGGCCCCCAGGGCAGACATGACTAAATGAGATATAAAAAAATTGGTGGCCTGAGGAGTAGATATCTCAGGGAGAGAAGTCTGCTCCTGAAGTCCTAGAGAGCAGGAAATTCAGATGCCATTTCTGTCCCCAGGATGGTGATCTTCAAGAGGCTGCATCTTCTGGCACACCAGACTCAACCCAGGCCATCACTCTCTGGTCTTCCTTTGTGACTTCCCACCAGGCATCCTTCGAGGCTGTGGCTGGGCTCAGCTGGTCTACCAGAAAATGCAGCCTGTCAAAGTGCACCATCCTGGGGTAATAAACAGCATCTGGATCTCCTGCTCTCAAGGACTCCAGGTGCTTCTTTCTCTCCCTGAAATATGTAAGCTTCATGGCCACAATTTTGCGATTCAGATATGTCATGTCTGCCGTGGGGACCCTGATCTGCACCAAAGCAAGCAGTTTCTCTAGTGCTGCGTTCCTCTTTGATCTGTCATAATAAAACTTGTTGTGGAACTGCCACAGGCAGGGCATCTCCATGTAGAGCTCGAGGAATAGCCCCATAAAGTTGGTATTGTTGAAGACAAACCCTCAAATACTAATAATGCATTAAAATCCCTCCTAATCTTGTCCCAACAGCGGCATAGATACAAGCAGTCTAGTCTAGTGAAGCACAAAGTTAAAAATGTTACCTTCATTTCCACGTTCGCCGCGTCCGTGACTCACACTTTCCTCCCAGATCGTACGGACGATACACATGTGTGGCGTTTTATATACAGTGCGCATGCGTGAAACTCCGCCCGCCCCTGACGTTCTTTCCAGACTATTCCCCGCCCCTTTGCTTCCCGCGCAGTGGGGAGAGCACATGGCGGAGAGAACGCAGGTGCGCAATAATAGTTCCACTAACGAGGAGGAGGGTGAGGAAAGCCCGGAGCCTGAAACGTCCCGATCCAGGAAGACAAGATTTAAGGCCTCAAATATGTCTTTTGGAGAGATGTTGGAGATGGTCGACATATTGAACAGGACCGACTATGATGGGAAGTATGGACCTTACCCAAACCCAAATATCAGAAAGGCCAAGATCATGAATAAAGTTGTGAAGAGTCTTCTGAAGAATTTTGGGGTACGCCGATCCAAGGATCAACTGAGAAAATGCTGGTCAGACCTGAAACTTAGGGAGCACGAGCAGTACCTAAGGATCAAGCGTGTTCTTAAAAAAAGTAAGTAGTTGTCGTGTGTTCATATGATTATTCTTGCTTGCATACATGCTCCATGTGCTTTGATTTCATGTTGTGCATTTTAAAATGGCCACTTTCAAGGTCATGGTTTCATTCGTTCGTATGAAACATCGTTCTGCAGGGAAGTATTCCAGCTTAACAAAGTGGCCCCAATAATGTTCCCACCTTGTAACTCGGCCCAAAAACACAATTGTACAACACTTCCAAGCAATGTTTCAGATACCTATTTCTGCCCTCTGTGTGCTAATTAATCTTTGTTTACATTCTCATAGGGGAGAGAAGACTCGGCAAGTATGAGGACACCAGGGACCATGAGGACACCAGGGACCACACCCCTCCCAAAGAAGGGCAACTTCCAAAAGAAGAAACAGAAGAGCAAGAGCAGGAGGAGGAAGAAGGAGAGATTGTGGAGGTTGGCCAAATTGTCAACACAACAGGTGAGTGTCGGAGAACACAGCTTCCGGTAAGCTCATCAATGTATATCACCATATTTGGATTACATGGTGTGTTTGTTTTGTTTTTTTCTAGGTGATGTGGAGGAAGATTCCCGTTTTACCAGTGAAAGTGCCCAGATCTTGATCGGGGAGATAATGGGGTGCAATAGGGATTTGGAAATTGTACAACAAAACATCAATGATGTTAAAAATAAAATGAAGAACATCATTGATGTTTTGGGGAGAGTGTGAAAACGAAAAAACTAGATAGGGTTTTATTTTTGCTTTTTTTTAAAAAATGTATTTTGCATAATTCCAAATTTGGAAGATGCACAGAGTGTGTAAACATGAGCTATCTCCCATCATGGGGGATCAATGTACATGTTTTGTGTAAAGTGTCTGAGATGAAGGGGTTGCAGCCCCAAAGCATGTACATTGATCCCCCATGATGGGAGTTAGCACATGTTGACACACTGTGTGCATCTTCCAAATTTGTATTTTTCAGGGGTGACACCCCATCTGATGAAGGCAATATCAGCCCAGTTTGTACATACTCATGTCTGATATTGTCTTCACTTTTCCAAGTTGAACTTTGTAAGTTCCTGTGTTCTGTATTTTACGCTTTGATACATGCCTGTTTGCACAAAAAAAACTAGTAAAAAATAAATATGATTAAACTCGGTTTTGGATACCCAAAATATCTTGGTTTGTTGTAAAAACCTTTACTAAACGCACATATGAATGTGCTTGTATTAAAAAGTTGAATTCTCAACAATGTGTGGCTTCCTTTTTCATTGGGCTTAAAATGTATTTGTAGTGAAATTTGAGTTTGTGCTGAGAAGGAGTGTGATTTAATAAAGGCAACTCCACTTTGCACTCCAAGTGCAGTTTCAGGTATACTTTTGCAGTGCACTTGTAGTGCATAGTGGATGTGCCTTTAGTAAAAAGCACCCACAGTGAGGTGTAAATTTGGACAATCGTGCCATTTTCCTGCCATGGTGCTATAAATGAGCACGATTTTGATCAGTAATGCACTACACATTAGTTAACAAAAAGAAGGTGTGTAGCAGACCCACAACATAATAAGATTATCTGAAGAAGAGACTGTCCCCTCATCTCACTCTGAACTTGGGTTTGCACTGTTGGTGAAAAAACTTAAATAAAAAAGGCAAAGTGGGAGGCCACAGTCTGCCATTCCTGTTGCGTTGAAGGACACTGTGTAGTGACACAAGAAAAAAAACTAGTAATTTTACAAATCAACATTGCATGCAGATTAGACACCCACATTTTTTGACAAAATTAGTATAACATTTTTTTAACTCAGTATTTAAAGCCTAAAGTATAAGGTCCCCTTATGAGAGTCCTAACCCCCCCATCCCCCCCATCTGATGGGCCCTTGATAAAAAATGAGGGGAGATGTTTAAGACAGGTAACCCTCTCCACTTGATTGAGAGCTGAATGCCTAAATAATGTGTGATACTTTGTGAAGCCCCTCCTCCTTACACTATTGGCAGCCCACCGGACAGGTAAGAAGTGTCAGAATAACAAAATGGAAGGACATTTTGACATTCTGCTATTACATAGCAAGAAAATTAATGTGTTAAAAAAATCAAAATATCATTTGAAAGTATTGAGGCAGGCCCTTACACTACATGCTTTGGTGAATTTGTCCATAAATGTTATCATGAAAAAGGTATTTAGAGTGTGTATTGGGTTGGGTCAAGTCATCAGATAGAAGATTGCTATCAGCTGAGGTAGCAGTTGGGGAGAGGGGGTTCCTAATGAGTTTGGCACAACTCCAAAAAACACTAAAAAGGTCACTTTGCATGAATTGAAGCACACACATCACATTTGTAGAGATTTTAGGGGGTGTTTAGGGGAAAGTAACACTATGGTGCTGACAAAAGACATTGTCAAGTGACTAGACTATAGTTTTATGGGCCAAGAAGAGCATGGTGGGGAAGTTAGTGAGGCAAATCTGCATGAGGACAAAGTGGCAGCGCATATGAATTAGAGCATATTGCAATGATGGTAATTAGGGAATGAGGAAAGAAATGCAAGACATTAGCAATCATGAAATACATAGAATGTGATGTTTAAGGATAAAACTTATGCCGCGTACACACGAGCGGACTGTATGGCGTACTTAGTCCGTCATACAATCCGACGGACAGTCCGTCATACTTTCCACTGAACGGACTTGACCACACACGGATACCCAAACAGTCCGACGAAAGCTTGCGCGATGACGTGTACAGCACGTACGACAGGACTAGAAATAGGAAGTCCAATACACAGCAAAGCACCCTTCCGCCGTGTAAATCCTTTCTGGGCATGCGCCATTCTTGTCCGTCGAACTAGCATACTGACGAGCGGATTGTCCGCTGAAACCAAAGTACGACGGACAGAATTTCGAAAAATCCGAAATACTTAGAACGCCAGACTGCACGCTGAAAAAGTCAGCTGAAGCCCACACACGAGCGGACTGTCCGCTGAAATGTGTTTCGACGGACTAAGTACGCCATACAGTCCGCCCGTGTGTACGCGGCATTAGCATAATATAGTCCTTCTGCAGGAGCTGAATGATGGCAGAACAGGTCTCTGGAATAATGATCCCCAGAGCCTGGGGGGAGATGCCTGTAGAGAACTTGAGGTCCTGAAGGCTTCTCCCAGTCGCCAAGTAGCGCAACGTGGCGATGAGCCTCTGCTCCGGAGTGATGGCTTGCCGCATGCAGGTATCCTGCCTGGTGATATAAGGGGACAGCAAAGCAAGCAGACAGTGAAAAACGGGGTCCGTCATCCTGAGAATAATCCAGAAATGATCAGGATTATTCTCGCGGATCTCACGGAGCAAAGGCATGTGGGAGAACTGGTGACGCTGGCGCAACCAATTCTTGGTCGTCCAAACATGTTTCGTCTACGTACTCATCGTACAGTTTGTGCTGTGCAGGGGTTCTTACTTTGACTTTGACACAAGCCCTTTGGCTTGTGTCAAAGTCAAAGTAAGAATCCCTGCACAGCACAAACTGTACGATGAGTACGTAGATGAAACATGTTTGGAAAACGGTCGGCTGGTCAGAAAGGACACCAGAAAGCAACGCTAAACAGCAAGACCTGAAAGGACGACCTGAATAGCAGAAGCAAGCAGACAATAAAAAATGCCTTTCTATACCAAGATAGAGTCCACAATGAGAAGCAAATACTTAATGACTGCACGCACTGATTATCAGATACGCAAAGACAAGCACAAACTGAAGAGCAGTAGCGATCTGAATCACTAATCTGAAAAGCGCGAATCGTCTTTCACCAAACTTCTACTAAAACACGAGATCAGCAGAAGGAGCCCAAAGGGTGCCGGACGTGGTGCTGAACTTCCTTTTTCTAGTCCCCCCGTACACGGCTTACGTCACCGCGTTCTTGGCAACCGCAAAATCAGACAACTTGGCCCGACCGTGTGTATGCAACAGTTTCAGACACAATCCATCGGACTAAATCCAACGGGCAAAATCCGACGGATTTGGTTGCCAAAATCTCCGACCGTGTGTACGTGGGCTTACAGGGGCGTTTAATTACAATTTTTGATGCAATGCTTTGCAGCAGGGCTCATTCCTGCACTAAAACTAGAGTATATGGGAGAGGTTGCAGTGTTGTGGCACCAGCACCAGTGCCTAAGGCCCAATTTTTCAGCCCCCTGGGGGCATGTAATTACAATTCTTGATATAATATTTCACAGGAGGGCCAGTTCCTGTGCCCACCCAGAGTAACTGTGAGGACTTATAGTGTTGTGGCAATTGTGACAATTCTTATAGAAAATGTATTAAGAACTTTTCTGGCATTATCTCTCCCATTACATGCTTGACTAAACAGCATATTCCTTTCCTGTAGAGTCCTGAAGCACAAGCATCTTTTGAGCAGCCTTTTTCACCTCAGCTCCCATTCTAAAGCATCCTGATCCATCCTTGGCCTATGTTCTGGACGCCTCTGAAGTCGCTGTAGGGGCCATTTTATCGCAACGACAGGGTCCTAAATCATTACTCCATCCTGTGGCCTTCTTCTCCAAGAAATTGAATCCATCTATGAAGAATTATGATGTAGGGGACCGGGAGTTGTTGGCCATTAAAGCTGCCCTCGAGTAGTGGCGCTATCTGTTATAAGGTGTTCTTTACCCTATACTCATTTTCACACATCACAAGAACCTCGAGTACTTGAGAACAGCTAAAAGACTCAGACCTCGGCAGGCAAGATGGGCTTTGTTTTTCTCCTGCTTCACTTTTCACATAACTTTCCGCCCTGGTTCTAAGAATGGTAAACCAGACGCGCTGTCGGGCATGTTCCATCTGTTTGTCCTTCGGAATCAGACACCATCTTACTGGCCAAAAATGTTCTCCTTCTCCAATCAGATCTGATGACCTGAATAAGAGCTAATTTGTTGGAGCACCCCTTTCTCAAGATTTATCCCTCCAGCTAAAGGACGGTCTCTATTACCATAATGAACAGGTCTTTGTCCTGGAGCAGTTCAGAGTTTCTGTCCTGAAGCGTTGCCACGACCATCCCTTGGCAGCAGGGGCGGATCCAGAGTCCAGTCTCGGGAGGGGCACTGCTATAAAATATGTTTTTTTGGGGGCAATTTATATGGGAAATGGCTGGTATTGGCGCTTCAATCATTACGGCACCATGGTTGTTATGGTGTCAGGATGATTGAAGTGCATTATTTCTATTAATACATTGTAATATAAAATTAAATGGTTCAACCCACCATAATGCAGAATCAGTGGGAGCCCTGAGGGTGTCATTTGCCATGTCGCCTGCCACCAAATGCGGATTGTCACTTGCCAGGTCACTTGTCACCAAATGCGGATTGTTACTTGCCATGTCACCTGCCACACTTTGCGGATTGTCACTTGCCATGTTGCCTGCCACACATTGCGGATTGCCACTTGCCACGTCACCTGCCACACATTGTGGATTGTCACTTGCCACATTGCCTGCCACACATTGAGGATTGCCACTTGCCACGTAGCCTGCCACACATTGCGGATTGTCACTTGCCACGTCGCCTGCCACCAGATGCGGATTGCCACGTAGCCTGCCACACATTGCGGATTGCCAATTGCCACGTCACCTGCCACACATTGCTGATTGTCACTTGCCACGTCACCTGCCACACATTGCTGATTGCCACTTGCCACGTAGTCTGCCACACATTGCGGATTGTCACTTGCCACGTAGCCTGCCACACATTGCGGATTGTCACTTGCCACATAGCCTGCCACACATTGCGTATTGTCACTTGCCACATCGCCTTCCACACATTGTGGATTGTCACTTGCCACATAGCCTGCCACACATTGCGTATTGTCACTTGCCACATCACCTGCCACACATTGCAGATTGTCACTTGCCACGTCGCCTGCCACACATTGCGGATTGCCACTTGCCATGTAGTCTGCCACACATTGCGGATTGTCACTTGCCACATAGCCTGCCACACATTGCGGATTGTCACTTGCCCAGTCGCTTTCCACACATTGCGGTTTGCCACGTAGTCTGCCAAACATTGCGGATTGCCACTTGCCACGTAGTCTGCCACACATTGCGGATTGCCACTTGCCACGTAGTCTGCCACACATTGCGGATTGCCACTTGCCACGTCATCTGCCACACATTGCGGATTGCCACTTGCCATGTAGTCTGCCACACATTGCGGATTGCCACTTGCCACGTAGTCTGCCACTCATTGCGGATTGCCGCTTGCCACGTAGCCTGCCACACATTGCGGATTGCCACTTGCCACGTAGCCTGCCACACATTGCGGATTGTCACCTACTGTGTCACTTTTCTGCTAAGGTGTTCTTTTTTTGAGTCCAGAGTAAAGATAGGCAGCAGAGAGAAGATGTAATCTCTCTGCTGCACACAGCTTCCCGCACAGTGAGGGTGGAACTGGAGGGATGCAGGGCAGTGAGAGATGATGTCATCTCCCTGCTTCCCTGCCTGCTGGCTTCCTGATTGGCCAGCAGCTCTCCTAAGCCGCCCAGCTGCTCCCCCCCCCTCACCCGTCTACTTAGCGCAATCACTCGCGGAACCGGCCGCGCTGGCACCCGTGGAACTGGCTGCGCTGGTACCCGCGGAACCGGCCGCGGAACCGGCCACGCTGGCACCCGTGGAACCGGCCGCGCTGGTACCTGCGGAACCGGCCACGCTGGTACCCGCGGAACCGGCCGTGATTGCACCCGCGGAACCGGCCGCGCTGTCATCAGCTGGCGGTATTCTCGGAGGGGCAATTGTCCCGTTGCCCCCCCCGGATATGCCCCTGCTTGGCAGGCATTTTGGGATCCACAAGAGCACAGACTTAATTTCCCGTTATTTTTGGTGGCCAGACTTGATACAGGACTGTAAAAGATATGTAAAATCTTGTGTAATCTTGTGTAACCTGCCAACACTGCAAGACTGATCGAGCCAAGACATGGGGTCTATTGGAATGCCTTCCTGTGCCTAAAAAAACCATGGAGCATGATATACATGGATTTCATTGTTGAAATCCCTCTGTCTGAGAACTTCCCCACCATATTTGTCGTGGTCGACCGTCTGACCAAGCTGGCACACTTTGTACCCTTAAGAGGAACCCATTCTGCCGCAGAGACTGCTTCCACGAGCAGAGACTGCTTCATCCGAGAGATAGTGAGGTTACATGGTATCCCTGAAAATATCACCTCTGATCGGGGGGTACAGTTCACGTCCAGATTTTGGAAGTCTCTCTGTGAGTCCTTGAACATTGAGCTCCATCTGTCCACTGCTTACCATCCTCAAACAAATGGACAGATGGAGAGAACCAACCAGACCTTGGAACAATACTTGTGTTGTTTCTCCTCTTTTTCACAGGATGATTGGTCACCTCTTCTTCCGCTAGCGGAATTTGCATACAATAATTCTATCCATTCTGCTACTAAACAAACACCCTTTTTTGTCAACTATGGGTACCACCCCTCATTTTTGCCTGAAATACCCATGGAATCTTCTGTGCCTGCTGTTCGAGATAGATTGAGTTTATTCAACTCCAATAACAAAGCTTCAGGGCACTATCTCTAAGGCTCAGGCAAACAACAAAAGATTTTTTGACAGAAAGAGGAGGGGTAACTTGAACCTGAAACCAGGAGACAAGGTCTGGTTATCTACTGCAAATTTGAAACTTAAATGTCCCTCCAAGAAACTTGGTCCAAAATACCTGGGCCCCTTTCCTGTAAAGAGAAGGATCAACTCTGTAGCCTATGAACTAACTTTACCAAGGAACCTAAAAATTCAGACTGTTTTCCATATTTTGTTATTGAAAACAACACTGCCCGATTTGGAGAGGTTGATAGGGGGCGCTAATTGGTCTAACAAATGAAAAAAAAATATGGATTTATAAAAAAAAAAAAAAAAAACATTTTTTTTTTTTAAAGCTACCACCCTGCCTGGTTTTACAACTAAGTTAGATAGCTGGTAAACTATATTTAACTTATAAAGTGCAGCTAGATGTGAATCTTAACAGTACCCACATATATTGCTAAAACAAAAAAATATTATGACAACCAACCTGCCTGGTTTTACAACTAAGTTGTATTCCAATAACCAATCAAAAGGTATGTGCAAAATATTGTGGTAACCAATCAAAGGTATGTGCTATCACACCATATAAAATATAGACAAAATTTCATAGCAAACAGAAACTGCATTAATTTAAACCCTACCAATGAATAAGTAAATGCACCAGCCCTCCACAAAATAAAATAGTTATACCCGTGAACTGGCAAATCGCATATAAATACCAATAACGTGCTTACACCGTGAATACCTATCTAGGTGTATCAATCAAAATACAAATCTTAAAATTAAATAACATTTACGAGTGAACCAAACAACAAAAGTCCATATATAGTGCCCAATCCCTTTCCAAAATGGGACCCAGACTCCTCCGTTGCTTGTTGAGGGCAGCGAGGAATTTGAAGTAGAAGCTGTTCTCGACTGCAGAACCAGGAATGGCCAAACACAGTTTCTGATTAAATGGAAGGGCTATGGCCCTGAGGACAATTCATGGAAACCAGCTTCTAATGTACATGCCCCACAAAAGGTACGAACATTCTTTCAACACCATCCAGAGAAGAAGCCCCTGAAGGGCACCCGGAGGCTGCCCATAAGGAGGGGGCAATGTAAGAGAACTGCACTCATAATTGACTGTAGGAGAACTGTTGCTGCGCTCCGAGTGCACTCGTCTCCGCCTTGTGCTCTCCCACTGCCCCAAAAGAGAAGAGGTGGGGAATACACTAGAAAGAAGGACAGGGGTGGAGTTTCACGCATGCGCAGTGTATATAAAACATAACACGTGGCCAATGTAACGGACGTATGTGTAGCGCCGGCTCCTGAAGAGCACGCGCTATATGTTTTTTTTCAATTTTAATTTCACCTTTAAACCGCAGTTTGGTTTGGGTTTAATTGTTCTAAATTTTGACCTCAGCGTCAGTCTGGCTGGACTGCATGGTGTTCTGCCTGTCAATGGGTGGCGCTGCAGGACTTTCATGGCCTGGGGTGCTGATCCACCCGACTTTACGTCTCGGGGCTGGCTAGCCCGAGGCGAGGAAACTGAAGGAAGGATTTAGAGGTGGTCCGGTGCTGTCTCGGTTAGTGGAGAGGCTCAGCAACTGTGAAGGTATCCAGGGGAGGACTCTTCGGGAGAAGGCCACGCAAAGGTTGGCTTCTCAACAAGAGCCTGGACAAGCTGAAGGACCTAAGCAAATCCAATTTCGTGCAGTATTGCCAGACTGACTGCAAGATACTGGTACCACACGAGTGTTCTACAAGCTTTCAAGTTTCCCTCACGTGTTCTATAGCAAAGTCAGTGGCAGAGACCTGTTCCTGACTCAAGCACCCTGTTGGCTGATAGGCCTGGTGAGAGAAGGACTATCCAATTAGGGTGAGGATCCAGTTGTGAATGGCTATTCTCTGGATTTACTGAAGTGAGAGATTTTGTTTCATACTGAGTTTGACAATAAGAGTACCTGAACTCTCCACCTGAACCCTCTAATCCTATGCTGAGAGACTATGTTAACTACTTTTTGCAAATAAAAATCCCTTTAAGTGGATCTGGTGTCAGTCTCTTGGGCCAACTACCTCAGGAAACCCCTAGACCAGTGATGGCGAACCTCGGCACCCCAGGTGTTTTGGAACTACATTTCCCATGATGCTCGGCTACACTGCAGAGTGCATGAGCATCATGGGAAATGTAGTTCCAAAACATCTGGAGTGCCAAGGTTCGCCATCACTGCCCTAGACGCATACAAGGTGAAGAAGGTGACGGTAAGCCCAGCAAATTCAGCCGCTCCTTCAGGGGTCAGTGCTACATATGTATGATCTGTGAGTGGAGGACGGAGGATCGTTATTGGCGATCGTTCAAACAAAGGTACAGTTGGAACTTGGGGCATCAGTTCAGGCCTATATTGGGACAGGGTTTGTCTTGTGTTGTGTCTTGCAGATAAAATGGTTGATAAATTTACAGCCCCAGATTTTATGCCAGACTTTATTGAAAAATACAGGGAGCTGCCATGTACAATGCAGGGACTATTCTAACAATCTAAAGAGGAAGGTAGTGCTGGAGAAACTGTTGGAATTAATGAAGCCTGTGTATCTCACGGCAGACATCACCTATTTGAAGGCCAAAATTGGTAGCCTGAGGAGCACATATAATAGGGAGAGCAAGAAAGTCCAGCATTCCCTTCGATTCGGAGCATCAGCAGATGACATATATGTTCCCAGGCTATGTTACTAAAATAGCCTGCATTTTTTGACAGACGAGATGGAACCAAGGCAATCACTCTCAACACTTCCTTCAACATCAGCTGAGGCTCCTGAGGTCCACCCTGGGCCTTCCACCCAGGAAGAAGATGTGGAGGAGCCGAGCCCGACCCAGGTATAGCATTGTTGAACATATTTCTTGTCAAAAATTGAATGATATTAACTAGATGTTATTGATCACAAATTTATGATTTAAAAAAGTGGTTTACATATCAATAGACAGTAGTAGCTAAAAATGATTGGGACAAAAATGAAAAAAACTATGTACCATTTTCATACATAGGAAAGTCTCAGCCGAGAGGAGGCCATGGCAAGCAGCCTGACCAAATCGCAGGTTCCACCCCTCAGCCCTCCAACCAAAAGGACCAGAAAGGCTAGGAAGCTGGAGGTGGCCACGGCTGCTTTCCTTTGACATGCTACTGTGGCAATTAGCATGGTCCCTGATGGCCAGGAGGCGTTTGGATGCGTCACAGCAAATAAATAAATTAACCACTTAAGGACTAGCCTCGTTTTGGAATTTAGTTGTTTACATGTTTAAATCAGGTTTTTTGCTAGAAAATTACTTAGAATCCCCAAACATTATATATTGTTTTTTTCTAACACCCTAGAGAATAAAATGGTGGTAATTGCAATACTTTTTTACCTTTTTTAATAAAAAAATAAGACAACAGTAAAGTTAGTCCATTTTTTTTTATATTGTGAAAAATAATGTTACGCTGAGTAAATTGCTAGAAAATTACTTAGAATCCCCAAACATTATATATTGTTTTTTTCTAACACCCTAGAGAATAAAATGGTGGTAATTGCAATACTTTTTTACCTTTTTTAATAAAAAAATAAGACAACAGTAAAGTTAGTCCATTTTTTTTTATATTGTGAAAAATAATGTTACGCTGAGTAAATTGATATCCAACATGTCACGCTTCAAAATTCGCTCGTGGTATGGCGTCAAACTTTTACCCTCAAAAAGCTCCATAGGTGACGTTAAAAAAAATCTACAGGTTGCATGTTTTGCGTTACAGAGGAGGTCTAGGGGTAGAATTATTGCTCTCACTCTACAGATCGCGGTGATATCTCACATGTATGGTTTTACCACCATTTTCATATGCGGGCGCTGCTCACGTATGCGTGCGCTTCTGCTCGTGAGCTCATCGGGACAGAGCGATTAAAAAAAAAAAAAAAGTATTATTTATTTTACTTGATTTTAATTAATTTGTTACTGTTTTAAAAAAAAAAAATTGGGTCACTTTTATTCCTATTACAAGATATGTAAACATCCCTTGTAATAGAAAAAAAGCATGACATTGAAAAAAATGTGCCTTTAAGAGCTATGGGCGGAAGTGACGTTTTGACGTCGCTTCCACCCTGCTATGGTATGGAGGCGGGTGGGGGCCATCTTAGCCTCGCTCATCTCCATATCAAGGAACGTGAAAGCACCCGATCGCCTCCACCGCTACCGACAACTCCGGTAAACGTCGGAGGGCGCAGGAGAGCGTCACCTCTCCCATCGCTGATAACGGTGATCTCGAGGCGAATCCACCATGGAGACCACCATTATCGCAAAGAGGACCGGCTCCTGAAAAGATGGATATCTCAGGTGTGGCAGCAGCTACTGCCGTTACAGAGATTTCCATCTTCAAACTGCCGACGTATATGTATAGGAGCTAGTCGGCAAGTGGTAAAAACAGATGGAGGAGGCCCAGCACACTATATGCAAGGAGATAATTCTGCAGGCCCTAAACAAGGGCATGAGGGGTGAACTCACCCATCAAACACACCTCTGTGAGTTGGACCATGCTGCTCCACCACCACTACCAACAACACAGCCACCTCATCCACCACAGCAGCCTGGAAGGAATTGTTGAGAGTGATGGCCTGGATTTGGTGTGGTCTGGCTAAAAATACAGGCTGTTGTAAGACCACAGCCTCGGGACATATATGTCATCTGCTGCTGCTTCCGATCTCTCTGAGTCCTGGACCGTATTGTGCTCCCTATTAAATGTATTCCTCAGGTTACCAATTTCAACAGTCAAATAATTGATGTTTGCCCTGGGGTACAAAGGCTTCACCAATTTCAACTGTTTCTCCATCGTTGCCTTCCTCTTTATTTTGATATGACCTTGTGCTCCCTATTCAATTCAATATTTTGGTTTTGACAAATACTTGGCTATGTGTTTTACTTCAAAAAGGACAGTTTATTTGTGAGTAGGCTGGTACATTTCAAAAATACATTGTCAAATCACAAAGTACATCATTGCTGATGATATTAATGCATACATTAATATCATCAGCAAAGGCCAATAGTATTATAACATACATATGAATTGAACAATAGGTACATAAATGAGTAGCAGACATGTAATATATGAGCATCTAGTGTACCCTAGGATTAAAAGACATGTAATACATGGGTATCTAGTGTACATATCCGACGCGTTTCATGAGACCCAGCTCGCTCTTCAGGGGTTGATGCGTATATGGATTTACCTAAGATGGAAGAGTATAAATAGGTACATGATTTGCATGATTTTTACTTGAATAAATGCATATACTTTATACTTCAATTACAATTTCGATGATTTTTGGCCAAATGGTGCCCACCTCATTTAAAGTTCCAAGGGCGTATCTCTTTTTTGTTGCATATTACAGGGATGGAGGTGGGTTACCAGTGACACCAGACCTTTTCTGATTTTTTAATAATTAACCCGGGTGGAAGACACCCAACAGCCCAAACCTGGACTGAAGTCACTCTGGCCACTACATGTATCCATGTAGATATACTATTTTTTTTTTCTTAATGCTCAGTTTGCAATTTCCAACATTGGCACATATTCAGGCACCCCTTTGTAGCAGTGGCACCGCTGTTTTGCCTGGGAGCTGGGAGGTGTATACAGGGAGATTTCTTGTCTCCAGCTGTCCCCGCCTGCTCTTTGAGTGTGTGGGGACACCTACACCTCGACGCCATGCATGTGTGCCGACCGCATGGTGTGCGATTTTGCGATGTCGTTGTAGCTGGTGCATTTGCATGCCCCCCTATTATGCTGGGCGCTTCCTGCGCTCATGTGTGAGCCATCCAACCATGGCGTTGGGGGCGGAGCCCTGCTGGATTTCCTGGGGTATTGGAGGGCTGACATGGTGTGTATTTCTGTCTTTCATCACAGAGGACACACACCTGTTGATTTACCTGCCAGACTTACCAGACTCACCTATTTTCCACCAACTCCAGGTACACTTCATTGCGTATGGCTCACTCTGAGCATTTACCTTATTTTTAGCCTTTTTGTCACCATTTTTTCAACTTTTTTTAGTTGAACAAAGGTTTTTATTAAGCAAACTGTGCATACATGTTATATTGGTTTCATGCAGAAACTTGAAAAATGTTGCATTGCATATTACAAATATTGTATGTAAGAAAGTAGGTACATTTTGCCATGAGTATGAATTCTATGAGTGTGTATACTACAAATAAAAAGAAAATGATATTCAGAGGTACATGCCTTAGTTGTCATTTCAAGCTGTTATGGTTTTACTACACTACACGCAGGTATCAGACTCTTGTAACCAATGGTCCCATATCTAAATATATTTGTTAGGACAACCTCTGTTAATATATATACATTTCTTGTATAGTAAAGTATTATTCACTTCAAGTTTCCATTCTACCATCTTGGGAGGTGATTGTCTCATCCATTTTTTAGCTATAATTTTCCTGGCTGAAAATAGTTTCTCGTGAAGAAATATTTTTGTATATTTGTCAATGGTATCAGGTAGGATTCCGAGAAGGCACTGTTTTGGGTCTAGTGTTAGGGGTGATATCATGTAGAAATGTCACAATTTGCTTCCATACCCCTTGCAGGGCAGGCCCAGATCAGATGGAAAAAAGGTGCCTGTTTCCAGTCCACACAGCAGACATGTTGTGGTTTGAGTGCGTTTGCATCTTGCCACGCTAAGGGGTGTGAGGTATGCCCTGTGTAGAATATAATGCTGTGACGGTCCAATGGGGGATACTGCCTTGCAGGCCTCCAATGCCTCCCCCCACTCCTCATCCTCCATTGAACCCACTTCTCTCTCCCACCTGGGTTTCAAATCATATGCTATTTTGGTAGAGATGGGGGTGGATAGTATATTATAAAATGCTGAGATTAGTTTGTAAGGGTCTGTGCCCTTAATCACTGCCATAATGACATTAGGGGTAGAGTCTGGGACTGATTCAGGAAATTGAGATTGTGTCGCATGGTGAAGTTGTAGAAATCTAAAGAACATTCGGTTTTAGATTAGGAGTGAGTCAATGGTTTTAAGGTGTCCATCTTTTAGTATGTGGTGTAAATAGAACACTCCATGTCTGGCCCATACACTTGCGTCCTGTATTTTGGTGAACTCTGGTAAGTTTTTGTTATGCCATAACGGTGTGTAGTTGTTGTATCGCGGAATGTCAAGTTTAGAGGAGGCTAAGTCCCATATTTTCCTATATTGATATAGTGTGATGTGTCTATTTCCCCCTTGTGAGCCCAATGCTATCTCACATATTGGGTCTTTGGTGTTGTCACGTACCTGGTGGTAGAGCCCGACTTGCAGGAGGAGACCTCTCTTGCGGCTCCGACTCAAGGGCCCTGGTAGTGTATACAGGTAACACAAGAGTCAAGAGGGGCACGAGTGTCTGGCAGGATCAACAGCTGGATCAGGGGATGGCTGGAATCGGAGGGAAACAGGATCAGCAGGCAGGTGCAGGAAGCTGAAGCAGAGCGGCAGGCAGAGAGGCTGGACCAGGACACCAATGCAGGAACTCTGGCAGAGGCAGGACTTCAGGCAGGTGCTGGAACCACTACTGGAGGTAGAGCAGCAGACGGCACCGGAGGAACAGGAGGCTGGAAGCAGAGCAGTCAGACAAGCCAGGTCGGAGGTCAGGCGGTCAGCGAAGGTACCAAGGATCAAGCAGGTGGATGGTCGGACGAGCCGGGTCGGTAAACGGGCAGGCAGCAAGGCACAGAAGGATCAAGCAGAGGGGAGGTCAGGCAGGCCGGGGTCAGATGCAGGCGGATAGCAGGAGCAGTATGTAAACAAGCCGGGTCAACAGGTCACAGAAGGCAGGTTCTCAGAATCAGGGTACTCGCACGCTGTAGATCAGACAGCAAGAACTGGATGTGACCAACTGAGTAAAAATAGCCCGCCTGGCGCCAACGAGCGCACACACGCGCGCACCCGCGGACGCGTGGGCGGAAGGTCCGGACTGGCCACTGCTGGCAGGATCCTCGTGACAGGTGTGTTGTGCCCACTTTGGACATAAGAGAGCTAGGAATCTCTTGTCATCCGTCTTATCTATGTGAAATAGCTGTGATAACTGAGATACAACGTAGTATAAATTGAAGTCGGGGAGAGCAGTGCCTCCCAGTTCAGTTGGATTTGTAAGAGTTTGCTACGTTAATTTGTGTCTGTTGGCCCCCACATACAAAAGGCTTTAAAAAGGCCTCCAGAGATTTAAAATATTTCAGGGGGAGGCATATTGGGGTATGCCATAGTACATAGAGTATCTTAGGAAGCAGGACCATTTTAATTACATTTATGCAACCTCCAAATCCCAAGTGGGAGCCGAGACCAAATCCTTACTTTTGTTTTAACCAAGGAGATAAGAGGTTCTTTATTTAGGGAAATGTAATCTGCAGGGATCTAGATATATGTATCCCTAAGTATTTGATGACATTAACTCATTGTAATGGTAGACTGGCTTGGGATTCCGGGGGTGGGAAGCTGTCGAGTGGCACGATTTGAGATTTATCCCAGTTAATTTTTAACCCCGAGAATATTCCGAATTGTTTTATCGTGTGGAGTGCAGACTGCAGAGATGGGCCTGAATCAGCCATGTATAGTATTGTGTCATCTGCATACATACTAATTTTTTCAATTAACCACTTAAGGACTACCGCATGGCAATGTACATCGGCACAATGGCACCGACAGGCACAAGCACGTACACGTACGTGCTTGCCTTCCAGCGGGTGGGGGGTCCGATAGGACCCCCTCCTGCTGGCTGTGGCGGTCCGTTTTGCTTCAGGAGCGATCCGGGATGAGGGGATGGCCGTTGGTTTCTGGCCATCCCCTCTCGATCGCTCTTGGCGAATGAGAAGCTTCCCCCGCCTGTGTAGTGTAAACACAGGCAGGGAGGAAGTGATGTCATTCTACTCGGGGCGGTCTTTTTGACCGGACTGCGAGGAGAACACATAGTAAGTGCACCAAACACTACACTGGCATGTAGGTACACATAGGCACACAAATCACCCCCCGATCACCCCCCAATCGCCCCTCGATCCCCCCCCCCTCACAGTCACAGTGTCACTGATTGCAGTGATCATTTATTTACTGATCACTGCATTTAGTGTCAGTTGTGACAGTAAAAACTGTCAGGGCAGTTAGTATTAGGTCCAGGGTAGCCCCCTACACCCCAATAAAGGTTTAACCCCCTGATTGCCCCTAGAGTTAACCCTTTCACCCCCTTTTGCCAGTGTCACTAAGCAATCGTTTTTCTGATCGCTGCATTAGTGTCACTGGTGCCGCTAGGTAGCTAGTTATTTTTTTAGGTTCACCGCCAGGTTTTTATAGCACTAGGTACCCCCATATACTACCCAATAAAGGTTTTAACCCCCTGATTGCCCCTAGTTAACCCTTTCACCCCCTTTTGCCAGTGTCACTAAGCGATCGTTTTTCTGATCGCTGCATTAGTGTCACTGGTGCCGCTAGGTAGCTAGTTATTTTTTATGTTCACCGCCAAGTTTTTATAGCATTAGGTACCCCCATATACTACCCAATAAAGGTTTTAACCCCCTGATTGCCCCTAGAGTTAACCCTTTCACCAGCGATCACCGTATAAGTGCCACTGGTGACGCTGGTTAGCCAGTTAGTTATTTAGGGTCCCCGTCAGGTTTTTATATAGCGTCAGGGACTCCCATATACTACCTAATAAAGATTTTAACCCCCTGATTGCCCCTAGTTAACCATTTCACCAGTGATCACCGTATAAGTGTTACAGGTGACTCTGGTTAGTTAGTTTGCTTTTTATAGCATCAGGGCACCCACCATTTATTACCCAATAAAGGTTTAACCCCCTGGTCACCCGGCGGGTGATATCAATTAGGTTTTAGGGTCAGGGTCTGCGTCGCCCCAGGCAGCGCTAGGTTAGTGCCAGTACTGCTAACACCCACACGCAAAGCATACACCTCCCATAGTGGTATAGTATCTGAACAGATCAATATCTGATCTGATCAGATCTATACTAGCGTCCCCAGCAGTTTAGGGTTCCAAAAAACGCATTGTTAGCGGGATCAGCCCAGATACCTGCTAGCACCTGTGTTTTGCCCCTCTGCCCAGCCCACCCAAGTGCAGTATTGATCGATCACTGTCACTTACAAAACACTAAACACATAACTGCAGCGTTCGCAGAGTCAGGCCTGATCCCTGCGATCACTAACCGTTTTTTTGGTAGCGTTTTATATTTAAATCCTGAAGGCGGTGCTTGGTTTTCGGGGTCCCGTACGCAGCTAGGCTCCCAAAAAGTCCCCCACATGTGGTATCCCCGTACTCGGGAGAAGCAGCAGAATTTATTTTCGGGTGTAATATCACTTATACCCATAGCATGTGTGAGCAATATATCATTTAGTGACAACTTTGTGCAAAAAAAAAAAAAAAATTGTAATATTCCTGCAACTTGTGGCAAAATATAAAATATTTCATGGACTCAACATGCCTCTCAGTAAATAGCTTGGGGTGTCTACTTTCCAAAATGGGGTCATGGGGGGGGGGGGTTTTGTGCCATTTTGGCATTTTATGGCCTTCAAAACTGTGATAGGTAGTGAGGAGTGAAATCAAACATTTGCACCCTTATGCCGCGTACACACGATCAAACAAGCGGGTGGAAAAGTCGGGCAAACTCATGTCCGCCGGACAATCCCCCCGTGTGTAGCCTCCGGCATACTTTTTTGACCCGAAAGTACGGCGGACTTAGAATGCCGTGTTGCACTCCAATCTTCCCACCGGACTCGCATTTCGGCGGACAATCCGGCCGTGTGTATGCCAGTCCGCCGTACTTTTGAAATGAGCAGACTTTTCCCGCCCGGAGAAAAGTCAGCTAATTTCAAGCGGGTCTCCAGATAGGCGGGGCCCGCGAAGGAGACGCCGCCGGCCCCGCCACCTGGTATGGACTTAAAGGGGAACCCCAACGCCGGAGAAAATCAGCGTGGGGGTCCCCCCCAAGTCCACAACAGACCCTTGTCCGAGCACGCTACCCGGTCGGCCAGGAAAGGGGGGGCGAGCGAGCGCCCCCCCATTCTGAGCCGTACCAGGCCGCGTGCCCTCAACATGGGGGGTGTCTTGGGGAAGGGGGGGCCATGCGGCCCCCCCACCCCAAAGCACCTTGTCCCCATGTTGATGAGGACAAGGGCCTCTTCCCGACAACTCTGGCCGTTGGTTGTCGGGGTCTGCGGGCGGGGGGCTTATCGGAATCCGGGAGATACCGGCCCCCCACCCTATGTGAATGAGTATGGGGTACAATGTACCCCCTACCCATTCACCTGTAAAATAAAAGTACAAAAAAAACACAACACACGAGATAAAATACTTTATTGCACAGCTCCGGGGGTCTTCCGTCTTCGGGGGTCTTCTCGCCGGACTCCTCCGCTATCTTCTTGTAGCTCTTTTGCTAGCAGAGGAGTCCGGCTTTCTTCCTCGCCGCCGGCCTCTTCTTCTGAGTTCGGGGGTCTTGTCCCCCTCTTCGGTTCTTCTGCCGTGCCACTGCGCCTTCTTCTAGCTCTTTTACAGGTGGTGGCCCGGTCTTCTGTCGCCGCCGCCGCCGCCTTCCGTTCTTCTGTTCTTCTCTTCTTCTTCTTCTTCTTCAGATGTTGCCTCGCCGAGTCCTCCGCTCACAATGACAGGGAACGGGCACGCGGCGACTTATATAGGGACAAGGGGTGGATGTCACATAGTGACCCCGCCCCCTTACGATGTCACAGTCCCAGAGGATGCTGGGACTGTCTTCATGTGACATCAACCCATGTGACATGAACCCATGTGACATCCCCAGAAGACCCCGCCCCTTGTCCCTATATAAGTCGCCGCGTGCCCGTTCCCTGTCATTGTGAGCGGAGGACTCGGCGAGGCAACATCTGAAGAAGAAGAAGAGAAGAACAGAAGAACGGAAGGCAGCGGCGACAGAAGACCGGGCCACCGCCTGTAAAAGAGCTAGAAGAAGGCGCGGTGGCCCGGCAGAAGAACCGAAGAGGGGGACAAGACCCCCGAAGTCGGAAGAAGAGGCCAGCGGCGAGGAAGAAAGCCGGACTCCTACTCCTTATTAAAGGGGGCTCCCGGATTCCGATAAGCCCCCCGCCCACAGACCCCGACAACCAACGGCCAGGGCAGAGGCAATCCAATACCATCAAAGAAAGCTATATTTGTGGGAAGAAAAGGACGCAAATTTTGTTTGGGTACAACATTGCATGACCGCGCAATTACCAGTTAAAGCAGTGCAGTGCGAAATTGTAAAGAGACCTCTGGTCCTTAGGCTGACAATTGGACTGGGGCTTAAGTGGTTAAGGAGCCCATTCTCAGTCCTCTAATCTCCGGGTTTGCTCGGATGGATATCGCAAGGGGTTCTGCCGCTAGGGCATATAGCAGAGGGGATAGAGGGCAGCCCTGTCTTGTGCCTCTACTGAGGTCAAACATTCGAGACTGCCACCCATTAGCCACCACCTTGGCCGAGGGCGCCTGATGCAGTAATTGAACCCACTGAATGTATTTGGGACCGAAAGCCATAGCCCTCCAAGCATCTCCAGAGGTATCTCCACTCCACCGAGTCGAACGCTTTTGCTGTATTCAGAGTCACTACTACCCATGATCCAACCTCTTCATGTGTGGCTTGTATGTTTATATAGAGTTTCCTAAGGTTAAATGAGGTGTTCCAACCAGGCATGAAGCCTGCTTGGTCCGTGTGAATTAATGATAGGATGACTTGATTAAGAATGGCAAATAGTGTAGCGCTACTTTAAGTGAATGTGTAATCACAAGAAAAAATCTGTATACAATGATAAATGATAGTAAATAAAGTCCTCTGTAATGTGACTGGTGCACAAGAAATTGTGATAAAACTTCTTCAAAAGAAATAGACGTTTCACTGGTCGAGTGCAACCCAATATATCAACTTGTCTGAAGAGATCTAGAAAGTGGGTAAAATACTCTTACCAGATATGTTGGACTCACACGGTCTTACGACGGTTGAGTCGGAAGCGCTTAGGGTCCAAACCTAGGACCAGATGGTAGGTTGGTGGTGGTCAGACCGGATATCAAGAAGACTCAAAACGACGGAGGACCTTGGGGAGCGTCTCTCAAGATGTTCTTCGGAATGTTCCTCAGGTTATCCAAATCAGATGATAAAAGTTATGACTGGTGATCACAAAAGAACAGGATAAAAGCAATGTGGGGTGCCAGATGCGAGCCCGACGCGTTTCGACAAACAGGGGCATAATGACTAGATTAAGCCTAATAGACAAAACTTTGGCTAGTATTTTGATGTCAACCTGTAACATGGATATGGGGCGGCAAGGCTCTGGGTATCCTGGGTATTTGCCTGGTTTAGGAACCAGATCTACTGTTGCCTCATGGATGGGGGTAGTACTCGGGACTCAAAGAGATGGCTGTATAATGCTAGTAATTTGGGGATGAGTGTGTCGCTGTATTGGGAATAGAATTCAATTGGGAGTCCATTCGAACCTGGGGATTTAGATCTGGCAAAACTAGCTATGGCTGTCGTTATTTCGTCTGTAGTGAGAGGTACCTCCAAGAGGTCGATTTGTTTGCTTGACAGCTGCGGAAGAGCGATGCCCTCAAAAAAGAGGGACATCAATTCTGTCTCAGTGGGAGCTGTTGTTTTGTATAAGTCAGCAAAAAAAATTCTGAACATGCAAGTTACTGTAGGTGGGTCTGAGATTTCTTGTCCTCCAGGGCCATGCAATGTAATTATCACTGGGGGTCTATCTTCACTATGTACCAAGTACGCCAGTAACTTGCCTGCTTTCTCCTGATGTTCAAACATTTTCTGCTTGGAGAAAAAAAGATTTTGCCTTGCTTTTTGAAATTGGAGTTGGGTGGCTACTCTAGTTTGTAATTTGAGCATGTTGGCCTACGTGGGAGTCGGATCGGTGGCAAAATCGCGCTCAGAGGCGGACAAATCCACTATCGCCTTGTCGAGGGCAGCGGCATCATCTGCCTTAATCTTATTGATGCCTGTAGTTAACATTGAGTGAGCAAATAACTTAAATAAGTCCCATACTGCAGAGGGTGACGCTGAGTCATCATTTTCTGTAAAGTACAATTTAAATTTGTTCTCAAGCTCATCATCTTCTGGTAGGAGTGAGAGCCAGAACTGGTTTAAACACCAAGTCCTTGGTGGTTTATCAACGGGAATGCTCAGAGTTATCCAGTAGGGACTGTGGCCGAAAGTGTCCAGAGACAGAATGCGGCCTCCAGCAGTCATGGTGTTAAACTATGGGATATGAGTATGAAATCTATACGGGACATAGAGTTATGCATGGATGAAAAACAAGAGTATGACCGTGTGTGGGAATTTGTGGCGCCACGTGTCTGTTAAATGAAAGGTGGAAATGAGCTTAGAGAGTTTGGTTTCAGTAGGTGTGTTCAAGGTGGGTGAAGTCAATCGTAGCCTGTCCAGGGTTGAGTTTAGCGTGCTATTGAAATCACCCAGCCAGACTGCAGGTATTGTAGGATGACGGGCCATAAAGGACAATCTCTCCTTAATTATGGTGATATTGAATGGGGAGGCACATAAAAAGCCAGTATAAGGAGGGGTTCGCCATATAGCTTAGCTAAGAGGAATATGTAACGTCCCTGCATGTCAGTGGACAACTCACATAACTCAAAATGTACTGATTTAGCAATCAAAATTGAGACACCTCTAGCATGGGATGTGTGGGTAGAATGAAATGCCCACCCAACCCATGGATGGCGAAGTGCCATCTGGATTCTCCCTTCAACATGCGTTTCCGTCAATGCTATCACATCTGCATATTGTTTCTTGAGGAATGTGAGGACTGCCGCACGCTTAACTTTCTCACATACACCCCTCACATTCCATGTAATAAACTTTAAAGATGCCATGGACAGAAGTTTTGGGGATCAATTAGCATAGTCATGTTTGGCAGCGCTTCCCCGTGCGTGTGGTTCTCGGTGCCCAAACATAGCTTCAATAGAGTTATTTCACATAACATATATAAACATTCACATAAATATTTTCCACGAGGTGATACCTGCTGTCTGAATTTAGTATGCACAAAAGAAATCAACAAAACAATAACTGGAATAACTCACACCCCCTCCCTGCCCTGCACCCTATCCAACTGGTGCGAGCTTGTTCCTTTAACTGGTGCTTCCCAACTGGGAAGCTGTTTTCCAATATATGCATAGAAGGTAATACAGTGGGCTGAGATTCTGGATTCTAAATCGAACTGGGGATGACACCCATATCAATAGGTCAAGATAAATCAGGGTTCTACCATCTCCCTGTATTCCGCAAACAGTAACGAAAAAGCTCCAGTCTGCATAATTGCGACTCCCAGTGGTGTGCGGGGTAAAGTCTAGCTGCACACTACATGAAATTGGTAGGACTCTGCATCTCTGCAGCTCCTTAGGCAATATGGTCTTGAATAGTATGTAAATTCCAGTAATGTAATAGGTAGGATCAATGCGGCTCCTGTATATCAAATCCCTGAGGTTCATGTTCTGTACTCACATTGAGGTATTACTGGTTCCCCATCACCAACAGGAGTTCACTGTGTATGGCGTGGAATGTTCCATGTCTATAAGCGTGTATGTCCAAGTAAGTTTCCCATGCGATTGTAAAAACAACACAGTTATGCAATTCTGGGAAAAGAGGGAATTGTACTAGGAACAGTTGTGAGTACAGAAAAAGAAAAAAAGAAAAAAAAAAGGGGGGAAAAAGGGGTCTAAACTGAATACCTGGGTCTAGATCATTTGGCTCTTTCAGGAGGGGCTCGTTGCTCAAGCCAGGAGATGACATCTTCCGGATCTTCAAAGAATATCGGACGGCCATCATGTTCCACCCGGAGGAGGGCGGGGAAGAGCATGGAGTATTTATAGCGGTGATTCCTTAGCCTCCATAAAATTTTGACGGCGGCATTGTATCTCTGCTGAGAAGTCAGTGAAAATGGCCACTTTAACATTTCCTACTGGAATGTTGCCTTTCTCGCCATTCTTAGAGCTGCATCTCGGTCTTTGTAATTGAGGAGTTTAGCTATGAATGTGCGGGGGGCTCCCTGCGGGGGGGGGGGGGGTCTGGCTGGCATGCGGTACGCCCGCTCCACTGCGAACATGGGGCAGAAGGCTTCCCTCCCATATTTAGTAATGAGGAGTTGTTCTAAGAACGTAGCAGTGGGGGCGTGGCCGAGAACGGCATGTGAGAGGACATGCACCACGGAGCTCCCGCACTGATCCTGCAACGATCCTCTTCCCAGCCAGCTACGTCACCCGAAATCAGGCTGAACCCAGCGCAGGAGTCCCCACTGATGTGCCTGGAGTCACTGCCAAGGTTTGCGGAGATCATGATGACCCGAAAACATGCGGAGGCCAGGACACCGGATTTCCAACATGGCGGCGCGGCACCTCTCTCACAGCTTGCACGAGGCACGGAGAAGCATAAAAATGCCGGTAAGGCTTCTAAGACCCATAAAAGTACAGCGAAAGACCCCCCGAGGGACATGCTATACTATGCCCAGAAAATAGTGCCCCAGACGGCCCAGGGGAGTGGGGGGGATATGTCTGCCACCCCTGCGGTGTTTCACACTCAGCAAGAGGAGGGGAGTCACGCACAGGGCCCTGCAGCGTCCCCCAGCCACAGCCTCCCTGACATGGAGGAGGAGGATGAGGGACAGAAAGCAGTTCAGCCCTCCCTAGCATACATACTAAGGGCAGTACAGAAATGCACAGCTTCAGTTCATACTCTGCAGGATCAGTTTGGTGGTCTGAAGGAAGAACTGGGGTTCATTAGGCATGATCTACAGAAAACAAGGGAGCGCACTACCGCGGCGGAAGGCCACATCAGTGAGATAGAGGACAAGCTGACACTCCTGCTGAGAGATACGCAAATCACAGCCAGGATTGCTAGGGCAAATGAACTTAAATCTGATGAAATTGAAAACCGCCAATATCCGTATTGTGGGGCTCCCTGAGAAGACGGAGGGTAGGGACCCCACTGACTTTGTTGAACAATGGCTATTGGAGGTGTTTGGAAAAGATGTGTTCACCCCACTGTACTCGGTAGAACGCGCGCACAGGGTACCGCCCAGGCCCCTTCCACCAGGGCACCCGCCCCGCACTATGATAGCCAGGTTACTTAACTTTAAGGATAAAGAAATAGTGCTGCGCCAGGCAAGAGAGCGACGCAATGTCCAATATAACGGGGCACGCATCTCATTCTATCCTGACTACTCAGTGGAGATACAGAAGCGCAGAGCAAGATTCACTGCGGATTACGGCGGGGGGCCAGTCCCACTTTTTTGAGGCGGCTGCCGAGGCGTCCGCTTGGTTGGATGCCAATGAACACATTATCAGACAAGCGGGAAGAAATGCAGCAGAAGGAGATTGACCAGACCTCCATATAAACACGATCGCATAGCGGATATCACTACACTATTGGGCTGGGAAGCCATTACCTACTGTTATTCCACAAGCGATGAGAGCAAGTGAAGTTAAAGTGGAGGGCCACCCTGAAAACAAAAAAATGTTAAAAAATAAAAAAAAATCTAAAAAAATAAAAAATGAAAAAAAATTTTTTACTTACCAGAAATGCCTGTTGCTAGGCACTTTATCCTAATCTTCCTCTTCCTCCTCCGCGGAGATCTTCTGTCTTCTCTCTTCGTCGCGGCGTCTTCTGGGTAATGGGTCGCGCTGTGTTCTGGGAACTGTGTGTTCCAGAACACAGCGCGTCCCATTCAGAAAGCGCTGCGGGACTCGCGCATGCACAGTAGCTGTGGGACTCGCGCATGCGCAGTAGGAAACGGGCAGTGAAGCCATGAGGCTCCATTGCCTGTTTCCCTTAGAGGGAATGGCGGCGCCGGGACCCGAGAGCCGAGGGACGGGTCGGCCTCGGGCGGCCGACATCGCGGGCGCCCTGGACAGGTAAGTGTGTTTATTAAGTCAGCAGCTGCAGTGTTTGCAGCTGCTGACTTTTTTTTTTTTTTTTTTTTAACTGGCCCTCCTCTTTAATTTGAATACAGTTAAGTAGTATTTTGGATTGGAACACTTATTAGTTTAACCAAAGAGGCATTTGGAGTTTTGGGTATGTTCAACCCACGTTTTTTTGTATACACTTTACCCCGGTTTTTCCCCACCCAACTGAATGAAACCTACCTCTTCTCCTGTCGGCCAGAGAGACCATTCTCAATCTTTGGGGAATGTTACTCTTTACGCACCCACGGGGACAGGGAGATTTTGTGCTTTGCAGATACGATTCTCATTTTTTTTGATCTGTTATTGCCGCAGCTTTAGCTCAAGCAGGAACCGGCAGGCATACAGGAGGAACTGTGTTATATGCGAATTCACCTTCCATGCCAAAGCGGACTCCTTTAGTTGGAACTCAGGTATTACGATTTTGTCACACTTGGCGTCCCACACTTATGCACACTCTAAAGCGCCTAGGGTACACACGATGACTTACCCTACAATGTATATGAGTGGATATTTCAATGTGTACTGTATCTTTGCTGTCATGGAACATTAGGGGCGTTCAGAATCCTCTAAAACGCTCCATGGTAACCACCATTCTTAAGAAATACTCCCCTGCCATTTATGCACTGCAGGAGACTCACCTAGTGCCGGAGACGATCTCTTGCCTGGGATTTTCCTGGGTGGGTAGTGCATTCCATTCCACTCACACCTCTTATTCCAGGGGGGTGAGTGTGCTGGTGTATCGGGCCATAGATTTCCAACTGTTGGACAAACTGATAGATGCTGAGGGACGATATGTGATACTATTGTGTAAAATTTACCAATTGCATTGTATAATTGCTGCTATATATGTGCCACCTCCTTTCACGACAGAGGTAATGAGGGTCCTGCTGACGTATCAATTGGGCCACTCGGATGTACCCTTTATTATTGTGGGAAACTTCAATTGCTACATGGATCCAGTTATGGATAAGCATCCGCCTCCGGCAGCTTCCAGCACGAGGGCTCGAACGGCATTGTGGAAGTTTACGGAGGAGTTTGGATGGGCTGATCCGTGGCGCAATCGCAACCCACTGCAGAAACAATTTTCTTGTTTTTCAAAAACCCACCTCTCCCTGTCGAGAATTGATCTGTGTCTCTGCTCACCTCAAGCGACGCATTTATTAGAGGACATTAAATATCTGGTGAGGGGTATATCAGATCATTCGCCCCTATTGGTTTCCTTGATTGCCAAGCCGGCTACGGATTTGCCGAGGGCACCATGGAAACTCAATGCATTTTGGCTTAACCTATTTCCTTCTCCTGAAAGGGTGTTGGCTGAGATTTCTGAGTTTTGGAGACGACACGAGGACCACCCTGATTTAAGGCTGGCATGGGAGACGTTTAAAGCGTTTCTCAGGGGACTCATGATCAATGAGGTGGTGGAAATTAAATCTAAATCACATGTTATCAGGGAGCAGACGGAACGGCTGGTAAGCCGACTAGAGGCAGATTACATTGCAGACCCCTCTGATGCGGCTAGGGCGGCGTGGCTTGCCGTGCAGGAGGCGGTTAGCCGGATTTCAAGGGAGGCAACTGACAGGAAAAGATTTTTCAGCAAGCAGGCCTTCTATGAGGAGGGAGAGCAAACGGGCTGACCTTTTGGCCAAAATAGTTAAGGTCTCCCAGATGTCTCCGTCTATTGGAGCGTTGCGCACTGAGGGGGGGGGGGGGGGGCTGGTAAACACCCAAACTCAGGTTATGGCAGAACTGGTGATAAGTCTTATTCGACCACTGACTTAAGGGATTACCTGCAGGGAATTGAGCTGCCTAAACTCTCTGATTCTCACAGAGCACTCCTGGACTCTCCAATTAGTCTGGAGGAACTGCAAGGGGCTCTTAGCCTCTTTCCGAACTCAAGGGCCCCAGGGGATGACGGCCTCCCAATGGAAGTCCTCAAACAATATGGGGAGGCAATTCTGCCTCGCCTGCTGAAGGCTCTTAACTACGCAAGGGAATGCCAGAGCCTGCCTGACTCCATGACCAGGGCTAATATTGTTCTCCTCCTAAAACCAGGTAAAGACCCCTTAGACCCGGGCTCATACAGACCGATATCACTTTTACAGAGTGATATCAAACTCCTGGCCAAGGTTTTGGCCTTGAGACTTAATGGGGTTATCTCCTCCATTATACACTCGGACCAGGCAGGTTTCATGCCCCAAAAGTCCACAGCCATTAATCTCCATAGGCATTACCTAAACCTTCAAACACAGGGGGAGAATGTGGGCGACAGGGCCTTGCTCTCTCTGGTTGCCCACAAGGCGTTTGACAGCGTGGAGTGGGAATATTTATGGGCTGTCATGGGTAAGTTTGGCTTCGGCGAAGGGTTCCTGTCATGGGTGAAGCTATTATACTGCTCACCTCGGGCGACTATCAGAGAGGCGGGACACATTTCTGCCCCATTCACCCTGCATAGGGGCACTCGGCAAGGGTGCCCACTGTCGCCCCTCCTTTTTGCCGTTGCCATCGAACCCATGGCATCCTTGATTAGAGCAAATCAGAAGGTGCGAGGCTTCCAGTATGGGAGGTTTCAGGAAAAAATCATGCTACCTCTGGGAGACACATCTGATTCCCTGCGGGAGGCTATGGAAACAATAGGAAAGTTTGGAGTTTATTCAGGACTGATCATAAACTGGACCAAATCCTCCCTGCTGCTGCTGGATGCCAATCTGGACAGTGGAGGTCGAAAAATACATGGCATGCCGGTGTCCACGGGTATGAAGTACCTGGGTATACAGGTCACGCCGGATCCTCTTGACTATATTTCCCTTAACCTAACCCCACTATTAAATAGAATTCGAAACAAAACTAAAATTTGGTCCCGTCTTAAGATGTCTCTGGTCGGAAGAGTCAACCTGATAAAGATGATCTTTATGCCCCAACTTCTATATATTCTGCACAATACCCCTATGGTAATCCCTCTGAAGTTCTTTCGCATTATCAACTCAATTTTTAGAGCTTTCATTTGGTTAGATAAACCCCCAAGGATAAAACTAGAACTACTACAAAAGTCCAAGGAGGCAGGGGGCCTCGCCTTCCCTAATCCTTGGGCCTACTACCTGGCAGCGCAGGCACAGCATATAGCCAGGGCTATGCCGGGGGGGACAGGGGGAGAGGAGGGGACCATACGCTTGGAATCAATTAAGGCCCTGATGTGCTTGGCTTCTAGCCATGGCGATGTACCCTCGGGTATGGAGGCCTTGGCCTACGCAAAATCAAACAAACGACTGCCCACTTACGCTCTTATGCAGAAAATCTGGAATAAACGTCGACAACTGCAGGGGGTGGAGGGCTTTACTGAGTACAGCCCAATATGGAGGAATAGGCACTATGAGGAGCTACTATTGCTGGATTGTGGCGCTCGGTGGAAGAGATATGGGGTTACGCATTTGGGACAAATTTTTACAGCAGGGAGGCTGACTCCCTTCCCCAATTTGAGGGAGAGGTTTCATCTCCCACAGTCCATGCTTTTCTACTACCTACAACTGCAACATGCAGTGAAGGCGCAGGCTGGGGGGACCCCATGGACTCTTTCACCGACCCCAATCTTCCAATCTATGGCTAACATAACATAGTTCCAGGGCTTTATCTCTAGAACTTACTCTATGGTCCTTACTGCCTGCCTCTGAGGATTTCTGCAGACGGCACTAAATAAATGGAGGAGGGATTGTGGTATATTTGAGGATGAGCAATGGGAAGAGGCACTACAGGCAGTACAATCTAGCTCGGTAAATGTGGCCCAGCGGCTATCTTAATTATATATTGTGCTCAGAGTATACTACACGCCTGACAGACTGTTTAGAATGGGGGTGCGACAGGACTCAGACTGCCCCAGGTGTGCGAGAGATCACGGGGATTTGATCCACCTGCTGTGGAGATGCCCCAAACTACACCTATTCTATACAGGGGTACTGGACACTATTAACAGAGTGTTTCAGATTACCATACCCTCAGACCCGAAACCATGTCTACTCGGGATCCTAGACGATGATTCCATGGGGAACAATAGTAGACAGGCCGTGGCCAGGGCCCTGTTCCAAGCACAAAAGATGATTCTTCGGCATTGGAAGGCGACGAGCCTCCAACACTGGGGGAGTGGATTGCCCAAATGGGGGACACTATTAGGATGGAAAAGTACATTTTTCAACATAGAGGGCGACCGGAAAAGTTTGAGAAACTCTGGGCACTCTGGTTGGATACTCCCGGCCTTTCACCGGTTGATCTGGTCATGGACAGACTGCTGAGATAAGAGCAAGGGAAGTGAGATTTGCGTTGGGGGGGCACTAACTGTTAGACACCCACTGTAAGTGATTTTGTACGGGTGAATCGAGGCACAGCCAGGATATACGGTGTCAATAAATAAGGTGGTTGGGACGATATGGCATGAGAAGTGGTGAAATAAATATTTGAACATTCCTTTTGTAGAGGTGAACAAGTTTATGTGCTGTGACAAAAATATATGCTTGAGATGTAAGCTGCAAGTTGTACTTATATGATTTTGTTATTTAATAAACTTTCTCTGATTTAAAAAAAGAACGTAGCAGTGTCCTTTCCCACAGTCCCCTCCGGCAGACCAATAAAGCGTAAATTACATGTTCTCCATATCATCCTTCTTAGTAAGGAGTTGGTGTATTTGCTGTTGCATGCGGTCTGAGGATGTCTGCAGGGGTGAAGTGGCATCCTCCACTGTGCTCAGCCTAGTTTCCGTCTCCTTCACCCAGTCCCTGAGATTTTGGAAGTCCTGCCTAATGACGGAAATATCAGTTTTCACCTCCTCAATTTGCACTGTAAGAGAAGTTCTGCATAAAGTAATAGCTTCTAGCAGCCTGTCGGTGTCACTTGGCAGTCGTTCACCCCCCTACCTTCTCGGGAGCGCCATCTTCCTCCATATCATCCTTTTCCTGTCAGCGGAACTGTTCAAGTTTTGCCGCTGCCGTTTTCTGCGATTTCGATGGTGACAAACCTCAGGGGTCTGGGGTGTCTGTGCATATGGTGCCAATGTTGTGCAGGGTGGTCCTGTAGGCCGCAGGGCCCGAATACAGCGCTGGCCAGAGTTTTGGGTGTACCAAGATGGCCGCCGGCTCCAGGAGTAGGGCTTTCCTAGAATTGCTGGCTGCCGAGTGGGGGATTGCCACTCGGCGCAGGCCACTGTGAAGTCGAGGGCCGTCAGGGGTCAGCCAGAGTATGAGGAAGATGCCCAGGTACCTTTTCAGGTTATTTTCTCAGTTTTCCAGGTGCTGCAGGATTAATTACAGGATCAACGGACGGAGCTCTGGGCCAGCACGTCCCACCCCATGCAGCGTCAGACCACGCCCGCACATTTTTTCAACTTTAATCTGGCTTCTCTCACTCTTTCTCTTTCTTGTCTATTCCTTTGACTCTCACCACTTGCTGCCAATTCTTTGCCATTTTCCTTTCTCCCTTCAGTCTCCTATGTTCTTACTATCTTTGGCTCAGTCCTTACTATCTTTGGCTCTATTCATATAGAGACAAATGACCTGTACACACAATTGGACATTCCGACAACAAAATCCATCAGATTTTTTCCGACGGATGTTGGCTCAAACTTGTCTTGCATAAACACGGTCACACAAAGTTGTCGGAAATTCCGATCTTCAAGAACGCGTTGACGTACAACAAATACAACGGGACTATAAAGAGGAAGTTCAATAGCCAGTAGCCAATAGCTTCTGTCTCGTAAACTTTATTCTGAGCATGCGTGGCATTTTGTGCGTCAGAATTGTCTACAGACGATCAGAATTTACGCAATCGGATTTTGTTGTCGGAAAATTTTAGATCCAGATCTCAAACTTTGTGTGTCGGAAATTCCGATGGAAAAAGTCAGATGGAGCCTACACACAGTCGGAATTTCCAACAACACGCTCCGATCGCACATTTTCCATCGGAAAGTCCGACCGTGTGTACTGGGCAATATACATATCATTAGTACTTAAAGTGGGGTACCCCCTAAAAAAAAAAAATTAAAAGTCAGCAGCTACAAATACTGCAGCTGCTGGCTTTTAATAATCGGACACTTACCTGCCCCAGGGTCCAGCGATGCGGGGGAACGAAGCCCCCCCTCGCTCCTCGATACGCCGTACAGTCACCTGGGACACATGACAGGTCCCAGGTGAATGTGCGGCGCGAGGGGAAGTGATGTCACCAGCCCGGGCAATGAAGAAGGCAGATTACGAGGGACCCCCTAGCAACCGGTATTTAGAGGTGAGTAAAAAATTTTTTTTTTTTGCCAATTATTTTATTATTTTTTTTTTTTACGAATTTTAAGCAGCTTTTAATTTTTTGGTGGCAACACCACTTTAATGTATTCTTATACTTATTTAGGCCTACAGCTTTTATTATATATGGACCTAGTGAAATTCTTGGGGATACACTCTCACATGCACACTATGCCTGTCCTCTGGTTTGCCCCACCGGGGTCCAGTTTGGCTCTGCCTCCTCAGCTCCCGGGTAAGACACCTGCTGCTGCCTCTGGGAACCGCACACCTGCCGTTTTGGCCTCATTTAGTGGTGAATATGGGCTCCTACATCATGGCTCCCGTGCCCTGCAACTACTTTATCAATATTATACCATCTACCCATTTATACTCTTCCATCTTAGGTACATCCATACACCCATCAACCCCTGAAGAGTGAGCTGGGTCTCGCGAAACGCATCAAGTACATGTTTTTTACTCCTGGGGTACCCTAGATGGCCATATATTACATGTCTGGTACTCATTTATGTACCTATTGTTCAATTCATATGTATGTTATTCTACTATTGGCCATTGCTGATGATATTAATGTATGCATGATTTTTACTTGAATAAACGCATATACTTATACTTCAATTACTGTTATGATGTGTTTTGGCCAAATGGTGCCCACCTCATTTCAAGTCCCAAGGGCGAATCTCTTTTTTGTTGCATATTACAGGGATGGGGGTGGGTTACCTGTGACACCAGACATTTTCCTATTTTTTAAGAACTGTGCGAATATCAGCAGCAAAGCAGCTTCATTATTATACCATTACAAAGAAGAAGAGAATGTGCTGCATTGTGAGATTTCAATTTCAGAATTTGCCGCATCACGAATGTGATATCTCCATTAGGAATGCTAGTTTTACAAGAATGATCGCTTCCAGCTCGTCCTTGATTCCAAGCATGCGTGTTTGTACTTTGGACTTTTCTCCAACGGACTTGTGTACATACAATTGCAAAGTCTGACAACAAACATTTGTTGGTGGAAAATTTGAGAACATGCTAGCCAATATTTGTCTACAACAAATGTCCGATGGAGCATACACATGGTGGGACCAACATTTCCTGTCAGAAAATCTGATCGTTTGTACGTGTCATAAGAGTGATTGTCACTGGGGCAGGTTAACTCTGCAGGAAACTCTTTTCACACACACAAAAACCAAAACCTGGCATCACATGATTTTAACGGAAACAAGCACAATTCACAGCATTTGCTGCTGCAGTTCTTATCTTTAAGAAATATTTGGTAGCATGCCCAGGAATGTAACAGGAGTTTTAAAATGCTGTAGCCCTCACAGAGCCAAAGATCCTGTTAAAATTGACTGCAGTATCCAGAGATGCAGTTTAAAGATTTTAATATAAAATTTGAACTACTTGAACTTGGGAGGTTTTACCCCACACTTGAAAGAATTCAAAATGCCAAGATCGGTGTTTTTGAATACTTTCAGTTTTCAAAAAAATTGTGCCGTTGACATCCAGGTAAACCGGGAGTGATTTTCATGTAATTTCTTTCTGGATTACCATAGCGAAGACCCGATCAAAGCTGATTCCGGCTTTGTTTAGGTCTCCTCTCCGACTAGTGGGCAGACATGCCGGCTAGTAGTTCGGGTCTCCTGTTGGGACGGGAGAGCCTGAGAGAGCCGCATAAGGAGGGGGGATGTCCCCTCCCACTGCTTGTAAAAGCAATTGAGTGGCTAGTTAGCCAGGGATCACCTCGGTACAACCACTTGAAGGCAAATGATGTACCAGGTACTATACGTGATTTGGTTAAAGTGGTTGTAAAGGATGAAGGTTTTTTTACCTTCTGTGTGCTGCTCCTCCCGCAGCCCACCCAATCTCACTTAAGCTTCCTCTCAATCCAGCAATATGCACCTTTCCTCATTGGCTGAGACTGAGATAGAGCTGCGGTGTCTTATGGATGCATAGAACAGGGCATGGGAGCAAGCACACACCAGTGTCCCCATAGCAAGCAGTTTGCTATTGGGGGCAATGGTCAAGGGGGAGGAGCCAGGAGTGCAGATGGGGCCCAGAGAAGAAGAGGATTGAGGCTGCCCTGTGCAAAACCACTGCACAGAGCAGGTAAGTATAACATGTTTGGTATTTTTTTTGTAAAAAGCAAACCTTTACTACCTCTTTAACTATTTTTTTTTTCATTCAACCAAGCGGGCTGAACGAAAAAAAAAACCTAGATAGATCACTGTACTAACACAAGCAATGTTAGTACAATGATCTCCCCAAGTCAATGAGTTTCTGGACTCCTGACCGACCCTTGCATCTTTCATCCAGTGCTGCACTGACGTATCTGGATTCTGAGTCATGGGAAAAGCAGAATTGTCAAAGGATCTATGGGAAAAGGTAGTTGAACTGTATAAAACAGGGAAGGGACAAAAAAGATATCCAAGGAATTGAGAATGACAATCAGCAGTGTTCAAGCTCTAATCAAGAAGGGAAAAATGAGGGGTTCTGTTGAAACCACACCATGGTCAGGTAGACCAACTAAAATATCAGCCACAACTGCCAGGAAAACTGGTCAGGGTGCAAAGAATAACCCATAAATAACTTCAAGTGAAATACAGGACTCTCTGAAAACATGTGGTGTGGCTGTTTCAAGATGCACATTAAGGAGGCACTTGAAGAAAGATGGGCTGCATGGTCGAGTCGCCAGAAGAAAGCCATTAGTACGCAAATGCCACAAAGTATCCCGCTTACAATACTCCAAACAGCACAGAGACAAGCCTCAAATCTTCTGCCACAAAGTAATTTGGAGTGATGAGACCAAAATTTAGCTTTTTGGTCACGACCATAAACGCTACATTTGGAGAGGAGTCAACAAGGCCTATGATGAAAGGTACAGAGGTGGATCGCTGATGTTTTTGGGATGTGGGAGCTACAAAGGCACAGGAAATTTGGTCCAAATTGATGGCAAAATTAATGCAGTATGCTATCAAAAAATACGAGAGGAACATTTGCATTCATCAGCCAGGAAACTGAACATGGGATGTACTTGGATATTCCAACATGAGAATGATCCAAAATGCAAGGCCAAGTCGACCTGTCATTAGCTACAGCAGAATAAAGTGAAGGTTCTGGAGTGGCCACCTCAGTCTCCAGACCTCAATATCATTGAGCCACTCTGGGGAGATCTTAAACGTGCAGTTCATGCAAGACAGCCCAAGAATTTACAGGAACTGGAGGGTTTTTGCCAAGAGGATGGGCAGCTTTATCATCTGCGAAGATAAAGAGCCTCATCCTGAAATACCACAAAAGACTTAAAGCTGCCATTGATGTTAAAGGGGGCAATACACGGTATTAAGAACTGGGGTACATAAACTTTTGATCAGGGTCATTTAGGTAGTTTCTGTTGTGATTATGATTTAAAAAGAGTAAACACAGTTGATTGATAATACATGGCTTCAGCCAAACAGTTCGCGAACCGTAACGTTCATGGCGGGCCCCATTGACTTCAATGGGAGGCGAACTTTACAAACCTACAAGTCAAATTTGCAGCCACAAAATAATTACTAGCTGTGCACACATAGTCCCACCACATGGCCAATGACATAATACATGTATGAGGTGAATCTGGGATCAACAACTACAAGCATTATTTTTTTATATGTGAAATTCTGACAATTCAGGACTCATGAGGCAATGGAGGCGAGGGAAGGTCAGGGTAGGCAAATAAGAGGGTGCAGGAGATGATTACCAGCACCGTGATATAGAACACTGACACCTGCACCGTGATAGAGTGATCTGACACAAGCACCGTGATAGAGAGAGAGCACTGACATCAGCACCGTGGCATAAAACACTGACATCAGCACCGTGATATAGAGCACTGATACCTGCACCATGATAGAGGGATCTGACACCAGCACCGTGATAGAGAGCACTGACATCAGCAGCGTGACATAAAGCACTGACACCAGCGCCGTGATATACAGCACTGACACCTGCACCGTAAGCAGCCCCAGGAGGAAGTCAGCATAGCACAGGGATGGTGGGAGCCCCTCATAATGAGCATAGCACAGGGATGGTGGGAGCCCCTCATAATATGCACAGCAGAGGGTGCAGAAGAGTAAGGCTGAGTGAGCCACTCAACCAATTCTGGTGCTTCCTTTGACGTAATCGCACGCACCTTCTGCAATTTCCCACTTTGGCTCAAGCCTGTTGCTCCTGCCCTACCCCTACCACCCCTGCGGAAGGGCCTGCCTCTTCCTCTGCCTGTCAGTTTTTAAAATACCCTGTGACAAAACTCTCTACAGAAGTGCAGTATGTATGTGGAAGAAGGTATATAACACCCCGCTTCAATCTGTTTTTTTTGGGGGCAACTGGTCTATCACACCAGTTACAATACTTTTGTTTTTGGATTGCGTTTGTCACTCTTTGTAGTATCGCTGCAGAACCGCTCAGCAGGCACAATGCTGCACAGTGGAAACTTACTATACTATGCTTTCTATATGTGCAAGTATTTTATATGTGTATTACACAACTATATACTGCACACCAAATAGTACACCTATACCAGTCCTTAAGGACCTTTGTGGAACTAGTAGGTGGTGATTAGCAGACTATACCTCAGTCCCTATACTCATAAAGGACTACTGCAGCAGAAGGGTAGCAGTCAGCAGTAGTGCACCTCAACCCTATATATTGTGGACCTATACCAGTCCTTAAGGATTAGCAGACTGTACCTCACTCAACCCTATATACTGTAGCACGCTATACCTTACCAGTCCTTAGAAGGACCTTTGTGGAACTAGTAGGTTGTGATTAGCAGACTGTACCTCACTCAACCCTATATACTGTAGTACACTATACCTTACCAGTCCTTATAAGGACCTTTGTGGAACTAGTAGGTTGTGATTAGCAGACTGTACCTCAGTCCCTATACTGATAAAGGACTACTGCAGCAGAAGGGCAGCAGTCAGCAGTAGTGCCCCTCAACCCTATATATTGTGGACCTATACCAGTCCTTAAGGATTAGCAGACTGTACCTCACTCAACCCTATATACTGTAGTACACTATACCTTACCAGTCCTTAGAAGGACCTTTGTAGAACTAGTAGGTTGTGATTAGCAGACTGTACCTCAGTCCCTATACTGATAAAGGACTACTGCAGAAGAAGGGCAGCAGTCAGCAGTAGTGCACCTCAACCCTATATATTGTGGACCTATACCAGTCCTTAAGGATTAGCAGACTGTACCTCACTCAACCCTATATACTGTAGTACGCTATACCTTACCAGTCCTTAGAAGGACCTTTGTGGAACTAGTAGGTTGTGATTAGCAGACTGTACCTCACTCAACCCTATATACTGTAGTACACTATACTTTACCAGTCCTTATAAGGACCTTTGTGCAACTAGTAGGTTGTGATTAGCAGACTGTACCTCAGTCCCTATACTCATAAAGGACTACTGCAGCAGAAGGGCAGCAGTCAAGTATAATATTATTTCTATATTTGGAAGAAAGAATATTATACGTGTACAACCCTATTACCATACCAGTCCTGAAAAGGACCTTTGTGGACCTAACAGTAACAGCTAATGATTAAACTGACTGTCCCTCACTGCTACACACAGCTTCCTGTCTGTCCCTATTTAAACTGACAAAACACAGGCTGCTGCAACAATAACTTGAATAGCACTGCACTCAAAACTATATCCTGTACTACTACACCATACCAGTCCTAAAAAGGACTTTTGTGGACCTAATAGTAACAGCGAATGATTAAACTGACTGTCCCTGCTACACACAGCGTCCTGTCCCTCCCTGCACTCACTAAAGACAGGCTGCTGGATTTACAAGCACAGCAGTTCACTCAACCCTATATACTGTACTACTCCTATACCATACCAGTCCTTAAAAGAACTTTTGTGGACCTAATAGCTAGCGATTTGTGTCACTGCAGTCTCTCCCTGCTCCACACAGCAACCTCTCCCTATAGTGACAGTAGAAAGAATGTAAAATGGCCGCCAGATCGGGTCTATTTATAAGTTAGGGGGAATGTCCATGTGCTGTAATGTCTCAATTGGCTGTCCTGTACCACATGATGGATGTGTCATCATAGGTCAAAGTTCTTTTACACAGTAAACACGTAAGTCCGCCGGGCGAACAGCGGCAATAGTCTGCCGATCGGGCAGACCGCGAACAGCCAAAATTCACTGCAAACCGACCGCCGGGCGAACAGTTCGGCCATCCCTATACGGGATGTGCCTGCATCAGGTTTAGGAACGCACTGCGTGCCTCTCCCACCACCTTTGGTTGGCCAGATACAGCGGATTGCAGATCCTGGGACTTGGGGCCCGGTGATCATGTGATCACTGTGCAATCACATGATAATGATATCAACAAAGCAGCTATGAATTCATCCATAACAGTTGTGTTGCCTATGCTGTGATTGGCACACACTAAGCTACTCTGATGAAAGTATGTAAAAATAAATGAAAAAAAGAATTGAAGAAAAAAAATATGTTTTTTTTTTGCATACTGTAAACAGTGTCCTCTGATCACAAACCAAAATATGAAAAAAAAAATATTTGTGTGAAAAACATTCTAAAAACATTTCATTTGCATACAGTATTGCAAGAAAAAAAATGCCCTGGTCACAAAGAGGAAAAATATTCTAAAGCTCAAGTGGTTTATGTAAACCAAAATGATCCAGCGCTGCACTACTTCTAACTACCTACTGTGAAATCTCCGTATACATTCCAATGTGAATTAAATCAAAATATTAATATATAGTGCAAATTAATATGTGCAAAATACTGTATATCCTCAGTCTTATTACAGTCCAGTTTAAACAAAAAGAAACAAAAAATGAAAATGAAAATTAGAAAGTCTACGTGTCCTACAGTGAACCTCTTCAATCTCCTTCTAATACTTCTTTGTGAATCATAAATCTTGATGTGCTGCACTCTCCTCCATTAGCGGGTCACCTCACCTCCCAGTTTGAGCCAAGTTTAGGTCATATGCATCTGTCCCTTTTAAGGGATATCATCAAATATGCCAACCAATATTACTTCTCCTCACGGATTCCAATGAACCTGATGCATGTTCCTCACCAACATAGAGAGAAAGCTTGGAGCTCTGGATAGGGATTAGAGATAGTGGTGCTGGAGATCTCCCTTCCTTCAGGCAGGCTCAGCTCACAGTGTAGGCCTCAGTCACACAGCGAGTCTCCCCCTGAAACAGCAGCTTGTTCCTGGGAGCTCGGGTTAATCCTTCTCGGCAATTCCTGACAATAGTCACATTCCCTTAGCGCTCATAGGGATCAAAATAAGGTCTGGCGCTACCACACTTACTCAAATACAAATAAATAATGAATAATTAGTGACAATGAAAGTCCCACTCCATACGGTGCTCCTATCACAAATAAATCTCTCTCCACTTCTTGTTAATTCACCAGTGGCCCACCACAAGTGATACTCCAATGCCCTCACCACCAATTTATGACCCCTTATGTAGCACACCCTCTAAGGAGCCGCAAATAGACTGGGATCCCCCACCCTGCACAGCCAGGCACACACAATTTTCACAGGCATTACAGAGTCAGAACAGTTCATGACTTTCTTTTTCTGTTATTTTATTGAGGCATAATAACTTTGATAGGGATGGTCATGGGATGCCTGCTTAGCTTCAACAACAACTTCAGGGATAACTTCTTATATATAGTCTCTGTATACAGCTCCACTTCTTCCTCCTGCACTCACTTGCTTGCAGAACCCAGCAGGAACACTGTGAATATCTGACAGTCACTCAGTCAGATTAAAGCAATGACCCATTAGAGGCAGGAACCCAAGGCCCCTTGGTTATGTAGCAGAATTGCAGTGTCCAGCTTGTATCACTCCTGTGGCTACTGGACCCAGCACCACCTCTTCAGGCACTGCCAACCCAAATGAGCCTGGCTGCAGCTGCCCCTTTCACTAGCCCTCCAGGCTAACTTCTCCCCCGCAGTCCTCTAGACTGACACTCACCAGTCCACCTGGCTGACTCTCATTAGATCTCCCAGACATGCTGACCTGCTCCTGCTGTCCTCTCTCCTTGCTGTAGGAAGGGCTTCCTTCATACATTTTGGTAGGATCTTTCCAGCACCCGAGCCCTGGCCTGAGATCACCTACCCCCTAGACTAGGGGGCACGCTCAAGGGCCATCTACAGCTTCCTCAGCACTCCATCTCCATCTTCATCTTCCACCCGAATCCCCCCTGGCATGACTCATGACTCATGCCTATTTATGAGGTGGCCTGCCTCAGATGCACTCTCCAAATTATGGGCAGTATGGTGGTGACCCCTCTTCACAGACACTTTTTCCCAAGTAAGACTGCTAATCTCGCTCAGAAGATGAGCATATGCACCAAGAGAAATGCTATCATTGTGTAGCAGGGTGGTAACACGATCGTCATATCCGGTCTACACTGTGATGTCACTTTTGGTTCCGGCATTGGGAACACATACTGGCTTCAGCGAGTGGAGGAGCTGTGTGGAATACAGGCTGTGTATATTGGTGCTGAGAGACTGGGCACTTTAATATGTGAGGGTATATAGTTTTAAACTTTATGGGCACGTTTCTATTATTAAATAAATACTACTATATGATAGCATTTATGTTTTGGTGCATAAGTGATATCATTATTTGTAGTGTCACTAATTACCTTTAAGTATAGATTTATAGGTAATTAATTGTTTCAATTACATAATTTGCAGTAAAGGTGAATACATACCTCCCAACTTTTTGAGATGGGAACGAGGGACACCTATTAGCAAAAGTATGTAGGCATAAGACATGCATTCCTGTCACACCCCCTTGAAGGAGAATTATACAAATAAAAATATTGGTTAACCACTTGCCCCCCGCCCTATAACAAAAGCACGGCGGCATAGTGGTTTCAAAATCCTGACCAGATGTCATATGACGTGATCAGGATTTTGAGCCACTGGGCACACCCAGGGGCACGCATCGCGGCGATCGTTTTTGCGGGGTGTCAGTCTGACACCCCGCAACTACGATCTCAGTAAAGAGTCTCCGACGGAGACTCTTTACCACGTGATCAGCCGTGTCCAATCACGGCTGATCACTGTGTAAATAGGAAAGAGCCGGTGATTTGCTTTTCCTCACTCGCGTCTGTCAGACGCGAGTAGAGGAGAGCCGATCGGCTGCTCCTCTGACAGGGGGGGTCTGTGCTGATCGATTATCAGCGCAGCCCCCCCCCCCCCCCGAGGATGCTTACACTGGACCACCAGGGACGCCATCAGACCACCAGGGATGCCCAGCATAAGGTATGCCACCCTTGACCATCAGGGATTCCAGTCAGTGCCCACAATGGATGCCAATCAGTGCCCACAATGGATGCCAATTAGTGCCCACAAAGGGCATCACTGATTGGCATGCATTATTGTTTGGCACTGATTGGCATCCATTAGTACAGTATAAAACAATACAATGCCGCCTATCAGTGCCCATCTGTGCTGCCTATCAGTTCCCATCTGTGCCGCCTATCCATGCCCATCCGTGCCGCCTATTCATGCCCATCTGTGCCGCCTATCCATGCCCATCCGTTCCGCCTATCCATGCCAATCCGTGCCAGCTATCAGTGCCAATTTGTACTACCTATCAGTGCCCATCAGTGCCGCCTATCAGTGCCCATCAGTGCCGCCTATCAGTGCCACCTATAAGTGCCACATATCAGTGTCCATCAATGCCACCTCATCAGTGCCACTTCATTGGTGCCACCTCATCGGTGCCCATCAGTGCCGCGTTATCAGTGCCCATCAGTGTAGCCCCATCAGTGCCCATCAGTGAAGGAGAAAACTTACTTATTTACAAAGTTTTGAAACTGAAACCGTAGAGGTGATCAAATACCACCAAAAGAAAGCTCTATTGGTGGGAAAAAAATAATAAAATTTTCATTTGGGTACAGTGTAGCATGACCGCGCAATTGTCATTCAAATTGTGACAGTGCTGAAAGCTGAAAATTGGTCTGGGCAGGAAGGTGTTTAAGTGCCCTGTATTTCTTTACTACTACTATTCCTTTACTACTACTAATCACATATTGGCTTTTGAAATCTACAAATGCAGCAAATTAGAAATTCGATGAAGGGTTTAGCATTGGGAAACACTTTTTGAAAGCTAAAAAGTGCATTTTATATACAACTACAGTGCCTTGAAAAAGTATTCACACCCTTTGAAATCTTCCACATTTTTTTCATGTTACAACCAAAAACATAAATGTATTTTATTGAAATTTTATGTGCTAGACAAACACAAAGTGGCACATAATTGTGAAGTGGAAAGAAAATGATAACTGTTTTTCAACATTTGTTACAAATAAATGTGTGAAAAGTGTGGTGAGCATTTGTATTCAGCCCCCTTTACTCTGAAACCCCTAACTAAAATCTAGTGGATTTAGTGTTGCGCAAATGGGGGAATACAAGAAAGGAGGGGGGAGAAAGAGAGGGAAGGAGAAAAGAAAAAGGGGAAGGGGAAGAAAGAGCAGGGAGGGGGAAGGGGAACAGATGAGTATGCAGGTAAAGGATAAAAGGGTAAAGGTCAAAAAGTGCTAGTGTAAAATTATGTGTCTGGGTGTGCACAAATCCTTGTTCGGTACGTGCTAAACTAAAATAAATGTTAGAGAGTGGCAATCAAATATAGATTCTGATAGAGTGCCATACAAATAAAAACTCACAGTAATGAATGAATGCCTGAAACAATAGACATACAAATCGTGGGTGCTGTGCAAAACTGCAATAAAATATGTTGACAATAAATAAATATATAACTTAAGGTGATAGTCCAAAATATATGACTAAAAGTGTACAGTGAGAATAATCACATAAGCACAATCCCATGTGACATGCCAAGTGGAAAAAACACAGATATCAATCAATCCAATATAACAAAATGCATGTTCCATGCGGTGTTTATAAAGTGCCAAGTGAAAAAAAATATACAGATAACAATCAATCCAATATAACAAAATGCATGTTCCATGCGGTGTTTATAAAGTGCAAATAGTGCTAGCAGCAAAAAAACGTTACAACACAGGTGAAATGATAAACACATAAAAATAAGGTGCTGGTAATCAGTCTGGGATATTCAGTCCTGTGGACGTGCTGTGTTCTAAGGGGAAGCACTAGCTTTGAACTTCAGTGATCCATGCAGGCATACATGTGCAGTGACTTAATCCTCCTATTTATCCAATACGTGGATCGATGTGCCCTTACCTCACGGCTGTGAGGTTACAGCCTTAATAGTATAGGTGGATAACTGGCTCCTGTTCCTGGGATAGGTATGCCTCACAAGATAAAGAGATAATGTCCCATAGTGTAGTAGTTTCAACCAATTGAATTTTATTTAAGTATAGTGACAGGGTACTCACATTCTGAGTGAATAAAAACTGCAGTAATAGAGCAACAAGCAGAGTAACGAACGGTGCGTTCCAATGTCCTTCCTAGTGTCTCTCTCACTTCCTTCCTTGCGCATTCGTCACCATCACGTGACTTCTTTTCCCTGAAGAAGTCATGTGACGGTGACGAATGCGCAAGGAAGGAAGTGAGAGAGACACTAGGAAGGACATTGGAACGCACCGTTCGTTACTCTGCTTGTTGCTCTATTACTGCAGTTTTTATTCACTCAGAATGTGAGTACCCTGTCACTATACTTAAATAAAATTCAATTGGTTGAAACTACTACACTATGGGACATTATCTCTTTATCTTGTGAGGCATACCTATCCCAGGAACAGGAGCCAGTTATCCACCTATACTATTAAGGCTGTAACCTCACAGCCGTGAGGTAAGGGCACATCTATCCACGTATTGGATAAATAGGAGGATTAAGTCACTGCACATGTATGCCTGCATGGATCACTGAAGTTCAAAGCTAGTGCTTCCCCTTAGAACACAGCACGTCCACAGGACTGAATATCTCAGACTGATTACCAGCACCTTATTTTTATGTGTTTATCATTTCACCTGTGTTGTAACGTTTTTTTTGCTGCTAGCACTATTTGCACTTTATAAACACCGCATGGAACATGCATTTTGTTATATTGGATTGATTGTTATCTGTATATTTTTTTTCACTTGGCACTTTATAAACACCGCATGGAACATGCATTTTGTTATATTGGATTGATTGATATCTGTGTTTTTTCCACTTGGCATGTCACATGGGATTGTGCTTATGTGATTATTCTCACTGTACACTTTTAGTCATATATTTTGGACTATCACCTTAAGTTATATATTTATTTATTGTCAACATATTTTATTGCAGTTTTGCACAGCACCCACGATTTGTATGTCTATTGTTTCAGGCATTCATTCATTACTGTGAGTTTTTATTTGTATGGCACTCTATCAGAATCTATATTTGATTGCCACTCTCTAACATTTATTTTAGTTTAGCACGTACCGAACAAGGATTTGTGCACACCCAGACACATAATTTTACACTAGCACTTTTTGACCTTTACCCTTTTATCCTTTACCTGCATACTCATCTGTTCCCCTTCCCCCTCCCTGCCCTTTCTTCCCCTTCCCCTTTTTCTTTTCTCCTTCCCTCTCTTTCTCCCCCCTCCCCCCCCCTCCCTCTCCCCTCCTTTCTTGTATTCCCCCATTTGCGCAACACTAAAACCACTTAATCGATATTGCTCAGGGAGTAGGTGAAGCTCCCCTCAGTGTTTGCAGCATCCCTCTATTCCCCCTGTCAAGGTGGTTGGCGCAGAGGTACTTTATACACTAAAATCTAGTGGAACCAATTGCCTTAAGCCCACGTACACACGGTCGGAGATTTTAGCAACCAAATCCGTTGGATTTTGCCCGTCGGATTTAGTCCGACGGATTGTGTCCGAAACTGTTGCATACGCACGGTCGGGCCAAGTTGTCTGATTTCGTAGGTGGCCAAGAACGCTGTGACGTAAGCCGTGTATGGCGGGACTAGAAAAAGGAAGTTCAGCTCCATGTCCGGCACCCTTTGGGCTCCTTCTGCTGATCTCGTGAGAGACGATTCACGCTTTTCAGATTTGTGATTCAGATCGCTACAGCTCTTCAGTTTCTGCTTGTCGGTGCGTATCTGATAATCAGTGCGTGCAGTCAGTAAGTATTTGTTGATCATTGTGGACTATATCTTGGTATAGTACGCTTTGAAAGGCAGTTCTTATTGTCTGCTTGCTTCTGCTATTCAGGTCGTTCTTTCAGGCTTTGCTGGGTTTTTTTTTTTTTAATTCTTTATTTCTTTGCAAGGATACAAAACATAAGTTTTTAATAATAATTACATATAAGAAATACTTTCTGGTAACCAAATATTCCATTGAACATCATCAATAAAGTACAACAAATTATATTCCTGCCATTTTTATAAACAAAACAAAACAAAACAATATCAATACGATATCAAATACAATATCCATTCCCCATAACGGTCCTCCTCCTCCTAGAAAAAAAAAAAAAAAAAGGGGAGGAAAGCCGGTCCCACCCAACAGAGGGTGTGGTTTACATCACTCAACCAGTTCATCTAATCCTCAGTTTCTTCTCCAATCAACCTCTTCCCCTCCTCTGACTGTAAAAAAAATTCCCATGGGGCCCAGATTTGCGCTGTAACTTCCCTTTCCTCAGGAGGCATAGGGATCAAATTCTCCATGATCCCAATTTTCCTTACTTTGTTTAACCATTGCGAAATTCGCGGTGCCCCCGTTTCCTTCCAACAAATGGTTATGCAGCTTTTAGCTGCATTCACCAGATGGCATAACATTGAATTCTTATATCTCTCTAATGGGATATGTGTACATTGTAGTAGGAAAAAGGCCGGATCTTCCTCAAGATGATATTCAGTAAACAATTGAGAGATTTTCTGAACCTCTTCCCAAAACTGTCTAATCACTGGACAATACCAAAAAATATGGACAATAGTGCCTCTCTCCTTACCACACCTCCAACATCTATCTGATGTTTCTGGAAAAAAGGTATGCATTCGTGATGGAGTATAATACCAATGCATTAATACTTTATAATTTAGTTCCTGTATCTTGACACATCTAGATGATTTCAAAGTCAGATGTATTATTTTCTGATGTTGGGTCGGGGTAAAGGTTTGTCCGAGATCTCTTTCCCATTTATCCAAACTCATTATGTCATTATCCTCGAAAGGAGAAATTAATAATGCATATATTTTGGAGATAATATGGGAGAGGGACTCCTTCTTCTCGCAATACTTTTCAAACTTAGTAAGTGGCCGATCAAAATCCTTAGTCGGTCCTAAAGTGTCCAAGAAATGTTTAACCTGTAACGCCTGCCAAAGGGGTAGTTCATATTGTCCTCCTGATTGCATTACCATTTCTATTGATGGCCATTTTTTAGATCTCAAGAAATGTAATGCCTGAAAACATCCCTTCTCTCTTAAATTTCTAAATATTCCTGGTTCCAAGCCAGGCAGGAATTGTGTATTCCCTAGAATGGGAAATAAAGGAGATTTTACTGTTGAGATTCTGGGAATCCGCACAGCTTTAGCTCCTATCTGGAGCGTGGGTCCTATTAAAGGGTGAGCTTCTAATATGGGAGGTATAGCCGTGCTGCACCACATGGCTCTATCTAAAGGAATGGGGCTTACTTGTTGTTCCATAGCAACCCACCTTTTACTGTCTCTATGACGGCACCAATCCACAATTCTACCAAGCTGGGTAGCCTGGTAGTATTTGTATAAGTCCGGTGCTGCGATTCCACCTGCCTCTTTAGGCATAGTTAGTAACTTCCTATTAATCCTAGGGCGCTTACTTGCCCATATAAACTTTGTAAAAATTGTCTGACTTTTACTAAAGAAGGCCAGTGGAATCCGGATTGGTAGCGCCTGAAACAGGTAAAAAAACTTAGGGACTATATTCATTTTCAAGATATTACTTCTTCCAAACCAGGAGTGTGAAGATTTATTCCACTCCTTCAACTTTGTACTGATTTCCCTTAATAAAGGTGGGAAGTTTAATGCATATGCATCTATTAGATTAGATGGAATCTGTATCCCTAGATAGTTCAACGCTGTAGCTGTCCATTTAAACTTGAAGTTGTCCTCTAGATTTTTTTGAATGGAATCCTCCAGTGATATCCCCATCGCCTCTGACTTACTGTAGTTTATTTTAAAACTAGACAGAGCCCCGTAACGCTCAATTTCCCCCAATAAATTGGGTAATGATATTTGTGGATTAGAAAGTGAAAATAATAAATCATCTGCATATGCTGAAAGTTTATATAACTGATCCGCTATGAAAATACCTTTAATATCGGGGTTCCGTCTAATTCTATTTAACAAAGGTTCTAGTGACAATGCAAATAAAAGAGGCGACAGGGGACATCCCTGACGCGTCCCATTAGATATTGGGAAGATTTCAGAGTTTATCCCATTAACCTTCACCAATGCTTGTGGCTTTGAGTATATTCCTGCTATCCAGTCCAACATTCGATCCCCAAGGCCCATTTGTTTTAAAACTCCTAACATAAAGGGCCAATTGACCCTATCGAAGGCCTTTTCTGCGTCTGTATTGACAAAGATACTCGGCAACTTCCTATGATTTACATATTGAATTAAATTTAGGACCTTAATTATACTATCCCTAGCTTCACGTGTGGGGACAAACCCCACTTGGTCCAAATGAACCAGCTGCGTCATAAACGGTTCTAGGCGAGATGCAAGTATCTTTGTAAATATTTTATAATCCATGTTTAATAATGATATTGGACGATAGCTACTGCATATTGATTGATCCTTTCCTTCTTTTGGAATAAGTACAATATGTGCCCTTAATGCTTCTACAGGTGGAGGCACGGTTTTTCCTTTGCTGTTTATCTGGGCTTTCTGGTGTCCGTTCTGACCAGCCGACCGTTTTCAAACCATGTTTCCTCTACGTACTCGTCGTAGAGTTTCTGCTGTGCAGGGGCTTTGTGTTGGGGTTGCTACTTTGACACAAGCCCGGTCCATGAACAGGGAGGGGAGGCGTTTGTGGACCAAGAATTGGTTGCGCCAGCATGACCAGTTCTGGCACATGCCTTTGCTCCGTGAGATCCAGGAGAATAATCCTGATGATTTCAGGAATTATCTCTGGATGACGGACCCCGTTTTTCACCGTCTGCTGACTTTGCTGACCCCTTATATCACCAGGCAGGATACCTGCATGCGGCAAGGCATCACTCCGGAGCAGAGGCTCATCGCCACGTTGCGCTACTTGGCGACTGGGAGAAGCCTTCAGGACCTCAAGTTCTCTACAGGCATCTCCCCCCAGGCTCTGGGGATCATTATTCCAGAGACCTGTTCTGCCATCATTCAGGTCCTGCAGAAGGACTATATGAAGGTAAGTTTTATCCTTTAACATCTCATTCTATGTATTTCATGATTGCTAATGTCTTGAATTTCTTTCCTCATTCCCTAATTACCATCATTGCAATATACTCTAATTTATATGCTGTGCTCCTTTGTCCTCCATAAAACTAGAGTCTAGTCACTTAACAATGTCTTTTGTCAGCTCCATAATATTGCTTTACCCTAAACACCCCCTAAAATGTCTACAAATGTGATGTGTGTGCTTCAATTCATGCAGAGTGTTTTTTTTTGTTTTTTTTTTGGGGGGGGGGTTGTGCCAAACTCATTAGGAACCCCCCTCCCCCAAACTGCTAGCTCAGCTGATACCAATCCTCTATCTGTTGACTTTACCAAACTCAATACACACTATACCTACCTTTTTGATGCTCACATTTATGGATGAATTCACCTAAGCATGTAGTGTAAGGGCCTGCCTCAATACTTTAACCTTTTTTTTTTTTTGCTTTTAACCTATTAATTATCTGAATATGTAATATGAGAATGTCAAAAAGTGCTTACATTTTGATTATTTTTTGGTATTCTGACACTTCTTACCTGTCCGGTGGGCTGCCAATAGTGTAACTAAGGAGGGGCTTCCCAAAGTATCACACATTATTTAGCCATTCAGCTCTCAATCAAGTGGAGAGGGTTACCTGTCCTAAACATCCCCCCCCCCCTCATTTTTTAGCAAGGGCCCATCAGATGGGGGGGATGGGGGGGTGATGACTCTCATAAGGGGACATTACACTTTAGGCTTTAAATACTCAGTTCCCAAAATGTTTAACTAATTTTGTCACAAAATGTTTGTGTGTAATCTGCTTGGAATGTTGATTGGTCAAATTAATAATTTTTGTTCTTGTTTCAATCCATAGTGTCCTTCAACGCCACAGGAATGGCAGACTGTGGCCTCCCACTTTGCCAGTCGTTGGGACTTTCCCAATTGTGGAGGAGCAATAGATGGGAAGCACGTTTGCATCGTCCCACCACTCAACTCGGGGTCATACTATTTTAACTATAAGGGGTTTCATAGTATCGTGATGTTGGCAGTGGTGTCTGTGACATATGAGTTTTTGTATGTGGACGTGGGGCAAAATGGACGGATGTCGGATGGTGGAGTGTTCTCACGGACGGAGTTCTACTGGCATCTCCAGAGTGGCACTCTGGGCTTGCCACCCCCAGAGGAGAATCAGGAAGGACTCCCGTTCGTCTTCGTCGCGGATGAGGCGTTTGCCCTGGGGAACCATCTGATGCGTCCTTTCCCCATGAGGACCCTCACCCCAGAGCAGAGGATTTTTAATTTCCGCCTGTTCAGAGCCCAAAGAGTGGTGGAGAACACTTTTGGTATACTGGTCAGCCGGTTCCGCCTTTTTCTTACGCCTATTCACATGGCAGAATACAAACTGAATCACATAGTGCTGGCGTGCTGTGTTCTTCACAATTATTTGAAAAAAGTTTCTGCGAACTATGCGGTCTCAGTTGGCCAACAAGAAGCAGACTTGATGGACAATGCAGATAACCTTGGGGGCCTTCAACATGCTCATCCTGGCTTGCCCCCCCAAAGCGCCCGTGAGGTTAGAACACAATACATGGACTACTTTGTGGGTAGGGGGGCCATTGATATGCCAGACAATGTCTGAGTGGCATTTTAAAATTAAATTTTTATCTGAAACTCCTTCATTTACTGCTTGGCTTGGTTTTATGTGTCTCCTAGGCATAATTAGGTTTGATCAAGTTGTGCCTTTTTCACCAACAGTGCAAACCCAAGTTCAGAGTGAGATGAGGGGGCAGTCTCTTCTTCAGATAATGTTATTATGTTGTGGGTCTGCTACACACACACCTTCTTTTTTGGTAACTAATGTATGTAGTGCATTACTGACCCAAATCGTGCTAATTTTCAGCACCATGGCAGGAAAATGGCATGATTGTTCAAATTTACACATCACTGTGGGTGTTTTTTTAGTAAAGGCACATCCACTATGCACTACATGTGCACTACAAAAGTACACCTGAAACTGCCCTGGGAGTGCAAAGTGGAGTTGCCTTTATTAAATCACACTCCTTCTCAGCACAAACTTAAATTGTACTCCAAATACATTTTTGTTGCCATGAAAAAAAAAGCCACACATTGTTGCTAATTGAACTGTTTAATCCAACCACATTCACATGTGCGTTTTGAAAAGGTTTGTACAACCAACCAAGAAATTGTGTGTTTCCAAAACTGAGTTTATTCAAAATTTGGTTTAATTGTTGTTTTTGTGTAAACAGGCATGTATCTAACTGTAGAATACAGAACACAGGAACTTACAAAGTTCCACTTTGAAAAGTGAAGACAATATCAGACATGAGTATGTACAAACTGGTCTGATCTTGCCTTCATCACATGGGGTGTCACCCCTGAAAAATCCAAATTTGGAAGATGCACACAGTGTGTCAACATGTGCTATCTCCCATCATGGGGGATCAATGTACATGCTTTGGGGCTGCAACCCCTTCATCTCAGACACTAAACACAAAACACATACATTGATCCCCCATGATGGGAGATGATGCATGTTTACACACTCTGTGCATCTTCCAAATGTCGAATTTGGAGAATTACAACATTTTGTTATTAAAATTCCAAAAATAAGACCCTATCTAGTTTGGGGTGTTTCACACTCTCCCCAAAACATCAATGATGTTTTTCAAATTTAAATTAACATCATTGATGTTTTGCAGGATATGTTCCCAATCCCCATTGCACCCCATTATCTCCCCGATCTGGGCACTTTCACTGGTAAAACGGAAATCTTCTTCCACATCACCTACAAAACAAAACAAAAAAAAAACATGTAATTTAAATATGGTGACATACATTGATGAGCTTACCGGAAGCTGTGTTCTCCGACACTCACCTGTTGTGGTGACAATTTGCCCAACCTGCACAATCTCTCCTTCCTCCTCCTCCTCCTCCTGCTCCTCTGTTTGTGCTTTTGGAAGTTGTCCTTCTTTGTGAGGGGTGGGGTCCCTGGTGTCCTCATACTTGCCGAGTCTTCTCTCCCCTATGATATGTAGAAAAAATAAAGAATGAACACACAGAGTGAAGAATTAACAATATGAAACATTGTTTGGAAGTGTTGTTCAATTGTTTATTTTGGCCGAGCTTCAAGGTCATAACATTATTGGGGACACTGTATTCAGCTAGAATACTTACCAGAAGAACGATGTTTCCTACGAACGAATGAAACCATGAACTTGAAAGTGGCCATTTTAAAATGCACAACATGAACTCAAAGCATATGGAGCAGTATGTAAGCAATAATAATCATATGAACACACGACAACTACTTACTTTTGGCGAGAACACGCTTGATCCTTATGTACTGCTCGTGCTCCCTCAGTTTCAGGTCTGACCAGCGTTTTCTCAGTTGATCCATGGATCGGTGTACCCCAAAATTAGGCAGAAGACACTTCACAACTTTATTCATGATCTTGGCCTTTCTGATATTTGGGTTTGGGTAAGGTCCATACTTCCCATCATAGTCGGTCCTGTTCAATATGTCGACCATCTCCAACATCTCTCCAAAAGACATATTTGCGGCCTTAAATCTTGTCTTCCTGGATCGGGACGTTTCAGGCTCCGGCCTTTCCTCACCCTCCTCCTCGTTAGTGTAATTATTAGTGCGCACCTGTGTTCTCTCCGCCATGTGCTCTCCCCACTGCGCCGGAAGCGAAGGGGCGGGGAATAGTCTGGAAAGAACGTCAGGGGCGGGCGGAGTTGCACGCATGCGTACTGTATATAAAACATAACACGTGTGTGTCGTCCATACGATCTGTGAACAGAGGGAGAAGCTGAGGCGACGAACGCGCAAACGAAGGTAACATTTTGAACTTGGCACATCACTAGGCTACACTGCTTCTAGATTGAGGCCTGCATTAGTGGAGTTTAGCCTGACATTAGGGTTTGTCTTGTGTTGTGTCTTGCAGACATGGACGGGTTTAATGACTACAGCTTCCTCCCTCTATTCATCGATAAATATCGAGACATGCCAGTCCTGTGGCAAAACACCCACCCTTTCTATAGTAGCAGACCAAAGAGGAAGGCAGCACTGTTGGAACTGGTTGAGTTTGTGAAGCCGGTGGTCCCCAGGGCAGATGACAAATATATCAAAAAGAAAATTGGGAACCTCAGGAGTACATATATGAAGGAGAGGAATAAGGTGCTGAAGTCCATGAAATCTGGAGCTTCAGCAGCTGAGGTTTATGTTCCCACCCTGTGGTATTATGACAGGATGAATTTTCTGGCAGACCAGGCTGAGGCCGGAGAATCCCTCTCTACTCTTCCTTCCACGTGTCCTATGCTCCATTCCACACCTGATGAGTCTTCCGACGCCCAACCTGGGCCTTCCACTCAGGAAGAACTGGAGGAGCCCAGCTTGAGCCAGGTATAGTATTGTTGTACATATTTGTGGAGTCAAAATGAATGATGTTAACTTGATTTCTGATCCCTAATTGGTGAGTTTAGAAAGTGTTTCACATATCAATAGACAGTAGTGGCCAAAACCTTTGGGACAAGAAAGAAAATGCCGGGCTCAGAATGATAGTCTTTTCGATTGTTTAACAATTTTCAACAGTGTTGATGTGAAAATTGTGTGTGTTTGATGAACCAAAAACTCAAACTATGTCCCTTTTTCATACACAGGAAGAATACAGCCAGGACCAGGAGGGTGTGGAATGCAGCAGCCAGGAGGTGGCTGTGGAAAGTGGCAGCCAGGAGGAGGCGGGGTAAGCGGCAGCCAGGTGGTGGGCAGCCAAAGGAGCCTCACCGAATGCCAGGTCCCTCCCCTCCGCCTTCCACGCAGAAGGGCGAGAAAGGTGGGGAATGTTGAGGAGTCAGCCCTGAGGCTGATTGATGAGGCTTCTGCGGCCCTCCAAGCAAAACCAACCTACCAAGAGGCCTTGGCCGCCTTGTTTGTGTGCAAGCTTGAGAAAATGGAGCAGGGGCAACAGATCTTGTGTGAGCAGGTTATTCTCCAAACCCTCAACACGGGTCTGTTGGGCCAAATGACACCAGAAACACACTTGTGTCATTTGGCCCATGCCCCTGCTCCTCCTCTTCCTCCTCCTTCTGCCACACCTCCAGCACCACAGCCACAGCCTGGAAGGAAGCGTGGAAGGAAGACCAGAGTGTGATGACCCGATGATGCAGCCTGTTGTAGTACCACAGCCTGGGAACATACAGTGCCTTGCAAAAGTATTAGGCCCCCTTGAACTTTTCAACCTTTTGCCACATTTCAGGCTTCAAACATAAAGATATAAATTTTTTATTTTTTGTGAAAAATCACAAACAAGTGGGACACAATTGTGAAGTGGAACGAAATCTATTGGATAATTTAAACTTTTTTAGCAAATAAAAAACTGAAAGTGGTGCGTGCAAAATTATTCGGCCCCTTTACTTTCAGTGCAGCAAACTCACTCCAGAAGTTCAGCAATGATCTCTGAATGATCCAGTGTTGTCCTAAATGACTGATGGTGATAAATAGAATCCACCTGTGCGTAATCAAGTCTCTGTATAAATGCACCTGCTCTGTGATAGTCTTAGGGTTCTGTTGAAAGCGCAGAGAGCATCATGAAGCCCAAGGAACACACCAGGCAGGTCCGTAATACTGTTGTGGAGAAGTTTAAAGCCTGATTTGGATACAAAAAGATTTCCCAAGCTCTAAACATCCCAAGGAGCACTGTTCAAGCGATCATTTTGAAATGGAAGGAGTATCAGACCACTGCAAATCTACCAAGACCTGGCCGTCCCTCTAAACTTTCAGCTCAGACAAGGAGAAGACTGATCAGAGATGCAGCCAAGAGGCCCATGATCACTCTGGATGAACTGGAGAGAACTACAGCTGAGGTGGGAGAGTCTGTCCATAGGACAACAATCAGTCATACACTGCACAAATCTGGCCTTTATGGAAGAGTGGCAAGAAGAAAGCCATTTCTCAAAGATATCCATAAAAAGTCTTGTCTAAAGTTTGCCACAAGCCACCTGGGAGACACACCAAACATGTGGTAGAAGGTACTCTGGTCAGATGAAACCAAAATCAAAATTTTTACCCACAATGCAAAACGATATGTTTGGCGTAAAAGCAACAAAGCTCATCACCCTCAACTCACCATCCCCACTGTCAAACATGGTGGTGGCAGCATCATGGTTTGGGCCTGCTTTTCTTCAGCAGGGACAGGGAAGATGGTTAAAATTGAGGGGAAGATGGATGCAGCCAAATACAGGACCATTCTGGATGAAAACCTGTTGGAGTCTGCAAAAGACCTGAAACTGGGACGGAGATTTATCTTCCAACAAGACAATGATCCCAAACATACAGCAAAATCTACAAAGGAATGGTTCACAAATAAACGTATCCAGGTGTTAGAATGGCCAAGTCAAAGTCCAGACCTGAATCCAATCGAGAATCTGTGGAAAGAGCTGAAAACTGCTGTTCACAAACGCTCTCCATCCAACCTCACTGAGCTCGAGCTGTTTTGCAAGGAAGAATGGGCAAGAATTTCAGTCTCTCGATGTGCAAAACTGATAGAGACATACCCCAAGCGACTTGCAGCTGTAATCGCAGCAAAAGGTGGCTCTACAAAGTATTAACGCAAGGGGGCCGAATAATTTTGCACGCCCTACTTTTCATTTTTTTATTAGTTAGAAAAGTTTCAAAAATCCAATAGATTTTGTTCCACTTCACAATTGTGTCCCACTTGTTGGTGATTCTTCACAAAAAATAAAAATGTTATATCTTTATGTTTGAAGCCTGAAATGTGGCAAAAGGTTGAAAAGTTCAAGGGGGCCGAATACTTTCGCAAGGCACTGTAGATGTCATCTGCTGCTGTTCCGGGTTTCATGGACTTCAGGACCAGACTTCTCTCCCTCAGATATGTACTCCTCAGGCCACCAATTTTTGCGTTGAAATATTTGATGTGTGCCCTGGGGGCCAAAGGCTTCACAAATCTCCCCAGTTTCAACATTGCTGCCTCCCTCTTTATCTGTTACTGACACCGAAATAAAGGTATTTTTTGTTTTGAAGAAATACTTGCGTATGTGTTTTCCTTCCAAAAGGCCAGTTTATTTGTGAGCAGGCAGGTACATTTCCAAAAAACAAAGTGAAATAAATAACAAGGGGTGTTAACACTAAACAACCTCCTGTAGATTAAAAAAGAAAAACAAAATCTCAAAAATCGAATAATGTTGTTGTTTTAAGTTTACACAAAAATAAAAAATAACAAATAAGGAGAAATGAGCAAAGTGTCTTTAAAGGAGATTTTTAGGGAATCCCCCCACAAAAACATCCAAAAAAGAAAAAACCTAATCTAAAATTGTGTAGATGTGACGCAAACTAAAATTGTATTGCTGAAATGGTTAAAAAAAGAGTAATGAAATCCGTACGGGAGAAGTGTGTGTGACTATGAGCATCAAAAGAAGTTGGTTCTTGCAGCATTGTAAAGAACAAGAGAATGCGCTTGATGAATGAATTTTTAACATTGCAGCATGACGAATGTGCTTTATCGCTTACGAGCAGTAGTTTTACCTGAACGAGCGCTTCCATGTTGGAATTTGAATGTGAGCATGCGTGGCACTTGGTCCGATCAAAATGCTCTACACATGATCGGATTAGGTCCGACCGGCCCAGTTGGTCGGGAAATATTTCCAACATGTTGGAAAATTGGGTCGGACGGAGATTCGGACGGAATCAGTCCGATACATGCCACACACAGTCGGATTATCTGACGACACAGTCTGATAAGACGCATTCCGACAGATTCTCCGACCGTGTGTGCGCGGCATAAGAAGTCACCTAATTAGTAAATAAAGTCCCCATGTGTGTAATTGAATCTTACAATAAATACAGCTGTTCTGTGAAGCTCTCAGAGGTTTGTTAGAGAACCTTAGTGAACAAACAGCATCATGAAGGCCAAGGAACACACCAGACAGGTCAGGGATAAAGTTGTGGAGACGTTTAAAGCAGGGTTAGGTTATAAAAACATCTCCCAAGCTTTGAACATCTCACTGAGCACTGTTCAAACCATTATCCGAAAATGGAAAGAGTATGGCAGAACTGCAATCCTACCAAGATATGTCTGTCCACCTAAACTGATCTTATGTCCCTTCGACACAGGGTCTCTCAGGCTGCTGCTAGCAATGCTGCCAGTGTCTGCTCAGCAAGTTACACACATGCTGGATGCACTCCTTAACCAGAGAAGGGTTTATTACTCACTCAGAAAGCGATGTACATTCTTACATGGAGGAGTTATATACAACAGGTCTCCCTCTAAGTATCATGCTGCTGCTTCTAGTCCCACACACACTGTGACTGACTTCCTGGTACAGCCCCTCCTCCAGCATGCATCAGGAGAAAGGGGTTAAGGGTCACAGTGATTCTGCATAAACATTACACCTCCTCTTTTTCTCAAAGAAAAAAAATAAAACACACACATATACATATAGGGAGTGGAAGGGGCTTGAAGAAAAGGAAGGCCAGTCCTGTGTTTGTGCATCAAAACAAATTTGCAGAGTTGGGTGAAAATGTGGAGGTGGCAAACACAGAGGTGGCAGCCCTAGATGTCACTGCTCCCCCTAACAGCCGGGAGAGCAGCCCATCTAGTAGAGGAGGTGAGGGGAGTGCAGATAGGCCTAGACAGTTGGTGGTTATAGGGGATTATATAATCAGAAGGACTGATAGAATAATTTGTCGCCAGGATCGCCTCAACCGAATAGTTTGCTGTCTCCCTGGTGCTAGGGTTCGGCATGTGGTGGACCAGGTGGATAAATTACTGGGAGGGGCTGGGTATGATCCAGCAGTCTTGGTCCACGTTGGAACCAATGACCGTATACATGGAAGGTGGAGGCTCCTTAAGAATCAATTTAGAGAACTAGGCTGCAAGTTGAATGGAAGGACCTCCAAGGTGATATTCTCTGAAATATTGCCTGTGCCATGCGCAACACAGGAAAGGCAGGGGGTGATTAGAGAGCTGAATGCATGGCTAAAGACCTGGTGTAGGGAAGAGGGATTTGGGTTTCTAGAGCACTGGGCTGACTTTTCATTGGGGTGCAACCTATATGCTAACGATGGTTTGCACTTGAATGGAAGGGGGTCTGCTGTGCTGGGGGAGAGGTTTATGGGAAGGCTGGAGGAGTATTTAAACTGGGTTTGAGGGGGGAGGGTGAACCAGAATTACATTGGGCAGACAGGTCAGTTAGGGGTCAGACATTAATGGAGGGTGGAATGGGGATAGATGGGGGGTGGGATATGGCAGGTGACAAGAAATTTCCCATGTTGCAAACAGTCATTGAAAACTATAGGGCAATTTGTACTACTAAAAATATGAAAAACACCAGAGTAAAATGTAATAATGCATTAAAGTGTTTGTACACCAATGCCAGAAGTCTGCCAAGCAAAATAGGTGAGTTGGAAGCTGTGGTGCATGAGGAGAGCTATGATGTAATCGGTATTGCTGAACCTTGGCTTCAATCCTCACATGACTGGGCTATTAATATTCCTGGCTATGCACTCTTTCGGAGAGACAGGGTAAAAAGGAAAGGTGGCGGGGTCTGTCTCTACGTGAGAAGTGATCTCAAAGCAAGTGTGAAAGAGGACCTGGTGGATGGAGAGTGTGATGAGTCTGAAGCATTATGGGTGGAACTGCATTTAGATGGGTGTAGTTCAAAGTTAATCGTTGGAGTTTGTTATAGACCACCCAATGTTAATGAGGAGGTGGAGACTCAGCTCCTTGCACAGATGGAAAGGGCTGCAAGGGCTGGGACAGTGATAATAATGGGGGATTTTAACTACCCAGAAATTGACTGGAGTAATGGCACTGCTGAGACAGTTAAAGGGCAACAAATGATAAATCTATTACATGACAATTTTATGGTCCAGTTTATTGAGGCCCCAACTAGGAATGAAGCTCTGTTGGACCTGGTAATCTCAAACCATGCAGAGCTTATTACTAATGTCCAGATAAAGGAACACCTGGGTAGCAGTGATCATAACATGATTTCCTTTGATGCTAGCGCTAAACAAAAAATACATACGGGTAAGATAAAAACACTTAACTTCAAGAGAGCAAATTTTCCAAGGATGAGGGCTGCTCTCCAGGACTTAGACTGGGAGAGAATATAGTATATTCCCATGGGCAATAAGTTTAAAAGGCTAAAAACAAAACCTATGTGGCTCACAGCCAAAGTTAAAAAAGCTATAAACTATAAGAGAAGAGCTTTTAAAAAATATAAAAATGAAGGATCACTAGTGACATTTAAATAATGTTACAAAGAATTTAACAGAATATGTAAAAAGGAAATCAAGGATGCAAAAATTCAAAACGAACGACAGATTGCAAAAGATAGTAGGACAAACCCCAAAAAATTCTTCAAATATATTAATAGTAAAAAGGTCAAGTCTGAGCATGTAGGCCCTTTACAAAATAATCTAGAGTGGGTGACTGGGGACAAAGAGAAGGCTAATTTATTAAATACTTTCTTCAGCTCTGTGTACACAAAAGAGCATGGGGGAGCGCATGTCCATAATGGGGGTGATAGTGACACAGCCCCAAATGATCCACAATGGCTCAAAAGTGATATGGTCCAGAAATATTAGGATAATAGGATAAAGCACCTGGCCCTGATGGCATCCACCCATGGATCCTAAAAGAATTGAGCTCTGTAATTTCAGAGCCATTGTATCAAATTTTTAGAGACTCATTAATGATGGGAATAGTCCCACTGGATTGGCGCAGGGCGAACGTGGTGCCTATATTTAAAAAGGGATCAAAGTCTTTACCAAGTAACTATAGACCTGTTAGCTTAACTTCTATAGCTGGGAAGATACTAGAGCGTTTAATAAAAGACCACATCGACGAGTTCTTGCTGAACAAAAACACTTTAAGCAACAGACAACATGGATTCATGAAAGACAGAAGTTGTCAGACAAATCTGATTTCTTTTTATGAGGAGGTAAGTAAAACCTTGGACAGAGGGGTGGCGGTGGACGTGGTATACTTGGATTTAGCAAAAGCGTTCGATACAGTTCCCCACACACGGCTCATGTGTAAGGTAAAGTCTACAGGTTTGGAAATATCAGTTTGTAAATGGATAGAAAATTGGCTAAAAGACAGAATTCAGAGAGTAGTGATTAATGATTCTTACTCTGAATGGTCTAAGGTTATCAGTGGTGTACCCCAAGGTTCAGTGCTGGGACCCTTACTTTTTAACATCTTTATAAATGATATTGGGTCTGGGATCAAAAGTAACATTTCTGTCTTTGCAGATGACACCAAGATATGCAGTGGAATAACGTCCTTACAGGATGTCTCCAATTTACAAGCCGACCTCAATACACTGTCTAATTGGGCGACTATGTGGCAGATGAGGTTTAATGTTGATAAATGTAAAGTTATGCACTTGGGGGCTAAGAATATGCATGCATCATACATGCTAGGGGGAGTACAACTGGGGGGATCCATAGTGGAGAAGGATCTGGGGGTTTTGGTAGATCATAAGCTCAATAATAGCATGCAATGCCAAGCTGCTGTTTCCAAAGCAAGCAAAGTCCTTTCTTGTATTAAGAGAGGTATGGACTCCAGAGAGAGAGATATCATTTTGCCCCTGTTCAAATCATTAGTAAGACCTCATCTGGAATATGCAGTTCAGTTTTGGGCACCAGTTCTCAAAAAGGATATCGGGGAACTGTAGAAAGTGCAGAGAAGGGCAACCAAACTGATAAGAGGCATGAAGGAACTCAGCCATGAGGAGAGATTAGAGGAACTGAATTTATTCACTCTTGAGAAGAGGAGAATAAGGGGGGATATGATCAACATGTTCAAATATATTAGGGGTCCATATAGTGAACTTGGTGTTGAGTTGTTCTCTGTACGGTCAACCCAGAGGACAAGGGGGCACTCTTTACGTCTAGAGGAAAAGAGATTTCATCTTCAAGTACGGAAAGGTTTCTTCACAGTTAGAGCTGTGAAAATGTGGAATAGACTCCCGCCAGAGGTGGTTCTGGCCAGCTCAGTAGATTGCTTTAAGAAAGGCCTGGATACTTTCCTGAATGTACATAATATAACTGGGTACTATAAGGAAGGTGGGACTTTGTATGAAGCACCGGACAGCAAAAGGGTACTAGGATGAATATACGGAATTTTATTGGGAAGCTCAGTTGAAATTTTAAACATACATAAAGTTGATAAACAGGTACATGCATAATAATTGGGTCATTTGGGTAAAATCCATACAAATTGATGGTGATAACAATAATGAGCAATAAAAATGATAGCAATACAGTTAATAGTAGTAATACATTGATATAGATACATAAAATTCCACAATTCATCTCAAGGGAAATAGATAAAAATGGTATTCAAATGGTATTGCCTGCAGGACCTATGGCCTCACTGAACCTGAGAGGATAAATTAATAATCATTTGAAAAATCTTGGTAGGTGGATAGGTACACGGCAACCGGTAGCTCTACGCGTTTCGTGGCTTTCACGCCACTCGTCAGGAGCAAGCGCGTGTAAAGTCTGCAAGACATTACTAATGTAAAATGAGAAAAAAAAATTAACACAGGTGCGGAAGACAAGGTTGGGGGTAAAATGTAAAGCCCCAATACCCAATTATTATGCATGTACCTGTTTATCAACTTTATGTATGTTTAAAATTTCAACTGAGCTTCCCAATAAAATTCCGTATATTCATCCTAGTACCCTTTTGCTGTCCGGTGCTTCATACAAAGTCCCACCTTCCTTATCTTTTTTTAGATACGCCCTTTTGTCCAAATGTATATGGGATGGATATTCATGATTTTACCAAATCATGATATCATTGTAAGTCCCCAGGGATGGAAATACATGACCTTACCCGGCATTGGCTTCCTAAAAGTCCCTAACCCTTTCCTGGAAAAAATTCCTACTTTTTTCCATTTTTTTCTGAATATAATTAGGGATGGAAGCACACGGATTAGCTTTACCAGTCGAGTTGCATTATCTTCCCTGCCCTTTCTGACCTATGTTTTGTCCCCTACCTTACTTTATTAATTTTGTATCATATTAACTTGCTATTTTCCCAACTATGTTAATTTTACATTCTAAACAGGTCTAATAGTAGACATTGTGTTTGCTGTTGGTGGATATATTTTGGGCGCCACTGTGGTCTGGTTTTTCTCCTGTTCCGGGAGCTGCGACGTGCCTTCCGGGCTTCCTCTCCTCCCCTTTGCGTCCTCTATGACCGGGGAGGACGGAACCACCGTTACTGCACGTCGATGTCACGCATCTCACGCTGTACGTGCGGCGTCTCTGTGACGCCGCCACGTGCAGGGTGTGTTTACTATGCACGTGTACAATGGAGGAGGTGACTGTGCGCCGATGCTGGAGTTCCGGCAATACGCCGCATGGGGCTCCGCCCTCCAGTGCACGGCGTGCCATTGGTGGACCTCCCTCACCTGGTCTATTTAGGGGCGATCCCCGAGCGGTCCCGGCATGCGTGGCCCTCTCTACACATACCAGTTTAATTTGACTACTCCTGATCCCCTTGGCTCCCCCATATGGGGTTTTTCATCCCCATTAGGTAAATTTGTCCCCCTGCACTTCATATTATTATTATTTCTGGCCCCCATTCTTCCACCACTTATCCTTGTCCATTTTCCATCACCCCCATCACACCCTACCATGTGCACACACTTTATTCCCTCTCATCTCTCCCCATACCCTCACTATTCCTCCCCCTCCCTTCTTCCCTTCTTCTTTCTTCTCTTTTCTTCCTCCTCCCCTTTCTCTCTCCCCTTCCTCCCCTTCCCTCCCTTTTCTATTTACCCCCTTCCCCTATGGTTTTGATCACACCGTGTTCTCCCCTTATAGAGCATCCTCGCTTGCCGTACCTGCCCTGGGTGTTGCCCCCTTTCCAGTCTGTCGGATTCCACCACAGCTCCCGGTGGGAGTTACTATCGGACTATCTATGGGGCCCTGCCACCATATCAGCAACTCATTTAACCTTAGCAGGTATGCCTTGGTTATTGGGGCTTTACATTTTACCCCCAACCTTGTCTTCCGCACCTGTGTTAATTTTTTTTTTCTCATTTTACATTAGTAATGTCTTGCAGACTTTACACGCGCTTGCTCCTGACGAGTGGCGTGAAAGCCATGAAACGCGTAGAGCTACCGGTTGCCGTGTACCTATCCACCTACCAAGATTTTTCAAATGATTATTAATTTATCCTCTCAGGTTCAGTGAGGCCATAGGTCCTGCAGGCAATACCATTTGAATACCATTTTTATCTATTTCCCTTGAGATGAATTGTGGAATTTTATGTATCTATATCAATGTATTACTACTATTAACTGTATTGCTATCATTTTTATTGCTCATTATTGTTATCACCATCAATTTGTATGGATTGTACCCAAATGACCCAATTATTATGCATGTACCTGTTTATCAACTTTATGTATGTTTAAAATTTCAACTGAGCTTCCCAATAAAATTCCGTATATTCATCCTAGTACCCTTTTGCTGTCCGGTGCTTCATACAAAGTCCCACCTTCCTTATCTTTTTTTAGATACGCCCTTTTGTCCAAATGTATATGGGATGGATATTCATGATTTTACCAAATCATGATATCATTGTAAGTCCCCAGGGATGGAAATACATGACCTTACCCGGCATTGGCTTCCTAAAAGTCCCTAACCCTTTCCTGGAAAAAATTCCTACTTTTTTCCATTTTTTTCTGAATATAATTAGGGATGGAAGCACACGGATTAGCTTTACCAGTCGAGTTGCATTATCTTCCCTGCCCTTTCTGACCTATGTTTTGTCCCCTACCTTACTTTATTAATTTTGTATCATATTAACTTGCTATTTTCCCAACTATGTTAATTTTACATTCTAAACAGGTCTAATAGTAGACATTGTGTTTGCTGTTGGTGGATATATTTTGGGCGCCACTGTGGTCTGGTTTTTCTCCTGTTCCGGGAGCTGCGACGTGCCTTCCGGGCTTCCTCTCCTCCCCTTTGCGTCCTCTATGACCGGGGAGGACGGAACCACCGTTACTGCACGTCGATGTCACGCATCTCACGCTGTACGTGCGGCGTCTCTGTGACGCCGCCACGTGCAGGGTGTGTTTACTATGCACGTGTACAATGGAGGAGGTGACTGTGCGCCGATGCTGGAGTTCCGGCAATACGCCGCATGGGGCTCCGCCCTCCAATGCACGGCGTGCCATTGGTGGACCTCCCTCACCTGGTCTATTTAGGGGCGATCCCCGAGCGGTCCCGGCATGCGTGGCCCTCTCTACACATACCAGTTTAATTTGACTACTCCTGATCCCCTTGGCTCCCCCATATGGGGTTTTTCATCCCCATTAGGTAAATTTGTCCCCCTGCACTTCATATTATTATTATTTCTGGCCCCCATTCTTCCACCACTTATCCTTGTCCATTTTCCATCACCCCCATCACACCCTACCATGTGCACACACTTTATTCCCTCTCATCTCTCCCCATACCCTCACTATTCCTCCCCCTCCCTTCTTCCCTTCTTCTTTCTTCTCTTTTCTTCCTCCTCCCCTTTCTCTCTCCCCTTCCTCCCCTTCCCTCCCTTTTCTATTTACCCCCTTCCCCTATGGTTTTGATCACACCGTGTTCTCCCCTTATAGAGCATCCTCGCTTGCCGTGCCTGCCCTGGGTGTTGCCCCCTTTCCAGTCTGTCGGATTCCACCACAGCTCCCGGTGGGAGTTACTATCGGACTATCTATGGGGCCCTGCCACCATATCAGCAACTCATTTAACCTTAGCAGGTATGCCTTGGTTATTGGGGCTTTACATTTTACCCCCAACCTTGTCTTCCGCACCTGTGTTAATTTTTTTTTCTCATTTTACATTAGTAATGTCTTGCAGACTTTACACGCGCTTGCTCCTGACGAGTGGCGTGAAAGCCACGAAACGCGTAGAGCTACCGGTTGCCGTGTACCTATCCACCTACCAAGATTTTTCAAATGATTATTAATTTATCCTCTCAGGTTCAGTGAGGCCATAGGTCCTGCAGGCAATACCATTTGAATACCATTTTTATCTATTTCCCTTGAGATGAATTGTGGAATTTTATGTATCTATATCAATGTATTACTACTATTAACTGTATTGCTATCATTTTTATTGCTCATTATTGTTATCACCATCAATTTGTATGGATTGTACCCAAATGACCCAATTATTATGCATGTACCTGTTTATCAACTTTATGTATGTTTAAAATTTCAACTGAGCTTCCCAATAAAATTCCGTATATTCATCCTAGTACCCTTTTGCTGTCCGGTGCTTCATACAAAGTCCCACCTTCCTTATCTTTTTTTAGATACGCCCTTTTGTCCAAATGTATATGGGATGGATATTCATGATTTTACCAAATCATGATATCATTGTAAGTCCCCAGGGATGGAAATACATGACCTTACCCGGCATTGGCTTCCTAAAAGTCCCTAACCCTTTCCTGGAAAAAATTCCTACTTTTTTCCATTTTTTTCTGAATATAATTAGGGATGGAAGCACACGGATTAGCTTTACCAGTCGAGTTGCATTATCTTCCCTGCCCTTTCTGACCTATGTTTTGTCCCCTACCTTACTTTATTAATTTTGTATCATATTAACTTGCTATTTTCCCAACTATGTTAATTTTACATTCTAAACAGGTCTAATAGTAGACATTGTGTTTGCTGTTGGTGGATATATTTTGGGCGCCACTGTGGTCTGGTTTTTCTCCTGTTCCGGGAGCTGCGACGTGCCTTCCGGGCTTCCTCTCCTCCCCTTTGCGTCCTCTATGACCGGGGAGGACGGAACCACCGTTACTGCACGTCGATGTCACGCATCTCACGCTGTACGTGCGGCGTCTCTGTGACGCCGCCACGTGCAGGGTGTGTTTACTATGCACGTGTACAATGGAGGAGGTGACTGTGCGCCGATGCTGGAGTTCCGGCAATACGCCGCATGGGGCTCCGCCCTCCAGTGCACGGCGTGCCATTGGTGGACCTCCCTCACCTGGTCTATTTAGGGGCGATACCCGAGCGGTCCCGGCATGCGTGGCCCTCTCTACACATACCAGTTTAATTTGACTACTCCTGATCCCCTTGGCTCCCCCATATGGGGTTTTTCATCCCCATTAGGTAAATTTGTCCCCCTGCACTTCATATTATTATTATTTCTGGCCCCCATTCTTCCACCACTTATCCTTGTCCATTTTCCATCACCCCCATCACACCCTACCATGTGCACACACTTTATTCCCTCTCATCTCTCCCCATACCCTCACTATTCCTCCCTCTCCCTTCTTCCCTTCTTCTTTCTTCTCTTTTCTTCCTCCTCCCCTTTCTCTCTCCCCTTCCTCCCCTTCCCTCCCTTTTCTATTTACCCCCTTCCCCTATGGTTTTGATCACACCGTGTTCTCCCCTTATAGAGCATCCTCGCTTGCCGTGCCTGCCCTGGGTGTTGCCCCCTTTCCAGTCTGTCGGATTCCACCACAGCTCCCGGTGGGAGTTACTATCGGACTATCTATGGGGCCCTGCCACCATATCAGCAACTCATTTAACCTTAGCAGGTATGCCTTGGTTATTGGGGCTTTACATTTTACCCCCAACCTTGTCTTCCGCACCTGTGTTAATTTTTTTTTCTCATTTTACATTAGTAATGTCTTGCAGACTTTACACGCGCTTGCTCCTGACGAGTGGCGTGAAAGCCACGAAACGCGTAGAGCTACCGGTTGCCGTGTACCTATCCACCTACCAAGATTTTTCAAATGATTATTAATTTATCCTCTCAGGTTCAGTGAGGCCATAGGTCCTGCAGGCAATACCATTTGAATACCATTTTTATCTATTTCCCTTGAGATGAATTGTGGAATTTTATGTATCTATATCAATGTATTACTACTATTAACTGTATTGCTATCATTTTTATTGCTCATTATTGTTATCACCATCAATTTGTATGGATTGTACCCAAATGACCCAATTATTATGCATGTACCTGTTTATCAACTTTATGTATGTTTAAAATTTCAACTGAGCTTCCCAATAAAATTCCGTATATTCATCCTAGTACCCTTTTGCTGTCCGGTGCTTCATACAAAGTCCCACCTTCCTTATCTTTTTTTAGATACGCCCTTTTGTCCAAATGTATATGGGATGGATATTCATGATTTTACCAAATCATGATATCATTGTAAGTCCCCAGGGATGGAAATACATGACCTTACCCGGCATTGGCTTCCTAAAAGTCCCTAACCCTTTCCTGGAAAAAATTCCTACTTTTTTCCATTTTTTTCTGAATATAATTAGGGATGGAAGCACACGGATTAGCTTTACCAGTCGAGTTGCATTATCTTCCCTGCCCTTTCTGACCTATGTTTTGTCCCCTACCTTACTTTATTAATTTTGTATCATATTAACTTGCTATTTTCCCAACTATGTTAATTTTACATTCTAAACAGGTCTAATAGTAGACATTGTGTTTGCTGTTGGTGGATATATTTTGGGCGCCACTGTGGTCTGGTTTTTCTCCTGTTCCGGGAGCTGCGACGTGCCTTCCGGGCTTCCTCTCCTCCCCTTTGCGTCCTCTATGACCGGGGAGGACGGAACCACCGTTACTGCACGTCGATGTCACGCATCTCACGCTGTACGTGCGGCGTCTCTGTGACGCCGCCACGTGCAGGGTGTGTTTACTATGCACGTGTACAATGGAGGAGGTGACTGTGCGCCGATGCTGGAGTTCCGGCAATACGCCGCATGGGGCTCCGCCCTCCAGTGCACGGCGTGCCATTGGTGGACCTCCCTCACCTGGTCTATTTAGGGGCGATCCCCGAGCGGTCCCGGCATGCGTGGCCCTCTCTACACATACCAGTTTAATTTGACTACTCCTGATCCCCTTGGCTCCCCCATATGGGGTTTTTCATCCCCATTAGGTAAATTTGTCCCCCTGCACTTCATATTATTATTATTTCTGGCCCCCATTCTTCCACCACTTATCCTTGTCCATTTTCCATCACCCCCATCACACCCTACCATGTGCACACACTTTATTCCCTCTCATCTCTCCCCATACCCTCACTATTCCTCCCCCTCCCTTCTTCCCTTCTTCTTTCTTCTCTTTTCTTCCTCCTCCCCTTTCTCTCTCCCCTTCCTCCCCTTCCCTCCCTTTTCTATTTACCCCCTTCCCCTATGGTTTTGATCACACCGTGTTCTCCCCTTATAGAGCATCCTCGCTTGCCGTGCCTGCCCTGGGTGTTGCCCCCTTTCCAGTCTGTCGGATTCCACCACAGCTCCCGGTGGGAGTTACTATCGGACTATCTATGGGGCCCTGCCACCATATCAGCAACTCATTTAACCTTAGCAGGTATGCCTTGGTTATTGGGGCTTTACATTTTACCCCCAACCTTGTCTTCCGCACCTGTGTTAATTTTTTTTTTCTCATTTTACATTAGTAATGTCTTGCAGACTTTACACGCGCTTGCTCCTGACGAGTGGCGTGAAAGCCACGAAACGCGTAGAGCTACCGGTTGCCGTGTACCTATCCACCTACCAAGATTTTTCAAATGATTATTAATTTATCCTCTCAGGTTCAGTGAGGCCATAGGTCCTGCAGGCAATACCATTTGAATACCATTTTTATCTATTTCCCTTGAGATGAATTGTGGAATTTTATGTATCTATATCAATGTATTACTACTATTAACTGTATTGCTATCATTTTTATTGCTCATTATTGTTATCACCATCAATTTGTATGGATTGTACCCAAATGACCCAATTATTATGCATGTACCTGTTTATCAACTTTATGTATGTTTAAAATTTCAACTGAGCTTCCCAATAAAATTCCGTATATTCATCCTAGTACCCTTTTGCTGTCCGGTGCTTCATACAAAGTCCCACCTTCCTTATCTTTTTTTAGATACGCCCTTTTGTCCAAATGTATATGGGATGGATATTCATGATTTTACCAAATCATGATATCATTGTAAGTCCCCAGGGATGGAAATACATGACCTTACCCGGCATTGGCTTCCTAAAAGTCCCTAACCCTTTCCTGGAAAAAATTCCTACTTTTTTCCATTTTTTTCTGAATATAATTAGGGATGGAAGCACACGGATTAGCTTTACCAGTCGAGTTGCATTATCTTCCCTGCCCTTTCTGACCTATGTTTTGTCCCCTACCTTACTTTATTAATTTTGTATCATATTAACTTGCTATTTTCCCAACTATGTTAATTTTACATTCTAAACAGGTCTAATAGTAGACATTGTGTTTGCTGTTGGTGGATATATTTTGGGCGCCACTGTGGTCTGGTTTTTCTCCTGTTCCGGGAGCTGCGACGTGCCTTCCGGGCTTCCTCTCCTCCCCTTTGCGTCCTCTATGACCGGGGAGGACGGAACCACCGTTACTGCACGTCGATGTCACGCATCTCACGCTGTACGTGCGGCGTCTCTGTGACGCCGCCACGTGCAGGGTGTGTTTACTATGCACGTGTACAATGGAGGAGGTGACTGTGCGCCGATGCTGGAGTTCCGGCAATACGCCGCATGGGGCTCCGCCCTCCAGTGCACGGCGTGCCATTGGTGGACCTCCCTCACCTGGTCTATTTAGGGGCGATCCCCGAGCGGTCCCGGCATGCGTGGCCCTCTCTACACATACCAGTTTAATTTGACTACTCCTGATCCCCTTGGCTCCCCCATATGGGGTTTTTCATCCCCATTAGGTAAATTTGTCCCCCTGCACTTCATATTATTATTATTTCTGGCCCCCATTCTTCCACCACTTATCCTTGTCCATTTTCCATCACCCCCATCACACCCTACCATGTGCACACACTTTATTCCCTCTCATCTCTCCCCATACCCTCACTATTCCTCCCTCTCCCTTCTTCCCTTCTTCTTTCTTCTCTTTTCTTCCTCCTCCCCTTTCTCTCTCCCCTTCCTCCCCTTCCCTCCCTTTTCTATTTACCCCCTTCCCCTATGGTTTTGATCACACCGTGTTCTCCCCTTATAGAGCATCCTCGCTTGCCGTGCCTGCCCTGGGTGTTGCCCCCTTTCCAGTCTGTCGGATTCCACCACAGCTCCCGGTGGGAGTTACTATCGGACTATCTATGGGGCCCTGCCACCATATCAGCAACTCATTTAACCTTAGCAGGTATGCCTTGGTTATTGGGGCTTTACATTTTACCCCCAACCTTGTCTTCCGCACCTGTGTTAATTTTTTTTTCTCATTTTACATTAGTAATGTCTTGCAGACTTTACACGCGCTTGCTCCTGACGAGTGGCGTGAAAGCCACGAAACGCGTAGAGCTACCGGTTGCCGTGTACCTATCCACCTACCAAGATTTTTCAAATGATTATTAATTTATCCTCTCAGGTTCAGTGAGGCCATAGGTCCTGCAGGCAATACCATTTGAATACCATTTTTATCTATTTCCCTTGAGATGAATTGTGGAATTTTATGTATCTATATCAATGTATTACTACTATTAACTGTATTGCTATCATTTTTATTGCTCATTATTGTTATCACCATCAATTTGTATGGATTGTACCCAAATGACCCAATTATTATGCATGTACCTGTTTATCAACTTTATGTATGTTTAAAATTTCAACTGAGCTTCCCAATAAAATTCCGTATATTCATCCTAGTACCCTTTTGCTGTCCGGTGCTTCATACAAAGTCCCACCTTCCTTATCTTTTTTTAGATACGCCCTTTTGTCCAAATGTATATGGGATGGATATTCATGATTTTACCAAATCATGATATCATTGTAAGTCCCCAGGGATGGAAATACATGACCTTACCCGGCATTGGCTTCCTAAAAGTCCCTAACCCTTTCCTGGAAAAAATTCCTACTTTTTTCCATTTTTTTCTGAATATAATTAGGGATGGAAGCACACGGATTAGCTTTACCAGTCGAGTTGCATTATCTTCCCTGCCCTTTCTGACCTATGTTTTGTCCCCTACCTTACTTTATTAATTTTGTATCATATTAACTTGCTATTTTCCCAACTATGTTAATTTTACATTCTAAACAGGTCTAATAGTAGACATTGTGTTTGCTGTTGGTGGATATATTTTGGGCGCCACTGTGGTCTGGTTTTTCTCCTGTTCCGGGAGCTGCGACGTGCCTTCCGGGCTTCCTCTCCTCCCCTTTGCGTCCTCTATGACCGGGGAGGACGGAACCACCGTTACTGCACGTCGATGTCACGCATCTCACGCTGTACGTGCGGCGTCTCTGTGACGCCGCCACGTGCAGGGTGTGTTTACTATGCACGTGTACAATGGAGGAGGTGACTGTGCGCCGATGCTGGAGTTCCGGCAATACGCCGCATGGGGCTCCGCCCTCCAGTGCACGGCGTGCCATTGGTGGACCTCCCTCACCTGGTCTATTTAGGGGCGATCCCCGAGCGGTCCCGGCATGCGTGGCCCTCTCTACACATACCAGTTTAATTTGACTACTCCTGATCCCCTTGGCTCCCCCATATGGGGTTTTTCATCCCCATTAGGTAAATTTGTCCCCCTGCACTTCATATTATTATTATTTCTGGCCCCCATTCTTCCACCACTTATCCTTGTCCATTTTCCATCACCCCCATCACACCCTACCATGTGCACACACTTTATTCCCTCTCATCTCTCCCCATACCCTCACTATTCCTCCCCCTCCCTTCTTCCCTTCTTCTTTCTTCTCTTTTCTTCCTCCTCCCCTTTCTCTCTCCCCTTCCTCCCCTTCCCTCCCTTTTCTATTTACCCCCTTCCCCTATGGTTTTGATCACACCGTGTTCTCCCCTTATAGAGCATCCTCGCTTGCCGTGCCTGCCCTGGGTGTTGCCCCCTTTCCAGTCTGTCGGATTCCACCACAGCTCCCGGTGGGAGTTACTATCGGACTATCTATGGGGCCCTGCCACCATATCAGCAACTCATTTAACCTTAGCAGGTATGCCTTGGTTATTGGGGCTTTACATTTTACCCCCAACCTTGTCTTCCGCACCTGTGTTAATTTTTTTTTTTTTTTCTCATTTTACATTAGTAATGTCTTGCAGACTTTACACGCGCTTGCTCCTGACGAGTGGCGTGAAAGCCACGAAACGCGTAGAGCTACCGGTTGCCGTGTACCTATCCACCTACCAAGATTTTTCAAATGATTATTAATTTATCCTCTCAGGTTCAGTGAGGCCATAGGTCCTGCAGGCAATACCATTTGAATACCATTTTTATCTATTTCCCTTGAGATGAATTGTGGAATTTTATGTATCTATATCAATGTATTACTACTATTAACTGTATTGCTATCATTTTTATTGCTCATTATTGTTATCACCATCAATTTGTATGGATTGTACCCAAATGACCCAATTATTATGCATGTACCTGTTTATCAACTTTATGTATGTTTAAAATTTCAACTGAGCTTCCCAATAAAATTCCGTATATTCATCCTAGTACCCTTTTGCTGTCCGGTGCTTCATACAAAGTCCCACCTTCCTTATCTTTTTTTAGATACGCCCTTTTGTCCAAATGTATATGGGATGGATATTCATGATTTTACCAAATCATGATATCATTGTAAGTCCCCAGGGATGGAAATACATGACCTTACCCGGCATTGGCTTCCTAAAAGTCCCTAACCCTTTCCTGGAAAAAATTCCTACTTTTTTCCATTTTTTTCTGAATATAATTAGGGATGGAAGCACACGGATTAGCTTTACCAGTCGAGTTGCATTATCTTCCCTGCCCTTTCTGACCTATGTTTTGTCCCCTACCTTACTTTATTAATTTTGTATCATATTAACTTGCTATTTTCCCAACTATGTTAATTTTACATTCTAAACAGGTCTAATAGTAGACATTGTGTTTGCTGTTGGTGGATATATTTTGGGCGCCACTGTGGTCTGGTTTTTCTCCTGTTCCGGGAGCTGCGACGTGCCTTCCGGGCTTCCTCTCCTCCCCTTTGCGTCCTCTATGACCGGGGAGGACGGAACCACCGTTACTGCACGTCGATGTCACGCATCTCACGCTGTACGTGCGGCGTCTCTGTGACGCCGCCACGTGCAGGGTGTGTTTACTATGCACGTGTACAATGGAGGAGGTGACTGTGCGCCGATGCTGGAGTTCCGGCAATACGCCGCATGGGGCTCCGCCCTCCAGTGCACGGCGTGCCATTGGTGGACCTCCCTCACCTGGTCTATTTAGGGGCGATACCCGAGCGGTCCCGGCATGCGTGGCCCTCTCTACACATACCAGTTTAATTTGACTACTCCTGATCCCCTTGGCTCCCCCATATGGGGTTTTTCATCCCCATTAGGTAAATTTGTCCCCCTGCACTTCATATTATTATTATTTCTGGCCCCCATTCTTCCACCACTTATCCTTGTCCATTTTCCATCACCCCCATCACACCCTACCATGTGCACACACTTTATTCCCTCTCATCTCTCCCCATACCCTCACTATTCCTCCCTCTCCCTTCTTCCCTTCTTCTTTCTTCTCTTTTCTTCCTCCTCCCCTTTCTCTCTCCCCTTCCTCCCCTTCCCTCCCTTTTCTATTTACCCCCTTCCCCTATGGTTTTGATCACACCGTGTTCTCCCCTTATAGAGCATCCTCGCTTGCCGTGCCTGCCCTGGGTGTTGCCCCCTTTCCAGTCTGTCGGATTCCACCACAGCTCCCGGTGGGAGTTACTATCGGACTATCTATGGGGCCCTGCCACCATATCAGCAACTCATTTAACCTTAGCAGGTATGCCTTGGTTATTGGGGCTTTACATTTTACCCCCAACCTTGTCTTCCGCACCTGTGTTAATTTTTTTTTCTCATTTTACATTAGTAATGTCTTGCAGACTTTACACGCGCTTGCTCCTGACGAGTGGCGTGAAAGCCACGAAACGCGTAGAGCTACCGGTTGCCGTGTACCTATCCACCTACCAAGATTTTTCAAATGATTATTAATTTATCCTCTCAGGTTCAGTGAGGCCATAGGTCCTGCAGGCAATACCATTTGAATACCATTTTTATCTATTTCCCTTGAGATGAATTGTGGAATTTTATGTATCTATATCAATGTATTACTACTATTAACTGTATTGCTATCATTTTTATTGCTCATTATTGTTATCACCATCAATTTGTATGGATTGTACCCAAATGACCCAATTATTATGCATGTACCTGTTTATCAACTTTATGTATGTTTAAAATTTCAACTGAGCTTCCCAATAAAATTCCGTATATTCATCCTAGTACCCTTTTGCTGTCCGGTGCTTCATACAAAGTCCCACCTTCCTTATCTTTTTTTAGATACGCCCTTTTGTCCAAATGTATATGGGATGGATATTCATGATTTTACCAAATCATGATATCATTGTAAGTCCCCAGGGATGGAAATACATGACCTTACCCGGCATTGGCTTCCTAAAAGTCCCTAACCCTTTCCTGGAAAAAATTCCTACTTTTTTCCATTTTTTTCTGAATATAATTAGGGATGGAAGCACACGGATTAGCTTTACCAGTCGAGTTGCATTATCTTCCCTGCCCTTTCTGACCTATGTTTTGTCCCCTACCTTACTTTATTAATTTTGTATCATATTAACTTGCTATTTTCCCAACTATGTTAATTTTACATTCTAAACAGGTCTAATAGTAGACATTGTGTTTGCTGTTGGTGGATATATTTTGGGCGCCACTGTGGTCTGGTTTTTCTCCTGTTCCGGGAGCTGCGACGTGCCTTCCGGGCTTCCTCTCCTCCCCTTTGCGTCCTCTATGACCGGGGAGGACGGAACCACCGTTACTGCACGTCGATGTCACTCATCTCACGCTGTACGTGCGGCGTCTCTGTGACGCCGCCACGTGCAGGGTGTGTTTACTATGCACGTGTACAATGGAGGAGGTGACTGTGCGCCGATGCTGGAGTTCCGGCAATACGCCGCATGGGGCTCCGCCCTCCAGTGCACGGCGTGCCATTGGTGGACCTCCCTCACCTGGTCTATTTAGGGGCGATCCCCGAGCGGTCCCGGCATGCGTGGCCCTCTCTACACATACCAGTTTAATTTGACTACTCCTGATCCCCTTGGCTCCCCCATATGGGGTTTTTCATCCCCATTAGGTAAATTTGTCCCCCTGCACTTCATATTATTATTATTTCTGGCCCCCATTCTTCCACCACTTATCCTTGTCCATTTTCCATCACCCCCATCACACCCTACCATGTGCACACACTTTATTCCCTCTCATCTCTCCCCATACCCTCACTATTCCTCCCCCTCCCTTCTTCCCTTCTTCTTTCTTCTCTTTTCTTCCTCCTCCCCTTTCTCTCTCCCCTTCCTCCCCTTCCCTCCCTTTTCTATTTACCCCCTTCCCCTATGGTTTTGATCACACCGTGTTCTCCCCTTATAGAGCATCCTCGCTTGCCGTGCCTGCCCTGGGTGTTGCCCCCTTTCCAGTCTGTCGGATTCCACCACAGCTCCCGGTGGGAGTTACTATCGGACTATCTATGGGGCCCTGCCACCATATCAGCAACTCATTTAACCTTAGCAGGTATGCCTTGGTTATTGGGGCTTTACATTTTACCCCCAACCTTGTCTTCCGCACCTGTGTTAATTTTTTTTTCTCATTTTACATTAGTAATGTCTTGCAGACTTTACACGCGCTTGCTCCTGACGAGTGGCGTGAAAGCCACGAAACGCGTAGAGCTACCGGTTGCCGTGTACCTATCCACCTACCAAGATTTTTCAAATGATTATTAATTTATCCTCTCAGGTTCAGTGAGGCCATAGGTCCTGCAGGCAATACCATTTGAATACCATTTTTATCTATTTCCCTTGAGATGAATTGTGGAATCTTATGTATCTATATCAATGTATTACTACTATTAACTGTATTGCTATCATTTTTATTGCTCATTATTGTTATCACCATCAATTTGTATGGATTGTACCCAAATGACCCAATTATTATGCATGTACCTGTTTATCAACTTTATGTATGTTTAAAATTTCAACTGAGCTTCCCAATAAAATTCCGTATATTCATCCTAGTACCCTTTTGCTGTCCGGTGCTTCATACAAAGTCCCACCTTCCTTATCTTTTTTTAGATACGCCCTTTTGTCCAAATGTATATGGGATGGATATTCATGATTTTACCAAATCATGATATCATTGTAAGTCCCCAGGGATGGAAATACATGACCTTACCCGGCATTGGCTTCCTAAAAGTCCCTAACCCTTTCCTGGAAAAAATTCCTTCTTTTTTCCATTTTTTTCTGAATAACTGGGTACTAACATAGTTAAAGTTGATCCAGGGAAAATCCGATCGCCTCTTGGGGGATCAGGAAGGAATTTTTTTCCCCTGCTGTAGCAAATTGGAGCATGCTCTGCTGGGGTTTTTTTTTCGCCTTCCTCTGGATCAATTGTGGGCATAAAATTGGGTATTTGGATTGTACGATTATTTTTTATTTTATTTATTTGTTTTTAAGGTTGAACTGGATGGACTTGTGTCTTTTTTCAACCTGACTAACTATGTAACTATGTAACTATATATATATATATATATATATATATATATATATATATTTATTATATATATGAACACATACACAACACATAAAATACTCAACACATAAAGAACAAGGCAAACAGGATTAGTTCGGCAAGTAGTATATCCAACTAAGTTCTGTGGCTTCCGCAGCATTTCAGGTGCCATTTTTCTCCATTTCCTGCTGTCCCGTAAGATTTCAGTGCTTTGCCAAAGAGGAGTTTGATGTCTTTGGTGGACAGATTTACGAAGTGGCACAGCACTGGAAGGGATAGAGTCGGTCAAGGGTTCTGGAGATGTCAGTGGGTGTCCAACAGACCAATCAGTCTCCGACTCCAGGCACATGTCCGGGCTCCTCAGGAATATGGTCACCAACCTTTTCAGGGGTTGGTTGTAAACTTGCGGGATCATGCCAGACACCATGCCATATGTCCCCAGTAGAGCCCTGAGTAGACTCTGGTGGTTGGTTAGAAAGAGGGGTTGGGTTTGTCTCTAGTGGTCGGCAAATGCGCTTCCTCAATTGCAAAAGGTGTCGTTGAACATAAATGCCATTCTCCAAGCGAACAAGGTACCTTCTTCCAAGAGGTCCATCAATTATGCCAGGAAGCCAATGAGGCAAAACTCTGTAATTCTGAAACCATACAAGGTCACTGGCATGGAATCCAGGACAGCCTGGTGGAGGAGGTGTTGGTGACTGTTCCTGTGGACGGACTAAATCCAGTTTGGTGCGGAGATGCCTGCCAACATAAGAAAAGCAGGGAACAGCCCAGTAGTAGCGTGTTTTGTGTTTCGGTTCATGGTCAAGAAGTCCAGCAGTTTCTCCTGAGAGTCCAGTCTGGTCCAGAGTGGACAGTAAGTGCTTCTTAAACTTCTGCACAAACCGTTCGCCAGCCCTTTTGAGGCTGGGTGATAAGGAGCTGTTTTGTAGTGTTGGATGCTCAAGCCACTGAGCAAGGATTGAAACTCATGAGATGTAAATTGAGTTCCATTGTCCGAGACTATGGCTGTTGGCAAGCCATACTGAGCAAAGAGCTTCCTTAAGACTAGAATGGTAGCAGCTGAGGTAGTAGAAGGCATTTGAAATTCCTCTGGCTATTTTGAATGTGCATCTACCATGATCAAATACATTTTACCCTGGATTGGGCCAGCAAAATCAAGATGGAGTCTTGACCACGGGTCTGTCGGTCATTGCCAAGAAAGCAGGGTTGCTTTTTTTTGGGGTCGCTGAGCTTCACAGCACCCAGGACGTTGAGCCACATAATCTACAATTGCTTTATCCATTTGTGGCCACCAAACATAGCTCTGGGCTTGCTGCTTCATGCGCACCACGCCAGGATGGTCCTCATGCAGTATCCTTAGCATGGTTGGTTGCAAATGCTGAGGTATAATTACTCTATTGCCCCACTGTAGACAACCAGCATTAGTCACAAGCTCATATTTTCTGGTAAAGTATAGACGAAATTCACCTGGGACTTTCTCTGACCATTCAGCCTGAACATACGAGAATATGTGAGATGGGAAGGGATCTGTGGCTGTATGTCTGGCAATTAGGGAGGTGGACATGCAGGCCATGGCCTGTGTACTTCCACTATGCGTATGTCTCTAAGTGGGTGGTCTCCAATTGGCAATCTGGAAAATGCATTTGCATTGCTATGGGCCTTGTGGGAGCGGTATCTGATAGAATAAATATAAGCTCCTAAGAATAAAGCATACCTTTGTAAGCAAGATGTGGTTGTTGTAGAAATTCCTTTCTGAGGATTCAGTATGGACAACAGAGGTTTGTGGCAGTGATAAGTGTGAACTCCCATCCATAGATACATGTGTGAAATTTTTTTTGTGGCCCATACAATGGCCAAAGCTTCCTTGCCTATCTGGGAGTAGTTTTGTTCTGCTGAGGTTAAAGACCTGGAGGCAAAAGGAATGGGGAGCTCCGTGCCATCTGGTATGACATGGGAAAGCACAGCACCCAGTCCATAAGGTGAGGCATCACAAGCCAGGGTGACGTGTTTATTTAAATCGTAGTGGACCAGAACCTGAGAGGACAGCATGAGCTCTTTAGAAAGCCGAAAAGCTTCTTTACATTTGTCTGTCCATATCCATTTAGCTCTGGCATCCAGTAAGCAATGAAATGGGTAGCGCTGGTGTGCTAGGTTCAGCAAGAAATGGTGGTAGTAATTTAGGAGGCCAAGGTAGGACCTGAGCTGTGTGACATTCTGGGGAGTAGGGGCATGGGTAAGGGCTTTAACCTTTTCTTCAGTAGTGTGTAACCCATGTTGGTCCACAGTGTGAGCATCAAATTCCAGTCGAGACTTGAGAAATTTGCATTTTGACAGACTGACACTTAAACCATACCGCTGGAGTCTCTCTAGCACAGCTTCAACATTCTTTCTGTGTTCTTCATCAGTGGGACCAGTAATGAGCATTTCATCTAGTAGACATTGAGTGAAAGGTATGCCTGCCAGGACCTCATCCATGATCCGCTGCCAGATGGCTGGAGCTGGGGTTATGCCAAAAACCATGGTGTGAATCTGGGTGTACTTGCAGTTGCAGGTAAACTTGCTTTAAGACTATTTTTGTAAACTTTTGCCCCCCAGCCAGTGAGGCAAATAGATCTTCAAGTTGAGGCAACGGGTATTGATCCACAAGAAGTTGGTTGTTCAGGGCAACCCTGAAATCCCCAAAAATTCTAATGTCTCCATTCTTTTTCTTGGGAGGCACAATTGGCAATGCCCATTCACTTCTATCAACTTTAGTTATGATCTTTTCAGCCAATAGATGGTCCAGCTCTGCTTCCATTTTTTTCCGCAAGGCAAAGGGCACTGATCTTGCCTTACAAAAGGAGGTGTAGCACCAGGTTTTAAGATAAGGTGGGCCATTTTTCCTCTTACCGAGCCCAAAGAGTCCTCATAAACCTCCTTAAAGCGTGACTTCAGGGATTCCATCCAATGGTCTACCTCAGAAAGCAATGTACATTGGGCAATGGCAAGAGGGATCATGCCCAGGGCTTTGATCCAGTCCCTACCATACAGCGGAGGACCTCCTTTACTTACAACATAAAGGCGTAGAGTTTCACTGCGCTTGCCTAATGTCACAATGGGTTTCACGTAGCCTAAGGGCTATAGCAGTTCCTTGATGTAAGTTTGTAGTGTGAGATTTGTAGGTTGGAGCGGTAGGGACAGACCCGATGCCTTTAAAGTGGACCTCCACCCTAAAGTGTAAGGTCTGCTCATCGGAATCCTCCCCCCCCTCCGGTGCCACAATTGGCACCTTTCAGGGGGGAGGGGGGTGCAGATACCTGTATAATCCAGGTATCTGCACCCACTTCCGGGACAAGCTAGCCGCAGATGCCCCGCCCCCCGTTGTGTTCTGGGAAACAAACAGTTCCCAGGACACAGCGGGGACCAGTGGAGACACGCAGCGCGACTCGCGAATGCGCAGTAGGGAACCGGGCAGTGAAGCCGCAAACGCTTCACTTCCCGATTCCCTGACAGAGGATGGCGGTGGGGCAGCTGAGAGACGAGCGATTGCTCGTCATCTGCTGTCAACATTGCTGAACCCTGGAACAGGTAAGTGTCCATTTATTAAAAGTCAGCAGCTGCAGTATTTGTAGCTGCTGACTTTTAATATTTTCTTTTAAGGTGCAGCTCCTCTTTAAATCAGTCCATGAAATGACAGACACAGTCGTCTCTGTATCAACATCCATGGAGACAGGACAGCCATTGAGTGTGACATCCACTTTTATCACAGGAGTGTTTCCAGCTACCTAAAACAGTCCAACATGCTGGACACAGGTCTCCTCATTAGAGCTGGAGCCGTTATTGTCAGTATCCACATGAAATGTCTGGTTACGTCTACCTTTTGTGGTAGTGTTCGGGGAGTGTGAGCTGCGGCAAACACGCCCAATATGACCAGTCTTTCCACAAAGAAAACATATGACATCCTTGATCTTGCAAGCAGGTGCACTGTGAGAAGTGTTACCACAATGGTAGCAAGTTGGTATCCTAGAGACAGAAGAATTAGGGTGGCGAGGTTTAGGTTAATTTGGCGACGGCCATCGTGGGTGTCAGGTGATAGCAGTGTGGAATATTTCCTCTCCCTGGCTTGCAGGAGGTTCAGGTGGCGCATTCAGTAGGGTGGCGTCCCATGTAGCCAACTCCATGACCGTAGCAAGGTTCATGGCTTTCGTCAGAGTCAAGTCAGGTTCTGTGAGAAAACGTTTCTGTTTTGCTGGGCCGCAGAGTCCCATGACAAACATGTCACGGAGAGCCGTCTGCAGGTAGTCTCCAAACTGACAAGTGGCAGCTAGTTTATGTAAAGCAATGATATAAACCTTTATATCCTCCCCAGCACGCTGCCTCCTACTGTAGAATTTAAACCGCTCTGCGATTTCTAACGGCTTTGAGTTGTAGTGCTCATGTAGCCTCTGAATTAACTCAGGCAGGGGCTTAGAGGCTGGCTTGTCTGGAGAAATTAAGTCTCTGAGAGTGCCATATGCAGTTTGACCCAATGCTGTGAGGAAAACTGCAACTTTCTTTTCTACAGCCACACTATATGTCCATATACTGTTCCAGCCTCTACATCTAGGAGCTCCATGATTCAGCAGCAGGATCAAATGGTTGAATAAACCCTATGAAAGCCACGTGTGCTAAAATTGACAATCCTCGTCGCCACTGTTATGTCCCTTCGACACAGGGTCTCTCAGGGTGTTGCTAGCAGTGCTGCCAGTGTCTGCTCAGCAAGTTACACACAAGCTGGATGCACTTCTTAACCAGGGAAGGGTTTATTACTCACTCAGAAAGCGGTGTACATTCTTACATGGAGGAGTTATATACAACAGGTCTCCCTCTAAGTATCATGCTGCTACTTCCAGTCCCACACACACTGTGACTGACTTCCTGGTGCATCCCCTCCCCCAGCATGCATCAGGAGAAAGGGGTTAAGGGTCACAGTGATTCTGCATAAACATTACAACTGACAGGCCAGGCAAGGAGAGCATTAATCAGAGAAGCAGCCCACCTGGCATGGTAACTCTGGAGGAGCTGCAGAGATCCACAGCTCAGGTGTGAGAATCTGTCCACAGGACAACTATTAGTCGTGCATTCCACAAATCTGTGCCTTTATGGATGAGTGGCAAGAAGAAAGTGATTGTTGAAAGAAAGTAATAAGAAGTCCCGTTTACAGCTTGCAAGAAGCCATGTGGGGAACAAACATGTGAAAGAAGGTGCTCTGGTCAGATAAGAGCAAAATTTTACTTTTTGGCCTAAAAGAAAAATGTTGTGTGGGGAAAACTAACACTGCACATCACCCTGGACACACCATCCCCATCGTGAAACATGGTGGTGGCAGCATCATGTTGTGAGGATGATTTTCATCAGCAGGGACAGGGAAGCTGTTCAGAGTTGATGGGAAGATAAACGGAGCCAAATACAGGGCAATCTTATAAGAAAACCTGTTAGAGTCTGCAAAAAACTTGAGACTAGGGCGGAGGTTCACCTTCCAGCAGGACAACGATCCTAAATGTACAGCTAGAGCTACAATGGAATGGTTTAGATTAAAGCATATTCATGTATTAAAATGGCCCAGTCAAAGGCCAAACCTAAATCCAATTGAGAATTTGTGGCGAGACTTGAAAATTGCTGTTCACACTCGCTCTCCATCCAACCTGACAGAGCTTGAGCTATTTTGCAAAGAAAAATGGGAAAAAATGTCACACTAGATGTGCAAAGCTGGTAGCTGATATACCCAAAAAGACGTGCAGCTGCAATTGCAGAGAAAGTGGAAAATTGTATACTCACCTTTCCATCATCTTCCTTTTCTGACGCATCCCATGGCAGCACAACCCACAACCTGGTAGGACTGGTTAGCTATACGTTTTGAAGAGGAGCCCCCCGCTGTATTCTCAGTATCTATCACCTTAGACGGGTGGATTTTTGTGTACTGCCATGGGATGCGTCAGGAAAGGAAAATTACGGAAAGGTGAGTATATAATTTTCTGTTTTCCTGCCGCATCATGGCAGCACACACTCTGAGAAATAACTGGCTACATGGGTGGGTGCTTTGCTGCTGGATAGGCGACCCTCACCAAGAACTTGGCACACTTGTTGTTCATTGAAGTTGCTGCTAAGTCGATATCGGGAATGCCCCACTTGTGTGTCATAAGGGAAAAGGCTTGGAAACTTAGCGACCATTCGTTGTTCGAGATGAACCTTCGGCTTAGATTGTCCGCAAGTTGGTTCTGCACTGCTGGGACATACAGCGCATTCAGGTCTTCCAAATGGATTTGGGCCCAGTCAAGGATAGGCTGCACCTCCATCACGAGGGCGCTGCTCCGGGTGCCCCCCTGCCTCTGGTTGTAATTCACCGCCACCGTATTGTCCATGTGTACTAATATACTCTTTCCTGTGAGGGATGGCCTGAACGCTATAAGGGCCTGAAAAATGTTCGATACTACTCCCTGGGGGCAAAAATCCCAACGGCCTTGTACTGCCTGATCCTGGTAATGTGCTCACCAACCTTGGAAGCTCACGTATGAAGTGACTATTTCCAGCTGAGGGGGCACAATGTGTCGATGATGAAAGTCACTGTGTCCTCTATTGGCAATGTCACATGTCTAGCTAGACGCCTTAATGAAGCGTCTACTACAGGTGCCGCGATGAGAGGATTTACAGCTGGTTCTTTTAAAGGATATAGCTTTGCTATCCTATTGTTTAGGCTGGATTTTTTGTCGGGTTTCTGCCACTTATCTTTAATTAACTCCTTGAGTTTATTGATAAAAGGAAAGGTCTCTGCGTCTTTTTTTAAGTTAGGGAAGTATCTCCTGAGCTTGCGGCTGTTTCCTTTGGTTCCTCCCAAACAACCGCCTCCTCCTCCTCCTAAAAGTCACACACCTGTGGTATCACCATACTCAGGATGAGTAGCAGAATGTATTTTGGGGTGTCATATTTGCTATGTACATGCTTTGATTTAGAAATATCTTATAAACTGACCACTTTGTGTAAAAAAAAAAAAAAAAGTTTTAATTTTTTTTCCACGTTTTCGGAAGACTTGTGGAAAAAAATGAACTGTTCAAAAGACTCATTATGCCTCATAGAATATACATTGGGGTGTTTGTATTCCAAAATGGGGTCATTTTGTGGGTAATTCCAATGTCCTGGTGCTCCAGGGCCTTCACAAATGTAATAGGTCGTTAGGAAATTAGAGGTGTAATTTATGCTCCTAGAATGCCTGACGGCGCTCCCTGCATATTGGGCCTTTGTATGTGGCCAGGCTGTGTAAAAGTCACACACCTGTGGTATCACCATACTCAGGACGAGTAGCAGAATGTATTTTGGGGTGTCATTTTTGCTATGTACATGCTTTGATGTAGAAATATCTTATAAACTGACCACTTTGTGTAAAAAAATAAAAAAAAAGTTTTAATTTTTTTTCCACGTTTTCGGAAGACTTGTGGAAAAAAATGAACTGTTCAAAAGACTCATTATGCCTCATAGAATATACGTTGAGGTAATTCCATTGTCCTGGTGCTCCAGGGCCTTCACAAATGTAATAGGTCGTTAGGAAATTAGAGGTGTCATTTATGCTCCTAGAACCCCTGACGATGCTCCCTGTATGTTTGACCTCTCTGTGTGGCCAGCCTGTGTAAAAGTCCCACACATGTGGTATCGCCATACTCGGGAAGAGTTGCAGAATGTATTTTGGGGTGTAATTGGAAGTATGCATATGCTGTGTATGAGAAATAACTTGTTATTATGACAATTTTGTAAAAAAACAAATAAAAACATTATTTTTGCCAAGAATTGTGGGAAAAAATTACAACTTCAAAAAACTCACCATGCCTCTTACTAAATAACTTGGACTGTCTACTTTTCAAAAAGGGGTCATTAGGGGGGTATTTCTACTTTCCTGATATTTCAGAGCCTCAAGAAATGAGATAGGCCGTCAGTGCATCAGATATGATCAGATGTGATACATTTTCAATGATTTGCACCATAGCTTGTAGACTCTATAACTTTCAAAGAGACTAAATAATATCCACTAATTTGGGTTATTTTTACCAAAGAGATGCAGCAGTATAAATGTTGGCCCAAATTTATGAACAAAAATGACTTATTTGCAAAATTTTATCATAGAAACTAAAAAAAAGTGGCTTTATTTTTCAAAATGTTCACTCTTTTTTCACTTATGTCACAAAAAATGAAAAACCCCAGTGATGATTAAATACCACCAAAGGAAAGCTCTATTTGTATGAAAAAAATGATAAAAATGTTGTTTGGGTACAGTGTTGCATGACTGAGTAATTGGCATTCAAAGTGTGAGAGCGCTGAAAGCTAAAAATTGGTCTGGGAAGGAAGGGTTTATAAATGCCCTGTATTGAAGTGGTTTAAGGAGAATTATACAAAAAATTATACAAAAAACCCACAAGTGCTTTTTTTTTATCACTACTATTGCTTTATACTGGCTTTTGAAATTTACAAATGCAGCAATTTAGAAATTGGATGAAAGATTTAGCACTGTAAAACACTTTTTGATAGATAAGTAGTGCATTATATTTATACAACTCTTTAGATCAGAACAAAATGAGGGACAAATGAGGCGGAAAAAGGGACTTTGTTCCAAATTAGGTACAGTCCCTGCAAAATTGGGGACAGTTGGCAGCTATGCTACTATGCAGCTTTGAGTCAGAAATTAAAGTTTCCTTGTAAAGCTTTTACTATTGGTATTTTGCTTTGTGGCTAGTTCCCTTTAACTGAAATTATAGGAACTTGCACTATTTTACCAAGTCATCCATTTTTGCACTACAATTGCAAACCATACATTATGCTCAGTCAACCTCTAGATGGCAGAAGATGTCCATATAAGAAAAAAGTAATCTGATCTGGAAATAAACCAACTAAAAGGCGCACAAGCTAACAACGAAAATCATGTAATTATTAAATATCTATGGGATTGTGGGGTACTACCTACAGCTGTATAATTACATGGTTAGCCTGGCTGAAAAGACACAGGTCCATCTAGTTCAACCAATAGAAGTGGAAAAAAAAAAGAAAAAATATAATATATATATATATATATATATATATATATATATATATATATAGCTGGGAAAATTAAGATTAATTCCTCGATTAAACGTTAATTTTTTTGATCAATCAAAATTCTTTTGATCAGTACTCACCTCTCCGCCAGCTTCCGGGTCTTCAGGGAGTTCCATCAGAGATCCGGTGAAGTCGCGGACATCAACGTCACTGGATTCCTCCCCCTTCCCCAAGTGCCTCCGTCTGCTAACAAAGGGAAGGGGGGAGGAGTCCGGTGACGTCGATGTCCGTGACGTCACCGGACAGCCTGGACAGTGATGGTAAATATGGATGTGATTAACTGGGAACATTCCGTGAGCTAAGTGTATGCAAATTTGATAACTTCTGTTTTTAACATTGTTGTTAAAAAAAAAAAAAATGTAAACACTCTGGTATGTCTGCGTGACTGGCTAAAGTGACGCCTACTTGCCTACTATAAAGTGATTGACAGTCAATATACTAGATACATTTTATAATTAAAGTTAAACAAATTTTCTACATTTTTCTTAAAGTTTAATAAAAAAAATTACTTACGTCAGCGCTACAGTTTGAATTTTGTGTGAACAGTGAAGTTAAGTCATGGATTGTGGAAATTGACTAGTGTCAGGTGATTGCATATAGTGTATACCACATTTACCATTGACTAATGCAGAGATGCAATGCAAGGAGATCAGCTAAAAGTAGTTGGATCTGTATGTGCATTATAATTAATCAAAATGAGTCAATTAATCGATTAAAAAAAAAAAAGATTAATCGAACACGAAAATTTTAATCAGTAACAGCCCTAATAAATATATATATATATATATTCTCACAAAAGTGAGATTTAAATAAATTATAAATTAATAAATATTCTATAATGGTAACAATCAAATTATATATACAGTATCTCACAAAAGTGAGTACACCCCTCACATTTTTGTAAATATTTTATTATATCTTTTCATGTGACAACACTGAAGAAATGACACTTTGCTACAATGTAAAGTAGTGAGTGTACAGCTTGTATAACAGGGTAAATTTTGCTGTCCCCTCAAAATAACTCAACACACAGCCATTAACCGGTTCCCAACCGGCACACGCCGATGTACGTCGGCAGAAGGGCACGGGCAGACATATTGGCGTACAGGTACACCCAATCTTTAATGCTGCCCTGCCATCACGAGCGCTGGCCCTGGCGCGAACGCGTGCCGGTCGGGACCCCCGTGAGTCCGGCCGCGGGTCCTGCGGACTCGATCGCCACGGGCATACCCGCGATCGTATCACGGGGCGGCTGAATGGAGAAATGCCGTTGCAAGCAGCATTTACCCATTCTGCCTAGCAACTAGTGACGCTGATCTCTGCTCCATGTGATTGGAGAAAAGATCAGTGTTCACTAAATGAAAGCCCAGCCCCCCACAGTTAGTAACACACCCCTAGGAACACTTAACCCCTACACTGCCACCCACTGGTTAACCCCTTCAGTGCCAGTGTAATTTACACAGGAATCACTGCATTTATATAGCAGTGATTGCTGTATAAATGACAATGGTCCCAAAAATGTGTCAAAAATGTCCAATGTGTCCGCCATAATGTCACAGTCACAATAAAAATCGCTGATCGCCGCCATTACTAGTAAAAAAAAATTATTAATAAAAATGCCATAAAACTATCCCCTATTTTGTAAACGCTATAACTTTTGCGCAAACCAATCAATAATCGCTTATTGCGATTTTTTTTTACCAAAAATATGTAGAAGAATACGTATCGGCCTAAACTGAGGGAAATTTTTTTTTTTATATATTTTTGGGGGATATTTATTATAACAAAAAGTAAAAAATAATGCGTTTTTTTCAAAATTGTCGCTCTATTTTTGTTTATAGCGCAAAAAACTAAAAATCGCAGAGGTGATCAAATACCACCAAAAGAAAGCTCTATTTGTGGGGAAAAAAAGAACGCGCAATTGTCAGTTAAAGTGACACAGTGGTCTGGTCTTTGACCAGCAAAATGGTCCGGGGCTGAAGTGGTTAATATCTAAACCACTGGCAACAAAAGTGAGTACACCCCTAAGTGAAAATGTGCAAATTGGGCCCAATTAGCCGTTTTCCCTCCCCGGTGTCATGTGACTCAGTGTTTCAAGGTCTCAGGTGTGTTCAATTTGGTGTTATCGCTCTCATTCTCTCATACTGGTCACTGGGAGTTAAACATGCCACCCCATAACGAAGATCCTTGCCATGGTCAGCCAAAGAAGTTGAGTGCATGTGCTCAGCGTCACAGCCAGAGGTTGTCTTTGGGAAATGGATATATGAGTGCTGCCAGCATTTCTGCAGAGGTTGAAAGTGTGGGGGGTCAGCCCGTACGCCACACACTGCATCAAATTGGTCTGCAGGGCTGTTGTCCCAGAAAGCAGCCTCTTCTAAAGATGATGCACAAGAAAGCCAGCAAACAGTTTGCTGAAGACAAGCAGACTAAGGACATGGATTTATTGGAACTATGTCCTCTCGTCTTATGAGACGAGATACACTTTTTTGGTTCAGATGGTGCCAACAGGGCCGCCGATAGGGCAGTACAACCAGCCCTGTTGTACCGGACCAGGTCAGCAGGGGGAGCTGAGCAGCTTTATACAGGGGGTCCCGAACGCCCGACCTACAAACATCTCCTACTTATGAACCGAGCGCTGCGGGGACCCTCTGCCATTTTGCGTGGACATCGGCCGGAAAATGACAGAAAACATCGGAAATGTCCGTAATTGTATCTCTGCGCATGCACGGTCTACTTACGAATATTTCCGAATTACAAACAAGAGGACAGTCCCTAACAGGTTCGTAACCCGGGGACCCCCTGTAGTTAATTGCTAGCTAAAAAAAACAAATTAGCTAAATAACTTTATTTACCTGCACCTACCTGATTAGCAAGGTATGTAGTACCTTCCTGGGCCCCATCAGGTTAGCAGAGGGGCCCAGGCAGGGGCGGACTGACCATTCAGCCACTCGGGCACTGCCCAAGGGCCCCGGGCCACTAGGGGGCCCCATCAGGGTTGCCAGCCTCAGTAAAACCAGGGACAGTATGTAAAAATTAGTTTTTTTTACATCTGTCTCTGAAATGTCCCTTACTGACATCCTTTTCATCTAAAAATCCAGAGATTATAGCTGCACCACCTCTCCAGTACCTTCTCAGCCAATAGAAACATGTCTGTGTATACTGTGTGTACATGTATGTGTATACTGTGTGATTGTATACTGTGTGTGTGTGTTTTTGTATACTGTGTGGCCCCATAATCTCTGATTGCTTGGGGGCCCCATAATCTCCTATTGGCCGGGGCCCCATCAGTTGTCAGTCCGCCTCTGGGCCCAGGAGATGACAGCAGAAGTGTGACTTTTTCTCCATTTTCGGGCACAGGCACACAATCCCTGCTCTGCGCCAGTGTACCTTGTAACAAACTAACATTTCAGCAGCTCATTGTATGCTTTCCCCGGCAGATGGATTAAATTGTAATGTGGTTTCCTTCCCTTAGTAAGTGCCATGCTGGAGCCTGAGGGAGAGACTGATCACTGAGAAGGCTGAGATAGTAGTGCAGAAAGAGTAATCCCGACGCCGGTCCACAAGCAAGAAATCCCCCTGCATACACACTGACACATCACACAGACTGAGGCTAAGGTGCAAACCCCAGACTCCTCATTGTGTGCTCATGGTCGTCATCATCATTATGATGTTCAGAGCACAGCAGGTGCTGGTATGGCTCTGTCAGTGTAACATGGCTGTTGGGTGCTGACTACAGCACAGCCATAACAAAGTCAGCACCCAACAGCATGTTACACTCACAGAGCCATACCAGCACCTGCTGTGTTTTGATCATCATAATGATGATGACCATGAGCACACAGTGAGATGCTACTTTACATGTGTGTTGGGTGAAGGGGGAAGGTACAGTAAAAACACACAGCACAGTTGCATTTTTACCACCCCAAAACCACTCCCCTTTGAGAATTTTTAATCCAAGCTTTGCAATCAGATCTGGCTGTCAGTTTTTCATGCAAACCTGATTGAAAGCTCCATGTAGGTCTACAGGACTCCAGATATGAATTGACTTGTGTGCATGTAGATCCGCCTACCTCCGTGTCCATTCAGGGAAAAAAAAAAGGAAAAGAACATCCCTTTCTATTTGTCCAGATCTAAAGGTCTGACAGATCAGAGGTAGCCTGATGTAAATGGACACAGGTCTGTGGAGTATGCGGACACAAACAGCACAGGTGTCAAAACTCTGACATATTTCCCATTCAGATCTAGTTATGATTGGTGGGGTGCTGTAAAGCTTCCTGGTGGTATAGCTAAGGTGGGTTCAGACTATGGTCCAAACACGCCTGAGCTCATCCCTGCTAATTAGTTGTTGTCAAAAAAGTTCTAAAATAAGACATCTCTGCTGCTTTATCATAGTGCAAAAAGTTTTGAATAATAATGTTATTAAAGGTTCACCTTTTGGAAAAGATAACATGTTTCAGCTCCTGCCACCTGTCAGGGCTGGGCTTAGCCCTTCCTTCTCTGAGCTGGCCGCTCAGCAGTTGGCTAATTGCCAGCTCACATCTCTCTCCACAGTTGCTCAGCTATTGATGATCCTGCTCGTCAGTCCTGCCTACTTAAGCCGCCCAGTCCAGAGGAGCTCTGCCTTCGCCTTGGTCATTTCACAAGAAACTATCTTCTGCATTCCTGACAGGCTGACAGGCTTTGCTGACATCCCTTCTGACTCTAGATCCTGCTTGCTGTTCCACTACTTGGATCCCTGACTGCTGGCTTGGCTGAATATCCGTTCCGGTTACTGAACTTTGGCTATGTTTTGAGTACGTTGAAAGGGTTAATTCTGCTTAGACCTTATCTATACGGTGGTCATCATGAAAAACAAGACCCTAAAATAAGAGATTATTCCTCTGTCAGCTATATTAAAGTTTGTCATGTTAACTCTTTCTCCTCCTTCAATCCCCTCTTAAATCATCAAACTGTCAGGAACCATGAAACAGACTGAGACAGAAGTACAATCAAATCACACTTGTTTATTAATAGAAATAAAAAGGTAAATAGAAAAAAGCATAGTCAAGCATAGCCAGAGTCCTGTAGCCAGATCGGGTAGACAGCCAGTCCAAAGTTCATTAACCAGATCGGGTAATCAGCCAGGCCAGAAGTCAGGGATCCAAGGAGAGCAACCGCAAGCAGGATAAGAAGCCAGGTGGGATGTTAGCAAGCCAGTCTTAAAAACAAACAGCAGGAGATGGTTCCCTGTGATGTGACCGACGGGAAGGCAAATGAAAAAGTGAGCAGGAAGACTTTAAATAGGCAGGTCAGACGAGCATCATCGGGAACAGTTGGTAACTGTGGAAAGAGAAGAGAACTGGCAATTAGCTGACAGCTGAGTGGCCAGCCCAGAGGAGGAAGGGCTAAGCCAGCCCTGACACAAACATGATTTCACCATGATCACTTAATGTTCACTGTGTGGGGCCTTATGTTGCATTGTATAATTACAGATACATTGAATAGGTTTCAAAAATATATAACAAGGAAAAACCAGGAACATTAAAATTAAAATTCTTGCGTGTTGGAACCAAGAGAAAATGGAACCAAAAAAATCTTCCTAGTTCCTAGTCCATTTAACGGGTTCTACCCATCTTTGGCAATCTCTGGCTTCAGCTTGGAGGTTTGACACCTCCTTTCGGTGTTTATCAATTATATCATAATAATCAGATATTTCAATAAAGGTATTATGAATCCATATGCAGCACTCCTACTCCCCCGTTACATCAGAGTCCAGTCAGAGCAGTACTGACTCTCTTTTCTCTATGTGTTTAAGGTGGTACCTGGGGTATGCTCTAGCTTTTAAAAGATGTTGGTGCTTTGCTTTTTCATCCTCTATGATTACCATAACTGGAATCAATGAGGCCAAATAACACCACCCACCCAGTGGTGGCTGGTGAAGTTTTAGGATGGGGGGCGCAAGACCCTGTCCCTCCACATTTGCCCCCTCCCACTTCTCATAAGCCCCATCCCTTTTAGAATCCACATCATATACCAGGCTGCACATTATACACCGGGCTCTGCACATCATATACCAGGCTGCACATTATACACCGGTTTCTCACGGATCATAGTAAAACGGCCGCTCATCGCGGCTGTTTACCACGTGATCGCTCCGTCAAATGATGGAGCGATCAATTGTAAACAAACCGGTTCCTCCCTCCCCTCTCTTTACCGATCGATACAGCGGAGGGGGAAGAGATCGGTGTCAGCAGCGCTGTGGGCTGCATATGCAGTGCCCACATCGCTGCTCACCGAAATTTAGCCCCTCAATTCCCTGCCAATACTCTGCAATACCCAGCTAATACTCTGCAATACCCAGTACCCTGCCAATACTCTGCAATACCCAATACCCTGCCAATACTCTGCAATACCCTGCCAATACTCTGCAATACCCGCCAATACTCTGCAATACCCGCCAATACTCTGCAATACCCGCCAATACCCTGCCAATACTCTGCAATACCCTGCAATACCATGCCAATACCCTGCCAATACCCAATACCCTGCCATTTTAATTAATTAATTATTTTTATTTCAGGCTTCCCAGCCTAGAGGTGAGATGTGGTGTCTTATTGACCCCATATCTCACTGTAAAGAGGACCTCTCATGCCTATTCCTATTACAAGGGATGTTTACATTCCTTGTAATAAGAATAAGAATAAAAGTGATCAAAAAATGTATTTTTGGGGAAGAAATGTCAAACTAAAATAAATAAAGAAAAATGAACAATAAAAAATATTTTTTTTTTTAAAGCGCCCCTGTCCCCATGTGCTCGCATGCAGAAGCGAACGCATACGTAAGTCCCGCCCACATATGAAAACGGTGTTCAAACCACACATGTGAGGTATCAATGCGAACGTTAGAGCGAGAGCAATAATTTTGGCCCTAGACCTCCTCTGTAAATCAAAACATGTAACCAGTAAAAAAAATGTAAAGCGTCGCCTATGGAGATTTTTAAGTAGCGACGTTGGCGCCATTCCACGAGCGTTTGCAAGGGTGACATGTTAGGTATCTATTTACTCAGCATAACTTCAACTTTCACATTATGCAAAAACATTGGGCTAACTTTAGTGTTTTGTTTTTTTTAAGCACAAAACTGTTTTATTTATTTTTTTAAAAGCGTTCGAAAAATTGCTGCGCAAATACCGTGTGTGATAAAAAGTTGCAAGGACCACCACTGTATTCTCTAGGGTCTTTGCTAAAAAAAAACATATATAATGTTTTGGGGTTCTGTGTAATTTTCTAGCAAATAAATGATGATTTTTACATGTAGGGGAGAAATGTCAGAATTGGCCTGGGTGCTCCAGAACGCCTGATGGTGCTCCCTGCATGTTGGGCCCATGTATGTGGCCACGCTGTGTAAAAGTCTCACATATGTGGTATCGCCATACTCAGGAGTAATAGCAGAATGTGTTTTGGGGTGTAATTTGTGGTATGCATATGCTGTGTGTGAGAAATAACCTGATAATATGACAATTTTGTTAAAGAAAAAAAAAAATCTTGATTTTGCAAAGAATTGTAGGAAAAAATGACAACTTCAAAAACCTCACCATGCCTCTTACTAAATACATTGGAATGTCTTCTTTCCAAAAAGGGGTCATTTGTACTTATTTTTACCAAAGATATGTAGTAGTATACATTTTGGCCAAAATTTATGAAGAAAAATTACTAATCTGATAAATTTTATAACAGAAATGAAGAAAAATTAATTTTCCTGACAGACTCCATGGCAGCCTACGTGTGGGTTAATCCCGCCCCCTCATACCTCATAGGAGCCCACTCCCATAAATCTTTGCTCTGGCCCAGAGGCCATGTTCCTTTTTTGTCCTCCTCCTAGGACCAAGATAAAGTCTTACCTTTTCATTAAGTTTTCTGTAATCCAGGCCTGGCGGTGCGCACGACGATACGTTGGTGGTTAGCGGTGATCCTCTCTGAAGTCCAGCAGTCGGACATGGGAGATATGATGCGATACCATGAAGAGCTTACTAACCTGACCAAGTGGTAATATGGCCAAATGTCCCAGCTACTAGCGGGAGGCCTTGTAAATGCCCGGTCCTGCAGTGGGTCGAGCGAACAGCTCCCCTGTCCCAGGTTCTGGTCCGGATCATGCCGTGGTGGTGGTAATGTACAAAGATATTCATTTTATATGGCAGCCATATCTCTGTGTTTTGTGTGTCTCCTTATTTTCTATCAAGCTCCAGTGAGTGGCCATGGCGACTGGAGCGCAGCTGCGTTCCAGCTCGCTATTTCAGGAAGTCGCAGGACCTATCTGTGCATCCGCAAGCCACGAACGAAGATTCTGTGCTTGGTTTGTGCAGGCATGGTTTAACCAAAATGGCAGCGGCGGTCGCGTAAGCGATTGGTCGGCACCAGGTGGCGACGTTTTTCCGGCGCAGGCGCGCTCTGGGGAGGTGACATCGTTAATGGCGGCAGATTTAAATAGTTTTTCAAAGCAGCTATTCCTACGGATGACTTGCAGGCTTATATGGCGGTTTCCCCAGGTACTGGTCTCTGGTTTACAAGGTAAATTGTTTGCATGTTCCTTAGGTACTGGCTGCTGCCTATGTTTGTTATGTGCTCTCTCATGTCTGTTGTCACTCATGTTTCTCATAAGGCTTTAATGGTTCATTTTCGTGACAAACTGCCTTGCCATGGCTCTGTCATTGCCCTCCTGTGGCCAACCCTTGCACTGCAGGTAGAATTTAGTTATTTTCTGCCTGTGATGCTTGGGCTCACTCATTCAGGAGCTCTTAACCCTTTCTTTTTCACTCAGCCCTTCTAGGTCTGAACACCAAACCAAACCATGGCAAAGACCGTCCTAGATCTCAAAGTCATTGCTCCTCTTCGAGCTCCAGGCGTCATAGATCTCCCTTTAGATCTAGGCACAACAGAGAGGAATCTAAAACCACCTCTGGATGACACTCTCACCGTCAGGTGGAGGTAGATGACCCTGGTGCAGGTTTTGAATTTGCTCTAGTAACACAGCTGGCCAAAGCTGCCAAGGAAGCTGCCGAAAAAGCTTTGAGATGGGAAGAGCCAGTGGAGGCATCCTTCAAACAGAGGAAATATTTTAAACACCTCAAACAAAGACGCCCCAATTTCCCCTTTTTGTGTGTACTTGGCACAATATTTACTGATGAATGGGGTGGTGTTGAAAGGAAGAATTGCCTGTTAACGAAGGTATCAAAAATGTATCCATTTAAAAGCAAGGATTTAAAACACCTGGAGTCGGCTCCTCTCATTGATGCAGCCCTATTGAGCTTGGTGAGGCACGTCACACTTCCATTGGAGGATACTATTTCCTTTAGGGATGGCCTGGAGAGGAAAATTGATACCGACCTCAAGCGGATCTACATTACAGCGGGTATGACCTGCAAACCAGCTCTTTCTAAAGTGTTGGAAGTCTGGACGGACAACGTAGCTGCTTCTCTGAGGAGCATCTCGGAAGAAGTGGCCAGGAGCTCACCTATTCATGAGCTAAGGTTGGCAGCGGCTTTTCTGGGTGAGGCTTTCCAAGACATAATTCGTCTAGGCGTGCCTTGTGGCCAGAAGAGAACACAGCTCAGGCAAGGTTCAGATAGAGCAAGGGACGCTCGCCGCTATAGGCCTGGCCATGAGTTCAAGAAGACCTGAAAAAAAAAAAAACAGCCTTCAGGCCAGATGTTTTTAAAGGGACATCTTCCAGTGGACAAGTAGCCCCTAAGTCTTTATGATATTGTGCCTGCCCAGACAGAGCGAGTCGGCATGCTTGCCTCTCTTCATAGTTTCATAGTTAGTAAGGTTGAATAAAGACACCAGTCCATCCAGTTCAACCTAAGTGTCTACAATTGTCCCTATCCCTGTACATTACACACTCACATTGGATCCTACACCCTCAAGGAGCCAACAATCCAAGGTCCCCATTCATATACTAGGGCCAATTTTTGGACAGAAGCCAATTAACCTACCTGCATGTCTTTGGTTTGTGGGAGGAAACCGGAGTACCTGGAGGAAACCCACGCAGGCACAGGGAGAACATGCAAACTCCAGGCAGGTAGTGTCGTGGTTGGGATTCAAACCAGCGACCCTTCTTACTGGTAGGTGAGAGTGCTACCCACTGCACCACTGTGCCTTGGAATGATAAAGCTCATTCTCCTGTCCTATGCAGACTCCCTTATGGCTCAAGGCACTGCAATTCCAGTTCCAGCCGAGTAAAGGTTTTAAGGGGTCTACTCAACCCTCTTCATGGTGTAAAAAAAAAAGACAGCTCCTGGAGGCCAGTTATAGACGTAACCCACTTGAATTCTTTTATCAAGAAGGAGAAGTTGAAGATGGAGACACTACTCACGATCAGTCAAGCAATCCAACCAAGCAATTGGCTTGTGTCTATAGACCTGAAAGATGCCTACTTCCATGTTCCTATAGCGTCAGAATTCTAGAAATACCTTCGCTTTACTATCGATAAAATCCATCTGCAGTTCACCTGTGTCCCCTTCGGGCTTATTACATCGCCTTGTGTGTTTTCAAAACTATTGTTGGCTGTCGTGGCTCTGATCAGGTCCATAGTTGTTGTTATCTTGGAACAGGGAGCAGTTGCTGATCCCAGGTCATCTCCACTCTTCTCGAGTTCAGTTAGCTTCTGAATTCGGAAAAAAGCCATCTGGATCCTATGCAGTCCCTGGTATTCCTTGGGGAACACTTCAACACTATCAAGAGCACCATCTCGTTACCCCTGGAAAAATTCCAGTAACCTGGGACAGAGTTTGGCTTGCAATGTCATCCTCTCATCTCCAAGCCTCTCAATGCCTAAAGATCGTCGGCACCATGGTGGCAACAACACCCATGGTAAAGTGGGCTCGGTGGAAAATGTGGCCCTTTCAGATGGGCTTCCTCCAGCAGTAGAGCCAAGGGCTTTGGGATCACGCTATCCGAATAACCTCATCCATGCGGGAGAGCCTTCCTTGGTGGCTACAACAGAGGAACCTTCCTCAATTGTCACTCCATCGTACCTTTGTCTTGGGTCACCATCACTATAGATGTCAGCAACAGGGGCTGGGGCACTCTCTGCCTGACAGAAGTAGCCCAAGGCATCTGGAATATTTCCTCTCACAGCAGAGTCTCCAATGTTCTGGAACTCCAGGCAGCGTTCTGCGCTCTGCAGTCCTTTTACCACTTAACAGCAGGAGCCTCAGTCCTCCTAAGACTAGACAACACGATGGCAGTCGCATACATCAAGAGACGGGGGTACTCGCAGTCTTTCCCTGTCAAAGGGAGTAGAGCCCATCATGATTTGGGCCCAGAAAAACCTGGCCGACCTGACAGCTATCTATCTCCCTGGAGTCCAGAAAGTTTAAGCAGATTTTCTGTCACAAGTTTCTCTGGACAACGAGTGGACTTTCCCCTCCGAAATCTTCAGGTGGGTCCGGGACTCCTGTCTCTGGGAGTCATTCCAGAAGTAGACTTGTTTGTCTCCCCATGCAACTTCAGACTAGAGAGATACTACATGAGGTCTCGGTGTCCCCAGGCTTTCAGGTGGATGCTCTGACAGACCTTTGGCGGTTCCACAGGGCCTATGCCTTTCCCCCGGTTCCTGTCATTCTCTGGTTTCTGTCGAGGCTCAGGATGGAAGAAGTGGAGATAGTCCCATACTTTGTAGACAGGCCATGGTTTCCACTGCTGATGCAACTCCAACCCAGTTCCTCTACCCTCCATACCAGATCTCCTATCACAAGGGGCAATTCTACATCTATGCCCGAACCATCTACATTTGATCTGGTTCTTGAGAGGGGAAGGTTGGAGGCCCTAGGCTGTCCAAGTAGGGCCATCTTCACATTATTAAATGCCAGAAGAGCAGGCACCAACAGGGTCTACCAGAGCATTTGGAAAAAGTATGCACACTACACCTCTTCTATTGCAGGTTCTTGCAATAACCCAAAGATACATGATATCCTGGGCTTCCTACAATCGGGCTCATTGTCAGTCAGCTCACTGCAAGTCCAAGTGTCTGCAATTTCTGCCTTTTATAGGTGTTTCCTGGGTTAGACACCCTCTTACTCATTGGTTTTTAAGAGGAGCAAAAAGGCTCAGACCTCAGAAAAAGCCAAGATTCTCTAATTGGGATCATGTCCTTTTTTTTTTTTCTCAGGTAGAGAGTTGGAACATGAAGCTCAATCCCCTATCAAATGAATCTCTCTAAAAGTTGCTTTATTGGTGGCTATAACGTTGGCCAAGAGGATCTCTGAAATCAGCTCTCTGGGATTTATTTTCTTTCTTTTTCCTGATCGGGTAGTTTTAATTCCTATGTTGGGTTCAAACCCTAAAGTGACATCTGTGTTTCATGACAATTAGGAGATTGCTCTTCCAACATTCAGATCCACCAAGGATTCCAATGTTCATCCCTTAGATGTTGGAAGAGCTCTGAGTCAGTATCTTGAGGCTACAGCTTCTTTCCGTCAGACTGACCACCTGTTTTTTTTTTTTTTTCATGGTAAGAATAAGGGAATGCATGCCTCTTCCAGATCTATCACAGCATGGATTGTTCAGGCCATTCAGTGGGCTTACAAAGCCAACGGATTGGCACCTCCAGAAGTGGTGACTATTCACTCAACTAGAAGTGTGTCTTCTTCATGGGTAGCGTCATATGGCTCCAGAAGTTATTTGCAAGGCGGCCTTGTGGTCTTCAATTAACATGTTCATGGCACACTACTGCATAGAGCCAGCCTTGTTATCGTCTCTTAAGTTTGGTTTACGTATCTTGTCTGATAGTGCCAATTAAACCTTTTTCTTTTGTCCAGCACTATACCCACCCGGGTGTGTATGGCTAGTTATTTCCCACATGTAGGCTACCATGGAGTCTGTCAGGAAAACTGAAAATTTATATCAAATACTTACCGTAATTTTCCTTTCCTGATGGACTCCAGGGCAGCAGGAGTTCCCTCCCAGTGGCTGGAGTAGGCTAAATTATGGAACACGGCCTCTGGGCCAGAGCAAAGATTTATGGGAGTGGGTCCTATGAGGTATGAGGGGCGGGATTAACCCACACGTAGGCTGCCATGGAGTCCATCAGGAAAGGAAAGTTACGGTAAGTATTTGATATAAATTTTCTGTTTTTTTACAGAATTTCGGTCTTTTTTCTTTTATAGCACAAAAAAATAAAAAACCCAGCGGCGATTAAATACCACCAAAAGGAAGCTCTATTTGTGTGAAAAAAGGGACAAAAATTTCATATGGGTACAGTGTTGCATGACTAAGTAATTGTCATTCAAAATGTGAGAGCACCGAAAGCTGAAAATTGGTCTGGTTATTAAGGGTGTTTAAGTGCCCAGTGGTCAAGTGGTTAAATAAAAAAATGTTATTATTATTTTTTTACTATCTAGGGGCAGTCTATCCTTCAATCTTAACATTTCTTACAAAAAAATAAAAAATCATATGGTCAGCTGTATTCAATTTAGCAGAGTGGCACATGGCAGCTGTGTGCTTTAAAAAAAATTGTCTTTGATAAAAAATTGCTTTAAAATCAATAGATGTGTAGGAGTTCATTTTTACACGTCATGTATGATGCAGGTGTTGCAACCTGCACCATAGCATACATTAAACTAAAGTTTATAAGTGGAGGGGGGGGGGGGGTGCTGCTGCCGTCCAACCACCAAAACTTTGATAATGTGCTGCTGTTTGCCTACCACAAAGCCGGCATGCATTGATGATAATCGGGGGGAATGCCATCCGACCAAAACGATGAGGACTAAGTGCTTGCCGTTTAGGCTTCTGTGCTCTTACCTGGTGAGCAGCGGAGTAGCAGCAGAGTGGGCTTAAGCTGAGCAGCCGAGTGGAAACGTCACTTCCTTGAGTGACGTCAGAAGCTCTGCTCAGGTCCTAACTGAGATTTGCCCGGCCAGTCCATCGCACCGGAAACCTGTGGTGCGATTGACCGCACCACAGACTGAGTTTTTTTAGGGCAAATGAAGCGCCTCATCTGCAATCTCGTGATTGCATAGACGTGGCGCTTCCAATATTGCACTGCGCTGGCGCCCGGCGCCGGGACACGTGCACAAAAGGACCTTTTTTTTTTTTTTTTGCCGGGGGCGGCAACCGGGCGCCCCCTATGGACGGGCCGCCACTGCACCCATGGGTATCAACCAGTATCCAGGGATAGCATTCTTTGCCGCAACATACATATAAACTATCCTCTAGGGAAAATGATTGTTGGCTTATAGTATCCTGAAAAGCGGTAGCCATGGTCAACTGGTTCAAAATGAAACTCACAGGATTGTTGATACCAGCTCCCCTATTCAAAACGGTTCTTAAATTTGTATTAAGTTCTGGGTTATAATTACAGGGGTGGCTAAGAGAGGAATTTGGAGTGTGCTTGGATGCAATTTACTACATACCCAACATTTGTCATAACCTGACCTCTGAGAAAAAGAATACTTATACTGAAGTAACAATATTTTATCAGTAGGGCAGTATGAGTCCTTTGGGCCCGCCACATTGGATTCCCTCCTTTGTCTAGTTACTGTTCCATTAGAAGGGGGCTGCATATGGCCTTTAGGGTGCCCAAGTCCTCAGGATGATAGATACAGTTAGTGATGATCCATGTGGGCAGAAACACAATCAGTGTCAGCATAAAGAGTAGGCACAAGGCTTTCCCAAAGTCTGTTGTGAGAGAAGTGAGGTCATCTTTTTTAGTCTTATTATTACCTGTTTCTCTCGCTCTTCGAGGATTTGCATCATCTATTTGAACTACTTTGTCTGTGTCTTGCTTTGGGGTCCATTGTGGCACTTTCTTTATCCTCTCGTCATGGATCCAGCCTCTGGATTGTCCCCTGAGGACAGCGGTTCTGGTCACTGCGACTACGCAAGTGGGCGAGCCAAAAGGGTAATCTTGTTTCTTGTTCTGGTTCAGCTGGCAAATTATGACCACATCTCCAGGTTGGAACTTGTATGTTGGTTCCTGTGAGGGTAATAGAAAAAGAATACTTTACCGTAGGTGCCATTCAACTTCATAATCAAGTTTCTACAAAATAGGCAGACGGACACCGGAAGTGACGTTCTTGAGGTTCGAGCTTGGCGCTCGTTTTTGCTATGCACTTTATTCATTTCTAAATGTATGTTTTGGCTGTTATATCAATAAATACCTTTTAACAAACATACTACACTATAGAGGCTCTATATCCTTTCCCATATATGCCCAGTTTATATGCATTTGAGCTGCCCCTGACAGCCATCCTACTGAAATGAAAGGAAGGATTTGTTAAAGTTCTGCACATACTGGGACCCGTAGGAGAAACGAGCAGGAAACAAACTGTTCTGACTCCTGAGTGATCTACTCCCTCTCTCCCCCTCTCTCTGAAATGCTGTGTACCTTACAGCAGTAAGGTAATCATTTAGTACACACACAGGTGTAACACATAGTGTAACACACTATATTCGTTTTTCTCTTATATTCACCGACCGACACAGCTGCTCTCTGTAACAAAATGGGTTGTCAGCCCTATCACTGGAGATTACTAGGCAAGTTGTAATACAACACTTCAGAACTTTTAGTTCCTTCCATGGGGGCGGTCCCTAGGCTACAACCCCACAGCCTGCTCAAGCAGAACTCAGTTTTTTTCTTGCCTAGTGAGGAGATAAGACCTAGGAACCCATAGGTCCGTGTTTTTTTGATGCAGAAGCTTGGCTTTTTGCGCAAGATGAATGATCCTGTGATCTTCTATCAACAGCCGGCTGGGTGACAGGCTGGTTCACTTATCCTTATAGTCTCCCCAGCCTGGCCATCGAGCGTGTTCAGGTTGCAGCTAAGGCTCGGCAGGCCACAACTTACCTCAGCTCCAGAGGTGGTCGGTGAGCTTTATGCCGCGTACACACGATCAAACAATCGGGTGGAAAAGTCCGGCAAACTCAAGTCCACCGGACAATCCCTCCGTGTGTAGCCTCCGGCATACCTTTTTGACCCGAAAGTACGGCGGACTTAGAAAGTAGTTTTGCACTCCAATCTTCCCGCCGAACTTGCATTTCGGCGGACAATCCAGCCGTGTGTATGCCAGTCCGCCGTACTTTTGAAATGAACTGACTTTTCCCGCCCGGAGAAAAGTCCGTTCATTTCGAGAGGGTCTCCAGGTAGGTGGGGCCCGCGAAGGAGACGTCGCTGGCCCCACCACCTGGTATGGACTTAAAGGGGAACCCCAACGCCGGAAAAAATCGGCGTGGGGGTCCCCCCAGGTCCACATCAGACCCTTGTCCGAGCACGCTACCCGGCCGGCCAGGAAAGGGGGGATGAGCAAGTGGCCCCCCCTCTGAGCCGTACCAGGCCACGTGCCCTCAACTTGGGGGGTGCCTTGGGGAAGGGGGGCCACGCGGCCCCCCCACCCCAAAGCACCTTGTCCCCATGTTGATGAGGACAAGGGCCTCTTCCCGACAACCCTGGCTGTTGGTTGTCGGGGTCTGCGGGCGAGGGGCTTATCGGAATCCGGGAGCCCCCTTTAATAAGGGGGCCCCCAGATACCGGCCCCCACCCTATGTGAATGAGTATGGGGTACAAAAAAAAAACACAACACAGGGTAAAAATAGTTTATTGCACAGCTCCGGGGGTCTTCCGTCTTCGGGGGGTCTTCTCGCCGGACTCCTTCGCTATCTTCTTCTAGCTCTTTTGCTAGCGGAGGAGCCCGGCTTTTTTCCTCGCCGCCGCCCTTCTTCCGACTTCGGGGGTCTTGTCCCCCTCTTCGGTTCTTCTGCCTGCTAGCGGAGGAGCCCGGCTTTCTTCCTCGCCGCCGCCGCCCTTCTTCCGACTTCGGGGGTCTTGTCCCCCTCTTCGGTTCTTCTGGCCACCGCGCCTTCTTATAGCTCTTTTACAGGCGGTGGCCCGGTCTTCTGTCGCCGCCGACATCTGTTCTTCTGTTCTTCTCTTCAGATGTTGCCTCGTCGCTCGCTCTGCTCACAATGACGGGGACCGGGTGTGCGGCGACTTATATAGGGACATCACCGGATGATGTCCTTGCCCATTATGGTGTCACAGTCCCTTCGGCAGAAGAACCGAAGAGGGGGACAAGACCCCCGAAGTCGGAAGAAGGGCGGCGGCGAGGAAGAAAGCCGGGCTCCTCCGCTAGCAAAAGAGCTAGAAGAAGATAGCGGAGGAGTCCGGCGAGAAGACCCCCCGAAGACGGAAGACCCCCGGAGCTGTGCAATAAACTATTTTTACCCTGTGTTGTGTTTTTTTTTTGTACTTTTTTTACAGGTGAATGGGTAGGGGTACATTGTACCCCATACTCATTCACATAGGGTGGGGGGCCGGTATCCAGGGGCCCCCTTATTAAAACAGGGACTGAAAATTGGGCCTTAGGCACTGGTGCTGTTGCCACAACACTGCAACCACTCACAGATATTGTAGTTGAGCGCATCAGCGAACCCTCCTGCAAAATATTGCATCAAAAATTGGAATTACACGCCCCCTGTTAAACAGGGCCTTAAAAATTGGGCCTTAGCCACTGGTGCTGGCACCCAGAAACAAAAATGTTCTTACAAGCTATCCGCATGATCATTGAGGAGGAAGAGGATAGTCACTCAGCATAACAGGATAGTCACTCAGCATCAGCATAGGCAGACTTGAAGGGATCTGACATTTCAAAAAAAAAAATATTCGGTTACATCAGCATCAGGTGCTTGATAGCTGGTGGTGATCCAATCCAAGACTGATTCATTTTTATGAAGGTCAGTCGATCAACCGAGTCGGTGGACAGGCGCACCCTGTGATCGGTTACAAAGCCTCCAGCAGCACTGAATGTGCTTTCCGAAAGAGCACTGGATGCAGGACAGGCCAGTAGCCCAATTGCATACTGTGCAAGCTCTGGCGAGTGATCCATCCTCAAGACCCAGTAAGCCAGAGGATTTTCTGGTGGGAAAGGTGTCCAAGTCTGATTTTGCCCCTAGGTATTCCTGCACCATGTAAATCAGGCGCTGGCGATGGTTGCTGGAACCGATCATACCTTGGGGCTGTGGACTAAAAAATTGTCTGAATGCATCGGTCAGATGGCCACCTAATCCACAGCTCCTTCTGTGACTGACCGAAGCCTCAGCAACACGTTGTCCAGGACCAGGAATTTGTAACCTCCCAGGCTCTGGGAACGTGTTGCACAGACCTTTCTGCAAGGCCTCCCGAAGATGTTTCATCCTCTGCGATGGCAAGATAAGGTCTGCAACCTTACCCTTGTACTGTGGATCAAGGAGAGTTGCCAGTCAGTAATGATCCCTCTCCTTGATCCGCTGAATACGAGGATCCTTCCGCAGGCTTTGCAGGATCAGGGAGGCCATGCAGCATAGGTTAGCTGAGGCATTCGGTTCGGAGCCCTCTGGGTCACTAGGGACGACATGATCCGTAGCCACCTCCTCCCAGCCACGTACAAGTGCACGGGTTTCTTGGGACTGTAAATCATACCTAAAAAAACTGCTGCTGATGCTGAGTGCCAAGCTCCACCTCCATGCTGACACAATCCTCCTCCTCCTTGTCCTCTTCCTGTGTGATCGGTGGGTCAGCAGGAACACTGGATAAAGGGGCCCTTGAGAGGCAAGGAAGTCCTCCTCTTCCTGCCTCTGTTCTGCCTCAAGTGCCCTGTCCATTATTCCATGCAGCGCATGCTCCAACAGGTGGACAAGAGGTACAGTGTCACTGATGCATGCACTGTCACTGCTCACCATCCTCGTGGCCTCCTCAAATGGTGACAGGACAGTGCATGCATCTATGATCATGACCCACTGGTGTGGGGAAAAAAACAAGCTCCCCTGACCTTGTCCTGGTGCCGTAGTCGCACAGGTACTCATTGATGGCCCTCTGCTGCATGTGCAGCCGCTGCAGCATGGCCAACGTTGAGTTCCACATGGTATGCGTGTCACAGATTAGGCGTTTCTTGGGCAGGTTCAATTCTTTTTGGAGCTCAGCCAGCCGAGCACTGGCATTATATGACCGGCAGAAATGCACACAGACTTTCCTGACTTGCCTCAGGACATCCTGTAAGTACCTGCCCAAGAACCGCTGCAGCACCAAGTTAAGGACGTGAGCCACACAGGGAACATGGGTCAGTTATCCCTGTCAGAGAGCGGAGAGGAGGTTTGTGCCATTGTTGCAAACCACCATTCCTGGCATTGTGTCAACCACCTCTCAGCCTGCCCCGGCAGAGCTGACAGAATGTCTGCCCCAGTGTGGCTCCTGTCCTCCAAGCACACTAGCGCATGCACGGCATGGCATCTTTTTGCCTGCGTACTTGCGTAGCCTCTTGAACGCCTACGGAGCACCGCTGGTTCCGAGCACAAAGCACAGGAAGAGGCCATGGAGGAAGAAGAAGAGGAGAGGGTGAAGGAGAGAGGTGTATCACAACCAGTAGTAGCATTTTGGAGGCGTGGTGGTGGAACAACCTCCAACACTACTGCATTTTGTCCTGCATCCTTCCCAGCTGCCAGAAGAGTTCCCCAATGCGCTGTAAAAGATAGGTAACGCCCCTGTCCATGCCTGCTGGACCTTACCGCTGACCGCCCTGTCCAGTGAGGCATGGACATTGCCTTCCACATGCCGGTAGAGAGCCGGAATCTCCTTCCGTGAGAAAAAGTGGCGTTTGGGAACCTGCCACTGAGGAACCGCACATTGCACAAACTCATGGAAGGGGGCAGAGTCTACCAACTGAAAAGGCAGCAGTTGAAGTGCTAGCAATTTAGCCAAGCTAGCATTGAACCGCTGGGCATGTGGATGGCTGGGAGTGAACTTCTTTCGATGGTCCAGTAGCTGGAGCAGGGAAATTTGCCTGGTACAATCGGACGTCAGTGTACCTCTAGCAGATTGCCCGCAAGTACTTGGCTGTGGCACACCTAATTCTACACCTTCAATCCTCTCAGTGCAGGTTTCAGAGAGGACCAAAGGTATAGTGTGGTTGGAGACACCAGCTGATGAGGAGCAAGGAGAGGTCCGCTTTGTTCTTTGGTGTGGGTCTTTAAGGTACGCTTGCCAATGAACTGCATGGCAGGTCAACATATGTCTGGTCAAGCATGTGGTGCCCAAGCGGCTGATGTTTTAGCCATGCAAGATACGCTTGAGACATATGTTGCAAATAGCAGCTGTGCGATCTGATGCACTCGTTCCAAAAAAGGCCCACACCAAATAATTTTTATTTTTTTTAACTCTGCAAAGGGCAGAGAGCTATGTGCTGTGATTCAGTTGGTGTGCTGCCCTTAAGCTGGCCCCTGGAGGGAATCCTGCCTCAATGGAGATGTGCCGCCTCTTCCTCTCTCCTATTAGGCAACCACATGGAGTCAGTGACCTCATAATCCCCTCCCTCCTCATCACTGGAGCAAACCTGGCATTATGCTGCAGCTGGTGGAACATGACTGCCAGATTGCTGTCCTTCTTGGGTATCCCCTCTCTCTGGGCTCACGCTACTGCCTTTTTCAAGCTGGGTATCATCATCAGAGCCTTCAAAACGCTGGGCATCCTCCTGGAGCATGTACCCAACACTGTGCTCAGACAGTTCGGGGGACACTTCAGGAGGACATGGTGGGTCTAGGGAAGGAGTGACTGATGTCATTGAGACGAGGAAAGAGGCCACATTGGCAGCTGCTTTGTCAGTACCCTGAGCCTGGGTGAGAGAGGATGAGGAGGATGAGAAGGGCTTGGTCATCCACTTTACCAAGTCTTCAGCATGTTGCTGCTCCACATGTCCAGCTGCCGAAAATAAGGACAAGTGTGTCCCATGGCCACGTGCTGATGAGGATGCACCGCATCCATGACCAGCACTGTTGCCTCTAGACACAGAGCCTGCTTGCCCTCTTTTATTGGCTTGTGACTGTCTGCCTCTCCTTGTTGACCTTCCAGACATACTAATGGCCTGCAGGGAGATGAGATTGGGGTAGCTTGAGGTGCACACTGAGCAGATGACACAGTACACCGATTGTAATTACTGGAGCTGCCTGCAGTATAGGATCAGCAGAACACCAGCAATTGGGGTAGCTTTAGGTGCACACTGTGCACATGACACACTACACCTACTGTAATTACTGCAGCTGCCTGCCTGCCTGTGGTATAGGATCTGAAGAACACAAGCAATTGGGGTAGCTTCAGGTGTACACTGTGCAGATGGCACAATACACCGACTGTCACTGCTGCAACTGCCTGTGGTATAGGACCAGAACAACACCAGCAATTGGGGTAGCTTTAGGTGCACATTGTCCAGGTAGCACAATACACCGACTGTAACTGCTGCAGCTGCCTTTGGTATAGGACAAGGACAACACCAGCAATTGGGGTAGCTTCCGGTGTACACTCTGTAGGTGGCACAATACACCGGCTGTAACTGCTGCAGCTGCCTGTGGTATAGGACCAGAACAACACCAGAAATTGGGGTAGCTTCATGTGTACACTGCGCAGGGGTCACAATACACCGACTGTAACTGCTGCAGCTGCTTGTGGTATAGAACCAGAATAACACCAGCAATTAGGGTAGCTTCATGTGTACACTGCGCAGGGGGCACAATACACTGTAATTTCAATAGCTTCAAAGGAAATTAAGACACTGTCTCTCAGTCTATCTCTCTCTATGAGCCACAACACACTATGCAAGGCCACCGTGCAGGCGGCCTTATATAGTGTGGGGTGTGTACTAAACCCCCTGAGCCCTAAAGCAAGATGCCTGTGGCCAATTATGGCTCTCTTCGCAGACGGCGCTGTGATTAGCCAAGCATGCGGGTCATAGTGCATCCCTACTCCTTTCTATATAATCCTGAAATGTCTGTCGGCCTTACACGCCAGATGTCTCTTCCCTGGACATCTTTCACTTTGGTCACCTGCTAGACCCTAGATCCCGTAAATTGCTATCTTTCACCCAACATCAAAAAAAACATGAGTTGTCTTGCCAGGTATTTTATGGATATCTGCAAATACGGCACTACGCCCAATCCATAGCCCAGAGACTTCAATTCTCGGCATCATCCCCCTTCGAGAGCATAATCTTGGAAGGAACAGCACGCCGAGGCTTTATAACTGATATCTACCGGCTGCTCAACTCCTACTCTACCAACACTCTGGGCAAACATGCCTATATGCTCCGATGGGAGAAGGTACTGGGGGAGGAAATTCCGGAAGCAACATTGCGGGCGATCTGGTCCCAGGCAGCAAAAAGTTCCTACTGTACAAGGAGAATGCAAGGAGAATGCATACAAAATCTTATACTTCTGGTACCTCACACCTGATGGACTCCATGCTATCTACCCCTCCTGCTCAGATAGATGCTGTCACTGCCGGGAAAACAGAGGCACCCTCTTCCACGTATACTGGAGCTGTCCCAAAATCATACCCTTTTGGACAGAAACACAGCTCCTGTTGTCTCGTCTCCTGGAAGTGCAGATTCCCTTGTCCCCAAAACTATTCCTACTAGGGGTCTCACTTCCGCAGATCTCTAAACCTTACAAAAAGCTATTGAGACACATTCTTACAGCTGCTCGATGCCTAATTGCTCTCCACTGGAAGCGACAAACCACCCTCCCAGAAGAACCTGTACGCTAGAATAAAAGATGTAGAAATTATGGAAAAAATCACAAGACTACAGGACAGGTTGGAGATGTACAATATGGTCTGGGAGGAATGGCACCGCCAAGAGGATCCGCCGTGAGTCGCGGGAAGGGCCCCTACCCTTACTCTCCACCCCCCATTTTATTATTCCTCCTCCTTTTCTTTCTCTCTATTCTATTTGTCTGTTTTTCTGCCTCCTTCACTCCTCTGATCTTCTTCAATCCGGGGATGGACGATGGCAGCTCATATTTGAAAAATTATACCTTATGCAGTATTCCAAACATGAGTACTGTATCTACTTTTTAGAATGTTTTATGTTGCCTCCAAGTATGTACCAGTTAAATTCTTGCTCTAGCATTGCATATGTGTCACAATGCTCAGGCTCTGTTCAATTGCTGTTTGATAACATCAATAAAACTTTATTTGAAAAAAAAAAAAAAAAAAAAAGAAAGACAAATAGGGGGTAATTTACAAAAGCTGTGCCCCATCATTAGAGGCGCATGGCAAGGTGCAACACACATTTCCATATTTATGAAAAGGTGTGACAGTAACAGAGCATGATTCCCCCATTTACTATATCGATAGAGACAAACAGAGAAAGGGGCCAAAACGGGTTGGGGAATACCAACCCAGGGACTTTTACCGGTATCAGATCAATAAAGTCTGCAATTAGATATCAATTGCTAAAAGTAATTTTTCTTTATTACGACAACATGTCGTAACATGTTTCGCTCAAAATTCAAGCTTCTTCAGGAACAAGCACAGCTGCTAATCAGAACTGAAATAATAAAATAAAGAACAGCGTATATTTAGTTCATAGACATTCCTGAAGAAGCTCGAAATTTGAGCGAAACATGTTGAAAATCGCAGCTCAGCATTTTGTGTTTTTATGTATAAAATTGGGGTAATCTTGTGGTTGTTCCACACTGTATTTTGCCTCATCACATTTTATGGCTGTATAATAAAGTTCTGTGTACTACTGATGTATGTTGTAATAAAGAAAAATTACTTTTAGCAATTGATATCTAATTGCAGATTTTATTGATCTGATACCGGTAAAAGTCTCAGAGTTGGTATTCCCCAACCCATTTTGGCCCCTTTCTCTGTTTGTCTCTATATGTAAATTTGGGATGTGGTATCCTTTCTATTCTATCCCTCCATCTTTACTTTGAATTATTTACTATATCGATATTGGCGCACGGGAGAATGCAATCTGTGCACCACAATGGACATGGCGCACGGCATCTCCAATTCAATTGACAGAAGATGGAGGTGCCAATATTATGGGGTGATGTGAGGAAGTTTAGTAACAACTGCCTTAGTAACAATTATGCCCAAAATAGAATGAGAAAGTAACTGTTTCAGAGAAAGCTTGCTGTGCCTGCAAGCAGGGCCGGTGCTGCCACTAGGCAAACTAGACAGCTGCCTAGGGTGCACTGCTGCCTAGGGTGCCCGGCCACTGGTGGTCCTACACTCTTCTCTCTGCAGCAAGCAAATAAATCTCAGCATTAGCAGGCAGCTGCAGCTCAGTTTACACAAATTGTGTGAGAGGCACAGCGGCAGCAGAGGACTGTGGCTGTGTCCTGTCTCCCAAAGGAATGGAACCAAGCCAACATTCATTGATGGGCACTGGTAGGCTGCACTGATGGGCATTGGTAGGCTGCATTTTATGGGCGCTGGTAGGCTACATTGATGGGCGCTGGTGGGGCTGCATTTAATGGGCACTGGTGAGGCTGTATTGATGGGCGCTGGTGAGGCTGCATTTTATGGGCACTGGTAGGCTGCATTGATGGGCACTGGTGAGGCTGCATTTTATAGTCACTGGTAGGCTGCATTGATGGGCGCTGGTGGGTCTGCATTTAATGGGCGCTGGTGAGGCTGCATTTAATGGGTGCTGGTGAGGCTGCATTTAATGGGCGCTGGCAAGGCGCCCATCAATGCATTTAATGGCGAGGCGCCCGAGGCTGCATTTAATGTGCGCTGGTGAGGCTGCATTTGATAGGCGGTGGTGGTGGCTGCATTTGATGGGCGCTTTATTAAAAAGGTGGAGTATACATGAGCAGGGCAAAAGGGGTGAAGTCAGGAGTGCAGCCGGGGGGGGCAGCAAAATTAGGTTTTGCCTAGGGTGTAAAAAATCCTTGCACCAGCCCTGCCTGCAAGTACAGTACAGACCAAAAGTTTGGACACACCTTCTCATTCAAAGAGTTTTCTTTATTTTCATGACTATGAAAATTGTAGATTCACACTGAAGGCATCAAAACTATGAATTAACACATGTCCAATTATATACTGAACAAAAAAGTGTGAAACAACTGAAAATATGTCTTATATTCTAGGTTCTTCAAAGTAGTCACCTTTTGCTTTGATTACTGCTCCGCACACTCTTGGCATTCTGTTGATGAGCTTCAAGAGGTAGTCACCTGAAATGGCTTTCCAACAGTCTTGAAGGAGTTCCCAGAGATGCGTAGCACTCGTTGGCCCTTTTGCCTTCACTCTGCTGTCCAGCACACCCCAAACCATCTCGATTGGGTTCAGGTCCGGTGAATGTGGAGACCAGGTCCTCTGGCGCAGCACCCCATCACTCTCCTTCTTGGTCAAATAGCCCTTACACAGCCTGGAGGTGTGTTTGGGCTCATTGTCCTATTTGAAAAATAAATGATGGTCCAACTAAACGCAAACCGGATGGAATAGCATGCCGCTGCAAGATGCTGTGGTAGCCATGCTGGTTCAGTATGCCTTCAATTTTGAATAAATCCCCATCAGTGCCACCAGCAAAGCACCCTAACACCATCACATCTCCTCCATGCTTCACGGTGGGAACCAGGCATGTAGAGTCCATCCGTTCACCTCTTCTGCGTCGCACAAAGACACGGTGGTTGGAACCAAAGATCTCAAACTTGTACTCATCAGACCAAAGCACAGATTTCCACTGGTCTAATGTCCATTCCTTGTGTTCTTTAGCCCAAACAAGTCTCTTCTGCTTGTTGCCTGTCCTCAGCAGTGGTTTCCTAGCAGCTATTTTACTATGAAGGCCTGATTCACACAGTCTCCTCTTAACAGTTGTTCTAGAGATGTGTCTGCTGCTAGAACTCTGTGTGGCATTGACCTGTTCTCTAATCTGAGCTGCTGTTAACCTGCGATTTCTGAGGCTGGTGACTCGGATGAACTTATCGTCCGCAGCAGAGGTGACTCTTGGTCTTCCTTTCCTGGGGCGGTCGTCATGTGAGCCAGTTTCTTTGTAGTGCTTGATGGTTTTTGCCACTGCACTTGGAGACACTTTCAAAGTTTTCCCAATTGTTCGGACTGACTGACCTTCATTTCTTAAAGTAATGATGGCCACTCGTTTTTCTTTACTTAGCTGCTTTTTTCTTGCCATAATACAAAGTCTAACAGTCTATTCAGTAGCACTATCATATGTGTACTGTATCCACCTCCTGCACAACACAACTGATGGTCCCAACCCCATTTATAAGGCTTGAAATCCCACTTATTAAACCTGACAGGGCATACCTGTGAAGTGAAAACCATTTCGGGTGACTACCTCTTGAAGCTCATCAACAGAATGCCAAGAGTGTGCGGAGCAGTAATCAAAGCAAAGGGTGGCTACTTTGAAGAACTTAGAATATAAGACAAATTTTCAGTTGTTTTCACACTTTTTTGTTCATTATATAATTGGACATGTGTTAATTCATAGTTTTGATGCCTTCAGTGTGAATCTACAATTTTCATAGTCATGAAAATAAAGAAAACTCTTTGAATGAGAAGGTGTGTCCAAACTTTTGGTCTGTACTGTACATTTAGAACTGCGTGAGATCAGTGTGCATAAGCAAGCCGATGTTGCACTCATTCACATGAGTTTGTTCACTGCGCAGGCAAAATCTTAGTAAATGTTAAGCAACGTACATGCAATTGCATGGGTTGAACACAGGGCCGGACTGGGAATAAAAACCAGCCCTGGAAAAAATTTCATACCAGCCTCACAGCATTATTATACCAGCCCAACAGCATAACGTCATTATTTTCTTGTTCATGAAAGGGAAACCATACATTTTAAAGCACATTTGATGAAGAGTGTATTATATATAGATATGAAATCACATAGGGCTTTATATATATATATATATATATATATATATATATATATATATATATATATATATATATATATATTATATATTTATATTATGCAAATTCCAGTTAAAAGTGGTAGGTGGTCAATCATTAAGGGGGACCCCAAGAACTCAGAACGTGGGGGGGGGAAGGGGGGAGTTACTGATATAGGGGGGAAACCCTTTATATTAGTACCCCCTTACATTATCGTATTCACTCCCCCCTTTACATCAGTGACTCCCCCCCTGACTGGCTTGGTGGCGCTGTCACTGACCTCCTCTCAGGTGCACTGTGCAGGGCTCAGTCAGTCAGCTCCAGCTTGGTGGCTGTTTTTATCCTATAGTCTCCTCTACACAGTCCACACAAGTCTGACTTCTCCCATGACCCCCATCCCGGCGGAGCTCCCACTCTTGACTCCTCTCCAGACTCCCTCAGAGATTGCAGACATGCTACAGGAGATGGTCAGAGACTGCAGACTTGATGCAAGAGCTCAATGCAGCCTCACCTGTGCCCACCAATTCAGCCTCACTGTGCCCACCAAATGCAGCTTTACTCTGCCCGTGAATGCAGTATCACTGTGCCCACAAATGCGGCCTCACTGTGCCCACCATTGCAGCCTCACTGTGCCCACCATTTCAGCCTCACTGTGCCCACCATTTCAGCCTCACTGTGCCCATCAAATGCAGCTTTACAGTGCCCCATGTCCCAGTCTGCAGTCCCTGTCTGTGGTAAGGTGTGTTGTTGATGCTTGGTACAATACCTTGCATGACAGCAGGATATCCATGACGGCCAGCAGCAGGCATGTTCCCTTTTTGCTTTTAAGAACCTCATTGCGCCCCAGAAGAAGCGTTGACTGGACGCGAAACATGTCGGGCATAAGTATGGAACCCATATCAGCATATCATTCATTTGAATATATATCTACACTCTAGTCCTTAATGGCTTATTGTTGGCTTGTATATTGAACTATACTATTGTATAAGATGGAATATGATATTGGTTGCTGATCGAGGTCTCCGCATATGTATGTATCATCTATTCTTGATTTTTAATTGCATTTTTGTATATCTTTGGAATAATAAAATTATTAAATTAAAATCTTATTCGTCTTGTACCGGTGCCTGTAAAGTCCATAAGTCCCTCCACATAGTCTTTGTTTTCTGTACACATCTCACGGACAGTGGCACCTTTTATTTAGGAGTACATTGGGATGTCCACTGCTACCACTAAGTGATGATATCCCATACCTATTATTTTTTTGCAGCAGGCAGGGTCTGTTCTCATTTTGGATGGGGACATACTCCATCCGGAGGATCTGTTTGCTGTGAGATGGAGTGGTCCCTGGCTACCTGCACCTTCAGCCGTCCTAATTTTCTGGCCCCAGTCAGCCTGTCCTCTGGTTCTGGGGAAGGGGAGAGCACTGGGTGGGAGCTGGAGAGAAGGGGGAGCAGAGAGTACTGGCGCAGTTGGAGAGCACATGGGTGGGGGCAAAGAGCAGGGGGAGTGGTGATCATAGGGGTGGGGGGCGGAGAGCACTGGGGGGGAACTTGAGAGCTTGGGGGGCCAAAAAGAGCAGGGGTGGAGACCACTGTAGGCTGAGAGCACTGGGGGGGGCTAAGAGTGTGGGGTGTCGAAGAGCACTGGTGGGGAGAAAAACAGGGGTGGAGAGCATGAGGGCTGGAGAGTACTGGGGGGTTCAAAGAGCAGGGGGAGTGGAGAGCAATGGGGGGAGCTTGAGAGCACCAGTGGGGGCCAGGAAGAACAGGGGTGGAAAGCACGGGGGACTGGAGAGCACTATCGGTGATGGAGAGCACTGGCAGAGTTGGAGAGCACATGTGTTGGGGCAAAATGCAGGGGGAGTGGAGCGTGCTGGGGGGAGCCAAAAAGAACAGGGGTGGAGAGCACAGGGGGTAGAGAGCACTGGGGAGAGCTGTAGAGCACTGGGTGATGAGAAAGAACGGGGGGAGAGCACTGGAGGGGGGGGGGGAGAATAGGGGGGGAAGCACTGGGGGAGTGGAGACCACTGGGGGGAGTGCACTGGGGGGAGTGGAGAGCACTGGGGGGAGTGGCAAGCACTGAGGGGAGAGCACTGGGGGAAAAACAGGGGGGAGAGCACTGGGGGGGGGAGAACAGGGGTGAGAGCACTGGGAGGGGAGAGCACTGAGGGGGAGAGCACTGGGGGAGAAGAACAGGGGGGAGAGCACTGGGGGGGAAGAACAGGGGGGAGAGCACTGGGGGGAGTGGAGAGAACTGGGGGAGAGCACTGTGGGGAAGGAAAAGGGGGGGAGAGCACTGGGGGGAGTGGAGAACACGGGGGGAAAACATGGGAGAGAGCACTGGGGGGGGAGCACTGGGAGGGGAGAGCACTGGGGGGGGAGAGCACTGGGGTGAAGAACAGGGGGAGCACTGGGGGGAAAGAACAGGGGGAGTGGAGAGCACTAGGGGGGAAGAACAGGGGGAGAGCACTGGGGGGAATGAAGAGCACTGGGGGGAGAGCACTGTGGGGAAAGAAAAGGGGGGAGAGCACTGGGGGGAGTGGAGAGCACTGGGGGGAGCACTGGGGGGGAAGAACAGGGGGGAGAGCACTGGGGGAGAAGAACAAGGGGGAGAGCACTGGGGGGGAAGAACAGGGGGGGGAAGAACAGGAGGGAGAGCACTGGGGGAGTGGAGAGCACTGGGGGGGTAGAACAGGGGGGAGAGCACTGGGGGAGTGGAGAGCACTGGGGGGAGAGCACTGTGGGGAAAGAAAAAGGGTGAGAGCACTGGGGGGGAGTGGAGAGCACTGGGGGGGAAAGAACAGGGGGGAGAGCACTGGGGGGATACTGGGGGAGTGGAGAGCACTGGGTGGGGAAAGAACAAGGGGGGGCACTGGGGGGAGTGGAGAGCACTGGGGGAGAAACAGGGGGGGGAGCACTGGGGGGGAACACTGGGGGAAGTGGAGAGTACTGGGGGGAGTGGAGAGCACTGGGATGGTGGATAGAGCAGGAATGGGAGAGCTGGAGAGGGGGGGGTAGAAAGAACAGGGGTGGAGAGAACTGTGAGGGGGGGCAGGAGAGTGTGGTGGGGGAGGAGAGCACTGGGGAGCTGGGAGCGCAAGGAGAACTGAGGGGCAGTAAAATAAGTTGGATAGGAGAATCGGCGGGGGGGGGCTGCATATAGTGGAAATTAGCTTTCTATATTCCACCATGCAGCCACTGAATGCTTGATTCTCTTCCTCTCACTCCTGCAAGCATTCAGTGGCTGCATGGAGGAATATAGAAAGCTAATTTCCTCTATATGCCGCCCCCCTCCGATGCTTCTATCCAGGCACTGTGGCACACAGGGCGGGCTGTACGGGTGGCATCTCCTCCTATGGATCACACAGAGTTGGCTGACTCTGTGTTTGGTGGCTACGCTGTAACACGGTCCCACCCCCCCAGTCCGGGTCGTGTGATAGGCGGAACGTTGATTCTCTCTACTATCAGACGAGCCGGTCTGGGGGGGGGCAGGACCGTTTTACAGCACGGCCGCCGAACACAGAGCCAGCCAGCTCTGTGATCCATTGGAGCAGGAGGGAGGGGAGCAATGCAGGCGCGAAGCGGTCCCAGGGCAGGCGGCCTACCGGGAAATCTCCTGGTATCCCGATAGGCCAGTCTGGCCTTGGTAGAACGGGTGCACCTCTAATCTTGACAATTTTTTTTTTTTTTTTTAACGCTGGTTCACATTTATGTGCTGTATTTTTTTAAGGAGATTTGCATACATGTTATGTTAGCATGTTACGTTGCCAACATGTGACATGCACTTTGTTAAAATTATGTAAAAAGACTCTCGCTACTCTAGCTCCTCCTAAATGGGCATTTAATCTTCCCCCTCTAATGTATATGATTTCCTTGGGCTAGCTTTTCCTCTTTTTTTTTTTTTTTTTTACTATCAGGAGTGCTTTATTGTAGAAAATGGGATTTTTATATACAGCTTATCTGTAAAATCCTTTTCTTGAGAGTACATCACGGGACACAGGAGCTTCATTACATAGTGGGTTATATAGGCACCTCTGGTGATTGGACACTGGTTGACCCCAATTAAGGAGAATTCCTCCCCTATATAACCCCTCCCATCTGGGAGGCCCCTCAGTTTTGTAGCAAAGCAATAAGAAACCACGTAAAAACCCAAGAGGGGCGGGAGCCCTGTGTCCCGTGATGTACTCTCAAGAAAAGGATTTTACAGGTATGCTGTATATAGAAATCCCATTTTCTTGATCATACATCACGGGACACAGGAGCTTCATTACATAGTGGGATGTCCCATAGCAATGCTCAGATTGAGGGGAGGGAGACACAGATCATAAATATAGACCGCCAGGGACCGGAGGACCTAAACTGCAGCCTGCAGTACACTGCGCCCGAAGGCGATATCCTCTTGCCCTCTGACATCCACCTGATAGAATCTGGTGAATGTGTGGATTGATGACCAAGTCGCAGCCTTACAGATCTGAGCCAGGGAGGCCTGGTGATGCACTGCCCAAGAAGCACTAACAGCCCTAGTAGAGTGCGCTTTCATCCGAAAAGGAGGAATCTTCCCCTTTAAACCATAGGCCTGAGAAAAAACTTGTCTGATCCACCTTGAGAGAGTGGATTTTGACGCCGCCTGGCCCTTTCTAGGGCCTTCCGGCAGAATAAATAAACAATCAGTTTTCCTTATCTGAGAAGTTGCTTGAAGATAAATACTGATTGCTCTAACCACATCCAAAGTGTGTAAAGATTCTTCTTCTGTGGACTGAGGGTCCGGAAAAAAGGATGGTAGGATTACATCCTGATTCAAATGGAAACCCGAAACCACCTTAGGTAGAAAGGACCTGTTGGGACGCATGACCACCCGGTCCTTATGGATAATTAAATACGGCTCCTTACTGGAAAGAGCTGCCAACTCTGATACTCTTCTAGCCGTAGATATGGCTACTAAGAAGACCAGCTTTTTAGTCAGGAGAACTAAAGAAGCCAGATGCAAAGGTTCAAATGGTTGCCCCTGTAAGGCCGAGAGAACCAAATTCAGATCCCATGGGCATACCAGAGGTTTAACTGGCGGTTTTGTCCGCATAGCCCCCTGGATAAAAGCCCGTACTAGGGAATGTGATGCAAGCGGCTTTTGAAAAAAATACTGACAGGGCCGAAATCTGCACTTTGATAGTGCTTATGGCCAAATTCATTTCTAGGCCTGACTGGAGAAAGGCCAAGATTCTGTTAATGACATACTTTCTAGGATGCCATTTCCTGAGTTCACACCAGGAAACATATGTCCTCCAGATCTTGTAATAAATAAGCCTGGAGGCCGGCTTTCTGGCATTGACCAGAGTAGAAAGGACTGGCCCCGAAAGGCCACGGTCTCTCAGAATGTGGGTCTCAGCAGCCAAACCGTCAAATTCAGACTGCGTAAAGCAGGATGGTAGATTGGACCCTGTGAGAGCAGATCTGGCCGGAGAGGGAGGGTCCATGGCCTGCCTACTGCCAACTTCATGATTTCTGCGTACCATGGTCGCCTGGGCCAAGCCGAGGCCACCAAAAGGACCGACTTCGTCTCCCTCTTGACTCTTCCCAGGAACCGCGACAGAAGCGGGTTCGGGGGGGAAGGCATAGATCAGGTTGTACTGATCCCAGGGAACTGTCAGAGCATCTGACCCCTGAGCAAGTGCATCTCTTGTCCTTGATACAAACTTGTCCAGCTTCCTGTGGAACCTGTATGCAAACAGATCTACGTCTGGAGTACCCCACTTGTGACATATGTTCTGAAACACGTCGGGGTGCAGAGCCCATTCTTCTGGGCACAACTGCTGGCGGCTGAGAAAATCCGCCTGCCAATTCTCCACTCCTGGGATGAAGACTGCAGAAAGACACGGAACATGCTTTTCTGCCCAGACAAGTATGCGATTCACCTCTTTTTGGGCCACCAGACTTCTGGTACCGCCCTGGTGATTGATATAAGCCACTGTGGTGGCATTGTTGGACTGAACCCGAACTGGGAAACCTCGCAGTCTGTAAGACCACTCTATGAGTGCCATGTAAACTGCCCGGATCTCCAAGATATTTATGGGCAGTAGACTCTCGGTCGCAGACCATTTCCCCTGCGAGCATGTTTCCTCCAATACAGCTCCCCAGCCTGTCAGGCTGGCATCTGTTGTGATAATCTTCCATGGGAGAGGAAGAAAGTTTTGCCCTTCAGCAAATTCTTGGTTTGTAACCACCAGACAAGACTGCGTGTCCCTGGGGATAGACGCATAGGAAGATCCAGAGATTGGGGCTTCCTGTTCCAAGCCGCAAGGATGCATCCTTGCAGAGGCCTTGAGTGGAACTGGGCGAATGGGACGGCCTCGAAAGAGGCGACCATCTTCCCTAACAGTCTCATGCACAACCGAATGGAGGAAGATCTTCTGCCCAGAATCAGGCGCACCAGATCCCCAATGGCCAAGGCTTTAGCCTTGGAAGAAACACCCTGCCCTGAGCGGTGTCGATGATCATACCTAGGTATTCCAACCTGGTAGTCGGTTGTAGGGACGACTTTTCTAGGTTTATGATCCAACCTAGGCGTTCTAGGTGTTCTAGCGTTTTGGTGACGCTGTGACTTAGGAACGCTGCAGTTTTCTCCATGAGAAGCAAGTCGTCTAGATAAGCCATGACGGCTATGCCCTGAGCTCTTAAGATTGCTAAGAGAGGGTCCAGAATCTTCGTGAAGACTCGAGGGGCTGTAGCAAGCCCGAACGGCAAGGCCACAAATTGAAAATGGCGCCGCTCTACCGCGAACCTTAGAAATTTTTGGTGTGCGGGAAAAATTGGCACATGGAGATATGCATCCTTGATATCTATTGATGCCATGAATTCTCCCCCTTGCAGGGAGGAGACCACAGTGCGGATTGACTGCATTCGGAAGGACCGGATGTGTAAAAAACGGTTCAGATCCTTCAGATCCAGGATAGGTCTGACACTTCCATTTGGTTTTGGGACGGTGAAGAGATTTGAGTAAAACCCCGAACCCTGATCTTCACTTCTACTATCACACCCTGGGATAGTAACTGATCTAAGGCCAGAAATAGCGGTTTTTGCTTTACTGGACCCCTGGGGATCCTTGACCTTAGGAAACGAGAAGGTGGAATCTCCTGAAACTCTAGCCTGTAGCCCAGAGATATCGAAGGGATTACCCACTTGTCCTGGATCTCTTTCCGCCAGGCTCCTGCAAACTGCAGGAGCCTTCCCCCCACTCTGCCGAGTGGGGGCGCCCCTTCACAAGGAAGATCTTGGGCTTTGCTTGGCAGGCTTTCGCCCCCAAGTCTTTTCCTGCCCCTGGGCTCTGCCTTGAGCCTTTCTAGTAGGGGAGGGCTGAGAAGGCCGTCGCCACTGCTTAGAGCTTGATGCGTCGGGAGAGAGAGCACGCCTGAATGACGGACGTTGGCTCTTTTTGATTGGAAGGAGAGTAGATTTTACCCCCTGAAATATTTTGGACGAATTTATCCAATTTTTCTCCAAACAAACTTTCCCCTTTAAACGGGAACCCAATCAAATGCTTCTTGCATGACAGCTCAGCTGCCCAATTCTTTAGCCATAGGGCCCTTCGCATGTGTACCAACATGAGGGACAAACGTGATGCTTGTTGGACAGAATCCAAAATCGCATCAATCATAAAGCACAGAATATGAGGCAGTTCTGCATAATTTTCTACTTCCTCACTGGGAAGGATCCCAAGCATCTGCTTAACCTGTTCCTTGAGGAACTGACACAACCCCACGGCTGCGACTGTAGGTTGCACCACAGCGCCAGTCATGGAAAAGGAGGCTTTTTAATAAGGTTTCCAGCTTCTTATCAGTTGGATCCTTTAAATACCTGCGCAATATCCAAAGGACAAGTCAGGTTTCATTCACGCAAGAAACAGCCGCATCAACAGATGGGACCCCCCCCCCACTTCTTGGTGAAACTTTCCTCCAGAGGATAATGCAAAGAAAACCTTTTTAGGAGGAGCAAACAGTTTATTGGGATGTCCCCAATCCTTATACAACAATTCATCCATTAAGGGATGGATTGGAAAGGAATAGGCAGTCTGTAGGGCTTTCCTGACTCCCAGGGAAGAAACAGAGGATGTAGCGACTTCAGCAGCAGGCATTCTGAATGTGGTACGCACCAATTCAGTATAATACTGCACCTGTTTTCTGAGTGCCTGGGAGGAGGGGACTATCTCCTCTTCCTCTGATTCATCCGACTGCTCATGATCCCCATCCTAAGATAGGGATCTCTCCTCATTTTCAGAAAAATCATCTGAGAGAGGAATTTCAGCAGAGGGAGGGGATCTACCCCTTTTCTTGCTATATTTCAGGGAAGCAGAAATAAAAACTCATTATTTTCTCTTCAAAACCCTCCAATGTAGCCCTAAGAGAGTATCTCAGTGACATAAACTGGGGCTGACACATTAGGAGAGGCTGCAAACCTGACAGGTGCACTGACTCGTCTTGAGAGGCTGGCTCCAGTCTTGCAGGGGGGGATGGTAACTTACAGGCACTCTTTTAGAACCCCTGGACCTAGGCGGTGATTTACCAGTGCCTTTGCTACCTCCCCCTGAAACCCTCATACGAGGAGACATAGTCCTAAGCTATAAAGCAGAGGTACTAGTACAAGTGCAATCACTGTTGTGCTTAAAGTCTCACAATAATATATATGCTTAAACTGCACAACCTGATGCTGAGTAGGTGTCTAGGTTTGCCTGGATCCAATCCCATGGATGCTTACTGCCCACAGCTCCTGTGTCTCCACTTACAGCCCCCTGACGCTCTGGACTTTTTACAAACTGCCGCCTGGCGCCTGTGCATTACAGCTCTGTGCACACTAGCGTGCATGGCTCACAACCACACTCCCCCCTCCTCCATTAGGCCGGGAACGCGCCCGGTGCGCGTGCACGAGGACTGCGGGATCCAGGGGGGGAAGGAGAACCCCAAACAGGGCTGCGTGGGACCCCCAAACTACGTGGGACCTCTGTTTACCTTGATGTGGCAGGGACTGTAATGGAGACGTGAGTCAGCTGGAGAACCAGGCTTCACTGAGCGTGTGTATTGAAAGGCATGTAAGTATGCATCAGGCTGCTCTTACTCCCTCTAGTGGTGGAAACCAGGTAAGACATACAACTACTCACAATGAAGAAATCCATTCATATATTTAAATATACAGGATGACTTCCTTTACCTGTCCTCGCCGCAGGAATTGCTGAACCAGACAAATTCCAGCCTTCACCCATCACGACGGGTATTGTTAGCCAACCTTCAGGTTTATTTGGGGCTCCTTCTCGGAAGAACCTCCCACCTGGGCCATGTAGAAAGCTCTGCCAGAAACTTTTGTGCGCTCTGTATAAACAGTACACCAAGTCTGGTTCTCCCAGAGCCCAGTCTTCCAATGGAGAGGACTTACAGGCAAAACCTCGCTTCTTCGGCTGACGAGGCCCGGGTACCATAGCATCTTGGGAGTCAAATATCGGCCCGAGGTATGGATCCGGTTTGTTGTAGCCCTTAGGCCCTCACAGGGACCTGCATAGAGCTAAAGTTTTTACGTGACCATCACCATAGACACTGGCGAAAAAACTGAGGTGCCTCCCAGATGGGAGGGGTTATATAGGGGAGGAATTCTCCTTAATTGGGGTCAACCAGTGTCCAATCACCAGAGGTGCCTATATAACCCACTATGTAATGAAGCTCCTGTGTCCCGTGATGTATGATCAAGAAAAACAATATACAGTACAACAATAACGAATAGAAAGGGCAAAAGTACATTAGTGTCGTGAATCAGGTATAATACAATACAACACTTAAGGTGTTTACACATTTGGCATTTCAATTAGCATTCAGTGAGAATTAGCACTATTAAGTCATACATCATGTCATTAATACAGGAGGAAGTAAGGAATGTTTCGTATTGCTCATGAACTGATCGTCAGTAAGGAAATTAGGTACGGATAGGGAAAGGGAGAGGGGGATAGGGAAAGGGAGAGGGGGGGAGGGAAGAAAGGGGGAAGAAGGGGGGGGAGACATCGTGGGAGGTTGGAGGGGAAGGGAAATAACGGGGGGGGGCGGAAAAAGGGGGGGAAAGGACCCATTTCAGTTAGTGAGTCATTTAAATAGAGGTCCATGAGAGCCATACTTTATCGAATTTCCATGGACAGTCACGACTGAGGTATGTTAGTTTATAGAGGGGTAAGACAGCATTGACACCTTTTTCCCACGATACCGCACTGGGAGGGGCAGAGGAGGTACATCTGTATAGTATTTCCTTTTTGGCGTATCAAAGGTATCAAACCAACAATTTGTTATGGACCAGACCAGAATTGAGACAGCTGAGGGCAGTCCCAAAACATGTGCATATATTTTCCCAAATGTGATTTGCAGCGGGGCAGTGGGGCTCTCTGCCAGGGTATATTTTGGACAGATGCACCAGAGTGTGATAGACTCTGTGCAGAAATTTTGTTTGGATGAGCTTGTCACCCGCAGAGATAACCAGCTTGGGGCCCTGCTCTAGACAATCCTCCCAGTCCTCCCGCTCCAGTGTTGGGATATCAGCCTTCCACCTATTCCAAAGCGTATCCATCTTGAGAGAGTCTATTGGGAGTATGGCACTGTACAGGGCAGACAAGGGTTTTTTAAGCTCCCCACCCATGAAGAGATCTTCCAACAGGTCTAGCTGCAGGGTCGGGGGATTAGGGAACTGGGCCCTAGCAGCATGTCTTAGTTGGGTGTAACAAAAATACATCCATCCAGGCAATGCATGGGTATTGGTCAGCTGGGGAAGGGACAATAGAGTGCCCGTCGGCATAATGTCCCTCAGTGTCTTCATACCGAATCGTGCCCACACCTGTGGGTCCGGGATCGTTCTAAAGTGCGGCAGATTGTTGTTACCCCAGAGGGGCTGGGCTGGGGACCAGCACCCTGCCCGGGAGAACCTGCGTCCGGCCACGTTCCACACCTTAATTGTCACTTTCGTTGGCACAGGGAGATTAGCATATGCCCTCGCCCCCCTATAAACCAAGTTCTGCAGTGCCTGCATTAAGCCCAGGTGGGCCGCCTCCAGGCATATCGCTGCGTTAGAGTATTGTGCCTCAAACCACCAATAGACAGTGACCAGCATAGCGGCCCAGTAGTAGGCCTGCACATTTGGAAGGACGAGGCCCCCCAAACGTATGGGTGATTGTAGCGTAGGTTTGGCTAACCTAGGGATGGAGCCGTTCCATTTGAAGGAGATAATACATTTATCCACCTCTCGAAAGAAAGACCCCTGGATCCAGACTGGGCTGTTCCTGAATATGTAATTGAATTTGGGTAGAATCACCATTTTTAAAATGTTTATACGTCCTATCAAATTCAGCGGAAGCCCAGACCAAGATTGGCATCTCTCCCTCAGGAGTCGGAGAAGGGGAAACACATTCAAGGCATAATACTTACTCGTTTCTCTAGCTACCTTTACCCCGAGATATTTGAATTCCGTAACCCATTGCAATGGTGTATTACCGGGTGGGGGCGGAGCTTGATTACCTATGGGGAAAAGGATCGATTTGGACCAATTTATACGGATTCCCAAAAGGGAACCAAATTTGTTAAAGATTGTAAGTGCAGCCGATAAGGACGGGCCCATATCATTTAAGTAGAGCAGGGCATCGTCCACGTAAAGGGAGATTTTTTCTTCTAGGGCACCTACTTTCAAGCCCCGTACCACAGGCGACTCTCGAATCATAATAGCCAGGGGTTCCAGGGACAGGACGAACAGGCTGGGTGACAGGGGGCACTCCGTTGAGTGCCTCTATGTAGTGAAAATGATTCTGAAATCCAATCGTTCATGCGCACCCTGGCCCTGGGAGCCCTGTAAAGCAGCTGTACCCACCTCAAAAACCTAGGGCCAAACCCAAAATACTGAAGCACCCCCCAAAGGTACTCCCACTCAACTGAGTCGAATGCCTTCTCAGCATCGAGGGAGGCAATCACTCAGGATCCAGCATTATCATGGGTAAGAGACAGATTCAAGAAAAGGCACCTAATATGTATGTAGGTGCCTTTGCCCTACATAAATCCTGTCTGGTCGACATGAATTAGGGTAGATATCGCAGACGTTAAACGAGTGGCCAATATCTTTGCCAGTATTTTGGCATCTACATTCAGTAGGGATATAGGTCTATACGACCCGCATTCCAGGGGATCCTTAACGGGTTTGGGATTCAGGACAATAATGGCTTCCTCCATGGACTCAGGAAGACAGTCCACTCCCTCAAGTCCAGCAAGGAGGGCCTTGAATTTAGGGGCAATAAGGTCAGCATGTTGCGAGTAAAACTCTGTGGGCAAGCCGTCTGCACCCAGAGTCTTACCGCTTTCAAGACCTCCGATTGCAGATTGGACCTCCTCTAGAGCAGAGGTCTCAAACTGGTGGCCCTCCAGATGTTGCGAAACTACAAGTCCCATCATGCCATTGCCTTTGGGAGTCTTGCTCTTAACTGTCAGCCTTGCAATGCCTCATGGGACTTGTATTTTTTCAACAGCTGGAGGGCCACCAGTTTGAGACCTCTGCTCTAGAGAGATGTCACCATCCAGTATTGTCCTGTGCTCTTCAGACAGGGTGGTGAAAGGTACGTCATCCAGATAGTCCCGCAGCTCGGCTAAGGAGTGTTGGGACCTAGTAGCATAGACTTCCAGGAACAATTCAAGTAATCTAGTGTTAATATCCTCAGGAGAGGATAACAATTGGCCCTGAGCATCGCGAATGCTAGCTATATGTGTAGAAGCTGTTTGGTTCTTCGCCAACCATGCCAGCAGTCTACCATTTTTGTTGCCGTGTTCGAATATTCTTTGCTTAGAGTATAGCATAGACTTTTGGGTCTGCTCTACGTTAAGAAGGGACAAGTCCCTAAGCACCCCCAGCCACCTCCCATAATTGGTATTGTCAGGGGTTTTGATATATGCCGCCTCACACCTCACACTCTCTGCCTCCTATGCCTCGAGGGATCGGGATGTCTCCCTCTGCAAGGAAGCTATGTGGGAAATATAGTTCCCTCTCATTACAGCTTTAAAAGCATCCCAGACAGTAGCAACCTCTGCAGATTCCCCATTCATGTTCCAGAAATTACAAATAGCTTCCATTATTTGTTCCTGTATTCTCTCATCCATGGCCCAAAATCTGGACAGACGCCACAGCCTCAGTTTCGGAGGCCCAGCTAGTGAGATAGTGAGGAAAACCGGAGCATGGTCAGAGATTCCACGGGGCAGATGTTTTACCTCCTTGACCAGCCCAGGGCCCCAGAAGAGGCATAAGCCAAGTCAATGCATGATAGGGCCTGGTATGATGCGGAGTGGCACGTATATTCCCGCTCATATGGGTGAAAGTGGCGCCACACATCTACAAGAGCAAACGTGCAATTTTCACATTTAATATTTTGTTAATACTTCATGCATGATGTTTTGAAGATTTATACACTTTATTTTATTAGGATACTATAATATTCACGGTTGAATATTGCACATTTATCACTTTTAGTGAGGTGAATTCACTGTTGCATTACATGTGTTTGAGTATTTTATTTTAGGTAGCGCCGCATTTCTTGCATTTTTATCATACAATAATTGCACATTGGCGGGGGGGGGGGTACTTTTCCAATATAATAAAACATGCATAATCACATACCTACCACCAGGGTCGGTTCGGATGCCCAATATGTGTAGTGGAAGGGAACTACGAATCAAAACGCTAACCCCCCTCGCGTAAGTAGAATAAGTTGCATGATAGTGGGCTCCCACCCATGCTCTCCGGAGACCAAGTACTCGCGAGCTGATTAGATGCGTCTCTTGGAGAACACATATTTGGGGGTTGTATTTTTGCAGGAATTTGACTACCAATGACCTTTTTGTAGCTGGATTTAGGCCCCGGACGTTGCAGGAGATAATTAAAAGGCTAACCATTACCCATTATGCAGGAATAAGAAACCCTGATCCATAGGTCCCCCCACCCACACAGACCCCCAGCAGGAGGACTGCAGGGTGGGCATTGCACCATCCCCCCCCCCCACCAAGGCAGCATGATGCATGATAAGATAGCGTGACTGTACTGTACATATGAATTGACAAGACCCCGACATTCATAAAGCAACTCCGACAATAAGAACATAGTACTGAAAACCCCCATCTACAACAGTAGAAGAAAAACCCTCCCCCTTCCCCACATCCCCACCCAAACTCGGAGATGTATCATACCCCACAAATCCAACTTGAAACTGTAAGCTATGAAGGGTGTGTGCTCATAGCAGGAGGCATTACCTAGTAGGCAACTAAGGCAACAGAGATACTGGTAAGATTGCATGAAAAGTCTCCTAGCCAGGGCTAGGGGTGCATAACTTGGTTACTAATAAAACCTGGTGCAGATCCTAAAAAAGAAAAAACAGGGGAAAGAACAAGTCACCGGCAGGGGCTCCAGTGGTCAGAGGGCCAGCATGGGTAGGCTGCATCCTGAACATTAAAACAACAACAAGGCACAGAGGATTCCGTGACTAGATAAGCATGACATCCTGTATTATCAGCATCAGCAAAGTACGTTCTCACACAGAATCACACTCATACAGCTTCAGCGTGCACAGTTCAAGTGAGTCCACAGGTATTGTATACCCAGGGCAGGCTCATGATCAGCTGTTAAGGGAGTTCAAGAGCGATTTGCAGCAGGTAACGTTCTCCATGTAGCCCCCCCCCCTCAAGCAACATATGCAGCACAGCGGATCCTCACACCGATGCAACCTACCCTGCATGTGGGTAGGAGGGATATGGGGGTAGACTGCTGTGCCACTCGTGGGACCCCAGAGGGGTACTGCAGCGTGGCCCAGGGCAGTTCCACGGGCAACCCGTATTGAGACCCCACACCCACCCACATCGGCGTCCCAGACCATTAAAAAAATAGGTGAAAGCATAAAGCGTAGAATAACAGAAGGATAAGGGCATCCAAACAAAAGGAAACAAAGCAGGCAGATAGCTGGTGATTTATCGGCATGGGGGCAGTGATTCCAGCCAGGCAGCAGCATCCCGTGGGGTGGTAAAGAACAGTTTCTCCATCTTGTACTCTGAGTTTGGCTGGAAAAAGTATGCTATATTTAATGTTCCGCGCCCTCAGCCCCACTTTCACCTGGTCAAAGGATCTGCGCATTTTCTGCGTCTCAAGTGAGTAGTCTGGGAAGAACATGACGGTGACATTTTGGTATATTAATTCACCCACCCTGCAAGCGGCACGTAAAGACTCGTCCTGCTCTCTAAAATTCAGAAGTCTGAAGATCAGAGTGCGCGGGTTCGATCCAGGAGGCCCCGGGATCGGGGGAACTCAGTGAGCACGTTCCACCGTGAAGTATGGAGAGAATTGCGCCTCCGGAAGCAGGCCTCTCAGTAACTCCCTTTTTCCCTTCCACTCCTTCAGGCATGTCGACGATGCTGAGATTGTTCCTTTTGTTCCTGTTCTCCGCATCCTTGACCTTGTATTCCAGGGTCTGAACCTTCGTGTGAAGGGTATGGATAGACTCCGTGTGTTCGGACGTAATATCTTCCATCCGCCCGACTCTGCTCGGCCTCCGAAACTCTCGAGCGGAGCTTATCCAGGTCTTGGTGAACAAGACCAATGTGCATTTGGACCGCTTCGATTTTGTTAGTCAGGGTGGCCTGGCATGTGGCAATGGCTGCCATTACCTCTCGGAAACCAATCCCTGCGTCCTCTGCCTGTTCATCCATCTCCGTCTGCGAGGCCATGTTGTGTGCGCCCTAAGGGGAGGCTGCCACATGGGGAGCCGCTCTGGATCCGGGAAACAAAGCTTTTTCCCCTTGTTCTACGGGACATTTGGATCACAAAGCCCGTAGTTTTGGGCTAAAATTGTCTAGCAGGAGCACGGATGGAGGATAAGTAGCCAGCAGAGCTCTAATTCCTGTGACCTCTCAGTTCACCATCTTGGACACCCCCCCCCAGCTTTTGCTTTTAAAGGGGATCTCCACACTCCATTTTCCAATACGCTTGTCTCCCCCCTCTAATCCCTGGATTTCCGTGGGCTAGCTTTTGCTTTTAAAGGGGAACTCCACACTCCATTCTCCAATGCTCTTGTCTCCCCCTCTAATTCCTTGGATTTCCATGGGCTAACTTTTGCTTTTAAAGGGGAACTCCACACTCCACTCTATTCTCAAAAGGCTGTGGGCTGCCTTCACCAATCTAAACCACATCAACCAACAGGGCCAGCTAGGAAAGGGGTGAGACGAGCCATCGCCCAACCCCCTCCTGAACCATACAAGGCCATATGCACTCAACATAGCTAGCTGCCTTTGGGGCATGTTGGGCTCAGCCCAATACCCACCACAAAGCACCTTGTACCCACTAGTTTAAAGGGGCTTTCCACATTCTGTAAAGCCCCCTGTCTGCAGCCCCCCATAGCCCCAGCCTAGAGTTGTGTCGAAAAGGCCCTTGCCCCCCTGAGTATGAGAACAAGGTGGTTGACGTTTGGGGTGCCGAGCCCCTCCTGCCCCCAAGCATCCACCCCCCTTTCATGGGCTGGCTTGCTGTTTGTTTAGCTATGTGTTTTTTGTTTTGGGTTAAAATCTTGCAGCTGCCATGTAGATTTGTAAGTTTTCTCTAAAGCTGTTCATCTTTGAAGCAGCATTTTGGAAACATGCTACAGATGCATTACTTTACAGGCAGAGTAAGCCCCCACCCAAGTTACTAGCTTTTAAGCAATTTTGCATTTTTAAAGGCACTTCTCCTTGTTTCATTTTTGGGGTTGTCCAAATTGGTGACATTGAATGTCCCTCAGGGTGAGACCTGGGCCCCCATACCCATTTTAAGGCCAATAACTAGAATATAAGCCAGCCAAGTGGGGACTAGCAAAATTAACAAGTCAGTTCCCAAAGACTGCAATGGTATTTGTTGTATAACTTTTGCCCATGTTAGGCTCTTTGTTTGCCCCCCCTGGACCGGGGGATGTTTGTCCCGTCTGTAATTTTGTAGCATGCTGGATAATGTGCTTAACTTTGGACAGGGGTGGCTTATTTTGTGCTAGTTGAATTTGAGCTGTTCTGGGCATGCTCAGGGACTTTTAATATCCTGACCGGACGTCATATGACGTGATCAGGATATTAAGCCGCTGCGCACCCCTGGGGGTGCGCATCGCGGCGATCGTTGTTACAGGGTGTCAGTCTGACACCCCGCAACTACGATCTCGGTAAAGAGTCTCCGACAGAGACTCTTTACCACGTGATCAGCTGTATCCAATCACGGCTGATCACAGTGTAAATAGGAAGACCCGGTGATCGGCTTTTCCTCACTTGCGTCTGTCAGACGTGAGTAGAGGAGAGTCGATCGGCTGCTCCTCTGACAGGGGGGGTCTGTGCTGATCGATTATCAGCACAGCCCCCCCTGAGGATGCCCACACTGGACCACCAGGGATGCCACCAGACCACCTGGGATACCCAGCACCAGGTATGCACCCCTAGACCACCAGGGATTCCAGCCAGTGCCCATAATGAATGCCAATCAGTGCCCATAATGGATGCCAATCAGTGCCCACAATGGGCATCACTGATTGGCATGCATTATTGTTTGGCACTGATTGGCATCCATCCCTACAATACTTTAAATTACAATGTCGCCTATCAGTGCCCATCCATGCCGCCTATCAGTGCCCATCCATGCCCATCCATGCCGCCCATCCGTGCCACCTATCCATGCCCATCCGTACCGCCTATCCATGCCCATCCTTGCCGCCTATACATGCCCATTTGTGCCACCTATCCATGCCGCCCATCCTTGCCAATCCGTGCCAACTATCCATGACAATCCGTGCCACCTATCAGTGCCTATTTGTGCCACCTATCAGTGTCTATCTGTGTCGCATATCAGTGACACCTATCAGTGCCGCCACTTCATTGGTGCCACCTCATCGGTGCCCATTAGTGCCGCCTTATCAGTGCCCGTCACTGCAGCCCCGTCAGTGCCCATGAGTGAAGGAGAAAACTTACTTATTTACAAAGTTTTGTAACTGAAACAAAAAAAAATTCCCAGAGGCGATCAAATACCACCAAAAGAAATCTCTATTTGTGGGAACAAAATGATAAAAATTTAGTTTGGGTACAATGTAGCATGACCACGCAATTGTCATTCAAAGTGCAACAGCGCTGAAAGCTCAAAATTGGTCTGGGCAGGAAGGTGTATAAGTGCCCCTATTGAGGTGGTTAAGGACATCCTTAACAGGTGTACCCACTTTTAAGTTTTGTCTCTACAAGATGAACTTGCATTTAGTTTGTTTCATGGACTAATTGCCTCATTGCCACACAAACCTATGTTGCATAAAGATAGAATTCTTTACCTTGCTCTGAAAAGAGGCCAGATTGCTTGATTGCATGTGTGTCGAGAGTACATTTGGGTGTCCTTATAGAGTTTGTAACACATGTATTTTCTCTTTGTATTTTGTTTGTTATGTCTTTGCAAAACAGAGTGTCAGAAGCCATGAATTAGACTGAAACAGAGGCACAGTTAAATCTCACTTAATTAATAATAATAATAAAAAACGGTAAACAGAGTAAACATAGTCAAAACATAGCCAGAGTTCAGGAACCAGAAAAGATAATCAGACAAGCCAAAATGTCAGAGAGACAGAGATGAGCGTAGTAGAACAGCAAGCAGGATCTGGAGCCATAAGGAATGTCAGCCAAGCAAGTCTTTAACAGGAACACAGGCAAACATCTCTAGAGATGTTACCAAGGCGAAGGCAGTGCTCATCTGGGCTGGATGGCTTAAGTAGGCAGGACTGTCAAGCAGGATATCATCAACAGGTGAGTCACTGTGGAGAGATAGGAGCTGGCAATTAGCCAACAGCTGTCAGAAACCATGAAATTAGGCCACTGTAAAACTGCTGAAAGTTTTTCTTGGTCCATTGAAAAACCAGCAGTGGAAATGACATAACCCAAGAATTTAACCTGTTCATGATGGAACTCACACTTCTCCAGTTTGCACTAGAGTTAGTTCTCTCTTAGTTCCTGAAGCACATGACAGACATCTGTGTGGTGACTCTCCAGGGACTTGGAAAATAAGATATTATTGAGATAAACCACCACACATAACTGCAACAAATCTTGGAGGACATCGTTAATAAATTCCTGGAAAACTGCCTGGCGTTACAAAGGCCAAAAGGCATTACGAGGTACTCATAATGGCCTGTTCTGGTATTAAATTCCATTTTCAACTCGTTACCTTCCTTAATCCTCATGAGATTGTATGCCCCTCTCAAATCACGCTTCGTGAAAACCGTTGCTCCCTTGAGGCGGTCAAATAACTCTATGATCAATGGAATCGGATAGGCTTAATTGTGAAACGATTGAGACCCCTATAATCAATATAAGGTCTCAGTTCACCACTCTTCTTCTTTACAAAGAAGAAACCAGCACCAGCAGGAGATGAGGATTTGCCTATGAAACCTTGAGAAAGTGTATCTGCAACATACTCCTCCTTGGCGCCCTTCTGGAAGCATGTCTCACTTGTGGTGACCAGGAGAGAACCTCAGCAGGGAGTCAATCAAAAGAGGGGTTGTGCCTCTGTAACCAAGGATAATCAATGACCAGCAGAAACTTAGGTGAGGAAATAACTTGGAATTGGATTATCTCATGGTGAAGAGCCCCTACAGCCATGTTCAATGGAACCATCTCATGAGTCATGTGAGCAGGCTGTAGAGGTCTCCCATCAAGAACCTTAATGGCAAGTGAAGTGTCATGCAGCTGCAGTGGAATTGAGTGCTTTGATACAAAGGCAGCATCAATGAACAGTCCTGCAGCCCCAGAGTCGATTAGAGCCTGTATCTCGATGGATGACTCAGCCCAAGAAAGGGTAACCGAAACCAGGGGCTTATCCTTCTGGATAACTGGGGATGAAACAACGCTACCTAAGGGCTGTCCGTGACAGGACCTAAAGGTTTGGGCGTTTCCTGGACGAGTAGGACAAGACTTCAAAATGTGACCTGCCTGGCCACAATAAAGGCACAATCTCTCCTGCCTCCTAAAGGTTCTCTCATACGCAGAGAGAGGTGTGAAACCCAAGTGCATGGGTTCACCTTCACAGACCGACTCAGTACCAGGAAGCATGGGAGGTGAAGGAGGCACGGGTGGGACTGCAAAGCTCAGAGACAAACGTACAGGATAGGGATGAGCTGAACACCCCCCCGGTTCGGTTCGCACCAGAACTTTCGAACGGACCCCAAATTCGTACGAACTTTAGAACCCCATTGAAGTCTATGGGACTCGAACGTTCGAAATTAAAAGTGCTAATTTTAACGGCTAATATGCAAGATGCTGTCCTAAAAAGGGTTTGGGAACCTGGCTCCTGCCCCAGGGGACATGGGTCAATGCCTAAAATGTTTTAAAAAATGGCCGTTTTGGCGGGAGCACTGATTTTAATGACGATTAAAGTGAAAAAAAAAGTGAAATATTCCTTTAAATATCGTGCCTGGGGGGTGTCTGCATTATGCCTGTGAAGTGCCACGTGTTTCCCGTGTTTAGAACAGTCCCTGCACAAAATGACATTTAACGGAAATAACATCATTTAAAATTGCTTGCGGTTTTAATGTTATATCTGGTTCCTGCAATATGGTTGAAAATCATTGAGAAAAATAGCATGGGTAGCCCTCCCTTCCCATTACCAGCCCCTTTGGGTCTTGTACGCATATTAAGGGGAACCCCGTACCCATATTAAAAAAAGGAAATGTGTGTGGCCCCCAGGCCCTATATACTCAGAACAGCAGTATACAGGCGGTGCAAACAAGACAGGGACTGTGTAGGTTTGTTGTGTTAAGTTGAATCTGTTTGTAATTTTCAACTGGTACATCTTTAAAGTGTAGCTCCAGTCAAAAAAACGATTTTTAAGCTTTTTGGAAAACATAGGGAAGGGTTATCACCCCTGTATAATTTGTTTTGTCGTCCATCTTTTTTCATCTCACTTGCTGTTGTCTCCTTCCATTTGCAAGTAAGAGATGTTTGTAAGTTGGATGTTTGAAAGTAGGGGCCTGCCCTATATGCTCTGCAGAAATGGCGGAACAAGGTGTTGGTTTTGCCACAACATTGTAAGCCCTCAAAGTGACTCTTGGTGGGCGCTGGAGCGCTCTGCTGTGAATGATTATATCAAGAATTGTAATTACATGCCATTGTTGAACAGTGGTAGAAAAATGGACCTTTGGTGGTTGTGGTGCTGGTGCCACAACACTATAAGTCCTCACAGTTACTTTGAGTGGGCACAGGAACGGGCCCTCCTGTGAAATATTATATCAAGAATTGTAATTACATGTCCCTGTTAAACAGAGGCAGAAAAATTGGGCCTTAGGCACTGTTGCTGGTGCCACGACACTGCAACCTCTCCCATATACTCTAGTTTTAGTGCAGGAATTAGCCCTGCTGCAAAGCATTGCATCAAAAATTGTAATTAAACGCCCCTGTTACACAGGGGAAGAAAAATTGGGCCTTAGGCACTGGTGCTGGTGCCACGACACTGCAACCTCTCCTATATACTCTAGTTTTAGTGCAGGAATTAGCCCTGCTGCAAAGCATTGCAACAAAAATCTTAATTAAACGCCACTGTTAAACAGGGGCAGAAAAATTGGGCTGATGGCATCACCCAGAACCAGAAATGTTCTTCCAACATATCAGCGGAGAAGGAAGAGGATAGACAATCAACATAACAGGACAGTCACTCAGCATCAGCATAGGCAGTCTTGAAGGGATGTGATATTTCAAAAAAAAATATTCGGTTACATCAGCTTCAGGTGCTTGGTAGCTGTGGGTGATCCAAGACTGATTCATCTTGATGAAGGTCAGTCGATCAACTGATTCGGTGGACAGGCGCACCCTGTGATCGGTAACAAAGCCACCAGCAGCACTGAAGGTGCGTTCCGAAAGAACGCTGGATGCAGGACAGGCCAGTAGCTCAATTGCATACTGTGCAAGCTCTGGCCAGTGATCCATCCTCAAGACCCAGTAAGCCAGAGGATTTTCGGTGGGAAAGGTGTCCAAGTCTGACCTTGCCCCTAGGTATTCCTGCACCATGTAAATTAGACGCTGGCGATGGTTGCTGGAACCGATCATACCTTGGGGCTGCGGACTAAAAAATTGTCTGAAAGCATCGGTCAGACGGCCACCTTCTCCACCGCTCCTTCTGACCGATGCCTCAGCAACATGTTGTCCAGGACCAGGAGTTTGTAACCTCCCAGTCTCTGCACAGACCTTTCTGTAAGGCCTCCCGGAGATGTCTCATCCTCTGCTCCCTCTGCGATGGCAAGATAAGGTCGGCAACCTTACCCTTGTACCGTGGATCAAGGAGAGTGGCCAGCCAGTAATGGTCCCTCTCCTTGACCCGAAGAATACGAGGATCCTTCTGCAGGCTTTGCAGGATCAGGGAGGCCATGCAGCGTAGGTTAGCTGAGGCATTCGGTCCGGAGTCCTCTGGGTCACTAAGGACAACATGATCCGCAGCTACCTCCTCCCAGCCACGTACAAGTCCACGGGTTTCTTGGGACTGTAAATCATCCCTACAAGACTGCTGCTGCTGCTGATGCTAAGTGCCAGCCTCCACCTCCATGCTGACACAATCATCCTCATCCTCTTCCTGTGTGATGGGTGGCACAGCAGGAACACTGTCTGGATAAAGGGGGCCTTGAGAGGCAAGGAAGTCCTCCTCGAAAACAAATCACCTCTAGTGCAGTGTAATCAAGATACGATGTAACGATTTTGTGGGGGGGGGTGGCCGGATGTGGATGGGAGTGAAGACGTGTGAGGAGTGAGAGTATGGTGCTGCCCTCCCGCTCCCCACCCTGCCTACCTCAAGTTCCTCGTTCTGGTCCTGTACGCCCCGGGCTGCCCGGGCCGCCTTGTGTGGCTTAGGAGCTCCCCTGCATGCTGCCTTCTTGTGGCTGTTGTGCCCCATGCTTAGGCGGGCGCTGATTGCCTGTGCGGATGTGTTTGCCCTCGCCGGCTGGGAGTGCGGGGGCCGCGGTCGCTGATAGGTGGTTGGTGGAGCAGGGGGTGAGAAGCTCGCTGAAGATCTCGCGAGATCTCGAACGGCTCCTGGTCTCCCGTAGTACCGCTGCGCTTTCCGCTCTGCTTGAATTAGGCGAGCGGCTTCACGCGGCGTGGCGTGCGCCCTAGGAGCTATATGACAGGTCGGGCAGGTGAGAGGGGATCCCTGTAAAGAGCTCCCTCTTCCCCTCGTACTCACTGGTTTCAATTCGCCTCCTGTTCACCTGCCAGCACGGAAGGCGAGATGAGAGGTAATTAAAGGTAATTGTACTGAATATACTGAATGCCTAACCTCATGGGGAAGTGAGGGGAAGATCTGGATGACCTGTACACCCTTCTTACGGATCCATGGACTTGTACCAGCAATTGAGATAAGTGCCTTTCTTTCTTTTGGTCTTCAATTATTATTGATGAGAACTACTGACCTACTGAACTACTGACCTGGTTTGCCTTACTTTGGATATATATTGTGAATACACTGAATACACTGTGAATACACTGAATACACTGTGAATACACTGTGAATACATGCATATGCAATGCAAATATAAATACCTCGTTATAGGGCGGTGAGTCTCCTGCTACTGAGTCATCTGCTGAGGCTGGAGGTCAGGAGTTAACCAGTATTGTTCCACTTGACAAGTGAGGTAGTGTTATCGATACTAGGAGAGACACCACAATATTGCTGCCCCCCTCCTCCCCCCCCCCCTTTTTTTTTTTTTTTTTTTTTTATTATATACCAGGGATATTATTATCTTCTTATTACTTGTTTAGCTGATAAGCGGAAGCTGATAACTTGTAAGGTGGGTCTTTACGTGGCTACTTAATTTAATTATGTCGAGAAAAAGGTCCCCTGAGGAGCAAATACCCGTAGAGGGTCAACAAATTACTCGTGCCGCCAAGGATAAAACTAATCAAATGGCGGCAGCGTCAGCAGCGGCAAAATTGGAGCGTTATGCCCATTCTGGCCCTGCTTCTCCCAGTAATTCAAGCATTCAGCGGGGAGATCCACATAATAAAGATACCAAGAACTTATCTGCGGACAGAAGGAGCCAGGGCCAGTCTCTGGCCAACCCCAATTTACCAGCTGCTAAACTGGGGGGCAATAAGGGAGGGGGGGAGGAAAATTAGCAATGGCAACAATAAACTTGGAAACAACACTAAGTAGCTCCCATGCAGCGATGCCGAGCAACTCGGAGGAGGAACCTACATTAAGAGACATTTTGAACGCAATTAAGGACTGCAAAAACGCGATATCCAATTTTGATGAACAGCTAAAATATATAAAGGAGGAATTATTGTCCATGAGACAGGAGTTGAATAGGACTATACTAAGAACTACCGAGCTTGAGGAACGCATGGGTGTAATGGAGGATGAGCTGAGGCCTATGAGGCTGGAAATCGTTGCATTTAAAAAAGCAGCTATTATACAAGCGGATAAACTTGACGAGATGGAGAATAGGAACCGAAGAAACAATATCAGGGTGCTAGGTCTCCCTGAACACTGCGAGGGGACTAATTTGATAGGTTTTCTGGAGGAGTGGTTCCGAGAACTTTTCGGGGCGGCAATATTTACCCCGACATTCGCAATAGAACGGGCACATCGTACCCCAGGAAAATCCCGCTATACGGGGGAGCGTCCTAGGCCTATAATGCTCAAAATGCTTAATTACCAGGATAAAGTGTTTTTACTGCGAGAGGCCAGAATGAGGGGAGACATTAGGTTTAAGGGAGCCAGGGTGTCTTTGTATCCCGATTTCTCACCTGACCTCCAGAAAAGAAGAGCTGAATTTATACCAGTCAAAAGAGAAATGGTCAAATATAAGTTAGAATATGCACTCCTATACCCAGCCCGCTTAAGGGTGACTGCATTAGGAAAGACGCTCTTTTTCAATACACCAGAGGAAGCATCCCAATGGCTAGATGCAAGTAAAAAAGACCTATAAATATATGTTACAGGGCAGTTAGGTGTTCTTCAAGGGATTTGGGGGTATATATTTTTGGGAGGAGTGGATGGGAATAAGGGGTAAGTTTGTTAAAAATTGTTACATTGGTATTAGGTACAATATGGGTGGGGGGCAGGGGTTGAGTAGCAAGGGTGTGTGGTGTACAAGTGGGCATTGGTAGTGGGGGACAAAGGGTTCCCACGAGTGGGTGGAAAATTGGGGTGAGAGCACTTAGCAGGATTGGTATGTGTGAGTGGTGGGTGTGTTGCAAGAAGGCCACAAATGTACCCCTAGGGGGTAGCCCTATGGGGCGAGGGGGGTGGGAGAGGGAGTTTGGCAAAAGGGGAGGGGGGAGAGTTGAGACGAGAAGGTGGGGAAAGGGAATAATAATAAAAACAACACAAGGGCTTATAAATTTGGTTGGGAGAGATAGTAAGGGAGGGAGAGTTGGGAAGGGAGGGTGGGTTAAGGGCGTGATAATAAAAGTAGTGCAAGGATACACTAACTTGGAGATGCATTACTCACAAGGAGAAGGGAGAAAATATTTTGCACTAGTTAGAGCACATGTATGTAAGAGGGGAAAAGGAAAGAAAAAAGGGGAAGGTGTTTTTTTTTTTTTTTTCCTCTGGTATTATTATATTCACATTTTTTCCTTTTCTGTTTAAAATAAAAAGAAGAAGGAAAACTGCCCAATTTATAGGTTGCTAGGTAGTGATGCAGGTAAAAAGAATTAGGATAGTATCATGGAATGTGCGGGGCCTGGGAGATCCGACCAAAAGGAAAGTGGTCTTGTCAGCTTTAGAGGGTAAAGGACCCGGATTATTATGTCTTCAGGAGACTCACTTGATGAGTGATACGATTCGGTGTCTACAAGGTCGGAAATTCCAGACCCAGTTCCATTCCGTATACTCAACCTATGCAAGAGGGGTTAGTATCCTTGTGGACAGGGCGGTTCGCTTTTCCTGCTATAATAGCTGCATAGATGTAGAGGGTAGATATATCTTTTTATATTGCCAAATTGAAAATAGTCCCTACGTGATAGCCAACATATATATTCCTCCTCCATTTAAATTGGAAATTTTATATGAGTTACTAGCTTTTGTAATAGACAAACCTGATATCCCTGTGATAGCAGTAGGGGACTTTAATGAAGTCCTGGACAAATTCTTGGATAGGTTCCCGGCTGTGAGTATACCAACGGTGAAAGATGCAACGAGGTTAACCCGCTTCCTACACGAAGCTGGCCTATGTGATGCATGGCGCACTCGGCACCCGGGGGAGCGACAATATTCGTGTTACTCAGCAACCTTTTCCACATTATCAAGACTTGACATGGCTTTGGTGAATAGCAGTGCGATGTTACGAGTGGACGAGGTAGAATATGGCCCGAGAGGAGTCTCGGACCATTCCCCCCTAATATTGACACTTTGTGTAGGTAAGAAACAATATTCTGGCCAATGGAAAATGGACCCCGTATGGTTGGAACTAATGAAGGATACGGATCGGGTGACAACCAGGATAAAAGAGTTTATTAATGTGAATATGGGCACAGCATCAATGGGGGTCATTTGGGATTCTTTAAAGGCCTTTTTAAGAGGTCTTTTTATACAACAAATCGCGAGGAGTAGGGCCGAAATGAGAAAACAGGAAGAGGAAGCCACCAAGGCGGTACTAGAGACAGAAAGACAATATATTACAAATCCGAACCCTATTACACAGAAGGCCTGGCTTGATAAACAGAAAGAATTTAAGACAACTATTAGGCATAAGATGGACAATAGACGTATATTGCAGAAACAAGCAAATTTTGGGGAGGGAGAAAAAGTGGGGCGAATGCTGTCATTTCTGGTTAAAGTAAATACGGCCCCTTCAGGGATAATATCAATTAGAACGCCAGAGGGAGAGATCACTTCTGAACCATCCATTATCAATAAAACATTTTCCCAATACTATAGCTCACTATACAAATCCCAAGGGGGGAGTGAAGAGGGTGCTATGGCAGCCTTTTTGGGGAATCTGAACATGCCTATAGTAACAGCAGAAGACTTAGCAGTATTGGAGGCCCCAATTACTATCGAAGAACTCCAAAGGGTGGTGGCAGAGATGCCTAACTCAAAAGCACCAGGACCCGATGGATTACCAATCGAGGTCTATAAGAGATATGGGGAGGTCCTGCTGCCACAATTATTGGAGACACTGAAGCAGGCCTTGCAGTGTGGAGCCTTACCTTCCTCGATGATGGAAGCCACGATAGTGGTTATCCCTAAAGAGGATAAGGACCCCATGGACCCGGCCTCATATCGCCCGATTTCACTTTTGGGATCAGATATTAAAATATTAGCAAAGGTGCTTGCAACACGCCTAAAAAGAATTTTCCATAAGCTCGTGCACCCTGACCAATCGGGTTTTATCCCGAATAGATCTACTAGTGTTAATATCCGTAGATTGTTTCTCAATGCCCAGATGCTGGTAGATAATGGAAGCTCCAGAGCAGTCTTGACTCTGGATGCAGCCAAAGCATTTGACAGCCTTGAATGGGAATATTTAATTAAAGTGCTTATCAGATTTGGGTTTGGACCAAATTTTCTTAAATGGATAAAATTGCTTTATACAGACCCAACAAAAATTAAAATTAACAATGAGCTCTCTGAGACTTTTGTATTAGAACAAGGCACGAGGCAGGGGTGCCCCCTTTCCCCTTTGTTGTTTGTTTTGGCGGTGGAGCCATTGGCCATCGCTATTAGGGCTCGCCCTGATATACAGGGATTTAGGAGAGGACAGGTAGAGGAAAAGATTGCATTATTTGCAGATGACATTTTGCTTTTCCTGGGGGATGCTCAAGCCTCATTGAAAGTGGCAATGAAGATAATTAGAGAATTTGGTCTCATATCAGGATTAACCATCAATTGGGATAAATCCGCTTTGTTGCCACTGGAACGGGGTTTTATATGCACTCCCCGGGATATTCTGAATTTGAAACAGGTCGAGAAGTTTAAATATTTAGGGGTGTGGATCACTAGGGATGTAAATGCATACCTGGAAGACAATTTATCTCCTCTCCTAGTAAAATTAAAACAAAAGGCCGATATTTGGAGTCGCCTCCCCCTTTCGATGGCGGGTCGCTGCAATCTGGTTAAGATGGTATGGCTCCCTCAAATCTTGTACCTCCTTCATAACTCACCAGTATGGATTGGGGAAGAATGGTTTAAGAAAATAGAATCCTTATTTAGACTTCTTATATGGAAAAAGGGTCCATCAAGGATTAGTTTACGGACTCTGCAGTTGCCGTTGGAAGAAGGGGGGTTGGCGATCCCATATCCTAGACTTTACTACTTAGCGGCCCAGCTGCAGCATTTAGCTGGAGTAATAGCAATAAATGAAGCTAATCCCTGCCACAAGCTGTTAATGCTGGGATGTCCACATAACACGCTTGTGGAGGCGTTAGAGGCAAACTCACTTAGTATGCAATGTCCAACAACTACTCAAGTTACTAAACTCTGGAAATCAGCTAAGGCCCTACTGGGATATCAGAAGATATCCGTGTTGGCTCCCCTATGGGATAATACAAACTTCGATGAGTTATTTAAAGTTGAAAGATGTAAGGAATGGGAAATTCAAGGGATACATAAGTTAGCGCAAATTGTTCAAGGCTCAGCTATTAGGTCATTTGCTGACTTAAGATCTGAATGTTCCTTATCAAACCGCTCATTTTACAAATATCTCCAGGTCAGACACGCAATTCAGGCCCAATTTAGATCGCAGGAGTTACAGTTGATCCAGATCCCGGTGATATCTCAAATCATGTCTCGAGATACGCTTAAAGGCTTGATCTCATTTATATATACTAGGCTGGGGGATAAGTTGTTAGATCGAAGTGGTATGATCAAAAGTAAAAGGAAATGGGAGAGGGATGTGGGACCAATCTCCGTACCTGACTGGGAGTGGATAATGGATCAGGGAACCAAGGTTTCTATTTCTCCGGCACAGAAAGCCTCCCAACTTTTCTTCTTTCACCGGGTATATTACACACCTAGGAAAATGTTTAAAATGGGGTGGAGAGACAATGATCAGTGTCCTAGATGTGGTAGAGTTGGAGACTTCATTCATATGTTTTGGAGGTGCCCGAAGCTTTTTAGATACTGGACACGGGTAATAGAGCATGTGAATGAGATCTTTAGCTTGACACTGGATGCAACAGCGAGGACTTGCTTGTTGGCTATACCGGAGGGTTATAAAATCCCTAAAAACTTATTTACACCAGTTACTAGATGCCTGTTTCAGGCAAGGAGGCTAATTGCTCAAAACTGGCAGTCACATTCTAGTCCATTGCCTGAAATATGGCTGATGAATATAAGGAAGATAATTAGTAATGAAAGGGTTTTTTACACTAAACAGGGTAATAGTAAGAAGTTTGAAAGGATTTGGAGCTATGGATCGATGAAACTGGGGATCCCCCTATAGGTAGTTGAGAAAAAATCGTGTGTCTTGTAGATTCTATATTCCCTTGTTTTGTCCCTGTATGGTGTTTAGTGTGTCTTTGTTTATTTGCAATGAGGGGTGGGGGTGGGCTTGAGAGGAGGGGGGGGCGGGGTAGGGTAGAAGCGGGTAGATTAAAACACCTAGGTGTAGAACAAGCGTAATGATCATTGTGGCTAGATTAAGAAGAGCCGTAGGCAGAGAAATTCGATACTTTGGCTGCTTACCTGTAAATCAATTTTATTTAATAGAATACATTTGGAAAAAATAAGCCACAATGATGTGTAATGTGGGAGGAGATATAGATGAACTTAAAAGTGAATCGAGGCTCCCGAATAAAATCACTGAGGTGGCAAAAAAAAAAAAAAGAAAAAAAAAAAAGGAAGTCCTCCTCTTCCTGCCTCTGTTCTGCCTCAAGTGCCCTGTCCATTATTCCACGCAGCGTATGCTCCAAGAGGTGGACAAGAGGTACAGTGTCACTGATGCATGCACTGTCACTGCTCACCATCCTTGTGGCCTCCTCAAACAGTGACAGGACAGTGCATGCATCCCTGATCATGCCCCACTGGCGTGGTGAGAAAAAACCAAGCTCCCCTGACCCTGTCCTGGTACCGTAGTCGCACAGGTACTCATTGATGGCCCTCTGCTGCGTGTGCAGCCGCTGCAGCATGGCCAACGTTGAGTTCCACCGGGTGGGCATGTCATATATAAGGCAGTTCTTGGGCAGGTTCAACTCCTTTTGGAGCTCAGCCAGCCGAGCACAGGCAATAAATGATAGGCGGAAATGCACACAGACTTTCCTGGCCTGCTTCAGGACATCCTGTAAGCCCGGGTACCTGCCCAAGAACCGCTGCACCACCAGATTAAGGACGTGAGCTACACAGGGCACATGGGTCAGTTGTCCCTGTCGGAGGGCGGAGAGGAGGTTGGTGCCATTGTCGCAAACCACCATTCCTGGCTTAAGCTGGCATGGCGTCAACCACCTCTCGGCCTGCCCCTGCAGAGCTGACAAAACATCCGCCCCAGTGTGGCTCCTGTCCCCCAAACAAACCAGCGCAAGCACAGCATGGCATAGTTTTGCCTGCGTACTTGCGTAGCCCCTGGAACGCCTACAGAGCACCGCTGGTTCTGAGGACAGAGCACTGGAAGAGGCCATGGAGGAAGAAGAAGAGGAGGGGGTGGAGGAGAGAGGTGTGTCACTACCAATAGTAGCATTTTGGAGGCGTGGTGGCGGAAAAACCTCCAACACTACTGCACCTTGTTCTGCATCCTTCCCAGCTGCCAGAAGAGTGACCCAATGGGCCGTGAAAGACAGGTAACGTCCCTGTCCATGCCTGCTGGACCATGAGTCAACGGTAATATGCACCTTACCGCTGACTGCCCTGTCCAGCGAGGCAAGGACATTGCCTTCCACATGCCGGTAGAGAGCCGGAATCGCCTTCCGTGAGAAAAAGTGGCGTTTGGGGACCTGCCACTGAGGAACCGCACATTGTACAAACTCACGGAAGGGGGCAGAGTCTACCAACTGAAAAGGCAACAGTTGAAGTGCTAGCAATTTAGCCAAGCTAGCATTCAACAGCTGGGCATGTGGATGGCTGGGAGTGAACTTCTTTTGCCGGTCCAGCAGCTGGGGCAGGGACATTTGCCTGCTATAATCGGACGTGGGTGTACTGCTAACAGAGTGCCCGGAAGCACTTGGCTGTGACACACCTAATTCTACACTTTCATTCCTCTCAGAGCAGGTTTCAGAGAGGACTGAAGGTCTAGTGGGGTTGGAGATCCCAGCTGACGAGGAGCAAGGAGAGGTCCGCTTTGTTCTTTGGTGTGGGTCTTTGAGGTACGCTTGCCAACGAGCTGCATGGCAGGTCAACATATGTAAGCATGTGGTGCCCAAGAGGCTGATGTTTGGGCCACGCGAGATACACTTGAGACATATGTTGCAAATAGCAGTTGTGCGATCTGATGCACTCGTCTCAAAAAAGGCCCACACCAAAGAACTTTTAGAATAACGTGCAGAGGCAGCGCCCTGCACAGGCGGAGCTCTGCGGTGTGATTCAGTCGGTGTGCTGCCCCTAAGCTGGCCGCCGGAGGGCATCCTGCCTCGTTGGACATGTGCCTCCTCCTCCTCTATCCTACCAGGCACCCACGTGGAGTCAGTGCCCTCATCATCCCCTCCCTCTTCATCGCTGTAGCAAACCTGGCAGTATGCTGCAGCTTGTGGAACATGACTGCCAGATTGTTGTCCTTCTTGAGCATCCCCTCTCTCTGCATTCACGCTACTGCCTTCCTCTAGCTGAGTATCATCATCAGAGCCTACAAAACACTGGGCATCCTCCTGGAGCATGTACCCAACACTGTGCTCAAAGAGTTCAGGAGACTCCTCAGGAGGACGTGGTGGGTCTAGGGAAGGAGTCACTGATGATGACATTGAGAGGAGGGAAGACGATGCGTTGGCAGCTGCTTTGCTATTACCCTGAGACTGGGTGAGAGAGGATGAGGAGGATGAAGAGGGCTTGGTCATCCACTCTACCAAGTCGTTGGCATGTTGCGGCTCAACATGTCCAGCTGCCGAAAAGAAGGACAAGCGTGTCCCATGGCCACGTGGTGATGATGACGATGCACTGTGTCCACGACCAGCACTGTTGTCTCTAGACACAGAGCCTGCTTGCCCTCTTTTATCCGCTCGCGCCTGTCTGCCTCTCCTTGCTGGCCTTCCAGACATGGTAATGGCCTGAAGGGAGTTGGGAAAAACAGCAATTGGGTAGTGTATATTGTGCTGGATGCACACACAACTTCCACTAACTCCTGCAGATGGCAGATGGCTCAAATAGAGAAGAGCTATGTAGGTGGTGTGACATTGGGGTGTTTAGCTCAAGTGGTTAGAGGCATTTTTCAGTCCACATCAGGCAGGCGTTTATAGTTAAGGGCCTGGTAGCCCACGTTTATTAAAAGGAAAAACAAAATAGTCCATCCAGGAATCCCACGCAGGGGTCCAATCTTAAATTAAATACACACAATCCAAATGAAAAATGCTAGCCCACCTGGCTACTCTTCAGCAGTAGTGCTGCTATAAGTACTTGCCCCTCAAACGAGCTGCTTGGATACACACAGTCTTAGGCTCCTTGGACGCACACAGCTTCAACGCACACAGCTTTGGGCTCTTTGGACGCACACAGCTTCAACCCTTCAAAGCACACAGCTTTGGGCTCTTTGGACGCACACAGCTTCAACCCTTCAACGCACACAGCTTTGGGCTCTTTGGACGCACACAGCTTCAACCCTTCAACGCACACAGCTTTGGGCTCTTTGGACATGCACAGCAGCAAGCTACTCCACCATCCTCCACCCCTCACACTCCATTCCCAACAGCCCTTCATTATATGGCCTGTGTGCAGCTGGGCACACACCCTGCTCGTTATCACCAAGACCTGGACACAGGGTTGGAGATCCCTCTTTCCTCCAATTTCACAGAGACAGAGCCTCGCTCTGTCACAGTGGATATAGCGGTGTATACTGGGTTCAGAGCACGCAGACAGCACGCACAAGCTCCTACCGCTGACTGCAAGCTCTATTTAAAACGAGCAAGATAGTTTGCTATATAGGTGGATATAGCGGTGTATACTGGGTTCAGAGCACGCAGACAGCACGCACAAGCTCCTACCGCTGACTGCAAGCTCTATTTAAAACTAGCAAGATAGTTTGCTATATAGGTGGATATAGCAGTGTATACTGGGTTCAGAGCACACAGACAGCACGCACAAGCTCCTACCGCTGACTGCAAGCTCTATTTAAAACGAGCAACATAGTTTGCTATATAGGTGGATATAGCGGTGTATACTGGGTTCAGAGCACGCAGACAGCACGCACAAGCTCCTACCGCTGACTGCAAGCTCTATTTAAAACGAGCAAGATAGTTTGCTATATAGGTGGATATAGCAGTGTATACTGGGTTCAGAGCACGCAGACAGCACGCACAAGCTCCTACCGCTGACTGCAAGCTCTATTTAAAACAAGCAAGATAGTTTGCTATATAGGTGGATATAGCGTGTATACTGGGGTCAGAGCACGCAGACAGCACGCACAAGCTCCTACCGCTGACTGCAAGCTCTATTTAAAACGAGCAAGATAGTTTGCTATATAGGTGGATATAGCGGTGTATACTGGGTTCAGAGCACGCACAAGCTCCTAACACTGACTGCAAGCTCTATTATAAAAGATAGATATATTGCTAGCTATATAGTTGAATATAGCGGTGTATACTGCGTTAAGGGCATGCAGATAACAACCACTACAGAAGAGCAAGAACGAAAAATCGGCCGATAACGATCGGTGTATACTGTGTTGAAGGTACACAGAACACCCACTAACTGCTTCAGATGCCAACACACTACACAAGGCCGCCGCGCACTACACAGCCTGAGCTATGGTTGGCCACAGGCATCCTGCCTGTGGCCAATCATGGCTCTCCTCGCTGCCGGCGCTGTGATTGGCCAAGCATGCGGGGTCACAGTGCATGCTTGACCAATCATGAGCCAGCAATGCACTGCGCCATCGCAGTGCATTGTGGGCCGTGAGCACCACACAAATTTGGCGCGAACGGCCCATAACGTTCGAAATTCGCCGAACGGGCGAACAGCCGATGTTCGAGTCGAACATATGTTCGACTCGAACACGAAGCTCATCCCTAGTACAGGAGGATTCTGCAAGCACTCCTTAAAAGAGTCTTTCTCTGAGCCTGGAGTCAATGAGGATGGCAGACGTGATCAACTTCTCCAGCTCAGTAGGTATATCTCAGGCTGCTATCTCATCCTTGATAGTATCAGAGAGACCATGAAAAAAAGCAGGGCCTCATTGTTCCACTCAACCTCTGCAGCCAGAGTATGGAATTCAATGGCGTAGTCGTCAACAGTCCTCGTACTCCGTTCAATGGACATGAGGCACTTGGTAGCAGAAGCGGAGCATGTGGTAACATCAAATACCTTTTTAAACTAAGCCACAAACTCAGGGTAGCTCAAGACAACAAGAGGTTTTTGTGTCTCCCATAGAGGGTTTGCCCAGGCCAAGGCTCTCTCAGAAAGCAAAGATATCACGAAACCTACTTTGCTTCTGTCTGTGGGAAATGCCTCAGGCAGCATCTTAAAGTATATCTCAACTTGGTTGAGAAACCCTCTGCATTGGACTGGATCGATGGGGAAATGACGCAGAACCAGACATGCCTCTTATAGAAGTAATGCTCGAGGCGGGTACCTGCACAGAGACTGGAGGGTCAGCCTGCAACAAAGGTTGTACCAGGGCGGCCGCAGTGGGAGATTCCAAGTGAGCCATGCAACTCAGGAGCGTTTATAACGCCATAGCAAAGTGATCCATGCGGTGATCCAGTTCAACCAATCTGGAAAAAATATTACCAACAAGTGGATTGACTGCATTTTCTGAATTTGTGGCCTTCGCCTACTGTCAGAAACCATGACAGAAGTACAGTTAAATCACACTTGTTTAATAATAAAAGTAAAAAGAACAAAGCATAGCCAAAGGTCAGGAACCTGGAACGGATAGTCAGCTAAGACTGAAGTCAGGGATCAATGTAGTAGAACAGCAGGCAGGATCTGGAGCCATAAGGGATGTAAGCAAAGCAAGTCTTGAACAGGATCGCAGGAGACAGTTTCTGTGATGTAGACCAAGGCAAAGGCAGAGATCCTCTGGACTGGACGGCTTAATTAGGCAGGACCGAAGAGTAGGATATCATCAACAGTTGAGTAACTGTGGAGAGGTAGGAGCTGGCAATTAGCCAACAACTGAAGGGCCAGCTCAGAGAAGGAGGGGCTGAGCCCAGCCCTGACACAGGTGTTTTAGAGCAAGTATTTTTACTTTTGTTTATTTTTGCCTGAAATATTTTTGATGTTGTCAATGTGTGTTGTTTGTAGGTTGTTAGTTTCACTTTGATTTAATTGTCTGTGCTGCGTTATTTTGCAAAATCTTCCTCAAGAATCAAAAATGTTGTGACTAAAATGTTTAAATCCTTAAGACCCCTTTCACACTGGGGCGCTTTGTAGCCGCTACAGTGCTAAAAATAGCGCCTGCAAAGGGACCTGAAAGAGCTGCTCCTCAAACTCCAGAGTGAAAGCCAGAGGGCTTTCACACTGGGGTGGTGCGCTGACAGGACGGTAAAAAAAAAAGTCCTGCTAGCAGCATCGTTGGCGCGTTGAAGGAGCGATGTGTACACTGCTCCTTCACTGCTCCTGCCCATTGAAATGAATGGGGCAGCGCAGCTATACCGTCGGCAAAGCGCCGCTGCAGCAGCACTTTGCGGTGGTTTTAACCCTTTCTCGGATGCTGGCAGGGGGTAAAACTGCCCCGCTAGCGGCCGAATACCGCCGCTAAAACGACGATAAAGCGAAGCTAAAAATAGCACCATTTTACCGCCGGTGCCTGCACCGCCCCAGTGTGAAAGGGGCCAAAGAGCCTGTCTGTTTGTGGGTGCAGTCCTTTAACCTCCCTGGCGGTATGATTCAGTCTGGAATAAGGTGCTGAAAGCGGTACAATTATTTTGCATGGAAATCTGGTGTTTTATTTTGTAGTCCTGTAATTCTTAGGAATAACGCTCTTAAATCTCTTCAAACCAGAGTCTAGCAGACATCCCGGGTATGATAACGTTTATAATATAATAAAGAATAATAAAAAATATTCAATAATGTAATCAAATCCTAAAACACTGAAAAAGGGACAAGTTTTGGTTGCTATGGACAATCTCCAAATTCCAGGCAGAAAAAAACAGTATTTATAATATAAAAGTGCATGCAGGGCATTGCACAGACCACTAGGGACAAAGGGGGTGTGTAATTTTTAATACAGCACTGTAATCTGTAAGATTACAGTGCTGTGTGTGTTTTGTGTACATTTCGTTTTTTGAATTTGCCGCCGTTCTCCGCTCCCCTGCGCCGTAACGTCGCAGGGAACGGAGGTCGGCGGCACTCGGCACTGTGAATCGAGCGGAGCACAGCTCGCTCACACAGCGCGGCGGACATCGCTGGATCCAGGGGACAAGGTAAGTAACTCTCCCTGTGTCCTCCCCTGCATCGAGCGAAGCCATCCTGAGTCTGGCTCGGGGTTACCGCTCCTGTAATTAAAATCCCAACCCGAGCCAGACTCGGGATTACCGCTAGGGGGGTTAAACTCCAGTTCATTTACTCTGCAAAGTGGTCAGACCTCAAAACCATATTCTGTTAGTGTCTCAAATTAACATACATGTGTTTTTTTGCTCTCCTTGCTCTTTTCCAAGTCCTGTTTTATTGATCAATTAAATTTTATAGCAATTTTTTATGTTTTATGTGCTTTGTTAATAATTTGTTTTGCAGATGCATGCTCAATCCAACGTCTATGGACGCAAATGCTGGACTTGGGAGCGCGCCCGCAAGGTAACCCCGTCAGGAGAGCGCTTCTCATAGGGGGTTATCTGTTGTGGGTAGGAGCTGCAAGAGGTTCCCGGGGGAGCCCACAAAAGGTTAGGGGCCACTCTGTGCAAAACGATCTGCACAGTGGAGGTAAGTATGATATGTTTGTTATTTAAAAAAAAAAAAAAACCCTTACAATAACTTTAATGCAGGGAATGCATTAGGGTAAACAAAAAACTGTTTGATTTTACAACCATTTCAAGCATAGTTCTTTTACTGACAATACCTGAAACTCACTGACCTTGATGAACAAAGTGATAGGCAGTAAAAAAGATAGCTTAAAAGTAATGTACTTCAATAAAATTCCTTTCAGTGGCTCAAAACGGTGAAACAACTAGGTTTGGACAGGGGCAACTTCTAGACAATGCCACAAAAATACATTTAACAAGTGGATGGAGTGACTAAGGGTTGCTCCAAATATAAAGAGCTTCTGCAGGCAATTCCCGGGAACTGGCCAGAAGGACCATCCCCTATATGTTCATAGTTGCCAACATTCTACAAAAAAAATTCTAGGGACACTTTTTTAGACTGTAGGCAGAGCATTATTTTAATTAGAAGCGGGGCATTCATTTGTAGGCATGGTCTAGATGGAGAGGAAATGTGCGGTGTGCGAACAAATGGGCATGGTTTAAGCTATGCTAAATATTGGGCCTGGCTTAAAGGGGTGTGGTTAAATAGACTCTCAGCCCTTGTATACACGGTCGAATATTCCGATGGACAATGTCCGATAGGACCGTGTTGTCGGATAATCCGACCGTGTGTGGGCTCCATCGGACTGTTTCCGTCAGAATATCCGACAGACCAAGTTTTACAGCTGGCTTTAAAATTTTCCCACAACATGATCCGATCGTGTCAGTTCCGATCGTGTGTAGCCTAGTCCGACGGACAAGGTGCCACGCATGCTCACAATAAAATTCGGAGACGGAATCGCTCGGCCAGGTAAAACTACCGCTCGTAATCGATATAGCACATTCGTCACGCTGCAATGTTAAAAATTCTTTCATGCAGCGCATTCTCTTTTTCTTTACAATGCTACAAGAATGAAGTTGTTTTTCACACACACTTCTCCCAAACTTATTTCTTTATTCTTTTTATTCATTTCAGCAATACAATATTTTAATTCATTACATCTCCCCAATCTTTTTTTTTTTTTTATAATTTTGTGGTTGGTTTTTTTACTCAACATCTCCTTTTATGACAGTTTGCTCATGTTTGCATTTTTTTTGGTGTGTTTTGTGTGTCAACTTACCACAACACCATTATTATCTTTTTAATTTATTGTTTTCTTTTTTAATCTACAGGAGGTTGTTTGGTGCCCCTTGTTTTTCATTTGATGTTTTATTTTTGAAATGTACCTGCCTACTCACAAATAAACTGTCCTTTTTGAAGTAAAACACATAGGCAAGTATTTCTTCAACCAAAAAAAACCTTTATTTAGGTGTCAAACAAATAAACAGGAAGGCAGCGCTGGAGAAACTGGTCAATTTGGCGAAGCCTTTGGCCCCCAGGGCAGACATGAACTAATTTGAAAATGCAAAATTGGTGGCCTGAGGAGTACATATCTCAGGGAGAGCAGTCTGGTCCAAAAGTCCAAGAGATCAGGAAGAGCAGATGCCATCTATGTCCTCAGGCTGTGGTCCTACAAGAAGCTGCATCTTCTGTCAGACCAGACTGAACCCAGGCCATCACAGGAGGAGGAGGGCGTTGGTGGACCTCCTGGCTGCCACTTGCCACAGCCTCCTCCCAGCTGAGGTCTTCCTGTGTATGAAGATGGGACATAGTTTTAGTTTTTTGGTCATCAATCACACAATTTTGTGCTCATGACTGTTGCAAATTGAATGTTACCAAATAGAACAGACTATCATTCTGAGACCAGCATTTTTCATGTTTTGTCCCAATCATTTTTGGTCACTACTGTCTATTGAGATGTAAACCACCTTGTTAAATCACAACTTACTGATCAATAATAACATCTAGTTAACATCATTAAATGTACGACAAGAAATATGTTCAACAATGCTATACCTGTCTCAAGCTGGGCCCCTCCACATGTTGCTGCCTGGAAGGCCCAGGTTGGACATTGAAAGCCTCAGCTGGGGGTGAAGGAAGCCTTGAAGGAAGACTGGAGAGTGGTGGCGTGAGTTCCCCCTGGTCAGCCAGAAAATGCAGCCTCTCGTAGTACACCATCCTGGGGTAATAAATGGCATCTGGAATTCTGGTGCTTCTTTCGCTCCCTGAGATATGTACTCCTCAGAGCACCAATTTTAAACATCACATAGGTCATGTCTGCCGTGGGGACCATGATCTTCACCAAAGTAAGAAGTTTCTCCAGCGCTGCCTTCCTCTTTCTTCGGTCATTATAAAAGGGGTTGTTCTTCTGCCACAGGAAGGGCACCTCCCTGAGCAGATCAATGAATAGCCACATAAAATTTGAGTGCTTGAAGGGATCCATCTTGTCTGCAAGACACAACACAAGACAAACCCTAATAATAATAATGCCATGCTAAACTCTCCTAATCTTGTCCCAACATAGGCCTATATAGAAGCAGTATAGGCTAGTGATGTACCAAGTTAAAAATTGTACCTTCGTTTGTATGATCGTCCTCACTGTGCTCACAGATCGTACGTACAACACACGCGCCTTGCGTTTTATATACAGTGCGCATGCGTGAAACTCCGCCCCTGACGTTCTTTCTAGACTATTCCCCGCCCCTTCTCTTTCGGTGCAGTGGGGAGAGCACATGGCGGAGACACAGCAGGTGCGCACTAATAATAGTTCCACTAACGAGGAGGAGGGCGAGGAAAGCCCGAAGCCTGAAACGTCCCGATCCTGGAGGTGAAGATTTAAGGCCTCAAATATGTCTTTTGGAGAGATGTTGGAGATGGTGGACATATTGAAGAGGCACGACTATGATGGGAAGTATGGACCTTACCCAAACCCAAATATCAGAAAGGCCAAGATCATGACTAAAGCTGTGAAGAGTCTTCAGAAGAATTTTAGGGTACGACGATCCAAGGATCAACTGAGAAAACGCTGGTCAAACCTGAAACTGAGGGAGCACGATCAGTACAGAAGGATCAATCGAGTTCTTCAAAAAAGTAAGTAGTTGTCGTGTGTTCATATTATTATTATTGCTTGCATACTGCTCCATGTGCTTTGATTTAATGTTGTACAGCAGTGGTCTCAAAGTACCGGCCCGCGGACTGGTTATAACTGGCCCGCAGCCGCAGGCAGGTAGGGCCGTCTTTACCGCTGAAAATCCCCAAACAAGGAGCGCACGCACAGTGCAATAGTCAGTGCTGCAATTTTTGATCGAGAAGCGGGCCGCTGGTGGGCAGGGCCTTGAGCTCCACTGATGCTCTGGCCCCGCCCCTTGGCTATGCGCGCACACCCCACACCTAATCGGAGGAGCGGAGGAGGAGGGAGACAACAGCGCGGAGTGCAGGAGCTTGGTGAAGAATTGAAGAATTGATCGGAGGCTGGAGCTGAGCTTGCCAGGACAAGGTAAGTAATGTCTTCTTTCTCCTCCCCTGGCTCCTGCTCCCTATCCCCATGCCATGCCATGGCCCATCTGCAAAATAGAAGTTTTAAAAACACTGACCAGACCTGCAGTCCAGGCTGAGTGAGGCCTAAGAGCACACAGCACATAATTTGCAGCACATGGCATACTGATTTAATGTGTTTGTATGATGTATGTGTTTTGTATGATGTCAGCAAAAGCATTTTTAAACCAGCACTGATGTCAGCAAAATGCATTATTGCAGCCATTGTCACATCACACATTCACATGTATGCATTTTGGTGGCCCACATTTGCGCAGGCACAGCAGCCCATTCATTTAAATGGGCTGCCATGTATGAATTTCCTGCAAAAAAAGGTGCATGCTTCATGTAATAGGCTGCGCACAACAATGCCCATCAAGCAATGAATTACAACACTGTCTGTCCATTCTGCATTTGCAAGGATATAATTAAAAATAAAAACATACGTCAGTAATCACTGTGTGTCATATCTTATCATTACACAATGGGGTTGATTTACTAAAGGCAAATCCACTCTGCAATACAAGTGCACTGCAAGTACACTTGAAAGGGGAAGCTCTGCTGATGTTATCATCCAATTACTGTATGTGCAAGCTAAAAATGCTGTTTTTTATTTTCCTTGCATGTCCCCCTCAGATCTACAGCGACTGCACTTCCAAGTGCACTTGTAGTGCAAAGTGGATTTGCCTTTAGTAAATAACCCCCAATGCGTGTATATTTGTGTGCTGAGCTTACAGTTCCCCTTCTGAGAACTATTAACCCCCAAAATTGATGTCAGCAAACGCATTATTAAACCCAGCACTGATGTCAGCAAACGCATTATTAAACCCAGCAGTAATGTTACCAAAACGCATTATTAAACCAGCACCGATGTCAGCAAAACGCATTATTAAACCAGCACTGATGTCAGCAAAACGCATTAAACCCAGCACTGATGTCAGCAAAACGCATTAAACCCAGCACTGATGTCAGCAAAACACATTATTAAGCCCAGCACTGATGTCAGCAAAACGCATTATTAAACCAGCACTGATGTCAGCAAAACGCATTATTGCAGCCATTGTCACATCACACATGTATGCGTTTTGGCGGCCCACATTTGCACAGGCACAGCAGCCCATTCATTTGAATGGGCTGCCATGCCTGCATTTCCTGCATAAAAAAAAGGTGCATGCAGCATTTTAAAAATGCAGTGGCCTTGAAATCCATTCTGCTTTTGCACCATGCGACTTACCTGCAGTTCCTGCACACACAGCATGACCTAAAGATCTAAAAATGCAGCATGTTTTGTATCTTTGATAAGTCACATGGTGCAAATGCAGAATGGACAGACAGTGTTGTAATTCATTGCTTGATGGGCATTGTTGTGCGCAGCCTATTACATGAAGCATGCACCTTTTTTTGCAGGAAATTCATACATGGCAGCCCATTTAAATGAATGGGCTGCTGTGCCTGCGCAAATGTGGGCCACCAAAATGCATACTTAATGTGTTTGTATGATGTATGTGTTTTGTATGATGTCAGCAAAAGCATTTTTAAACCAGCACTGATGTCAGCAAAATGCATTATTGCAGCCATTGTCACATCACACATTCACATGTATGCATTTTGGTGGCCCACATTTGCGCAGGCACAGCAGCCCATTCATTTAAATGGGCTGCCATGTATGAATTTCCTGCAAAAAAAGGTGCATGCTTCATGTAATAGGCTGCGCACAACAATGCCCATCAAGCAATGAATTACAACACTGTCTGTCCATTCTGCATTTGCACCATGTGACTTATCAAAGATACAAAACATGCTGCATTTTTAGATCTTTAGGTCATGCTGTGTGTGCAGGAACTGCAGGTAAGTCGCATGGTGCAAAAGCAGAATGGATTTCAAGGCCACTGCATTTTTAAAATGCTGCATGCACCTTTTTTTTATGCAGGAAATGCAGGCATGGCAGCCCATTCAAATGAATGGGCTGCTGTGCCTGTGCAAATGTGGGCCGCCAAAACGCATACATGTGTGATGTGACAATGGCTGCAATAATGCGTTTTGCTGACATCAGTGCTGGTTTAATAATGCGTTTTGCTGACATCAGTGCTGGGCTTAATAATGTGTTTTGCTGACATCAGTGCTGGGTTTAATGCGTTTTGCTGACATCAGTGCTGGGTTTAATGCGTTTTGCTGACATCAGTGCTGGTTTAATAATGCGTTTTGCTGACATCGGTGCTGGTTTAATAATGCGTTTTGGTAACATTACTGCTGGGTTTAATAATGCGTTTGCTGACATCAGTGCTGGGTTTAATAATGCGTTTGCTGACATCAATTTTGGGGGTTAATAGTTCTCAGAAGGGGAACTGTAAGCTCAGCACACAAATATACACGCATTGGGGGTTATTTACTAAAGGCAAATCCACTTTGCACTACAAGTGCACTTGGAAGTGCAGTCGCTGTAGATCTGAGGGGGACATGCAAGGAAAATAAAAAACAGCATTTTTAGCTTGCACATACAGTAATTGGATGATAACATCAGCAGAGCTTCCCCTCAGATATACAGCGACTGCACTTACAATTGCACTTTCAAGTGTACTTGCAGTGCACTTGTATTGCAGAGTGGATTTGCCTTTAGTAAATCAACCCCATTGTGTAATGATAAGATATGACACACAGTGATTACTGACGTATGTTTTTATTTTTAATTATATCCTTAGCTTGTATTGCACAAAGTGCAAATTACACCTGGAAGTGGACAGTCTTCTCTGACCTTGTAATACACCATAATCATGTCTGTTAAATCTAAAAGAAAAGTTGATGCTGAACAGAGGAAATTTCAAGAGAGGTGGACAAGTGATTATTTTTTTGTGGAGTTTAATAAGATGGCTACTTGCCTGATCTGCAATGAAAAGTTTGCTGTTCTGAAAGATTATAACCTTAAAGCGGAGGTCCACCCTAAAGTGGACCTTCCGCTCACTGGAATCCCCCCCCCCCCTCCGGCGCCACAATTGGCCTGAAGGGAGTTGGGTAAAACAGCAGTGTAATGGAGTCACACAACACCCACTAAGCCCTGCAGATGGCTCTATTAGAGAACAGCAGTAAACGGTAGATACAGGTGTATATTGTGCTGGAGTCACACAACACCCACTAACTCCTGCAGATGCCTTTATTATAGAACACCAGAGATAAAGGGGTATACTGTAATTGAGTCACACAACACCCACTAAGCCCTGCAGATGGCTCTATTAGAGAACAGCAATAAAGGGTAGATACAGGTGTACAGGCCCGGATTGGCCATAGGGCAAACCGGGCACTTGCCCGGTGGGCCGCGGCCGCCGGGGCCGCCAGGCTGCAAGCCCTTGCGGACTCATCCACTCTCCTCGGCCGCCCGGCTGCCTGTTAAGCTCAGCCATCAGCGCCGAGGGGGAGGAGCTAGATGAGACGCCTTCGGCGGCCTGTGAGCGGCTGCGCGGCCGCCCGTATAGATCAGCCGTCAGTGCGGGGAGGAGCCAGAGCGACACCTTCGGAAGTGCCCGAAAAAACGTGAGTTCAGCCCCCCTGTAAACTGCATAGTAGGAGGAGGGGTGGGGGCGGCTGCATATTGAAGAATATTACTCTCCATATTCCTCCTGCAGTATCGGAATGCCTGCGAGAGGGAGAGGAGAAGCATTCAGAGACTGCAGGAGGAGGATGGAGATAATTATTCTTCTATATGCAGCCGCCCCCCCCTCCTCCTATCCTGCTTCTCTCTGCTGCTCCCCCTGGGCTCTCCACCACACACACACACTCTCTGCCACCCTGCCATGCTCCCTGCCATCCCCCCATGCTTTCCACCTCCCCCCCATGCCATCTGCCATCCGACCATGTCTCTGCCATCCCCTCATGCTCTCCACCTCCCCCCCATGTTCTCTGCCACCCCCCATAGTCTCCACCTCCCCCCCATGCTCTCTGCCACCCCCCATAGTCACCACCTCCCCCCATGCTCTCTGCCACCCCCCCATGCTCTCCGCCACCCCCCATGCTCTCTGCCATCCCCCCATAGTTTCCACCTCCCCCCATGTTCTCTGACATCCCCCAATACTCTCCACCTCCACCCATGCTCTCCGCCACCCCTCATGCTCTCTGCTATCCCCCCCATGCTCTCTGCCATCCCCCCATAGTCTCCACCTCCCCCATGCTCTCTGCCACCCCCCATACTCTCCGCCAACCCCCATGCTCTCTACCCCCCATGCTCTCTACCCCCCCATGCTCTCTGCCACCTCCCATGCTCTCTGCCACCCCCCATGCTCTCTGCCACCCCCCCATGCTCTCTGCCATCCCCCATAGTCTCCGTCACCCCCCCATACTCTCCACCTCCCCCCATACTCTCCACCTCCCCCCATGCTCTCCGCCATCCCCCCATGCTCTCTGCCATCCCCCCCGATACTCTCTGCCACCCCCCCCATACTCTCTGCCATCCCCCCATACTCTCCGCCATCCCCCCATGCTCTCCGCCATCCCCCCATGCTCTCCACCTTCCCCTATGCTCTCCACCTCCCCCTATGCCATCTGCCACCCCCCCATGCTCTCCACATCCCCCCATGCTCTTTACGTCCCCCCCATGCTCTCCACGTCCCCCCATAGTCTCCACCTCCCCCATGTTCTCTGCCATCCCCCATACTCTCCACCCATGCTCTCTGCCACCCCCCATGCTCTCTGCCACCCCCATGCTCTCTGCCACCCCCCCATGCTCTCTGCCACCCCCCCCATGCTCTCTGCCACCCCCCATGCTCTCCGCCACCCCCCATGCTCTCCACCTCCCCCATGCTCTCCACCTCCCCCTATGCTCTCCACCTCCCCTACATGCTCTCTGCCACCCCCCATGCTCTCTACCTCGCCCATGCTCTCTGCCACCCCCCCGTGCTTTCTGCCACCCCCCCCCCCAGTGCTCTCTGCCATCCCCCCATGCTCTCTGCCACCCCCCCCCCCCATGCTCTCTGCCATCCCCCCATACTCTCCACTTCCTCCCATGCTCTCTGCCATCCCCCATAGTCTCCGCCACCCCCCATACTCTCCACCTCCCCCCATGCTCTCCGCCATCCCCCCCATGCTCTCCACCACCCCCATGCTCTGCGCCACCCCAATGCTATCTGCCATACTCTCCACCTCCCCCCCATGCTCTCTGTCATCCCCCCATGCCATCTGCCACCCCCCCATGCTCTCCACCTCCCCATGCCATCTGCCATCCCCCATGCCATCTACCATCCCCCCATGCTCTCCACCTCCCCCCATTCTCTCTGCCATCCCCCCATGCTCTCCACCTCTCCCTATGCTCTCCACCTCCCCCCCATGCTCTCTGCCATCCCCCATAGTCTCCACCTCCCCCATGCTCTCTGCCATCCCCCCATACTCTCCGCCTCCCCCCATGCTCTCTGCCAACCCCCCCATGCTCTCTGCCACCCCCCATGCTCTCTGCCACCACCCCCATGCTCTCTGCCATCACCCCCATGCTCTCTGCCACCCCTCATGCTCTCTGCCACCTCTCATGCTCTCTGCCACCCCCCCATGCTCTCTGCCACCCCCCCATGCTCTCCACCTCCCCTCCATGCTCTCTGCCATCCCCCCATACTGTCCACCTCCCCCCATGTTCTCTGCCATCCCCCCATACTGTCCACCTCCCCCCATGCTCTCTGCCATCCCCCATAATCTCCACCTCCCCCCCATGCTCTCTGCCACCCCCCATAGTCTCCACCTCCCCCCATGCTCTCTGCCACCCCCCCCCCCATGCTCTCCGCCACCCCCCATGTCTCTGCCATCCCCTCATGCTCTCCACCTCCCCCCATGCTCTCTGCCATCTCTCATGCTCTCTGCCACCCCCCCATGCTCTCTGCCACCCCCCCATGCTCTCCACCTCCCCTCCATGCTCTCTGCCATCCCCCCATACTGTCCACCTCCCCCCATGTTCTCTGCCATCCCCTCATGCTCTCCACCTCCCCCCATGCTCTCTGCCATCCCCCATAATCTCCACCTCCCCCCATGCTCTCTGCCATCCCCCCATACTCTCCACCTCCCCCCCATGCTCTTCACCTCCCCCCACCCCCATGCTCTCTGCCACCCCCATGCTCTCTGCCGCCCCCATGCTCTCTGCCGCCCCCATGCTCTCTGCCGCCCCAGTGCTCTCTGCCGCCCCCGTGCTCTCTGCCGCCCCCGTGCTCTCTGCCGCCCCCGTGCTCTCTGCCGCCCCCGTGCTCTCCGCCGCCCCGTGCTCTCCGCCACCCCCATGCTCTCCACCAGCCTCCCTGTGCTTTCATGCTCTCTGCCATCCCCCCATACTCTCCACCTCCCCCCCATGCTCTTCACCTCCCCCCACCCCCATGCTCTCTGCCACCCCCATGCTCTCTGCCGCCCCCATGCTCTCTGCCGCCCCCATGCTCTCTGCCGCCCCAGTGCTCTCTGCCGCCCCCGTGCTCTCTGCCGCCCCCGTGCTCTCTGCCGCCCCCGTGCTCTCTGCCGCCCCCGTGCTCTCCGCCGCCCCGTGCTCTCCGCCGCCCCGTGCTCTCCGCCACCCCCATGCTCTCCACCAGCCTCCCTGTGCTTTCCACCTCCCCCATGCTCTCCACCTCCCCATATGCTCTATGCTGCCCCCCTGTGCTCTCCTCTTCCTCCCTGTGTTCTCTGCCTCTCCGCTGTGCTCTCGCCCCACCCCATGTACTCAAGGGTCTTCCCTGTGCTCTCCAACCCCATGCTCTTTCCCACCTCCCCCCTCCCCCACACCTCTGGGGAAGGGGCCGGTTAACATGTCATGGGCTGCTCAATGCAAAATGCCTGGGCCTATTTTTTGTCCCAGTCCGGGCCTGCAGGTGTATATTGTGCTGGAGGCACAAAAAACCCACTAACTCCTGCAGATGCCTTTTTTATAGAACACCAGAGATAAAGGGGTATATACAGATGTATATTGTGCTGTGCTGGAGGCACACACAACTTCCAATAACTCCTGCAGATGGCAAGTGGGTGTTACCGGCCTCAAAATGTGAATTAAGAGAGCCGATGATTGTAGACGCGATGAGATAAGGTGATCAGCTTGGCGTGGACTGCAAAGAATCACACAAACAGCATGAGATATGACCACTGACTTTATGGCTGGAAGTAGTTTAATTTCCAGTCACATGTTTATAAACATTAACAATATATATAATACCGATTTTAACTAAAGTATTTTAAAACGTAGTTACAACAATGAACATTACTAAATTTAATAACATATATATCCCTGTTATTCAGTGTTATAGATAATTATCTTTATCTCTCTGGTACATTTTAAGTGTGCAATAATCATACTAGCAATGCATTGCTTTAATACAAATATTTTCATGGTAGTACTCTTTTTTAACCACTAGATGGTGCACATTGCATGTCGTATGATGCAATACATAAGCTTTACATACAATAGGTTTTTCTATATTAATAACAGAAAACATATGCTTCTATAAATCTATGCCATTTTCAATAAATCAGGTTTAAATATACCTATTTAGAAAGGTTTAGTGTTTATCATAGACATTTGTTCTGACTAATGCAGTATTTTCATGTTCTTATGCACTTTTCACTTGTTTCTGACACATGCTGTTCTAAACTTCTAATTACAGCAAAACTATAGCATAAAATCTGCTGAGACTTTTTCTGCATCTGCTCAAGATGTTTAGGAATCTTTCTATCACAGGTTAATACAGATTAGGAACGATTTAGAGTACATACCTGCAAAGAATCACACAAACAGCATGAGATATGACCACTGACTTTATGGCTGGAAGTAGTTTAATTTCCAGTCACATGGTGTGTGGCCTTATATAGACTCTGTGTACCTTCTCTGCCATCTACTGGTTATTAATAGAATAGAAGGGAGATGTTTAGAAATATATAAAAAAAAATGAATATGTACTTTGCTTTGGGGTGTCTGTTTTGTGACCATATAAACCCCAGTCCATCACACTCTCCCCTCCTTCAGTTAATGGCTCCCGACATTAAACTCAATTGGTATCTGAACACTATTTAGTGATTTAAGTAACCCAAATAGGTACTTGTTGCCACCAAGGAGCTACGTTAACTACCTGGCATGTCCTGGGAGTAGCTAGCATTGTGTGAGTTTGTATGGTGTGAATCTGACTTGGTATGTATCTTGGCTGACCTAGTGTGTCATACGTAAAGATCTCTTTAGGCTTAGCTTGTCTGGTAGATCTTCTGACAGGAGTTGAGTCTTCTCCATCAACATCATTTTCCATTTGCATATCTTGGTTCACAGGTAAGTCTTGACTTAATGAGGGTAATTCTGCAGTGTCTAGTCCCACCATATCTGTAGCCCAGATTTGGTCGCCAACTACTGTTCCATCATTTTGTTCTTGTTCAAGATTGGGTGTGGTAGTTGTAGGATAGAACTCTTCAGCAGAAACTCTTAATGGGATTTTCTGTACGTTTTGAGAGTTTGGTTGAGACACAACACAATCATGACTTTCTGTAGTCTCTGGTATATAAGGATAATACCATCTTTCTTCATCTGAACATTCCTCCTCCTGGTCCAGATCCATTCTGGTATCCTTTCTGTTACTTGATTGTCTTTGTTTCATCGGTACTCTTGGAATGTGTCCTTCAATTGGTAGGTCATTTACTGGTAGTAAAAGATTTCTGTGCAGTGCTCGAATAGTCTTTTTACCACTTTCAGGCTGAATTTTGTACACAGGCCCATCTTTGATTCTTTCTACCACTTTGTGTACTGATTCTTCCCAGTATGAACGAAGTTTACCAGGTCCTCCTCTTTCAGAGAGATTTCGTACTAAGACCCGATCACCCGGTTGAAGAGGTGCTCCTTTTATCTGTTTGTCATAGTACTTCTTCCCTTTAGCAGATGATTTTTTGCTATTCTCGGATGCGATTTTGTAAGCTTCTTGCATTCTAGATGCCCATTTCTGAGTAAATGTTGGTTGACTTTCTGATTCCTTTTCCAAATTTAGGTTGAGCATTAGGTCAATTGGCAAACGAGGAGATCTTCCATACAATAGAAAGAATGGCGAGTATCCTGTGGCTTCATGCCTGGTGCAATTATATGCATGAACCATATGTGGAAGATGTTCTTTCCAATCTGACTTTTTCTCTTCCTCTAAGGTGCGAAGCATCTGTAACAAAGTACGGTTCAGTCTCTCCACTGGGTTACCCTGTGGATGGTATGGAGTAGTTCTTGAATGAGAAATCCCTGCCAATCGTTGCAATGTCTGAAATAAGTTGTTTTCAAATTCTCTTCCTTGGTCATGGTGGAGTTTCTCTGGATAGCCAAAACGTGGTATGAAATCTTGAAAGATCTTTTCTGCCGCCGTTTTTCCAGATTTGTTCTTAGTTGGATACGCTTGTGCAAAGCGTGTGAAATGGTCAACTATTACAAGTATATACTCATATCCTCCTTTGCTTTTCTCAAAGTGAAGATAATCAATGGATACTAACTCCAAAGGTAAACTGGTAGTAATCAAACCCATAGGTGCTCTTTCGGTGATATTTGGACGCTTTTGTTTGATGCAGCTGCACTTCTTCAACACATATTCATCCATGTCTTTTTGCATAAATGGCCAGTAAAATCGTTCACGTGCTAGGTAGGTTACCTTGTCAGTACCAATGTGACCCATGTCATCATGAAGATTTCTTAAGACCAATGGTTTTAACTTTTCTGGTAGAACTAGCTGTTTTCGGGTTCCAGAATGTCGGTAGAGGATTCCTTCATCGACTCTGAGTTTATTCCATTCATGTATCAAACGTCTTGTTTTGCTGGTCATACTCTCCTTTTCTTTGTGGTTTGGAATCCAGTCGTTCTCCTTAAGCCAGACCACTTCTCTAATGTTGGTATTGTCTTGTTGTAATGCTCTGATATTCTCCTGAGTCATTGGGCAGATTGTCTGTCCTTTCAGCAATTCTTCGGCCACATCACTTTCTGAGTGAAGAGTCAATGAAGCCACCCATAATGCCTCTTCTTCGTCAACAGCTTTGCTCCCTTGCCACATAGCTGACACAACCTCAGATGGTACAAGCTCTGTGTACTCACTCAGATTCTTCGTGAGTTCCACCGGAAATCGTGACAGTGTATCTGCGTCTGCATTCTGTTTACCTGGCCTGTACTTGATATCGAAGTGGAAATCGGCCAACTCGCCAACCCAGCGATGACCCACAGCATTCAGTCTGGCAGTACTTAATACATATGTCAATGGGTTGTTGTCTGTGTAAATGGTGAATGTTGGAGCGTAGTACAAGTAATCTCTGAATTTGTCACAGACTGCCCACTTGAGAGCTAAAAACTCAAGTTTACCAGAGTGAAGATGGTAATTGCGCTCTGCTGGAGTCAATGTTCTGGAGCCAAACCCAATAACACAAAGTTTTTCTCCTTGTCGTTGGTATAGTACAGCACCTAGGCCTTCATTGGAAACATCAGTGTGTAAGACGAAGGGTAAATCAAAATCAGGGTATGCTAGAATTGGTGGATTGGTTAGCATGTCCACCAGTCTGGATACTACAGCTTGATGTTTGGGTGTCCATTGAATCAGTGTTTTAGATGGCACTTGTGCTTTGTTCCCGTTTTTCTTTGTAGATTCCCTCCGATTGTTTTTGGGGATGGATGTAGCAGATTCTTTCTCAGTGTTCTGCAAAAGTTCATACAGTGGTTTAGCAAGTCGAGAGAAATCTTGAATGAAGGACCTGTAGTAGCTCAGGAATCCTAACAAAGATCGGACTCCTCCCACTGTTTTTGGTTCTTTCCTTTTCAAATGTAATACCGCTTCAAGATCTTTTGGGTCAATTTTTATGCCTTCTTCTGACACCATTCGTCCAAGGTATCGAATCTGTCGTTTAAAGAGTTCACACTTCTTCGGTCTAAGTTTGATACCATGCTCACGCATTCGACTAAGCACTTGCCTAATATCATTGACATGCTCCTGAAAAGTTTTGGAGTAGCAAAGTACGTCATCCAAGTATGGAGAACAACATTTGTCTCTGATGCCCTCTAATACATTCTCCATGCATCTCTGAAAAGCTGCTGGGGCATTCGTTAATCCAAATTCCACTCCAGGAGTCCCCAGGGGGTGCTGAAAGCCGTCAGATGTCTGGAGTCTTCATGCACAAAGCCTTGATGATACGCACTACCCTGGTCCAGGATTGAGAACCACGTAAATCCTCCTAAGCTATCCAGCAGATCTTGTATTCTGGGTAATGGATGTCTATCTGGGATAGTCTTTCGGTTTAACTCCCTAAAGTCAACACATAGTCGTAGGCTACTGTCCTTCTTTCGAACACAAACAACTGGTGATGAGTATGCGGAAGAAGATTTTGTTACCCAACCTCGGTCAAGAAGGTTTTGGATATATTCTTTCACTTCTTTGTATAGGGGTTTCGGTATCGAATTGTAGCGTTTCTGGACAGGAGTTTCATCTTTCAGATTTATCCTCAGTTTCAGGTTAGGGATGCATCCTATGTCTCCCTCATCTCGAGCAAAGACATCTGATTCATCATATAACATTTGTCTCGCTATCTCCTGTTCTTCTTCTGAGAGATCTTCCAAATTGACAGGTGGGTGCCACTTAACAGATTTGTTAGTGGGTAGCTGATTTCCAGTGTCCACTTGATTCAACTGGTTTACATGAAACACCCTTTTCTTCTGATCAATTCCCTTTCCATCGTCTTTGTTTGGAGACAATGGTAGAATCTCAGCTGCTGGAGAAATGGTACCCAATACTGTTCTGGGTGGAAGGTAGATGTCATGTTGAGCACGGTTCAGTATAGGTATCTTCACCAGTTTAGAGAACCCATTTGGCACATCCAGGGCCGCTGATAGGCCAGTACAACTGGCCCTGCTGTACCAGGCCTGACCAGCAGGGGGGCCCGGGCAACCTGAACTGCAAAGTCAATTTTTAATGAAAAAAAAAAGATTCTCCTCCACCGATCATCGTCCGCACCCCCCGCCATCAACACAGTGCTGACTCTGCTCACCGCTACATGGAGAGATAGCGGATTGTTTACTGATTGATCGGAGCTCACTGATAGCTCCGGATCACAGCCAGGGACAGCTGCTCAGAGCCAGCGCTGACACTTCCATCCTCCCCTCACAAGCAGGAAAGGAGAGAGAGCTGCTAATGCTGCTGCTCCTCTTCCTTCCGTCCACTTCTCCTGTCTGCCCCGCTGACCCATCAGGGGATGAAGCCAGTGTCGGACCAAGTCCCGAACTTCCGACACTGCGCTCCACTCAAGGAGGATTCTTAGCTAGGCCAGTCTGTTCCTCCGCTCGGTGCCTCTCTCCCCGCTCCACCTCTCAGCTCCGCCCCCCCATCTTCAGCTCTCACAGTACCTTATTCATGCTGGTAAGGCAGTACAAATGATGTGGATCTTAAAGAGGGCAAGGGGTGCTGCTATAAGGGGGGTCTCTGGGGGGGGTACTCTGATGTAATGGGCATCTTTCTTTCCTTCCACTCCCCCTGTACCACTTACCCTCCCTCTGTGCTGTGCCCTCCAGCTCCCTCCTTTACCTTACTCTTTTGCCCTGTGCCCACTTACCCTCCCATGTACTGTACCCTCCTGCTGCTCGGTCCTGTGCCCACTTACCCTCCCCATGTGCTGTGCCCTCCCCCCCCTGTACTGTGACCACTTACCCTCCCTCCTGTGCTGTGCCCACTCCCCCTCCCCCTGTACTGTACCCTCCTGCCCCCTGTACTGTGCCCACTTACCCTCCCCCTGTGCCCTCCTCCCCCCTGTACTGTGCCCACTTACCCTCCCCCTGTGCTGTGCCCTCCTGCCCCCTGTACTGTGCCCACTTACCCTCCCCCTGTGCTGTGCCCTCCTGACCTCTGTACTGTGCCCACTTATCCTCCCCATCTTCTGTGCCCTCCTGCTCCCCTGGTACTGTACCCTCCTGCCCCCTGTATTGTCCACTTACCCTCCCCCTGTGCTGTGCCCTCCTACCCCCTGTACTGTGCCCACTTACCCTCCCCTCTGTGCTGCGCCTTCCTGCTCCCCCTGTACTGTCCCATCCTGGCCCTGTACTGTGGCCACTTACCCTCCCCTTGTGCTGTGCCCTCCTACCTCCTGTACTGTGCCCACTTACCCTCCCTCCTGTGCTGTACCTTCCTGCTCCCCCTGTTCTGTACCCTCCTGCCCCCTGTACTGTTCACACTTACCTCCCTTGTTCTGTGCCTTCCTGCTCCCCCTGTACTGTACCCTCCTGCCCCCTGTACTATGTCCACTTACCTTCCACTGTACTGTGCCCACTTACTCTCCCCCTGTGCTGTGCCCTCCTGCTCCCTCCTTTACTATACCCTCCTGCCCCCTGTACTGTGCCCACTTGCCTTCCCTGTGCTGTGCCATCCTGCCCCCTGTACTGTGCCCACTTACCCTCCCCCCTGTGCCGTGCCCTCCTGCTCCCCCTGTACTGTTCCCTCCTGCCCCCGTACTCTGTCCACTTCCCCCCCCTGTCCTGTGCCTTCCTGCTCCCTCTGTACTGTACCCTCCTTCCCCCTGTACTATGCCCACTTATCTTCCACTGTACTGTGCCCACTTACCCTCCCCCTGTGCTGTGCCCTCCTGCTCCCTCCTTTACTATACCCTCCTGCCCCCTGTACTGTGCCCACTTGCCCTCCCTCCCTGTGCTGTACACTCCTGCCCCCTGTACTGTGCCCACTTACCCTCCCCTGTGCTGTACACTCCTGCCCCCTGTACTGTGCCTGCTTACCCTTCCCCTGTGCTGTGTCCTGCTCCCCCCTGTACTGTGTCCAATTACCCTCCTTATACAGTTATTTATCACTTGAATTATTTTTCCCATTGTGGGTGTGAGTGGGGCCTCATGCCTAAGTTTTGCCTAAGGCCCCATAAAGCCTAGAGCCGCCTCTGCCCTGCCAATACACCTGAAAACTATCTACAGTAAACTATCTTTAACGAGACCTGGCTTGTTGTTTTTTTCAACCTTTGTCATTTGTTTCATCTCCCTAATTCAATTTCAAAATACCATTTTATTTATTCATTAATGGTTTGTATTACATATAGATATTAACGAGGTCTGTTCTCATCTGAAAACAGTATTTCTTTTGGATAATCAAACCTATAACTGGCTGGAGAAAAACAAATATTACTTGTAGACAAACCTACACTTTGTTTCAAGGCGGGGTCTGGGGAGGGACAATGGGTGGGGCCAGGGGTGGGGCTGAAGGAGGGACCAGGGGCGGGGCCAGGGTGGAGCTGAAGGGGGCCCCATCAAGTAGGCTGTACGGGGCCCCATGATTTCTATCAGCGGCCCTGGGCACATCTACCACTGAAGGAAATAGTTCAAGTCCTTCCTCAACTGGATATTCGGGAAGTGGTTCAAATGGCATGATTCCTCCTTTCGGCCACGCTCTAATTCTGCATTTGACTTCACAGAGCTCGCCTCCTTTAATCTGGAGTCCCTTCTTCCCCACTTTGACCATACGACTATCGAATATTTCTCCTGGGTCAGTTGCTTGACTGACAGCATTGACAATGTTATTCGCTACACTCTGTCTTACTTTCATAGCTTCACTCAGCAAGATAGTCAGGTTTTGGGGGCTGTTTGGTCGGTCACGGTTTTCTCTGATCAATTCTTCGATAACATTAAACCCAAGAATTGGATTGTCATTACAGCAGTCACTCACCAGCATTGGCACATAAATGGCTAAGTTTCCATGTCCACTACTTTCGAATTCCAGGCAGACTTCCATCCATCCGATGAATGGAATGATAGAACCATTTGCAGCTGTAATGGATAAGTTGTCATCACAAAGTAAATCTTGTATGTGCCTAATGGAGACGCTGGGTAGAAACTTTTCTAACCATGCCTTCCCGACAATGCTGACCTGAGCTCCTGTATCCATCAACATGTCAACCGGTACACCATTCATCTGACATGACAGTAGGCATTTTCCTCCAATTAATTGTGCTACGTGTTGTTTGGAGAATCCATTCTCTTTTGGGAGTGTTCTAGTTGACCGGTGGGTGAATACCCTGTTTACCTTAGCATGGGACAGATCATTTGAGGTGGTCACTGGTTGTCCCTTTCCCAGTGACCGTCTGTCGTTTCCCGACTGCCTTCTTTTCTTCAAGCAATCAACCGCTCTGTGTCCTGTCCAACCACAGTAGAAACAATGGTAGCAGTTCTGACTCTCTCGTTTAATGCAATCATCACACCTGGGCTTGCAGTGAGTTGTATCTGGAACTTGAACATTGGTTAGTGGCTTAGTCATTTGGTTTCCAACAATAAGAGTTAGCTTCATCATCTTTTCCAGGTTCTTTGTGAGAGCAGAGACCTGTGTTGTTAGTTCCATTAATGCAGTGATTTGCTCTAGCATCTCCCTCAACTCCCTTTTGGAAGGTGTCTTTTTCACTATTACCTGGTGTCTGTGATGAATGAACAGTAATAGGTTTATGTTTAGGTGCACTGTTTAAGCGTCTCTGCCTTTCTGTTTCCTCATCAACTGATATGGTGACTTGCTCTATGATAAAGTCATCCGTTACTGTCAAATCAGACACATAAGGCTTGATATCTCGTCTAACATTAGAATTCTTCTCATTTAGTCCCTGATACAGTGTATGAAGGAATTTGCCTTGCACCAGTTTTTTGTCATAGTTAAACTCTTGCCTATCATGTTGTGATGTAGACAGAACTTTTTGTTTTAACCCCACTAGCCTGTAAACAAATTGTTGTGCTGTTTCTCTTTCTTGCTGGGTAGCATTGCTAAGGTCCTTAAATAACTCATTACCACTTCGTTCTCTCATATGTGACTTCAAAAACCTTTTCAATTCAGCAACAGTAAGATCATCTTTGTCAGTCAACATATCTTTAAAATTACCAGGTTTGATTATTCTCAACACTGTGCGTATAATTTCAGATTCAGGGAATTTTTCTGTTAGACCCTCGTCAATTTGTCTGCACGCGCTACTGTAACTCATGTCCGAACCATGATCTAAAAATTACACCACCATGCATTTTAAATTCTCTACATGGCAATAAAGCAACAACATCAGTTAATCTCACCACCTCCGATACCTGTTCAGTCCTTACAGTTCCACTACTTATTTTTTTTGCAGCGGTTGCAATGTCCACAGTTGGTGTACTTTCCTTGTTAAGTTTTAGTTCATTGATCTTGTCTTGGATGATGAGTAGGTAAGACATACCTTGATCTTCCAACTTTTCCAGCTGATCACTTCTCAAGTAGTCTTCAATAAATTCAACAAGTTCCATTTCGTTGGTACCAGTCACTGATGGAACGTCCACGTCTCTTTCATCTTCCAGCGTAATAGCGAGGCTATGCAGCTGTTCTTCATTAAGCAGATGAATTTGTTTCTGGATATCCCACATCTGCGCACGACGAGGAGACGCCATCTCTGTTGCAATCTGAAGACTTGCACTCACGAGGCAGACGACACTCACGACTCTCCTTGTAGCTCTGTAGCAGGCTCACGCTTGTCTCGCGCTTCCTTCTCACTGGTAACCCAACGAATCCCGGCACACGAGCCCCCAAAATGTTACCGGCCTCAAAATGTGAATTAAGAGAGCCGATGATTGTAGACGCGATGAGATAAGGTGATCAGCTTGGCGTGGACTGCAAAGAATCACACAAACGGCATGAGATATGACCACTGACTTTATGGCTGGAAGTAGTTTAATTTCCAGTCACATGGTGTGTGGCCTTATATAGACTCTGTTTGTGTACCTTCTCTGCCATCTACTGGTTATTAATAGAATAGAAGGGAGATGTTTAGAAATATAAAAAAAAAATGAATATGTACTTTGCTTTGGGGTGTCTGTTTTGTGACCATATAAACCCCAGTCCGTCACATGGGCTCAAATAGAGAAGAGCTATGTAGGTGGATATAGCGGTGTGTACTGGGTACAGAGCACGCAGACAGCACGCACAAGCTCCTAACACTACTGACTGCAAGCTCTATTATAAAAGATAGATCACTAGCTATATAGGTGAGGTGAATATAGCGGTGTATACTGCGGTCAGGGCAAAAACGATGTTTTCCCAACTTACACTTCACTACATTTGTTCACACTGCAGGTAAGTATTCCAGCTTTAGAAAGTGTCCAAAATAATGTTCTCTCCTTTGAACTTGGCCAAAAAACACAATTGTACGACACTTCTAAGCAATGTTTCATATTCCTATTTCTGCCCTCTGTTGTGTGCTAAGTATTCCTTTTTTACATTCTCATAGGGGAGAGAAGAGGACACCAGGGACCCCACACCTCCCAAAGAAGGGGAAATTCCAACACCAGAAGCAGAGGAGGAGGAAGGAGAGATTGTTGAAGTTGGACAAATTGTCACCACAACAGGTGAGTGTCGGAGACCACAGCTGCCGGTAAGCTAATCAATGTATGTCTGCATATTTATAATACATGGTGAGCTTATTTATTTTTTAAGTGATGTAGAAGAAGAATCACATTTTACCAGTGAAAGTGCCCAGATCCTCATTGGGGAGATAATGGGGTGCAATCGCGACTTAGAAAATATACAGAAAAACATCAATGATGTTCAACAGAAAATGAAGAACATCATTGATGTTTTTGGGAGAGTCTGAAACACCCCAAACTAGCTAGCATATTTTTTTAATTTTTCCCAAAAATGTTATATTTTTCCAGAAGCCAAATTTGGAAGATGCACACAGTGTGTCAACATGTACTATCTCCCATCATGGGGGATCAATGTACATGTTTTGTGGGTGCAACCCCTTCCTTGCTACTAAAGTGCCTGAGATGAAGGGGTTGCACCCCCAAAACATGTACATTGATACCCCATGATGAGAGATAGCACATGTTGACATTAAGCATGGGATCAGGAGGAAAATGGACACTTTTGTATTCTCAATGTGTGTGCATCTTCCAAATTTGGCTTTTCCAGGGGTGACACCCCATCTGATGAAGGCAATATCAGCACAGTTTGTACATGCTCATGTCTTATATTGTCCTCACTTTTCAAAGTTGAAATTTGTAAGTTCCTGTGTACTGTATGTTAAAAAACCAAATTATAAAAATGTTACCCAAAATAATGTTTTTTATACACCAAATATGTTGGTTTGTTGTAAAACCCTTTTCTAAACGCACATGTGAATGTGCTTTGAGTAAAAAGTGAAATTATCAACAATGTGTGGCTTCCTTTTTCAATGCGCAAAAGCAATATTTGGAGTAAAGTTGATGTTTTCTGTGGCAATGGGTGTTATTTACTAAAGTGCAGTTTCAGGTGCACTTTTGCAGTGCATTTGTAGTGCATAGTGGATGTGCCTTTAGTAAATAACACCCACAGTTAGGGATGAGCCGAACACCCCCCCGGTTCGGTTCGCACCAGAACTTTCGAACGGACCCCAAATTCAAACGAACTTTAGAACCCCATTGACGTCTATGGGACTCGAACGTTCGAAATTAAAAGTGCTAATTTTAACGGCTAATATGCAAGATACTGTCCTAAAAAGGGTTTGGGGGGGCGTGGCTTGGTGATGTGCTAGAGCAGACGTGTGCTCTGTGTGCTCCGAGGCCGACACCGAGAAAAATACCTAAAATCATCCAAAAATCCATATTTGTGCTACCTGAGCGATGGGCCGGCGGACGGGCAAGTCTCTGCCCAAGAAAGGAGCCTCGACGGGGTCAATTAAACGATTCCTTGCCGTGGAACCGGACGAGGTGGAGGAGCAGGACGACCTAGGCCGCAAGCCGCGGGGTGGAGTGGATCCCGCCTCCCGCGATGGGCCGGACCAGAGGTCGCGCTCGCCCGAGTCCTCGGCGGGCTCGGGCGATGAGGGGGAGCAACATCCTTCCGCCGGAGCGGCGCCGAGAGTGAGCGGTCTCCCTACCACCTCCGATCTCGCCTCCATGCTTCTGAACCTCGAGCGGGTCATTAAGAAGGAGGTCTCCGCAGTTCGTTCGGATCTCTCGCAAGTATTGGTTCGTGTCGAAGAGTCGTCGCAACGTCTAGATCGCCACGCGAACGCTATCCGATTCTTACAGGCGACTACACGACAACTTGCCATTTCGCATCGTACGACCGTTTACAAGCTCGAAGATCAAGAGAATCGTAACAGACGTAATAACGTTCGGATTAGGGGACTTCCCGAAGCGACCGGAGACGACGACCTGTTACCGTCCGTCCGGGGCATTTTCAATAGTCTTCTGGGCCGAACGCCTGACGCCCCCTTGAGGATTGACCGGGTGCACAGGGCACTCCGACCACGCAATCTTGCTACAGATGTCCCACGAGACATCATTTGCCGGATCCACCATTATCCTGAAAAGGAACTGATCATGCAGAAAGCTAGGGAAGCTAATCCGTTTGATTTTCATGGAGCAATGTTATCCTTTTTCCCGGACCTAGCTAAGGAAACCTTGGATCGACGCAGGGCCCTACGACCCCTCACGGAACTGCTTCGGGTGGCGTCCATTAAATATAAGTGGGGCTTCCCTGCGGCCTTGATCGTTTCTAGAGATGGCAGAACCGCAATACTTCGATTTCCGGAGGAGCTGCCCAAATTCTGCACGGAGATGTCCGTTCCTGTCCCGGAACTGCCTGGATGGCAGGACGGCATCCCGCCCCTGCCCGCTGGGTCCGACCAGGGCTGGCAGAGAGTGAGCCGTGCCCACCGTACTTCTGCACCTGATTACCGCCCTTGAAATGGCAACCTGCCCTTCAACTACTTGCATTTGTGGGCCATACCGCCTGAACGCAATTGGGGGGGCTCCCTTACCAAGTTTGTGCGAGGAAGCTGACCGCCTCTGGCGACAACGAGTTTTTGCAAGGCCACGGCTGGGTCTCCCTTGGCCTTGTGGCCCATACCCCGGTCCCTCCTTGGGAGCCTCAGTCTGGATGTGAACGTTACTGTTATTTTGCCTTACTTACTGGCGTGTTATTTTTCCATCTCCCTCTGGGTGCCTTTGGAGCATGACTGACTTACGTTACCCCCCCCCCCCCCCCAATGTGTATCTTATCGCCTTAGCTTCATACCCATATTGTTCTTTACCGGCGTTGTACCATTTTATGTTTTGGATGATGTTATTTCTAGATTTTTATGCCTCGGTGTCGGCACCGGACCGCGGGGCACTACCTGTACCTTTATGGTGTGGTTTGCGCCCGGCTGCCTGAGTCCCGTCTCCCCCCTTTTGAGCGGGGGCTGCCCGGCGTGGGGCCCTGGCGTCCGTTCCCCTGCTGGGGTGGCGGGCGTGGGGGCCCTGGGGCGGCCACGCAGCCCGCTCTCGCACGGCATGGAAATGCGTGCACTACTGGCTGTTCTCCGACAGCACCTTTTTTGGTTCATTTTGTTTTTCCCACTAAGGTGGGGCCTTTCATGTTCTTGTTGCCCTTCCTTCTCCTTTCCTTTTCTCTTTCACCTTTCTTGTCTATTGCCTCCACCTCCTCTGATCCCCTCCCCCCTATTTGGCGGCAGACCGCCTCTCTGTTGCATTGGTAATGTTGTGGTGACCGCGGTTCCTCCTCCTGAGACCCCATGGCTACTGTGAACCTTGTATCTTTTAATGTACGGGGCCTTCACGCCCCGGGGAAGAGACACAACTTATATAGGGAGCTGGACCGTTTGCGGGGAGACGTGGTCTTCCTCCAGGAGACCCACCTCACGCAGACGACTCGAGTTAGATTGCACTCACCGAAGTACCCCACATGGTACTACAGCCTCTCCGACATTTCTAAAGCAAAAGGTGTGGCCATTGGGATTCGTAGGGGAACCGCGTTCACGTTTGAGGAAATGTTGTGTGATCCTGCGGGACGTTTTCTGTTTGTGCGGGGCACCCTGGGCAGCATGCAGTGTACTTTGGCCACCTTATACTCCCCTAACAAAAACCAGGTGCGTTTTCTGGCGTCCACACTCAACTCCCTGCGGAATTTTGCACGTGGATGCATTCTTCTAGCGGGCGATTTTAATGTTCCCTTGGAACCTACTTTGGACACCTCTAGAGGGGGTTCCTCGCTTTCCGGCAGGGGAGTGAGATATATACGTTCTCGACTCCATGACCTACAGTTGATGGATGTCTGGAGAATTAATCACCCACAGGAAAGGGACTTTACCTACTTTTCTCCGGTGCACCAAACCTACTCTAGAATAGATTTATGCTTCATTGATCACCAGCACCTCCCGCTCATAGTGAAGTCAAGCATTGACTCATCCCCCATTTCAGACCATGCTCCGATTTCTTTAACCATTAACGTGGCGTCCATACCCCTGAAGTCCACTAACTGGAAGTTGAACGAGGACCTCATAGCCGAAGAGGCGGATAGAAAGGTGATGGGTGACAGTTTGGAGTTTTACTTTAAGACTAATGTCAGTCCTGAAGTCTCACCGGGAGTGTTATGGGAGGCCCACAAGGTGTATATTAGGGGAAAGTTCATGGAATTGGGTTCTAGGAAAAAGAGAGAGCGCTTAACTCAACAGTCCGACTTGTTGCGTGACATTACCGACTTAGAACGCCGGCATAAGCTGAACCAGACTCCGGCCCTTTTCCACGCCTTGACGGAAAAACGAGAGACCCTGAAATCCCTCCTTCATTTAGATCACAAGCGACGCGCGCGGATAGTGGCTCACCGATTTTATGAGTGGGGAGATAAGCCCAGTAGGCTGTTGGCCAACTCGGTGCGACAGCGTAAGAACGCGGCGTTTATTGCCAAAGTTAAAACCCCCTTGGGAGACCTGGTGTTCGAGACCCCCCGTATAGCCAAGACATTCAGGGACTTTTATCAGCGCCTGTATCAGGTGCACCAGGGTGTCCATGATAGAGAGGCTCGGGGACGCCTTATTGGGGACTATCTGGCCCGTGCCGCCCTCCCGAAACTCTCCAAGGAGGTTTTGACTTCCTTGGAGGGGGAGTTTACGGCTGCGGAGCTTCTGGGCGCCATGAAAGCTATGGCGCGCGGTAAGGCACCGGGACCAGACGGCCTCACGGTATCTTATTATAGAGCGTACGCTGACATACTGTTGCCGTACTTGACCAGATATGCTAACGTGACCTCGGACGGCGGGGACCTTCGCCCGGAGACCACTCATGCTCATATTACGGTGTTACCCAAGGAGGGCAAGGACCCTAGTGACTGCGCGAGCTACCGCCCTATTTCACTTTTGAATATTGATGCGAAGATTTATGCTAAAGCCATAGCGAATAGGCTGCTCCCCCTGGTGCCACAGTGGGTTTCACGGGATCAGACAGGATTCATCCCCGGGCGGGAAGCGCGGGATAATTCTCTCCGCACACTTTCCTTGATGGCTTATGTGCGGCGGACTTCCCAGCCCACCCTGTTACTTTCCACGGATGCTGAGAAGGCGTTTGACAGGGTGGACTGGGACTTCCTTATGGCTACGCTGGCTCACTTGGGTATAGGACCCACTCTGCGCTCCAAAATAGCGGCGTTGTACCGCTGCCCCACAGCTCAGATACGGATTAACGGTACCCTTAGTGACCCCTTCACCCTCTACAACGGCACTCGCCAGGGTTGTCCGCTCTCGCCGATTTTATTCGCGATCTCCCTGGAACCATTTTTATCCCTTATTAGGTGAAACCCGAATATACGTGGCGTAACAATAGGTACGACGGAACACAAATACGCGGTGTACGCGGACGATATTTTGTTCTATGTGCAACAGCCTCTGATCACCCTTCCAAATCTTCTGTCCGAGTTTTCGGCCTACGGCGCGGTGTAAAATTTTAAAATCAACATGTCCAAATCGGAAATGTTAAACATCTCTGTCCCCGCCAAACAGGTATCTCACCTGAAGAAGAACTATCCCTTTACCTGGCAGTTGAGCTCCATGAAATATTTGGGCATTCAACTTACGCCCTCACTATCGTCCCTTTTCCGCGCTAACTTTCTGCCTTTGCTCAACACACTTAGGTCAGACATCCAAAAGTGGTCCCAGCTCTGACATTCTTGGCTAGGTAGAATTGGTCTGGTTAAGATGAACTTGCTGCCCAGGGTGCTCTTCATGCTTCAGATGGTCCCGTTTGGGATACCGGTGGGGTTTTTTACAACTTTGACATCTCTGGTATACCGGTACATATGGAATAGGAGAAAACCCAGGCTGAATAGATCTCTCCTCATCCGCCCTAAGTGTAGCGGGGGTTTAGCTGTACCGGACTTTAAGCTTTGTTACAGGGCCGTTGTGCTGACTAGGCTCTCTGACCTGAAGTACTGCAAGGGCTCAAAACTCTGGGTAAACTTAGAAACGGACCTTTGTGGCGCTGAACCTTCCACACTGATGTGGATCCCGAGGAAGTTCCGGACCCTTTTGCCTACCACGTCACCGCTTACACACTCCTCCTTGATGGTGTGGGACTCTATCTGTAAGATGAATGGCTGGTTGTATAACTCCCCCCTAATGCCCTTGGTGGGTCACAATTTTTTCCCACCGGGTAATATGGACCCTCAGATTCACCCGTGGCGGCTGGGCACTAACACATGTCTACATCAGTTCACCGGCCCATCCGGGGTGTTGCCTCTTTCTTCCATCTTGGGTGACTCCTCCATATCCTACATGGATCGATGGAAGCATCATCAACTACTGAACTTTGTTCGCATGCTCCCAAAGCCCCTGCGCACCTTGGCGGAGCTTACTCCTGTGGAAACCGCATTCGCTGACTCTGACCCGATTGAGAGGCCGGTCTCGTACTTTTATCAGGCATTGCTGTCCCTCACTTCTACGGGTACTCCCTCCTTCCTACGGTACTGGGAAAGGGAACTACATACGGCGCTGTCTCCGTCCCAGCAGTCACAAATCCTAACCCTGGCTCATACCTCCTCTGGATCCTCTAAGACGTCAGAAATGGCGTATAAACTTTTGACCAGATGGCACTACACACCGGTTGTTTTACATAGGTTTTCTCCTCAGTCCTCCCCACTTTGTTGGCGGGAGTGCGGGGAGGTAGCCACTCATGCTCATATTTGGTGGTACTGCCCGAGGATCCGACCATTCTGGCTAGCGATTTTCTACACGATCAAAGAAATCCAGGGGTGGGAGGTACCTAATGACCCGTGGTATGTTTTGTTCCATTGCACGGGGAAGCCGACGGGCCCCTATAAGAGGTTGATTACGCCACACCTCTTAAACGCTGCCAAAACCCTCATCCCTCAGTTTTGGAAGATGAAGACGATCCCCACGCTCCGGCGTTGGTTACTTAACGTGGATACCACATATTACATGACCCTCTCCCTCCGGGGTAAATCTGAGTTGGCAACGAAGATCTGGGCCTGTTGGGTTGCCTTTAAATATTCCTCTAGTTATGCAGCCATAATGTCTCAACCAGTGTGATGTGATCATAATTCTTGTTCTTACTATATCTACTGTAATTTTGCAATTGATTGTCTGAGGGTGGTCTGCCCCCCCCCCCCATCCCCTCCTCCCCCCCCCCCCTTCTTTCTCTTTTTCTCTCTTTTTCTGTTTATTTTCCCTTTCCTTTACTCCCCCTCTATTTCTGTCCACTATATTCCCTCTTTTATAATAGAAGAGGTGGGTGTATTTGTCTATGCCATGGTAACTGACGATATACTGTTGCTGCCCTTGATGTTGGTTTATGTATTGATCGTTATGCTCTGTACACGCTTCTCTTCTTTAATAAACATTAATTAAAAAAAAAAAAAAGGGTTTGGGGACCTGGCTCTTGCCCCAGGGGACATGGGTCAATGCCTAAAATGTTTTTAAAAATGGCCATTTTGGCGGGAGCACTGATTTTAATGATGATTAAAGTGAAAAAAAAGTGAAATATTCCTTTAAATATGGTGCCTGGGGGGTGTCTGTAGTATGCCTGTGAAGTGCCACGTGTTTCCCATGTTTAGAACAGTCCCTGCACAAAATGACATTAAACAGAAATAACATCATTGAAAACTGCTTGCGGTTTTAATGTTATATCTGGTTCCTGCAATATGGTTGAAAACCATTGAGAAAAATGGCATGGGTAGCCCTCCCTGCCCATTACCAGCCCCTTTGGGTCTTGTACGCATATCAAGGGGAACCCTGTACCCATATTAAAAAAAGGAAATGCGTGTGGCCCCCAGGCCCTATATACTCAGAAAAGCAGTATACAGGCGGTGCAAACAAGACAGGGACTGTGTAGGTTTGTTGTGTTAAAGCGGAGGTCCATCCTAAAATGGACCTTCCGCTCATCGGATTCCTCCCCCCCTCCGGCGCCACAATTGGCACCTTTCAGGGGGGAGGGGGGTGCAATTACCTGGATAATCCAGGTAACTGCACCCACTTCCGGGCTAGCTCTCTGCGGAAAGGGGCGTACATTACGCCCCTTTCCGCAAGTGCCCGCCCCCTTCCGCAAGTGCCCCGCTGCCTGCTGGGAAACACACAGATCCCAGAGGCAGCGGGGACCGTCCTCATTGCGCAGCGCGGCTCGCGCATGCGCAGTAGGGAACCGGGAAATGAAGCCGAAAGGCTCCATATCCTGATTCCCATACCCAAGATGGCGGCGGCAGCACTCGAGTGTCGAACTAGAGATCGGCTTCGGGTGCCGACATCGCGGGCGCGCTGGACAGGTAAGTGTCACTATTTTAAAAGTCAGCAGCTGCAGTATTTGTAGCTGCTGACTTTAAAAAAAAAAAAAAAACGCGGAGTCCCGGCGGACTCCCGCTTTAAGTTGCATCTGTTTGTAATTTTCAACTGGTACATTTTTAAAGTGTAGCTCCAGTCAAAAAAACTATTTTTAAGCTATTTGGAAAACATAGGGAAGGGTTATCACCCCTGTATAATTTGTTTTGTCGTCCATCTTTTTTCATCTCACTTGCTGTTGTCTCCTTCTGTTTGCAAGTAGATGTTTGTAAGTTGGATGTTTGAAAGTAGGGGCCTGCCCTATATGCTCTGCAGAAATGGCGGAACAAGGTGTTGGTTTTGCCACAACATTGTAAGCCCTCAAAGTGACTCTTGCTGGGCGTTGGAGCGCCCTGCTGTGAATGATTATATCAAGAATTGTAATTACATGCCATTGTTGAACAGTGGTAGAAAAATTTACCTTTGGTGGTTGTGGTGCTGGTGCCACAACACTATAAGTCCTCACAGTTAATCTGGGTGGGCTCAGGAACGGGCCCTCCTGTGAAATATTATATCAAGAATTGTAATTACATGTCCCTGTTAAACAGGGGCAGAAAAATTGGGCCTTAGGCACTGGTGCTGGTGCCACGACACTGCAACCTCTCCCATATACTCTAGTTTTATTGCAGGAATTAGCCCTGCTGCAAAGCATTGCATAAAAAATTGTACTTAAACGCCCCTGTTAAACAGGGGCAGGAAAATTGGGCTAATGGCATCACCCAGAACCAGAAATGTTCTTCCAACATATCAGCGGAGGAGGAAGAGGATAGACAATCAAGATAACAGGACAGTCACTCAGCATCAGCATAGGCAGTCTTGAAGGGATGTGATATTTCAAAAAAAATTATTCGTTTACATCAGCTTCAGGTGCTTGGTAGCTGTGGGTGATCCAAGACTGATTCATCTTGATGAAGGTCAGTCGATCAACTGATTCGGTGGACAGGCGCACCCTGTGATCGGTAACAAAGCCACCAGTAGCACTGAAGGTGCGTTCCGAAAGAACGCTGGATGCAGGACATGCCAGTAGCTCAATTGCATACTGTGCAAGCTCTGGCCAGTGATCCATCCTCAAGACCCAGTAAGCCAGAGGATTTTCGGTGGGAAAGGTGTCCAAGTCCCTAGGTATTCCTGCACCATGTAAATCAGACGCTGGCAATGGTTGTTGGAACCGATCATACCTTGGGGCTGCGGACTAAAAAATTGTCTGAAAGCATCAGTCAGATGGCCACCTTCTCCACCGCTCCTTCTGACCGATGCCTCAGCAACACGTTGTCCAGGACCAGGAGTTTGTAACCTCCCAGTCTCTGGGAACGCGTTGCACAGACCTTTCTGCAAGGCCTCCCGGAGATGTCTCATCCTCTGCTCCCTCTGCGATGGCAAGATAAGGTCGGCAACCTTACCCTTGTACCGTGGATCAAGGAGAGTGGCCAGCCAGTAATGGTCCCTCTCCTTGATCCGAAGAATACGAGGATCCTTCCGCAGGCTTTGCAGGATCAGGGAGGCCATGCAGCGTAGGTTAGCTGAGGCATTCGGTCCGGAGTCCTCTGGGTCACTAAGGGCAACATGATCCGCAGCTACCTCCTCCCAGCCACGTACAAGTCCACGTGTTTCTTGGGACTGTAAATCATCCCTACAAGACTGCTGCTGATGCTGAGTGCCAGCCTCCACCTCCATGCTGACACAATCATCCTCCTCCTCCTCTTCCTCCTCCTCATCCTCTTCCTGTGTGATGGGTGGCACAGCAGGAACACTGTCTGGATAAAGGGGGCCTTGAGAGGTAAGGAAGTCCTCCTCTTCCTGCCTCTGTTCTGCCTCAAGTGCCCTGTCCATTATTCCACGCAGCGTATGCTCCAAGAGGTGGACAAGAGGTACAGTGTCACTGATGCATGCACTGTCACTGCTCACCATCCTTGTGGCCTCCTCAAACGGTGACAGGACAGTGCATGCATCCCTGATCATGCCCCACTGGCGTGGTGAGAAAAAACCGAGCTCCCCTGACCCTGTCCTGGTGCCGTAGTCGCACAGGTACTCATTGATGGCCCTCTGCTGCGTGTGCAGCCGCTGCAGCATGGCCAACGTTGAGTTCCACCTGGTGGGCATGTCACATATAAGGCGGTTCTTGGGCAGGTTCAACTCCTTTTGGAGCTCAGCCAGCCGAGCACAGGCATTAAATGATCGGTGGAAATGCACACAGACTTTCCTGGCCTGCTTCAGTACATCCTGTAAGCCGGGGTACCTGCCCAAGAACCGCTGCACCACCAGGTTAAGGACGTGAGCTACACAGGGCACATGGGTCAGTTGTCCCTGTCGGAGGGCGGAGAGGAGGTTGGTGCCATTGTCACAAACCACCATTCCTGGCTTAAGCTGGCGTGGCGTCAACCACCTCTCGGCCTCCCCCTGCAGAGCTGACAAAACATCCGCCCCAGTGTGGCTCCTGTCCCCCAAACAAACCAGCGCAAGCACGGCATGGCATCGTTTTGCCTGCGTACTTGCGTAGCCCCTGGAACGCCTACGGAGCACAGCTGGTTCTGAGGACAGAGCACTGGAAGAGGCCATGGAGGAAGAAGAAGGGGAGGGGGTGGAGGAGAGAGGTGTGTCACAACCAATAGTAGCATTTTGGAGGCGTGGTGGCGGAACAACCTCCAACACTACTGCACCTTGTCCTGCATCCTTCCCAGCTGCCAGAAGAGTGACCCAATGGGCCGTGAAAGACAGGTAACGTCCCTGTCCATGCCTGCTGGACCATGAGTCAGCGGTAATATGCCCCTTACCGCTGACCGCCCTGTCCAGCGAGGCAAGGACATTGCCTTCCACATGCCGGTAGAGAGCCGGAATCGCCTTCCGTTTTGGGGACCTGCCACTGAGGAACCGCACATTGTACAAACTCACGGAAGGGGGCCGAGTCTACCAACTGAAAAGGCAGCAGTTGAAGTGCTAGCAATTTAGCCAAGCTAGCATTCAACCGCTGGGCATGTGGATGGCTGGGAGTGAACTTCTTTCGCCAGTCCAGCAGCTGGGGCAGGGACATTTGCCTGCTATAATCGGACGTGGGTGTACCGCTAGCAGAGTTCCCAGAAGCACTTGGCTGTGACACACCTAATTCTACACCTTCATTCCTCTCAGAGCAGGTTTCAGAGAGGACTGAAGGTCTAGTGGGGTTGGAGATGCCAGCTGATGAGGAGCAAGGAGAGGTCCGCTTTGTTCTTTGGTGTGGGTCTTTGAGGTACGCTTGCCAACGAGCTGCATGGCAGGTCAACATATGTCTGGTCAAGCATGTGGTGCCCAAGCGGCTGATGTTTTGGCCACGCGAGATACGCTTGAGACATATGTTGCAAATAGCAGCGGTGCGATCTGATGCACTCGTCTCAAAAAAGGCCCACACCAAAGAACTTTTAGAATAACGCGCAGAGGCAGCGCCCTGCACAGGCGGAGCTCTGCGGTGTGATTCAGTCGGTGTGCTGCCTCTAAGCTGGCCCCCGGAGGGCATCCTGCCTCGTTGGACATGTGCCTCCTCCTCCTCCTCCCTCCTACCAGGCACCCACGTGGAGTCAGTGCCCTCATCATCCCCTCCCTCTTCATCGCTGTAGCAAACCTGGCAGTATGCTGCAGCTTGTGGAACATGACTGCCAGATTGCTGTCCTTCTTGAGCATCCCCTCTCTCTGCGCTCACGCTACTGCCTTCCTCTAGCTGAGTGTCATCATCAGAGCCCACAAAACACTGGGCATCCTCCTGGAGCATGTACCCAACACTGTGCTCAAAGAGTTCAGGAGACTCCTCAGGAGGACGTGGTGGGTCTAGGGAAGGAGTCACTGATGATGACATTGAGAGGAGGGAAGACGATGCGTTGGCAGCTGCTTTGCTAGTACCCTGAGACTGGGTGAGAGAGGATGAGGAGGATGAAGAGAGCTTGGTCATCCACTCTACCAAGTCGTTGGCATGTTGCGGTTCAACATGTCCAGCTTCCGAAAAGAAGGACAAGCGTGTCCCATGGCCACGTGCTGATGACAATGCACAGCGTCCACGACCAGCACTGTTGTCTCTAGACACAGAGCCTGCTTGCCCTCTTTTATCGGCTCGCGCCTGTCTGCCTCTCCTTGCTGGCCTTCCAGACATGGTAATGGCCTGAAGGGAGTTGGGTAAAACAGCAGTGTAATGGAGTCACACAACACCCACTAAGCCCTGCAGATGGCTCTATTAGACAACAGCAATAAACGGTAGATACAGGTGTATATTGTGCTGGAGTCACACAACACCCACTAACTCCTGCAGATGCCTTTATTATAGAACACCAGAAATAAAGGGGTATACTGTAATTGAGTCACACAACACCCACTAAGCCCTGCAGATGGCTCTATTAGAGAACAGCAATAAAGGGTAGATACAGGTGTATAGTGTGCTGGAGGCACAAAAAACCCACTAACTCCTGCAGATGCCTTTTTTTATAGAACACCAGAGATAAAGGGGTATATACAGATGTATACTGTGCTGTGCTGGAGGCACACACAACTTCCAATAACTCCTGCAGATGGCAAGTGGGCTCAAATAGAGAAGAGCTATGTAGGTGGATATAGCGGTGTGTACTGGGTACAGAGCACGCAGACAGCACGCACAAGCTCCTAACACTACTGACTGCAAGCTCTATTATAAAAGATAGATCACTAGCTATATAGGTGAGGTGAATATAGCGGTGTAGACTGCAGTCAGGGCACACAGACAACAACCACTACACAACAGCAAGATCGAAAATCGCCCGAAAACGATCGGTGTGTACTGTGTTGAAGGTACACAGAACACCCACTAACTGCTTCAGACGCCAACACACTACACTAGGCCGCCGCGCTGGCGGCCTTATATAGTGTGGGGCGTGTACTACACAGCCTGAGCTATGATTGGCCACAGGCATCCTGCCTGTGGCCAATCATGGCTCTCCTCGCTGCTGGCGCTGTGATTGGCCAAGCATGCGGGGTCACAGTGCATGCTTGGCCAATCATGAGCCAGCAATGCACTGCGATGACGCAGTGCATTGTGGGCCGTGAGCGCCACATGAATTTGGCGCGAACGGCCCATAACGTTCGGAATTCGCCGAACGGGCGAACAGCCGATGTTCGAGTCGAACGTATGTTCGACTCAAACACTCATCCCTACCCACAGTGATGTTTAAATTTCCTCAATCACGCCATTTTCATGACCCCACATATTTCTGCCATGGTGGTGAAAAAGAGCAATATTTTTGTCAGTAATGCACTACATACATTATCAACAAAAACAAGGTGTGCGTGTAGCAGACCCACAACATAATAAGATTATCTGAAGAAGAGACTGTCACCTCATCTTGCTCAGAACTTCTGTTTGTACTGTTGTTAAAAAAAGCCCAAAAAAACAGCAAAAATACCTATGAGACACCTAAAACAAAGCCAAGCAGTAAATGAAAACAAAGATTATTGTAGTTTCAAAGAAAAATGTATTCAAATAATGCCTCAGACATTGTCTGGCATATCAGTGGCCCCCCTACCCACAAAGTACTCCCATGTATTGGTTTCTGACCTCGCGGGCGCTTTGGGGGGCAAGCCAGGATGAGAAGCTTCAAGGGCCGTGAGGTTGTCATTTTCCGGCAAGTCTGCATCTGGGCCAACTGAGACCACATAGTTTGAGGAATGTTTTTTAAAAAAATTGTGCAGAACACAGCAGGCAAGCACTATGTGATTTAGTTTGTATTCCACCATGTGGATTGGCGTCAAAAATAGGCGGAACCGGCTGGCCAGTATTCCGAAAGTGTTCTCCATGACTCCTCTGGCTCTGGCCAGCCAGAAATTAAAGATCCTCTGATCCGGGGTGAGGGTCCTCATCGGGAAAGGACGCATCAGGTGGTTTGCCAGAGCAAGCGCCTCATCCGCGCCGAAAATGAACGGGAGTTCTTTTACATTCTCCTCTGGGGGTGGCAAGCCCAAACTGCTACTCTGGAGATGCCAGTAGAATTCCGTCCGTGCGAACACTCCACCATCCGACATCCGGCCATTTTGCCCCACGTCCACATAAAGGAAGTCATAGGTCGCTGACACCACCGCCAACATCACGATACTATTAAACCGCTTGTAATTATAATAGTACGACCCCGAGTTGGGGGGTGGGATGATGCGGACATGTTTCACATCAATTGCAACCACAATTGGGAAAGTCTCAACGGCTGGCAAAGTGGAAGGCCACAGTCTGCCATTCCTGTGGCGTTGAAGGAAACGGTGGAGTGAAACAAGAAAAAAAATTAGTAATTTTGCACATCAACATTGCAAGCAGATTAGACATAAACATTTTTGGACAATATCAGTATAACATTTTGGGAAATTAGTATTTAAAGCCTAAAGTATAAGGTCCCTTTATCAGATTTATCACCCCCCATCCCTCCCCCACCCCACATCCCCCCATCTGATGGGCCCAAAAAATGAGGGAGGGGGTGTTTTGGACAGGTAACCCTTTCCACTTCATTGAGAGCTGAATGCAGAAATAATGTATGATACTTTGGCCAGCCCCCCCTTACTTACACTATTGGCAGCCCACCGGACAAGTAAGAAGTGTCATAATACCAAAAAAAGGAACAAATGGAAGCATATTTTGACATTCTGCTATTACCTATCAAGATAATAATAGGAGAAAAAAACTTGAAACTGTAGCATTTGACAGTATCGAGGCGGGCCCTTGCACTACATCAGGGGTCTCAAACTGGCGGCCCTCCAGCTGTTGCAAAACTACAAGTCCCATGAGGCATTGCAAGGCTGATAGTTACAAGCATGATTCCCACAAGCAGAGGCATGATGGGACTTGTAGTTTCGCAACAGCTGGAGGGCCGCCAGTTCGAGAACCCTGCACTACATGCTTTGGTGAATTCATCCATAAATCTGACCATAAAAAAGGTAGATATAGTGTGTATTGGGTTTGGCAAAGTCAGCAGATAGAGGATTGCTATCAGCTGACCTAGCAGTTGGGGGGAGGGGGGTTCCTAATGAGTTTGACCCAACCAAAAAAAAATGTCACTCTGCATGAATTTAAGCACACACATAACATTTATACACATTTTAGGGGGTGTTTAGGGGAAAGCAATACTATGGAGCTGACAAAATACATTACTAAGTGACTAGACTATAGGTTTATGGCCCCAGAAGAGCATGCTGGGGAAGTTAGTGAAGGCAAATATGCATGAAGGACAAAAAAGGAACTTGAAAAGCTTCCAGCATGCATGAGGACAAAGGGGCACAGCACTTACCTTCATATAGTCCTTCTGCAGGACCTGAATGATGGCAGAACAGGTTTCTGGAATAATGATTCCCAGAGCCTGGGGGGAGATGCCTGTGGAGAACTTGAGGTCCCTGTCACCAAGTGCAAAATGGCGATGAGCCTCTGCTCCGGAGTGATGGTTTGCCGCATGCAGGTATCCTGCCTGGTGATATAAGGGGACAGCAAAGCCAGCAAACGGTGAAAAACGGGGTCCGTCATCCAGAGATAATTCCTGAAATCATCAGGATTATTCTCCTGGATCTCACAAAGCAAAGGCATGTGCGTGAACTGGTCACGCTAGCGCAACCAATTCTTGGTCCACAAACTCCTCCTCGCCCTGTTCATGGACCGGGCTTGTGTCAAAGCTAAAAGCCCAACACCAAGCCCCTGCACAGCACAAACTGTACGACGAGTACGTACACGAAATATGGCTTAAAACGGTCGGCTGGTCAGAATGGACAACAGAAAGCACCGATAAACAGCAATGCCAAGCATAAACTGAAGAGCAGTAACGATCTGAAGCACAAATCTGAAAAGCGCAAATCGTCTCTCACCAAACTTCTACTAACACGCGATAAACACGAGATCAGGAGAAGGGGCCCAAAGGGTACCGGACGTGGTGCTGAACTTCCCTTTTCTAGTCCCGTCGTACGCGGCTTATGTCACTGCGTTCTTGGCAACCGGAAATTCTGACAACTTAGTCCGACCGTGTGTATGCAACACCACTTCCGGACCACTTCCGGACTAAATCCAGCGGAATTTATCAGACGGATTTGGTTGCCGGAATGTCCGACCGTGTGTACGGGGTCTAAGGAGGAAAGAAAGAAAAGGAAGAGGAAAGAACAATGGAAAGGATAAAAAGGTGGAAAGAAATAAAAAGGAAAGGAAGGGAGAGGAAGGAAGGGAGAGAGAAAGAAAGAGGGGTGGAGGGAGAGAAAGATAGGAAGGGAAAGAGAGAGAAGGAAGGCCAAAAGGAAAAAAAAAAGATGAAGGGACAGCAGGCCCAGATCCTAAACCACAATAGTTATATGTGTATGCCAGAACATTTAACAATCAGCAGATAAAGGTACTCCAAACACCATAGGCATTGCCAGGGGGTGGCTGTAACGACACCCAGAGTATGAAAGGGGTTAAAGCTGTTTAGGACATTTCCTTCCCGAACACCAAGGCAGCTACCAAACACTTCCATCAGCTGAACAAGGAACCCATACGAATAATTCTCCCCCAAATACGTGACAAGGCTCTGTATTGAGGTTCAAACAGAAAATAATCTATATTGAAACGAATGTAGGCTCTTTTTATACATTTGAGAATACTGCAGGCCCCACAGGAACAATGACCCCGATCCACCCACAACATCACACAATGGTTACATAACGAGCCCCCAATACACATTATTCTGAGTGTCAATATCTCCTCTAGTAGACAATAGATGAGTTCATTAGCACCCTTAATAACAGGTGAAGGGAAAACTGCCTCGGACAAGATTAACATGATTTACTTATCCAGACAAGAGCAACATCGTTAAGCAATAGACAGTCTTTCTCTTACAATGAACTTCCTGGAATGCCCATATTAGGAGTTGTACTTCCTGGCCATAGACCTCACAGTGTCCAGCGGATAAAACCCTTCATAGTTCTTGAGTGATATTGTTAATTAATATTACTTTCCCATTTGAAGTAATCCAATCATATTCTCAGGGTTCATTCTTTTCTTGGCCACTCTGCACCCAAACATGACTCCCATCACCTGGCTCCCTCCTTGTGGCACACTCCGGCAGACCCGGCTTGATCCTTCTCGGGTCAACTTGGGGATGTCTGGAACTATGAAGCTGGAGTGACGTCTGTTTGCCGGGACAATCCATCCGCATTGCCATTTTGCTTACCGGGTTGATAGCTGATGGTGAAATTGTAAGGTTGCAGGGCTAAGCTCCACTACAGCAACCTGTCATTGTCTCCTGAGACCCGGTTAAGCCAGACCAATAGGTTGTGGTCGATGACTAATGAAAATTCCTGTCCATACAAATATTGGTTCAACATTTTAAGGGCCAAGCACTCCTTCTCCACTGCCGCATAGCTCACTTCCTGGGGTAATAGTTTTCTGCTCAGGTATGCGACAGGGTGTTCTCCTCCATCCTCCCTGATTTGGCTCAGCACAGCCCCCAGTCCAAACATGGAAGTGTCTATGTGGACAAGGAAACGTTTGTTAGGTACTGGGGCAGCCAAGACAGGGGCATTTACAAGTGCTTGCTTGAGGGCTAGAAAGTGGCTTCACAAGCTGGAGCCCTATAATCAGGGACAAAACGTTGGTAGTACCCTGCAGTCCCCAAGAAGGCTAATACCTGGGTCTGAGTACGGAGGGTGGGCCAGTTAGCTACTGCCTCTACCTTGGCTGGATCTGGTCTCTGGTTCCCACACCCTACTCTGTGTCCCAGATACTGCACCTCCCACAGAAGCCACTTAGCCTGTTCCTTCTTTGTGGGGCTTAACCGGTCCCCTAGCTGTACGAGGCTAATGAGGTCAGTCTGGGGGTCTCTCTCTAGTAAGTCAGGGAGGGATAAACTTTCTGAGTCGTCCGCAGCAGGGGCACATACTGCAGCAACATCCTCCTGCCATTCCTGATACTCCTTTAGCATATTCACATGAAATGTTCGCTGGAATCTTTCATCTGAACAGCTGGCAATAACATAGGTAGTATCACATACCTGGGTTACTACTTTATACGGGCCCTGCCAAGATGCCTGCATCTTGTCGGTCTTCATAGGCTTGCGCACCAAGACCTTCTGCCCAACCTGGAAGACACTCTGTCGAGCCCCCCGATCGTACCATATCTTCTGTCTCCCCTGGGCCTCCTGGAGATTCTACCTTACCATCAGAGACAGTTGCTCAATGCGGTCCCAGAGTTCTAGAACATAGGGCACTATGGAGGTCCCCTCCTGCTCTGTCTCTCCCTCCCAGTGTCCTCTAATGAGATCGAGGGGTCCGTGGACCCTTCTCCCATAGAGTAACTCAAAGGGAGAGAACCCAGTAGATTCCTGGGGTACCTCTGTGTACGCAAATAACAGGTGAGGCAGGAATCTCTCCCAGTCTCTGCAAGTGTCCGAAAAGGTCATCAGTAGTGATGGCCGAACGGTTCGCCTGGCGGTCGTTTCGCGGCGAATTTCGGCTGTTCGCAGTCCGCCCGTTCGGCGGACTATTGGCGCCGTTCGCCCGGCGGACTTATGTGTTTACTGTGTAAAAGAACTTTGACCTATGATGACACATCCATCATGGGGTACAGGACAGCCAATTGAGACAGCACATGGACACTTGGACATTCCCCCTAACTTATAAATACACCCGATCCGGCGGCCATTTTACATTCTTTCTTCTGTCACTATAGGGAGAGGTTGCTGTGTGGAGCAGGGAGAGATTACAGTGACCCAAATTGCTAGCTATTTGGTACACAAAAGTTCTTTTCAGGACTGGTATAGGTGTTAGGTGTAGTTCAGGATAGGCAGTGCTGTGCTAGTGATTGTTGCAGCAGACTGAGTGTCTTTTGTCAGTTTAGAGAAAGGGGCAGGACGGTGTGTGCTGCAGGGACAGCCAGTTTAGTCATTCGCTGTTACTATCAGGTCCACAAAAGTGCTATTTCAATTATTGTTCCAGTAGCCTCTGTTTTGTCAGTTTATATAGGGACAGGCAGGAAGCAGTGTGTGAGGCAGTGAGGGTCAGTTTAATCAGTAGCTGTTACTATTAGTTCCACAAAGGTTCTTTTCAGGACTGGTATCAGTGGTATGGTAATAGGCTTGTACACGTATAATATTCTTTCTTCCAAATATAGAAAGAATAATATACTTGACTGCTGTCCTTCTGCTGCAGTCTGCTAATCATTCACAACCTACTTGTTCCACAAAGCTCCTTATAAGGACTGGTAACTTGGTCTGTCTAGGGTGCTACAGTACATAGGGTTGAGTGAGGTACAGTCTACCATTCTATAAGGACTGGTATAGGTCCACAGTACATAGGGTTGAGGTGCACTACTGCTGACCGCTGACCTATACTGCAGCAGTCCTTCATCGGTATAGGGACTGACGTACAGTCTGCTAATCACTCACACACAACCTACTTGGTCCACAAAGGTCCTTATAAGGACTGGTAAGGTATAGGGTACTACAGTACATAGGGTTAAGTGAGGTACAGTCTGCCATTCTATAAGGACTGGTATCGGTCCACAATACATAGGGTTGAGGTGCACTACTGCTGACCGCTGACCTATACTGCAGCAGTCCTTCATCGGTATAGGGACTGACGTACAGTCTGCTAATCACTCACACACAACCTACTTGGTCCACAAAAGTCCTTATAAGGACTGGTAACTTGGTCTGTCTAGGGTGCTACAGTACATAGGGTTGAGTGAGGTACAGTCTGCCATTCTATAAGGACTGGTATAGGTCCACAATACATAGGGTTGAAGTGCACTACTGCTGACTGCTGCCCTATACTGCAGCAGGCCTTCATCGGTATAGGGACTGACGTACAGTCTGCTAATCACTCACACACAACCTACTCGGTCCACAAAAGTCCTTATAAGGACTGGTAACTTGGTCTGTCTAGGGTGCTACAGTACATAGGGTTGAGTGAGGTACAGTCTGCCATTCTATAAGGACTGGTATCGGTCCACAATACATAGGGTTGAGGTGCACTACTGCATACCGCTGCCCTATACTGCAGCAGTCCTTCATCGGTATAGGGACTGACGTACAGTCTGCTAATCCCTCACACACAACCTACTTGGTCCACAAAGGTCCTTATAAGGACTGGTAAGGTATAGGGTACTACAGTACATAGGGTTGAGTGAGGTACAGTCTGCCATTCTATAAGGACTGGTATCGGTCCACAATACATAGGGTTGAGGTGCACTACTGCTGACTGCTGCCCTATACTGCAGCAGTCCTTCATCGGTATAGGGACTGACGTACAGTCTGCTAATCACTCACACACAACCTACTTGGTCCACAAAGGTCCTTATAAGGACTGGTAAGGTATAGGGTACTACAGTACATAGGGTTGAGTGAGGTACAGTCTGCCATTCTATAAGGACTGGTATCGGTCCACAATACATAGGGTTGAGGTGCACTACTGCATACCGCTGCCCTATACTGCAGCAGTCCTTCATCGGTATAGGGACTGACGTACAGTCTGCTAATCCCTCACACACAACCTACTTGGTCCACAAAGGTCCTTATAAGGACTGGTAAGGTATAGGGTACTACAGTACATAGGGTTGAGTGAGGTACAGTCTGCCATTCTATAAGGACTGGTATCGGTCCACAATACATAGGGTTGAGGTGCACTACTGCTGACCGCTGCCCTATACTGCAGCAGTCCTTCATCGGTATAGGGACTGACGTACAGTCTGCTAATCACTTACACACAACCTACTTGGTCCACAAAGGTCCTTATAAGGACTGGTAAGGTATAGGGTACTACAGTACATAGGGTTGAGTGAGGTACAGTCTGCCATTCTATAAGGACTGGTATCGGTCCACAATACATAGGGTTGAGGTCCACTACTGCTGACCACTGACCTATACTGCAGCAGTCCTTCATCGGTATAGGGACTGACGTACAGTCTGCTAATCACTCACACACAACCTACTTGGTCCACAAAAGTCCTTATAAGGACTGGTAACTTGGTCTGTCTAGGGTGCTACAGTACATAGGGTTGAGTGAGGTACAGTCTGCCATTCTATAAGGACTGGTATAGGTCCACAATACATAGAGTTGAGGTGCACTACTGCTGACCGCTGCCCTATACTGCAGCAGTCCTTCATCGGTATAGGGACTGACGTACAGTCTGCTAATCACTCACACACAACCTACTTGGTCCACAAAAGTCCTTATAAGGACTGGTAACTTGGTCTGTCTAGGGTGCTACAAGTACATAGGGTTGAGTGAGGTACAGTCTGCCATTCTATAAGGACTGGTATAGGTCCACAATACATAGGGTTGAAGTGCACTACTGCTGACCGCTGCCCTATACTGCAGCAGTCCTTCATCGGTATAGGGACTGACGTACAGTCTGCTAATCACTCACACACAACCTACTTGGTCCACAAAGGTCCTTATAAGGACTGATAAGGTATAGGGTACTACAATACATAGGGTTGAGTGAGGTACAGTCTGCCATTCTATAAGGACTGGTATCGGTCCACAATACATAGGTTTGAGGTGCACTACTGCTGCCCGCTGCCCTATACTGCAGCAGTCCTTCATCGGTATAGGGACTGAGAGTTTTGTCACAGGGTCATTTAAAAAAATGACAGGCAGAGGAAGAGGCAGGCCCTTCCGCAGGGGTGGTAGGGGTAGGGCAGGAGCAACAGGCTTGAGCCAAAGTGGGAAGTTGCAGAAGGTGCGTTCAATTACTTTAAAGGACGCACCAGACTTGGTTGAGTGGCTCGCTCAGCCTTACTCTTCTGCACTCTTCTCATCCTCTCGATCTGCACCCTCTTCTTCACTCTCTGCTATGTGCACCGCCAAAGACACTACCACCAACAACACCATCACCACCACCACCACATACCTTCCGCTTGAGTCACAGGAATTATTTTCCTATCCATATCAAGACATTTCTGATGCGCAGCCACTCTTGGTATTGGATCAGGAAGAGGAGGCAGCAACAACCGCTACTCAGCAGTCTGACGACAGTACCCAGATCAGCCCAAGGAGGAGGTTGGTCCCCGGTGTTGCTGCCTACTCCGAGATCTCTACTTATAGCGGTGGGGAAGGTGACGTTGATGATGACGTGTCTAGTGATGTCACGTGGGTGCCCACAAGAGAGGAAGAGGAGGGGAGTTCAGAGGGAGATATGGACCAGCAGATAGGGAGGAGAAGCAGGAATAACTTACATTGCACAGGAGGGACAAAGCAGACTGCAAATGTATCAGGAGTGAGTCATCGACCATGTACGGTCACATCTGGCGCTCCCAGGACACCGGCACATGGCTCCGCAGTGTGGGCTTTTTTTAACTTGCCCGCTGCTGACAATAGCGTTGCCATCTGCAATCTTTGCAGTCAACGCATTAGTCGCGGTAAGCCCAACACTCACCTAGGGACGACCGCCTTAAGAAGGCACATGAGCAGCCATCACCGAGCCAAGTGGGAGCAACGGAACACACAAAGCCACACTGCAGGCTCTCACCATCCAGCCTAGTCTTCTACTTCTCCTTCTCCTTTCTCCTCACAATTGTCCTCCACTCCACCTTCCATCATGCCAAGCTCACGTTTTTCTGCAAAAAGGCAGGCTTCCGTGGGCCTAATGTTTGAGCGTAAAAAAATGATGACGCCGGATAACCCTCTTGCCCAACGGTTGACGGCTGGCTTGTCAGAACTCATAGCCCACCAACTACTGCCATATAAACTGGTGGACTCAGAGGCCTTTCGCTAATTTGTGGCCATTGGAACACCACAATGGAAGGTCCCAGGAAGGAAGTATTTCTCAGAGAAGGGCATCCCGGAGCTATATGGCCATGTTCAGCGGCAAGTGAATGTATCTCTGGCACACAGTGTCGGTGCCAAGATACATCTGACCACAGACACGTGGGAAGGTATATCACTTTTACTGCCCACTGGGTGAACCTTCTGACGGCCGTCAAGCATGTAACCCGTGGCACCCGTGTAGATTTGGTTTTACCGCCATGGATTGCATGCAGCGCTGACTCTTTGTTAGGGTCCAGGTGTGGAAGCCCGACTTGTAGGAGGAGACCTCTCTTACAACGCTGGTTCAGGAGCCGCTGGAATGGAGACAGCGGTCTCGAGAGCACAGTGGGTAGGAGTGCCTGCTGGATAGGACCGCTGGAGCTGGTAGTAGAGCGGAGGATCCTCTGGAAAGGCTGAGCGACTGGAGGTTGCTGGAAGGCTGAGAAATGCAGACGGTAGCTTCAGAAGCCGAGCACTGAACAGGCAGCAGGCTGGAGCAGAGTCAGACGGTCCGGGTCAAGGTAAGTAGGCAGGTGGCAACAGGAGGCAAAGAGGTGTCGGTAAAACTGGCAGAGGTCGGCAACGGAATCGTAGGCAGGAGAGGTAGCGAGGTCAGGCAGGCCGGGTCGGGTTCGGAGAAGGCAGAGAAGTCAAACAAGCCGGGTCGGTAACGGTAGCAGGTAATCAGGTTCAGAATCAGGTATTCAGGCACACAGGAGCTGAGACGAAACAGCGCCGCACCGGCGCGCTTGAGGAACCTTTAAACGTTCAGTGGCGGGAAGTAGCGCACGAACGCCACTCACGACCACGCGAACGAGCGCGCGCACGAACGCCACTCACGACCGTGCATACTAACGTGTAAACTAACGCGCACGCGAACGCGTACACGAACGCGCAGGAAACATGCGCCGACGCCTGTGTGAACGCAGCTGTGCCTGTCTATTGCTGGTAAGTTCCTGACATTGCCCCCTCCCAAGGGGCAGCCTCCGGATGCCCAACAGGTCCCTCTTTTCTGGATGGGCAGACAAGTATGCACGAATTAACCGCCTGGCATGGATATTGCTGTCAGGCTCCCAGGAATTGTTCTCCGGCCCAAACCCCTTCCATTTGATCAAAAACTGAATACGTCCCTGTCTTCTTCTGCAGTCGAGGATGGCCTCCACCTCGTATTCCTCATTTCCATCCACTAGGATGGGCTCTGGAGGTCTAGTTCCTCTATCAGGAAAAGGATCAGGGACGGCAGGTTTCAGCAGTGACACGTGAAACACAGGGTGAATCCTAAGCGACTCGGGCAGGGTTAACTCATAGGAAACTTCATTAATTTTCCTCTTTACCGGGAATGGTCCCATAAATTTAGGTGCAAGTTTCCTGGAAGGACAAGCCATTTTAATGTTATTGGTAGAAAGCCATACCTGGTCGCCAGGTTGTAGGGTCAGTTCCCCTCTTCTTCTCCGGTCAAAGGCTCTGGGCCTTAGCCACTGCCTCCTGCAACACCCGGTTATTGTGGCTGAGGAAGTCCACTGTCTCCTGGACCGCTGGAACTGAGGTTTCTGAAAGAAAGTCAGGCAAAAAGGTTAAATGAAAGCCATAATTGGCGAAAAAAGGGGACTGACCGGTGGCCGAATGACAAGCATTGTTATAGGCAAATTCTGCCAAAGGCAGCAGGGACACCCAATCATTCTGTACGAATGATGTGAAGCACCTAATGTACTGTTCAAGAGTCTGGTTGGTCCTTTCTGTCTGCCCATTAGTTTGGGGATGATAGGCCGAGGACAGGGCCAGCTCAATTTTCAGGATTTCACACAGGGCCCTCCAGAAACGTGAGGTGAACTGCACTCCTCTGTCGGAGACTATATTTGCTGGAATTCCGTGTAACCTCACAATCTCCTTAATGAATACGTGGGCAGTCTCCACGGCAGATGGGGTCCCTTTTAGGGGTAAGAAATGGGCCATTTTGGATAGCCGGTCTACCACCACAAAGATAGTCGAGCACCCCTCAGAATATGGGAGCTCGACAATGAAGTCCATGCTAATCATTTTCCAGGGTCTGTCGGGCACAGGTAAGGGTTTTAGCAGTCCCCAAGCCTGATTCCTTGGCGTCTTGTTCTGAATACAAACAGGACAGGAGCTGACGTACTTTTCGCAAAAGTCCTTCAGATTGGGCCACCAGAACGTGCGTTGTACGAGCTCAAGGGTCTTACGGACCCCAAAGTGGCCTGCCAACGGGTGGTCATGAAGAAGGGACAACACTTTGACTCGAACATCTTTGGGGACGAAAACTTGACTTCCCCTCCAGAACAGGCCGCCTCTGGACACTAAGGTGATTCCGGGGGGTTTTGAGGAGTCAGAGGATGCTTCCTTGATCAGAGAAAGTAGGTCTGACTGTAAAAGTAAAAAATTTCCGGCAGGCAGGATTGTATCAGGAACAGATGAGTCCTTGGGGTTGTCATACATTCGTGACAGCGCATCTGGTTTCACGTTCTTCGATCCGGGCCGGTACGTGATATGAAAGGAGAAACGTGAGAAGAACAGGGCCCAGCGGGCTTGTCGGGGTCTTAGTCGCTTGGCAGACCTTAGGTACTCTAAGTTCTTATGATCTGTATATATTAGTACCGGGTGAGCAGCGCCCTCCAATAGATATCTCCATTCCTCCAAGGCAGCTTTAATAGCAAGCAATTCTCGGTCGCCTACGTCGTAATTTCTCTCTGCGGAAGAAATTTTCCTGGAGAAGAACCCCACAGGGTGCATTAGGTCCTTGTTGCCTCGACGTTGGGAAATGACCGCTCCTACAGCCACTTCAGAAGCGTCTACTTCGAGGATGAAGGGTAGAGACGGGTCCGGGTGACTGAGAATTGGGGCAGACGTGAAAAGTCTTTTAAGTTCTCCAAAGGCACTCTGGGCCTCCTGAGTCCAGCAGAAGCGAGAGTTTTGTTTGGTCAGTTGCGTGATGGGCGCAATTATAGCTGAAAAGCCTCTTATGAATTTTCTATAGAAATTCGCGAAGCCGATGAAGCGTTGTACGCCCTTCTTATCCGGAGGCACTGGCCAGTCTAGCACAGCAGACACTTTCTGGGGATCCATTTTGATGCCCGTTGGGGAGATCACTAGTCCCAGGAATCGGATGCTCTGTAACTCGAATTCGCATTTCTCAGCCTTTGCGTAGAGTCGATGTTGGCGAAGACGGTTTAGGACCTTGCGGACATGTTCCCGATGCTGATCGAGAGAGCTGGAAAATATTAAGATGTCGTCCAGGTAGACAATCACAAATACATCAAGAAAATCCCTGAATACGTCATTAATTAGGTGTTGGAACGTGGCCGGGGCGTTGCAGAGCCCGAAGGGCATTACTAGGTATTCATAATGCCCAAATCGGGTCCGGAAGGCTGTCTTCCACTCGTTCCCGGCCTGAATGCGAACTAGGTTATACGCTCCTCTTAGGTCAAGCTTGGTGAATATGATAGCGGACCTCAGTCTCTGAAAGAGTTCGGGTATCAAAGGTAAGGGGTAGCGGTTCTTAACCGTAATCTTGTTTAACTCTCTATAGTCCACACATGGTCGGAGGGTCTGATCCTTTTTAGTGACGAAAAAGATTCCAGCTCCTGCTGGGGAAGTTGAAGGACGAATGAACCCCTTCTCTAGGTTCTCGTCCAAGTAGGTCTTAAGTGCCCCTGCTCCTTTTCTGATAGAGGGAAAATGCGTCCGAAAGGGATCTCGGCCCCAGGGAGTAGTTTAATCGGACAATCATAGGGGCGGTGAGGAGGTAGAGTGTCTGCTCCCTTCTTACTGAAAACATCGATAAAGTCGTGGTAATGCTTGGGTACAGTCTGAAGTAGATCTTGATCAGAGTCTACGCATAAAAGGGTGGCAGAAGGTTTGGTGGAGTCTGTTAGGCAGTGCTTCAAACAATAGGAAGAAGGAAACGTGACTTCTCTAGTAACCCAATTGATGTAGGGGTTATGGGCTTGGAGCCAGGGTATGCCCAGAATGATCGGGAACATTGGAGAGGAGATCACATCAAGGGTCAGGAATTCCTTGTGCAGAGAGGAGATGGTGACAGGCAGGGGAAGAGTCTCTTGGATTACCTTCCCAGAACTGATGCTGGACCCATCGGCCAGGAAAACTGAAAGTTCATGAGCCTTGCCTCGTAACGGGATGCCCTGTTGGCCAGCAAAGGTGGAATCAATAAAGCAGCTGCACGCCCCGGAGTCAATGATAGCGTTGACTGTCACCGTCCTTCCTTGGAGCTGTAGTAAAAGAGGAACAGCAAGGTGGGTTGAATTGGCAGACAATGCAGAGAGACTGGCAGAAGCAGAAGATAGACACTTACTTGTCTTGACAGGGCAGTTAAAGACATAGTGGCCCGAACCACCACAGTAGAGGCAGAGATTCTGCTGCCGACGATGTGCGCGTTCTTCTGGGAGTAAAGCAGGGCGCATTAGTCCCAATTGCATGGGCTCAGAGGTGTCAGGAGTCGTACAGGGCGGAATGGAGCTGGTCGGAGGTACATAACGGGAAGCAGGCATTGGGGCTTTCGCTGTCATCCAAACTGGGCGGCCTTGCTGAGCGGAGCACTCTGATCTTCGCTCCCGGAGACGACGGTCAATCTGGATAGCCAAGGAGATCAGGGCCTCCAGAGTTTCTGGTATGCCGACTCGAGCAAGTTCATCCTTAAGCCCCTCGGATAACCCCATGCGAAATTGATGTCTCAAAGCCGCATCATTCCATTCCGTGTCTGCGCTCCAGCGTCGAAAGTCCATAACGTAATCCTCGGCTGGTCTGCGGCCCTGCTGGAGCGCAAACAGGGCAGACTCAGCCGTGGCAGTCCTTTGGGGGTCCTCGTAAAGCTGGGCCATGGCCTCAAAAAAGGATTGCAGAGAGAAGGTCGAGACTGAATCTCCTTTAAGTAAGCGGTGGGCCCAGGTCTGGGGTTCTCCTTGCAGGAGGGAGATTACAAACCCTACTTTAGTGATTTCTAGGGAGAAAGTCCGTGGTTGTAGGGCGAAATACAGTTGACAAGCGTTCCGAAAGGCCCGAAATTTGGTTCGATCCCCAGAGAACCTCTCTGGGATGGGTACCCTTGGTTCAGGTGGAAGCATGACAACGGATGGTGAGGCGGCAGGCTGTACTGGTGGGGAGGAAGGAGCAGGAGCCGCGTGACCAGTATCAGTAAGGTTCTGGACCTGTCCTTCAAGTCTGGCGTAGCCATCCTGCAGCGATTTTACAGCTTGGGTAAGGGCCGACAGATGCGTGCAGATCTCCTTCATGGGAGAGGTCTCTCCTGCGGGCTCAGTCATGGCTGTTTCGTACTGTTAGGGTCCAGGTGTGGAAGCCCGACTTGTAGGAGGAGACCTCTCTTACAACGCTGGTTCAGGAGCCGCTGGAATGGAGACAGTGGTCTCGAGAGCACAGTGGGTAGGAGTGCCTGCTGGATAGGACCGCTGGAGCTGGTAGTAGAGCGGAGGATCCTCTGGAAAGGCTGAGCGACTGGAGGTTGCTGGAAGGCTGAGAAATGCAGACGGTAGCTTCAGAAGCCGAGCACTGAACAGGCAGCAGGCTGGAGCAGAGTCAGACGGTCCGGGTCAAGGTAAGTAGGCAGGTGGCAACAGGAGGCAAAGAGGTGTCGGTAAAACTGGCAGAGGTCAGCAACGGAATCGTAGGCAGGAGAGGTAGCGAGGTCAGGCAGGCCGGGTCGGGTTCGGAGAAGGCAGAGAAGTCAAACAAGCCGGGTCGGTAACGGTAGCAGGTAATCAGGTTCAGAATCAGGTATTCAGGCACACAGGAGCTGAGACGAAACAGCGCCGCACCGGCGCGCTTGAGGAACCTTTAAACGTTCAGTGGCGGGAAGTAGCGCACGAACGCCACTCACGACCACGCGAACGAGCGCGCGCACGAACGCCACTCACGACCGTGCATACTAACGTGTAAACGAACGCGCACGCGAACGCGTACACGAACGCGCAGGAAACACGCGCCGATGCCTGTGTGAACGCAGCTGTGCCTGTCTATTGCTGGTAAGTTCCTGACACTCTTCTTCTCCTCCTCCTCCTACTCCATCCTCCTCCCTCTCCTCCTCAGCTGACTCCTCCTTTTCCGCTGCTAGCGTCTCTTCCGCTGCGCCGCCCAAGCTCCCCAGAACCTATTCGACATGCCAGGTGAGACGTTGCCATGCCGTGCTGCGTCTGTTGTGCCTGGAAGCCAAGAGCCACACTGGCCCGGCACTCCTTTCAGCTTTGCGTTCACAGGCAGATCAGTGGCTAACACCGCTCAATTTGACAGTATGTAAAGTGGTGTGTGACAACGGTGCCAATCTGCTTAGCACATTGAAACAGGGCAAAATCACGCACGTGCCATGCATGGCACACGTCTTAAACTTGGTCGTGCAGCGATTCGTTGTCAAATACCCTGGGGTCCAGGACATCTTGCGGCAGGCAAGGAAAATCTCGGCCCATTTCAGAAGATCTTACACGGCCATGGCTCGCCTTGCTGACATTCAGCGGTGACACAATCTGCCGGTCAGACGTCTTATTTGCGATTGCCCGACGCGATGGAACTCAACCTTCTATATGCTTGATAGGCTGCTCCAGCAGAAACGTGCAGTTAACGTCTACCTGTATGAACTTTGCAGCAGAACCGGTTCTGGGGAGCTGGGGTTTTTTTCACCGCGCCAGTGGCTGCTCATGGACGACGCATGCAGACTTCTGCGCCCATTTGAGGAGATCACCAAACTGGTCAGTCGCAGCCATGGCGCCATCAGTGACATGGTACCTTATGCCTTTTTATGGAGCGTGCATTGCGTCGTGTCATTGATCAAGCTGTAGAGGAGCAGGAGCTGGAAGATGAGGAAGTCGCAATGCTGGATGAATTCCCAGGGGGGGGCTACTCTATCTGAGACAAGTGAACAACAGGAGTCTGAAGAGGAGGCAGAGGAGGATGGTGCCGGGGAAGATGAGGAGGAGCAAGAAGAGCATGCTTTAAACCTTTCTGGGATCCCTGTTGTGCGTGGATGGGGAGAGGAGAATGAAGAGGACGACATTATCCTGGATGATGAGCAGGAGCCAGGCCACCACACCGCTTCCACTTTAGTGCAAATGGGGGCCTTCATGCTCCAGTGTTTTAATAGGGACCCCCGTATAAAAAGCATAAGGGTCAAGGACCAGTACTGGGTGGCAACGTACTTAGACCCCCGGTACAAACACAAAATGGCAGAAATGTTACCGCCGTCACAGAGGGCTGTCAGAATGCAGCACTTCCAGGCCTTGCTTCGAGAAATGCTGCATTCTGCTTTTGCATGCGCTGGCAGTGGAGCAATTCCCACTCCCAGAGAAGGAGTTGCGGGTACCAATCCAACAGCGCCTGCAAGAAGAGGCCGGTTTGAAGATGTGTTGGTGACTTCGGATATGAGGTCATTCTTTCAGCCGACCCATCGACAGGTGTCATCCGGATCCAGCATCAGGGAACGCCTAGACCGTCAGGTGTCCGACTACATCGGGTTAACGGCCTATGTGGACGCTCTGAGGAGTGATGAACCCCTGGACTACTGGGTGGGCAGGCTTGACCTCTGGCCAGAGCTTGCCCAATTTGCTATCGAACTGTTGGCTTGCCCCTCATCCAGTGTCCTGTCCGAAAGGACGTTCAGCGCAGCAGGGGGATCGTGACCGATAAGCGTACTCGCCTAGCTCACGACAGTGTTAACTACCTCACATTTCTAAAAATGAATGAGGCATGGATCTCGGAGGAATTTAACACATGTGACCAGTAGACCATGTATATGTCTATAAACAATTTTTTTAATCGAGCACAGAGACCTTCTTTCTTCATTTGGCTCACTTCCTTGTCCAAAAAAAGCACACCGTACTATATGCCCGTACCCTCCTGTTTGAAGAGGTTGAGCGGTGTCATATTTCTACTGGGGCTGCTTATTATGAGGGGCTCCCACCATCCCTGTGCTGTGCTGACATCCTCCTGGGGCTGTACCTCTGCTGTGCATATTATGAGGGGCTCCCACCATCCCTGTGCTGTGCTGACTTCCTCCTGGGGCTGTACCTCTGCTGTACATATTTTGAGGTGCTCCCACCATCCCTGTGCTATGCTCATTATGAGGGGCTCCCACCATCCCTGTGCTGTGCTGACTTACTCGTGGGGCTGCTTTTTATGAGGGGCTCCCACCATCCCTGTGCTATGCTGACATCCTCCTGGGGCTGCTTATTATGAGGGGCTCCCACCATCCATGTGCTATGCTGACATCCTCCTGGGGCTGCTTATTATGAGGGGCTCCCACCGTCCCTGTGCTATGCTGACATCCTCCTGGGGCTGCTTATTATGAGGGGCTCCCACCATCCCTGTGCTATGCTCATTATGAGGGGCTCCCACCATCCCTGTGCTATGCTGACTTCCTCCTGGTGCTGCTTACGGTGCAGGTGTCAGTGCTGTATATCACGGTGCTAATGTCAGTGCTCTCTGTCACGGTGCTGCTGTCAGTGCTGTATATCACGGTGCTGGTGTGAGTGCTTTATGTCACGCTGCTGATGTCAGTCCTCTCTATCACGGTGCTGCTGTCAGTGCTGTATATCACGGTGCTGGTGTGAGTGCTTTATGTCACGCTGCTGATGTCAGTGCTCTCTATCACGGTGCTGCTGTCAGTGCTGTATATCACGGTGCTGGTGTGAATGCTTTATGTCACGCTGCTGATGTCAGTGCTCTCTATCACGGTGCTGTTGTCAGATCACTCTATCACGGTGCAGGTGTCATTGCTGTATGTCACGCTGCTGATGTCAGTGCTCTCTATCACAGTGCTGCTGTCAGATGACTCTATCATGGTGCAGGTGTCATTGCTGTATGTCACGCTGCTGGTGATCATCTCCTGCACCCTCTTCTTTGCCTACCCTGGTCCCTGACCTTGCCTCTCCTCCATTGCCTTCATGCGCTCCACAGTCCTGAATTGTCACAACAATTTCCCATATAAAAAAAGAATGCTTGTAGTTGTCGATCCCAGATTCACCTCATACATGTGTTATGTCATTGGCCATGTGGTGGGACTATGTTTGCACAGCTATTAATTATTTTGTGGCTGCAAATTTGACCTGTAGGTTTGCGAAGTTCGCCTCCCATTGAAGTCAATGGGGCCCGCCGCAAACGTTCCGGTTTGCGAACTATCGGCCGTCATCAGCATTTGCTTGAGGGTCCAGTTAAAGCGCTCACAGAGACCATTAGTCTGGGGGTGGTAAGGTGAGCTCAGCAAGGGCTTAATATTGCACACCTTCCACAACTGCTGGGTGAGCACAGCGGTAAACTGGGTTCCCTGGTCAGAGAGAATCTCCTTAGGGAACCCCACTCTAATAAATATCTTGACCAGTGTAAGACATAATGAGCCCCATTACCATAAGTATTATACCTCATACTCCCCTTACTCCCTTATAGTCTATCTAGAATAATTGAGACCACACTTTACCTTTAGAGTATAAATGGCCATAACAGCCTTTATTAACCACCCCGTGCCCACCCTATAGCCGAATGATGGCCGTAGAGCAGGCACGTTCGTCCAGGAGGCCGTCCCTGGACGTCCTAATGTTTACTTCAGCAATGCGCGCCGCCGCGGGTGCGCATCGCGGAAGTTCTGTGTTCGCTGTGTCCCCCGGGGACAGGCAAACACAGATCGCTGTAAACGGCCAATCACAGCGGCCGTTTACAGCGCGATCGGCGTGTCCAATGGGAGATGATCTCATATGTAAACATATGAGATCATCTCTCAGCGCCGCTCTCCCTTCTCACACAGAGTGTGAGAGGGGAGAGATGAACGGCTGCAGCGGCAGCCGTTCTGATTTGCTTTGATAAAAAAAAAAGTAAAAAAAAAAGTGCCAACCTCCCCCAGCAGTGCCATCCATCCTCCCCCCAGCAGTGCCATCCATTCCCCCCCAGCAGTGCCATCCTGCCCCAGTGCCATCCTGCCCCAGTGCCATCCGCCCCAGTGCCATTCGCCCCAGTGCTACCTGCCCCCAGTGCCATCCACCCCAGTGCTACCTGCCCCCAGTGCCACCTGCCCCCAGTGCCACCTGCCCCCAGTGCCACCTGTTGTCAGTGCCATTTGTCCCCAGTGCCATCTGTCATCAGTGCCACGTATAAGTGCCACGTGTCATCAGTGCCACGTGTCATCAGTGCCACATAGTGCCATCTGTCATCAGTGCCACGTATTAGTGCCATCTGTCATCAGTGCCACGTATCAGTGCCATTTGTCATCAGTGCCACCTGTCAGTGTCACGTGCCATCTGTTGTCAGTGTCACGTGTCATCAATGCCACTTATCAGTGCCATCTGTCATCAGTGTCACGCGTCATCGGTGCCATGTATTAGTGCCATCTGTCATTGGTGGCACGTATTAGTGCCACGTATTAGTGCCATCTGTCATCAGTGCCACGTATTAGTGCCACATGTCTTCAGTGCCACGTATTAGTGCCACGTGTCATCAGTGCCACGTATAAGTGCCATGTGTCATCAGTGCCACATATTAGTGCCATCTGTCATCAGTGCCACATATTAGTACCATCTGTCATCAGTGCCACGTGTCATCAGTGCCACGTATAAGTGTCATCATTGCCACGTATCAGTGCCATCTGTCATCAGTGTCACGTGTCATTGTCCTGGTGCTTCAAAAGTGTAATAAATAGTCAACAAGTTAGATGTGTAATTTATGTTCCTAGAACACATGATGGCGCTACCTGCATGTTGGGCCTCTCTATGTGGCCAGGCTGTGAAAAAGTCCCACACATGTGGTATTGTAATACTCAGGAGGAGTAGCAGAATTTTTTGGGGGGTGTCATTTGTGCTATACACATGCCATGTGAGAGAAATAACCTATTACAATGACAATTTTGTGGAGAAAAAAAAAAAGGAAAAATCTTAATTTTGCAAAGAATTGTGGGAAAAAAATGACAACATCAAAAAGCTCACTATGCCTCTTACTAAATACCTTGGAATGTCTACTTTCCAAAAAGGGGTAATTTGGGGGGTATTTGTACTTTCCTGACTTGTTCGGGTCACAAGAAGCGAGATAGTCCACCAGTACATCAGATGTGATCAATTTTGTGCGATTCGCACCACAGCTTGTAGACTCTCTAACTTTCACAAAGACCAAATAATATCCACTAATTTGGGTTATCTTTACCAAAGATATGTAGCAGTATAAATTGTGCCCAAAATTTATGAAGAAAAATTAATAATTTGCATAATTATGTCACAGAAACAAAGAAATATGCGTTTTCTTTCAAAATTTTCGGTCTTTTTTCATTTATAGCGCAAAAAATAAAAACCCCAGAGGTGATCAAATACCACCAAAAGAAAGCTCTATTTGTGGGAAAAAAAGGACAAAAAATTCATTTGGGTACAGTGTTGCATGACTGAGTAATTGTCATTCAAAGTGTGAGAGCACCGAAAGCTGAAAATTTGTCTGGGCAGGAAGGGTGTTTAAGTGCCCAGTAAGCAAGTGGTTAAACAATTCAACCAAAATAACTCCCATATCAAAATCTATAAACATAAACAACATAACCACACACATCGTAACATTTTAACCCAGATTGTTGGTTTCTGACGGTGACCCACCTTTTCCATATGTCTATCTCACCACACAATGGGGGACCATTTAAAAACGTGTTAGTCTACAGCTATGACTGCTCGTAGACACCCACCTTCCCGCAGTGCCACCATTAGGGATGAGCCGAACACCCCCGGTTCGGTTCGCACCAGAACTTCCGAACGGACCCCAAATTCGTACGAACTTTAGAACCCCATTGAAGTCTATGGGACTCGAACGTTCGAAATGAAAAGTGCTAATTTTAACGGCTAATATGCAAGATGCTGTCCTAAAAAGGGTTTTGGGACCTGGCTCCTGCCCCAGGTGACATGGGTCAATGCCTAAAATGTTTTTAAAAATGGCCGTTTTGGCGGAAGCACTGATTTTAATGACGATTAAAGTGAAAAAAAAAGTGAAATATTCCTTTAAATATCATGCCTGGGGGGTGTCTGTAGTATGCCTGTGAAGTGCCACGTGTTTCCCGTGTTTAGAACAGTCCCTGCACAAAATTACATTTAACAGAAATAACATCATTTAAAACTGCTTGCGGTTTTAATGTTATATCTGGTTCCTGCAATATGGTTGAAAATCATTGAGAAAAATGGCATGGGTAGCCCTCCCTGCCCATTACCAGCCCCTTTGAGTCTTGTACGCATATTAAGGGGAACCCCGTACCCATATTAAAAAAAGGAAATGTGTGTGGCCCCCAGGCCCTATATACTCAGAACAGCAGTATACAGGCCGGTGCAAACAAGACAGGGACTGTGTAGGTTTGTTGTGTTAAGTTGAATCTGTTTTTAATTTTCAACTGGTACATTTTTAACGTGTAGCTCCAGTCAAAAAAACTATTTTTAAGCTTTTTGGAAAACATAGGGAAGGGTTATCACCCCTGTATAATTTGTTTTGTTGTCCATCTTTTTTCATCTCACTTGCTGTTGTCTCCTTCCGTTTGCAAGTAGGAGATGTTTGTAAGTTGGATGTTTGAAAGTAGGGGCCTGCCCTATATGCTCTGCAGAAATGGCGGAACAAGGTGTTGGTTTTGCCACAACATTGTAAGCCCTCAAAGTGACTCTTGGTGGGCGCTGGAGCGCCCTGCTGTGAACGATTATATCAAGAATTGTAATTACATGCCATTGTTGAACAGTGGTAGAAAAATTGACCTTTGGTGGTTGTGGTGCTTGTGCCACAACACTATAAGTCCTCACAGTTACTCTGGGTGGGCACAGGAAGGGGCCCTCCTGTGAAATATTATATCAAGAATTGTAATTACATGTCCCTGTTAAACAGGGGCAGAAAAATTGGGCCTTAGGCACTGGTGCTGGTGCCACGACACTGCAACCTCTCCCATATACTCTAGTTTTAGTGCAGGAATTAGCCCTGCTGCAAAGCATTGCATCAAAAACTGTAATTAAACGCCCCTGTTAAACAGGGGCAGAAAAATCGGGCCTTAGGCGCTGGTGCTGGTGCCACGACACTGCAACCTCTCCCATATACTCTAGTTTTAGTGCAGGAATTAGCCCTGCTGCAAAGCATTGCATCAAAAATTGTAATTAAACGCCCCTGTTAAACAGGAGCAGAAAAATTGGGCCTTAGGCACTGGTGCTGGTGCCACCACACTGCAACCTCTCCCATATACTCTAGTTGTAGTGCAGGAATTAGCCCTGCTGCAAAGCATTACATCAAAAATTGTAATTAAACGCCCCTGTTAAACAGGGGCATAAAAATTGGGCTGATGGCATCACCCAGAACCAGAAATGTTCTTCGAACATATCAGCGGAGGAGGAAGAGGATAGACAATCAACATAACAGGACAGTCACTCAGCATCAGCATAGGCAGTCTTGAAGGGATGTGATATTTCAAAAAAAATGATTCAATTACATCAGCTTCAGGTGCTTGGTAGCTGTGGGTGATCCAAGACTGATTCATCTTGATGAAGGTCAGTCGATCAACTGATTCGGTGGACAGGCGCACCCTGTGATCGGTAACAAAGCCACCAGCAGCACTGAAGGTGCGTTCCGAAAAAACGCTGGATGCAGGACAGGCCAGTAGCTCAATTGCATACTGTGCAAGCTCTGGCCAGTGATCCATCCTCAAGACCCAGTAAGCCAGAGGATTTTCGGTGGGAAAGGTGTCCAAGTCTGACCTTGCCCCTAGGTATTCCTGCACCATGTAAATCAGACGCTGGCGATGGTTGCTGGAACCGATAATACCTTGGGGCTGCGGACTAAAAAATTGTCTGAAAGCATCGGTCAGACGGCCACCTTCTCCACCGCTCCTTCTGACCGATGCCTCAACAAAACGTTGTCCAGGACCAGGAGTTTGTAACCTCCCAGTCTCTGGGAACGCATTGCATAGACCTTTCTGCAAGGCCTCCCGGAGATGTCTCATCTTCTGCTCCCTCTGCGATGGCAAGATAAGGTCGGCAACCTTACCCTTGTACCGTGGATCAAGGAGAGTGGCCAGCCAGTAATGGTCCCTCTCCTTGATCCGAAGAATACGAGGATCCTTCCGCAGGCTTTGCAGGATCAGGGAGGCCATGCAGCGTAGGTTAGCTGAGGCATTCGGTCCGGAGTCCTCTGGGTCACTAAGGACAACATGATCCGCAGCTACCTCCTCCCAGCCACGTACAAGTCCACGGGTTTCTTGGGACTGTAAATCATCCCTACAAGACTGCTGCTGCTGCTGCTGCTGATGCTGAGTGCCAGCCTCCACCTCCATGCTGATACAATCATCCTCCTCCTCCTCCTCCTCATCCTCTTTCTGTGTGATGGGTGGCACAGCAGGAACACTGTCTGGATAAAGGGGGCCTTGAGAGGCAAGGAAGTCCTCCGCTTCCTGCCTCTGTTCTGCCTCAAGTGCCCTGTCCATTATTCCACGCAGCGTATGCTCCAAGAGGTGGACAAGAGGTACAGTGTCACTGATGCATGCACTGTCACTGCTCACCATCCTTGTGGCCTCCTCAAACGGTGACAGGACAGTGCATGCATCCCTGATCATGCCCCACTGGCGTGGTGAGAAAAAAACGAGCTCCCCTGACCCTGTCCTGGTGCCGTAGTCGCACAGGTACTCATTGATGGCCCTCTGCTGCATGTGCAGCCGCTGCAGCATGGCCAACGTTGAGTTCCACCGGGTGGGCATGTCACATATAAGGCGGTTCTTGGGCAGGTTCAACTCCTTTTGGAGCTCAGCCAGCCGAGCACAGGCATTAAATGATCGGCGGAAATGCACACAGACTTTCCTGGCCTGCTTCAGGACATCCTGTAAGCCCGGGTACCTGCCCAAGAACCGCTGCACCACCAGGTTAAGGACGTGAGCTGCACAGGGCACATGGGTCAGTTGTCCCTGTCGGAGGGAGGAGAGGAGGTTGGTGCCATTGTCGCAAACCACCATTCCTGGCTTAAGCTGGCGTGGTGTCAACCACCTCACGGCCTGCCCCTGCAGAGCTGACAAAACATCCGCCCCAGTGTGGCTCCTGTCCCCCAAACAAACCAGTGCAAGCACGGCATGGCATCGTTTTGCCTGCGTACTTACATAGCCCCTGGAACGCCTACGGAGCACCACTGGTTCTGAGGACAGAGCACTGGAAGAGGCCATGGAGGAAGAAGAAGAGGAGGGGGTGGAGGAGAGAGGTGTGTCACAACCAATAGTAGCATTTTGGAGGCGTGGTGGCGGAACAACCTCCAACACTACTGCACCTTGTCCTGCATCCTTCCCGGCTGCCAGAAGAGTGACCCAATGGGCCGTGAAAGACAGGTAACGTCCCTGTCCATGCCTGCTGGACCATGAGTCAGCGGTAATATGCACCTTACCGCTGACCGCCCTGTCCAGCGAGGCAAGGACATTGCCTTCCACATGCCGGTAGAGAGCCGGAATCGCCTTCCGTGAGAAAAAGTGGCATTTGGGGACCTGCCACTGAGGAACTGCACATTGTACAAACTCACGGAAGGGGGCCGAATCTACCAACTGAAAAGGCAGCAGTTGAAGTGCTAGCAATTTAGCCAAGCTAGCATTCAACCGCTGGGCATGTGGATGGCTGGGAGTGAACTTCTTTCGCCGGTCCAGCAGCTGGGGCAGGGACATTTGCCTGCTATAATCGGACGTGGGTGTACTGCTAGCAGAGTGCCCGGAAGCACTTGGCTGTGACACACCTAATTCTACACCTTCATTCCTCTCAGAGCAGGTTTCAGAGAGGACTGAAGGTCTAGTGGGGTTGGAGATCCCAGCTGATGGGGAGCAAGGAGAGGTCCGCTTTTTTCTTTGGTGTGGGTCTTTGAGGTACGCTTGCCAACGAGCTGCATGGCAGGTCAACATATGTCTGGTCAAGCATGTGGTGCCCAAGCGACTGATGTTTTGGCCACGCGAGATACGCTTGAGACATATGTTGCAAATAGCAGCGGTGCGATCTGATGTACTCGTCTCAAAAAAGGCCCACACCAAATAACTTTTAGAATAACGCGCAGAGGCAGCGCCCTGCACAGGCGGAGCTCTGCGGTGTGATTTAGTCGGTGTGCTGCCCCTAAGCTGGCCCCCGGAGGGCATCCTGCCTCATTGGACATGTGCCTCCTCCTCCTCCTCTCTCCTACCAGGCACCCACGTAGAGTCAGTGCCCTCATCATCCCTCCCTCTTCATCGCTGGAGCAAACCTGGCAGTATGCTGCAGCTTGTGGAACATGACTGCCAGATTGCTGTCCTTCTTGAGCATCCCCTCTCTCTGCATTCACGCTACTGCCTTCCTCTAGCTGAGTATCATCATCAGAGCCTACAAAACACTGGGCATCCTCCTGGAGCATGTATCCAACACTGTGCTCAAAGAGTTCAGGAGACTCCTTAGGAGGACGTGGTGGGTCTAGGGAAGGAGTCACTGATGATGACATTGAGAGGAGGGAAGACGATGCGTTGGCAGCTGCTTTGCTAGTACCCTGAGACTGGGTGAGAGAGGATGAGGAGGATGAAGAGGGCTTGGTCATCCACTCTACCAAGTCGTTGGCATGTTGCGGCTCAACATGTCCAGCTGCCGAAAAGAAGAATAAGCGTGTCCCATGGCCACGTGCTGATGATGACGATGCACTGTGTCCACGACCAGTACTGTTGTCTCTAGACACAGAGCCTGCTTGCCCTCTTTTATCAACTCGCGCCTGTCTGCCTCTCCTTGCTGGCCTTCCAGACATGGTAATGGCCTGAAGGGAGTTGGGAAAAACAGCAATTGGGTAGTGTATATTGTGCTGGAGGCACACACAACTTCCACTAACTCCTGCAGATGGCAGATGGCTCAAATAGAGAAGAGCTATGTAGGTGGATATAGCGGTGTATACTGGGTTCAGAGCACGCAGACAGCACGCACAAGCTCCTACCGCTGACTGCAAGCTCTATTTAAAACGAGCAAGATATTTTATTATATAGGTGGATATAGAGGTTTATACTGGGTTCAGAGCACGCAGACAGCAAGCACAAGCTCCTACCTCTGACTGCAAGCTCTATTTAAAACGAGCAAGATAGTTTGCTATATAGGTGGATATAGCGGTGTATACTGGGTTCAGAGCACGCAGACAGTACGCACAAGCTCCTACCACTGACTGCAAGCTCTATTTAAAACGAGCAAGATAGCTTGCTATATAGGTGGATATAGCGGTGTATACTGGGTTCATAGCACGCAGACAGCACGCACAAGCTCCTACTGCTGACTGCATGCTCTATTTAAAACGAGCAAGATAGTTTGCTATATAGGTGGATATAGCGGTGTATACTGGGTTCAGAGCACGCAGACAGCAAGCACAAGCTCCTACCGCTGACTGCAAGCTCTATTTAAAATGAGCAAGATAGTTTGCTATATAGGTGGATATAGCGGTGTATACTGGGTTCAGAGCACGCAGACAGCACGCACAAGCTCCTACCGCTGACTGCAAGCTCTATTTAAAACGAGCAAGATAGTTTGCTATATAGGTGGATATAGCGGTGTATACTGGGTTCAGAGCACGCAGACAGCACGCACAAGCTCCTACCACTGACTGCAAGCTCTATTTAAAACGAGCAAAATAGTTTGCTATATAGGTGGATATGGCGGTGTATACTGGGTTCAGAGCACACAGACAGCACGCACAAGCCCCTAACACTGACTGCAAGCTCTATTATAAAAAATAGATATATCGCTAGCTATATAGGTGAATATAGCGGTGTATACTGCGGTCAGGGCACGCAGACAACAACCACTACAGAAGAGCAAGAACGAAAAATCGGCCAATAACGATCGGTGTATACTGTGTTGAAGGTACACAGAACACCCACTAACTGCTTCAGACGCCAACACACTACACAAGGCCGCCGCACTGGTGGCCTTATATAGTGTGGGGTGTGTACTACACAGCCTGAGCTATGATTGGCCACAGGCATCCTGCCTGTGGCCAATCATGGCTCTCCTCGCTGCCGGCGCTGTGATTGGCCAAGCATGCGGGGTCACAGTGCATGCTTGGCCAATCATGATCCAGCAATGCACTGCGCCATCGCAGTGCATTGTGGGCCGTGAGCGCCACACGAATTTGGCGCGAACGGCCCATAACGTTCGGAATTCGCCGAACGGGCGAACAGCCGATGTTCGAGTCGAACATATGTTCGACTCGAACACGAAGCTCATCCCTAGCCACCATTACCAAATTCAAGCCCCCTTGCTGGAAACCACCAGAGGGGCTGATCAGATGATCAGAAATGAGCCCCCCACCCCATTTGTCATCACATATGGTTACTGCCATCGTCAGAGACCAACCAGCAACACCGCCACAGCCCAAAAGGGTGACCACCTTACTCTTGAGGGCGCCTCCCCAACCTCAGAGCCCTTTGGATGCCATCCTGCAATCCCACTGACCAGGTCAATCCCAACATCGGAAAGATTAACCCCATCCTTCCGCAGGTACAGTCTGACATTCCTCTCCAGCTCCATATGTTTAATTACCAAACCTCCGTGCTTGACCACGAACCGGCCAACCACTTTGTTTACCCAGATCCTGGTCTTCTGAATGCTCATCACTGACCTTGCCCATCTCCAAACAGTCCCTGCCACGATATCCGACCACAGCAACACTGTGTTCGGCAAAGTTTCTTTCAATAGTAAAAAACTATTTGATGCCGGCGATCAGATCCCTGACCGGGCAACATCCCAAGTCATTGCCCCCCCGCATGTATCACCAAAACATCCGGCGCACCCCAACCAGCTTACCTCAGCACATCTTTTACTACTCTCTCCCATTTCATTCTAGGTACCCCCAGCCATCTCAGATACGCTTCCCTCCGTGATATGCCTAATTGACGGCCATTGGGCCTAGCATCTCCTCTCCTGGCCCCCCAACACACATACGAGTGCCCAACGATCCAGACAAGGCATTGTGAACCTCCATCTGAAACGAGATGATAACAAAACTACAGAACCCAGTATACCATACGACTATCGGACACAAAAAAAAACCTCTTTATACATGAATATCACCTGCTGTTAACCCCACACACCCTTATTCCGCTGCTATGTTTTTTTTTCATTCAACCATCAGTTGTGGCCTAATGTAGGAACGTAATCTCCTCGATTCCCACCTACCAATCCTATGCACTGCCGCCTCGTCCAACCCACATCTGGCAGCTTCGGTAGCTGCCCCTATGCGGAAGGAATGCGAAGCATACTGTGTCCCCTCAAACCCCGCCCTCGTTAAACATTTCCTGAACACCGAAACAAACTGAAATTTAGAGAGGTGAGACCCGTCCTGGTCCATTAAAAATGGGCTTCCCCCAAGCGTTCTGACTTTCAGAAACTCTACCGCTGCACCCACCGGGCATACCTCTGAACCTGGCAGGGCGAACAGCCATATGTCCATTCCTTTTCCTTGTTGGTCCGTCTTTGACCTACGCAACCTATAGCACACCTCATCACCCTCCAATCTCACATCCCTTTCCAACATACTGCCCTCGACCCCCCCAGACAGACTCACCAGTTCCCCAATCCTGAACGCACCATAAAATGCCAATGAAAAAGCCGCCCTAAACAGCCTCACCTCATGAACGGAAGTGCACACTGTATCCAACAAACCACAAATAGTCCGGAGGTTGGAAAACATCACCAGGCGCCTAGCGTCCACCTGCCTGTGACCTTTTCTAAAACCTTTAAGTGATTGTTTTACCCAAAAATCCTTGGTTGCGTCCCCCCCTTAACTTGAACAGGAAGGACAAACCCGCGGCGACTCCAATGCCAGTTCCCAAATCCAATCTGGGCATGGAAACCCCTCCTTTGCTGCGCCTGAAGCCAGCTCCCTGAACCTGACCCACTGAAAGCGAGACTGAGCGTAAGCCAAAGAGTTGTCTACCCCCGGAATGTGAACAGCATAGATGAAAATGTTGAGCCGCAGACATCGTAACACCAACCTGCGCAACAGCTGTATCACAGGCGGTCACAAAGCTGACGTGCGGTTTATCACTTCGACCACCCCCATATTGTCGCAGTTGACCCGCAACTTCAAGTCTCGACAATCGTCCACCCATAGCTCCATTGCCAGCACTACCGGAAATAGTTCCAGCAAAACCAGATTCCGAGTAAAACCAGCCGCCACCCACGCTGGGGGCCAAGGCCCTGCACTCCACTGCCCCTTGAAAAAAGCCCTGTAACCAGTGGATCCCGATGCATCCGTAGCCAACTCCATGTCGAAGTTACTCACCGGGCCCCGACATCCATACGGCTCTTCCGTTGTATGACTCCAAAAACTCGTGCCACACACGCAGGTCATCAGCCAAACAAAATGCTTTATCCCCGCCGTAGCTGCCGACAGCCATCGGCAGCACACACTCCCCATGGGGATTATCATGCATGCGAAATTCAACTTACCCAAAAGGGACTGCAGCACCCACAACTGAACTTTCTGCAATCCTTGGATCCCCCGAATTTTGGTCTGCAAATCCTCCAACTTCTCTCTGGGCAGCCTACACTCCATTGCCTGCTCGTCAATCACTATACCCAAAAAACGGAGTTCCTTCGTCGGGCCCTCAGTCTTTTCTGCTGTCAAAGGCACTCCAAACCTATCCGCGATGTGCTGCAACGTCGATAGTAAAATCGCACACACAGCAGAGTAAGGGGGGTCAATGCACAGAAAATTATCCAAATAATGGGTGACGGAATCCAACCCTGACAAGTCCCTAAACACCCACTCCAAAAAGGCACACGAAATGGAGCAACCCATGGGCAAACATTTGTCCACATAAAACTGTCCCTCCCAACAACTGAAGACTCTCGGGGTGCACTGGCAGCAAGCAGAATGCAGATTCTGTGTCCGACTTAGCCATCAGAGCCCCCTGCCCATACTTGTGAGTGGGAGTGCGGTTAGGGCATGGGGTAACAAATGATTACCAGGGGGGAGCCAGGTGCATTCCCACCTCTGGGGGATAGTCCTAGTTTGCACATGTGGATGCGTCGTCCAGCCACCTGTCCCAGTCTTTGTTGTACTTGGCTGGGCAGCCTCTGTGAAGGTACAGTACTTTTTTGTAGGGGAGGGTATCATTCACAGCCCTCATCCATTGCTGAATAGTGGGGGGAGTCGTTTTGATCCAGGTGCGAGCAATTTGCATTCTGGCAAGGAATAGGGATTCCTGCAGGAATATATTAAGGTACTTTACCTCTTCAGGGATGGGGAGGATTCCAAGTAAACATTGGCGGGAGCACAGGGATAGGGGGGAGCCCATGCGATCGTGGAGGAATTTAATCACTTGCAAATCAGGTGGTAAAACGTTCCCCTGGAGTCTCCACATTTGGGACAGGAGGGGCTATGGTTGGGTTTGAACCTGGATAAGCGGGTCTGTGGAGGATGTATAGATGAGTGAGCCTGTCCGACAGTTTGGGGGATACAGTCTTAGAGGTGGCCAGTGCATAATCCCATTCCTCATCCTCCACAGCCCCCAAGTCCGCCTCCCATCTGGATTTCAGCCCATATGCCAGTAGAGTGGCTTCGGGCAGTATGAGATGGTTGTAGAAGAGGGTGATCAGTCCCTTGGGGTCCTGGCCGCAGATAGCGTCCACCGGGAGTATTGACTCCAGTCTGGGGACGCATCTGCCAAATTGGGAGCTGAGGGCGTGACGGAGCTGGAGGTATCGGAATAGCATTCAATTGGGGAGGTCAAAGTCATCTTTGATGGCCTGAAATGATCTGACTGTGCCGTTTTCCAGGACATGTGAGAGGAATAGGAATCCTTTGGCGGTCCAGAGGGTCTGGTCAGGGACTGTGAGCAATTCGGGTAATTGGGAGTTATCCCATAGAGGTGTGTGGGTGTGCAGGGTTGGGGCCTTAGTTTTGTTCATGGTTAGCTGCCATATCTTTCAATGGTGAGATAGCATCTTGTTTTGGGTGCCTGAGGAACCATGAGTGCCGCGCAGGACTTGCAATGGGTGGGTAACCAGGCTGGTGCGGGGTGAGCACACTAATACTAAGTATCTGTCTTTGTCAATTTGGTTGTAGTAAAAGAAGTGGGAGAGTTGAGAGGCAATATAATAGAGGGAGAGGTCGGGGAGCGGTGCCTCCCAAATGTGCAGGGCATTTTAGGGTTTGCCAGGAGAGTTTGTGATGGGAAGAGCCCCAAACGAATGTGTTGAGGATAGCTTCCATGGACTTGAAGATTCGGGGGGGTGTATAGGGGAGCATGACAGAATAAGTAAAGTAACTTGGGGAGGAGAATCCTTTTGATTACATTTATGCGCCCCATAACGCCTAGAGGGAGTTGGGACCAGACTTGGGTTTTGGTTTTAGTGGTTCGATGTTCAGGCTTATGTAGTCCTCGGGGGCTCTCGTACATTGTACACCTAGGTATTTAATTTGGCTTGCTCTAACAAAGGGAAGTGCCGCCTGAAACGCCATTGGGTCTTAGGGCGAGAATCTTAGCTAGGATTTTTACATCTAGTTGCAGGAGAGATATGGGGCGATATGACTCTGGGAGGAGAAGGTCTTTACTGGGTTTGAGGATAAGAACAATGACAATCCCATGGATGATGGGAGGGTCTCAGAGTCAAAGATATGGGTGTATAGAGCTTGCAGTTTTGGAACGATGGTCTCTTGGAATAGCGTATAGTATTCTAGGGGGAGGCCATCAGAGCCAGGTGCCTTTGAGGTTGGGAGGTGCGATAAGGCCTCAGTGATGCATTCTGAGGTAATAGGTGCTTCCAGTTGGGACATTTGGAGGCGTGTAAGAGAAGGGAAATCTACGTCCTGGAGGAACTGAGAGAGTTCAGTTTTTCCTGTGCGTTCACCGTGCTCAAAGAAGTGCTGCTTACTAAAGAAGATACCATGCTTCGCCTTTTCGAAGTGTATTTGATCAATCAATCTAGTTTGTAGGCGGACAAGGGAAGCATTGGCTGCTGAGGGGTCCATGAGGAACACCTGTTCTAGGGAGCTGAGCCGCTTTTCAGATTGTTGTAGGGCAAGCTTGGATGTGGCTTTGTGTCTATTTATGCGGGTGGAGAGGATTAAGCGGGCATGAATTTTGAAGGCTTCCCATAACGAGCCTGTGGGTGGCGAGCCCAGGTTGGTGTTGAAGAAATGCGTCCACTCCCTGCTGACGGACTCCAGAGCACAGGTACTGTGGGATGTCTGGCCATGAAGGCGAGACCCTCCTGGAGGGCATTGAACTGGAATGGTGGTGGAATATAGAATGCCATAAGGAGCACAGCCAGGCCACTGATGGTGGTGTGGAGAAACAGGAACCGGCCCTGAGGGTACGACTGCAAGCCATGGAGCTGGAACTGCACCATTTTGGCAATCAGGATGACTATCCTCCAGGAGTTGGAGGTATATGGGGCATGATACAGCCAGCCCACCCAGGGTTTCTTTAGTGCCATTTGGCTTTGACCCGTAATGTGAGTCTTGACCAAAACGGACACATCTGCCCGTATAGCCTTGAGGTGGGAGACTACAGCCACTCGTTTGGATTTGGTGCAGAGCCCTCTCACATTCCAGGTAACTAGCTTAAGCGAGGCCATGAGGGATCAGGGGGGGTTTAGGAGGCAGTAGGATCCACAGGGGGTGATCATCAACAAAATAATCAGACAGTATATATGCAGTGCATAACATTGTACCTTTGCGTGTATGAGGCATTTTAAGTACGAGTGTGGTAGGACTGTGCAGGCGGGCATAAAGGGTCTCTGGGTTAATATGCTCAGTTGCACAGAGCACCACACTCAATACTGCAAGGCCATCTAGACATAGTATGAAGCAGATGCAATATGGTGCGAATACACGGTATGTCAAATGCAAGGGTTTAAACTTAGATAACTCGTGAACTTTGCCAGCTCTGGACCAGCGCGGCATAATACATAAACAGCCACCCTCCACAGCCATGGTGGTGGTAGCTGGCCAGGGAAACATGTCTTGAGGTGTTATGAGTAGCCGCCAGGTCATTGGCACAGCAGGTCCTTGTGCGGCCATGGCAGAATGAGGGGGCGAAAAGTGAAACAAACTGCAGACCTCGCAGCTGGGTGGGGGGGGGGGAAGTGTGCAGCCAGTTCAGGCAAAAGCAGATGGAGCATCCGAGAAGGGCAAAGGATCTGGGGATCGGGGGGGGTGAGAGGGGGTGAATGTGCCTTGGCAGCTTTGTGCTCTGGCAAAGCTTTTCCGGAGAGGGGGCAAAGAGGATGATGATGGGAGGGGGGGAAAGAGAGGAGATAACGGAGAGGGCTGCAGTACACTCACGGTTCAAATGGATGTGTGTTTCCCAGGTTCAAGGTGGGGTTGTTTGCAGCATGCCGGTTCACCGGTCTGCTGGACCAGCCAACGCACGGTTCTCCAGCCAGGACAGGACAGCAGCGGGATCTTCAAAGAATTGTGCTTTTCCGTCACATACCACTCGGAGTCTCGCTGGGAATAACATGGAGTAGGGAAGGTGTTGAACACGAAGCTGTTGCTTGGCCTCAGTGAACTGAGCACCTCAGCGGAGAAGTCCGGGATCACAGCGACAGTGACATTGCCGACTGGGATGTTTCCCTGCTCACGTAGTTGAGGAGCTTCGCTATGAAGGTCCTCGGAGGTGCGCCATCAGGCGGGGGACGAGCGGCAAGCTCGTTCGACCAGAAACATGGACGAGAAGGCCTCTCTTCCATATGTCTGGATAAGGAGGTTTTTGAGGTACGTGGGGGGGTCGGCATCCTCGGTCCGTTCAGGCAGGCCGATTAACCCGAGGTTACACCTCCAGAGCCTGTTCTCCATATCGTCCTGTTTGTGCAGGACGACGCTTAGTTGATGCTGGAGCTGCTCCGTGGTCACCCGCAGGGGGGATATGCCGGCCTCCATGCGGTTCACCCTGCGTTCCGTTTCGGAGGCTCTGTCCCTCAATTTCTGAATGTCCTGCCGTATGAGGGAGACTTCGATTTTGACCTCCTCTATCTTCGAGGTTAAGGTGGATTCGCATAGGGAGACTGCCTCGAGGATCTTGGCAGTGTCGCTGGAGGACGAGTCATCGCGGGCTAAAGCATGGTCTGCGCCATCTTCCTCCTCACTCTCCGGCCCTCATGACGGTACTTTGCCAGCTTGGCTATGGCTTCTGATGTTCGCTTCGGCGGTTCGCTTCGGCGGGGTCCCTAGGCAGGCAGGCAGGCGGTGTGTACTCAGGATATTTCCCCGAAGGATGAGGGGAAAGGATAAATTCTCGGACGGAGCTCTCACTCTGCACACCCTACTCCATGGAACTCCACTCCACGCCCCTGCCCATACTTTTTGACCCACTCACCGCCGCATCAAATGACATGTAAGAGATGGTGCAGGCCTCGAGGTCAATGAAGTCATTCACAGACCCCCCTTTTGGGAAAGACAAGTGGTGAATCAGACGGAACTTGTTCGGTTCCTTCTTAGGCACCACCCCAATGCAATTCCTGAACGTCCCCCCCATGCGACCCAGCGACACCTCTTTCCCCAACTTCTCCCCCAAGACCCCGCCATGTTCCAACGTAGACCTCAAATTCCTAGCCAGCGGAGGCACCACCGTCAAAGAACGAGGTATCCGAAAACCTTCCCTAATCCCTCCTCCAGCAGTTTAGCCACTTCCATGTCTGGATACCTACTTAGAAAAGGCTGCATCCTTTCTCATCTCACCGCCGTCATCCCTTTTGTGAGTAGGCTCGCTGGGATGTTTCCCTTTTTTGAAACATCTGGACAATGGGTGTGTTCCCCCACAACCCGAGCACTCGTGCTTGAACTTGAACAAGCTCCCGAATCTACAAGAACCTTCGTTATACTGCCAGCAGAACCCCCACTTTTTTCCGGCTGAAAGTCCCGAGGTACTTGCACTCCCAGCTCCCCCTGAAGAAACTGTGATGGGGCCCTCGCTGATGTCATGAGCCGCATCCATAGGCTTATGTCCTTGTGATCCCACCAAAGGGACGGACGAACTGCTCTATACTAGCGAAACTGTTCATCGTATCGCAGCCATGAAACCCCCCGTACACCCTATGAGCCTCCCCAATGGCATCCAAATAACGCAGAGCAATGCTCGGGGTTCTTCTCCCCAATCACGCATGCAATGATTGCAAGGCAAGGTGAAGGTGAAAGGTTTTTGGTCCTGAACCCACTCTCTGACTTCCGGGGACAGTTTGTCGAAGAAGTGCTCCAGCAGAAACAGCTGCAGCACCTCTTCCCTGGATATTGCTTGCCATCCAGCGACCCAGTGGGATGCCGTGCGGTGTAGGCGGCATGCCCACTCAGTATATGAGTCTCCAGTCTGCTTGCTTGTCTCTCGGAACCGCCTCCGGTGTGGCGGCATACCTGGTCAAAAGTGCTTCTTTTACCAGCCCATGGTTCATAATCTCCTCATCTGGGATGGTCCTAAACGCTTCACTGGCCCGGCCGGACAGTTTCCCAGACAAAATGGTAACCAATTCCTCTGTGGGCATCCGGTGTAGAGCACATTGCCGTCCAAAATCGGCAAGATACTCATCAATCTCCCCTTCTGCTTCAATTAAGATTTTAAAAGCAGCAAAATGTACCTTTCTCATTTTAGTTGATGTTGCTATGACTTCTGCTGCTGCAGCGCCTCTTTGCTGCAGCCAATTTGCATCCACAGCCGCTATAACTTGGTCTATGATCTCCGCTGTAGGGATAGGGCCATAATGTACCAGTCTAATGTTAACAGCCTGATCAAAACTTGCCTCTTCGGGTGTCCTGTCTGTTACGATGGGCCTTTTGGTTGCGTTGGGTCTTTCGGCTCTATCCATTTCGACTAGTTCTGGGTTAATGTTCTTCTTACGGTTGTTGGCCGGTTCTCCAGTAAGTCCTTGAGTGTAGAGTGCTTTAGCCATTCATACTGTGCTTCCATTGGCCTGTGTCCTCTTGTAGCTGTCCTTCTGGACTGTGGGAATCCTCCCGCTGCTTGCCACCAATTGTAACGACACCCCGAGTATGAAAGGGGTTAAAGCCGTTTAGGACATTTCCTTCCCGAACACCAAGGCAGCTACCAAACACTTCCATCAGCTGAACAAGGAACCCATATGAATAATTCTCCCCCAAATATGAGACAAGGCTCTGTATTGAGGTTCAAACAGAAAATAATCTTTATTTGAAATGAATGCAGGCTCTTTTTATACATTTGAGAATACTGCAGGCCCCACAGGAACAATGACCCGGATCCACCCACAACATCACACAATGGTTACATAACGAGCCCCCAATATACATTATTTTTAGTGTCAATATCTCCTCTAGTAGACAATAGATGAGTTCATTAGCACCCTTAATAACAGGTGAAGGGAAAACTGCCTCAGACAAGATTAACACGATTTACTTATCCAGACAAGAGCAACATTGTTAAAGCGGGATTCCACCCTAAAGTGAAACCTCCGCTGATCGGATCCCTCCCCCCCTCCGGTGTCACAATTGACACCTTTCAGGGGGGAGGGGGGTGGAGATACCTGTCAAAGACAGGTATTTATACCAACTTCCGGGCATAGACTCCCGTGGGAGTCTACGCCATTTCCTGCCCTGCCGCGCTGTCTGCTGGGACACACACGGGTCCCAGTGACAGCGCGGAGATTTTCTATTGCGCGGCGCAACTCGCGCATGCGCAGTAAGGAACCGGGAAGTGAAGGCATTTCGCTTCACTTCCTGATTCCCTCACCTATAATGGTGGCGGCAGCAGCCGAGGGCCGAGCGATCGATCGAACTCGGCTGCCGGCATCGCTGGAACCCTGGGACAGGTGAGTGTCCATTTATTAAAAGTCAGCAGCTGTAGTATTTATAGCTGCTGGCTTTTAATTTTTATTTTTTTGGTGGAATCCCTCTTTAAGCAATAGACTGCCTGTCTCTTACAATGAACTTCCTGGAATGCCTATATTAGGAGTTGTACTTCCTAGCCATAGACCTCGCAGTGTCCAGGGGATAAAATCTTCATATTCCTTGAGATATTGTTAATGAATATTACTTTCCCATTTGAAGTAACCCAATAATATTCACATGGTCCATTCTTTTCTTGGTCACTCTGCACCCAAACGTGACTCCCGTCACAGTGGCTATTGAGGCTGGAGCCCGAATGTGGAGCCTTTAGCCCTGAGTCTCAGTGGGTGTGGAGGAGAGACGAACGGACGGGTCGTGGCTGCGATGGGCGGCATTGGAGGTGGAGGAGAGATGAGCAGGCATGTACTGGCCATCGGGACTACCGATGGCTCAGCTGGCCAGTTTTAGTGACAGCGGACACCACCCCCATCCGCTCCTCTGCCCCCCCCCCCCCCCTGCAGCACTCACCTCTTCTCCCTGCTTACTTATGCAGTGCGGCTGCATACAAACATGATCCTTAGGAGTGCACACTGAGAAGCTCATTGTATGATCTAGAAGACATTAGACATGTGCATTTCGTTTCGTTCTGAATCAAAATACGGACGAATTTTCATTATTCGGACATTCGGATGCATCCGAATGACTGAATTACAATGCTAACGAATTCAACCGAATCGGAAATAACGTTTCAAAACGAAAAACCACGGACGAAATTCAAACCGATTTCGAAAAAATTCTTGTCAAAACTAATTTGAAAACAATTCAAATGGAAATCGATAACAAATTTGAATAAAAATCAAAAAAATATAAATCGATTTCTAAAAAAGAATACAGTAAAATAGAATATAAAATAATAACACAATAGAATGAAAATAAAAGAATAGTAAAGAACAGAATAGAATTTAATAGAATGTAATAAAATACAATATAAGAATATGACCTTCTTCTGAAATTATAATTCCGAATAGTATAAATTCGAATTCAAGAATAGATTTGAAAATAACCCAAAACAATGGAAACTAAAATAATATATATTATATTTTATTAGCCCTTGTACAAATGGTTGGACATTCCGACAACAAAATCCGTTGGATTTTGACTGACAGATTTTGGCCAAAACTGGTGTTGCATACACACAGTCAGACAAAGTTGACGGAAAATCTGATTGTTCGTAACGTGATGACATTATTTCGTTACGACGGGACTACGTTCAGGCTAGTAGCCAATAGCTTTGGTCTAGGAATTTGATCTGAGCATGCGTGGCACTGTGTCCGATCGGAATTCTCTACAAACGATCGGACTTTGTATTATGTTGTCGGAAAATTTTATAGCCCAGCTGTAAAACGTTGTCGATCGGATATTCCGACGGAAACAGTCCGATGGAGCCCACACACGGTGTGTACAAGGGCTAATAGTCTATTCTTAGTCTATTCTTTTCTATTATTTTGTATTCTAATATTTTCTATCCGAATTTGATCCAAATTTTTTATAGTAAATTAGAATTTCAGAAGATGGTATATATATATATATATATATATATATATATATATATATATAATGATTAGAAAAGATTAGAATAGAAATCAGAATAGAAAAGCAATAGAATAGAATAGAATAAAATATAATATATATATTGTATTTTATTCTATTCTATTCTATTGTTTTTCTATTTCATTCTTTCCAATATTTTCTATTCTATTCTAATTTTTTTGATTTGAATTTGAAATCATTCTATACGAAATTCAAATTTCAGAGGATGGTTTTATAATATAAAATACTGTGTGATGTCATCACCCCCCCCTCCTCCATCTATAGAGAGACAATCACCTCCATACACCATCCAATCAGAGCTCAGCATCTCCATCCATCCCCCACACTCACTAATACCCCTCACCCTCACATTATTTTAGCACATCTCCTGTAGTCTATTAATAGCTATTTCATTTTTTTTTTTGCAGATTACGATCCATTTCCTTTATTTCCAGCATATCTCCTGCAGACTATTAGCATCTATTTCATTTATGAATGGAGGAACGGTTTGAGGAAGAGACAACAAGAGAGACATCATCACCGCTTATATCTCTATACACAGGAAAATGGCAGCTAATAGTTTTCAGGAGACCAGCAAGAAATAAAATAAAAAATAGATGCTTATAGTCTGAAGATCTGATTATTATTATTAACGATTTATATAGCGCCAACAGCGCTTTACAATGTATAGGGGGGACAACACAATTACAGTACAATGCAAAAGGTACAGGAGGGCCCTGCTCATAGAGCTTACATTCTAAAGGGGGGGGGGGGGGGGGGTGGTGGTACAAAAGGTAATAGCTGCAGAGAATGATTTGATGGGGGTGGCTCGGGACAGTTAGGTGGGTGTGGGATAGGCTTCCCTGAATAAATGAGTTTTCAGGGAACTCTTAAAGTTGGACAGGGTAGGGGGTTCCAGAGGATGGGAGAGGCTCCGGAGAAGTCTTGAAGGCGAGCATGAGAGGAGGTAACAAGGGAGATAAAAAGCAGGAGAAAATTTATACTAATAGTCTGCAGGAGATCTGCGGAAAAAAAATATATAAATGCTAATAATCTGCAGGAGATCTGATGGAAATAAATAGTAATCTGCAAAAAAAATGAAATGGATGCTAATAGTCTGCAGGAGATCTGCTGAAATAAAGGAAATGGCTGCTCTAATGCAAAAAATAAAAATAAAATAAAAATAAAATAGATGCTAATAGTCTACAGGAGATCTGCAAAAAAAATGAAATAGATATTAACCACTTTAGCCCAGGACCAATTTTCAGCCTAAGGACCAGAGGTCTTTTTACAATTTTGCACTGCACTGCTTTAACTGGTAATTGCGCGGTCATGCAATGTTGTACCCAAACAAAATTTGCGTCCTTTTCTTCCCACAAATAGAGCTTTCTTTTGATGGCATTTGATTGCCTCTGCAATTTTTATTTTTTGCGATATAAATGGAAAAAGACCGAAAATTTTGAGAAAAAAATATATTTTCTACTTTTTGTTATAAGAAAAATCGAATAAATTCAATTTCCTGACAGACTCCATGGCAGCAACGTGTGGGTTAAGTCCCACCTCCACTACCTTATAGGACACTACTCCCATAAATCTTTGCTCCCTGCCCATAGCCGTGCTCTTTTTTTGTCCTCCTCCGAAGGACCCAGAGGTGGTCTTTCTACCTGAAGATTTATCATCCCCACGATCGAGGTCGGCCGGTCTGCGACTCTGGATCTGGAAAGTCGCATTACTCCGCTAAGCCCTAGCTATTAGCAGGGTATGGAGTGGGCAGTGGAAGAGGCGCTGTGAAGAAGCCCATGTCCTGGCCACTGGCAGGCAGGCTGCGCATTGGTTGGATAGCCAGCTATTAGCAGGTGACCTGTTTTTGCCCCCTGGAAAGTCCGGTGTCATCTTACCTTACCTTCGGCCGAGTGATCGATCATGGTGGGAGTGGTGAGAGGTTCTATAAGTTCATTATGGCAGCAGTTTTTGTATCTTTTATCTGTCTTCGTTTTTTCTGTTTGTTTGTATGTGCAGGCATGGTGGCTGGTTCTTCCGCGTTCCAGCCGCCGTTCTACTTCCGGGTTTGCGTTTTTCGGCCATACTGCGCGTGCGCGAATGCGGTTGAGAACGAGGCTTGGTTTCGTGCATGCGCGATAGCGGCAAATTGCCGCTATTTCGCGCATGCACACAGGCACGGCGGTGACATCACAGGGGCGGGCTATTTAAATGGGGAATTCGTCTGCAAGCTTTGGGAATGCTTGCGGGCTGTTGAGGTGACTTCCCCCTGCCTCTGTGTTGCATCTACTGGTAAGTGGCATTCTGGGACAGGGTGGCTATCCCTTCCCTGTCCCTTGCACTGATCCCTTGTCATCTTTTCAGCGCGTATGGATATCGCTGAGGACATGGATTCTTTACCGCCTGTTTGTGGCCAGCCCTCTCATAAAAGGTATTTTTAATGATCACCTGAAGGCCTGGTGGGGGAGGGGTATTTATCTGTTAACTCTGTCCTGATGTCTTGTCTCTTGTGGTTTCTTGTCTTGTTCTTGTTTCAGCCCTTCCAGGTCAGAACAGCATCGCAGCTCTCACAGAGGGAGCGACTCCTCCAAGTCGCATCACCGGCACTCCTCTTCCAAATCAAAACATTATGGTTCCTCGTCAAGATCAGGACACCGTAGTGAGGAACGGTCGCACTCCTCGAGGACTCAATCTAGTCACTCAGCTAGTGCCTGTTGGGGGTGCAGAGCTCTTGTACCGGCAGGAAAATCTTTGTGCGATCCTTGCTACGCCAAGGCTTCCAATGAAAGGGGTGAAGCGGATCAACAACTTAAAACCCTGGTGGAAAAGGTTGTTAAGGAGTCCCTCAGAAATATTGAGGGCCAATCCTATGTTCCCCCGGCAAAGCCGCCACTTTCTCCAAGAAGGGAGACTCAGCTGCAGGATACTTGGGAATCCTCTGTGCATAGCCACCCCTCAGCTGCCATATCTGACAGTGACTCTGATGAAAGTGATCCCTGTGTGGGCTTTGATTTCGCTCTACTTCCTCCTCTGGTCAGAGCTGTTAGAGAGACACTGAACTGGGAAGATTCTGTGGCTGCTCCTTCCAAACAGAGAAAATTCTTTAAGCAACTAAAGAAGGAACGGATTAATTTTCCTTTTATCTCTGAGCTAGGTGAGATTATCACAGATGAATGGGGCAAGGTGGAGAAGAAAAATTCCATGCTATCAAAGGTTTCGAAACTCTATCCTTTCAATGAAGAAGAGGTGAAGCATTTGGAGTCAGCACCATTGGTAGACGCAGCAGTCATGAGGCTGGTGAAACATGTCACACTTCCCTTAGAGGATACTGTGTCTTTTAAGGATGTTCTGGACAGACGGATTGATGCTGATTTGAAGAGCGTATATCTCACAGCAGGAATGGCCTGTAAGCCAGCGCTAGCCCTGGCCGCTATGTCCAAAGCAATGGAGATATGGACGGATAGTGTAGATGAGACGCTTAGAAATACCTCTGAAGATACGGCTAAGAGCTCGCCTATCCAAGAACTTAGGCTGGCCTCCGCCTTTCTTGGGGAGGCCTCTATCGACATCATACGCCTGGTGGCTCGGGTGATGCTTTCTTCTGTTACGGCCAAACGGGCTCTGTGGCTCCACCCTTGGCTGGCGGACCCAGCCTCAAAACAAGTATGGTGCCGTATCCCCTTTGAAGGGTCCTCCCTTTTCTGCAATAAATTGGATGAGGCTATTACCCGAGCCACTGGTGGGAAGTCGGGGTTCCTTCCCCAGGACCGGCGTTTGCAAGCCCAGAGAAGGTCTTTTCCAAAGAGACAGTACCAGGAACGAGCCAGGGAAGCTCGCAGTTACAGACCGGGCCGTGAAATCAAGACAATCCTCTTTTAAAAAATCTACCAAAAGTGATTTAAAGGGAGAGAGGGAACCGACTAAATCCTTTTGAGGTTGGGCCCGCTCAGACAGTGCAGGTGGGGGCTCGTCTTTTCCACTTTCGCCATGTCTGGGCGGCCTCGATCCAAGACTTCTGGACCGTCAAGACTGTCTCCTCAGGTCATGTTTGGTCCTTCAAGGAATCTCCCAGGCTCAGATGGGTCCCCACCTCTCTTCCGGCTTCAGACGAAAAAAGGCTAATTCTTCTAGCCTACGTGGAATCTTTGTTGGCTCAAGGCGCCGTTATCCATGTTCCAGTCATTCAGCGAGGCATGGGAATCTACTCTCCTTTATTTATGGTCCAGAAAAAGAGCGGGGCCTGGAGGCCGGTCATAGATCTAACTCACTTGAACAGTTTTATCAAAAAAGAAAAATTCAAGATGGAGTCATTATCCATAATTCAACAATCTGTTCAAGCAGGGGACTGGATGGTCTCCATAGACCTCAAGGATGCCTATTTTCATGTCCCAGTTGCAGAAAATTACCAGCAGTATCTCCGCTTCTCCGTGGGCGAAAGCCATTTTCAATTTACATGCCTTCCCTTCGGGCTATCAACTTCTCCTCGTGTATTTTCAAAAGTACTGTTGGCAGTGGTAGCTCTTCTGAGAACCAAAGGGATTCGTCTACATCACTACCTAGACGACCTTCTGTTGTTGGCTCAAGACAAGGATCAACTTCTGGTACACAGAAAGCAGGTCATCTCCACCCTACAGGAGTTCGGGTGGATCTTGAACTTGGAGAAGAGCCAGCTGGTCCCATCTCAGCGGCTGGTGTTCTTAGGGGCCCTATTCAACACTGTCAGAGGCACTATCTCATTACCAGAAGAGAAGTTGTCAGTAGTCAGGGACAGAATCCGTCCAGCCCTCTCTGCCTCTCATCTCCTGGCTCTCCAGTGCCTGAAAATTATAGGCACTATGGTAGCGACAATTCCGATGGTGAGGTGGGCACAGTGGAGGATGAGGCCCTTTCAGAAGAGTTTCCTTCATCAATGGTCAGGCAGCAAAACCCAGCTGATTCGGATCACCCTATCCATGAGGAATTCCCTTCTGTGGTGGCTCCAACGGGAAAATCTCTGCAACTGCCATTCCATTCTCCCCATCTCATGGGTCACCATAACAACGGATGCCAGCAACAGAGGCTGGGTCGCCCACTGTCTGGCGGAAGTGGTTCAGGGCACCTGGATTCTCCCCTCCAGAGGGACAGTGTCAAACATCCTGGAGTTAAGGGCAGCCTTTCAAGCTCTGCTAGCCTTTCGGCATCTGATTTCAGGAGCCTCGGTCCCACTCAGGCTAGACAATACCACAGCAGTAGCGTACATAAGAAGGCAAGGGGGTACCCGAAGTCTATCCCTTCTCCGGGAGGTGGAACCGATCATGACCTGGGCTCAGAGGAACCTGAAGGATCTGACAGCATCCTATGTCCCGGGGATTCAGAACGTTCAGGCAGACTTTCTTTCCCGGATACTTCTGGACAACAACGAGTGGTCTCTTCACGAGGAAGTGTTCAACTGGATCCTGACAATGGGGCTCTCCCCAGAAGTCGACCTGTTTGCCTCTCCCTGCAACAAAAAGCTGGAGAAATATTATTCAAGGTACAGGGATCCTCAAGCCTATGGGGTGGATGCCTTGACGGAGAAATGGTGGTTTCACAAGGCCTATGCCTTTCCTCCAACTCCTATCATTCATCAGTTCCTGAGGAGACTCAGGTCAGAGACAGCAGAAGTGATAGCCATAATCCCTTATTGGCCCAACAGGCCCTGGTTTCCGCTTCTGATACTCCTCAGTGTCAGGGATCCAATTCCTTTACCATCCAGACCAGACCTTCTGTCTCAAGGGTCGAGATTACATCCTTGCCCGGATCACCTGCGCCTAAAGGCTTGGTTTTTGAAAGGGGACAGTTGAAGGCTTTAGGCTGTCCGGAAGAAGTCATTCCCACTCTTCTTAGTGCACGAAGAAGTAGTACTAACCGGGTATATGAGAGAATTTGGGCGAAGTTTGCAGATCACTTATCTTCAAGGTCCAGTTCCTGTAATACCCTGACAGTCCGGGACGTTTTAAGCTTTTTACAATCAGGGTTGGATATCTCCCTTTCGGTTAGTTCTCTCCGGGTCCAGGTTTCAGCAATTTTAGCTTTTCCTGGAGTCGCATGGGCCAATCATCCCTTTGTCCAACAATTCTTCAAAGGAGCAGTCAGGCTTAGGCCACAAAGGAAGCCTAGATTCCCCAAATGGGACCTTCCATTAGTTCTCGATTTCTTCTCTCAACTTGACAAAACGCTCTCAATCAGAGAATTAACCCTTAAAACCTCTTTTCTGGTAGCCATAACTTCGGCAAAGAGAATCTCCGAAATTCAGTCTCTAGGCGCAAAGGAACCTTTTCTCACCTTCTTTCCAGATAGGGTAGTCCTAATTCCGATGTTAGGGACAAATCCCAAGGTTACCTCTGTTTTCCATGAAAACCAGGAAATCACTCTTCCTACCTTCAATTCTGCTGGAAGTCCGGATCCACATCCACTCGATTTAGGAGTTACTCTAAAACAATATCTGGATGTTACAGCTTCTTTTCGTCAATCTGACTTCCTCTTCGTGCTATTTAACGGGAAAAATAGAGGCGCTAAGGCCTCCGTTAGATCCATCGCTGCTTGGGTGGTCCAGGCAATCCAATGGGCTTATAGAGAGAAGGGCTTGGCTCCTCCTGAGGTGGTTACAGCTCACTCTACCAGAAGTCTCTCAACCTCATGGGCAGCTTTGCGTCATGTTGCGCCTGATGTAATCTGCAGAGCGGCCTCCTGGTCTTCAATTCATACCTTCATGTCTCACTATTGTGTTGAGCCAGCATCTTTATCCGCTGTTTAATTTGGTTTGAAAGTCCTGTCGGCCGACAGTGTTAAATACATTTTTTGTTCAGCATTTTGCCCACCCGGGTGTGTTTGGCGAGTTATTTCCCACACGTTGCTGCCATGGAGTCTGTCAGGAAAATGGAAAATTCCTATCAAAATAGTTACCGTAATTTTCCTTTCCTGATGGACTCCATGGCAGCAGGAGTTCCCTCCCAAATGGCTGGAGTAGGCTAGTTACCGAACACGGCCAGGGGCAGGGAGCAAAGATTTATGGGAGTAGTGTCCTATAGGGTAGTGGAGGCGGGACTTAACCCACACGTTGCTGCCATGGAGTCCATCAGGAAAGGAAAATTACGGTAAGTATTTTGATAGGAATTTTCCATTTTTAGTCATACATTTAGGGCAAAATTTATTCAGCCATATGTCTTTAGTAAAAAAAATGTCAATAAGCGTATATTTATTGGTTTGCGCAAAAGTTATAGCGTCTACAAACTAGAGTACATTTTCTGGAATTTACACAGCTTTTAATTTATGACTGCCTATCTCATTTCTTGAGGTGCTAAAATGGCAGGGCAGTACAAACCCCCCCAAATGACCCCATTTTGGAAAGTAGACACCCCAAGGAAATTGTTGAGGGGCATGTTGAGCCCACTGAATTTTTTTTTTGTCCCAAGTGATTGAATAATGGCACAAGAAAAAAAAAAAAAGTTTACAAAAAGTTGTCACTAAATGATATATTGCTCACACATGCCATAGTTATATGTGGAATTGTACCCCAAAATATATTCTGCTGCTTCTCCTGAGTATGGGGATACCACATATGTGGGACTTTTTGGGAGTCTAGCTGCGTACGGCACCCCGAAATCCAATCACTGCCTTCAGGGTTTCTAAGGGTGCAAATTTTTTATTTCACTCCTCACTACCTATCACAGTTTCGAAGGCCATAAAATGCCAAAATAACACAAACCCCCCCCAAATGACCCCATTTTGGAAAGTAGACACCCCAAGCTATTTACTGAGAGGCATGTTGAGTCCATGAAATATTTTATATTTTGCCACAAGTTGCAGGAATATTAAAATTTTTTTTTTTTTTGCACAAAGTTGTCACTAAATGATATATTGCTCACACATGCTATGGGCATAAGTCCAATTACACCCCAAAATAAATTCTGCTGCTTCTCCCGAGTATGGGGATATCACATGTGGGGGACTTTTGGGGAGCCTAGCCACGTACGGGACCCCGAAAACCAAGCACTGCCTTCCGGATTTAAATATAAAACGCTACCAAAAAAAACTGTTAGCGATCGCAAGGATCAGGCCTGACTCTGCAAACGCTGCAGTTATGTGTTTAGTGTTTTGTAAGTGACAGCGATCGATCGATACTGCACTTGGGTGGGCTGGGCGGAGGGGCAAAATGCAGGTGCTAGCAGGTATCTGGGCTGATCCCGCTAACAATACGTTTTTTTGGAACCCTAAAATGCTGAGGACGCTAGTATAGATCTGATCAGATCAGATATTGATCTGTTCAGATTCTATACCACTACGGGAGGTTTATGCTTTGCGTGTGGGTGTTAGCGGTACTGGCACTAGCCTAGCGCTGCCTGGGGCGACTCAGACCCTGACCCTAAAACCTAATTGATATCACTCGCCGGGTGATCAGGGGGTTAAACCTTTATTGGGTAATAAATGGTGGGTGCCCTGATGCTATAAAAAGCAAACTAACTAACCAGAGTCACCCGTAACACTTATACAGTGATCACTGGTGAAAGGTTTAACTAGGGGCAATCAGGGGGTTCAAATTTTTATTAGGTAGTATATGGGGGTCCCTGGCGCTATATAAAGACCTGACGGGGAACCTAAATAACTAACTGGCTAACCAGCGTCACCAGTGACACTTATACGGTGATCGCTGGTGAAAGGGTTAACTAGGGGCAATCAGGGGGTTAAAACCATTATTGGGTAGTATATGGGGGTACCTAGCGCTATAAAACCTGGCGGTGAACCTAAAAAAATAACTAGCTACCTAGCGACACTAGTGACACTAATGCAGCAATCAGAAAAACGATCGCTTAGTGACACTGGCAAAAGGGGGTGAAAGGGTTAACTAGGGGCAATCAGGGGGTTAAAAACATTATTGGGTAGTATATCGGGGTACCTAGCGCTATAAAAACCTGGCGGTGAACCTAAAAAAATAACTAGCTACCTAGCGACACTAGCGACACTAATGCAGCGATCAGAAAAATGATCGCTTAGTGACACTGGCAAAAGGGGCTGAAAGGGTTAACTAGGGGCAATCAGGGGGTTAAAACCATTATTGGGTAGTATATCGGGGTACCTAGCGCTATAAAAACCTGGCGGTGAACCTAAAAAAATAACTAGCTACCTAGCGATACTAATGCAGCGATCAGAAAAATTATCGCTTAGTGACACTGGCAAAAGGGGGTGAAAGGGTTAACTAGGGGCAATCAGGGGGTTAAAACCGTTATTGGGTAGTATATCGGGGTACCTAGCGCTATAAAAACCTGGCAGTGAATCTAAAAAAATAACTAGCTACCTAGCGACACTAGCGACACTAATGCAGTGATCAGAAAAATGATCGCTTAGTGACACTGGCAAAAGGGGGTGAAAGGGTTAATTAGGGGCAATCAGGGGGTTAAAACCATTATTGGGTAGTATATTGGGGTACCTAGCGCTATAAAAACCTGGCAGTGAATCTAAAAAAATAACTAGCTACCTAGCGACACTAGCGACACTAATGCAGTGATCAGAAAAATGATCGCTTAGTGACACTGGCAAAAGGGGGTGAAAGGGTTAATTAGGGGCAATCAGGGGGTTAAAACCATTATTGGGTAGTATATTGGGGTACCTAGCGCTATAAAAACCTGGAGGTGAACCTAAAAAAATAACTAGCTACCTAGCGACACTAGCGACACTAATGTAGCGATCAGAAAAATTATCGCTTAGTGACACTGGCAAAAGGGGGTGAAAGGGTTAACTCTAAGGGCAATCAGGGGGTTAAATCTTTATTGGGGGGCGGTAGGGGGCTACCCTGGACCTAACACTAACTGCCCTGACACTTTTTACTTTTACAACTGACACTGAATGCAGTGATCAGTAAATAAATGATCACTGCAATCAGTGACACTGTGACTGGGGGGGAGGGGGGCGGGGGGGATCAGGGGGCGATCGGGGGGGGGGGTTTGTGTGCCTGTGTGTTAGTAAGTGTCAGTGTAGTGTTTGGTGCAGACTTACTGTGTCCTCTACTCGTAGTACGGTCAATAAGACCGCCCCGAGGAGAATGACATCACTTCCTCCCTGCCTGTGTATACAATACACAGTGGGAGGAAGCTTCTCATTCGCCAGGAGTGATCGAGAGGGGATGGCCAGAAACCAACGGCCATCCCCTCATCCCGGATCGCTCCTGAAGCGAACCGGACCGCCGCATCCAGCGGGAGGGGGTCCGATCGGACCCCCCACCCGCTGGAAGGCAAGCACGTACATGTACGTGCTTGTGCCTGTACATGCCATTGTGATGACGTACAATGGCATGCGGCGGTCGTTAAGTGGTTAATATACTGCAGGAGATCTTATGGAAATAAATAGTAATCTGCAAAAAAAAAATGAAATTGATTCTAACTGTCTGCAGGAGATCGGCAAAAAAAAAGTGAAATGGCTGTTAATAGTCTACAGGAGATCTGCTAAAGAAGAAATAGATGCTAATAGTCTGCGGGAGATCTGGTGAGAAAACTAAATAGATACTAATAGTCTGCAGGAGATCTGCAAAAAAATATGAAATGGATGCTAATAGTCGGCAGGAGATCTGGTGAGAAAACGAAATAGATACTAATAGTCTGCAGGAGATCTGCAAAAAATGAAATATATGCTAATAGTCTGCAGGAGATCTGGTGAGAAAATGAAATAGATGCTAATAGTCTGCAGGAAATCTTATGTAAACAAATAGTAATCTGAAAAAAATTTTTTTTAATGAAATGGATAGCATCTATATTCTATTCTGTTCTAATCTTTTCTATTTGAATTTTTGGAAGATGGTTAGTTACTTAATTATATACATCTGTCACATCAACTTCTCATACTTGCAGTGTACCAGTGCAAAAAAACACACACACACACACATCTTATTTCATTTATATTTATCGCATCAATGAAGTTGTCAGCATGCCTGATTGAAGAAGTCACGGATGTCAATCGCAAGGCAAGTACATATGCTGTATGTCATTGTCTACTTGCCACGTCACCTGCCACAAGTTGTGTATTGTCCACTTGCCACATCACCTGCCACAAGTTGTGTATTGTCCACTTGCCACATCACCTGCCACAAGTTGTGTATTGTTCACTTGCCACGACACCTGCCACAAATACCATGACACCTGCACGAGTGCCACGTGACAGGCCACAAGTGCCACGTGACAGGCCACAAGTGCCACGTGACCAGCCACAAGTGCCACGTGACCTGCCATGCGTGCCACATGACCTACCACTCGACCAAGTTGTGGATTGTCCACTTTCCACTTCACCTGTCACAAGTTGTGGGGTTCCTAGCACTATGTGACCCAGAGATATGGGCAATATGTAAAGTACTTTTCTGCAGCAGAGAATGACATTTTGCGACCTGACTTTGGGGCCCCACAGTAGAACTAGCACTACAACATATCCAAATTTGGGGTTTCTAGCACCAAGTGACCCTGAGGTACGGGGCCCCAAATTTGGGTAGCAAAATGTCAAGCACTTTTCTGCAGCAGAGAATGACATTTTGTGACCCGACTTTGGGGCCACGTATCTCGGGGTCACTTGGTGCTAGAAACCTCAAATTGGTATGCAAACACAGTAGAACTAAGGCTACAACATCTCCAAATTTGGGGTTTCTAGCACCAAGTGACCCCGAGATACGTGGCCCGAAAGTCGGGTCATAAAATATTTTCGAATCCGGTTGAAATAGTTTCGAATGCGGTTGAAATAATTTTGAATCATGTTGAAATAATTTCGAATTCGGTTGAAATATTTTCGAATGCGACCGATTTTTTGAATTCGGTCGAAAACTAAACGAAATCCGTAAACGAATTTAACGAATCTAACTAAACTAAATGATTTAATTAACTAATTAAAACGAAACAAAACTAAACACTTTTTTTTCCTTTTGCACATGTCTAGAAGACATGCAGCTGCACACAGCTGTGAGATAAACTTCCTCGGCACTTGTTCTCTTGTTCTTTTCTTCCCCCGCTCTCATCTAGATTCTCTGCGGCAGCAGACAGGATGGAGAGTGGGGGGAAGGAAAGAACATGAGAACAAGTGCCAAGGAAGCTTATGTCACAGCTGTGTGCAGCTGCATGTCTTTTGGATCGTACGATGAGCTTCTCTGTGCAATCCTAAGGATCATGTCTGTATGCCTGTCTGTATACTGTCTTGTCTGTATGCCGCGCTGCATAACTAAGCAGGGAGGGGAGGTGAGCACTGGGGGGGGGGGGGCACATGTGGGACCAAAACAGCATGGGGGGACCAGCGCAGCACACAGCACATGGGGGACCAGCGCAGCACACGGGGGACTGAAGTCCAGAACCAAATTTTTGTCCCAGTCCAGCCCTGCAGATGAGCAGGCAGACGAGCAGAGATGACATCATCGCTCTCCGCCCACCCTTCACCACTCTTTCGCCCTCACAACCGGGACTTCAACGTGAGAGCGATGTGCGGCGGGGAGCAGAGAGATGGCATCGTCTCTCACTGCCTGCCACACATCAGAGCTCTTCTGACCTCACAGCGCGGGCCTTTTAAATGTCAGAGGTGCGGCGGGGAGCAGAGAGATTACATCATCTCTCACTGCCCGCGCTGCATCTTCGCTCTCCTGCCCTCACTAAATGGGCCAGTGCTGCCAGTCTGCCACCAATGCAGCGAGAATGCACATTTGGTGGCACTGGTTGGCATGGCAAGTGACAATCTGCAAATGGTGGCAAGTGACAATCTGCAAATGGTGGCAGGTTACGTGGCAAGTGACACGCCCAGGGCTCCCACTGATTCTGCATTATGGTGAGTTGAACCACTTCATTATATATAACAATAGAAACATGTGCTTCGATCACCCTGACACCATACGAGGAGGCACAGTGGTGTAGTGGTTAGCACTCTCACCTAGCAGTAAAAAGGGTTGCTGGTTTAAATCCCAACCACGACACTACCTGCCTGGAGTTTGCATCTTCTCCCTGTACCTGCATGGGTTTCCTCCAGGTACTCCGATTTCCTCCCACACTCCAAAGACATGCAGGTAGGTTAATTGGCTTTTGTCCAAAATTGGCTCTAGTATATGAATGGGGACCTTGGATTGTGGACTCCTTGAGGGTAGGATGTGATGTATAGAGATAGGAACAATTGTAGACACTCAGGTTTAACTGGATGGACTGCTTACTTTATTCAACCTTGCTAACTATGTACAGGGATAGGGACAATTGTAGACACTCAGGTTGGACTGGTGTCTTTATTCAACCTTGTTAACTATGTATATCAGCCACGATGATTGAAACACCCACAAAAAGTTACTTACCACCAGCGTGCCCCCCTCAGGTTGGTTACCGCCGCCATGGGCTCTAGCCCTAGATCTTTTGCAGACCTAGCAACGCCCCTGCCAAACGCAATCCCCCCAGGCAGATCCCATCAAACAAATAGAGAGGAAGATGGTCAGAAAGTATGCAGACATGATACAATAGACTGCAGCCAGGACACAGACTGCAGACATGACAGAAGAGATCGCAGACATATATAGGTTACCAACGTGATGTTGCCTGAAAAGATTAGCACGTGCAGCCCCTGTATCTGCTTGTGAAAACACAGAACTGCTCTATAGACTGCAGTGAGCTTATAAATGTTTGAGGAGGCAGAGGCCACTTTTTTCCAAATAAGGATGTCCTGATGTAAGAATCTGACTGCAGATTCTAAGTTATTGACAGCTTTGTTCCATTGTGACAGAAGGAATGTTTGCATAACCCTTGTGTGGAACTGAACCCACTGTACAGCTGGAATGCACGTTGTCATAAACCCTAGAACTGACATTATTTATTTTAATGATATCTGTCTTGCTAGTGAAAAAAATTCCACTGCCCTTAGCAACATTTCCTGCTTCTCATCTGTTAGAAAAATCAGCTGCTGGACTGTATCTATGGTATAGTTTAGAAATGTTGTGAATCGAGGACTGGTGTTGTGTTGAATACTTTTCCCCGTCGGATAGTGTCCCCCCTTGCGCAGTATGGAAGAAAAGGAGACGCCAAAAGTCTCTGAAGATGAACGGCGCCTGCGCACTGAGTCCAGGTTCAAGTCCCACCATCCAAGTGGACATAGAGTTAGAATAAAAAATTGCCAAGCAAAGCAAGCCCGTGCCCGAAGCGTGGCGAGGGGCCCTGTTACTAAGTGCTACCGTATGTCCACTTGGATGGTGGGGCTTGAACCTGGACTCAGTGCGCAGGCGCCGTTCATCTCCGGAGACTTTCGAAGTCTCCTTGTCCTCCATACTGCATAAGAGCTGCGCCTGCGCAGTACGGGGTGGGCACTATCCGATGGGGGGACAGTTTTTGGCAGAGCATTGGCTCTCTTGTTTTGGCAAAAGGAAACCAGGGTACCTGGAGGAAACCCATGCAGGCACAGGGAGAATATGCAAACTCCAGGCAGAGTTGTAGTTGGGATTCGAACCAGCGACCCTTTTTACTGCTAGGTGAGAGTGCTAACCACTACACCACTGTGTAAAAAAAGCGAGGGTTTACAATCGCTTTAAGGTACACGCCTTGGATTCTTAGAATTCTCATAACCTCAGAAATGATTTTTGAGGAATGTCTGATACTCCTGGTCTAGCAGTACATGAAGGTATGCATCCTTGATACCCAGTTTTACAAGAAGCACTGAAGGAAGGAGAATTTTGTTTTTTTAATAAAAAATATTCCCTCCATTTCCATCTTCCTGTGCTTGATCCCTTATTCAGGGATTTCAGGTTCAATATAAAACAATGCTACCCTGAAGGTTTTGTCCTCAGGGACACATGTGGGTAAAATCCTAACCCCTCTGAGAAGAGGAGTTGGGAGGTAATTACTTCCTGGTTGAGCAGATCCGAAATAGCCATTGACATAAACTTGCTTTTTTCATCATCTCTCAGTAGTACAGTTGCCGGGAATTTATTGGGCAAGTCTTGATTGAAACTCCAGTTTGAACCCCAATCTGATGATTTGTAGAATAAAGGAGTTTGAACAGACTTCAAACCGATGTGACCGGTATGACTGACCGTGGCTTTTTTTAGATTCCCTTTAAAAGAGAGGTGTGGGAATCTAAAAGGATCTTTACAAGACAGGGCTTGCATGTCTGCAGTTCTCATACTTGAGGTCACTGCCAGCAAAAAAAAAAAATCTTGTGTCAAAACCATTAAATTGTAAGTCTTAGTAAGGGAATTTAAAAACAGTGACAAATCCCATTGGGGAACAGACTTAGGCACTCGAGGTCTACACCGTACTCAAGCCATAAAATACCTCTTGACAACTGGATCCTCAGCTAGCCTCAAATCCAAATAGACTCAAAGGGCCGCAACCTGCACCTTAAGACTTTGTGCTTTCTGCCCAAGATCTCCCCCTCCTAACATTCTGGGGGTCTTCCCACCAAGAGAGATCCAGCAAAAAGTATCCGAGAGAGATAACCGCATGTCCAAAGATTTGTGCTTGCAAATCCAAGTTCAGAGGAGGAAGTTCTGGAGACACCTGGAGTGCAACTGAGACCAGGTGACCCCTGGAATAGTTGCTGTCATGAGACCCACACATGCATTAACTGGCGGATAGAAATTTGTGGGAGAACTTTCACAGTCTTGAACTGCAGATACTAGTTTTAGTATTTCTTCTTTTGTAAGGAAGATCCCCTCCTGACTTGTGTCTATCATGTAACCCAAGAAAACCATAGTCTGGGATGGCAGAAGACTGGATTTCTCTCAACTGTATCCTCCAGGCTCCAGCCCAACCCGGACAACATCTGAAGGACCGCCTGAAGATTGTGACAGTTGCAGACTACTCTGTGAAAAAAAAAAAAGAAATCGCCTACGTAGGGAATTATAGAAATTCCCTTAAGACGAAGGAAAGCCATAACCTCAGCCATAATTTTTTTTAAAAATCTTGGGGCTGCCGAGAGACCAAAAAGTAGGGCCCTGATTTGCCAATGCTGCAACCCTTCCTCTGTCTGGATAGCAAACTGCAGGAAATTTTGATGCAAGTAAAAAATTAGAACATGAAGGTAAGCATCTAAGGCCGCGTACACACGGGCGGATTGTCTGGCCAACTAAGTTCGTCAGACAATCCGACAGACAGTCCGTCCAACATTTGAATGAACGGACTTGACCACACACGATGAACAGACAGTCCGCTGAAAGCTTGCGCGATGACGTGTACAGCACGTACGACGGGACTAGAAAAACGACGTCCAATACACTGCAATGCAACCTTCGGCCGTGTAAATCCTTTCTGAGCATGCGCCATACTTAGTCCATCCAACTTGCCTACACACGAGCGGACTGTCCGCTGAAACCAAGTTTGGACGGACAAAACCAAGTTTGGACGGACAAAATTACGGAAATTACGAAAGACTTAGTCCGTCAGACTGTCCGCTGAAAAAGTCCGCTGAAGCCCACACACGAGCGGATTGTCCGCTGAAACACGGTTAAGCGGTTATTTTGGCCTTTGCTAGGTCTATTATTGGGTTTACCTTGTCCTTGGGAGTTATGAAAGGCACTCTAGAACAAAAGGTCTTACATTTTAATCTGGAATTTCATTCTATTCCCCACAGACCTAGACAAGACTGTTTCCAGCCTGACCCAAAAAGCAGCTTCCCCTCAAAGGGAATACCACACAATTTGTTTTTAAGGTCACCTTCCCGGGACTTACTACAGCCAAATGGCTCGCCTGGCGAAATTGATTAGGGTTGAATTTTTAAAAACAGACTTGACTAAATCCACAGCACCATCTGCCAGAAACGCTACCAACCTTTAAAAAAGGGGAAGCGACTCCCTCATCTGGTCTTTTTGGGTGCCAGAAGAAAGTAAACCATCTAATCTCTGCACCCAGATGTCCAGATTCCTAGAAACACATGGTGCCCAATGCTGGTCCCAAGGCAAAGTCTGAAGAATCCCATGCCTTGTAGAGCAGCGACTCTGCTGTCCATCTGGTCTTTAAGCGCTTCCCGACCAGCCACCGCAGTTAAACTGTGGTAGGTTGGCTCCCCTGCGCGAGCCATCATAGCTATACTATAGTGCAGGTAGAAACCTCCGCCGTGTAGCTGCTTTACAGAGCCACCACACTGAAAAAAACTCCCCACTCTGGGCAAAACACAGTTAGCAAGCCACAGCTTGCTATAAAACAGCATGCACCAGAAGTGGGTGCTGGGCTTCTTTAAACTGTGAGACATGAAGTGCATCATCACACTTCTGGTCCAACGCCATCTTGGAACACCTCTGGCACAGACTGCACCCACAAGTGCTCTGTCCACCCATTCACCATCATGCATAAGCCTCCACAGCTGCCCTACCCACAGGAGGCATGACCTGCACTAAACCAAAAAGCACAAAAGGGACTGCCTCCTGGCATAGCGGCTCCTTGAACACAGGTTCACCTGGTCTTAAAAGAGAAGTATGTTTTTTTTAAGGATCACACTTACCTAGGTGGTAAGTATGCTGCATCTGTCCCTCAGGGCCTTTAACACGAGAACCGACCGATCCAACACTGCAGATCGCTTGGTTTTCACAGCTCCCCGAGCAGAGAGCTGCTGACTCTCTGCTCTGCCCCCTCCCCCACGCTCACTGGAGCGTTGGACTGTGGAGAGGGCTGAAGCACCCCAGGTCATGCTCTCAGCGACTCGCTGAGAGGCTAAGCCAGGTGCCAGTCCAGCCATGTGGGTGGATCCAGACTGATTTCTGTTCTGCCCCTCCAGACCTCACTGGAGCGTTGGACTGTGGAGGGGGCACTGATAGACTGAGCCAGCTGACGGTCGGGCATCTGGCCAGATCCTGACATTACTGTTGGGATCCCTGCAGAATCTGGACATGCTTTGTGATGTCAGCCACAGCTGAATATGGGTCACAGGAGTGAAGAACTAAGTGCACTACTGTTATTTATAGGAGAAGTATGGGTAAAAGAGCTTCTCCTTTACCCTTCCCCCAATACTGGGAATGGTGTTACTGGGCTTGTTAAAAATATAAATCTGTGCACCACCACCACCAACAAACAGAACACCAGCTAGCCCAAACCAGAGAGTCATACTTTCCCGACTGCACAATACTATGTCCTCAACAAGGAAGTACCACCGAAAACCCTTGCAGAGGTCCAGACAGATGCTGACGCTTTGTCTGGGTCCTCCGCCATCCTTGACAGGGTGGACCTGTTGCTGCAGTTAAGCCAAAAAAGGGTATAAGGATGCAGGCCCCTCTCCTATACCATCTGCTGCCTGATTTGCCAATGCTGCAACCCTTCCTCTGTCTGGATAGCAAACTGCAGGAAATTTTGATGCAAGTAAAAAATTAGAACATGAAGGTAAGCATCTAAGGCCGCGTACACACGGGCGGATTGTCTGGCCAACTAAGTTCGTCAGACAATCCGACAGACAGTCCGTCCAACATTTGAATGAACGGACTTGACCACACACGATGAACAGACAGTCCGCTGAAAGCTTGCGCGATGACGTGTACAGCACGTACGACGGGACTAGAAAAACGACGTCCAATACACTGCAATGCAACCTTCGGCCGTGTAAATCCTTTCTGAGCATGCGCCATACTTAGTCCGTCCAACTTGCCTACACACGAGCGGACTGTCCGCTGAAACCAAGTTTGGACGGACAAAACCAAGTTTGGACGGACAAAATTACGGAAATTACGAAAGACTTAGTCCGTCAGACTGTCCGCTGAAAAAGTCCGCTGAAGCCCACACACGAGCGGATTGTCCGCTGAAACACGGTTAAGCGGTTATTTTGGCCTTTGCTAGGTCTATTATTGGGTTTACCTTGTCCTTGGGAGTTATGAAAGGCACTCTAGAACAAAAGGTCTTACATTTTAATCTGGAATTTCATTCTATTCCCCACAGACCTAGACAAGACTGTTTCCAGCCTGACCCAAAAAGCAGCTTCCCCTCAAAGGGAATACCACACAATTTGTTTTTAAGGTCACCTTCCCGGGACTTACTACAGCCAAATGGCTCGCCTGGCGAAATTGATTAGGGTTGAATTTTTAAAAACAGACTTGACTAAATCCACAGCACCATCTGCCAGAAACGCTACCAACCTTTAAAAAAGGGGAAGCGACTCCCTCATCTGGTCTTTTTGGGTGCCAGAAGAAAGTAAACCATCTAATCTCTGCACCCAGATGTCCAGATTCCTAGAAACACATGGTGCCCAATGCTGGTCCCAAGGCAAAGTCTGAAGAATCCCATGCCTTGTAGAGCAGCGACTCTGCTGTCCATCTGGTCTTTAAGCGCTTCCCGACCAGCCACCGCAGTTAAACTGTGGTAGGTTGGCTCCCCTGCGCGAGCCATCATAGCTATACTATAGTGCAGGTAGAAACCTCCGCCGTGTAGCTGCTTTACAGAGCCACCACACTGAAAAAAACTCCCCACTCTGGGCAAAACACAGTTAGCAAGCCACAGCTTGCTATAAAACAGCATGCACCAGAAGTGGGTGCTGGGCTTCTTTAAACTGTGAGACATGAAGTGCATCATCACACTTCTGGTCCAACGCCATCTTGGAACACCTCTGGCACAGACTGCACCCACAAGTGCTCTGTCCACCCATTCACCATCATGCATAAGCCTCCACAGCTGCCCTACCCACAGGAGGCATGACCTGCACTAAACCAAAAAGCACAAAAGGGACTGCCTCCTGGCATAGCGGCTCCTTGAACACAGGTTCACCTGGTCTTAAAAGAGAAGTATGTTTTTTTTAAGGATCACACTTACCTAGGTGGTAAGTATGCTGCATCTGTCCCTCAGGGCCTTTAACACGAGAACCGACCGATCCAACACTGCAGATCGCTTGGTTTTCACAGCTCCCCGAGCAGAGAGCTGCTGACTCTCTGCTCTGCCCCCTCCCCCACGCTCACTGGAGCGTTGGACTGTGGAGAGGGCTGAAGCACCCCAGGTCATGCTCTCAGCGACTCGCTGAGAGGCTAAGCCAGGTGCCAGTCCAGCCATGTGGGTGGATCCAGACTGATTTCTGTTCTGCCCCTCCAGACCTCACTGGAGCGTTGGACTGTGGAGGGGGCACTGATAGACTGAGCCAGCTGACGGTCGGGCATCTGGCCAGATCCTGACATTACTGTTGGGATCCCTGCAGAATCTGGACATGCTTTGTGATGTCAGCCACAGCTGAATATGGGTCACAGGAGTGAAGAACTAAGTGCACTACTGTTATTTATAGGAGAAGTATGGGTAAAAGAGCTTCTCCTTTACCCTTCCCCCAATACTGGGAATGGTGTTACTGGGCTTGTTAAAAATATAAATCTGTGCACCACCACCACCAACAAACAGAACACCAGCTAGCCCAAACCAGAGAGTCATACTTTCCCGACTGCACAATACTATGTCCTCAACAAGGAAGTACCACCGAAAACCCTTGCAGAGGTCCAGACAGATGCTGACGCTTTGTCTGGGTCCTCCGCCATCCTTGACAGGGTGGACCTGTTGCTGCAGTTAAGCCAAAAAAGGGTATAAGGATGCAGGCCCCTCTCCTATACCATCTGCTGCCAGTGTGTGTGTGTGATATATTGGAAGCCTCTCTGTCACTGCTGGTGCTGCTCTAAATTGAAGCAAAGCAGTGATACCTACTTGCGAGGAGTGTTAGATCAACAGAAACTGGGCTTAGGCAAAATGGCGCCTGAGACTACCCCTTCTGGAGCAGGGTGGAAGGACCTAGTGAGCTCTGGACCTGACGTAACCCTCACTTAGCCTGGAAGACTGCAGGGTCACCAACAGACAAGTGCTGTCCCAATATAACCCTCCAGATGGTGGAGAGATTCTGGGCAAGACCACCTCTCTACGCCCCACCGACCCATATTGACAAAAAGACCAGAGCGCCACCATATGCCAAAATCATTAAAGGGTGAAGCGAAGGAGGCCAGAAGGTCAGTCAGGGAGAAGGATATAAGATAGTGACCAGCCTGACATCCTTCCTCAAATCCTCTCCTTCTTCCTTAGTCACAGGACCGCCTTGCTAGTGAAGGGGCCATACTAAGGCATAGGCATTCCCAGGCCCCCATGGGAACATGGGGGGGAATAAAACAGCAACTACACTGTGCTACATGGCTGTAGGAGGGCAGGAGACACAAGAACTGCAGGGTAGTAGCAGGAAGGAAGCTTTTAAACATCCTGGTATCTGCGCTTCTTGTGAAGGGGAAGAGGCTATGAGTGACCAACCTGGAGGACGATTTGGGAAATATTTATTTATTTATTATAGGTACTCTTATGGTGCTGTACTTATATAGACAGCGCTTTACATATATTTATTATATGTGTTGAATGTTATCAGCTCACTGTTTTTTCTTTCATGAACCAACAAAACCTCCACCTTGTTCTACAAATGTTGAGGGTGATGTTTATACTTCAAATCAGGAAGTGGATCACAAGATGAAAATAAATAAAAAAACATTAATGAGAGCAATTCATTTAAAGACATGTCTTAAACATATCTGCCTAAAAAAAAGTCTTTCAAATGTCTTCTGCCTATAACAAAGCACGTGCAGCTTTCTTCTCCATGAGAGTGCCGCCATTTTGTAACCTGCCATGGACAGTCATTCACACACAGTACAATAAGTTCTCCCGCCCTTGCCACTCACGCACAGCCAATGGCAGTACAGTAACTGTTTCCCGCCCACACCACCCCCGTACAGCCAATGATAGAACGCCTCCTGCCCGCGTTACAATGGCGCCCCGGTACTAGCAGAGACCACTTATTTTCAAGGGGTGGCATTTAACACTTAAACTAGAACGGGTAGTAGTATTTATTCGGTAAGCTATATAAAAAATTATAAGAAGGTAATTACTTTCGCTACTCGGATTTATGACGTTACAATATGTAGAGAAATATTAGGCGAGTGTGGAGACGGAAGTAGATGGTACAGTCCGCCGTGGTGATGAATTATTCATAGAGTGGGCGAGGCTACATCGCTCTATTTAAGGAGGAGCACAGCGCCCATTGCGCACTCTGCTTTGCTGTCTTCTGTGTGAGGTGTAGCCGGACAAGGTAATGTGTAATGGCGGGTGCTTTTGTTTAGATGGTAGGAGCCGTTATACGGCGGTTTCTGGCTGTGAGTTTGTTTTTATGCAGTAACCAGCTTGGCGGTTACCGGTCACCTCTTAATGTGGTGTATGAGGCGGGGTAGACGGGGAGTGGGCACCCGGAGGGAATGACTGGATTCTGAAGACACGCTAGCCCTGTTTCCTCTTCCCGCCGGTTGTTACTGGAATGGGGGGGGGGGGCTGGTAATGTAATCTGTTCGGCGGCCATTTTGTGAACGAACACGCTGTAGTGACCGGCTGGCGCCATTTTATCTCCGCAGAAACTCATCATGTCGTCTGACGAAGGAAAGCTTTTTGTTGGAGGTCTGAGCTTTGATACCAATGAGCAGAGCCTAGAAGATGTATTTGATAAATACGGACGCATCTCTGAAGGTGAGTTTGTACGAAGGTGTGACCGAGTCTTTGTTTCTCTTCTCATTCACTGGCTGGGCTTCATGACGCGTTTTTTTTCTGTTTTCAGTGGTTGTGGTGAAGGATCGGGAGACCAAGAGATCGCGTGGCTTTGGTTTTGTTACATTTGAAAATGCTGAAGATGCGAAAGATGCTATGCAAGCGATGAATGGAAAGGTGAGTTGCTGCATTGATTACCTGCTCAGTTCTAAATGCCATTTAATTGTTTTGCTGCTCTTCTCTAATACAAAGTTTAATTTTGGTTTTAGTCTGTGGATGGTCGTCAGATTCGGGTTGATCAGGCTGGAAAATCCTCTGGGGACAGGAGAGGAGGCTACAGAGGTGGCTCCTCTGGAGGAGGAAGAGGGTACTTCCGTGGAGGTAGAGGCCGTGGTATGTTCAGTAGTGTTTGCTGAAATTACTTTTTATACAGGGGAGAAAAAAGTTTGCTGATATATAGCTTAAAGTCCAAAAGGGTATTGCCTATTGATTTCTATGCATTAAGGTAAAAAGCCTTGCTGCCATAGGTTCCTGCTGGTGAGGGGCATAGCTTATTTGGGAGCATGCCCCCTTGGCACATGGCTTGCTGCAGGGGGCACCTGGGGGTAGTGGCTTATTCCCCCCTCCTCCTATTGCACAAATTTAAGATCCGCTACATGCTCAGACTGCATTTATTTTGTTTTTCCTTAGAAAAGTTGTATGATTCTGTTGCCAGAAGAATGTTCAACAAAATAGTCTTGCAGTAGGTGAGGGTGCCCTCGCTGAAATCATTTGTGCAGCCAGTGCTATGTAACCACTGAGTAAAAGCAGTCTATTTGGCTGTAGAAATTTTACAATGAAATGTGCTCAGTTTTGCACTTAAAGCGGAGGTTCACACAAATTTAACCTCTGCTTTTTGGAACCCCCGTGGTGTCACACTTGCTCCCTTTCATGGGGGAGGGGATGGAGTAGTGTTAGGTTTACAAAAAACTGACATTAAATTTACACAGGAAATTGTGTGTGTGTGTGTCTAGCTTTAGTTTAACATACCCCTTCCCCAGAAATGAACTAGCTCCAATGTGTACTACTGGGGCTAACACAATTTGTAAGAATTTTCTGCTTTTAGTGGTAAATAAGGACAGTGTGGACTAACAGGGCTTGTCAGTTCCTGATAACTGCAATACTGTTTCTCTTGCTAATGGACACCTGTAGAAACAAAATATGCTGGATAGCTGCAGTCCAAAAGATTTTTTTTTTCCTGCATGAAATAAGTAGATCATTGGTGCTGCTCATATGGATGTCCTTTAACTTTGTCTTTTTCATGCAATAAAGTGTGGGGCTTTTTTTCCACTGTTGCAAGCAGTTAACACCCATCTTATCGCAGAGATGGCTGGTGGGGGAGCCCATGTATTTTTTGTTGTGGCACATGTAGTGTTTTACAATGTGCAAGCTGTGTCTAACCACTTGAGTACTAGTCTGTATAATAAAGCATACCCTAGCTTAACTGCTTGGCACCGGAGGCTGATACACAGGCTGGGGTGTCCATTGCCCCATTACAATCCATAGAAATAAAGCTGGCAACTCTGTATTAATCTTGGCTACATGGTGTAGATACAGTACACAAATGCAGTTTATTGCATGCTATAGAGAAGGCTGTAATTGCCCAAACGTAGCTACAATATGTAGCTAAAAAAGATTGACTAGTGTTGCCAGGTTTTTGTTTCTGATTGATAAGCCAGTGTAATATCCCTTCAGTGGCTTGCTTACAAGGCTGTGCAGCCTGTGAGAAGTGTATTCTCATTGGCTCCAGTAACGTGGTTTTCCCAGCATCAACAAACTGTTCAAATGTCAGAACAGTATAAATGCCCTAAAAGACTAAATTTTGTAAAACGGCCATCCAAAGAAGATGACATTGCATGCTGGTATTTGAGACTCATTGTGGCTCTAATGTGCTTTGGAACCTGGTTCCCCCAAAAGTGAAATTGTGGAAATGCAGAAAAAAATTGGTTCTCTGCTTTAGGGTCAGCTAACTAATGTTGGATCAATTGCATTAAATGAGGGAACGAAAATCCCTTTGAGTCTGTATTTGCTTTGGAATAGTGTGTGTTACAATACTAAGGCACTTTAAAGCGGAGCTCTACCATCCCTTTAAAATAAGTTGGCAGCTACATACTGTAGCTGCTAACTTTTAACATTAGGACACTTGCCTGTCCTGGAATCCAGCAATGTTGGCACTGCAGTTTACATCAGCTGGTCCAATGCAGCTGCCATTGCAGTTAAGGGAAAATTACAGTGTAGCTTTTCAGTTTAATGGCAGGGTCCCTACATGGCATGCGCACTCACTGAGCTACCTGTAAAAGGTTATCATGGGGGAGACTAATGGTCCACTTTTGGGTGAAACTCTAGTCAGGGTAGGGGCTAAATTGCCGATCCCTACTACGTCTTTCATATTTTTCCTGCTGTGTGGGTTTTTTTTTTTTTATGTTTATACTTCCACTGTGCAGCTCGTTCTGCAGAGTGGCCCCGCACCTGCTCTTATCGGGTCCCACGGCGGCTGTCTCGGCTTCCTCCTGCCGGTACTTCTCACATTCATGCGAGCTCCCTCGCATGGTGAGAAGCATCTGCAGGCACGCTCCCGTGATACAGCCGGCGGCTATAGCCACTCTGTATCACACGGCCCCGGTGCTCCGTGTCGGTGGATGTGATTGACAGCAGTGCGAGCCAATGGCTGTGCTGCTTTCCAGCCAATCGGCGGCCAGGCTGAACGGTGGAAAGGACGTCGGGACGAGCGTGGGACTTTCAAGGGGTGAGGTAAGTAAAACGGGGGGGGGGGGGGCGCCGGGACTCGGATGTTTCACCTTAATAGAATGCATTAAGGTGGAAACGTTTACCTTTACAACCCCTTTACGTCTGTTTAAAATCCAGTAATACGCACTCTGCACATGCTCAGATGCTTTTTTTTTTTTTTTTGTTTTTTTTTTTTTTTAGCACTGTGCTGACAATTGGGCAAATCTGCAGATAACATAAATATATACTTCTTGGGGCTTCAGCAAAATGGCAGCCTCCAGCAAGAAGCCAGAATAATGCTGGAGGCAATTTACAGCACACTTATTTTGGTAGCATAATTTAATGTGGAATGTAACACATTTTATGCTATGGGTAAAGTTCTGCTTTAAGTTGCCAGATAAACGTGTGTGTGGGTTTTTATTTTTTTATTTTATCTTCATGTACTTGATGATTTTTGTCATTAAGGTGGTGGAGGCGGTGGATATGGTGGAAGCAGCCGGTTTGATAGCAACCGAAGTGGAGGAGGCTATGGTGGTGGATCCCGGGATTATTATAGCAGGTAAGGTCCAATTCTTGGAACAATAAACAAGCACCTTTTTAATTCCTTAAATGGTCTTTGATTTTGACTTTTATTTCTTTGGCTTTAGTAGCAGGAGTCAAGGTTATGGTGATCGCTCAGGCGGAAGCTCCTACAGAGACAGTTATGACAGCTATGGTAAGTCATGAGGGGTGTGGTGGGGGGGGTTTACTTTAATGTAGGAATATCTGTGGTAGGGCTTGCTTTATCAGACTCAGACCAACAAATGCATGTCCTATAACTTATATCGAGGCTTAAAGTTCTACAATCATATTAGCAGTGGGGCTATGTGGGTTGGGCTTTAGTGTAGGGGTAAAATGCTGGGATCTGACAACTGCTTCAAGTGTCTTTACAACTGTGCCTGCTTCTTGTCCTCAGCCTCAAACGAGTAAAATACCTTCCTGACTCAAGATCGTCCTTCCAATGGCTGTATTTATAAAGATTTTTGGAGCTTCGCTGAATCGATGTGTAGTATGTCAACTCGTGTTCACTTTTTTTATATACATTTGGTTAATTGACAGCCTCACTAGTAGAATGTGAACAGCTGTTCAGAGGGTGTTATCCTTTGGGCATGCTTGCTTTTTGTTTCATACTGCTGTTCTGAGGCTGCATATACATGAAGCTCTTATTTGTGGATGAGCAGATTTATGCTGCAGGAAATGGCTTTGCTCGGCAAATGGGGTGAAGCTTCTGCATTCTCATCCCTGTAAATGGGTATGCCTCCTACTACAGCGTGGTCTTACTAGATCTCTTGCTGTTATGTAAATAGTCATGGGATTGAAACTGAGCTTATTTTAAGCTCTTATTATTTTGAAAATATTTTAGTGTCTAGAGTGCAGAGCCTAGACGCACTGCAAAAGATAGCTGTTCCACCTTGATATAACTAAAGTGAACAAATGGATCTGTCCTAAGACGTTCTTAAAATGTTTGTTTGTATTGTCCTTTTTTTTATAAAATGGTTCATTTGATTACTGTACTGAAGTGGTTACAGAATTGTATTTACTTTCTTTTTGGCTTCACGAAGCCTATTAAAAGACAGTCTGAAAGAAACGTGCTCCTGAAATTACCTTCTGCACAACACTAAAGTGGGACTTCACATAGCTGGGGGAGAAGCTTTAGTCAACTGACCTTAAGTGTTTGTGGGGACTGCGTGGCAACTGCCAAATAGACTTTACTACAAAGCTGTGGGAAATGACAGCCTCAAAGTGTTAGGCCAGCATTGCTAATTTTAAGTGGTTGGGTCAGAATAAATGAGAATGTGATATGTAAATTTCCATTTCTAAGTGCAGACTACAGATGTGTTTGCACTAATTGTGCAGATGTAGTCTCAATTCATCTATGATTAACGTTCTGTGCAGAAAACAATTTGGTTGTGCATGGCAGCAAAAGCATTCAGTCAACCACTTGTAGGCAAGTGTCCCAAAATCTTCCATGGAAAGCTTCAAGCAGTAAATCGGTGTGGGTTTTTTTTTTTCTTCATTGACACAAGCCATTTACCACTGGTTAAGGGTGCTTACAATGATTGGCCTTTATGTAAACCCTTTATCCCAAAAGGAAGATAACAGTTTGCTGTAAGTGTTTAAGAGTAAAAGCTGAGGTATGTCTTTAATGTGTTGTATTTAAATCTGCTAGTACATTACACCCCCTCCTGACAGTGCTTCTGCCTAAAGTTGCCCTCTGCTCTATCCAGTGGTGGCATTAATGCAGATGGTTACTTGCCAGATCACAAAAGCGGTCAGTCTTAAAACTAATGCACCCACCCAATCTAACGTGTAAAAGCTGCACTATATTGGGTTTTAAAATCGCTTACGGGCTTTGTGGATGGTAATACTACACATAGGTCTTATCCCAGTTGGCTGCAAAAGTGGAAATTCAGTCAATGCAAGGTTTAGAAATCCTTTTGCAGTCTGAAACAAAGAACTAGTTTAATCATTATTGCTTTGCCATTTCCTACCTTAAAGAGGTTGTAAAGGTACACTTTTTTTTATATTTATAAACCTTAATGCATTCTTTGAAACTGAACCCCCATACTTGACCCCTCAATCCCACACTCATCCCCAATGTCCTCTTCAGCAATCAGCCTGGCCGCTGATTGGTTACAGTGGAGGGATTTCTGATCTATTTAAGAGGCAGTAAATCCCTGGTGGGGTTTACTTCCTCTTTATTTCCCTGCAAAGGTAAAGCATAATGGGCTACCATGCCTTGTGTCGCTTACCTGAAACCAAAGCTTGTGATCTGTCTCCCCCCACTAGCAGGGAGTGTCCATATTTGCCCCTCTTCCTCCTTGGGCTGCAAACACTGGCTGGCAGGAGTTGTGTGGTGTCACTCCTGTGCATCTTATGGGGTGCATGACCCCTATTATAAATGGCACTAAAGTAGATGTGCCCAGAGTCATCAGCCCTCGGCTTTTCATAAATGTCTCCTAAACCGTGGAGCTTTAGGAGATATTTTTCTTGCCTGTATTAACCACTTATCTACAGGTAAGACTTGTCATCAACCACTTTAAGTGTACAAATACTGAAATTGCCCATTCAGTATGTCTGCTCATGCTTTCCTACAGTTGGAGTTTTTAAAATCCCTATTCCAAATCTTTGACTTGGCTGGAGTGGTAAAGTAGTGCCCTCTTCAGGCTTATTGCTTGTATACCTGATGCATTTCATATCAGAGTGGAGGGAAATCTTGAGCACTGGTAGACATAAACCTTAGATTTGCTACTCTATCCAAAACAAATTTTATAGCTACACTAAACATGTTTTACCTTTACAACCCCTTAAGTGTCAAGTTTTTCACCTTAATGCATTAAAGTAAACGTACAATGCCACCCCGTCCCCATTTTTACTTGCCTGGCCCCTAGACCCACGCTAGCCTCAACATCTTCACCACTCGCCCTGGCAGTTGATTGGCTAGAGTGGATGGATTGAAAGCGGCGCAGCCATTGGCTCACACTGCTGTCAATCGCATCCACTGATGTGGGGGGGGGTGGGGCCGTTTTGTACGATGAGCAGCTACAGCCGGCAGCTGTATCACGGGAGCGAGCCCGCAAGCATTCTACATGCAAGGGGGCTTGCATGAATTTCAAGTCCTTGCGGGAGAGAAGGTTCGGGGCCACTCTGCAAAACAAGCTGCAGTGGAGGAAAGTATAACATGTTGAGAATTTTTTTTATATATTTCATTACACTTCTCTCCCCCCCCCCCCCGCTCAGGTTGAATCTGAAAATAGTTTCTAGCAGATTGGACATAACAAAGTTCAAAGTACACTGTGGGTTTTGTTGTAACGGTCTGTCATAGTATAGCGCTGCATAGATTTTTAATATAGCTAGCCAAAGTATGTTGGGATAAGACTGTTGCCTGCTGAGAATCCTGTACTAAAGTGTGAAGTTGCAGTTTCCTTGGAGAAGTCCAGTGTTGTGCATCCTGTGGAGCCTGACGAAAGCTGCTCATGGCTAGTTCATTTGCGGAATTAGAGCGGTAATATGAGGTAACTCTTTTGCACATGTCCACATCCCTCTTCTTCAAGCTTATGTTGTGCCTGTGAAACACATAAAATCAGATAGTTCACTGAACTAGTACTGTTGTGCTTTCACAACATCATTGGCAGACATTCGTTTGCATATTTAGTCTGTTTCCATCTAGAACATTCCCAGAATCTTTCTACATGTTGGGTATTGTTTCAGGCTCTACCAGTACTATTTGCAATTCCTCTAGAACAAAGTACCTAACATTTAATAAACCAGACTTGGCCCCACCCTTAGCCTTTTTAATTTCATTTTGGGAGGGGTGAAATTGGTTTAATTTTAAACCTGTGTGTTTCTTGTTGCAGGGTGACAATGAGAACTAAACTTTCTGGTGTTTGGATCACTGTTGCCTGCAGATCGGTTATCTGCATCTTTTGTCTAAATCTCTAATTTAGAGGTAAGTGGGTGCAATACTAGTTTTAGGTTGTGTTTTTTGAGGTTTAATTTTTTTGACTGCAGCATAAAATTGGTAATTTATTTCCTATTAGCTCCTTTTACATTACTTAAATGTTCAAGCGGTGTAAGCTGCATCATGTGCTGCTTTAAAGACTAGTACTTGATGGGCTTTAATGCTGCCGACAGCTTGCATCCCCAAACCATGACTGGGTAGGGATCTGCTGCTGTTTATGGGGAAAACTGCTGTATTCCTTTAGGCTGCAAACTTTTTTTTTTTTTTTTTTTTTTTTTTTTCCAAAATGGAAACTGGCATAAGTAGATCCGCTTTTAATTCCCTGGGAGTTCCCACCAGTGTCCAGACACTTTAAAACTTTACAACTTAAAGTGTAAACAATCACCTTGTAAAACAGCCCATTCAGATTAAAATAAAATGCAAAATGTGTACTTCCTGTTCTCAGCTGCATAAGAGCAAGGGTACACCAAGCTTCCCAGTGAAAGGCTGTGCAGGGGGGGTGTCTGGACAAGTCTCCATTGGAGAAGAGCTCGCTGAGCCTGGGAGCTGACCAGTTTTAGTGTAGTCTGATTTTTAATAGGAAATCAAGGGGATTGGCAGGATCACCAGCTATTTTGCACAAAAGCAATACAAAGAACAGATGCTTTTTAAAACAAGTGCATGGTACAGCAGACGCATCACAAAATGATGTAATATGAAAAGTTGGCATTTCTTGGTGTCAAGACTCAAGCCTGTTATAAATTGGTATACATTTTATATCTTGGTACATATTGCCAGGAATTGCAGGTGACCACTACTGCTTGAGTCCCAGAGAAGCTTACCTTGGCCTTTTTAACCACTTTCAGACCGGACCAATTTGCTGGTCAAAGACCAGACCACTTTTTGCGATTCAGCACTGCGTTGCTTTAACTGACAATTGCGTGGTCGTGCGACGTGGCTCCCAAACAAAATTGAAGTTTTTTTTTCCCCACAAATGGAGCTTTCTTTTGGTATTTGATCACCCCTGCGGTTTTTTTTGCACTATAAACAAAAATAGAGCGCCAATTTTGAAAACGCATTATTTTTTACTTTTTGTTATAATAAATATCCCCCAAAAATATATAAACTTTTTCCCTCAGTTTAGGCCGATACGTATTTTACATATTTTTGGTAAAATCTCAATAAGCGATTATTGATTGGTTTGCGCAAAAGCTATAGCGTTTACAAAATAAGGAGTTTTATAGCTTTTTTTTTTTTTTTTTTTCTAGTAATGGCAGCGATCAGCGATTTTTATTGTGACTGCGACATTGTGGGGGACCCATCGGACATTTTTGACACATTTTTGGGACCATTGTCATTTATACAGTAATCGCTGCTATATAAATGCAGTGATTCCTGTGTAAATCACACTGGCAGTGAAGGGGTTAACCAGTGGGTGGCAGTGTAGGGGTTAAGTGTTCCTAGGGGTGTGTTACTAACTGTGGGGGGGTTGGGCTTTCATTTAGTGAACACTGATCTCTGCTCCAATCACATGGAGCAGAGATCAGCGTCACTAGTTGCTAGGCAGAATGGAGAAATGCTGTTTACTCTGCATTTCCTCCATTCGGCTGCTCCGTGAGACGATCGCGGGGATGCCCGCGGTGATCGGGTCCTGCGACCGGACGCGCAGAGGTCCCGACCAGCACGGGAGCCTGCCCGTGCCATTCTGTCGACGTACATCGTCGTGCGCTGGTCGGGAAGTGGTTAAAGAGATGTTTAATTTGTCTGTCAATAGAAGTGTTAATGCAACCGTTCTTAAACTTTTCTTTTTCCCCATTAGGTGATGAAGAGGAAATATGCAGCTTTGATGTAAAGGATTTAATAAAATAAAGTTTCTTAAACTTGCACATTGTGTGGTTCTGTTCTAAGGAATAGTTTTTTGATTGTAACGCAGACATGTACAGCTGACTTTGACAGCTGTGGGAGCCATTGTGCTGCTCTCAGACAATCGGGAAATGTCCTGGATGGCTGATGGGATCGTGCACATTGGAGAACAAAGGGGCTAATGGCAGTGTGCTGGGGAGGCTGCTGCACTCAAAGCTTTATATCTTAAAGGGGTTGTAACACCATGTACACCTTAATGCTTTAGGCTAGGTTCACATTGCTGCGATGCGGGAACGCCGCGAATCCGCGGCGTTTTCCCGCATCGCATACCTCCCGCCGGCAGTTCACACTGCCCTATGCGGACGGCTGGGGGTGTCAATGTTATGTTAATGATCCGTCGGCAATCGCAGTGCGATCTGCCGACTCGCACAGGAATCGGATCGCATGGTGTGAACCCCCATGCGATCCGATTCCGTTGCGGACCCAAAAAAGGGTCCCGTGCGAGTTTGCTGCGGGACCGCTGCGAGTTCAGCCATACTATCTGTATGGCTGAACTCGCAGCGCTACGGAGATCGGATGTGATTTGCTGTGCAAATCACATCCGGTTCTCCCCCTGCAGCGGTGTGAACCCAGCCTTAAAGTGAACGTTTGGCAGTCACTGAGCCCCCCCCATTTTACTTGAGCCCCATAATTCCCATGCTGGAGATGTGCCTCTCTGTACAGGGTCCCAGATCTTGATTGGATGGATTCATGGCAGGACAGCCATTGGCTACCACTGCTGTCAGTCAAATCCAATGACACGGGGCTGAGTCCAGAATCTCTTTGGATGCCAAATGGTGGACTTGGGAGCATGCCTGCAAGGTAACTGCCCGAGAGTGCTTCTCCTACTGGGGTATCTGAAGTGAGGAGCTGCCAAGGGACCCAAGAAGTTAAAGCTGTACAGATGAGGCATGTATGATGTGTTAAATATATTTTTGCGAGAATTACTCAGAACTAGAGGTCGCCCGATATGGGGTTTTTCTCTGGCTGATATTTAGATGTCGTGATGACCATGCTGGGGGTTTATTTTTTTTTTATTTTTTTTTTTACCTGCGCAAATGCAATATTTTATGACATGGTAACAATTGCCTTTATTCCCTAGGGCAGTGATGGCGAACCTTGGCACCCCAGATGTTTTGGAACTACATTTCCCATGATCAACTACACTGCAGAGTGCATGAGCATCATGGGAAATATAGTTCTAAAACATCTGGGGTGCCAAGGTTCGCCATCACTGTCCTAGGGTCTGCTAAATATATAATTTTTGGGGGTTCTAAGTGATTTTTCTAGCAGAAAATACAGAATTTTTACTTGTAAGCAACAAGTGTCAAAAGATTTAATCTTTAAATGGTTAAACTGAACCCTACACCAGGAGTTCAGTACATTGCCAAGAAAAGATCAGAGATGCAATGTTTCTTCAGACTGTCCAGAGAGGAAAGTCGCTTCACTGATTAACTTTAGGCAACTTACAAGACTTCTGTAATAGAAGTTAATGTAAGTCGCGCTGAACATATAATCTGCCTTTTTAGCAAAACAATCAGCTGATGCAGATTAAAAAATGCCAAATATCAGCCAGCCCATATCGGTTGACCTCTACTCAGAACCCCCAACATGTATACTTTTTTGGGGGTAACCTCAGTCCACCTGTGGTGAAACCACAAACGCAATCATGCCTCTAGGAGTCATGCTTGTGATTGCCGGTCTTGGTGTCATGAGACTTGTAGTTTCAAAACAGCTGCAGGGCCAAGGTTGCCTACCCCAGGGAATAAAATGGCCGTTGTTGCAATCTCTTATGTCGCACTGTATTTGTGCAAGAATTTTTCAAATGCATTTTGTTTGGATCTAGGTACACGTTGGCTCTAGGTACATGCTGTGGGCGTGCATCCGTAGTGGCCAAATGGAAAAGTGACATCAATTTGCTGAGCCAACCTGCTGCAGTGGCTGGTCTGGAAGGGGTTAAATTGTTGGCCATATTTTTTTTTTTTTTTGTGGCTTGTTGAGGTAAGCTGTCAGTTGGGTTTATGGCTAACCACTTCTGGACCACTGCACACTGTATGTCCTCACTTCAAGGACAGATGTCATTATGTCAAAGCATCACTTCTGCCCATAGTGCTTAAAGGTCCTTGACAAATTTTTTTTGTGGTAAATTGGCTCTCTTTTTTTTGACCCCCAGATCTCATATTTTATGGGGGGAAGCATGACAGGACCTCTTTAAGGGATGTTTACATTCTTTGTAATAGAAATAAATAACTCTTTTCTGTAACAGTGTAAAAAAAAAAAATATATATATATATATATTTTTTTAAATGTGCCGTGTCCCGCCAAGCTCGTTTTGCAGAAGCATATGTGAGTAGCACCTGCATATGAAAACTGTTCAAACCACACGTGGTATTGCTGCGATCGCTGGAGCAAGAGCAATAATTCTAGCCCTAGACCACCTCCTTTAACCTCCCTGGCGGTATGATTCAGTCAGGTTTTAGGTGCTGAAAGCGGTACAATTATTTTGCATGGGAGTTTGGCGTTTTTATTTTGTAGTCCTGTAATTCTTAGGAATAACTCTTAAATCTGTTCAAACCAGAGTCTAGCAGACATCCTGGGTATGATAAAGTTTATAATATAATAAAGAATACTAAAAATTCAATGTAATCAAATCCAAAAACACTGAAAGGGACACTTTTTGGTTGCTATGGGCAATCTCTAAATTCCAGGCAGAAAAAAACAGTATAATATAAAAGTGCATGCAGGGCATTGCACAGACCACTAGGGACAAAGGGGTGTGTATTTTTTAATACAGCACTGTAATCTGTAAGATTACAGTGCTGTGTTTTTACTTTTTTGAATTTGCCGCCGTTCTCCGCTCCCGTGCGCCGTAACGCCGCAGAGAACGGAGCTCGGCGGCATTCGGCACTGTGAATCGAGCAGAGGACAACTCGATCACACAGTGCGGAGGACATCGCTGGATCCAGGGGACAAGGTAAGTAAGTCTCCCTGTGTCCTCCCCTGCATCCAGCGAAGCGATCCGAAGTCTGGCTCGGGGTTACCGCTTCTATCAGTAAATTCCTAACCCAAGCCAGACTCTGGATTACCGCTAGGGGGTTAATGCAAAACATGCCTCCTGTAGCATTTTTTTTTTTTAAATGTCGCCTATGGAGATTTTGAAGTGTGACATGTTGGCTTCTCAATTTACTCGGCGTATCATCTTTCACCATGTAACTTTTTTTATATTTACGGTTTAATTCAAAAACTTTTTTCCAAAAGTGCACTTGTAAGACCACTGCGCAAATAAAGTGACATTATTGGAATGACCGCCATTTTATTCTCTAGGGTGTTAGTACCAAACATTACACACTTTTCGAAGTAATTTTCTAGTAAACTAACTTGTAAACACATCTAAAGAGACCTGGTCCTTAAGTGGTTAAGCCAGGCTTGGACAACGGCTTCTTTCAGGGCCCATGACACCAGATGTGGTGCAGCTAGTGCTCTGCTGAGTAAAAAATTAGGCAAAAATCACAGGATTTAAATTGCTGTGGTGTATTGCTGGAAATGGGCAGTGTGGATTTCCAGTGGACATAACTTTTATTTGTAGGGTTTAAACAACTAATCGATAAAAGATTATGAAAATGATAATCTATTAATCAGCTAGCTGATTAGTTGGCTTGTATACAGAATGCATTATTTGTTTACATATCAGGAAATGCAGTGCAGCACACATAGTTCAGTACACCATCCATACATGTCAGTAAGTGCCTGAGAACTTGTGAATGTGTGAGGAGCGATGCCTCATGGGACATGTAGTGTTGGGCAGGTAGTGAATGGTTCTAAAGGCAGATGTTTTTTTTTTCTCCTGTATTCACTGACTGACACAGCTCCTCTCTGTACAAAGTGGATTTGTTAGCCTGCCACTAGGAGAAACTAGGCAAAGTAACAATACACAGAATTGTCAGCTCTGCCCAGGGGGGGCGGGCCCTGTGTTAACTACCCTCCCTGCTGCTACAGCAGCTTGTGTGTTTTTTTTTTTTTTTTTTTTTTTATATTTCCCCCCCCCCCCCCCATGAAGGTGAATGACTTAGGAACCCTGCGGGCCCTTCGGTCCATTTTTATTTTTTTTCCCCTCTCCCTTTTTCCAATGCAGGACTTGTGTAAGGCTGACCGCAGGTCAGCCTGTGTTTGTAGGAGTCGTCGGGCTGCATAAGGCCTGCCCTCCTCTACCTCCCCCTCTGGTGCTGCGTAATTTCAAGCGTGTCTCTTCGTTCATCTTCCTTGTAGCACCCACAACCTGGTGATGGCCTTGCTTACCAGGGGCTACAGTGGTCTTCTCGGGGGGTCTCGTGCACTGTAGGGGGCGGGTAAGAGGGAAGTTTGTCTTCCCGCCATTCTCACCGGACTCCTGCGGTTTTGGGGGGTTGGGCAGGGCTTTCCAGTAAGTTGGAATGTGTTTTTTTTTTTTTTTTTTATTCACGGCACTTCCAGTTCACGGATCGTACATGGAAGATGGTAGGCGGTATCTCAGCCAATTATTTTTCTTTGTAAGCGGATATGCAGGATCTTGGGTGAATCAGCAGTGCTTGTACAGACCAGGGTGCTTATTGGTAAATACATAAACTGCATTAACGTGTTTTTGTATGTGCCCAGTTCATACTTCAACGTATGACGTTATAACGGTCAGATTGCGGTTGCGTCCTCTCTCCTCCTCTAGCGGCAGTGCAGCTATTTGGGATTGGGAGGCTCCTGTTCCAGGGGCACTGGGCTTTGATAGCCCCCGATCCAGATGCCTCTACTCTCGCCATTTTAGGGGCCGGTCGGGATCAAAGCACCTCCCAATCCTATGCCCTAATTGCAGCCTGTTACTAGCGCTCCATCATAAAGTCATCAGCATTTTCGTCTATCAGTGGGCACAGTGCATCCATCTCGCAGCCCAATCGCTCCCCCCTCATGGCTGCGGGTGGGGGTTGTCCATGGTAGTACAGTTAGCGGACAGGGCGGCCTGCGGTGTGCTGCAATTTAACCTGCATGGGGCTACGCTGTTAGTGCCTTGCTATCACGTACAACACAGGCTGTAATTTACGTTTCTTGTGCAATTACTTTCTCATGTGAGTTTACAGTTCTCATTCGTTTTACGTTTTTTTCATGCAGGTTACGGTTTGTCATGCAATTTTTTTTCCACTTATGGCAATTCACGTGTTTCTGACGTGTCCCATGTTGCTCAAGTTTTTATGCCTTTCGTGTCATTGCCTTTGGTTCGCTACATTTACGTTCGCTAGTGCTCACATCCAGGATCTGTCACGTCTACAGATCTATACGGGTTGAGGTTTCATTTTTAAATTTATTGTTGTCTCACTATCTTCTCGCCTGTATTCCATGTCATACATGCAATTTACGGTTCATGTGCAATTTATGGTTTTCTCATGCAGTTTTTTTTTTTTTTTTTTTTTTTTTCTTCCCCTCTGCTTCTCATGCCTGTTCTTTCTTCCGTTTCATGTCACATGCCTTTAGTTCGCTGCATTTCCATCATGCTAGTACTCAAATCCAGGATCTGTCACGACTACAGATATATACGGGCTGAGGTTTCGTTTTAATTGTTGTCCCACAATCTTCTCGCCTGTAATCCATACGTGCACGTTCACCATTCCACCTTTTACTACTACCCACCACGGTCTGTGGGTACCTTAGCCCTGAGTGCTCGTTTTAATTTCTTGTCTTGGTGCTGCAGGTTCCTCTGGCTCACATCTGCATACGCTAGGGTGGTGTTGTCATTTAGGTGCTCATTCATGCGCTGTTGGTCCTATCATTTCTGCACCCATAACCTCATACTTGTCAGGTACCAGGGGTATTGTTAGGTTCTTTGGTCATTTTCACAGAGCTGGGTTGTCTATGTTCTTTCACTGCAGGTTACGGGGGGGGGGGGGGGGGGGGGGGGGGTCGGTCGTCTGTGCGGCTAGCGGTGGTCCTGGTCCCAGTGGGGGTATTTTGCTGTGGCCAGCATTCTGTGCAGTGAGTTTTATTCACTGTGTGGAGCTGTCCGGCGGCCATTTTGGCTGAGGGCAGAGCAGGTTCTCCTTGTGAGCTTCAGTGGCCATTTTCTATAGGATTTTCCTATTCGGAGCATTGGTGGCCATTTTTTTTTTTGAAAATGATGATTTAGGGGCGCTCTTGATTGATTACTCTAATAATATAAATGACCTAAACAACTCACTAATCAAAATTAATAAATGTGACGTCAAGTATTCTACTCATGATCCAGTAACCATAGACACACTTCACAACTTAATTATAGTTCAATCACACAAAGTCCCATAAGTGTGTCACTCCAGCTTCTTTGATGAATGATCCCAAATCCACCAAGTGCAGGAAATTTTGTAAACTGATAAAACAGCAGATCCAAAGAGCTTGCATATACCTCCACCGAGGAACAACACCACCCACTCGTGAAGTGCAAATACAACCTGCTTACCAGATTTGTTTGACTACTTTAACCACTTGCTTACTGGGCACTTAACCCACTCCCCCCTCCTGCCCAGACCAATTTTCAGCTTTCAGCGCTGATGCACTTTGAATGACAATTGTGAGGCCATACAACACTACCCAAATGAAATTTTTATCTTTTTTTTTTTTCCCTCCACAAATAGAGCTTTCTTTTGGTAGTATTTAATTACAGCTGGGAGTTTTATTTTTTGCTAAACAAACAAAAAAGATGCAAAATAAAAAAAATCATGTTTAATAGTTTGTTATATAGTTATGTATTTTTCTCCTTCATTGAAGTGCGCTGATGAGGTGGCACTGATGGGCATAGTTAAGGCGACACTAATAGGCACAGATAAGGCGACAAAGATGGGCACAGATAAGATGGCACGGATGGGTGGCACTAGGGGGCACTGATAGGTACCACTGATAGATGGGACTGATGGGCTCTGATAGGTGGTGCCGATAGGTGGCACTACTGGGTGACACTGATGGGCACTGGTAGATGACACTGATGGGCACGGATATGTGGCACTGGGGTGCAGCACCGTTGTTGAGGCAGATTGGGGGCACTTTTTTTTTTATTATTGAGGTGGCACTGGCAGGGGGTAGGTGGGCACTGGTAAGCTGGCCGTGATCGGGACTCGCGCTGTTAGCGCGAGGAGATAAAATAGACTGACGGGTGCATTGGCTGACAGCTGATCATTTGGTAAGAGGTCGGGATCGCCCCCTTGCTTCGATCCGTGATCAGGCGAGTCTCATAGACTCGCTGATCACAGAGCGTGCCTCAGGGGGCACGCAGGCCGCTCGTGCACGGGACGACATCAATAGACGTCGTCCCAGTAGGTCCGCACTGTAGCCGTCATTCGGCTATAGCGTGGATCCCTAGTGCTTAACCCTTTCCCGCCGAGCGTACGCAGATCTGCGTACTCGGCTTCCGGGGGTTATACCAGGATGATGCCCGCACCTGCAGGCATCATCCCGGTACTGTTTTTTGCAGCAGGCGATTGGCTGGCTATCCAGGCATAACAACCGATGCAGCTAAAAGCCGCTCGGCTGTTATGCCGGAGGAGCGGGAGGGGACGTCCCCCCCCCCCCCCCCCCCCCCTCTCGCCGCTGTTACCGGTGCTCCCGCTCGGTCGGGAGCACCGATTCGCAATCCGACGCCTCCGGCTGCTGCGGAGGAACTGGAACGAAGCCGTAATCGGCTTCGTTCCAGTCTCCTCATCGTAAACATGGAAGCGACGTCATGACGTCACTTCCCGTTTACTCGGCTGCCAATGGTGCCGGTTTTAAAAAAATATCCGGTATTCAGAATCACCGTTTTCGGCGATCTGAATACATTGAAGTGTAAAGGAGGGGTGGGCAGTCTTTTAGACCCCCCGATCCCTCCATAAAGAGGACCTGTCACCGCCTATTACTGTCACAAGGGATGTTTACATTCCTTGTGACAGCAATAAAAGTGATCAATTTTTTTTTTTTTTAAACAATTTAGTCATTTTAAAATAAATAAAAAAATAAAAAAATTTTTTTTTTAAAGCGCCCGCCGTCCCCGCGAGCTCGCAAAGCAAAGAAAACGCATACGGAAGTCGCACCCGCGTATGTAAACGGTGTTCAAATCATACATGTGAGGTATCGCCACGATCGTCAGAGCGAGAGCAATAATTCTAGCACTAGACCTCCTCTGTAACGCTAACCTGGTAACCGCAAATTTTTTTTTAAAGCATCGCCTATTGAGATTTTTAGGTACCGTACTTTGTCTTCAATCTACAAGTGCGCGCAATTATAAAGTGTGACATGTTTGGTATCTATTTACTCGGCGTAACATTATCTTTCACATTACGCAAAAAAATTGGGCTAATTTTACTGTTTTGTTTTTTTTTTTATCATGAAAGTGTCCCTTTTCCCAAAAAGTTGCGTTTAAAACACCACTGCGCAAATATCGTGTGACATAAAATATTGCAACAATCGCCGTTTTATTCTCTAGAGTCTCTGCTAAAAAAAAATATATATAATGTTTGGGGGTTCCAAGTAATTGTCTAGCAAAAAATATGGATTTTAACTTGTAAACACCAAATTCCAAAAATAGGCTTAGTCATGAAAGGGTTAATTAAAAAGTAAGTCAAACAGCGCTTGTACAGGCAAGTGCCTGTTCACATGAATGTTGACATGGATACACAGGTTAGTACATCCCCCCTTTACAATCTCAGGCGGTATATAGAGAGAGAACAGATCCATAGCGTAATACTGATTTTTATTAAAAGAAAATATAAAACAAACAGCCAAATGGCTTCTTACATCGTCATGTGCCCGACCCGGCACGGGCTGCTCGCCTTCAAAAGAAAAAAAAAAAAAAACACACAATCCGATCAGTACAGTGTATCCCTTCTGTAATTGTTGATATGGCATGCGTGTCAGGCTGACAGCCGGATATGGCGTCGAGCGTGACCAGGTACCGCTTCGCCATACGTTTTGTCATTAACGTCTTCAGGAAGCGTACCTGGTCACTAGGATCACCGCTTTAACATATTACAAAGCTAGGGCCAATAGAGAAGGCGGATGGTGCGCAGCCTCAGTCCCGCTTGAACGGCCAACAAAGACATACACTTAAATTCCTACTATTCCTCTCTATACTTATACAAATTTGCACGGATGCTAAAAACAAACAATAGTTATACATAAAAATTCATAAAATATTAATAATATAATATCCCATCTAAATCCAGCAAAACAGTGTTGACACCAGTAATTCACAATGGGCAACATTAATTATAGATATAGGATTCACATATATTAACTCCGATACTCCAGATATCGATATTAAGATTCCTACCTTCTTAATTTTTTATAAACCCTTAAATCTCGTATTAAAATGCACCCCATATCATTAATAAAACTGCACAAAAGGTGGTTTATTGGTGATGAACTGCAAATATCACTATACAGAGAAACATTCTCCATACCTCACCCCCTGGCGGCCAACAATGAGCATGAATCAAAGAATAAAAATGAAAATACACAAATAATAAATAAAGAAGGACTCTGAACAGAGAGGAGGGCAAGGGCTAAATAATCCACTCACCGCTCCCCAGACATTCCTTCTTCATCCCTTATCCACAAAAATAAATAAAAGAGGGGTGGGGGGGGGGGGGGGGATGGAGGAATGACCTCCAAATCTATCTATAAAAAAAAAATATATATATATATATATATATATGGGAAGAAACTGGGAGGAGGTCTAAACCATCACCAATCAATTAATCATTAGACAAGCAATTGAGATCAAATTCGATGTTCATTCTGAATGGTTGTAGCATTTTTAATTTTATAGATCCATTTCCTTTTTTTTTTTTTTTTTTATTTCTCTTCTCATGTGTCCCTCTCCAGTGTCTCGTGACTTTATCAATACCATAAAACCTGCACAGTGAAGGATCACTGTTATGGCATTGCTTAACGTGTCTTGACACACTGGTTAGGAAAACCTTTTTTGATATTTGCCAAATGTTCATTGATTCTCATTTGAATTGCAGGTAATGAGGGGGTTTGATTTTATATTCATCTTTTGTCACACAAGAAAAAAAGCTGGACACCTTCCTGGGTGTCCCCGGTCCCCTAGTCACGCTGCAGGCACGACATCTGGTGCAGAAGTGGAAACCGGATCCATCCAAAAAAGTGGCCAGCTGCTTTGGGGGGGGTCTGGTACATTACGAGCTATCTAGTTTCTCAAGCCTGGGGCCCTCCTATAGATAAATCTGGGTTTATGGGGAATTGTAGACGCGAGGTCTTTATCTTTCAATAGGATAGGCCAATACTTTAAAAAAATACTTTCTACTTGTCTTAGCCCTTGTACACACGGTCGGAGAATCTGTCGGAATGAGTCTTATCGGACCGTGTCGTCAGATAATCCGACTGTGTGTGGTATGCATCGGACTGATTCCGTCTGACCCAATTTTCCAACATGTTGGAAATATTTCCCGACCAACTGGGCCGGATGGACCTAATCCGATCATGTGTAGAGCATTTTCATCGGACCAAGTGCCACGCATGCTCAGATCAAATTCCTACATCAAAGCTATTGGCTACTAGCCTGAATGTAGTCCCATCGTAACGAAATTACATCACCGCGTTTTTGGCAACCGCTAAATCAGACAACTTGGCCCGACCGTGTGTATGCAACAGTTTCGGACACAATCCGTCGGACTAAATCCGACGGGCAAAATCCGACGGATTTGGTTGCCAAAATCTCTGACCGTGTGTACGTGGGCTTATAATTGTCTATTGAACCCTGTTACAAAGGCTAATTTGCCCTTGAATTTGGGTTTGGGTTTGGAAACCAATAAAGATTGTCTCTCCATCTTAACCACCTTATTTAAATCCCTACTTAATGTCTCAGAACTATAACCTTTTTCCAAAAATCTGTCAAAATACCCGCCTGTGTATGGAAATCAGCTTTGTTGTCACAGTTTCGCTTGAGTCTCATATATTGCCCTTTAGGGACTGCTCTAATCCACTGGGGATGGTGACAACTGTATGTCGGTACATAGCCGTTTCTGTCAGTGGCCTTGAAATATGTTTTAGTTTGGAAACCCCCCCCCCCATCTTTTTTTCATGATGGTGAGGTCCAAATAGTTTACTTCTTCAGTGCTCAATTCCGCTGTGAATTTTAGACCATATTTGTTCCTATTCATTGTTCCCAAGAATGAAGCAAAACTGGTCTCATCACCTTGCCAAAACAGAATTACGTCATCAATGTATCTTTTATAGAACACCAACGATCCACTCCTGTTATGGAAAATGTTCTCAGATTCCCACTTATTAAGTACAATATTTGCTACACTCGGAGCGTAATGTGCCCGCGTGGCTACTCCTATCTGGTTATAATCATTGTTTGCCCAGAAGAAGTTATTATTCATAGCTAACTTGAGACCTTTAATTAGAAAATGTATTTGTACTTTTTTAAGTTTGGACTCTTTATTCAATGCCCATCTGAGTGCATCCAATGCATCATTATGTTGTATATTTGTATAAAGGGACTCAATATCCACTGTTACCATGATATCCTCTGCAGCAACCAATCCTTGTAGGAATATTATCAAATCTCTGCTATCCTTAAGATATGAAGGGCTTTGGGGGACCAGTGGTTTAAAAAAAACTATCTAGATATTCCCCTAGTCTGGGGAAAAATGGAATCTATCCCACTAACTATTGGTCGACATGTGGGAGAATCTTTATTTTTATGTACTTTGTGTAATATATACATCACCGGAATCTTAGGAGCATTTAAAATGAGATACTCGGCTTCTTTCTGATTTAAAATTTGTTTATTTTTTCCCTCTGCCACCCAGTTAGTTAATTTCTTTTCTTTTTTTTTTTTTTTTTTTTTTTTTGCGTAGGGTTCCCCTTAAGTTTTAGATAGGTGGTTGAATCTTCTGATAGTCTTCCCATTTCTCGATAGTAATATTCACGGGACAATATCACCAGAGCCCCCCCCCCCCCCCCCCTGTCAGCTGGTCTTATGACTATTTGTTTTCTTCTAAAGATTTAATTCCCTCACAGATTCTATAACTTGACTCGTGCTTTTTAATTTCCATATCTGACTTCACTCTGTACCATATTTTTAAAGACTTCAATATGATGGTTTGTGCCCTTTTTAGGATTGAAGACTGAATTGTTCTTCAATCCACTATGTATATAAGGATAATCAGTCCTCAATATATTGGAGCTACCACTCATATTATTTGCAAAATGCTTCCTAATATTAAAGGGGTTGTAAAGGTTAGTTTTTTTTTTCTACATAGGTTCCTCTAAGCTAGTGCATTGTTGGTTCACTTACCTTTTCCTTCGATTTCCCTTCTAAATGTTTTTTTTCTTTGTCTGAATATCTCACTTCCTGTTTCTCCTCAGTAAACTTCTCACCATCATCCGAGCTGGTGGTTAGTCAGCCAGTACAGCTTACTGAGGAGGAACAGGAAGTGAGAAATTCAGACAAAGAAAACAAAAAAAAAAAAACATTTATAAGGGAAATCAAAGGAAAAGAAAAGTGAACCAACAATGCACTAGCTTAAAGGAACCTATTTAGAAAATAAAAAGCGTACCTTTACAACCCCTTTAAGTTTCCTAATATATTTTTTGATGTCCACAAATACCTCAAACTTGTCCACATCTTTATTAGCATATTTCAAGCCTTGATTCAAAACCTCCATTTCCTGCTTACTAAAAACTATATCTGTTAAATTGAAAATGCCCTGATTCACTTGTCTCTGTTCCCTTTTCTTTCTCCCTCTTCCCTCTCTTTCTGCCTGATCTTTGGAAGAGTGGGGTGAGTTGGGTTGAATATGATGGGGTTCTTTCCATCCTCTCCATTCCCCCCCTGATGTTGATTGTGATAAGGGCCAGGCTTCCCCCTAAAATTCCTTCTAAATGTCCCTCTAGGACAGTGATGGTGAACCTCGGCACCCCAGATGTTTTGGAACTACATTTCCCATGATGCTCCGGCACTCTGTAGTGAAGATGAGCATCATGGGAAATGTAGTTCCAAAACATCTGGGGTGCCAAGGTTCACCATCACTGCTCTAGGAGGATACTGGCTACGATTATAATCTGGGGGCCTGTTGTCCAAGGGGCCATACCTATTGTATGTCTAATGGATAAGGGGGTGGATAGGGATTGGATGGAGGGTAGTTGGTTTTTGGGGGTACAGGAGATTTAATCTTTTTAGGGGTACTGGCTTGCACTTTTGGTGCTTTTGCCACTGGTGCTGGAACCTGTTCTCTATCTATTGATACTTCAGATCCTGATGTGGACAATAAAGTCTCCTGCCATTTATAAACTTTCTTTTGTTCATAATCTTTAACATCTCTTTGATATTTTTTTTATTTTCTTATTTTGGATTTCAGTATCCCATTTAGCTAAATGGGTCTGTAAATTCTTCGCTCTCTCCATATACTCATTGCTGGTTTTGAATGGCTCCATCTTTTCTTTAAGATCTGCGATCTTCGTTTCCAAAGTCGCAGCTTTGGCTTGTCATTTCCTGACCGTTAATTGCATCACTTTTTGTTCACAGCCATTGAAAAATTGGTACCACTCATCTAGCAATTGTAGATCCTCAGAGCCCTCATTAGGGGTGGGTGGGGTATGGAGAATGTTTCTCTGTATAGTGATATTTGTGGTTTATCACGAATAAACCCACTTTTGTGCAGCTTTTTTATTAATGAGATATGGGGTGCATTTTTATACGAGATTTAAGGGTTTAGAAAAAAGTAAGAAGGTAGGAATCTTAATATTGATATCTGGAGTATTGGAGTTAATATATGTGAATCCTATATCTATAATTAATGTTGCCCATTGTGAATTTCTGGTATAAACACTGTTTTGCTGGATTTAGATGTGATACTAATACATAAAAAATGTATAATAAACTATTGTTTGTTTTTAGCATCCGTGCAAATTTGTATAAGTATAGAGAGTAATAGTAGGAATTTAAGTGTATGTCTTTGTCTTTGTTGGCCGTTCAAGCGGGACTGAGGCTGCGCACCATCTGCCTTCTCTATTGGCCCTAGCTTTGTAATGATACGTTTTAAAAGCGGTGATCCTAGTGACCAGGTACGCTTCCTGAAGACATTAATGACGAAACGTACGTCAAAGCGGTACCTGGTCACGCTCTTGACGCCATATCCGGCTATCTGATTGTCGGTCTGACGGCCTGGAACGCACGCCATATCAACAATTACGGAAGGGATAAACTTCCGATCGGATTGTGTTTTTTTTTTTTTTTTAAGGCGAGCAGCCCCAGTGCCGGGTCGGGCACATGACAATGTAAGAAGCCATTTGGCTGTTTGTTTTATATTTTGTTTTAATAAAAATCAGTATTACGCTATGGATCTGTTGTGCTCTCTCTCTATATACCGCCTGAGATTGTGAAGGGGGACGTACTATCCTGTGTATCCATGTCAACATTCATGTGAACAGGCACTTGCCTGTACAGGCGCTGTTTGACTTACTTTTTAATTAAAGTGGTCAAACAGATCTTGTAAGCAGATTTTATTTGCACTTCACGAGTGGGTGATGTTGTTCCTCGGTGGAGGTATATGCAAGCTCTTTGGATCTGCTGTTTTATCACAGTTAACAAGATTTCCTGCACTTGGTGGACTTGGGATCATTCATTAAAGAAGCTGGAGTGACACACTTATGGGACTTTGTGTGATTGAACTATAATTAAGTTGTGAAGCGTGTCTATGGCAGGGCTTGACAAATTTGCTTGGAATCTAGGAGCCAGCTAAAAAAGTTAGGAGCCAGGTCCGTAACGGCAATCTGGACCTGTCCCTGGCCTGACATGGAGACGAGTTAGGGGAAGATAGCGCGGCCCCCCCACCTGTCTCCAAGTCATTGCCCATAGCTCTTAGAGGGACATTTTATTTATTTTTATTTTTTTCAAATGACAATTGTGTTTTTTTTTTTTTTTTTTGAGAAAAAGGAATAGGTTGGGACTTTATATGAGACCACGACACCAGTACATTGGTCTCCATCCCTGTTAATATGAAAACAAAAATGGGAAATAGGGGCATGAGGGGCAATTGGGACTTTATATTTGTTTCATATTAAGTCCCAATTGCCCCTCATGCCCCTATTTCCCAATTGCCCCTCATGCCCCTATTTCCCATTTTTGTTTTTTTTTGTTTTGTTTTTTTAATTGCATTTTAGTGTAAATATGAGATCTGAGGTCTCTCTGACCCCAGATCTCAGAAAAAAGCATTACAGGTCCTCTTACATATATTACAAGGGTTTTTTACATTCCTTGTAATAGGAATAAAAGTGACAATTTTTTTTAAAAGAACAGTGAAAAAATAAAGTTAAAATAAGAAATACATTTTTTTAAATGCGCTGTCCCGCCAAGCTTGCGCGCAGAAGCGAACGCATACGTGAGTAGCGCCCGCATAGGAAAACTGTTCAAACCACAGGTGAGGTAACGCTGCGATCGGTAGAGCGAGAGCAATAATTCTACCCCTAGACCTCCTCTGTAACCCAAAACATGCAACCTGTAGAATTTTTTTAAACGTCGCCTATGGAGATTTTAAAGGGTAAAAGTTTGTCGCCATTCCATGAGCGGACACAATTTTTGATGCGTGACATGTTGGGTATCAATTTACTCGGCGTAACATTATTTTTCACAATATAAAAAAATTGGGCTAAATTTACTGTTGTCTTATTTTTTTTAATTAAATAATTTTTCCCCAAAAAAGTGCGCTTCTAAGTCCGCTGCACAAATACGGTGTGACAGACAGTATTGCAACGACCACCATTTTATTGTCTTGGTTGTTAGAATAAAAAATATATATGTTTAGGAGTTCTAAGTAAAGGGGAGGAGATGGGCCGGCAGTGAAAGCTCCATTAGCATTGCTGGCTGTCATACAAACAGCCACCCCTAGAGGGTGCCAGATTCCAGAAGGAAACATAGGACCGCAGAAGGCCTCAATTACCGGCCGGCGGCGGCGCGGCCCGAAGCGATCACGCCGGGGGGTGTGCACGGAGACAGGATATCCCTAGCTGTGCTGCGCCAGGTCGCTAATTCTAGTCGCAAATGCGACCTGGCGCCCGGGGTTTGTCGAGCCCTGGTCTATGGTTACTGGATCACGAGTAGAATACTTATTATTGATCTCACATTTATTGTTTATTAATTTTGATTAGTGAGTTGTTTAGGTAATTTATATTAGAGTAATCAATCAAGAGCTCCCCTAAATCATTATTTTCACTAATTAGGAGGGTGTTTTCTTCACCTCACCTTTTTGTTTTATTATTTGAATTTTGTATCATGGCGCAGAGTTTGCACAATTGAGCTTCAATTGTTTTTTTTCACAGGCTGTTTTTTTTTTTTTTTTAAGCCTGAGACCTTTTTTTCACTGCAGCTCTCTGGTGAGTCTGGCGCTAAGAGACCCCCCAGCCAGCGGCAGCAGGAGGGTGGGACCTTCACTGTTTTAAGTCCCCTTTCAGGTGGCAGACAGGGTAGGGTCAGCATGGCTTCAGAAACTGGAGTTTCTTCCCCCGAAATCCAGGCTATTGCAACCGGGTCACCTGTGGATGGCGCTGTGCCCATGGACACCCTGACGGCGGTCCTTAATTCATTTGTTGCTAAATGGGAGGTGGCGCGTGGTAGGAAAGGGGTGCTAAAAAGGTCCCTACCCCCAGGTCCGGGAGCGAAGAAAGCGCTTGTTGGAGCACTTATCACAGCTGTGTATGATGCCCTGAAGATCCAGGAGCCAGCGGAATTGCTCTGCTGATGTATCAGTCCCTTTTGGGTCCCGCAAGCCAGCACGTTCACCTAAGATGTTCTCGTATTTTACTTATTTTGACAAGTTCATCTACAGGGAATGGGGTCGGCCGCAAAGGACCTTTTCGGTCCCCAAAAACATAGCGGTGTGTTACCCCTTTGAGGAAAGCCTTCTCAAGAAACAGGCGGCTCCTCCAGTCGTGGACCCCCCAGTATCCAGGTTAAATAAAGTAACCATGATCCCGGTAGAGGACTCCTGCATTCAAGGATCCCACGGACAGGAAGGCAGAGGCAGTGCCTCGTTCCTTGTTTACGGTTGTGGGGTCCGCTATACGACCAGTACTGGCATCTGCACTTGTGTCACAGACACTGACTGAGTGCAAAACTTTTGCACTGTGAGTTGGGGGAGCAGAAGGTTTCTCCTGTCTGCGTGGAATTGGCGGACCAACTAGTGCATGGCCTCAAGTACGTTTGTGACACGTCCCTGGATACTCTTCCCTTGTTATCCAGGGCTTCAGTGTCGGCTGTGGTGCTGCGGCGCCTGATTTGGTTAAAGTACTGGTCTGCTGACCAGGCATCTAAGAAAGCCCTGACGGATCTTCCCTTCCTTGGCAACCGGCTCTTTGGAGCCTCCTTGGATGACATTAAAAATGCCACCGGGGGTAAGAGTACCCTACTCCCACAAGCCAGGAAGGCTAAGTAACCACGCCTTAAGCAAGGGCCCTCTTTTTTTTTTTTTTTTTTTCGCTCGCAAATGGCTTTTACGTCCGACCAGGGCTTCGGCGAATCGTCCCCAGCCTGACAGGACGGCCACGGACGGATAGAACCATCCCTAGCATTGCAAGCCTGCAACAGTGCTACCGCATGAAGGTTTGCCCCCACCCCTGTCTCGGGTGGTGGGTCATCTTTGGGAGTTTGCAGCCAGGTGGTCTTCCCGACTGTCCGACCGATTGGGTTTGTGATCTGACTTCCTTGGGCTACAAGGAAGAGTTCCTCTCTTGGCCACAGACAAGGTTCTTCCCCTCCACCATACCCATGGCCCCGGCTTGCCGGGAGGCCCTCTTGGAGGCAGTGAGGGATTTGCTGAGTCGCGGGGTGGTGGTACCAGTTCCAGATTCGGACCGCTTCCAGGGGTTCTATTCAAATTTATTTGTAGTTCCCAAGAAGGAAGGGGTACGCCCAATTTTGGAGCTTAACGCCCTCAATCACTTGGTAAAAGTGCAGAGGTTCAGAATGGAATCGGTTTGCTCGGTAGTCGCTGCACTCCATCAGGGGGTCTTCCTGGCGTCTTGGGACATCCAGGATGCTTACCTGCACATTCCCATTTGTCTGTGGCAAAGTTTGTGCGATTTGCAGTTGGAGAAGCCCACTATCAGTTTATGGCTCTTCCATTTGGCCTGGCATCAGCCCCCAGAGTCTTTACCAAGGTATTGGCTCCAGTCTTGGCGTTACTTCACGATCGCGACCCTGCGTTGTCGCAGCATCTGGACGATCTCCTCCTGAGAGCTTCTTCCGCCTCAGAGTTAGAGGAGGATATTGCGTTCACCGTGCAGACTTTGCAAGATTTTGGGTGGCTGTTGAACCTAAAGAAGTCGGTGATTGTACCAACCCATCATCTGGAGTACCTAGGCTTGCTGCTGGACTCCAAGGAAGCGAGAGTCTTTCTCCCTTCAGACAAGGTGCAGACTCTCAGGTCAGCTGTAAAACTGCTGAGGAACCGCGAGCGGTTGTCACTTTGCTTTTGCATGCGAGTCCTGGGACTTATGATGGCCACCTTCGAGGCGGTGCCGTATGCTCAGTCCACACCAGAGTCTTGCAGAAAGAGATTCTGTCAAAATGGGACAAATCTCCGTTGTCCCTGGATCGTTCGATTCAGGTGAGCCAGTCAGTCAGACTCCCTGATATGGTGGCTGAGATACCCCAGCAATTCAGTCGGGGAAGTCTTTCCTACTTCTACAATGGACGGTGATTACGACGGACGCCAGCCTATCCGGCTGGGGTGTAGAGATGGGGGTTCAGTCGGCTCAGGGTCTCTAGTCAATGGAAGAATCCAGGTCGCCGATCAATCTGCTCAAGTTGAGAGGGACCATGTGGAGAGGCACAGCCTGATCAATCAGACTAACAGGACGTCCGATCAGGATCCAGTCAAACAACGCCACTGTGGTGGCATATTTCAATCACCAAGGGGGGACAAGAAGCTCAGCCACGGCTTGGGAGGTCACTCACATACTTCGGTGGGCAGAGCGACACGTACCGGCCCTGACGGCCATTTACATTCCCGGAGTGGAGAACTGGCAGGCAGACTATTTGAGTCGCCAGATGCTGAACCCAGGGGAATGGGAGTTGCATCCGGGGGTGTTCAGGTTAATGTGCCTGAGGTGGGGCACACCGGACGTGGATCTGCTGGCCTCCCGTCTCAATCGGAAAGGTGCTCAGATTCGTGCCCATGACAAGAGATCCGTGGGCAGACGCGTCAGACGTGCTGGTGGCTCTGTGGGATCAGTACCGGCTGATCTACACCTTTCTTCCACTGAAACTGTTGCCACGCCTGCTTCGCAGAGTGGAAGCCGAGGGGATTCCAGTAATTCTGGTTGCCCCAGATTGGCCTCAGCATCCCTGGTACGCAGACCTGGTGCGTCTGGTGGCAGACGCTCTCTGGCGACTGCCGCTGCGAGAGCACCTTCTATCTCAAGGTCCAGTTCTCCATCGTTGGCTTTAACGGCATGGCTATTGAGAGCCATGTGTTGATGAGCCGGGGTCTGTCAGACTCAGTGATTCATAATATGTTGAGGGAACGGAAATCTTCGCGGAAGATATACCATCGTACCTGGAATGGCCTACATCTTCATGTGTGAGGAGAAAGGATGGCATCCACGCTCCTTTTCTATATCCAGGATCCTGCTGTTTCTCCAGCAAGGAGTTGACCAGAGATTGGCATTAAAGTGGAAGTAACCTCCCCTATCGTTTTCAGCCAAGGAAGCTGCCATCTTTGCCTCTGTATAATCTTCAACTGCTATGGTGCTGCACATGTGATTCGTTATGACACCAGCCATTGGATGGTTTGCACATTGGCTGTGCTCTCAGCCAAACTATCAGTTAGCATTCCCGGCATGCCTTTTTTTTTTTAACTGTTTAAATCAATGGGTTTACTTCCACTTTAAGCACCATCAAAGGGCAAATTTCAGCTTTGGCTGTCTTCTTTTTTTTTCCTTTTTTTTTTTTCAACGACCCTTGGCATCGTACTCCTTAGTGAGTACCTTCGTTCAGGGGGTACGACACGTAGTCCCTCCGGTGCGTCCACCATTACTCCCATGGGATTTGAACCTGGTGTCGGCGCTTCAAAACCCGCCATTTGAAAACATCAGGGAGATTCCCCTGTTGACTCTTTCCCAGAAAGTGGTCTTTCTAGTGGGCATTACATCGGCCAGGAGGGTTTTGGAAATAGGCAGCCTTGTCTTGCAAGTCGCCTTATCTGGTTATCCACAGGGATATGGTGGTGTTGCGTCCGTAACTGTCTTTTCTACCAAAGGTTGTATCGGCCTTTCATATCAACGAGGACATTGTGTTAACATCTCTGTGCCCTAAGCCGAGGCACCCCAAGGAGGTGGACCTTCATGCTTTGGATGGGGTTTTGGCTCTGAGGGTGTATTTGTCTGTCACTGCTCCCTTTCGGAAATCAGACTCACTGTTTGTCTCGGTGGCTGGTCCAAAGAAAGGCATGGCTGTTTCGTCGGCCACCATTTCTAGGTGGATCAGATAGATTATAATACAAGCCTACACTTTAAAGGGGCAGGTGCCCCCCTTTCCGGTCACGGCCCACTCCACAAGGGCAATTGGCACGTCTTGGGCCTTCCGACACCAAGAGTCTGTCGCTCAACCTGGTTGTCTGTCTACACGTTTACCAAGGTAGATGTAGGTTTTGGCCGCAAAGTCTTGCAGGCTGCCGTGTAGTTGCCTTGCAATATGCAAATAGCCTTTTTTTTTTTTTTTTTTTCCTGTTTTTTCGGTAAAAACAGTACTGTTATGTTAAGTGCACTGTTGCATTACGTCCGCAGTTTTATGCGTTTTTTGTTTGGGTAATTACTCCGATTGAGGGTGCCCTGTTTTTTTGTGGTGGTGTTTCCACGCACTGTTTTTGTGGCAAGAGTTTCACTAGTTCCCACTGCCATGGTGGATAAGGTTTTTATGCTGTTTTTCCCACCCCTTGTTTTGGCACTGCTTGGGGACGTCCCACTTTGTACAGAGGAGCTGTGTCGGTTGGTGAATATAAGAGAAAATAGGATTTTTTTGTACTCACCATAAAATCCTTTTCTCTGTAGTTCACTGACCAACACAGCACCCATCCCTCCTTTTCTCTAAGTTGTACTGCTTGTTGACGTACTGAAGCTGCTGTAGCAGCAGGGAGGGTTGTTAGCACAGGGCCTGCCCCCCCCCCCCTGGGCGGAGCTGACAATTCTGTGTATTGTTACTATTTTGCCTAGTTTCTCCTAGTGACAGGCTAACAACCCCACTTTGTACAGAGAGGAGCTGTGTTGGTTGGTGAATTACAGAGAAAAGGATTTTACGGTGAGTACAAAAAAATCCTATTTTTTTTTTTTTTTTACTTTGCTATTGGGGCACTCTAGACTATACTGTACTTAAAGAGGAAGTAAACCCTGATGGGTTAACTTCCTCTTTGTCTCCCTGCATCGCATAGTAGTCCATTATGTGTCACTTACCTGACACAGGAGCCAGCAATGTCACCTGTAGTCCGGAGCTTCCATCTTCCTTCCGGGTATTGCTGGCCACTCAGCGCCGGAGCAGCGGTGACGTCACTCCCGCGCATGTGCACGGGAGCCGCCACTAACGGCATATCGCCGTTAGCGGCCTGACAATCTGCAGGAGCTGGAGTTTGCACCTGTGATCTGATCGTGGATTTTAATGCTTCCAATTAAAAAGACTTTCTCTTGCGGTCACCGACTGACTAAGCTCCTTTCTTACACCATATAATGATGAAGAAAAAAAACGAGGTCTACTGAGTGCGTGTGATGGGTATTTGTATGGGATAGTCCTCTAACCTCTATCATATTATAAACAAAAAAACATGGGTCCATAAAGGACAGGTGACTCCAAGGACAGTGAAACTCACTGAGACAATACACCAAAGTATCAAAACTATTCTTACTTTATTAAATACATTCAATGTAATTAATGTAAACAGTACACCTAAAATTCATTAAAACACGCTAAGATCTATATAGAAGGTCACCACTTGAATGACTACAATATATAGGCTGTTGTTGACCAAATAAAGTTAATCGATCCCAACAGGCACAGACAAGAAGGAAACATGGACACAAAAGTGCTTACACCAAACATAAAGCAAAAAAACACACATCCGGACGCCAGTGGAATTGAAGCTGATCCAATGCTGGTGGTAATAAATATGCACCAACTACTGCTGATTAGCAATGTAGGTCCAACCTCAATTCCCCTGGGAGCTTGAGCCACATAAGAGACAGGGATAGCCAAGAGGGCAGCAATTAAAGCAGAGCCATAAAGATAACAGTGATGTTGATAATTGAAACCCCTCCCATTAGAGTACTCTGACTAAGGTTCTAAATTCACTGAAAGTCATTCATCTTCTCATAAAAAAGCTTGTTCAAATAGTATGCTGATTCTATTACAGCGTCAAAGAATGACAGTTAAATGATCCAATGGAGGTATAAACAATATGCACAATATAAGCAGTACTAGGAGTCAGTGCAGGGGGGTTATCTAATCACTTTTCTTTCCCTCTTTAATTTTTCATTCTGTGGCATCAGGCGTTTTTAGCGGTACTGGACTTGTCCCTGAGCATCCCATATATAAAGTCTCTTATGCTGGAAGACGTGTATATCGTCCGTACAGTTTATTGCCAGACTTGAGAGGGAAGTACTTACAGAGCCAACGTCACCATCATATTGCCCCGCTTAGCCGATGGAAATATAAAGAGGTACCTTAATGGGCTTATAAACTGGAGCCCTGCCGTGCTGGTTACACTCGTGGCAATAAAAACTTTTCCCATACAGACTCCTGTACTCCTTTGTATTCAGCGTCAGCCCGTAGCTCAATCAGGGATCCTTGCCGCAGCCATGTGTAGCTTCATCTGGATGTAATGGACATGCATGGGCACTACTTTATAAACTTGATTCACCTCCCACTCATAACCATCAAATAATTGAACAACTTAAAGGAGTGCTCCCCCTCTGTGCTGAGGATCGAAATGTGATTGACTCGTTGCCAATAATGTCTGCTTTATTGCTACTACCTAAACATTATGCTTTTATAACAAATCTTTTATTTAAATCCAACCTGCAATGTGAAACAGATGTACAGGTAAGGCTTCGTTATGCCAATGTGTCCCAAACAGACCCTATCCCCAATACACGTTTTCTAATAAAGAGACCTCCCCGTAATAGGAGAGACCAATTAGTTAAAAGGAATCAGGAAAAAAGATGCCAAAATACATACATATACAGTGCCTTGCGAAAGTATTCGGCCCCCTTTTCAACCTTTTGCCACATTTCAGGCTTCAAACATAAAGATATAGAATTTTAATTTTTTGTGAAGAATCACCAACAAGTGGGACACAATTGTTAAGTGGAACGAAATCTATTGGATTTTTGAAACTTTTTTTAACTAATAAAAAAATGAAAAGTGGGACGTGCAAAATTATTCGGCCCCCTTGCGTTAATACTTTGTAGAGCCACCTTTTGCTGCGATTACAGCTGCAAGTCGCTTGGGGTATGTCTATCAGTTTTGCACATCGAGAGACTGAAATTCTTGCCCATTCTTCCTTGCAAAACAGCTCAAGCTCAGTGAGGTTGGATGGAGAGCATTTGTGAACAGCAGTTTTCAGCTCTTTCCACAAATTCTCGATTGGATTCAGGTCTGGACTTTGACTTGGCCATTCTAACACCTGGATACGTTTATTTGTGAACCATTCCTTTGTAGATTTTGCTGTATGTTATATTAGCTCTTTTTCCTTCTGCCAACTTGCATGCCATTGTTAGGGCCTGGAGTTCTGCTTCCTGGACAGACATGGAGGAAGGTAATGCTGAAGCCTGAAGAACTGTATCTTCGGTGGTGACTGCGTATCCTGTGTGGTACCGTCCAGCGCTGTCTGCATACCTGGAACCATCCACAAAGATTGTCAAGTCAGGATTCTCAAGGGCCGTTTCACTAACTGTCGGTAGGTGTGAAGTCTCCATCTTCATCACTTCAAAGCAGTCATGATCGGCGAGGTGGGGATCATTCTCCAAAGAGGTTCCCCCCTCATAAGTGGAAGTAGAGTGGATGGGTTGAGGGTATCATATCGGATGAGAGTGATGTTATCAGGGAGAAGCAAGGCACACTGGAGTCTGAGGTGTTTGGGCTGTACTTGGTTTAGTATGGCAGTTATGTCATGAGGGGCAAGGAGGATTAAAGGATGGCCCAACACCAGGTCAACGGTTTTGTCCAAAAGGGCCTGGGCTGCAAAGATGGCTCTAAGACAAGAGGAGGGTAGCCCCTTGGCCACTGGGTCCAGTTGGCAAGAGTAATACCCGATGGGTCTGAGCCTGTTGCCATGGGCCTGAGCCAAAACTCCAGTGGCATGCCCTTGTCTCTCTGAGACAAACAGTTTGAGAGTCTTTTCATAGTCCGGGAGGCCCAATGGAGGGGCCGTGGAGAGGATCTCCTTCAGAACTTCAAAATTGTTCACAGCCTCTGAGGAAAGCTCGAAAGGATCAGATTTCAGGGCAACATAGAGAGGTTGCATCAAAAGGGAGGCTCCTGGGATCCAAGAGCGGCAATAGGAGATTAATCCTAGGAAAACATGTAGGGGCTTTTGACCTTGAGGCAAGGGGATGGCTTTGATTGCAGCAACTCTTTCTTCAGTGAGATGTCGAGTGCCTTGGGAGATGCAGTGACATAGGAAAACCACCTTCTCTTTGCACCACTGAACCTTTTTGCTTTGAGGTCTTGCATCCTTGCTCGGCTACGTAGTGGAGGAGGCTTTCAGTGATAAAAGTCTACGCCTCTTGGCAATCTGCTCCTGGCCCTTCTCCTTTACTTCCTTTGTTCTCTTAGTAAGGAGCTTGGCATACTCTGATGCTTCCTCCTCATTCTTCTGAGTGCCCTGCTTCAGGGCAATACATCTGCGCTTGTGTTGAAGAACTCTAGGTGTTACAAGACGCTGGATCCTGGGGGCCTTAGTCTTGGCCTTCTTCCCTTCCTTAGCAAGAGGCTTTCTAACCACATATTGGCGCACATCATATTCTTTGGACAGGTTGAAGAGCTTGTGGGCTCTGCTTGCCCTTTTAGGACCCAAACAACGTGGAACAGTGTTGTCTGTGAGGCCAGGGATGTCCTCAGCTTTCCTGACAATCACCAAGTTCAACAGATTTAAGTTGGCATCTACAATACAGCCACGCACAGACTTGCGTTTGCGCTCCCAGTCCTCCTGGGGCGGTAACAGGAGTGACCCTTACTCAATAGCAGACAAACATGGCCTAGATGAGAACTCCCTGTTTCATGGGGAAACCTTGCTTATCCTTGCCTCCACTGATGCGCACAACATATCCCATCAGCTGAAACTTCTGTGGCCATACGTTTCTCATAAAAATTATGCAGCTTGCGTTCATCTTCAACTTTAATCGGCTTCTGGCAGCCAGTGGCTGGGAAAGAGATATTAAGCTTCATGTCTGCACAGCCTATCTCAGGTCCCCCGCCTGAAAGAGGGGAGAGGAAGCAGGTACGAGGCTTTCAGAGAAGTTTGAGATGTCACCATGTTGGAGGGTATCTGCACAAAGCAGGAGGTCATCTACATACTGAAGGAGTATAATGTTTGGGTGTAACTTCATCCAGGTGTTCAGGATGAGGGCCATTGACTTGTATTGAATTGGGAGGGGGAGTTCTGGGCACCTTGTGGCATAACAGTCCAGGGTGTAGCAGGCAGGTGACACAGGCTTGCCTGAATCCTAGTGAAGAAGATGCATGTGATCCGGAGAAGGGCAGGGTGGTGGGTGAGGTTGAGCAGTCATGTCCTTGGTACTGAGCGCTTTCATGTGGGTCATGGTTGGGGCCTAGTTGCTTGTGGGCAGACTTCCGGGTCTTCCGCTCCGGCGTTCCCTTCTGGAGTGCAGTTGTAACAAACACGCGGGGTTGGTATGGGTGGGTGTGAATACGGTGTGTGAGAGGCCATTATGAGAGGAGCTACCTTTTTTCTGCTCTGTGCAGATTCTAGGCCCTTTGCTACTAATAATAACATCTCAAGATCCATTACTCTATACTCTGGGCATGATAAGAGCAGACCCTTTTGGATTGACTCTTTAAAACCTAAGCCCTTGTACACACGGTCGGAGATTCCGACAACCAAATCCGTCGGAGTTATTCCGACGGATTAATTCCGGACGAGGCCCGGAAGTGATGTTGCATACACGCGGTCGGACTAAGTTGTCGGAATTTCGGGTTGGCAAGAACGCGATGACGTAAGCCGCGTATGGCAGGCCTAGAAAAGGGAAGTTCAGCACCACGTCCAGCACCCTTTGGGCTCCTTCTGCTGATCTTGTGTGCATCGCGTGTTAGTAGAAGTTTGAGAGACGATTTGCGCTTTTCAGATTTGTGATTCAGGTCGCTACTGCTCTTCAGTTTTTGCTTGTCTTTGCGTATCTGATAATCAGTGCGTGTAGTCAGTAAGTATTTGTTTCTCATTGTGGACTATATCTTGGTATAGTACGCTTTGATTTGCATTGCTTATTGTCTGCTTGCTTCTGCTATTCAGGTTGTTCTTTCAGGCATTGCTGTTTATCGTTGCTTTCTGTTGTCCGTTCTGACCAGCCGACCGTTTTCAAACCATGTTTCGTCTACGTACTCGTCGTAGAGTCGTGTTGGGGTTCTTACTTTGACACAAGCCCGGTCCATGAACAGGGATGGGAGGTGTTTGTGGACCAAGAATTGGTTGCGCCAGCGTGACCAGTTCTCGCACATGCCTTTGCTCCGTGAGATCCACGAGAATAATCCTGATGATTTCAGGAATTATCTCCGGATGACGGACCCCGTTTTTCACCATCTGCTGGCTTTGCTGACCCCTTATATCACTACTTGGCAACAGGGAGAAGCCTTCAGGACCTCAAGTTCTCTACAGGCATCTCCCCCCCAGGCTCTGGGGATCATTATTCCAGAGACCTGTTCTGCCATCATTCAGGTCCTGCAGAAGGACTATATGAAGGTAAGTTTCTCCTTTAACATCACATTCTATGTATTTCATGATTGCTAATGTCTTGCATTTCTTTCCTCATTCCCTAATTACCATCATTGGAATATGCTCTAATTCATATGCTCTGCCCCTTTGTCCTCATGCATATTTGCCTCACTATCTTCCCCACCATGCTCTTCTTGGCCCATAAAACTATAGTCACTTACCAATGTCTTTTGTCAGCTCCATAGTATTGCTTTCCCCTAAACACCCCCTAAAATGTCTACAAATGTTATGTGTGTGCTTCAATTCATGCAGAGTGACATTTTTTTTTTGGTTGTGCCAAACTCATTAGGAACCCCTCTCCCCCCAACTGCTAGCTCAGCTGCTAGCAATCCTATATCTGCTGACTTTACCAAACCCAATACACACTATATCTACCTTTTTGATGGTCACATTTATGGACGAATTCACCAAAGCATGTAGTGCAAGGGCCTGCCTCAATTCTTTCAAATGCTATCATTTTTTTGTTTTTTTCCCCTATTATTATCTTGATATGTAATAGCAAAATTTTAAAATGTGCTTCCATTTTGTTTTCTTTTTGTTATTATGACACTTATTACCTGTCCGGTGGGCTGCCAATAGTGTAAGTAAGGAGGGGCTTCCCAAAGTATCACACATTATTTAGGCATTCAGCTCTCAATCAAGTGGAGAGGGTTACCTGTCCAAAACATCCACCCCTCATTTTTTTGGAAAGGGCCCATCAGATGGGGTGGATGGGGGGTGGGGGAGGGATGGAGGGTGATGACTCTGATAAGGGGACCTTATACTTTAGGCTTTAAATACTCAGTTCCCAAAATGTTATACTGATCTTGGCCAAAAATGTTGGTGTCTAATCTGCTTGCAATGTTGGTTTGCAAAACTACAAATTTTTGGTCTTGTTTCACCCCACAGTGTCCTTCAACGCCACAGGAATGGCAGACTGTGGCCTCCCACTTTGCCAGTCGTTGGGGCTTTCCCAATTGTGGAGGCCCAATTGATGGGAAGCACGTCCGCATCGTCCCACCACCCAAATTGGGGGTCGTACTATTTTAACTACAAGGGGTTTAAAGAGGAAGTAAACCCTGATGGGTTTACTTCCTCTTTCATTCCCTGCAAAGACAAAGCATAATGGACTACTATGCATCGCATAGTAGCCCATTATGTGTCACTTACCTGACACAGGAGCCAGCGAAGTCGCTGCGGTCCCCTGTAGTCCGCCGCATCCATCTTGCTGGTGGCGTCTCGCAGCTCTGTCGCTGTCATTCGGCGAAGCCGCGATGACGTCACTCCCGCGCATGCGTACGGGAGTCGACACGCGCGGCAGCTCCATTCTTGGAAATGCCACGCTCAGTGCGCCTGCGCCGTAGACAGCGGTGCCCGTTTTCGGGCAAATATCTCCTAAACCATATAGGTTTAGGAGATATTGCTTGGACCTACAGGTAAGCCTTAATCTAGGCTTACCTGTAGGTCAAAGTGGTTTGTAAGGGTTTACAACCACTTTAATAGTATTGTGATGTTGGCAGTGGTATCAGCGACCTATGACTTCTTGTATGTGGACGTGGGGCAAAATGGATGGATGTCGGATGGTGGAGTGTTCGCACGGACGGAGTTCTACTGGCGTCTCCAGAGTGGCAGTCTGGGCTTGCCACCCCCAGAAGAGAATCAGGAAGGACTCCCGTTCGTCTTCGTCGCGGATGAGGCGTTTGCCCTGGCAAACCATCTGATGCGGCCTTTCCTGATGAGGACCCTCACCCCGGACCAGAGAATTTTTAATTTCCGCCTGTCCAGAGCCCGAAGAGTGGTGGAGAACATTTTTGGTATACTGGCCAGCCGGTTCCGCCTTTTTTTAACGCCTATCCACATGGCGGAATACAAAATAAATCACATTGTGCTGGCGTGCTGTGTTCTTCACAATTTCCTAAAAAGACATTCTGCAAACTATGCGGTCTCAGTTGTCCAAGAAGCAGACTTGCTTGAAAATGAGAACCTCACGGGCCTTGAAGCTGCTCGTCCTGGCTTGCCCCCCTAAAGCGCCCGTGAGCTTAGAAACCAATACATGGAATACTTTGTGGGTAGGGGGGCCATTGATATGCCAGACAATGTCTGAGCGGCATTTTAGGAATACATTTTTCTTTGAAACTCCAATATTTGTTTTCATTTACTGCTTGGCTTGGTTTTAGGTGTCTCCTAGGTAAATTTATGTTTTTTCTTGTTGTGCCTTTTTCTACAAAAGTGCAAACCCAAGTTCTGAGCGAGATGAGGGGACAGTCTCTTCTTCAGATAAGCTTATGTTGTGGGTCTGCTACACCCACATACTGTTTTTGTTAACTAATGTATGTAGTGCATTACTGACCAAAATCTTGCTCATTTTCAGCACCATGGCAGGAAAATGGCATGATTGTGAAAATTAACACATCACTGTGGGTGTTATTTACTAAAGGCACATCCACTATGCACTACAAGTGCACTGCAAAAGTGCACCTAAAACTGCACTTGGAGTGCAAAGTGGAGTTACCTTTAGTAAATAACACCCATTGTCACCGAAATCAATAATTTTACTCCAAATACTGCTTTTGCGCATTGAAAAAGGAAGCCACGGCGCATGTGCGAGACTCCCAAGATGGCCGCGATCGTCTAGATCTCCGCTGCCTCGTGGAACAACAGGACCCCTAGCGCACAGCACGGCCAACCTAACGCTTCACAAGCAGCAAGGATAGCTTCCCTAAGAGCCGGGGTACACCATCGGATGACCGGGGGACCGGAAAAACAAAATCTGGGCCCGCTGTTCGCATCGCTGGATGAGAGGGAGAAATCCAAGATGGCCGCCGCAGCACAGCTCCTATCCCAGGAACGCCGCTCCACAGGCTTGGCAGATTACAGGTCAGAAACAGACTTTACACCTCTCCATGCTACCCCAGGCAGTCTCAGGCCTCCCCAAGAACACCACGCCATCCCCGGCCTCCACGGTGTCCCTCCTGGAATGCACCCTCCAGGTATTCTCCCCATCCCCCTCAGGAGCACACATGGCTCCCCAGGCAGCCAAGGCCACCCATGAGGTCTCTCACACAGACCCAGTATCCCACATGGATGCCTTATTCTGTAAATTTTCTGAACTGCTGGAGAAGGGACTTTCCCAAACTGCCCTGAAAATCACAGGGGAACTAAAAGCTGACTTTATTAACCTGGGCTCACGGATTGAAACGATCGAACGCAAAATGGAGGACACCCAACCAAAACTCCAGGCACATTTATTCGGTGCAGGAGCAACTTGACCTGGCCATGGCCCACATAGATGACCTTGAAAATAGGTCACGCAGATACAACATTAGAATCCGCGGGCTACCGGAATCGATAGTGAATGTTTCCACAGTGGTCCATGACCTAATCACACAGCTAATCCCTGATATCCCAGCTCCAAAACTGGAACTTGACAGGGTCCATAGAACCCTTGGTCCTCCTAGGAAGGACGGCACCCCACGTGACGTAATTGTCAAGCCCCACCATTTCACTGTGAAGGAAGAAGTAATGAAGAGAGCCAGATCTCTGCAGCAAGTCATGTGTCAGGGTCACCAGGTACAGATTTTTGCAGATCTCTCCCCTTCCACCATACAGAGACGGAGAACTCTGAAACCTCTTTTGCTTGTGCTGATGCAGAGAGAAATAAAATACAAGTGGGCCTTCCCCTTTGCTGTTCGGTTCGTTGACAAAGGGAAAACATACACTTTCTCACCCGACTGAAATTTATATCTCAAGAGGCAGACATGGACACTTCTAATTCTGGACATGGCTCGCACAAACGGCCAACACCCAACAGCCCCCAATCTCCGCTGTGGACCTCCGGAAGAGCCAAGAAAGTCAAGGACAATGCACCTACTTGAGAAGCACCCATGATTGAATTTCTACTCTTCATTCTGTGACTGGCCGCTCGAGGTCCTGGAGAGGGCCAGAGGATTCTCCCCCATCCATCGGGAGACCTGTCCTCTACCGTTGCTGGGCCCTGCTCCTCCCTAAAACCTCTCACCTTCACCCCCCCTCCCAGACTTTCCTACCCCCGGACGCTTTGCTGTCCCCCCATACCCTCCCCTGGACTGCCCTCTACCCCACTCCTATCCCATGCCCCCTTCTGTTAAGCCCTGAAGAACTCTCAGAAATCACTACAGAGGGCTACAGACTCAAGTAACCACCCCATATCTGGAAACACATCTAATAGTTATTATTTTGTTCGGAATGGTTTGTCTCTGCGCCACCTAAACGCAATGTTAGGCCGTGCCTCATGTTTTTATTTTTCTGTTATGTTAACGGATCGGGTTATATCCTGTCTGGGGGTCCCTAGTTCCACAGGGGACCACTTGCGTACTTCCCCCACCCTCGGTCTCTCTCAGGTGCCTGAGGGTCGGGACATCTGACCTCATGGGTCAGTTGATGTTGTTGATTATTCTTAGGACTTCGGGGGGTGTCTCCTGCCCCGATCTCCTCTTTCCTTCTCCAGGAGTTCTCTCTTTCTGTATCCTATCCTCTCCTTTCTCCCCCCTATGTGATAAGCTACTTCTACGAATTGTTTAACACTGTCATATTTTCTAGGCATGCATTGGAACACCTATGCTACTCTACACTCAACGAGACCACCACAGGCCGAGGACCCCACTACTGTTGTCGGGAGCCCCGTCATTAACTGGGTAAGTGGGGCCGTCTTCAGATGCAGGGCTCCCCCTCTGCTCCATGACTGATCACCCGGACGCCAGGCTCAAGGTAGCCTCTCACACTATCCAGGGCCTTAATTCCCCCATCAAACATAAAAAAGTTAGTGATTACTATAAGTCCCTGAAACTGGACATGATCCTACTTCAGGAGACGCACTTTCCTATCCGGTATAATCCCAAGTTCCTTCACACACACTTCCCCCAATTCTACCTCGCCAATGCAGAATCTAAAACTAAAGGGGTAGCCATATTGGTAGCCAAAACGTGCAAATTCAACAAAAGCTTTGACCCGGAGGGCAGATTCCTACTGATAAAGGGCACTGTGGGAGACCACCTTTATTCCCTGGTCTCCTACTATGCCCCAAATACAGGCCAAGTCAAATTTTTCTAATCCCTGCTGCACAACCTAACCCCCCATTTAGAAGGGACTGTCATTGTCGGAGGCGACTCTAACGTTGCCTTCGACCAAGGCCTCGACAAATCCTCTCCCTTACATGCCCGTTTGACCCGGCCCTCTAAAGCAAGCCTGCGGGTCGCCAAATTGATTCACGCCTATGGTTTGTCTGACACGTGGCGGGAATTAAACCCCTTGAAGAGGGATTTTACCCACTTTTCAGCCCCACACCAATCCTACGCGAGAATTGACCACATTCTTGTACCTACTTCGCTCCTGCCCCAGGTTGTCAAAGCCTCCATCACAGACACGGTGGTCTCTGACCATTCCCTGGTAATCGTGACGCTCCTCGGGGGGTCGGGAGGAAGACACTCCAGACATTGGAGGTTAAACGAATCTCTCCTGTCTGTCAAGTTCTGCTATTCTCGTCGGTTCAAAGCACTACAGGAATATTTTTCCATTAATGCGACTGCCTGATAATATGCCTGATATTTCCCCCGAAACCCTGTGGGCGGTGCACAAAGCATTTATCAGGGGTAAGCTCATACAGCTGGGAACCCAAATTAAACGCGAACGGCAATCAGATATTCTCAAACTGGAAAAGGAATACTCAAAACTTAGAGCCCTACACAAAAAAGACCCTCTTCGAGTCCCTACCGCCCTACTTGACAAGACCAGATTAGAACTCAACCTTGCCCTAACCACTAAAGCTGAAAAATCTATTCGTTGGTCCGGCCATAAATTCTATACTCAGGCAGACAAAATAGGCACACTCCTTGCCAATAGACTCTCCCCCAGAACCAAATTGAACACCCTCCTTAAGATCAGAACTGCGGGGCGTGGCCGAGACCGGCATGTGAGAGGACGTGCATCACGGAGCTCCCGCATTGATCCTGTAAAGATCCTCTTCCCAGCCAGCTAATACACCCGAAATCAGGCTGATCTCAGCGCAGGGGATCCCACTGGTGTGCCTGGACCTGCGGCCACGGTCCGTGGAGAGTATGATGACCCGAAAACACGCGGAGACCGGGACGCCAGATTCCCAACATGGCGCTGCAGCTCCCTTCTCACAGCGTGCTCATGGCAAGGAGAAGCACAAGGATCCCGGTAAGGCTCCTAAGATCCCTACAAGCACAGCGAAAGACCCCCCGAGGGACATGTTATACTATGCCCAGAAAATAGTGCCCCAGATGGCCCAGGGGAGTGGGGAGGACTTGTCTGCCACCCCTGCGGTGTTTCATACTCAGCAGGAGGAGGGGAGCGACACACAGGGCCCTGAGGCGTCCCCCAGCCAGAGCCTTCCTGCTATGGAGGAGGAGGATGAGGGAGAGGAAGCAACTCAGCCATCCTTAGCAGACATACTGAGGGCAGTACAGCGATGCACAGCTTCAGTTCATACTCTGCAGGATCAGTTTGGTGGTCTGAAGGAAGAACTGGGGTTTATTAGGCATGACCTACAGAAAACGAGGGAGCGCACCACCGCGGCGGAAGGCCACATCAGTGAGATAGAGGACAAGCTGACACCCTTGCTGAGAGACACACAAATTACAGCCAGGATTGCTAGAGCGAATGAACTGAAATCTGACGAAATTGAGAATCGCTTGAGACGGAATAATATCCGTATTGTGGGGTAGAAGACGGAGGGTAGGGACCCCACAGACTTTGTTGAACAATGGCTACTGGAGGTGTTTGGGAAAGAAGTGTTCACACCATTGTACTCGGTTGAACGCACGCACAGGGTACCACCCAGGCCCCTTCCACCAGGGCACCCGCCCCGCACTATGATAGCCAGGTTACTTAACTTTAAAGATAAAGAAATAGTACTGTGCCAGGCAAGAGAGCGACGCAATGTCCAATATAATGGAGCACGCATCTCATTCTATCCTGACTACTCAGCGGAGATACAGAAGCGCAGAGCAAGATTTACTGATGTCAAAAAACGATTGCAAAGGCTTAGAGCGTCATACGCCATGTTGTTCCCGGCGAAACTGCGGATTACGGCGGGGGGCCAATCCCACTTTTTTTGAGGCGGCTGCCGAAGCATCCGCATGGCTGGATGCTAATGAGCACATTATCAGACAAGCGGGAAGAAATGCAGCAGACGGAGACTGACCAGACCTCCATTTCAGCATTATTGTATAGCGATTGTCATTACACCATTGGGCTGGGAAGCCATTACCTATTGATTTTCCACAAGCAACGTGAGCAAGTGAAGTTACCTTTAACAGAGTTAAGCAACACTTTGGTTTGGATCATTCAGTAGTTTAATTGAAGAGCCATTTGGAGTTTTTGGGTATGTTCAACCCAAGTTTTTTTGTACACTTTTTCTCTCGGTATTCCCCCCTTCTATTGAAGGTTGTTTATCCCCTATTTTGCCGCATGGAGGGTCCGCTCTAATTTTTTGGAGATTGTTACCCTCTCTGCCCCTGCGGGGTCTGGGAGAATTTTTGCCTTACAGTTGTGATTCTTATTTTTTTGTTTTTGTTCTGTTGTTACCGCAGCTTCAGCTCGAGTAGGAACCGGCAGGCGTACAGGAGGGACTGTGTTCTATGCTGTTTCGCCTTCCATGCCATGGCAGACTCAGTTTATTGGGACTCGGGTATCAAGATTTTGTCACACTTGGCGCTCCACACATATGCACGCCCTAAAGTGCCTAGGGCACACATGATGCCTTACCCTGTTATGTTGATGAGTGACTATCTTCATGTGTAATGTACCTTTTGTTGTCTTGGAACATTAGGGGTGTTCAGGATCCTCTGAAACGATCTATGGTTTCTACTATCCTTAGGAAATATTCCCCTGCCATTTATGCACTGCAGGAGACTCACTTGGTGCCGGAGACGATCTCCTGCCTGGGATTTTCCTGGGTGGGTAGTGCGTTCCATTCCACTCATACCTCGTATTCCAGGGGGGTGAGTGTACTGGTGCACTGGGCCATAGCTTTCCAACTGCTGGATAAATTGATAGATACTGAGGGGAGATATGTGATCCTACGGTGTAAAATTTACCAATTGCATTGTATACTTGCTGCTGTATATGTGCCACCTCCTTTCACGACAGAGGTGTTGAGGGTCATGCTGACGTACCAATTGGGTCACTCGGATGTACCCTTTATTATAGTGGGCGACTTTAATTGTTACATGGATCCAGTCCTGGATAAGCATCCACCTCCGGCGGCCTCCAACACGAGGGCTCGAACGGCATTGCGGAAGTTTACGGAGGAGTTTCGATGGGCTGATCCGTGGCGCAATCGTAATCCACTACAGAAACAATGTTCTTGTTTTTCGAAAGACCCACCTCTCTGTCGAGAATTGATCTGTGTCTCTGCTCGCCTCAGGCGATCCATTTATTGGAGGATATTAGGTATTTGGTGAGGGGTATATCCGATAATTCGCCCCTATTGGTTTCCTTGGTTGCCAAGCCGGCTACGGATTTGCCGAGGGCACCATGGAAACTCAATGCATTTTGGCTTAATCTATTTCCCTCCCATGACAGGGCGTTGACTGAGATCTCTTAGTTTTGGAGCCGATATGAGGATCACCCTGATTTAAGGCTTGTATGGGAGACATTTAAAGCACATCTTAGGGGACTCCTGATCAATGAGGTGGCGGAAATTAAATCCAAATCACATGCTATCAGGGAACAGACAGAACGACTGGTTAGGCAACTGGAGGCAGACTACATTGCTGACCCCTCTGAGAAAGCAAGGGCGGCGTGGTTAGCCGCCCAGGAGGCGGTTACCCGGATCTCCAAGGAGGCGGCTGACAGAAAAAGATTTTTCCACAAGCAGGCCTTCTATGAGGAGGGAGAGCAGACGGGCCGTCTTCTGGCCAAAATTGTTAAGGTCTCCCAGATGTCCCCTTCTATTGGAGCGTTGCGCACTGAGGGAAGGAGGCTGGTAAACACCCAAAATAAGGTTATGACAGAATTGGTGAGGTTTTACTCAGATTTGTACAAATCCAGGGCGTCTTATTCGACCATTGACTTAGGAGAATACCTGCAGGGAATTGATCTGCCTAAACTTTCTGACTCTCACAGAGCACTCCTGGACTCTCCAATTAGCTTGGAGGAACTGCAAGGGCTCTTAGCCTCTTCCCGAACACTAAGGTCCCGGGGGGCGACGGTCTCCCAATGGAGGTCTTTAAACAATATGGGGAGGCAATTCTGCCTCGCCTATTGAGAGTTCTTAATTACGCAAGGGAATGCCAAAGTCTGCATGACTCCATGACCAGGGCTAATATTGTTCTCCTTCTAAAACCAGGTAAAGACCCTTTAGACCCGGGCTCGTATAGACCGATATCCCTTCTGCAGAGCGATATCAAACTCCTGGCCAAGGTTTTGGCCTTGAGATTGAATGGGGTCATCTCCTCCATCATACACGCGGACCAGGCAGGGTTTATGCCCCAAAAGTCTACAGCCGTTAATCTCCGAAGGCTCTACCTGAATCTTCAAACACAAGGATAGAATGTGGGTGATCGGGCGTTGCTCTCGCTGGACGCCCACAAGGCGTTTGATAGCGTGGAGTCGGAATACTTATGGGCTGTCATGGGTAAGTTTGGCTTCGGCGAAGGGTTTCTGTCATGGGTGAAGCTATTATATTGCTCGCCTCGGGCGACTATCAGAGAGGCGGAACATGTTTCCGCCCCATTCTCCCTGCACAGGGGCACTCGACAAGGGTGCCCACTGTCGCCCCTCCTTTTTGCCGTGGCCATTGAACCGATGGCAGCCTTGATTAGAGCAAATCAGAGGATACGAGGCTTCCAGTATGGGAAATTCCAGGAAAAAAATCATTTTATACGCAGATGATACCATGCTGCTTCTGGGAGACACATCTGATTCCCTGCGTGAGGCTATGGAGACGATAGGAAAGTTTGGTGTGTATTCAGGACTAACTAAAAACTGGACCAAATCCTCCCTGCTGCTGCTGGATGCTAATCCGGACAGTGACGGTCAGATGATACACGGCGTGCCTGTGTCCACAGGTCTGAAGTACCTGGGTATACAGGTCACGTCGGAACCTCTTGATTATGTTTCCCTTAACCTGACCCCACTTTTAAATAGAATTCGGAATAAAACTAAAATTTGGTCCCGTCTTAGGATGTCACTGGTCGGTAGAGTCAATTTGATAAAGATGATCTTTATGCCCCAACTTTTATATATTTTGCACAATACCCCTATGGTAATCCCTCTGAAATTCTTTCGCATTATTAACTCTATTTTTAGAGCTTTTATTTGGTTAGACCCCCCGGATTAAACTGGAACAATTACAACGGTCCAAGGAGGCGGGGGCCTCGCCCTCCCTAATCCTTGGGCCTACTACCTGGCAGCACAGGCACAACATATAGCAAGGGCTATGCAGGGGGGGGACAGGGGGAGAGGAGGAGACCCTATGCTTGGTCCAGTTAAGGCCCTGATGTGCCTGACCTCAGGCCATGGTGATGTGCCCTCGGGAATGGAGGCCTTGGCCTACGCCAAATCAAATAAACGACTGCCCACTTATGCCCTTATGCAGAAAATTTGGAATAAACTACGACAAATGCAGGGGGTGGAGGGCTTCACTGAGTACAGCCCTATATGGGGAAAATAAGCATTACGAGGAGTTGCTATTGCTAGATTGTGGTGCTCGGTGGAGGAGACACAGGGTCACGTACTTGGGTCAAATTTTTACGGCGGGGAGGCTGACTCCCTTCCCCAATTTGAGGGAGAGGTTTCACTTGCCGCAGTCTATGCTTTTCTACTACTTGCAAATGCAACATGCGGTGAAGGCTCAGACGGGGGGGGGGGCCCCGTGGACTCTTTCACCGACCCCGATCTTCCACTCTATGGTTAATGTAACACAGTTTCAGGGTTTTATCTCCAGAACTTATTCCATGGTTCTTGCTGCCTGCCTCAGGGAATTCCCGCAGACGGCAATGAGTAAATGGGAGAGGGATTGCGGTACATTCGAGGAGGAGCAATGGGAGGAGGCCCTACAGGCAATACAATACTGCTCACTAAATGTGGCCCAGCGGCTATCTCAATTGTACATTGTGCTCAGAGTACACTACACGCTGGATAGGCTGTTTAGGATGGGTGTGCGACAGGACTCAGATTTCCCCAGGTGTGCTATGGATCACAGGGATTTGATCCACCTGCTGTGGAGATGCCCCAAACTACACCTATTCTGGACAGGGGTACTGGACACTATTAACAGAGTGTTTCAGATTACCATACCCTCAGACCCGAAACCGTGTCTACTCGGGATCCTAGACGATGTTTCCATGGGGAACAATAGTAGACAGGCCGTGGCCAGGGCTCTGTTCCAAGCACGGAAGATGATTCTTCGGCACTGGAAGGCGCCCGAGCCCCCTACACTGGGGGAATGGATCGCCCAAATGGGGGATACTATTAGGATGGAAAGTACATTTTTCAACATATAGGGGGCGACCGGAAAAATTTGAGAAACTCTGGGCGTTTTGGTTGGATACTCCTGGCCTTTCACCGGTTGATTTAGTTCTGGACAGAATGCTGAGATAAGGGCTAGGGGAGTGAAATTAGACTGAGAGGGGCAGTGACTGTTAGACACCCACTGAAAATACATGACTCGGTATGGGTGAATCAGGGGACAAGTGAACTTTAATGCATCAATTTCTGTGGAGGCTGGGGCGCTGAGGCATGTGAAGTGGTAAAATAATTAATAATAATTTTAATAATAATTAATACTAATAAAAAAAAGATCAGAACTGCAGGTCAGCCGCCCACCTCTAACCCGATCAAAGTAATGAACGCCTTTCAAGATTTTTACACCTCTCTTTACAGTAGCCCTTCCCCTCCCGAAACAAACCTCCTTCCATGGTTTCTGGAAGGTCTCCCCATTCCCGTTATTTCAGATACTCGCAAACAAATAATGGATTCCCCCATTCGGACAGAGGAAATTCTGGAAGTCATAAAGGATCTCCAGAAAGGCTCTGCGCCAGGTCCTGACGGACTCTCGATCCCTTATTACAAGGCTTTTGCTAATACTCTAGCCCCTCACCTAGCCAATCTCGGCAATCACAAAGCTGATTGAAGCCCCCTAGATCCCCATCTAAACACAGCATTAATTACGGTCATACCCAAACCCGATAAGAACTTGGAAGATGTCAGAAATTACAGACCTATCCCTCTCATTAATAATGATCTCAAAATTTTCACAAAAGTAATGGCCAATAGGTTGGCTTCATTCATCGGGCGATACGTCCACAAGGACCAAGTTGGGTTTATCCCTGGCAGGCAGGGTCCAGATAAAATAAGGAGGGCGGTAGACATTGTTTCCATACTGTAGTCTAATTGGGAGGGGGGATCCACACAATCGGGCTTCCTCCTTTCCCTAGATATTCAGAAGGCCTTTGACTCGGTCTCCTGGCAGTACATCTTCCAGCTCTTTGAAAGGTGGGGATTTGGGGCTCGCTTCCTTGGCTTATTACAAGCTTTATACTCTCACCCGAGGGCCCAAATCAGACTTCAGGGTTACCACTCCACACCAATACCCATTACTAGGGGTACCAGATAAGGATGCCCTCTTTCACCCCTCATATTTGCAATAGCTATTGAAACGCTAGCAATAGCAGTCCGCCACAACACGGATATCAGAGGAGTCCAGTGAGGCAGCCAAACACACAAATGTGGGCTCTTTGCTGACGACATACTACTATTCCTCACCTCCCCCCTAACCACTCTGCCTAATTTATTCCGAGTTCTAGACGACTTTGCCAAAATCTCAGGGCTACAAGTTAACTACTCTAAGCCCACGTACACACGGTCGGAGATTTCGGCAACCAAATCCGTCGGATTTTGCCCGTTGGATTGAGTCCGACGGATTGTGCCCGAAACTGTTGCATACACACGGTCGGGCCAAGTTGGCGAAAAATCTGATATTTCAGAACGTGATGACGTAATTTCGTTACGATGGGACTACATTCAGGCTAGTAGCCAATAGCTTTGATGTAGGAATTTGATCTGAGCATGTGTGGCACTTGGTCCGATGAAAATGCTCTACACATGATCGGATTAGGTCCGTCCGGCCCAGTTGGTCGGGAAATATTTCCAACATGTTGGAAATTTGGATCGGACAGAGGTTCGGACGGAATCAGTCCGATGCATACCACACACAGTCGGATTATCTAACGACGCGGTCCGATAAGACTCATTCCGACAGATTCTCCGACCATGTGTACAAGGGCTTAGTCTGTGGCACTTAATATATCTCTCCCCACCCAACTAGCTAACTCTCTTAAACAATCCTTCCCGTTCCAATGGAGTGATACCTCCATCAAATACTTGGGCATCTCGCTTACTCCTAAGACTGGGAAAAAGAAAAGGAAATCTGCGCTACAGTGAAAAAAACAGAAGGTTGTGTGATGCGGCAATTCAAAATATATACCAAAAAATACTATATATATGTAAATTAGAAAAAAGAAAGAAAAAGAACTGCGCAATCCCTAATGTTTGATATTAAGGTGTAAATAACCCAACAGTGAAGAACAAGGGTGCTCAATGTTGCATGAAATTTAACATGAACCCCAACATTGAAACTAAATACATTAACAGCATATGCTAATACAGTGTAATAAAGATATATGTGTAGTAACACATTGTGTAGTAATACATTAACAGCATATACTAATACAGTGCAATAAAAATATATGTGTAATAACACCAGTTAGTGTAAACAAGCCCTATTAAAATACTATAATCTCAATAGTTCTGGTGCTCCAAGAAAAAACATACAAAAAAGCTGAAAAAAGTTACATAAACAGCTGATATAACAACATTATAAAGTCCTGGTGAATGAATTCAAAACCACCATGTATCCACGGTGACTTGTCCAAATTCTAAACCAAGTGTAAACGTGAAACAGAAAATAAAGTGCACCACCACCGTATAGATAACAGTAGCTCCTTACCAGATACCCCAGTAAGGAGTGCGTATCTTAAAAATCAGGTCAGAGTATGCGTCAAACTCGGATCGTCAAAGGGCCAAAAACTTCGGGAGCCGAACTCAAATGTATTCCAACCAAGAGGAAAAATGGTCCACCGTAAGAAGGAAAAGACACTCCAAATAGTGTAAAACCATTTATTATAAAATAAACATAAAAAGAAGTGCACTTATAAGCGTAAATGGACACAGGGCATATCATCAATGGAAAAGCGTCGGCCAATCGCAAACTCCAAACGATATCCTCTTCTATTACAATTTCTGATGAGGCAAAAAGCGTGTCACGCCACCCAACGCGTTTCGTGAAAAGTTCACGTCGTCCTGGGGTGGATAGCATACCAGCAAAACGCAATGACTTGTACCTACCAGTGGGGTGAAGACTTCAAAATGTATTCCCCCTTTGGGCCAGCATAACAAAAAGTCAATATATTTTGGACATGCTGTCCCAAGCTTACAGAATAGAGTTTTCGGATCGTCCTCCAGAAAGATACTTTGTGACAAACCTACCAAGGGATTTAACAAAGGCCCTGGCTATGAAGAACCTTTTAAAGGATCTGATGCACCAGAGGGTTGTGATACCAGTATCTCCAGAGGAACAAGGTCACGTTCCCCCCCCCCCCCCCCCCCCCCACATATTTCTGATAAAAAAACCATCCAGAAACTTCTGTTTCACTCTCAGCCTGAAACCGTTAAACAAGTCAGTCCCATACAAGAAATTTTGTATGGACTCAATATTCACGGTCAAGAATATGTTGACCAAAGAATGCTTTATGGCATCAATCAACCTGAGAGATGCCTATCTGCATATTCCTGTAGTGCCTCAGTCCCAGAAATTCCTGAGGTTTGCGGGGAATATGGGCAAGGAGATTACTCATCTACAGTTCAGGGCCCTTCCCTTCGGTCTGTCGTCAGCTCCGCGTAAAAATAAAGGCGGAAGCCCTCGCCCCCCTTAGACTCTAGGGGATTGCGGTAAGCCTATATCTGGATGACCACTTCTTCTTTGCCCCATCCAGGGAGAATTTGCAGGGGGATCTGGAGAGACCCCGCAGTCATTTGGAGTCTCTAGGGTGGATAGTGAACATTCAAAAGTCGAATTTCATTCCGGCTCAGCAAGTACTTTTTCTGGGATACCTGATAAATTCAGTAGAACAAAAGTTTTTCGAAGGGTTATATTGGCTTTGGGAACATTAACCTCATCTATGCCACCCATCCAATGGGCAAGGCTGCATTTCAGGCCTCTCCAGAGGTTCCTTCTAAGAACATGGACACAGGACAGAGAGTCTATATGCGAAGATAAAGATCCCCACCAGAGCCAAACGTACACTTTGGTGGTGGAAAAGTCATGTAGTACTATAAAGGGGCATTCTTTGGTCCTTTCCGACCGAAAAAGTGGTGACAACAGATGCTAGTATGTGGGGATGGGGGGCTCACATGGGTCAGGGGTTGGCACAGGAAACATGGTCCCAGGCCAAGGCCAAAAAAATCTTTGAATCGGAGAGAGCTAAAAGCAGTGGCCCTAGCATTGGCTGTCTTCTCTCCAAGCTTCCTAGGATTCCATGTCCAGATTCTGTCGGACAATGCCACTACTGTAGCCAACCTGAACAAACAGGGAGGCACAAGAAGCAAGGCTCTTCACATGCTGTCAGTGGAGATTCTGGAGTGGGCAGAAAACCATTTACTGTCTTTATCCGCAGTTCAATTCAAAGGTACGTTAAACTAAGTGGCAGATTATCTGAGTAGACAGAGGGTTCAGGAAGCAGAGTGGAGCCTAAACTCGGAAGTGTTTGCATTGATCACCAGGACCTGGGGCCTTCCACAAGTAGACCTGTTTGCTTCAAGGCAAAAAACGCAGCTCCCGCAATTTTTCTTCCTTCAGAGAGGCAACGGCTCAGAGGGGATAGATGCTCTGGTACATCCGTGGAATTTTTGCCTGGGGTATGCTTTCCCCCTTTCCAGTTGATTCCACTGGTGTTGAGAAGGATACAAAAGGAGAGAGTATCAATAATCTTGATTACTCCATTTTGGCCAAAGAGAGCTTGATTTTTTTTTCCATAGTTCTGCAGTTGGCAATTAAGCCATGTTGGCAACTTCCGCTCAGTCAGGATTTGCTGACACGGCCAGTACGTCATCCGAATGTAGCAAGGTTAAAACTCACTGCCTGTTATCTGCAGAGCAATTGTTAAGAAGCAAAGGTTTTTCTGAACAATTAATAACCACGTTACATTCCAGTAGGAAAAAGGTAAATAGAGCTATTTACGCTAATGTATGGAAGGTCTGTTTCTTGCTGTTATTCAGAACATAGGGAGGTTATTTACAAAAGGCAAATCCGCTGTGCACTGCAAGTGCACTTGGAAGTGCAGTCACTCGAAATCTAAGGGGTAGATCTGAAATTAGTGGAAGCTCTGCTGATTTTATCATCCAATCATGTGCAAGCCAAAATTCTGTTTTTTGTTTTCCTTGCATGTGCCCCTCAGATCTACAGCGACTTTACCTCCAAGTGCACTTGCAGTGCAAAGTGGATTTTCCTTTAGTAAATAAACCCCATAGTCTCAGCATTGGAGTTTTTACAAAAAGGTGCAGACAAAGGTCTTGCAGTCAGCACTCTTAGCCCTTGTACACACGGTCGGACATTCTGACGGAAAATGTCCGATCCGACCATGTTGTCGGATAATCCGACCGCGTGTGGGCTCCATCGGACTGTTTCCATCGGAATATCCGACCGACAATGTTTTAGAGCTGGGCTATAAAATTTTCCCGAAAACATGATCCGATCGGACTTTGTCCGATCATTTGTAGAGAATTCCGATCAGACAAAGTGCCACGCATGCTCAGATCAAATTCCTAGACCAAAGCTATTGGCTACTAGCCTGAACGTAGTCCCGTCGTAACGAAATAACGTCATCACATTCTGAACGATCAGATTTTCCGACAACTTTGTCCAACCGTGTGTATGCAACACAAGTTTCGGACAAAATCCGTCAGACAAAATCCGACGGAATGTCCGACCATGTGTGCAAGTGGCTGTTTAGGAGTTTATCTAGAGAGATCTTTATCTTCAGAAACTCTGATCATGAGATTTTTCAGGGCACTTTCCAGATCTAGACCAATCCTGATGAAGCATTTTCCAAAATGGGATCGTTCGGTGGTTTTGTAAGCACTTGCAGAAGAACCTTTTTGAGCCATTACAGGCCATATCTCTAAAGAATTTAACTTTGAAAACAATTTTTCTTATCGCAATTACATCAGCAAGAAGAATTGGTGAACTGCACGCCCTATCAGCAAAATAACCTTTTTTGTCCATTTTTTCTAATAGGATTGTACTTAAAGCGGAGGTCCACCCTAAAGTGGACCTTCCGCTCATCGGAACCCTCCCCCCCTCCGGAGCCACAATCGGCACCTTTCAGGGGGGAGGGGGGTGCAGTTACCTGGATAATCCAGGTAACTGCACCCACTTCCGGGATAGCTCTCTGCGGAAAGGGGCGTAACTTACGCCCCTTTCCGCAAGTGCCCGCCCCTTCCCGCAAGTGCCCCGCTGCCTGCTGGGAAACACACAGATCCCAGAGGCAGCGGGGAGCGTCCTTATTGCGCAGCGCGATTCGCGCATGCGCAGTAGGGAACCGGGAAATGAAGCCGAAAGGCTCCATTTCCTGATTCCCATACCCAAGATGGCGGCGGCAGGACCCGACAGACGACCTAGAGATCGGCTTCGGGTGCCAACATCGCGGGCGCGCTGGACAGGTAAGTGTCACTATTTTAAAAGTCAGCAGCTGCAGTATTTGTAGCTGCTGGCTTTTAAAAAAAAAAAAACGCGGAGTCCCGGTGGACTCCCGCTTTAAAGTAGATCAGGTGTTTTTGCCCAAAGTGGCAAGTTTTCATAACAGGTCTCAGGAGATTATCCTTTGAGGGTCCGTTCACACAGGGGCAACTTGGGATCCGACTTCAAGTCGCCCCAAGTCGCCTCAGGTCGGACAACATTTAAAAACCAATGTAAGTGAATGAGAGCTGTCTTAATGCACACTACTGAAGTCGCTCCGACTTCAAAAGAAGTTCCTGTACTACTTGAATCCGACTTGTAGGCGACCGGTACCCATTGATTTCAATGGAGGTCGCCTCCAAGTCGGATTTCTGTCTATACGGAGGCGACTTTGACAGAATTATTAGCTCTGAAGGGGGAACTCCACGCCAAATTTCTGAAAAAAAATTGGCGTGGGTTCCCCCTCCGAGAGCATACCAGGCCCTTAGGTCTGGTATGGATTCCAAGGGGAACCCCCTACGCCGAAAAAACGGCGTGGGGGTCCCCCCCAGATCCACACCAGACCCTTATCCGAGCACGCTACCTGGCTGGCCAGGAATGGGGGTGGGGACGAGCGGGCGCCCCCCCTCCTGAGCCGTACCAGGCCGCGTGCCCTCAACATGGGGGGGTGCCTTGGGAGAGGGGGGGGCGTGCACCCCCCCCACCCCAAAGCACCTTGTCCCCATGTCGATGAGGACAAGGGCCTCTTCCCGACAACCCTGGCCGTTGGTTGTCGGGGTCTGCGGGCGGGGGGCTTATCGGAATCCGGGAGCCCCCTTTAATAAGGGGGCCCACGGATACCGGCCCCCCACCCTATGTGAATGAGAATGGGGTACAATGTACCCCTACCCATTCACCTGTGAAAAAAAGTACAAAAAAAACACAACACAGGGAAAAAATATTTTATTGCACAGCTCCGGGGGTCTTCCGTCTTCGGGGGTCTTCTCGCCGGACTCCTCCGCTATCTTCTTGTAGCTCTTTTGCTAGCGGAGGAGTCCGGCTTTCTTCCTCCCCGCTGCCGGCCTCTTCTCCCGACTTCGGGGGTCTTGTCCCCCTCTTCGGTTCTTCTGCCGGGCCACCGCGCCTTCTTATAGCTCTTTTACAGGCGGTCTTCTGTCGTCGCCGCCGCCGCCTTCCGTTCTTCTCCTTCTTCTTCTCCTGGAGATGTTGACTCGACGAGCTCTCCGGCCGCAATGCCAAGGACGCGCTGCGCTGCCACTTATATAGGGACAATGGGGCGGTGTCACATGGGTTGGTCACGTGGGTTGATGTCACATGGTAAGGGGGCGGGGTCACCATGTGACATCAACCCATGTGACACCGCCCCATTGTCCCTATATAAGTGGCAGCACAGCGCGTCCCTGGCATTGCGGCCGGAGAGCTCGTCGAGTCAACATCTCAAGGAGAAGAAGAAGGAGAAGAACGGAAGGCGACGGCGGCGACAGAAGACCGGGCCACCGCCTGTAAAAGAGCTATAAGAAGGCGCGGTGGCCCGGCAGAAGAACCGAAGAGGGGGACAAGACCCCCGAAGTCGGGAGAAGAGGCCGGCGGCGGGGAGGAAGAAAGCCGGACTCCTCCGCTAGCAAAAGAGCTACAAGAAGATAGCGGAGGAGTCCGGCGAGAAGACCCCCGAAGACGGAAGACCCCCGGAGCTGTGCAATAAAATATTTTTTCCCTGTGTTGTGTTTTTTTTGTACTTTTTTTTCACAGGTGAATGGGTAGGGGTACATTGTACCCCATACTCATTCACATAGGGCGGGGGGCCGGTATCCGGGGGCCCTCTTATTAAAGGGGGCTCCCGGATTCCGATAAGCCCCCCGCCCGCAGACCCCGACAACCAACGGCCAGGGTTGTCGGGAAGAGGCCCTTGTCCTCATCGACATGGGGACAAGGTGCTTTGGGGTGGGGGGGCTGCCCGCTCGTCCCCACCCCCTTTCCTGGCCGGCCGGGTAGCGTGCTCGGATAAGGGTCTGGTGTGGATCTGGGGGGACCCCCACGCCGTTTTTTCGGCGTAGGGGGTTCCCCTTGGAATCCATACCAGACCTACGGGCCTGGTATGCTCTCGGAGGGGGAACCCACGCCAAATTTTTTTCAGAAATTTGGAGTGGAGTTCCCCCTTGAGCTCATTCTCTGCTTGGCCACGGCAAAAGTCGCCTGGCCTGGGGCGACTTGTAAGTCGTCCCAAGTCAGGTTGAAGTCATCACAAGTCGTGTTGAAGTCGTCCCAAGTCGCGCTGTGATCTTAACTCAAGTCGTGTCCAAGTTGCCTCACTCAAGTCGCCTACAAGTCGTGTTGCCCCTGTGTGAACGGACCCTGAACCTTTTGTTCTATAACTTTGGGGAAAAAAGCAAGGGCAGTTTCGCAACTTAGACATGAGGCTTATCCTATTACATTACTTGGAAGTAACAAAAGGTTATAGATCCTCAGATTCATTATTTGTTATTTTTTCTGGAAACAAAAAAGGCCACCAGGCATCAAAGAAATAATTGGCTAGTTGGCTTAAGACAGCTATATCTGTAGTCTATTCTCAGATGGGTCTATCTCCCCTGCTGGGAATCAGGGCTCATTCAACAAGGACCCAGGCCACTTCATGGGCAGAAAGAGCTTGCGCCACCCCAGATCAAATTTGTAAGGCGGCTACGTGGTCAAGTTACTTAACGTTTGTCCATTATTACAGACAGGATCTCCTGTCAGCAGGGGATCAGGCTTTTGGCAGAAAAGTTCTGCAGGCTGTGGTCCCTCCCTAGGGGGTAAGTCTATGTTATCCTCTCAGGTGCTCTCCTGAAAGATGTTAAGGGAAAATTCAAGTTAGACTTACCAGTAACTTGTTTTCCAAGAGTGTTTCAGGACAGCAGCATCCCGCCCTATTGTATGTTTATATATACCATGAGTAACCATATCTTGATTATGTGTTCCAGTTCGGGGCTGGAGGTTCTCTACTACTACTGGCAATGTGCGGGAAGGATCTTCCTTTTAAATTTGGTGGAAGAGGTTTCCTATTGGCAAGGGGAGGGGTTACTCTCTCAGGTGCTGTCCTGAAAGACTCTTGGAAAACAAGTTACCGGTAAGTCTAACTTGAATTTTTGCTGCCTCCCATGGCTCCGCCCCTGACTCCACCCCTTTACCCTACCCATGTGATAGGAGGCGGCGCTATACTGGAAGCATCAGCTCTGCTCCCTCTAGTACCGTATCCATTCTTCACACTGATGCTCGGGGATAGCGGGTTGGGAACTCGCTATCTGGGCTTGCTGACCCACCATCCCAGAGCAGAAGGTGGCGAGCCACATCAGAGGGCCAGCAGTTGGGCACCCTGTTGTAAGGAATGCATTGTGTGTAAGGCAGAGCTGGCTGTACTGGGACGATCACCACTGATGATCATAGAGGTGCGCAGTGGCAGGGGATGTTTGCTTCCATTCTGTTAGGAGACCCGCTAAGACCGGCAGTTCAAAATAATCTGCAATTTCTCCAATCAGGCCTAGACTTAGGATTCGTTCTTAATACCCTGAAGGTGCACATCTCAGCCCTCTCAGCTCTTACAGACACCAAATAGGCCCTGAATACTCTAGGGCAGGGGTCTCAAACTGGTGTCCCTCCAGCTGTTGTGAAACTACAAGTCCCATGAGGCATTGCAAGGCTGACAGTTACAAGCATGACTCCTTCAGGCAGAGGCATGATGGGACTTGTAGTTCCGCAACAGCAGGAGGGCCACGAGTTTGAGACCCCTGTTCTAGGAGAACACTTTCTAAGGGCTGTACTAAGGCTAAAACCACCAAGAGGTTTCTACCCCCAAATGGAACTTGCCGTTAGTGCTAAACTTTCTTGCGGAACCCCCCTTCGCACCAACAGAAAGCTGTGAAAGCAACCTTCCTAGTGGCTGTTACTGCAAGACGGAGTCTCCAAAATTCAAACCCTAGGCTCTCGAGATCCCTATATCATATAATGTTCTATCCCGACAGGTAGGTTCTTCAGCCTATCCATCAATTCATACCTAAGTTCTGTCCACGTACCACTCCAATCAGGAATGGGTGCTGCCAGCTTTCCTGGAAGAAATAATAATCAGAGTTGCACGAATTAGATGTGGCAAGAGCTTTATTATCCTACATCTCCACTACACTACACCTCTGTAAAGATGAGAGATTATTTGTAGTTCCTAGAGGAGCAAGGAAGGGACAAGCAGCCTCAAAGCACACAATAGCTGGATGGATTGTGCATATTATACGCAGGGCTTGCCAGGCTAGTGGGCTTTCTGCTTCTCAGGAAGTGAATGCGCACTTGACAAGAGGGATTTCATCTTCATGGGCATCACTGGCAAAGGTATCCCCAGAGATAATCTGCACCTTACAGTTTTCTGTTTCACAAAAGTCAATACATTTTTTTTACAGTATTTTCCTCCCTAGTAGCATATTATTTACAATGCATATGCTGTCATGAAGGCACCAGGAAAACAGAAAATTGATTACGTTTCCATAAATTTCCTTTCCTGGTGCCTATCCATGGCAGCATATTTTTTTCCTTCCTTGTTCTTACCCTTGTGGCTGGTTTGAGTCCAGTTACAAGAATGGGGGGGCTTGCTCTCTTTTATAGTTATAATGGTGTTCTGTGGGTTGGCCAGGGGCAGAACAACTACCATGCATATGCTGCCATGGATAGGCACCAGAAAAATAAAATTACAGAAGGGTAAGTATTCAATTTTCATTTTTTTCCTCTACCGGGTCCCGATGAGGAAGTTAACAAAAATCACAAAATAATGATAATAGTGGTACTAGAGGAGGGTTGTCGGTACACCATTAGAATTAAACAGTATCAATAAAGACCACCTTACTTTGACTACTAACCCTCTGAGGCATTGTGGCACCAGTCTGTTATTGATCATTTTTATTATAATTTTTTTCTTGGCTAAGGATTTTCTATATGCTTCATTTTAATGTACTTTAATAAATATGTGATTTTAGGTTACCTTATTTTGTCGTGTCACATATCATTTGTTGAACTTGGGTTGTAGTAGTTAGTCTGGTGGTTTTTATTGATAGTGTTTTAATATGAGCATATAATGCTTTTTATGCATTTTAGTAATAATACATTCTGCTGCCTGTCAATGTACTGGAGCCAATAATTGCGGTGCGCTGCCCGGAAGATGTTTCCATGGGCAGGGGGACTGACCGGGTTCAGTGGGAGGCTCCATGCTCTCTCATCTTCTGTCTCCCAGCTCCCTCCCCTCTCCAGCATGCCTAGAATATCATGAATGCCTGCCATGTGTGAAGAAGATGCTGCGGCTCCCTGACATAGCCAGCTACTGCAGACAGGAAAAAAAGGTGAGTCCTGCCTGCTTAGGAGCTACACATGCCAGCATGCCCAGCCATCAGTACCCCCCTATCAATGCAGCCTCAGTGCAGCCTCATCAGTACCTCCCATTAGTGCCTATCAGTGGCCCCTATCAGTGCACCTGCCTATCAGTCCACCTCATCAGTGCCTCCTATAAGTGCAGCCTCATCAAATTCATAACCCTAACTTTTTATTTTTTCTTAACCGCTTCCGCCCCGGAAGATTTTACCCCCTTCCTGACCAGAGCACTTTTTGCGATTTGGCACTGCTTCGCTTTAACTGACAATTGCGCAGCCGTGTGGCTCCCATACAAAATTTATGTCCTTTTTTCCCCACAAATAGAGCTTTCTTTTGGTGGTATTTTATCACCCCTGCAGTTTTTTTTTTTTGCGCTATAAAAAAAAAGCGACCATTTTGAAAAAACTCATTATTTTTTACTTTTTGCTATAATAAATATTCACCAAAAATATATATAAAAAAATGTTTTTTCCTCAGTTTAGGCCAATTTGTACTCTTCTACATACTTTTGAAAAAATTTCAATAAGCGTTTATTGATTGGTTTTGCGCAAAAGTTATAGTGTTTACAAAATTGGGGATACTTTTATGGCATTTTTATTAATACATATTTTTTTATTAGTAATGGCGTTGTCATTCATACAGCAATCAGTGCTATACAAATGCACTGATTCCTGTGTAAATGACACTGGCAGTGAAGGGGTTAACCACTAGGGGGCAGGTAAGGGTTAAGTGCGTCCTGGGGCATGTTTCTAACTGTAGGGGGCGTGGCTACATGTGACATGTCACTGATCTCTGCTCCCAATCACAGGGAGCAGAGATCAGTGACACTGTCACTAGGCAGAACGAGGAGAGGCTTGTTTACATTAGCATCTCCCCGTTCTTCCTCCCCATGAGACGATCGCAGGTATCCCCGCGGCGATCAAGTCCACAGGACCCGCGACCCGACTAATGGAGGTCCCTGCTGGCATGCGATGGCACGACGGCAAATTTTAAGAAACGTAGCTGTAAGCCCATTTGCCTGTCCGTGCCATTCTGCTGACGTACATCTGCGTGCGTCGGTCGGGAACCGGTTAAAGACTCTGCTGGATGGGACCGCAGGCGTTGGAAGCTGACAAGGAGGGTGCAAGTGAAGGGAGGAGAAACATGCTACATCTAAAGGTAAGTAAAGAGTTTTTTTTTTTTTTTAAATCAAATCCTTTTTATTATTTTATATGAAAACAACAATTGACAAAATACAGACAAAAACAGAAAAATAGAAATCACACCAAACCAAAACCCCCCCCCAAAAAACCCTGCCATCCCACCACCCCCCACTCACTTGGACTATATATGACACACGAAAAAAAAGAATAACAGTATCCAGTATTACAAAGTACATAGTACCCATCGGTTGACATGATACCAAAGTCATATGCCCCATATACACAGTCGGACTTTCCGATGTAAAATGTGCGATCGGAGCTTCTTGTCAGAAATTCCGACCATGTGTAGGCTCCATCGGACAGTTTCCATCGGAATTCCCGTTGCACAAAATTTGAGATCTGGTTCTCAAATTTTCCAATAACAAAACCCATTTGCTTAAATTCCGATTGTATGTACACGATTCCGACACACAAAGTGCCACGCGTGCTCAGAATATATTACGAGACTGAAGCGCTCGGTCTGGTAAAATTAGCGTTCGTAATGGACATAGCACATTCGTTACGTTGCAAATTTTGAAATATTTTAATGCAGCGCATTCTTTTCTTTAGAATGCTAGAAGAAATAATTTGTTTTGCTGCTCATATTCACACAGAGTTCTCACAAACTTCTTTCTTTATAATTTCTCGTGATCTCATGAATAATATTTTTTTTTTCGTCAGATCTCCATAATATTTTATTTTTTATCAAGATCTGCATTTTTTTTTCTAGTGCTCTCCATAATATTATTTCTCATTTTGTTTGTCAAGTTATCACAACACCATTATAATCTTGTATTTTTTAACCTCAAGAAGGTTGGTTGGTGTCCCTTGTTAATTTGACATTGTTGAAATGTACCTGCCTACTCACAAACAAACTGTCCTTTTTGAAGTAAAACACATAGCCAAGTATTTGTGAAAAAAAGATAGCCATTTATTCTGGGTCATAACAAAATAAATAGGAAGGCAAGAAGAGATACTGGTGAAATTTGCGAAGCCTTTGTACCCAAGGGCACACATCAATTATTTTACAGTCAAAATTGGTGGCCTGAGGAGGCATCGTTTTCGTTTTTGGCTCATCACTCACACACAATTTTCAGCTCATGACTGTTGCAAATTGAATTAAATAAATAGAAAAGACTATCATTCTGACCCAGCATTTTTCATTCTTGTCACACTCATATGTAAAACACTTTGGGAAATCATAAATTAGTTATCAAAACTAACATATTTAGCGTAATTAATTTGACAACCAGAAATATTTTTAAGAATGCTATACCTGACTCAAGCTGGGCTCCTTGATGTTGCTGCCTGGAAGGCCCAAGTTGGTCGTCGGAAGCCTCAGCTGGGGGGGAAGGAAGCCTTGAAGGAAGACTGGAGAGTGCGGGCCTGGGTACAGTCACTTATGTACCCAGGCTGTGGTACTATGACAGTCATCTGCTGCAGCTCCTGATCTCAGGGAATCCTGGGCCTTCTTGAGCTCCCTAATATAAGTGCTCCTCATGCCACCAATTAGGGCCTTCAAATAGGGGATGTCTGCCGTAGGGATCGCCGACTTAACAAATTCCAGCAATTGATCCAGCGCTGCTTTCCTTTTTGGTTTATTGTTATGAAAGGGGTGGTTTACCTGCCACAGACAGGGCAGCTCCCTGTACATATCAATGAATATGGGGATAAAGTCCTCATTGTTGAATAGATCCATTTTCTCTGCAAGACACAACACAAGACAAACCCTAATGTCAGGCAAAACGCTCTTAATCTTGACCCAATAATGGCCTCAATCTATAAGCAGTATAGGCCACTGATGCACCAACTTAAAATTATACCATCATTATAACGATTGTGGATTTTGTTACTTCGTCCCCCGCTCATAGATCGTACATACAACACATGCGTGTTTACACTGCTTTATATACACTGCACATGTGTGAAACTCCACCTGCCCCTGATGTTCTTTCTAGTCTATTCCCCACCCCTTCTCTCCCCGCAGTGGGAGAGCACATGGCGGAGAGACAACAGCTGCATGCAGAGGAGAGCAGCAAAGACAAAAGGCCGGAGCCCCGAACCTCACAATCCCGGAGGAGATTGAAAGCCTCAATTATGGCCTTCATAGAGATGGTGGAGACGGTGGACATCTTCAAGAGGGCCGACTGACAGGAAGCATGGACCTTACCCAAACTCAAATGTGAGAAAGGCCAAGATCATGCCTAAAGTTGTGAAGAGTCTGCACAGGAATTTTGGGGTACCGCATTCCAAGCATCAACCGAGGAAACGATGGTCAGACCTCAAATTGAGGGAGCACGATCAGTACAGAAAAATCATGAGAGTGCTGCAAGAAAGTAAGTATTTTGTTGTGTGTTCCTATTCTTCTTAATGTTCGTATTGTCTAAGTGCTTTTCTTTACTGTTGTACATTTTAAAGTGGCAACTTTCATGTTCATGGGCACAGTAATCGGTCGTAGGAAACATTGTTCGTTCGCCCACTTATAAGGTGTTTTAGGCAGATACAGGTTAACTACATTTGTTCATGCTTATTTGTATTAAAAAAGCTTGTTGTCTAGATGGGTTTGTAACTAGAATGAAATGCAAACTTTATTCAGTGTAAGGAGAGGACACTCAGCAACTGTTTACACATACAGACGCAGGAGCACTACTGTGGGACACCAGAATCAAACTTTTTAGGGTGTCCCACACAGGTGCTCCAGTGGATACTATAGGAGTGTCTCCATGTGTGATACTTTAACAAAAAAGGGAAGTATTCCAGCTTTGGAAATGAAATAAAAATGTCTTCAGCTTGGAACTCTGCCAAAACAGACAATTGAACAACACTTCAAAGCATTGTTTCATATTCCTATTTCTGCCCTCCAATATCTGTGTGCTAAGTATACCTTTTTTTAATTCACATAGGGGAGAAAAGACCCTGGACGTCTAAACACACCAGGGACCCCCCACCTCCAAAAGAAGGGGATGTCATCAAAACACAAGCAGAGGATGAGGAAAGAGATGTTTTGGAAGTGGACGAAATTGTCACAACAGGTGAGTGTCTAAGACCACAGCTTCAGATGAGGTATCTGTTCCTGCATATTTATAATACATGGTGTGTTTTTTTTGTTTTTTTTTTAGGTTATGTGGATGTTGTGGAAGAAGAATCTCATTTCACCAGTGAAAGTGCCCAGATCCTCATCAGGGAGAGAATGAGGTGATTTAGAAAATCTAAAGCAAAGCATCAATGATGTTCAACAAAAAAATGAAGGACATCATTGATGTTTTAGGGAGAATCTAAAATACACAAAAATGTTACCCTTTATTTTGTGTATTTTTGGTTTAAAAAAAAAGTTTTAAAGTATTTTAAAAGCCAAAATTTGAAGATGCACACAGTGTGTCAACATGTGCTATCTGCCATCAGGGGATATAGTTGTACACGTTTTGTGGATGCAACCCCTTCCTCGCTACTAAAGTAGCTGAGAGGAAGCGTTTGCACCCCCAAAGTATGTCCATGGATCCCCCATGATGGGAGTTAGCACATGTTGACATTAGGCATGGAATCAGAAGGGAAATCCCCATTTCTCTTTCATTTATTGATGGACACAGCTCTAGTAATCTTGACCGTAGGGTTATTACGCTACCTTCAGGAGATGACTAGGCAGAACATGTAATGCATGTGAAAAATACAGTTCCGCCCAGGGAGTGGTTCCTCTGGTAATACCCTCTCAGCCTGCTTCCCGCAGCTCAGTTTTTTTCTGCCTAGTGAAGGAGAAGGACCTAGGCTCCCTGCAGGACCATCGGTCCTGGGAATCTCTGGATTTTTGCCTTTTGCGCAAGATTTTATGATCCTGTGATCTGATATCAACAGCTGGCTGTGTGACAGGCTGGATAATCTAGATCCTTGTAGTCTCCCCAGCCTGGCCAGTGAGCGTGTGCAGACCCTAGCTACGCACTGGGTCGGCCACGATATCCCACTCAGGCTCCAGGGGTGGCCGGTGAGCGCAACGCTCCGGGGCACACATATGACCGGACTACCGATGTCTTTGTGGCCAGCAGCCACTCCGTACTGCTCGGGAGTGAGTCTGTTATGGGATGTCCCCAGCTCGTCCAGATGGTAAATACAGCTCTTCCTGCCTCAGCTGGATTGAACAGCTGGGCATTTCCTGGGAGGTCGATTAGGGGGTCCCTCTCCTCCCTCTCTTCTCTCCCTGTCCCTATTTTCCTCCCCCCCTGTGGGGGATGCTGCATGGCTGGGCTGCTGAGCGGTGTGTGTATCTGAGCCAGGGGTCCTCCGGGGGGCTCTGAATCTGGATTGGGGGCTGCGCTGGTTGTCTGTGTCCCTGGGTGTCTGTGGTCTCTCCGGTGTCTGGTGTCTGGAGGCTCTGCATGTGCTGTCGCCATAGCACTGTTCTGCTACCATTATCTCTGTTCATTCACTGTGTACAGTTGCTTGTCGGACATTTTCTGTGTGTCTCTGTGGAAAGCATGGTTGGGGCCATTTTTCCCGAAGTTCGGCGGCCATTTTCCCTGTGATTGTCCCTTATACAGGGTGGCCATTTTGTTGTAGCTCAGCACGGTTTTTATCCTCAGCGCTGGTCCCTGTTGCTCAGAACAGCATGGTATTTTGCTCTGAACACCTGGGAGCTGACACTGGACACAGGTACCTGTAACAGAACGGCCCAGCACTCGGTCGGAGTGGTGAGTCCTGCAGTGGGGGCCCCTCAGTCTGCAGCAGCTAGGAAGGTGGGATTGTGCACCTGTCCTAAGTCCCCAAGGGTGGCAGACAGGGTGGTTCAGCATGGCTTTAGAAACTGATGTTTCTTTCCCAGAACTCCCTGCAATTGCAACCGCCTCATCTGTAAATAGTGCAGTGCCTTTGGACGCTTTGTCGGCGGTACTTGAAACGTTGGTTGCCAGAGTGGAGGCGTTGTGCGGACGCAAAGGTAGTAAAAAATGGCCCCTGCCCCCCCCCCATCCTCCAGGGAGAGCTCTGACTCAGAGTCGGCCCCTGCTGTGGTGTCATATGAAGCTGACCAGGACAGTTAGGACAGTGAGGATAATTCCCTGTCTGGGTCCGCGCAAGACAAAGCGCTAGTTGGAGCACTTGTCACAGCTGTACATGATATCCTGAAAATTCAGTATACAGCAGGATCCTCTGCTGCAGTAGCGGTCCCCTTTGGGTCCCATAAGCCAGCCCGTACACCTAAGGTGTTTCCGTATCTGACTTATTTCGATAAGTTCATATACAAGGAATGGGGAAGCCCACAGTGGACCTTCTCGGTCCCCAAAAGAATGGCGGTGCGTTACCCCTCTGAGGAGAGCCTTCTTAAAAAATGGTTTGCTCCTCCAGTCATGGACCCCCCCAGTATCCAGGTTAAATAAAGTAACCACGATCCCGGTAGAGAGGACTCCTGCAAGTTAAGGACCTTACCGACAGGAAGGCCGAGGCAGTGGCCCGTTCCTTGTTTATGGTTGTGGGGTCAGCAATGCGACCAGTACTGGCCACAGCACTAGTGTCGCAGACACTTACTGAATAGGCAAAACTTTTGCACCATGAATTGGAGAAGCAGCAGGTGGCTTCTGTCTGTGTGGAACCAACAGACCAGTTAGTGCACAGCCTTAAGTACGTCTGTGATGTGGCCCTGCATACGCTTCCTTTGCTCTCCAGGGCTTCAGTGTCAGCAGTGGTGCTGCTGTGCCTGATTTGGCTAAAATGCTGGTTTGCTTTGGATGACATTATTAAGAATGTCACAGGTGGGAAGAGCACCTTGCTCCCACAGGCCAGGAAGAGTAAGGAGCCACGCCACAGGCAAGGGTCCTCATTTTCCGCTCAAAAGAGACTTTTTTGTCCGCCCGGTACTTCGGCCAAACGCTCCCAGTCCGACAGGGTGAGTACTGAGGGACAGAAGCATCCATGGACTCGCAAGCCTAACAAGCCAACGAGCAAAAATGCTTCCGCATGAAGGTTTGCCCCTGCCCGCCGATCGGGTGAGCGGGTCGCCTTTGGGAGTTTGCAGGCCGGTAGGCCTCTCGGCTGTCCGACCAATGGGTCTGCAAACTGATTTCATCGGGGTATAAGATAGAGTTCCTCTTTTGGCCACCAGATTCTTCCCCTCCAGTATACCCTCACTCCTGGCTCGCCGGGAGGCCCTGTTGGGGGTAATAAGGGACCCGCTAAGCCGCGGGGTGATAGTGCCTGGAAACGGAAAAGTTTCAGGGGTTCTACTACAATCTGTAGTCCCCAAAAAGGAAGGGGTACGTCCAATCTTGGAACTGAAAGCCCTCAATTGTTTTGTAAAAGTACAGAGGTTCAGAATGGAATCAGTTCGCTCAGTTGTCGCTGCACTCCATCAGGGAGACTCCCTGATGTCCTTGGACATCCAGGACGCGTACCTGCACATTCCCGTATGCCTCAGGCATCAGAGGTTTCTGCAATTTGCAGTAGGGGAAGTCCACTACCAATTTGTGTCTCTCCCCTTTGGCTTGGCTTCAGCACCCAAGTCTTTACCAAGGTATTGGGTCCAATTTTGGCATTGTTGCGACAACATGGGATCGCAATCGTGGGTTACCTAGAAGATCTCCTCCTGAGAGCAGCTTCCGCCACAGAATTAAAGGAGGATGTGGTGATCACCATGCAAACCCTGCAGGAATTTGGGTGGTTGCTGAACCTAAAGAAGTCAGTGCTTGTGCCGACTCAGCGCCTGGAGTACCTAGGCTTACTGCTGGACACCGTAGAAGACAAACTGCAGATTCTCAGAGCCGCAGTGAAGCTGTTGATGAACCGGAGGTGGTCGTCGCTGCATTTCTGCATGCGAGTCCTGGACCTCATGGTGGCCTCCTTTTGAGGCGGTACCATACACCCAGTTTCACACCAGAGTCTTGCAGAAGGAGATATTGACAAAATGGGAAAAATCTTCGTTATCCCTGGATTGGCAGATTCGGCTGAGACAGTCAGTCAGGGACTCCCTGCTCTGGTGGTTGAGATCCCCGCCACTTCGGTCCAGGAAGTTGTTCCTACCTCTGTATTGGACAGTGATCACAACGGACGCCAGCCGGACCAGCTGGGGTGGAGTACTGGGAGTTCAGTCGACCCAGGGCCTCTGGTCGAGGGAGGAATCGAAGTTGCCGATTAATGTGCTCGAGCTCCGAGCGATCGGGCTATGCCTCTCCACATGGTCGATGAGACTAAGAGGGCGTCCGATCAGGATCCAGTCAGACAACGCCAGGGCGGTGGCATATGTCAACCATCAAGGAGGAACAAGAAGCTTGGCTGAAGCACGGGAGGTCGCTCACATCCTTCAGTAGGCAGAGCGAGATGTACTGGCCCTGTCAGCCATTTACATCCCGGAAGTAGAAAACTGGCAGGCGGACTATCTAAGTCGCCAGATGATGGACCCAGGAGAATGGTCATTGCATCTGGAGGTGTTCAGGCTTCTGTGCCTGCGGTGGGGCACACCAGGCATGGATCTCCTGGCCTCTTGGCTCAATCAGAAGGTGCCGAGGTTTGTATCCAGGACAAGAGATCCTTGGGCGGAAGCGTCCGATGCGTTGGTGGTTCCATGGGCTCAGTACCGACTGATCTACGCCTTTCCTCCGCGAAAACTGTTACCACATCTGCCCGAGGGGATTCCAGTGATATTGATTGCCCCAAGTGATATTGATTGCCCCAGATTGGCCTCGGCATCCCTGGTTTGCCGACCTAGTGCGCCTGGTTGTGGACGCTCCCTGGCGGCTACCGATGCGAGAAGGCCTTCTGTCTCAAGGTCCAATTCTCCATCCTGCTTTACCATCACTGGTTTTAATGGCATGGCTGTTAAGAGCCAGGTGCTAAGGAACCAAGGCCTGTCTGACTCAGTGATTTCAACTATGTTGAGGGCACGGAAATCTTCTTCTTGGAAGATATACCATCGTACATGGAAGGCTTAGATCTCCATGTGTGAGGAGATGGTGTGGCGTCCGCGCACCTATTTTGTTTCCAGGATCCTGTTGTTCCTACTGCGAGGAGTAGACCAGAAACTGGCTTTAAGCACCATTAAGGGACAGATATCAGCCTTGGCTGCCTTTTTCCAATGACCCTTGGTGTCTCACTCTCTAGTGAGCACCTTTGTACAAGGGGTCCGGCATGTAGTCCCTCCGGTGCATCCACCCTTGCCCCTGTGGGATCTGAACCTGGTGCTATCGGCGCTTCAGAAACCGCCATTTGATAACATCAGGGAAACTCCCTTGTTGACTCTTTCTCAGAAAGTGGTCTTCCTAGTGGCCATTACATCGGCCAGGAGGGTTTTGGAACTGGCGGCCTTGTCTTTCAGGTTGCCCTCTCTTGTTATCCACAAGGATAAGGTGGTGTTGCGTCTGCAACCTTCTTTTCTACCGAAGGTGGTTTCAGCTTTTCACATCAATGAAGACATTGTGTTACCATCTCTGTGTCCTAAACCGACACATCCTAAGGAGGTGGCCCTCCATTCCCAGGATGTGGTCCGGGCTCTAAGGGTATATCTGTCTGCCACGGCTCCCTTCCGGAAGTCAGACTCTCTGTTCGTTTAGGTAGCTGGTCTGAAAAAAGGGATGGCGGTCTCGTCGTCCACCATTTCCAGGTGGATCAGACAGATTGTGGTCCAGGCTTACGCCTTGAAGGGGCAGGTGCCCCCCTTTCCTGTCACGGCCCATTCCGCCAGGGCAATTGTGACCTCTTGGGCTTTCCGACATCAAGCTTCGGTCGCTCAAGTGTGTAAGGCAGCGACTTGGTCGTCCGTTCACACCTTTACAAAGTTCTACAAAGTGGATGTAAGTGCTTCGTCTGATGGCTGCTTTGGCCGCAAAGTTTTGTGTTACACTCTTTCTTCTGTTAATTTGCTGCATTTGTTGACCGCAAGTTCTGATGCGGTTAGTTCAGATGGTGACTCCACTGTTAGGGAGCACCGCTGATTGTGGGTGAATTTATGTTGCTGTTCCCACCCCTCCTTATGACACTGCTTGGGGATATCCCTACGGTCAAGATTACTGGAGCTGTGTCCATCAATGAACGAAAGAGAAAATAGGATTTTCTACTTTCGTCTTACAGGACAGCCTCTGAGATATAGGGCTCCTCCCTCCGGGACAGGAAACACGTCTAGCCAATTAGATAAAAAGGGTGGTCCTCCAGGCCCTCCTCAGTTTTTTGTGTTTCCTGCTGGATGGGAAGGAACACGTAGGAACATAAGGGGAGCTCCTTATCTCAGGGGGTGTCCTGGGAGAGCACCTGGTGGACTAAGCCTGTAACACCCCTCGGTCCTGATTCAGAGGAGGAGAGGGTCGCTAGTGAACCACCACTGCCGTTTTTTCATTCAGTGAGAACAGGACCCTGATGTGCGGCAGTGTTCCCCCTATCTTACCCCGCTAAGTACCTGCGACCAGTCAGATGGCGGGCGGGAGACGCTCGGCTTTCCTGACTGGTGCAGTTCCGGGTACAGCGCAGGAAGTGACGAGGCGGCGTGAGTAGGCGGGGCATCTGCATTCCAGCAGCCAGAAGTGCGTATCTTCTAGGGCAGTGATGGCGAACCTTGGCACGCCAGATGTTTTGGAACTACATTTCACATGCTCATGCACTCTGCAGTGTAGCTGAGCATCATGGGAAATGCAGTTCCAAAACATCTGGGGTGCCAAGGTTCGCCATCAGTGTTCTAGGGCGTCCAGATACAAATTACCTTTGGACGATGTAGGTGAACTTCTCAAAGCGATCTATGACACTCTGGAAATTAGAAAAGAGCAGGTCCAACTTTCCAAGCAGGACCTTATGTACCAGGGGTCTAGTGCTCAGAATATTCCCCGTGCATAAATCGTTTATATAATCGATTTTGCTGGAGTGGGAGCAGCTGGAAAGAAGGCAGTTTTTTTGAGGCAGCCTTAAACGGAGGTTCCCATTTGAAACGGACGCTGCGCATCCCTGGAATAAGGTCCTAAACTAAACGCCCCATTAGCCAAGGTCTCTAAGAAGACAGAGTTGGCCTTTGACGACATGAGTTTGCTCAGGGATCCCATGGACAAGAGGGGAGACGTGCTGCTTAAGAGGGCCTTGGATGCCTCTTCTATTGGGCTCAAGCCAGCCCTTGCAGCTACCTGCATGGCCAGAAATCTAGAGTGTTGGCTTACCCAGTTGCAGTCGCATATTTTGGCGGGCACTTCCATACAGCAGCTGTTGAAGTCGTTCCTGTTACTTTTCAAGGTGGTAGGATTTTTAGCAGATGCCTCCGCAGAATTGGTTAAATTAATGGCTAGGTCAGCTGCATTGGTGAATGCAGCCAGAAGGGCAGTATGGCTTAAAGCCTGGACAGGCGACATGGCCTCAAAGCTAAAGCTTTGCGGGTTACCTCCAGGAGGCGCTGGAACGCACTCAGGACAGGAAAAAAGCTTTCCCAGAAAAGAAAAGGAAGATCGAAGAAAATCACTTTTTTCGAGGTCCCAGGCAGCAGACCCAACAAGAGAGGGAGGTTCACCCCGAGAAGCATTGGTCAGGTCACAAGGGGCGCAGCAGAGGAGGAATCTTATTTAATCCTCCTCAATCCACCCCTAAGATCCAGTGACTCCTGTGTCCCAGTGGGAGGAAGGCTGGGGAAGTTCCTCCCACAATGGACCGCTTCAACCTCAAGTCCGTTCTTACGGGATGTAATAGGGAACGGTTACAGGTTGGAGTTTGTTTCAGCCCCCCCCCAAACTTTCAGGTTACCAAAAGACAGAGAGAAGGCGGAGGCCCTGGATCTACTGTTGGGAGACTTGGTAGATCAAGGGGTACTGGTGCAGGTGCCCCAGAAGGAACGAGGCCAGGGAGTTTACTCCCATGTTTTTGTCGTAAGGAAGCCTTTGGGAAAATTCAGATTGATCCTGAATCTCCGCCCCTTGAACAAGTTTGTGAAATACAAACGATTCTGGATGGAATCAGTCTTTTCAGTTACCAATTTCCTATTTCAGGGTTGTCACATGGCCACAGTAGACCTCAGAGATGCTTATTTGCACATCCCGATTCATCAGGATTACCAGAAGTTTCTCAGATTGGCAGTCCAGATAAATGCAGAAGTGGTACACTTCCAATTTCGAGCACTACCTTTCGGGCTTTCGGCCTCTTCGAGAATTTTTACGAAGGTCTTTGTAGAGGCTCTGGCCCCGTTAAGGCTCAGCTCGATAACGGTGATTCCGTACCTGGACGATCTCCTATTTACAGCCCATTCATCCCAGCAACTAGAGAGGGATTTGCAGGAGGCATTGGTTTTCCTTCGATCACTGGGGTGGCTTGTCAAGCAGGAAAAGTCCCAGTTGACCCAGACACAGGAGGTGCTGTATTTGGGGTACAGGATCTCATCAGTAGAGATAAGAGTGTTTCTCCCTGGAGAAAAGATCCGGAAGGTAGAGCAGGCTGTAGCCCAGCTTCAATCCGCTCGAGAAGCCCAGATCATAGAGGTCATGAGGGTTCTGGGGCTGATGACGTCTTGTTTTCCGGCAGTGGAGTGGGCAAGACATCATAAGCGCCCTTTTCAGGGTCTCATGCTCCATTACTGGGGCGGCAGGGAACAGAGCCTGGATCAGGTTATGCCCCTGTCGTCCGGAGTCAGATCGCTGTGGTGGTGGTGGGGGGCTCAGCACAACTTGGACAAGGGTCTGCCCTGATCCCGACAGGCCTCCATAGTGGTTACGACCGACGCCAGTGCATTTGGTTGGGGTGCCCACCTGGAAGGTACCTTAGCTCAGGGGGCATGGTCGCCAGTATAGCCAGGCAGGTCCTCAAACCAGAGGGAGCTTCTGGTGATTTTGAGAGTGATAGAAGCTTTCCAGTCCCAGATAGAGGGGCAGGATCTTCAGGTTTGGATGGACAATACGGCAGCAGTAGCTTACCTGAACAAGAAGGGGGGGACCAGAAGTCCCGCTCTGCAAGCTATAGCAAACAGGATTTTTGGTTGGGCCGAGATAAACCTGTCCTCAATATCAGCGATTCATCTGAAGAGCTCTCAGTATTCGTTTCTCAGCTGGGAGCATGAAAGCCAGGACGAGTGGTCTCTAAACAGGGAGGTATTCAAGGAGATTGCGTTGTGCTGGGGTTGGCCTGAGATAGACCTCTGCCTCGGAAAGCAACAAGAAGGTGGCGCAATTCTTTTCCATTCACCCGCAGGATCAGGCCAGGGGATAGACGCTTTTGCCAACCATTGGCAATTGGGTCTATGTTATGCCTTCCCTTCAGTAAGGTTGATAGCGGAGGTTCTGCAGAAGTTCCTTACAGAGTCAACAGACCTCATCTTGGTGACATTGTTTTGGCCAAGGAGACCCTGGTTTGCCAGCCTAAGGAGGTTGGCCGTTCATACCCCATTATCTCTTCCAGTCAGGGAGGATTTGGTTTCTCAGGTGCCCATTCTACATCCGCAGATAGAGAAACTCAGTCTTACGGCCTGGTATCTGAGGAACAGCTCCTGAGGTCTCAGGGATTCTCAGATAGAGTAGGTAAGACCCTTTTGGAGTGTCATAAGCCGGTAACTAGGGCAATTTATGCCAAGATAGGGAAAAGGTTTAACTCCCGGTTGTGGGAGCAGGAAGTAAAGCGTCCTGGAATTCCGGCGGTCCTGGATTTCCTTCAGGCAGGTGTAGAGCTGGGTCTTTCTATCAGTACGTTAAAAGTGCAGACTGCGGCTCTAAGTATTTTCCCCCAGACCTCACTCCAGCAGAATCCGTTCATTAAGAATTTTTTCAAGGCTCTGGCAAGATCCAGACCAGTAAGGTTAAGGACCTGCCCTAACTGGGACCTGTCCTTTGTCCTCAGGTCCCTTACCAGAGGTGGTGCCTGTGAACCCTTAGAAGAGGCATCTCTAAAATGGGTAGTACTTAAAACTGTATTTTTTGATAGCGATCACCTCAGCCAGAAGGATGAGTGATCTGCAGGCCCTCTCGATTAGGGAGCCCTTTTTGTTAATTTTAGAAGACAGGATCGTGCTTAAGACCAATCCTAGTTTTCTCCCTAAGGTAGTGTCCACGTTTCATAGAACACAGGACATTGTCTTGCCGATGTTTTTTCTTTCTCAGAGATGGATGAGAAAGGATCTTTGAGTTTATTAGATGTTAAGAGATGTCTTTTACGTTTTTTAGAAGCCTCTAAGACTTCAGGAAGTCGGATTTGCTTTTTGTTAATTTTGTGGTCGCTCGCAAGGGGTGCAAGGCGTCCAAATCTTCCATCGCTAGATGGATAAGATTGGCGATTGTTAAGGCTTACGAGTTAGAGGGGAAACAGGCACCCTTAGTAAAGGCACATTCTACCAGGGCAGTTTCAGTTTCATGGGCAGAGAGGGCTGGCGCCTGTCCGGAGGACATCTGCAAGACAGCAACTTGGTCCAGCTACTCAACGTTTGCAAGACTTTACTGTCCGATAAAGAGCAGACTTTTGGACGAAAGGTCCTCCAGGCAGTGGTCTGGCCCTGACAAGGTAGGTCATCATCTCATCTTCCAGGACAGCCTGGTTTCCCACCCGGTGTTGTTTAGGTTGACTGGTGTTGGGGGTATCTACTGACTTTGTTGTTAGTGTGTTTTGTTTTTCAGAGCCTTTCTGCGGTACTTGGGTTAAATCAGTGTTTCTCAAATCCAGTCCTCAGGCCCCCCCAACAGGTCATGTTTTCAGGATTTCCCTCAGATGAAACGGCTGTGGTAATTGCTAAGGCAGTGAAACTGATCAAATCACCTGTGAAAAATAATGGAAAACCTGAAAACATGACCTGTTGGGGGGGCCTGAGGACTGGATTTGAGAAACACTGGGTTAAATTGAGGAAGGCCTGGAGGACCACCCTTTTTATCTAATTGGCTAGACATGTTTCCTGTCCCGGAGGGAGGAGCCCTATATCTCAGAGGCTGTCCTGGAAGACTCCTAGAAAAAGCGTTACCGGTAAGTCTAACTCCAGTTGTACTCACCGTAAAATCCTTTTCTCTGAAGTTCAATGATAGACACAGCACCCCCCCCTCCTATTGGTTTACGTTATACTGCTTGTTGACGTACAGAGCTGCAGGAAGCAGGCTGAGGGGTTATTACCAGAGGGACCACCCCCTGGGCGGAACTGTAAAGTTCTGTTGTTTTTCACATGTATTACATGTTCTGCCTAGTCCTCTCCTGAAGGTGGCGTAATAACCCTACGGTCAAGATTACTGGAGCTGTGTCCATCAATGGTCTTCAGAGAGTACAAAAATCCTATTTTTGAATCCCAATTTGTGTGCATTTTCAAAATGTGGCTTTTTTACAGGGGTGTCATCACCCCATCTGATGAAGGCAAGATCAACACAGTTTGGACATACTCATGTCTGATATTGCCTTAACTTTGTCAAAATAGAACTTTGTAAGTTCCTGATTGCTGTATGTTATGAAACATGCATGTTTAACCAAAAAAGGATATTTCTAATTAATATGACAAAAAGTAATGGTATGCACCAAAGATTGTTACTGCTACATATAATACCATGGAACAGTAATAGTAACAATATTAAATTAGAGTTCAGTTGGAGTCAAGAACATATCCATTTTCTAGATGTGATGGTGATAAGAGACACTAAGGCCGCGTACACACGGGCGGACTGTTCGCCCAACTTTGTCCGTCAAACAGTTTCGGCAAACAGTCCGCTCAAAATTAGCATGGACGGACATGGCCACACACGACGAACGAACAGTTTGCTGAAACCGTGCGCGATGACGTGAACGGCACGTACGACGGGACGAAAAATACGACGTCCTATACACTGCATTATAACTTTCGGCGTGAAAATCCTTTCTGAGCATGCGCGCAACTTTGTTTGACGAACAAGCCTACACACGAGCGGACTGAAACCTTGTTTCAGCGGACAGTTTTACGGAATTTCCGAAAAACCTTGTTCGTCAAACTGTCCGCTGAAACTGTCCGCTGAAAGCCCACACACGAGCGGACTGTCCGCCCAAACACTGTTCAGCGGACAAAGTTGGGCGAACAGTCCGCCCGTGTGTACGCGGCCTAATTGTTTCATCACTAAAACATTTTTTTTAAAATACGGATAGAAACAGTTTTATCCCAGTACATAGTGGACATCATCCACAATGGCTTTCTAATATTCCGAAAGGTCAATTTACTCGCATCAGACGTAATTGTACATTAGATGACGATTATTATAAGCAAGTTCATGATATTAAAGAACGCTTTATAGAGAAAGGTTATAAACCCCTGCCATTGGAAAAACTAATACAAAAAGTGGGGTCAAAGTCGCAGGATATGCTACTTTTACCTACATCAAAATAACAGAATACTAAACGTCAATGGGGTTTTATTTCTCAATTTCATGAGCAATACAGGGATGTTGAAGCCATAATTGGTAAATATTGGAATATTTTAAAGATGGATAAAGTACTGGGAAAGGAATTGCCAAAAAGACCTCCCTTTATATATAGGAAAAACATGTCGTTTGGGGATCAAATAGTAAAGAAAGTTTTAGATCCTCCCAAACGAATAAAGATGTTCTGGGATCAGACGGGTTTCTTTGCCTGTAGAAAATGTAAAGCATGCAGCCAACTTTCTACACACCTGAGGGGTCTCACAAATTTTATTTCTACGGCTAATGGTAAAGAATTCCAAATTAAGGAATTTATAACATGCACATCCACTCATGTGGTATATGCTCTTGAATGCCCTTGTGGGCTTATGTATGTGGGACGCACAAAACGCACATTGGCCAAAAGAATATCTGAGCATATTTATAACATCATTATAGGTTATAAAGAACATAGTGTTTTGTTACACTTCAGGGAAAAACATAATAGAAATCCTTCAGGTCTAAAGTTCTGGGGAATAGATAGACTATACCCTAGATGGCAAGGTGCCAATATGGTTAGAGAAATATCACGCCGTGAAACAGAGTGGATATATTTGACCAATACGCTGAGTCCTAATGGTTTAAACATTGAGTTGGATGTAAATTGTTTCATAAGTGATTATTGATAATAATCACTTCACTTTTTTTCCTTTTTTTTTTTTTGCTCCTCGTTTATTGTAAGAAATTAATATGGTCCATTTATGGGTATATTGTGCCTTTTTAAAAGAAAATAAGTTGTGTATATATAATGCCTCCTTTGCTGAAATAGAATTTATATTTTATGTATTGCATACACTCTTATCTCTGTAGTTTAAAGAAATATTATTTAAGCATCAGCCTTTGTGGTAATGTATGACTAGTTTGAAAAAAACAAGATAAGTTAGAGATTTATTTAAACAAAGGCTGCACTTAGTTCTATTTATTATTTTTATGAAACCCCTTTGTCATATTGATCGGTGAAATGGGTTCTGCAATCACTGTGCGACATTGTGATTGCGTGGTAGCGATCGTAAGTTTTGGTACGCACTGCAGATTGTTAAGCCACTCAATAGAGAGTAGAGAATGAGAGGGGTGGTTTGCTCTGCATGACGGAGTGTTTCGCGCTGACTGCGTGGCAATGATTGTAGTGTGGGTACGCATTACATGTAGACGGAATGACGAAAGGCGTCAGTACGTGGCCACACGATGTTGTCTAGGAACACACAGTCTGTCTCCCGCGACTCATCCAACCAATCAGAATACAGGTGCATTGAACAAACTTGGCTGGTGGTGAGAGGACAGATCGCTGTGTTCTATATCAGTGTGATATGCTGTTTTAAAGATGTTTTAGATGTAAACGCATGTAGTTTGTGGTATTTTTGACGTAAGTTTTAATAAAAGGTATAACACTATTGGAAGCCTTGTCTTTACCCTTACCTTTACCCTTACCCTTTTGACACTAATGTGATCACTGGAAGGATTACAAAAGTGGAGAGCTGAGATAAAGCAGAGAGATACCTTTATTATGTGCTTGATTGCATAGACTCTGGTAAGCGGCCACCTGTGGGATATTGCACACGGTGTGAATGGTGAATGGTGAAGGTTTATAACAGAAGGAAAGGACTTTCTCACTTTTGGGAAGTTGTGCGACACTCTGTGTCACTTTACTTTTCTATATTCTCTCCAATGTCATATATGGACATTGTTTGCTGTTATAATAACATTTGAACTTTTTTTTAGCTCATTTGCGATTCCCTTTAGCGTTACTAAATATTGTTATGTGGACTGTTAACCCATGGTATTATATGTAGCAGTAACAATCTCAATTTTTACTATGCCATTTTATATTTGTGTGCGATTTTCTGCGATTTTTATGCAATTTGATGCATGAATGGATAATTTAGGTTGTGAATATTAAGTAGCGCTGTTACTGTTTGGTTTATTAATCAGACAGGGTTAATTTGTTGAGTTTTATATATTTTTTGTGATAACAGCAGCTGTAGGTACAAGATATACAAAATCCATTTAGCACTGGGTTCAGGGATACTTTGGAATTTCTGAAATTTTGTTTGAATATACACCAAAGATGTTGGTTTATTCAAAAACACTTTTCTAAACACACATGTGAATGTGCTTTGAGTAAAAAGTAACAATGTGTGGCTTCTTCTTTCAATGATCAAAAGCAGGTTTTGGTGTAAAAGTTGGTGTTTACAGTGACAAAGTGGGTTATTTACTAAAGGCAAATCCACTTTGCATTACAAGTGCAGCTTCATGTGCACTTCTAAGTGCACTTGGAGTGCAAAGTGGAATTTCCTTTAGTAAATAACACCCACAGTGCTTTCTAATTTGCCTCAATCATGCCATTTTCATGACTCCACAGTACCACCTATTAGTGCAGCCTCATCAAATTCATAACCCTAATTTTTTTGGGTGTGTCTGAAAGCCAGACTGAAGGTGCGAGAGAAGGGAGGAGAAAATCCTGCTACATCTAAAGGTAAGTAAAGAGAATTACATATGACAGTGCTGCCTATCAGTGCCCTCCCATCAGTACAGCCTCATCAGCGCCCCCTATCAATGCCTATCAGTACTGTCTCATCAGTGCAGCCTCACCAGTGCCTCCCATCAGTAGACATGTGCAAAAGGAAAAAATTTGTTTAGTTTCGTTTCGTTTTAATTAGTTAATTCATTAATTTTGTTTAGTTATATTCGTTAACTTCCTTAAATTCGTTTTTGGATTTCGTTTCGTTTTCTACCGAATTCAAAAGATCGGCCACATTCGAAAATATTTCAACCAAATTCGAAAATATTTCTACCGGATTCGAAATGATTTCAACATGATTCGACATTATTTCAACCGCATTCGAAATGATTTCAACATGATTCGACATTATTTCAACCACATTCGAAAATATTTTGTGACCCGACATTAGGGCCATGTATCTCGGGGTCACTTGGTGCTAGAAACTCCAAATTTGGATATGTTGTAATGCTAGTATTATTGTGTCTGCATACCAAATTGGGGGTTTCTAGCTATAAGTGACCCCGAGATATGTGGCCCCAAAATCGGGTCGCAAAATGTCATTCTCTGCTCTAATAACTAATAATATTTTGCGACCCGATTTTGGGGGCACATATCCCGGGGTAACTTATAGCTAGAAACCCCAAATTTGGTATGCAAACACAATAATACTAGCACTACAACATATCCAAATTTTAAGTGTCTAGCACCAAGTGACCCCGAGATACATGGCCCTAAAGTCGGGTCACAAAATATTGTTGAATGCATTCGAAATTATTTCAACATGATTCAACATTATTTCAACCACATTCGAAAATATTTTGTGACCCGACTTTAGGGCCATGTATCTCGGGGTCACTTGGTGCTAGAAACTCCAAATTTGGATATGTTGTAGTGCTTCCCCGAGATACATGGCCCTAAAGTCGGGTCACAAAATATTTTCGAATGCGGTTGAAATAATGTCGAATGCAGTTGAAATCATTTCGAATGCAGTTGAAATAATGTTGAATCATGTTGAAATAATTTCGAATGTGGTTGAAATAATTTCGAATCATGTTGAATTCATTCGTTATATTTCTTTCGTATTCGTTGTAATTTGTTATTTTTTTATTCGGACATTCGGATGCATCCGAATGTCCGAAAGATGCAAAATTCGGCCGAATTTCGATTCGTTACGAAACGAATTGCACAAGCCTACCCATCAGTGCCTATCAGTGCAGCCTCATCAAATTCATAATGCTAATTTATTTTTAATTTTTTTAAAAGACTCTGCTAGACGTGACTGCGGGCACTTGTTGGAATCTGACAAGGAAGGTGTGTCTGAAAGCCAGACTGAAGGTGCGAGAGAAGGGAGGAGAAAATCCTGCTACATCTAAAAGTTAAGCAAAGAGATTTACATATGTGACTCATCTGTGCTTGATCTTTGCCTCATTCATGTCTCATTTGTGCCCCATTCATGCCCCATCTGTGCCCATCCATGCCTGATCCATGCCACATCAGTGCTCATCCATGCCACATCATTGCTACTATAGTGCTTAACAGTGCCCGTCTACAGTGCCTCACAAAGGTGTAATAGGCAGTCAGGAAATTAGATTTGTAATTTTATGTCCCCAGAACATCTGACGGTGCGCCCTGAATGTTTGGCCTCAGTATGTGGCCAGGCTGTGTAAAAGTCTCACACATGTGGTATTGCCATAATCAGGGGGAGTAGCAGAATGTGTTTTGGGGTGCAGTTGCAAGTATGCATATGATGTGTGTGAGAAATAACTTGTTAATATGACCATTTTGTTAGAAAAAAATAATTATTTTGCAAAGAATTGTGCAAACAAAAAAGACAACTTCAAATAACTCACAATGCCTGTTACTAAATACCTTGGAATGTCTACTTTCTAAAAATGTGTTATTTGTACTGGCCTGGCTTGTTAGAGCTGGTTCACACAGGGGCAACTCAGGATCTGACTTCAGGTTGCCCCTAGTCGCCTCAAATCGCGCTACATGTAAAAAACAATGTAAGTGAATGAGAGCAGTCTTAATGCACACTACTGAAGTCGCTCCGACTTCAGAAAAGGTTCCTGTACTACTTCTATATGACTTGTAGGCGACTGGTACCCATTGATTTCAATGGAAGTCGCCTCCAAGTCAGATCTCCATCTATATTGAGGCAACAATGTCACCTCTCACAGAATAATCAGCTCTCGAAAGGGTACTCCACGCCAAATTTTAAATAAAAAACCCGCATGGGTTCCCCCTCCGGGAGCATACCAGGCCCTTAGGTCTGGTATGGATTTTAAGGGGAACCCCCCCACACCGAAAAAACGGCGTGGGGGTCCCCCGGGAGAAGATGCCGGAGAGCAGGAGAAAAGGCCGCACAGAGCGGAGAAGTCGGAAGAAGACCCCCGACATCGGAAGAAGACCCCCGGAGCTGATTAATAAATTACTTTAAAAACCTGTGTTGTGTTTTTTTTTTATTGACACTTTTTTTCCCCAGGTGAATGGGTAGGGGTACGATGTACCCCTTACTCATTCATATAGGGTGGGGGGCCGGGATCTTTTTAAAGGGGGCTCCCGGATTCCGATAAGCCCCCCGCCCGCAGACCCTGACAACCAATGGCCAGGGTTGTCGGGATGAGGGCCAAAATAATATACACATATTTGGGTTATTTGCATTTGCAATGCATTTTTTTTTTACAAAAATGTTGGTCTTTTTTCATTCATAGCGCAAAAAATAAAAAATCCCAGTGCTGATTAAATACCACCAAAATAAAGCTCTATTTGTGCAAAAAAGGAGGAAATTTTCATATGGGTACAGTGTTGCATGACTGAGTAATTGTCATTCAAATGTGAGAGCAATAAAAACTGAAGATTGGTCTGGTTAGGAAGGGGGTTCAAGTGCCCAATGGGCAAGCGGTTAATTCTGCTGACAATTTATTAATATGTTATGCCATTATATAAGATATAACAAAAAAGAAAATTGCGCTGGACCTAAAAAATTTATAAATAGCAGCAACACCACGTGAGATACACACCAAAAATACAAAAAAAATCTGAAAAAGGTTGCGCTCCTAGATAAATGATAAATTAATAAATTAATGAATACATTAAATTCAACAAATTAAATAAATAAAATGAATGGGGGGCGTGGTCTCGGCATGGAAGTGTGAGGACGTGTTCCTACTGAGCTCCCGGTCTGCGGCTCTCCAGCAGCCCTCTACGGTAGATATACCTTACATTATCCTCTCCAGCTCAGTGCCCGGGTGTTAGGGACAGCTGACTGCTACAGGAGAGGTCCCGCTGGTGCGATGCAGAGATTCCTGGTCCCCGTTCCGCCTGCAGCTTCTACCCCAGACACATCTAAGATGGCGCCGGCGGCTTCCACGAGGACGGCACTGGACTGCCCCCCCCCACGAGGACTGTTGGCCGCAGACTTAGCTCTTGTACACACGGTCGGAGAATCCATCGGAATGTGTCCTATCGGACCGTGTCATCGGATAATCCGACTGTGTGTGGTATGCATCGGACTGATTCCGTCCGAATATTCGTCAGACCCAAATTTCCAACATGTTGGAAATATTTCCCGACCAACTGGTTCGATCGGACATACTCCTATCATGTGTAGCGAATTTTGATCGGACCAAGTGCCACGCATGCTCAGATCAAATTCCTACATCAAAGCTATTGGCTACTAGCCTGAATGTAGTCCCATCGTAACGAAATTACGTCATCACGTTCTGAAAGATCGGATTTTTCGACAACTTAGTCTGACCGTGTGTATGCAACAGTTTCGGACACAATCCATCGGACAAAATCCGACGGATTTGGTTGGCAGAATCTCCGACCGTGTGTACAGGGGCTTAGAGAGAGAAACGGCAAGCTCAGGTAATGATATGCCGCCATTCTCACCACCCAGTGATCTTTCCCCCTGCCTGTCACGTTCTCTCTCCCTCACACCGCTCCCTAGCCCAGACGATGACGAGCGTTGTTCCCTGCATGGGCCACTGTCCATACAAGCAGATCTACCTGGACCCAGCTTCTCTCGGCCTGATCACATAATGTGTTATCACAACAAGGATCTTTTACTGGGCAGCTTACTGAACAGACTCTTTGGACATTCTTGCAAAAGCTCCCCACCAGAGAGGACTTAGATTCATTGGTCTCTCGTGTAGAGATGGCCCTCAGAGGTGAGCTGACTGGGCTTAAGCAGGAAGTAGCAGATGTTACTACACGGGTCACCACGCTAGAATCTGCGGCAGCTACCGTCACTCAATCTGTGGCCAACATGCAGACAGCGCATGCCGAAATCACTGACCAAGTTACTCAGTTAACCCTACTTTTGGATGACTTAGAAAATCGCAAATGCAGGCATAACATCAGATTAAGGGGGCTCCCGGAGGCCACTCAACAAGCAGACCTTAAAGCCACAGTCTCCTCCATTTTAAACGCATATCTAGAGCGCCCATCTGATACCAGCATTGCCATCGACAAGGTCCACAGGACACTGGGTCCAAGAAATGAGGATAAATCTAGATATGTCCTGTGCTGCCTTCACAGCTACTCCCTCAAGGAGGAAATTCTCCAACAGGCTTGGTGCAGAGGGCCGATAGAATTTGATGGGGCCCGCATCCTCCTGTTGCCTGATGTGTCAAGGAGGACTCTCCAGATGCACCGCTGCATAAAACCCCTTCTGGAGAGATTCAGTGACATCGGTGTCACCTACAAATGGGGCTATCCCTTCCACCTTATCACCCGGAAAGGGAATTGTTCTTACCCATTGCGACACCCGTCGGAATAACCAGCTTTCTTTAGCGCCCTAGAGATGGCACCAAGTACCTCTTCCTAACTTGCTGGCATTCACTCTACCAACAAACGCCAATGCTACAACCCCTACAGGCAACAGAGATCACATAGAAACCGACGCTCCCAGCGAAGAGAGCAGCCACATCCTCAAGACCATGAAGCCTAACAAATTAAGATGTCGTCCATCAGTGATTTTCAGATACCTTCTCAGTCGGAAGAAGCTCTGATGGTTTTTCCGATGGAATTCTCATCGGAGGAAGCTCTGATGGTTTTTCAGACGGAATTCCGTTTAAGATGTCTTGCCTACACACAGTCACACCAAATTCTGACCGCCAAGAACACAGTGACGTCCACCACGTACTATGGGACTAGAAAAGGGAAGTTCAGCGCCACTTACGGCACCCTTTGGGCTCCTTCTGATCTCGTGTTTATCGCGTGTATATCAGCAGGCAGGATACCTGCATGCGGCAAGCCATCACTCCGGAGCAGAGGCTAGTTGCCACATTGCGGTACTTGGTGACTGGGAGAAGCCTTCAGGACTTCAAGTTCTCTACAAGCATCTCCCCCCAGGCTCTGGGAATCATTATTCCAGAGACCTGTTCTGCCATTATACAGGTCCTGCAGAAGGAATATATGAGGGTAAGTTTTCTTCTTTAACATCACTTTCTATGTATTTAATGTTTGCTAATGTATTGTATTTCTTTCATCATTCTATAATTAACATAATTGTAATAAGCTGGGAATTTCCTCTTTGTCCTCATGCATGTTGGAATTTTGTATGCTCCTTTTTTGTCCTTCATGCATATTTGCCTTCACTAACCCCCCCCCCCCCAGCATGCTATCCGAGGCCCATATACTCCTATAGTCTAGTCACTTAACAATGTATTTTGTCATCTCCATTGTAATGCTTTACCCTAAAGACCCCCTAAAATGTTTACAAATGTTATTGTAAATTCATGCAGAGTGCCAGAGGCTTTTTTGGGGGGCCCAAAATCATTTGGAACCCCCTCCTCCATCCGCTAATAAGTCAGCTGATAGCAATCTTCTATCTGCTGACTTTGCCAAACCCAATACACACTATACCTACCTCTTTTGTGGTCAGATGTATGGATGCATTTCTCCAAAGCATGTAGTGCAAGGGCCTGCCTGAATACTTTCAAATGCTACTGTTTACATTTTTATTCTCCTATTATCTTGATAGGTAATTGCAGAATCTACAAATGTGCTTCCATTTATTCATTTGTTTTTATGCCACTTCTTATTACCTGTCCGGTGGGCTGCCAATAGTTTAATTAAGAAGGGGCTGGCCAAAGTAACACACATTACTTTGTTATTACTCCATTACGTAGTGGAGAGGGCGGTTACCTGTCCAAAACATACCCCCCCCAAATATTTACAAGGGGCCATCAGAGGGGGCGATGAATCTAATAAGTGGACCTTATATTTTATCCTTTAAATACTCTTTACAAGAAATGTTATACTGATGTTGGCCAACAATGTTTGTGTATAATCTGCTTGTAATGTTTTTGTGCAAAATTACTAATTTGATTTTTTTTGTTTGACTCCACAGTTTCCTTCAACGCCACAGGAATGGCAGACTGTGGCCTCCCAGTTTGCCCAGCAGGGGGATTTTCCTAACTGCAGAGGGGCAATTGATGGGAAGCACGTCCGCATCATCCCACCACCCCATTCGAGTTCATACTATTTTAACTATAAGGGGTTTCATAGTATCGTGTTGATGGCGGTGGTTTCGGCGACATATAAGTTTATATATGTGGACGTGGGGAGGAATGGCCGGATGTCGGATGGAGGAGTATTTACCCGGACCGAGGTTTACCGACGTCTCGAGAGTGGTGGCTTGGGATTGCCACCCCCGGAGGAGAACGTTGAATGACTGCCATTTGTGTTCGTAGCAGATGAGGCTTTCGGTCTGGGAAACCATATCATGAGGCCATTCCCCCAGAGGACCCTCACCCCTGAGAAGAGGGTTTTTAATTACCTGCTGGCCAGAGCCAGAAGAGTTGTGGAGAATGCGTTTGGGATTCTGGCCAGCCGGTTCCCCCTGTTTCAAATGGCCATTAATATGGCGGAATACAAACTGAATACCATTATTTTATCTTGTTGCATCCTGCATAACTTTATGAAAAGAAACAACCCAAATTATGTGGTCACAGTTGGGCCTGACGCTGGACTTCCCCAATTAATGACATCCCGTCCTGGCCTGCCCCCCCCAAAGTGCCCGTGAAGTGCGCCAAAATTGTTTGGAATATTTTTCGGGGCGGGGGGGGGGGGGCATTGCTTTGCCAGCACATGTTTGAATACATTTTACATTTAAAGCTGGATTTTTGAATTCCTGCTTGTGTTTCTTTTTTCTGTCTCCTAGTGCACTTGCAGTACCAAGTGGTTTGTACATTATTATCTAATCCACTGACAGTGTAAACACCAATTTAAACACAAAAAATGGTATTGATCATTGAAAGAAGAAGCCACACATTGTTGAGAGTAAAACTTCTTTCCTGACAGGCTCCATGGCAGCATACGTGTAGGTTAGCCCCGCCTCCATAATTACCCAATAGGACCCCTACTCCCATAAATCTTTGCTCCAAGCTGCTATCCGTGTTCCTTTTTTGTCCTCTTCCATAGGACAGGTGTTTCCTATCTGAAGAGATCTTCACTACGATCAAGTCGGCCGACTATCAAGCTATTTTCCTCCGATAGGCTCTGTCTGTTAAGCATGGGTATGGAGTGTATGGCAGAGTAGCGCTGAAGGCTTGGTTTGTCCGAAGATGAGTGCGCACAGCTTATTAACTGCTATGTAAGGTGGCCATTATCTGCCCGGTGGATCGGTGGTGTGTGCTTGAACCTGTTCGGCCAGATGATCGTTGGTGGAGTGGTGAGCTGTAAAATTTCTGTTTTTCATGGCAGCAGTGTTTATGTGTTTTTTCTACCTGTGTCTCTTTCATGTGCCCAGCTGGTTCTTGTGCATAGGCGCTGACGCTTCCGCGTTCCAGCAGCCTTTCTTCGCCTGTTTTCCGGGTCCATCGCTGCGTTCTGCGCATGCGCGGACCCAATCCAAAGCGAGGCTTGGTTCCCGCGCATGCGCGCGGGCATCTCGCGTCTCACGTCGCTGATGACGTCATGAGCGCCATATTTAAAACACAGTGAGAGCTGTCAGAACTTGGGAATGATTGCAGGAGATTCAGCGACTTCCCGGGGCCATTCTCTGGTTGGTGTAAGGTAGGTTATGTTCTGCTCTGATGTATTGTTGCTCCTGTGTTTTGTTTGGCTGCTTATGAGGGTCTATTGTTGTTACAGTCAGCGATCTTTAGTCATGGATGCCTCACTGCCCACTAGTGACCTGCCCGTTTGTAACAGGTATGTACATGGCTGGATTACTGTGTATATGTGGAGTATTCTTTAGCATTTGATACCAGCTGGTCTGTGTCTTTCTCTCTCTTTTGTATATTTCCTTATAGCCCTTCTAGGTCCGAACCGCACTACAGTGCGCATAGTCACAGTGGATCATCAAAATTGCACCACCGTAAATCATCGTCAAAGTCTGGTTACCATAGGTCTTCCAGATCTGAACAACGCAGGGGTCACTCGCACTCAAGCAGAGGACCAGATAATTCATGTTGGGGCTGTAAGATGCCCATCCCATCAGACAAATCGCTCTGTGATCATTGCTTTTCTAAAGTCACAGATGAAAGAGATGGTGCAGATCAACGCTTGGAGTCTATGGTGAGAAGGGTGGTAAAGGAATCCCTGCAGCAGAGGGAAGCTCATCACTCTATGGAATCCCCTTCAGACCCATTATGTCCTTCAGGAGGTGAAGGGCTCTTACAAGAGACTGGGGAATCTTCTCAACCAAGCCACCACTCTGTCCTCTTGTCTGACAGCGATTCGGATCCAGAGGATCCAGGAGTAGGATTTGATTACGCTTTAGTACCTGCTCTAGTCAAGGCAGTGAAAGAAGCTTTAAAATGGGAAGAACCCACTACTTCCCCCCCGCCCCAAACAAAGAAAGTTTTTCAAACAACTCAAAAAGGAACGGCAATATTTTTCTTTCCTATCTGAATTGGGAGAAATCATTACTGAAGAGTGGAGCAAGATTGATAGGAAGAGCTCCATGCAATCAAAAGTGTCTAAACTGTACCCCTTTAAGGAGGTTGATGTGAAGCACCTTGAATCAGCTCCTCTGGTAGATGCAGCTCTTATGCATTTAGTCAAATACGTGACTCTCCCTTTGGAAGACACGGTATCTTTCAAAGATCCGTTAGAGAGAAGAATTGACTCAGATCTGAAAAGAATTTATCTGACTTCAGGGATGGCTTGTAAACCAACTTTGGCTTTAGCCGCAGTCTCAAAGGCTATTGAAACACGGGCCGACAATGTTGAAGAGTTCTTGAGAGGTATCTCGGTGAATACGGCTAAAGACTCTCCCATTCAGGAGATCAGAATGGCATCAGCCTTTTTGGGGGAGGCATCTATTGACATTACCCGCCTTCTGTCTCGGGCTATGTTGGCAGCAGTCTCGGCACGCCGTGCTTTGTGGCTCCAACCTTGGTTGGCGGATCCAACATCTAAGCAGGCATGGTTTCGTATACCATTTTAGGGAACCTCCTTATTTGGTAATAAACTAGATAGTGGCATATCCCGGGCCACGGGTGGGAGGTCTGGGTTCCTCCCTCAGGACAGACGTCTTCAAAACCAAAAACTTATTTTTCCAAGAAGGCAGACCTTGGATCGCGCTAGAGATGCGCGCAGTTATAGACCCCGGCCGGGAGTTCTCTAGATCTTGGAGGTCCAGACAATCCTCCCTTAAGAAAACCTCAAAGGGGGGTTCCGCAGGTAACCAAGATTCTACTAAATCTTTTTGAAATTGGGCCCGCTCAAACATGTCAGGTGGGGGCTCGCCTTCTTCACTACTGACATGTTTGGGCAGCCTCAATTCAAGATTATTGGACCGTCAAGACAATTTCCTCAGGTCACATGTGGACTTTCATCAACACTCCGAGGTTAAGGTTCGTTCCCACAACAATTCCAGGCTCAGAGGAAAAGAAACGGGTCCTATTGACCTACGTAAGTTGTTTACTGGATCAAGGCGCAGCCGTGCCCGTGCCAGAAGACGAACGTGGCGAGGGCATGTATTCCCCTCTGTTTATGGTTCAGAAAAGAAATAGCGCATGGAGGCCGGTGATAGATTTGACCCACCTCAATTCCTTCATTCGCAAGGAAAAGTTCAAGATGGAATCTCTTCTTACGATCCAACAGTCGGTGCATCTGGGGGATTGGTTAATCTCAATCGATTTGAAGGACGCATACTTTCACGTGCCAGTAGCAAGGGATTTCCAGCAGTTTCTCAGTTTCGCAGTTGGCGAGCAACACCTACAGTTTACCTGTCTCCCATTCGGGTTAACAACATCTCCTCGGGTCTTCTCCAAGGTACTCCTAGCGATAGTAGCTCTTTTACGAGTCAAAGGAGTTTGTCTCCATTATTATCTGGACGATTTGCTCCTATTATCTCAGGACAGAAATCAGATTCTGGAGCACAAGAATTTAGTCATCTCCACTCTGCAGACGTTTGGTTGGCTCCTGAACCTGGAGAAGAGCCATCTAGTTCCAACTCAAATCATCGTGTTTCTAGGGGCTCAGTTTGATACATTAAAAGGCACTATCTCCCTACCGGAGGAGAAAATCAGTGTGATCCGAGACAGGATTCACACGGCTCGGGAGTCATCTCATCTTTCGGCTCTACAATTTTTAAAGGTGATTGGCACAATGATAGCCACCATCCCTATGGTGAAGTGGGCCCAGTGGCACACTCGTCCCTTCCAGAAAGGGTTTCTGCAACAGTGGGACTAGTCCAGTCAAACGCAACGCATACTCCTTACACCAGCGATGAGCATGTCTCTCATCTGGTGGCTCCAAGGGAAGAATCTATGCAACCATCATTCGATAGTCCCCATTTCCTGGGTAATAGTAACTTCAGATGCCAGCAACAAAGGTTGGGGCGCTCATTGCCTTACGGAAGTAGCTCAAGGAAGGTGGTCGTTCCCGTCGCTGTCTGTGGTCCACAACATCCTGGAGTTGAGAGCAGCCTTTCAAGCACTCCTAGCGTTTTGCCATCTGGTGGCAGGGTCATCAGTAATGTTAAGATTGGACAACACAACTGCGGTGGCCTATATAAAGAAACAAGGGGGGACTCGCAGTTGGTTTCTATTACGAGAGGTAGAACCGATAATGAGCTGGGCTCAGAAGAATGTGGTCAACATTTCTGCTGTATACATCCCAGGGGTCCAGAATGTTCAAGCAGATTTTCTGTCACGAGTCAGAATAGACAACAACGAGTGGTCCCTCCACAGGGATGTCTTCGAGTGGCTTCTGACTCTGGGAGTATCTCCAGAGGTCGATCTGTTCGCTTCGCCGTACAATCGCAAGATGCACAAATACTACTCGAGGTTCAGGGATCCTCAGGCGTTCAGGACAGATGCTCTCACGGACTGTTGGAAGTTTCAGAGAGCCTATGCCTTCCCTCCAGTTCCTGTAATCCTACAGTTTCTTCTGAGGCTCAGAGGGGAGAAGGTGGAGATCATTGCGATAATACCATTCTGGCCCAACAGGCCTTGGTTTCCTCTGCTGTTGCTCCTCAGCTATCAGGATCCAGTTCCCCTGCCTCTCAGGCCAGATCTACTGTCCCAGGGCACACTATTACACCCGTGCCCTTCCTGTCTACACCTCAGGGCGTGGTCCTTGAGAGGGGAAGGCTAGAAGCTCTGGGTTGCCCAGAAGAAGCGATTCCAACCCTTCTTAGTGCCAGACGGAAGAGTACCAATAAAGTATACGAACACATATGGGCCAGGTTTATGGTCCACATGTCTTCTAGGTCAAATTCATATAATTCTCCGGCAGTTCAAGATATCTTGTCCTTCCTTCCTTCAGTCAGGGTTAGACTTGTCTCTGGCAGTTAGTTCTTTAAGAGTACAAGTTTCAGCCTTTTTAGCCTTTACAGGAGTTTCGTGGGCGAATCATACCTTAATACGTCAATTCTTTAAAGGAGCCATCAGGCTTAGGCCTCAAAAAAGGCCCAGGTTTCCCAAATGGGACCTTCCTTTAGTACTGGACTTTCTTTCTGATCTTGGAAGAAGTTTGGACGCTCCCCTGTCTTTAGGAGATCTCACTATCAAGACGGTGTTTTTGGTGGCAATAACTTCAGCCAAAAGAGTGTCGGAAATTAGGAATCTTGGGTCTGTGGAACCATTTCTAACCTTCTTTCCGGACAGAGTGGTCCTGATCCCTATGCTTGGGTCAAATCCAAAAGTTACATCAATATTTCTTGAAAATTAGGAGATTGTGCTACCTACGTTTAGAATGTCAGACAACCAAGAGATTCACCCCTTGGATGTTGGTCGCACCTTGAAGCAATATTTGGACGCTACAGCCTCGTTCAGACGAATAGACTTTCTTTTTGTCCTTCTCCATGGCAAAAATAAAGGGATGCGAGCATCGGTAAGATCAATCTCATCTTGGGTGGTCCAAACGATTCAAAGGGCATACAAGGCAAAGGGCCTGGTTCCTGCTGAGGCAGTGACGGCTCATTCAACTCGGGGCATCTCGACCTCTTGGGCAGCAGTTCGACATGTCGTACCACAAGTTATCTGTAGAGCAGCTTCCTGGTCTTCAATTAATACTTTTGTTTCCCATTATTGTGTGGAGCCAGCTGCGATTTCTTCTGTTAATTTTAGTTTACAAGTATTGTCAGTGGACAATGAAAAATAAAATTCTAGTTTCTTCGCTCAACATTTTTAGCCCACCCGGGTGTGTTTGGCGAGTTATTTCCCACACGTATGCTGCCATGGAGCCTGTCAGGAAAATGGAAAATGTATATCAGATACTTACCGTAATTTTCCTTTCCTGATAGGCTCCATAGCAGCAGGAGTTCCCTCCCAAATGTAGGAGTAGGCTAGTTACGGAACACGGATAGCAGCTTGGAGCAAAGATTTATGGGAGTAGGGGTCCTATTGGGTAATTATGGAGGCGGGGTTAACCCACACATATGCTGCCGTGGAGCCTATCAGGAAAGGAAAATTACGGTAAGTATCTGATATAAATTTTCAATTTTTAATCCGTACACATTCACATGTGTGTTGTAAAAAAATATAACATTTTGAGTTAGCTACATATTTTTGGGGTTTAAGGTACATAAACATCCATGTTTCAAAACAGAACATACACGACTATGGAACTTACAAAGTTCAACATTGAAAAACTTAAAAGGCAAGAGCCTACACATTTTGGACAATATAATGTGTGATCTTGCCTTCCACAGATGGGGTGAAGTCACCCCTGTAAAAGCCTAATTTTGAAGATGCACACAAATTGGGAGTGAAACTGGGGATTTGCATTCTGATCCCATGCCTAATGTCAGCATGTGCTATCTTCTCCCATCATGGGGAACAAATGGACGTGTTTTGGGGGTGTAACCCCTTCCTCTCACCTACTTGAGTTTTGAGGAAGGGGTTGCAGGCACAAAACGCGTACATTGCTATCCCCCAATGGCAGATAGCAAACGTTGACATACTGTGTGCATCTTCAAAATTAGGCTTTTTTAACCACTTGAGACCTGCGCTATAGCCGAATTACGGCTACAGCGCGGATCTCCTTTGCCGGGACTACGTCTATTGTCGTAGTCCCGTGCACGAGCGGCCTGCGCGCCCCCTGAGGGGCGCGCGCGGCGCGCTCTGTGATCGGCGAGTCTACGAGACTCGCCTGATCACCGATCCGTGCAAAGGGGTCGATCCCGACCCCTTATCACGTGATCAGCTGTCAGCCAATGACAGCTGATCATGTGATATAACGGAGCCGACAATCGGCTATTATTCCTCCTCGGCTATTATTCCTCCTCGCCACCTGCCCCCTGCTTTGCCACATTAATAAAAAATGTGTCCCCCCTGTCAGTGCCACCCAGCAGTGCCCATAGTGCCACCCAGCAGTACCCACAGTGCCACCCAGCAGTGCCACCCAGCAGTGCCCACAGTGCCACCCAGCAGTGCCCACAATCTGCCTCAACAAAGGTGCTGCACCCCAGTGCCACATATCCGTGCCCAGCAGTGCCGCCCAGCAGTGCCACCTATCAGAGCCACCTATCAGTGCCCATCAGTCCCATCTATCAGTGGTACCTATCAGTGCCCCTTAGTGCCACCCATCCGTGCCACCCATCTGTGCCACCCATCCGTGCCATCTTATCTGTGCCCGTCTTTGCCCATCAGTGCCGCCTTATCTGTGCCCATCGGTGCCGCCTTATCTGTGCCTATTAGTGTCGCCTTAACTATGCCTATCAGTGCCCACCAGTGCAACCTATCAGTGCCCACCAATGCAGCCTATCAGTGACCACCAATGCAGCCTATCAGTGCCCACCAGTGCAGCCTATCAGTGCCCACCAGTGCAGCCTATCAGTGCCGCCTCATCAGTGCACTTCAATGAAGGAGAAAAATGACCTGTTTGCAAAATTTTATAACAAACTATTAAACATGATTTTTTTTTTTTTTGCATCTTTTTTGTTTGTTTAGCAAAAAATAAAACTCCCAGCTGTGATTAAATACCACCAAAAGAAAGCTCTATTTGTGGGGAAAAAATGATAAAAATGTCATTTGGGTACAGTGTTGTATGCCCGCGCAATTATCATTCAAAGTGCATCAGCGCTGAAAGCTGAAAATTGGTCTGGGACTGAGGGGGGTTTAAGTGCCCAGTAAGCAAGTGGTTAAAATGTAAAACTTTTTGACACAAAATAGTGCCAATTTTTTGTAAAATTAAATACTTCCTAGGACATCAATCATGTTGTTAAGTTTTACTTCAATATCCATAGTTTTCTGTTTTATAATGTGTAAATCCTGACTGCACCACATGATGTCCTGGATTAGCCTTTGGACGCTGTCACTGGTGAAATTATCTGATGAATGTTCTTCCACAACCTGTACATCACCTAAAAATCAAAAAAACACACCATGTATTAGAAATATGCAAGCATACATCTCTTATTACCTGAAGCTGGGGTGTCAGACACTCACCTGTTGTGGTCCCAATCTCGACCACTTCTCCTTCCTCTACATCCTCTGTTTGTGACCTCTGTTCCCCTTGTCCAGGAGGTGAGGGGTCCCTGGTGACCTCATATCTCCCGATTCTTTGCTCCCCTATGAGAATGAAACAAAAGGTATACTTAGCACACAATTGTCTGTTTGGTCAGAATTACAAGCTGAAGACATGATTTATGCCCTACTAAAGTTGGAATACTTACCTTTTTTGGGCCCCCAAGTATCCAATGGAGTACCTGTGTTTGACACCCTAAAAAGTTTGTTCTGGTGTCCCACACTAGTGCATCTAGTCCAGATGTGTAGACAGGTTCTGACTGTCATCTCCATACATTACACTGAATCTAGTTTGCTGTTCCTTCTAGGTTCAAACACATCTAGACAACAATGTCCTAAACCTCTTTTATTAAATTCAAAAATAACATGAACAAATGTATTTAATCAGGTATCTGGGAAAACAGCGTATTTATTTAGGAAATGAACGATGTTTACTACGACCTCTTACCGTGCATATGAACATGAAAGTAGCCAGTTTTAAATGTACAACCATTAAGAAAAACACATGGTGCAGCATGCAATATTAATAATAATAGGAACACATGACAAATACTTTTTCAAAGAACTTTCTTGATCTTTCTATACTGATCGTGCTCCCTTAATTTGAGGTCCGACCAGCGTTTCCTCAATTGATCCTTGGATCGTCGTACCCCAAAATTCCTGTACAGACTCTTCACAACTTTAGTCATGATCTTGGCCTTTCTCAGATTTAGGTTTGGGTATGGACCATAATTTCCGTCATAGTCGTTCTTCCTCAAGATGTCGACCATCTCCAACATCTCAGCAAAGGACATATTTGTGGCCTTAAATCTCCTCCGGGATCGTGACATTCCTGGTTCTGGGCTTTCCTCCTCCTCCTCATTACTGCTATTATTATTATGCACCTGGTGTGTCTCCGCCATGTTCCTCTCCCAGAGATGGGGCGGGGAATATTCTAGAAAGAACGTGAGGGGCGGGTGACGCGGGCGGAGTTTCACGCATGCGCAGTCTAGATCAAGCTTAAACACGTGTGTGTCGTAACTACATTCTGTGTGTGGGGAATATTCTAGAAAGAACGTCAGGGGCAGGTGACGTGGGCAGAGTTTCACGCATGCACAGTGTATATAAAGCTAAATACGTGTGTGTCGTAACTATGTTCTGTGTGCAGAGGAAGGAGGAACAGAAGCGACGAACGTTAGACCGAAGGTAAGATTTTAACTTTGGTGACATGAGCGGACTATACTGAATCTAGATTGATGCCTATATTGGCTTTTAAGATTATTCTGAGATGAGTTTTTTGGTCTTTTGTTTGGTCTTGCAGAGAATATGTATCCATTTAAAGATCAAGAATTCCTGGGTGAATTCCTGGATAAATACAGAGATATGAGAAATCTATGGGAGGTGAAAAACCCCTTATATCACAACAAAGCAGCTAGGAAGGCAACGCTGGAGAAGCTGATTGAATTTGTAAAGACCCGGGCCCAAAATGCAGACATGAGGTCTCTGGAAACAAAAATTGGTAGCTTGAGAAGCACCTATAGGAAGGAGTATCAGAAGGTCCAGCAATCCCTGAGGTCAGATGCAGCAGCAGATAAGGAGTATGCACCTAGTCTGTAGTACCATAACAGGATGCGCTTTCTTGATGACCAGATTGAGGCAAGGGAATTGCTTTCGACTCTTCCAGCACCCCTTCCCTCCAGCCTTCCTCCCAGCCTTCCCTCAACCCCAGCTGAGGCTTCTGTGGACCAACCTGGGCCTTCCATCCAGGAGGAGATTGAGGAGCCCAGTTGGAGCCAGGTATAGGATTTTTATACATATTTTTTATGTGAAAATGATGATTGTTAATTAGATGTTATTAATGATAAGAAATGAATGATTTAACAAAAAGTGTTTCACATATCAATAGACAGTAGTGGCCAAAAATGATTGGGGTAAGAAGGAAAAATGCTGGGCTCAGAATGATAGTGTTTTCTATTTAGTAACATTAAATTTGCAACAGTCATGAGTTGAAAATTGTGTGTGTTTGATGAAAGAAAACTAAAATTCTGTCCCTTTTTCATACACAGGAAGACCTCAGCCAGGACAAGGCTCTGGCAATGGCACACAGGAGGAGGGGGGGAAGGTGACAGCCAGGAGGTGGTAGGGTCCAGTAACACCCAGTCTCAGGTGCCTCCCCTCGTCCTTCCTTACAAAAGGCCCAGAAAGGGGACTAAAACAGAGGAGGCAGCACTGGCCCTCATCAAGGAGGCTAATGACGCCCTGAAATCCCCCCTCGATGCTGTAGAGGCCTATGGCATCTACATAGCCTCCAATTTATAGCAAATGGAGGAGGGCCAACGGCGCAAATGTGAAAAAATAATTTTTACAACCATCCACAAGGGGTTGAGTGGTGAAATAACTGATGACGACCACCTGTATGCGCTCCCCCATCCTCCTCCTCCTCCTGCCACAGATCAACCTCCAGAGCCACAGCCTCCAGGGAAGGCTGTATGGAAGACAAGAAAGTGATTGCCTGCCTTCAGTCTGGTCTGAAGAACACACAGCCTGTTGTAGTACCACAGCCTGGTTACATGTCATCTGCTGCTGCTCCTGTTCTCTGGGATTCCTGGACCAGACTGACCTCCTTTCTATATGGACTTCTCAAGCTACCAAGTTTTTGAGCCACAAAGTTCATATGTGCCTTGGGGGCCAAAGGCTTTGCAAATTCAAGCACTTTCTCCAGCATTGCCTTCATCTTTATTTTGTTTTTATGATGTAAAATTGTGATTTTTTTTTTTTTCAAGAAAATACTTGCCTATGTGTTTTTCTTCAAATAGCAAATATACAATTTTTGGGTGAGTAGGCAGGTACATTTCAAAAATACAATGTCAAAATTAACAAGGGACACCAACACCAAACAGGTTTACAAATACAACATAATAATGGTGCTGTGGAAATGTGACCTAAAATAATAAAAAGGAGAGCACAAGAAAATAATACAATGATGCAAAAATTTATATTAATGAAAAAAAGGACTTTACAAAAAAAACATACCGTATATACTCGAGTATAGGCCGACCCGAATATAAGCCGAGGCCCCCAATTTACCCCCAAAAAAACTGGCAAACTTATTGACTCGTGTATAAGCCGAGGGTAAGACATGCCTGTCCATCCCTGTGTGTGTGTCCGTCCATCCCTGTGTGTCCGTCCATCCCTGTGTGTCCGTCCATCCCTGTGTCCGTCCATCCATCCCTGTGTGTGTGTGTGTCCATCCATCCATCCATCCCTGTGTGTGTGTGTCTCCATCCATCCATCCATCCATCCCTGTGTGTGTGTGTCTCCATCCATCCATCCATCCCTGTGTGTGTGTGTATCCATCCGTGTGTGTGTGTGTGTGTGTGTGTGTGTGTGTGTGTGTGTCCAGCCTACCTGTGTCCCGAGCCTTTGTCCCGAGCCTCCGTCCCGTGCCGAGCCTCCTTGCCTCCGTGCCTCGCCGCCGTGCCTTGCCTCCGTCCCGTCCCGTCCCGTCCCGTGCCGTGCCTTGCCTTGCCTCCGTCCCGTGCCCTCTTCGTTCGTCGGCGCCTCGGCGGCCATTGTAAAATTCAAAAGCTGCGCCGCCGCCTTCGCCTGTGATAGGCGGAACACTGAATTTCCCAGCAGCCTGTGTTCCGCCTATCACGTACATCGTATCATCCTCGTCCGTAGTACGAGGATGATACGATGTCCGTGATAGGCGGAACACAGGCTGCTGGGAAATTCAGTGTTCCGCCTATCACAGGCGAAGGCGGAGCCGGAGGCGCGGCTTTTGAACTATAGAATGGCCGCTGTCTGTCTGCTCGACACGCTGATCGAGCGGGCAGACAGCGATGACTCGAGTATAAGCCGAGGGGGGCACTTTCAGCCTCAAAAAAGAGGCTGAAAATCTCGGCTTATACTCGAGTATATACGGTATATATTATGTAGATCTGGCTTAAATTAAAATAAAGATTATTCAGGAGATACCTAGAAATAATAAAGAAATAAGTTTGTGATAACTCTATGCGAATATGAGCAGCAAAACAACTTCATTCTTCTAGCATTATATAAAGAAGAGAATGTGTGGCATTGAACACTTTAAAAATTTGCAGTGTGACGAATCTGCTATCTCCATTACGAACGCTAGTTTTACCAGACCGAGCGGCTCCATCTCGTACTGGATTCTGAGCATGCGTGATTTTTGGCATGTCGGAATTGCATACACACAATCGGAATTACCAATAGAAAGTTTTTCCGTCGGGAAAATTGAGAACATGCTATAAATTTTTGGCTGGCGGAAATTCATACAGCTAAATTTCCGATGGAGCATACACACGGTCGCATTTTCTGATGAAAAGCTCTCATCTGTCTTTTTCTGGCCGGAATTACGACCCTGTGTACGTGGCATTAGGCTCACACTCAGTGAATCCAATTTTGCAGGGCCAGGACCGAACGCCAATTATCCAAACTGGCTGCGACCACAAGCTGTTTATATCTATCTCCACCCTCCCCACACCTCTTTCACTTCTACTCGCATGGGTGGTCCCGGCGCAAACACGATTAATTTGCTCAACCGGTGCCAATCAGACCAGAGGAACAGAGGAAGCTACAGAGGAAGCTTCCCAGTCTGGATGGTAGCAGACTCTTGGTTTTGGTAATTTATGTACTTTTAGTTTCTTATTTTTGTTCTCAACTTTTTTTTTGGTTCTTCTCCGTGGTTTTTGGTTCTGGTCCTGGATGGATCCCTAAGAAAAAGGAAAAGAGTTTTTTTTTTTTTTTTATTGTTTTTCTTTATTTAGAGCTCTGGGACTGTAGGTTATATTACTAGTCTAAGCTGTTTGATAGTTATTTCCTTGTTGGAACTGTAAGTGTTATGCACTGTTAAATGACAGGTTATCCCCCTGCTATCCTCTCCCTAACCATACCAAGAGGATCACATAACAGGGCTATTCTGTTTTGGGTTGACATATGATATGGAGCATCGTGGGAGTTGCCCATGACCAGGAGCCCATCGCCTGTAGTGCCTTACCTCTTCCCCCACTAGGCCGTTGCTGCCCAAGTAGGCAGTAGATCTCCACTTGGAGTCTTAGTACCATTTTCTTGCTCTTCTTTCCTTTGTACATCCCCTCTGCTCTTATTTTTCTTTCTATCTGACCTTTCTGTTCCCACTGCCTCTGCCCTTCTATATATATCTGTTGTCTTCACTTCTCCTACCCCCCCCCCCTTTTTTTTAACCTTCCCCTCCTCCCTGCATTCCTACACGTCCATAGGGATTGTCAGCTGAGACCGGTTTCTTCAGAATGACATTGAAACTGCTGTCCTGGAATGTTAAGCCTCTCAGATCTATGGAGAAAACGCCCCCAAATTGTGTTTCTCCAGGAGACCCATTTTCGAGTTGACAGAATCCCAAAATTACACGATAAACACTTCCCAACAGCCTATCACAGTGTGTCTCCCTCATCCAAATCAAAGGGGACCAGTATCCTCATGTCTAACACGCTTCCTTGGCAATTCATAGACCTCCACACTGACAAGGAAGGCAGATATATTTTTGTGAAAGGCAAAATCCAGTCAGAGATGTTCACCCTGGCTAATATTTATCTTCCAAACACAAACCACCTCGCAGTGCTTGAGTTGTGTCTCGCCTCCTTGGATTCCTTTTCGGAGAGTATTCTCATATCAGGTAGAGACTTTAATCTTACTCTTAACCCATATAAGGACTCATCAATAGGCGCTTCGGCCCTTTCTCAAAAATCCAGAGCTAGACTAAAATAATTTCTACATTCCTATCAATTGGTTGATATATGGCGTATTCTCCACCCACAAGAAAAAGATTACACCTTTTTTTTCCCCCGCCCCCATGGTTCATATTCCAGGATAGACTTCTTCCTTGTCTCTCATGCCACTATTCCTCTAATTTCCAGTACCCATATTGGAAATATTGCACTGTCAGACCACTCTCCAATCTCATTAGACTTAGCTTTACAACACCGGATGCCTAGGTCCGCCACCTGGCGTCTTAATAAATCCCTTCTGCAGGACCCAAACATTAAAGCAGATGTCTTAAGGGAGCTGCAACTCTTCTTCGAGATCAATGAAAACACAGTATCTAGTCCCCTCATCCTTTGGGCGACACATAAGTGCTATATACGGGGAGTCCTCATCAAACATGGCCACAGAGTTAAACAAGATAAGGCAAAAACATTATCCAGTTTATTATCCAAACTACATGACCTTGAAAAACACCATAAATCTTGCCCTGATCAGCTTGTGGAGGCAGAGCTTAACTGTCTCCGGGAGCGGATCAGAGACCTCTCGTTATTCCAGGCTAAAAATAGGCTTTTAAAGGCACGTAGAACATTCTACGAATTTGAAGACAAGTGCAGTAGGACCCTGGCGAACGCTATACATACCCGACGCAACTCATCCTACATTGCAGCCATATCCACTCCTTCAGGTAACAAACTTCATTCATCCCTGGAAATGGCAGAGACATTTCGTGATTTTTACATTTCTCTATATAACTTACACTCTTCCCCCATGGCGGCTTATACTCTGGAGAAGTCTGTAGTGATCAAAGCTTATCTCCAGGCTGCAAAGCTACCTTCACTCACTGACGAGGAGGTGGAGCTGCTGTCGGCACCCATCTCTATAGAGGAATTCTCGGATGCAGTAGCTGGATCGCCAACAGGAAAAGCACGGGGGCCAGATGGTTTCACTACCCCATACTACAAAGTCTTTGGAGTGCAATTGGCATCCCACTTTTTCAAGGCTTTTAACGCCATCTTGGAAGGCCACACTATGCCTCCAGATCTCCTCAGGGCAAGTGTCACGGTCATCCCAAAACCAGGCAAAGACTCACTCCTCTGCGCCAATTATAGGCCCATCTCCCTTCTTAACTGCGATCTAAAATTGTTCACAAAAATTCTGGCAGAGAGATTAGGTTCTATTCTCCAGCGTATCATCCCCCATGATCAGGTCGGTTTTATCCATAATAGAGAGGCAAGACACAACACAATAAAAACGATCAATGTTATAGCAAGAGCCAAGCATCTTAATACACCATTCATTCTCCTTTCCACTGACGCTGAAAAGGCATTTGATAGGGTGAACTGGACCTTCCTTCAGGCCACCTTATGACACATTGGAATGCTGAGCTCGGTCCTATCTTGGATTTCTGCCCTGTACACGGTCAGAGTGAGCGGAGTTGCCTCTAGACCCTTTGAGATTGGTAATGGAACGAGACAGGGTTGTCCCCTCTCTCCACTCCTATTCATCTTATCATTGGAGCCCTGTTGCAGCACATTCGGAATAACCCAGACATAAGTGCTCTCAAAACTAGCACGTACCATCACAAAGTTGCAGCATACGCTGATGACTTGTTGTTCTATGTGTCCAACCCACTTGTATCCTTACCAGTTCTCCTATCTGAAATCTGTACGTATGGAGAATTGTCAGACTTTAAAGTAAATCTACAAAAATCAGAGGCCCTTAACGTTAACCTCCCACCTCAGTCCATTTCCTATCTCAGTAGTTACTTTCCTTTTTGATGGGCCCCCCAAGCTATTCAATACCTGGGAACTAGAATCCCTTCCAATCTCCATTTGATTTTTCAATATAATTTTCAACCTTTTCTGGCCACCCTTTCTGTGGATTTAGAGAAATGGGAATCCCTGGCGGTTTCTTGGTTTGGCAGATGTAATTTCATAAAAATTTATGTCATGCCACGTCTCTTATATCTCCTGCAAGCCTTGCCAATCAAACTGCCATGGGAGTTCTTTCAAAAAATGTGATCAGCTTTTATCCGATATGTCTGGCAAGGTAAGCCTTCCCGTCATAAGCGGACACTCTCACAAAGATCTAAGCTCAGGGGTGGCGTTGGACTCCCTGACCCTGCCTTACACTGTATAGCGGTACACATGGCCAGAGTGGTCGACTGGTGCAGACATGCCTCTCACAAACTTTGGGTGTCTTTGGAACAAGAATCAGTGACTGCCCCCCTGGCCAGCCTTCCTTGGTCAGGAGTCCACCACTCTCGAGTAGCACCTCCCCATTCCTTGATTGAGACTACCTTGATAGAACTTTCTAAATATTACAAACTGGCAGCTACCTCCAGTTTTCCCTCGCCATTGAATCCCGTCATTGGTCACCCAGACTTTGCTCTGGGTCTGGCTGATAGAACCTTTCAACTCCATCTAAATCAGAACTTAGTCAGAGCTCCTTCCTTCCTTAGCCCATCCGGCTGGATCCGTCCGTCAGAATGGTATAGTTCCTTTAACTTTTTGGCACTTGGCCAGTGGAAAATGTTACAATTAACCTACTTCCTCAGATCCCTCCCAAATCATTCTGAGTTCCGAAGACAACCTACTTCATTTAAAGACCTCTGGGAGAAGGTCCTATCCAAAAATCTCTCTCCGTGTCATATGTAATTTTACTCGCAGTCATGTCTCACCAAGATCCACCATATTTTCTCAAATAGGAAAGAGACCTAAACATTTTCAGAAGATCAAAAAAATCAAATCTTATTTTTTGCTCATAAATCTTCCTGTAGCAAATATCAAGAAACATCTTATAAAATCTTAACGCGTTGGTACAGGACCCCTGCTGTACTAGCGTCCCTCTTCCCTGGACATTGTGTTGGAGATGTGGCACCCAGAACGGCACAATTTTTCACATTTTCTGGGACTGTCCAAAGATTCGCCCCTTCTGGCAACAGGTGTTCCAAATTGTGCACAAACTTACAGATTACTCTCTCTTTGACAACCCTGCAGCAGTGCTTCTTAATTTGACTCCTATGTCGAGTAGGAGATACCATAAGTCATTGCTGAAGCAGCTTTTGAATGCCGCTAGGGCATGCATTCCCAGTATGTGTAAACAACAAGCCCCACCCCTTATGACTCAGTGGTTTCCCAGGGTGAATGATATCCAACGGATGGAACACCTCACTACAATCCTCCAGGACAAGACAGAGGAACACAACAAGTGCTGGCTGTATTGTTTCACTATTCGGAGGTATATTTAACGTTTTCTTAACTATCTGAGAGTACTGGCTAGTCCTGGAAGCTCGGTACTGTAAACCCCACAGAAGCTCCCCCTCCCCCGCCCTCCTCCCCATTTTTTTTCTCTTCCCCTTCCCTGACTACCCTTTTCTAGCTCTTATTTTTCTTCTTCTTCTTGCTTCCCTCCTCTTTGGACACTAAATGTGTCCACCTTTCTTCTATTTAACAAAAAACACCCAAAAATGCCTTTCGGTATGCACCGATCACACGGCACGGCAAGTTTTGTGTGCTTTGGCAGAGTGGGGTGCTTCCCTATTGAAGGGAGACTAGATGTGCTTTACGACTGATGCGTCCCTATAAGTGATCTGATCCCCTTAGTGTGTGCATGAGAGCCACGTCCCCACAGTTATTTACCTACACGTGGTTATATCTTATTTGGTATTGAATGAGACCCTGACTTGTCAGACATAACATATCACCAAATGTGATTTCGAATTCCACCTGGTCACTGTTTTTTTTTTTGTTTTTGTTTTTTTGGAGCTATGCTGTCATGTCATACTACTGTGTTATATTGCATACCTTAATTTTTTTTAAACTTTATTTATTTTGTTTACAAAATACATCAAAATTAAACATCCCCTCAGTCTCCCTCCCATCACCTTATCAGATAAAAATATAACAACAACAAAAAAAAGAATGGTTTATATCTTGGGTGGCCTAAGAGGGGATTGGTATCATGAGGGCCATCCTAGCTGATGTTCCATGTAATCTAGATTCCCACTCTATCACACTTCCCTCTCATCTCCATTCTCACACACTTCCACCCTCTTCATTTGCCCTCTTACTTTAATTCCTATTGGGTCACTTTTCATCGTTAAAATATTTTTTTCACACTATTATTATTCACATATCAATCCCTCTGGCTTCTCACCAAGGTTTCCACATCTTGTCATATTTATTTAAAGTCCCTTGTTTTATATATATATATAACGCTTTCTCTTTAAGAATTACCACATTCGGGGGGGCGTGGCCTGACCTTGCATGGAGTAGGACGTGTGTCTCCGGAGCTCCGCCGAATGATCCTGTCTCCCACGCTGATCCTGTGACACCACAGCACCAATACTTACCTGAATACGTCTGGAAGGCTTCCCTTCATCCCGGTGGACATGTCTCCCTCGAAATCCCAGCGATCGGTGGCAGCGCGGCTGTCTCAATACCGCCGACATGTGAGTGAGGAGGGGGAGGAAAATGGCGGCGCGGAGGAGACGGGAGGGCCGCGTGCAGCGGGAGACACGGACAGGCTTCTTGAAGCCATTACATTGTGCCGCACGTCCCTTACATCCCAAATTGAAGAAGTGCAAATGGACATCTCTTTAATAAGGCAGGATTTTCAGAAGCTGCGTGACCGGGTGAGGGAAACTGAGACCCGCATTAGCAATGTGGAGGACGCTCTCCTGCCACTGCAAACTGATGCTGACCACATGCAGAAGCAAATAGACCTCCTGCTTGCTAAGCAAGACGAAATGGAAAATCGCATACGCAGATGCAATATCCGACTGATTGGTGTTCCGGAAGGGGCTGAAGGTAAAGACCCCACAACTTTTCTGGAACAATTGCTGATAACTACCTATGGCCGGGAGTCTTTTTCCCCTGTGTTGATGGTTGAGCGCGTGCATCGTATGCCTGCCAGGCCTCCACCTCAAGGTGCACCCCCGCGCACATTCATTGCAAAACTCCTGAACTATAAGGATAGAGATGCTGCCCTGCGCATGGCTCGGGAAAAGGGTAACATCCCTATAGGAAATGCTAAAGTTGCAATCTATCCTGATTTTTCAGCGGATGTCCAGAAACGCCGACAGAGCTTCCTGGAGGCTAAAAGATTGCTGCGTGCACAACAAGTGAAATACTCTATGCTATTCCCAGCGCGCCTCAGGGTGGAGGCAGGGGACCGGGCACTTTTCTTTGAACAACCCAGGGAGGTCATAGCATGGTTGGAACGCAGAGCGCCTCGGGATAGAGCTGACTAAGAACCTGTGGGACGGGTGAGCTTACAACTTTTTTACTTTTCCCCTGGTGTCCTGGAAATATGGCATGCTACCTGATCCCTTTATCCTGCTCCAGCATCGCTAGGATGCTTGCATCTGTGGCGTCTGATACTCCTGTGCCTTTTCTACTTTGGGATATGCTGGACTTTCCGATTCTGGACCTAATAGGGGAAGAACTTTTACGCATGCTGATGGTGTCAACGTTCATGGAACAAATTTTTTCCTTTTTTTCTTCGTGTCCATATTGAGGGACTTTTTCTGCAATACATGCCTGTTAGTTTATTTCAACAATTTTGGGGGGTTTATTTTTCCTTTTTTTTTCTCCCGGAGCAAGGGGAGACATGTTAGTCCTACGGACTGATTGCAGGGTGCAGCGGAAAACTGCTCTATTGTCTGCTGGGACTTCCTATTGCCATGGGGGAGTTGGTCACTGGGACCGGACAGCAACTGACACTTTTGCCTCTCTACCCAGGTCACCGCTGTGTGCTGTTATGCAGGGTGCCATACTTTACCTGGCCTTCTGGTACCGGTGGCCATGACCCTTTTTCAGATTTATTGTTCTAGGTTTTCTAATTCACTGAAACTGGTTTTCCCAGCCAGGCATGTTTGGTTTTTGGGGGAATATACCCGCACAAGTTGGGGCAGGTGCAGGGTAGGGTGGGGGGAGTAGGGTGGAATGGTTTGGGTTTACATACAGAAGAGTAATATGAACAAGCTGGAGTACGTAATTGGATTATGTGTGGCTTTTGACGACTGTTTTTTGCAACTACTGACTAAGCAGTCCCTATATGGGCTCGATCAAGCACAATTGTATTGGGGTGCGCTTACAGGAGGGCTGTTAGGGGGAAAGCTGAATGCACTCATTACTGTATATGACTCTATATGGCATCTATACGATTTTTTGTTTGGAACGTGAGGGGCCTGCGTGATAAAATTAAGCGCGCGGCAGCTTTCACGTTCCTCAAGAAGCAAAGGGCGGAGGTGATGGTGTTGGTTGAGACCCATGTGGAGGGTGGACTGCAGATGGCCCTTAAGCGCCCTTGGATTTGGTGGGCATTTCATTCCACCCACACGTCTCACTCGAGGGGAGTTTCGGTACTTGTAGCTAAGTCTGTCCAATTTGAACTTTGCGAAGTTCTTACTGACCCGCAGGGCAGGTTTGTTTTTCTGCATGCTAAATTGTATGGGGAACCCTACCTTATTATGGCCTTTTATATCCCCCCTCCATTTAACATGGCGTTGGTTGTTGAGGGACTGTCTTTTATGTCCAGACACCCGGCGGTTCCTGTTATCTGGCTGGGGGATTTCAACACTACGCTTAATCCTTCCCTGGATAGGCTCAAACCCCCCGAGTTGATGGTGGGGCAGGCTGGGACCACTAGGCTGTCCAGGCTCTTAGCCACCATTCATCTTGTGGACACTTGGAGACACAAATTCCCTCAAAAGAAAGAGTATTCATGCTTCTCACCCTCACATGGTTCTCTATCACATATTGATTTTACATTAATATCTCAACAACTCACTCCCAGACTCAGGGAAGCATTGTTTTGCCCCAGACTACTTTCGGACCACAGCCCCTACTCTATAGTGCTTGATGTACCCCTGGGTAGGCCTCCGCGGGCGTGGCAGTTAAATCCGTTCTGGCTGACATTATTACCCGACGATGGCACTATTGAGGCGGAGTGGACAAGATTTTTTGAGGACAATGACCACACGGCCTCGGATCCGGCCGTGTGGGATGCATTTAAATTACATGCTCGTTCGGTACTGACTACCCACATTAATAGGCTCAAGGCTGATTCGGCTACTGCCTTTGCTGGGGCTGAAGCGGAATTGAGCTCCATGGAACACACCTACATAAACAACCCGTCCGCGGCAAACGCCGATGCACTTAGACTGCAGTCGAGAGTGGTTTCCCAACTGCACCATGACAAGGCCCGACAGAAACTTTTTTTTACCAAACAAAAATATTTTGAATCTGGGGAGAGAGCTGGTAAGTTGCTAGCATACTTAGTGCATAAGGAAGACAGACCCCCGATTGTTATCTCTTTGCGTGGACAAGGAGATACAATGGTCACGGACCCTTCTGAGGTGGTGACTAGATTTCGGGACTTTTTTGCGGACTTATACACCACTACAGTATCCGACGACACTACTCAGATGGACAGCTTTTTAGCTCAGGTGTCCCTCCCCCAAGTCACCGAGGAACAGGTGCAGGCTTTGGAGGCCCCCCTGACCACTGACGAAATAGTGTGTGCTATTGCGGAATTTGCAAGATCCAAGTCACCGGGGTCAGATGGTCTTCCCATTGAATTTTACTCCTGTTATCAAGAAATACTGGCGCCTCGGCTTCTCGCCCTCTACAGGAGTCTTTTTGATACACTGACACTGCCTCCATCCATGAGGGAGGCAACGATAGTTTTAATACCCAAGCCTGGAAAAGATCCAGGTTTCCCAGAATCCTACCGCCCAATCTCCCTATTACAGGTTGATATTAAGATTTTAGCTAAGATACTTGCTACTCGATTGAACGGAGTGGTCCTTACCCCGATCCAGGCTGATCAAGCGGGCTTTATGCCGGGTCGGAATACGTCGTTCAATCTACGCAGGCTCTATATTAATTTACAGGCAACGCATGAGGCGGTGGGTGAGCGGGTGGTGGTGTCACTTGACACGGCCAAGGCATTTGACTCTGTGGAATGGGGGTATCTGTGGAGGTGTCTCGAAGGATACGGCTTCGGCCCTAACTTTATTCGGTGGGTGAAACTGTTGTATCATCACCCTACGGCCAGGGTGGTGGCAAATGGGTGGTCCTCCCGGGCGTTTGACCTCAGTAGGGGTACCCGGCAGGGGTGCCCACTGTCCCCACTACTTTATGCCTTGGCTGCAGAACCTTTAGCGGTGTCGATCCGTACAGACCCTGAGATCAGGAGACTGACGGTGGGTCAACTAACGGAGAAAATCAGTCAATACGCTGATGACACGCTGTTATACTTGGCAGACTCTGGCCCTTCCCTCGCAAAGGCCCTGCACATGATAGAGTGGTTTGGTAGCTTTTCCGGTCTTCGTATAAACTGGGAAAAATCCCAAATCTTACCTCTTGACAGTTTTCCACAGTCAGAATCTCAGGCCAGCCTGCCTCTTCAGCGAGTGGGAACTATTAAATATTTGGGTGTATATATCTCTAGGTCTCCGGCAGATTATATTGCACTGAATATAGAACCTTTATTCTCCCTAGTGCGCACCAAGCTTCAAGCCTGGGCTCGTCTCCCCCTTGGGGTTTGGGGGCGCGTTAATCTTATTAAAATGGTTTTATTACCTAAAATACTATATGTGCTGTGGCACGCCCCGGTATACTTACCGCTAAAATATTTTAAATCCCTTGAAAGTCTTCTTAGACCCTTTGTATGGGGGAATAATAGGCACAAGCTTGCTTGGCAAGCTTTGAAAAGTCCGACTGATATGGGGGGCATGGCTCTTCCAGATCTAAATCACTACTATATTGCCTCACAATTGTCTCAACTTTTTCATGTGGACAAGACTGACAAACAACGGTTTCTTACCCTTCTCTGCCCCACCTGGGCTCAAATTGCAGATGATCCGATCGCTGCTGTCTCGACGGGGGCTGGGATCTCTGCACTAGAGCCAGGTAAACACTCCATGCTTTTTCACTACAGAAGGATTTGGGACCTGGCATCCACTAAACTGAATGTTATGTCCCCAAATGACTATACACCACTCTGGCATAACAAACAATTGCCAGAACTTCAAAAGATCCAGAGTGTTCAGTTATGGGTGTCGAGGGGCATATACTACATGCATCACCTGCTTCACCATGGCACTATTAAAACATTCCAGACGCTGCAGGAGGAATTTGGTATTCCAAACACTATGCTGTTCCAGTACCTTCAGGTTCAGCATGCACTCAGGGCACAATTTCCGCAGTCATTGCCTCAGCCTGCTCCCAATCCTATTGTCACCATAGTGAAGGATACTGATCCCAAAAAGCTTATCTCGTGCTTCTATGGTATGCTTGCGGCCCCCATCTCGGCGAGACTGGCATATGCCCTAAAGTCCCGCTGGGAGGGTGATGTAGGTGAGCTGACAGATGAGGAATGGGAGGAGACGTGCAAGCTGGTGTCCCCTAGGCTCCAAGACAGGCTTTCCCAAATTTACATGGTGCATAGAGCGTACCTCACCCCCCTTAGGACCGCCAAATATAACACAAATGAATCTGTGTTCTGCCCGATATGTACTGTTGAGACTGGGACATTTTTCCACCTTATCTGGTCTTGCCCCAAACTGCAGGAACTTTGGATACAAGTAGTATCATTTCTACATGACGTTATGGGCTCACCCTTGGCCCTCGACCCCAAATCCTGTCTCCTAGGGATATTCCCCGAAGTATTGGATAAATTTACCAAAACTTTTCTGCAGGAAACCTTGTTTTCTGTTCGAAAAGTAATAGCTAGACAGTGGATGAGACCACTTCCGCCCAGGGTGGAGGACTGGAAACGGGAAGTTAATTCCACGCTGCCATATAAAAAATTCATATATAAAAATAGGGGATGCCCAGCCAAATACAATAAAATTTGGGATAGGTGGTTGCAAGAGGCTGCCACGTGTGATCAGGAATTTTGATGTAATATTGAAGTAAATGCAATGTATGTGCTATGACTTTGTTTAGCTGTGATCCATACTGTCTACTGCAATGGAGAAATGTTTCTTTATTTACTGTTATGGTTATGACGCAACACCTTTTGATTGTTCAGTGTTTGCCACTGTGATTGTACTCTCTGCAATAATGTTCAATAAACAATACATGTTTAACCCAAAAAAAAAAAAAGAATTACCACATTCATGCTATTTATCCATTCTCTACCTGACGGAGGCGACACCGACAACCATCTTAGGGCAATCAGTTTCCTTGCCTGAGATAGGCATCTCCGAACCGCCGTCTTGCTGCTTCCCGGGTTTCCAACTCCTTCAACTAATCCCAGGAGACAATCCTTCGCCTCCATCCTGGTGGAGGTTCCAAACACCCGATCAATGGTTCCTGTCACCTCCGTCCAGTAGCGGATCAACTTCGGGCATCTCCAAAACATGTGAATCATGTCTCCCTCCACGTCCCCGCACCGGGGGCAGCTTGCGTCTGGCCGTCGGCCAAATAGAAAAAGTTTATGAGGAGTATAATAAGTTCTATATAATAAGAACAGATGTGACATCCTCTGAGAGGGAGAGAGTGATACCAACAGAGCCAGTTCAAGAATTCGATTCCATTGTATTTCGGAGATATCGCCCACATCTTTTTCCCACCACCTCTTGTATATAGTGATCTCTATCCCTCCCATTCTCCCCTTGTTTATATGTGGGTATATTTTCGAAATTAAACCTTTTTCTGTTTATACATTAATTATTTTTTGAAGAACCTGTATTGCGCTCCATTCTAAGGTCCTCCCTCTAAACTGCTCCTCCAGTGCTTGCGTGATATACTTATAGAAGGATTTATTTGGTAGAGCAAAATAGTCTCTCAGTTCCTGAAAGGTTTTCAGGGCACCATCTTGGTATAGCTGAGCGATAAATTTTATTCCACATCTCTCCCATTCTCTTACTGTCCCCATCTTCTGCAGTTCTCCCAATTTGCTATTCTTCCATAAGGGGGTATGCTCATTAAATCCTCTGTATTTTAATATGGCCTTTGCTGTGTCCCACACTCTCGTCATTAAACTCAAAGTAGGGAGTCCTAATGGAAAGGATCCTGCCTCCAGAGCTTCCACTATTGTGTCATGTGGTGTGTTTTGTAGGAGCATTTTTCTCCCTGCCTATCCCCCTTCTAAATTACACCCCACCATATACTGGAGTTGTGACGTGAGGAAGTAGCTAAAGGGGTGTGGGAGCACTACTCCTCCTTCCGGTTTTTGTAACTGCAAAGTACTCAATCGAATTCTTGACGACCCACCCTTCCAAATCAGTTCCCTGAACACCATGTCTATCTTTTGAAACCACATTTTATATAACCAAATTGGGGAGTTATGCAATACATAGAGAAGCTGCGGCATCCATATCATTTTGATTAAATTACAGCGACCTGCCACAGATAATGGCAGGCGTTTCCACACTTTTGTCTTCCTCTTAAATTTATTCAGTAATGGGATTATATTATCTGCTGTGTACTGTTGAGGGTCTCTGGATATGTTTATTCCTAGGTATTTAAATTTACTTACTACTTTGATCCGGGTCACCTCCTCAGGCAAGGGGCTTCCCAGAGGATCTACTGGCAGAAGGCTAGATTTTTCCCAGTTTATCTTAAGTTCGGAAATTTGGCCAAATTTTTTAATAATATCCATAGCTTTCTGAAGGGAATCCTGTGTATCGCCAAGGAATAACAGAAGGTCACCCACATATAATGCTACTTTTTCTTCCAAGTCTCCCCTCCCAGGGCAATGGCCAGAGGTTCAATTGCAATGGCAAAGAGGAGGGGTGACAAGGGACACCCTTGTCTTGTCCCCCTCCCCAGTCTAAATTTGTCGGACTTTTCATTATTCACCTTTACTCTGGCTTCTGGTGCTCTATAAAGCATTTTTACCCATTTCATGAAACCCAGTCCAAATTGGGCCATCTCCATAAATCTCCAGAGATACTGCCACTCAAGACTATCAAAATCCCTTGGCGGCATCTAAAGACAAAATAGCCCTCTCTCCACTCTCATCCGTAGGGACCTGAAGATTCAAGTATACCCTCCTTATATTTGTGCTAGTAGTTCTTCCGGGTATAAAACCTGATTGAGTTCAGTATAACATTGTTCACCCTAGCCGCCAAGACCTTTGCCAGTATTTTTATGTCAGTGCTTAATAAAGCGATAGGCCTATATGAGGCAGGATCAAGTGGGTCTTTACCCTCCTTGTGTATGGTGATTATGGTGGATTCCATCATCGATGAGGGGAGCTCTCCCCTCATTAATGACCTATTCAATACCCTCAACAGCTCGGGAAGCAATACCTTCCCATACTGCCGATATATCTCGGTCGGGAGTCTGTCTGAGCCCGGGGATTTCTGTTGCGCCATCTCAATAGTGACCCTTTGTATTTCCTCTATCGTTATAGGTCTATCTAACTCAGTTCTATCTGTCTCATCAAGACAGGGGAAATTCAGATCCCTGAGAAAGCTGTCCATTTCATCCCCCATTTCCTCCTGTTGTGATTTATACAAGTCCTCATAATATTCTTTAAACTTGCCCACTATTTCTGGAGTATATGAGGATACCCTTCCATCTGCTATAGTTATCGTGGGTATAACGGATGGGGGGGGGAGTCCACCCTGACTAATTGTGCCAGCATACGTCCCGCACTTTCCCCCTCTCCAAAGGCAAATTGTTTCTGGAAGAGATGTTTATTCTCTATTTTTCTAAGGGTCATTAATCGATAATTTTCCTTGTACCTCTATCCATTTCCTAAGTCTATCCGGTGTTGGGTCATTGATATACTGTCCCTCTGCTGTAGTTACCCTCTCCCCTATTAGTCTCTCCCAGTCCTTAGTCTGTTTTTTAATTTTTGAGATTTGTTGGATCATTATGCCTCTTAGGAAAGCGTTCAGAGTGTCCCATACTATGCCTTCTGAGGCAGTACCTCTATTCAAATCAAGAAACTCCTCCATTGATGCCAATATCTCATTCAGATCCTCCAAGGACAAGCTTTCGGATTGCTGTTGCTGTGAGCCTGAGGCTGGATCTGGTGCCCCTTCACTTGCTGATTTGAAAAAGCTACCCAAGCTCTTTCGAGCCTTCTTTGCATGACATTGACCACTATGAGGGGCTTTCTTTAACTGTTGTTAGCTTTGACATCTCCTCTTTTAGTCTGTTCTGGACAGCAGTTTTGTTATCTTCATTAACGTAAGTCATCTTAAACCTGGGATCAATGTCGAGAAGGTCTTGTGGTTTTTGGTCCTGACATTTTTCCTCCAGATACCCCATTATCTTTGATTTCATTGTGCAAATAAGATCAGAGTCATCTTCCTTAACAGCCAAAACAGAAGACTTAAATAGGTGTAGAGCAGGTTTCACAGAAGAGACACTGACATACTGCTCTCCTGAAAGAGCATATATGAAGTCTGCCAGTGGGGTGAGCGTCCTGTCTACAGCCTCCAGGATCTCTAGGTCTTGCCATCTTGGCAAGAGGTGCCTAGCCTTGCGGTCAGAAGAGAGGACATGGGTGATGGCAGCTTGCTGCTCAAGTATCCTCCTCACCATAGCCTGCCTAGATCCCCACCTTGTTGGGCACTCTGTCTTGAGCTTGTGGTCTGATAAACAGAGTTGTTTTTGTGCCTCAGAAAGCTCCTTCTTCCTCCTCCAACTATAGCTAAAACACCCGACAAGCTTTTTGCACAAACCCATAGCATGCTCAATTCGTGGGTACTTCATTGCATTCTTTATTGCGAGATGAAGCCTATGGCCAAAACACTGCAATCGTGTGCAGTGATTTATGGATATGGCCTTTACAATGTCGCTTCCGCTGTCTGTAGCGATGCACACAAGATTCTTCTCCTCCAATTTCCAGTTGATGAGAGCATCCTTTAATCCCTGCGCCAAAGCTTCGCCAGTGTGGTCCTCAGGGAAAAACACAGTTTGTAGGCACCGACTTGTCATCTCAAAATCATCATTAATTAAATGGATTGTTAAACTCATGTATGGTTCCATTGCTCTGCTGGACCATAAATCTGAAGTTGCTGCAAAATTAACTACATCTTGCAATTCCGTTGCAACTCTTTCAGGACATTTGGAGTACAGACCAGGAATTGCAACATGTGAAAAATAAGTACGAGAGGGCACTTGAAATCACTTATTAAGGGTTTGAATGAGTTTTTTAAGCCCCTCTTTTTCAACCGTGGTCACGGGAGCCATGCAGTGGCGGCCTGCCCATAGGGGGCGCCCAGGTGCCGCCCCTCCCCCCCCCCCCCCCAGGCAGTAAAAAAAACAGAAAAAAAATGTTAAAAAGATAAAAAAAATTATTTAAACATGTCCCTTTAAATACATTTTTTTTTAAATGTCCTTATGTGCACTGCATCCCAGCACAATGCAATCACGAGATTGCAGACGAGCCGCTTCATTTGGAAAAAACAAAAACTTGCTCTGTGGCGCGGTCGAGCGCGCCACAGCTTCTGGGCCGGGCGGGTGAGTGCAGCGCATAGACTCATATCCAATGAGCAGCGCTTCCAGCGTCACTCATGGAAGTGACGTTGGCACTCATCCGCTCAGTCCAGCGGCGGAAGCTCATACAGGAGGTGAATGAAGTGATGTTCGGCGGCGCTGACTGTAGCCCAAAACCCCCCAACATGCTTATCAACCTCAACATTCGGTGAGCAGACAGCAGGACCCGCCTCCCCACCCCCCCCCCCCGCTGCAACTAGATTCATTGTGTTCCACTTATCAAGGGGGGGGGGGGTGGTGGCACGACTGCAGCAGGATGGTAGCACCCCCCCCCCCCATAATTCATAATTCCTAACTTAAGCAGTTACATTTAGCAGAAAATGGGCAATTATAAAATAAATGGACATAGATTAGATATATTACAAAAGAAATGTGCAGGCTGGTACTCTGGGCAACATTTCTAAGGACCTAAACACATGGGCATAGTTAAATTTTACCTTTTAAGAATCTGAAGTTTAAAAGGCCTTATTTTCAATAGGAATTTACAAAGCATTTAGGAAGCTTTGATCAGTGATCTTAAAACCTTTTAAGTCAAACTTATTATTTTTTTTTCTTATTTCAGCTCACCCAATCAAAAAAAAAAAACCCATTGCCAAATATACTCACCCTTTCCACGCTCTAATTTTTGGCAGTCCGCGTCTACAGAATGATAGGCATGTCATTCTGCCCATTTTATGTGAGTACGGCCTGCTGTTTTCATGCCCCCTAGGTGGTGTGTCATCACACAGGCTGGGCTCACAATACTCCATGAGTGGTGCTCACACATCATTACATAATTGCTGGCTAGTCCTGGAAGAATGCCTGCCCCCCCCCTGCAGGAGGAAGAAGGGGAAGCTGCGATAATGTCACTGGTCCTGCTAGAGGTCTGCTAGATAAAGGCTAGACCTAAACACTCTAGATATAGAGCGTTTTAATAAAAATGTCATGGGGGTGGTGGGGGGAGGGGAGGGGCAGGTAGGTGGGCATGAAATAAGTGCTGGTGTTCTGTTTTAAAGCATCCATCAGCTCCAGTCTGGGAATGTTAAACACAGATCCTGGGAGTTATGGCTGTTAACAAGCTCTAGAGATAACCTGGCATCAGAAGATAAATTTCAATATCTGTCTTCCCATACGATTTAGTTTATTTAACACATTTTATGCATGTTATTTACCGTTTATCAACGTGACTGAAGACAGACCAAATTTTCCCCACCTGCTGCCCATTCACACCTGTACCTTGTAACACTAATGCCGCGTACACACGATCAAACAAGCGGGTGGAAAAGTCCGGCAAACTCAAGTCCGCTGGACAATCCCCCCGTGTGTAGCCTCCGGCATACTTTTTTGACCCGAAAGTACGGCGGACTTAGAAAGTAGTTTTGCACTCCAATCTTCCCGCCGGACTCGCATTTCGGCGGACAATCCGGCCGTGGGTATGCCAGTCCGCCGTACTTTTGAAATGAAAGGACTTTTCCCGCCCGGAGAAAAGTCCGCTCATTTCGAGCGGGTCTCCAGGTAGGCGGGGCCCGCGAAGGAGACGCCGCTGACCCTGCCACCTGGTATGGACTTAAAGGGGAACCCCAACGCCGAAAAAAATCAGCGTGGGGGTCCCCCCTAAGTCCACAACAGACCCTTGTCCGAGCACGCTACCCGGCCGGCCAGGAAAGGAGCGAGCGCCCCCCCCCCTCCTGAGCCGTACCAGGCCACGTGCCCTCAACATGGGGGTACCTTGGGGAAGGGGGGCCGCGCGGCCCCCCCACCCCAAAGCACCTTGTCCCCATGTTGATGAGGACAAGGGCCTCTTCCCGACAACCCTGGCCTTTGGTTGTCGGGGTCTGCGGGCGGGGGGCTTATCGGAATCCGGGAGCCCCCTTTAATAAGGGGGCCCCCGGATAACCGGCCCCCCACCCTATGTGAATGAGTATGGGGTACAATGTACCCCTACCCATTCACCTGTAAAATAAAGTACAAAAAAATACAACACACAAGATAAAATAGTTTATTGCACAGCTCCGGGGGTCTTCCGTCTTCGGGGGGTCTTCGTCGCCGCGGCCTCTTCTTCCGACTTCGGGGGTCTTGTCCTTCTCTTCGGGGGTCTTGTCCCCCTCTTCGGTTCTTCTGCCGGGCCACCACGCCTTCTTATAGCTCTTTTACAGGCGGTGGCCCGGTCTTCTGTCGCCGCCGCCGCCTTCCGTTCTTCTTCTTCTCCTTCTTCTCCTGGAGATGTTGACTCGAAGCTCTCTCCGGCCGCAATGCCAGGGACGTGCTGCGTGGTGACTTATATAGGGACAACGGGCGGGGTCATCGGTTGATGTCACATGGGTTGATGTCACATGGCCACAGTCCCAGCATCCTCCGGGACTGTGACATTGTAAGGGGGCGGGGGGGGGGGGTCACCATGTGACATCAACCCATGTGACATCAACCGATGACCCCGCCCCTTGTCCCTATATAAGTCACCGCGCAGCGCATCCCTGGCATTGCGGCCGGAGAGAACGTCGAGTCAACATCTCCAGGAGAAGAAGGAGAAGAAGAAGAAGAATGGAAGGCGGCGGCGGCGACAGAAGACCGGGCCACCGCCTGTAAAAGAGCTATAAGAAGGCGCTGTGGCCCGGCAGAAGAACCGAAGAGGGGGACAAGACCCCCGAAGTCGGAAGAAGAGGCCGCGGCGACGAAGGAGAATACCGGGCTCCTCTGCTAGCAAAAGAGCTAGAAGAAGATAGCGGAGGAGTCCGGCGAGAAGACCCCCGAAGACGGAAGACCCCCGGAGCTGTGCAATAAACTATTTTATGTTGTGTGTTTTTTTGTACTTTATTTTACAGGTGAATGGGTAGGGGTACATTGTACCCCATACTCATTCACATAGGGTGGGGGGCCGGTTATCTGGGGGCCCCCTTATTAAAGAGGGCTCCCGGATTCCGATAAGCCCCCCGCCCGCAGACCCTGACAACCAACGGCCAGGGTTGTCGGGAAGAGGCCCTTGTCCTCATCAACATGGGGACAAGGTGCTTTGGGGTGGGGGGGGCCGCGCGGCCCCCCTTCCCCAAGACACCCCCATGTTGAGGGCACGCGGCCTGGTACGGCTCAGGAGGGGGGGGCGCTCGCCCCTCCTTTCCTGGCCGGCCGGGTAGCGTGCTTGGACAAGGGTCTGTTGTGGACTTAGGGGGGACCCCACGCGGATTTTTTTCGGCATTGGGGTTCCCCTTTAAGTCCATACCAGGTGGCGGGGCCAGCGGCGTCTCCTTCGCGGGGCCAGCCTACCTAGAGACGCGCTCGAAATGAGCGAACTTTCCTCCGCGTGTGTGGGCGAGTCCGTTAATTTCAAAAGTAGGGCGGATAGTACGGCGGACTTAGTACGCTGTATTAGTCCGCTGAAAAAATGCCGTGTGTGGGCAAGTAGCCCGTTCGGAAAGTCCGACGGACTGTCTGGCAGGAAGTCCGTCGGATAGTCGGCTACGTGTGTACGCGGCATAACAAGTTTTGCAAAAGGTGAAAAAAAGGAAAGTTGAAAATGTTTGCAGACTGGTATTACACATAAGTCGGTTGGACGGCAGCACACATTCCCCCGCTTATGAAATTTATTCACTTTTTTTGGAGGTTGGACAGCAGCACAACACCCTCCCCCCCCCACACACACTTATCAAATTCATTCATTTTTTGGGTGGTTGGATGGCAGTATGATCTCAGAGAATTCATACCGGTGACTGATGATTGTGGTATGATGTTATACTTGTGACCAATGATCACAGTATAATCTCATACCTGTGACCAATGATCGCAGTATGTTCTCATACCTGTGACTGATGCTTGCAGTATGATGTCATACCTCTGGCCCATGATTGTAGTATGATCTCATACTACTACACAGAATGTGCAGAGCCCAGTGAATAATGTGCAGCTTGGTATATGATGTGCAGAGCCCGGTGTATAATGTACAGCCTGGTATATGATGTGCAGAGCCCGGTGTATAATGTGCAGCCTGGTATATGATGTGCAGAGCCCGGTGTATAATGTGCAGAGCTCTGTGTATAATGTGCAGCCTGGTATATGCTGTGCAGACCCCCCGTGTATAATGTGCAGCCTGGTATATGATGTGCAGAACCCCGTGTATAATGTGCAGCCTGGTATATGATGTGCAGAGCCCGGTGTATAATGTACAGCCTGGTATATGATGTGCAGAGCCCTGTGTATAATGTGCAGCCTGGTATATGATGTGCAGAGCCCTGTGTATAATGTGCAGCCTGGTATATGATGTGCAGAGCCCTGTGTATAATGTGCAGCCTGATATATGATGTGCAGAGCGCTGTGTATAATGTGCAGCCTGGTATATGATGTGCAGAGCCCTGTGTATGATGTGCAGAGTGCTGTGTATAATGTGCAGCCTGGTATATGATGTCCAGAGCCCTGCGTATAATGTGCAGCCTGGTATATGATGTGCAGAGCCTTGTGTATAATGTGCAGCCTGGTATATGATGTGGATTATATAAGGGGTGTGGCTTGTGTTAAGTGGGAGGGGCCAGCCGTGGAGGGTTGATTGTCGGGGTCTGCGGGCGGGGGCTTATCTGAATCCGGGAGCCCCCTTTAATAAGGGGGCCCCTGGATACCGGCCCCCCACCCTATGTGAAGGAGTATGGGGTACAATGTACCCCTACCCATTCACCTGTGAAAAAAATTGAACCACTTAAGCCCCGGACCAATTGTCAGCCTAAGGACCAGAGGTCTTTTTACAATTTCGCACTGCACTGCTTTAACTGGCGCGGTCATGCAATGTTGTACCCAAACGAAATTTGCGTCCTTTTCTTCCCACAAATAGAGCTTTCTTTTGATGGTATTTGATTGCCTGGGCGATTTTTATTTTTTAAGATATAAAAGGAAAAAGACTGAAAATTTTGAAAAAAAAAAAGATATTTTCTAATTTTTGTTATAAGAAAAATCGAATAAACTCAATTTTAGTCATACGTTTAGGCCAAAATGTATTCAGCCACATGTCTTTAGTAAAACAAAATGTCAATAAGCGTATATTTATTGGTTTGCGCAAAAGTTATAGCGTCTATAAACTAGAGTACATTTTCTGGAATTTACACAGCTTTTAATTTATGACTACCTATCTCATTTCTTGAGGTGCTAAAATGGCAGGGCAGTACAAAACTCCCCCAAATGACCCCATTTTGGAAAGTAGACACCCTAAGGAAATTGCTGAGGGGCATGTTGAACCCATTGAATATTTTTTTTTGTCCCAAGTGATTGAATAATGACAAAAAATAAAAAGTTTACAAAAAGTTGTCACTAAATGATATATTGCTCACACATGCCATAGTTATATGTGGAATTGCACCCCAAAATATAATAGATTTCAAAGGGTGCAAATTTTTGATTTCACTCCTCACTACCTATTACAGTTTTGAAGGCCATAAAATGCCAAAATAGCACAAAACCCCCCCAAATGACCCCATTTTGGAAAGTAGACACCCCAAGCTATTTACTGAGAGGCATGTTGAGTCCATGGAATATTTCATATTTTGCCACAAGTTGCGGGAATATTACAAACTTTTTTTTCTCACAAAGTTGTCACTAAATTATATATTGCTCACACATGCTATGGGCATAAGTGAAATTACACCCCAAAATAAATTTTGCTGCTTCTCCTGAGTACGGTGATACCACATGTGTGGGACTTTTTGGGAGTCTAGCCGCGTAATGGTACCCCGAAATCTAATCACTGCCTTCAGGATTTCTAAAGCCCCGTACACACGAGAGGACTTATGTCCGACAGACTTCCGAAGGAGTTCCGTCGGAGTTCTGCCGGAGTTCCGACGGAGTTCTGACGGACTTTTCGGCTGAGCGGACTTGGCCACACAAAATCATACTAAACTCCGACGGATTCGAACGTGATGACGTACGACTGGATTCGAATAAGGAAGCTCATAGCCAGTAGCCAATAGCTGCCCTAGCGTCGGTTTTAGTCCGTCGGAATAGCATACACACGAGCGGATTTTTCGAAGGGACCGGGTCCGGCGGAGTTCCTTCGGAAAAATTTGAAGCATGTTCTATATTCTAAAGTCCTTCGGACTTTGGCGAGTCAAAAGTCCGTTGCAGCCCACACACGATCGAATAGTCTGACGGACTCAGTCCGTCGGACTTTGGATGTTGAAAAGTCCGCTCGTGTGTACGGGGCTTTAGGGTGCAAATTTTTGATTTCACTCCTCACTACCTATCACAGTTTCGAAGGCCATAAAATGCCAAAATAGCACAAACCCCCCCCCCCCAAATTACCCCATTTTGGAAAGTAGACACCCCAAGCTATTTACTGAGAGGCATGTTGAGTCCATGGAATATTTTATATTTTGCCACATGTTGCAGGAATATTACAAACTTTTTTTTTTTGCACAAAGTTGTCACTAAATGATATATTGCTCACATATGCTATGGGCATAAGTGAAATTACACCCCAAAATAAATTCTGCTGCTTCTACTGAGTACGGGGATACCACATGTGTGGGACTTTTTGGGAGCCTTGCCGCATATGGGACCCCGAAAAGCAAGCACTGCCTTCAGGATTTAAATATAAAACGCTACCAAAAAAAACTGCTAGCGGTCGCAGGGATCAGGCCTGACTCTGTGAATGCTGCAGTTATGTGTTTAGTGTTTTGTAAGTGACAGTGATCAATCGATACTGCACTTGGGTGGGCTGGGCGGAGGGGCAAAACGCAGGTGCTAGCAGGTATCTGGGCTGATCCCGCTAACAATGCTTTTTTTTTTGGAACCCTAAACTGCTGGGGATGCTAGTATAGATCTGATCAGATCAGATATTGATCTGTTCAGATACTATACCACTACGGGAGGTGTATGCTTTGCGCGTGGGTGTTAGCGGTACTGGCACTAACCTAACGCTGCCTGGGGAGACGCTGACCCTATCTGACCCTAAAACCTAATTGATATCACCCGCGGGGTGATCAGGGGGTTAAACCTTTATTGGGTAATAAATGATGGGTGCCCTGATGCTAAAAAAAGCAAACTAAGCAGAGTCACCGGTAACACTTATACGGTGATCACTGGTGAAAGGGTTAACTAGGGGCAATCAGGGGGTTAAAACCTTTATTAAGTAGTATAATTGGGGTCCCTGACGCTATAAAAACCTGGCGGTGAACCTTAAAAATAACTAGCTACCTAGCGGCACCAGTGACACTAATGCAGCGATCAGAAAAGCGATCGATTAGCAACACTGGCAAAAGGGGGTGAAAGGGTTACCTGGGGGCAATCAGGGGGTTAAACCTTTATTGGGGGGTAGGGGGCTACCCTGGACCTAACACTAACTGCCCTGACAGTTTTTACAGTTACAACTGACACTAAATGCAGTGATCAGTAAATAAATGATCACTGCAATCAGTGACACTGTGACTGGGGGGGCGTGATCGGGGGTGACAGTGTGCCTATGTGTACCTACATGTCAGTGTAGTGTTGGTGCACACTTACTATGTCTTCTCTCCTCGCTGTCCAGTCAAAAAGACCGCCCCGAGGAGAGTGACATCACTTCCTCCTGCCTGTGTTTACACTACACAGGCAGGGGAAGCTTCTCATTCGCCAGGAGCGATCAAGAGGGGATGGCCAGAAACCAATGGCCATCCCCTCATCCGGGATCTCTCCTGAAGCGAAATGGACCAACGCAGCCAGTGGGAGGGGGTCCGATTGGACCCCCCCACCCGCTAGAAGGCAGGCACGTACGGGTACGTGCTTGCACCTGTCCGTGCCATTCTGCCGACGTATAGTTACATGTGGCGGTCCTAAAGTGGTTAAATAAAACACAACACACAAGGGTTAAAAATAAGTTATTGCACAGCTCCGGGGGTCTTCTTCCGTATTGGGGGGGTCTTCTTGCCGGACTCCTTCGCTATCTTCTGCTAGCTCTTTTACTAGCGGAGGAGCCCGGCTTTCTTCATCGCCACCTCCCGGGGGTCTTCTTCCGACTTCAGGGGTCTTGTCCCCCTCTTCGGTTCTTCTTGCCGGGCCTCCGCGCCTTCTTCCAGCTCTTTTACAAGCGGTGGCCCGGTCTTCTATTGCCGCTGCCTTCTCTTCTTCTTGTTGTTCTCCTTGAGATGTTGACTCGTCGCTGTCTCTGGCCGCAATGACAGGGACCGGGCATGCGGCGACTTATATAGGGACATCGCCGGGTGATGTCCCCGCCCATTATGATGTCACAGTCCCAGAGGATGCTGGGACTGTGACATCATAATGGGCGGGGACATCACCCGGTGACCCCGCCCATTGTCCCTATATAAGTCCATACCAGGTGACGGCGCCAGCAACGTGTCAATCTTGCCGCCAAAGGCGGCGGCATTGACTTCCTTCGCTAGTCCCAGCTACCTGGAGCTGCGCTCAAAATTAACAGACTTTCCTCCATGCAGGAAAGTCTGTTCATTTCAAAAGTACGGCAGACTAGCACACACACGGCCGCATTGTCCATCGGAGTATTTTTGAGTCAAAACTACTTTCTAAGTCCGCCGGACTTTTGGGTAAAAAAAGTCAGCCGGAGCGCACACACGGGCGGATTGTCTGGCAGACTCCGCCGGATAGTTTGATCGTGTGTACGCGGCATCAGTCAGACTGTCACTGTGGTAATATTCATAATATGGGGTAGGGTAGCTGACTCAGACTGTCACTGTTACTGTGTGCTGTGGTAATATTACCACAGTATATTGCCGCGCTCTAGCCTGGAGAACCATCGTTTCCACTTCACACCACATATCGCCAGAGACACTAGGGCAGCGTGTGTCCTACAGCGGAGGGAGGAGATTGCCCTGGAGAGTGGAAAGCGATATACACCTGACAGGACCCGGAGGTAAATGGGGGAAGCACCCGCTGGTGGTCAGTACTTGGAGAGCAGATGGAAAGATGCTGAGGGACAGTTCGGTATGGGTGAGTGGCCGGATTGGCTGGAGATTTGATTATATGAGCATAGGGATACTGTATAAAGCAATCAGGGAACGCTAACCCCTGTACAGACTGTTAAGTTCTAGTCGGCTCACTAATAGTCAAACAAGAGAGAAAACCGGAGCCAGGAAAATATCCCCCTGTGGTATATGTTACATCTGTGCTACATGTCCAGTGACCTGTGAACCAGCGGAGTAGGACTGAGTATTAATGTTACCTTATTTTTTTTGACAACGCTACAATGTGTGCTAGCCTCTACTCTACCTAGTATTAACAAGGGTGGCTGGAATGGCAGGAGAGCTGTTTATTTGAGAGGAGAGGAGGGGTTCATGTAAATTAACCAGGAAATACTAAATCTTGTACAGAGTGTTAAAGTGGTTGTATACCCTTACAAACCACTTTGACCTACAGGTAAGCCTAGATTAAGGCTTACCTGTATGTCCAAGAAATATCTCCTAAACCTACACGGTTTAGGAGATATTTGCCAAAATACAGGCACCGCTGTCTACGGCGCATGCGCCGTAGACAGCGGCGCGCAGGCGCACTGAGCACACCGCTGTCAACGGCGATATTGCGCGAGTGGCGGCTGCCGTGCGCATGCGTGGGAGTGACGTCATCGCGGCTTCGTCGAATGACAGCAGCGGAGTAGCGAGACCTACGGAGACCCACGAGAAGATGGATGCTCCGGACTACAGGGGACAGCGGTGACTTCGCTGGCTCCTGTGTCAGGTAAGTGACACATAATGGACTACTATGCGATGCATAGTAGTCCATTATGCTTTATCTTTGCAGGGAATCAAAAAGGAAGTAAACCCATCAGGGTTTACTTCCTCTTTAAGTTCTAGTCGGCCTCATTAATGACCCCACTAATGATCAAATAAGTGAGAAAGTTGGAGCCAGGAAAATATTCTCCTGTGTTACATGTTCATCTGCATTATATGTCCAGTAACCAGCTAACTAGCGGAATAGGACTGAGTACTAATGGTATCTTATTTCATGGACAATGCTACAATGCTACAAGGGGTGATAGCCTTTACACCACCTGTACACTACCTGGCTAGGGATGAGCCGAACACCCCCCGGTTCGGTTCGCACCAGAACTTTCGAACGGACCCCAAATTCGTACGAACTTTAGAACCCCATTGAAGTCTATGGGACTCGAACGTTCGAAATTAAAAGTGCTAATTTTAACGGCTAATATGCAAGATGCTGTCCTAAAAAGGGTTTGGGGACCTGGCTCCTGCCCCAGGGGACATGGGTCAATGCCTAAAATGTTTTTAAAAATGGCCGTTTTGGCAGGAGCACTGATTTTAATGACGATTAAAGTGAGAAAAAAAAAGTGAAATATTCCTTTAAATATCGTGCCTGGGGGGTGTCTGTAGTATGCCTGTGAATTGCCACGTGTTTAGAACAGTCCCTGCACAAAATGACATTTAACGGAAATAACATCATTTAAAACTGCTTGTGGTTTTAAATGTTATATCTGGTTCCTGCAATATGGTTGAAAATCATTGAGAAAAATGGCATGGGTAGCCCTCCCTGCCCATTACAAGCCCCCTTGGGTCTTGTACGCATATTAAGGGGAACCCCGTACCCATATTAAAAAAAGGAAATGCGTGTGGCCCCCAGGCCCTATATACTCAGAACAGCAGTATACAGGCGGTGCAAACAAGACAGGGACTGTGTAGGTTTGTTGTGTTAAGTTGAATCTGTTTGTAATTTTCAACTGGTACATTTTTTTTTTTGTAATTCGTTTATTTAATGCCGGAAGAAATAACAGGCACATGGACAACAACCATAGAACATACAGAATTTCAACACATACAGCATACAGTATCACCCAGGTGGGATAAACATAGAGACCACCCCCAATATAGGCTTAAAATAAACAAGAAAACATTCCCGAACCGGGGGCTAGAGTCCCTTCTCAAGACCTCCAACACCGATTAGGCAAACCAATCCCACCCAGGTGGGTATTAATCATCGCATGGCCATGCATTACAACGAGATGCCCAAAGTTTTGTTGTTTTATAAAGAAAGGGAAAAGGAGGGAGATGGGCGATGAGCCGGGCCCCAGGCGGACAGAGCATACACTTGTTGAAACTGGTCATTCCCAGGGAGGCCCACAACCCACTGCTGCCCGCCAGGGCTAACCGTCAGGATCTAATCATGAAAGATAAAGGGCTGAGGAAGCGAAACTGTAAGGGGGAAGGGAATTACGAAAGAAAGGGGCTACAGGGGGAGACAGGGAGGAAGGAGGGTCAGGGAGAAAAAGGGGGGATCAGAACAGAGAGACAGACCACGTAAAAGAAACACAGAAAAGGCTGTGTAGCTTCGCTAAAGCGACGAAGGCTAACAGAAAAGAGAAAAACAGGGACTGTGAGCGCCACCCGACTGCAGGGGGGGGGAGGGGGGCCGAAGCCAGCAAACAGAGACTCTCTCTCAACGGGCATTTGAGGCTACCACCCGAAGGTACGCCTCAGTGTAGGTGAAATGATTCCAAGGTCTCCAAGTCTCACGAAAGGCCTCCTCCCTATTATGGAGCGTCGCTGTGAGGTCTGCCATATCTCTTAATTCATTTACTTTAGAGAACCATAGAGCCATTGCCGGTGGGTTCTCCGATCTCCAGCACAAAGGGATACAGGCCTTCGCCGCGTTCAGCAGCTGACTAGTCAACGAGTTCCTATACTTTTTAATGGATCGCTCCGACAGGTGCAGCAGGCAGGCCGCAGGGTTCCCCTCCAGAGAGACACCAGTCAGACGACCGATCGTGTCGGTCACCCCGCGCCAGAAGGGTACCAGCTTGGGACAGGCCCAGAAAACGTGCAGCATCGTTCCCTCCGCCTTCCCACAACGCCAGCAACAAACCGGCACTTGGGGGAAGATGCGGTGGAGAACGGATGGGACCCTATACCACCTAGTTGTGATCTTGTAGCACGTCTCCTGAACCCGTGTAGCCATAGAGGATTTCTGTGCAAAATGGAGAATTTTCTGCTGTTGATCTGGAGTAAAGTGGGTGCCAAGCTCCGTCTCCCACTTCGCCACGAATGGGGGGACATACCCCTCAGCCGGACGAATCAGGGCAGAGTAGAGAAGCGAGAGGCAGTGCCGCACCGGTTCCCCCCGATGACAAATACGCTCTAACTCCGTGAGGGGGCGAGAGATGCCCGGCGTCCGCAAACAGTTACGCAAGAAATTCCTCAATTGCAGACCGCTCCAAAAATCCAGTGGAGGGTCCACTGCCCGCTGCCCTGCCTCCGGGGTGAGTCGACCATCTGGGCCGATAAAGTCACATAGCCGCCGCCTGTCACCCACCCGTAGACGATGAAAGCAGGGATTCTGGAAGCCCGGTATAAAGTCCGGGTTTCCCAGGACCGGCACCATAGGGGAGGGGACCGGGGACACCAACGAATTCCGAAAGGCCTCCCTCGTCACCCGCAGGGTGCCTCCCAATGTGGGATGATCCAGTGTAGCCCTTGGCAAAGGCGCTGAGGACCAGGGCCTGCTCCCGACCGTGTCCCCAGAGTCCTCCCTTTCCATGGCCACCCAAAGCTTCGCCCCCTCATGACAGTGCCAGTCCACCAGCCTGGACAGGTGAACCGCCCTGTAATACGTCCTCACGTCTGGAAGACCAACTCCACCCCAGCGCTTCGGCAAATGCAGAAGCTGCAATCTAAGACGCGGTCTCCGGTGCGACCAAATAAAAGCACGGAATAGGGAGTCTATCCGCTTGAAAAAGGTGGAGGGGAGGTAAATGGGCAACGCCTGCAACAGATACAAGAGTTTGGGCAACAGAGTCATCTTAAGCGCACTGCACCGACCGAACCACGTCAGCGTTAGTGAATGCCAGTGCAAGAGATCAGCCCTCAAGCGGTCCACCAGAGGTACAAAATTGGCTGAATAGAGGGACGCCGGGTCAGGGGGTAACCTCAACACCGAGGTAGCGGATATGACTAGTAGCCCACTTCAGCGGATAGGCCCCCCGTAGGTGCCGTGCCACCTCTCCCCCTACGGTGATGTTAAGGATGGAAGATTTAGCTAGATTAATTTGAAAAAGGGAGAGAGAACCGTACTCCGCCAAGGAGGACAGCAGGATAGGCAACGACGTAAGGGGATCCGTTAAAAAGAAAATTAGGTCATCTGCAAATGCGGCCACCTTGTGGATACCCGACGCCTTCGCATAACCAGCAATGTCCGTATTTGACCGAATATGGCACAAAAAGGGTTCAAGAGACAGAATAAAGATCAATGGGGACAGGGGACAACCCTGTCGGGTGCCGTTCTTAATAGAGAAGTAGGGAGACCTCGTTTCTACCTTTACCTTAACCGCCGCAGTAGGGCTTGAATAAAGGGACAAAACCCACTGGAGCATGGAGTGGCGAAGTCCTATATGTTCCAGGGTAGCTCTGATAAATGACCAGTCCACGCGGTCAAAAGCCTTCTCTGCGTCAGTGGACAGCAGGAGGAGGGCTCGCTTAGAGGTTCTGGCCGCGTGGACCAAGTTGAGAACCCTAATAGTGTTGTCCCGAGGTTCACGCCCCGGGACAAACCCGGCCTGGTCCCTGTGAATGAGGCTAGGGATGTGCGGGAGCAGCCTGTTCGCCAGAATTCTGGCAAAGAGCTTCAGGTCAGAATTTAACAGAGCGATTGGGCGGTAGTTTCCACAACACAGTGGATCCTTTCCCTCCTTCGGAATGAGGGAGATATGGGCTCTGAGGGAGTCCACCGGAAAGGAAGCGTCCCCAGCGAGAGAATTAAGGGCAGTGACCAGGGGCTTCCCCAGTATCCCAAAAAAGGTCTTGTAATACGCCGGTGTGAAGCCGTCCGGGCCCGGAGCTTTCCTAGGCTTAGACTCCGCCAGAGCCACCCCCAGCTCCTCAACCGAAATGGACTCCTCCAGCTCAGCCCGTACCTCCCCAGGGAGGGAGGGCATACCCGAGGCCGCTAAATACGACTGAGGGGTCGGGCCCTCCGCCCCATGGGGGCCAGGAGCAGGGGGCCCCTTCAGATTGTAGAGGCCTTCATAGTAGCCCTGAAATTCGGCCGCTATGTCCTCTGACTTACTCAATTTCTGACCAGACGCCGACTTAATATGGGGAATGTAGGTCTGGGTTCGCGGGCCCCTCAAGGCCCTCGCCAGCAAGGACCCCGGTTTGTTAGAGTACTCAAACATAGTCCGACGGGCAGGCCAGCTTTTGTTTAGTCTTCTGGAACAGAAGGGAGCGCAGTTGTTCACGAGCCTTAAGAAGATCCTGAAAAACCGCCTGTGCCAAGTGCGCCTTATGTTGGGTCTCCAGCCTCCGGATCGTGGCTAGAAGTTCGTCCGTGCGCTTCTTCCTTTCCCGCTTAAGACGAGCCCCTATTTTCATCAGCACACCCCTGATCACCACCTTATGCGCCTCCCATACAGTAAGAGGGTTAGCCACCGAGGCCTCATTAATAGAGAAGAACTCCCGCAACGCTGTCTGGATCTCCAAACAAGTATCTCCAGACTGGAGCAAAGCCTCGTTGAGTTTCCAAGATGGCGGAGGGCGTGATACCGACCCCAACTGAAGGGTTAAGTGGACGGGCGCATGATCAGAGAACGAGATAACGTCGATGGAGGTGGACACCACCGCAGGCAGATCCCTATGCGACACCAATAAATAGTCCCAACTGGTACATTTTTAAAGTGTAGCTCCAGTCAAAAAAACTATTTTTAAGCTTTTTGGAAAACATAGGGAAGGGTTATCACCCCTGTATAATTTGTTTTGTCGTACATCTTTTTTCATCTCACTTGCTGTTGTCTCCTTCCATTTGCAAGTAGGAGATGTTTGCAAGTTGGATGTTTGAAAGTAGGGGCCTGCCCTATATGCTCTGCAGAAATGGCGGAGCAAGGTGTTGGTTTTGCCACAACATTGTAAGCCCTCAAAGTGACTCTTGGTGGGCGCTGGAGCGCCCTGCTGTGAACGATTATATCAAGAATTGTAATTACATGCCATTGTTGAACAGTGGTAGAAAAATTGACCTTTGGTGGTTTTGGTGCTGGTGCCACAACACTATAAGTCCTCACAGTTACTCTGGGTGGGCACAGGAACGGGCCCTCCTGTGAAATATTATATCAAGAATTGTAATTACATGTCCCAGTTAAACAGGGGCAGAAAAATTGGGCCTTAGGCACTGGTGCTGGTGCCACGACACTGCAACCTCTCCCATATACTCTAGTTTTAGTGCAGGAATTAGCCCTGCTGCAAAGCATTGCATCAAAAATTGTAATTAAACGCCCCCGTTAAACAGGGGCAGAAAAACATAACAGGACAGTCACTCAGCATCAGCATAGGCAGTCTTGAAGGGATGTGATATTTCAAAATAAATGATTCGGTTACATCAGCTTCAGGTGCTTGGTAGCTGTGAGTGATCCAAGACTGATTCATCTTGATGAAGGTCAGTCGATCAACTGTTTCGGTGGACAGGCGCACCCTGTGGGTAACAAAGCCACTAGCAGCACTGAAGGTGCGTTCCGAAAGAACGATGGATGCAGGACAGGCCAGTAGCTCAATTGCATAATGTGCAAGCTCTGGCCAGTGATCCATCCTCAAGACCCAGTAAGCCAGAGGATTTTCGGTGGGAAAGGTGTCCAAGTCTGACCTTGCCCCTAGGTATTCCTGCACCATGTAAATCAGACGCTGGCAATGGTTGTTGGAACCGATCATACCTTGGGGCTGCGGACTAAAAAATTGTCTGAAAGCATCAGTCAGACGGCCACCTTCTCCACCGCTCCTTCTGACCGATGCCTCAGCAACACGTTGTCCAGGACCAGGAGTTTGTAACCTCCCAGTCTCTGGGAACGCGTTGCACAGACCTTTCTGAAAGGCCTCCCGGAGATGTCTTATCCTCTGCTCCCTCTGCGATGGCAAGATAAGGTCGGCAACCTTACCCTTGTACCGTGGATCAAGGAGAGTGGCCAGCCAGTAATGGTCCCTCTCCTTGATCCGAAGAATACGAGGATCCTTCCGCGGGCTTTGCAGGATCAGGGAGGCCATGCAGCGTAGGTTAGCTGAGGCATTCAGTCCGGAGTCCTCTGGGTCACTGAGGACAACATGATCCGCAGCTACCTCCTCCCAGCCACGTACAAGTCCACGGGTTTCTTGGGACTGTAAATCATCCCTACAAGACTGCTGCTGATGCTGAGTGCCAGCCTCCACCTCCATGCTGACACAATCATCCTCCTCCTCCTCCTCATCCTCTTCCTGTGTGATGGGTGTTACAGCAGGAACACTGTCTGGATAAAGGGGGCCTTGAGAGGCAAGGAAGTCCTCCTCTTCCTGCCTCTGTTCTGCCTCAAGTGCCCTGTCCATTATTCCACGCAGCGTATGCTCCAAGAGGTGGACAAGAGGTACAGAGTCACTGATGCATGCACTGTCACTGCTCACCATCCTTGTAGCCTCCTCAAACGGTGACAGGACAGTGCATGCATCCCTGATCATGCCCCACTGGCGCGGTGAGAAAAAACCGAGCTTCCCTGACCCGGTCCTGGTGCCGTAGTTGCACAGGTACTCATTGATGGCCCTCTGCTACGTGTGCAGCCGCTGCAGCATGGCCAACATTGAGTTCCACCTGGTGGGCATGTCACATATAAGGCGGTTCTTGGGCAGGTTCAACTCCTTTTGGAGCTCAGCCAGCCGAGCACTGGCATTAAATGATCAGCGGAAATGCACACAGACTTTCCTGGCCTGCTTCAGGACATCCTGTGAGCCCGGGTACCTGCCCAAGAACCGCTGCACCACCAGGTTAAGGACGTGAGCTACACAGGGCACATGGGTCAGTTGTCCCTGTCGGAGGGCGGAGAGGAGGTTGGTGCCATTGTCGCAAACCACCATTCCTGGCTTAAGCTGGCGTGGTGTCAACCACCTCTCGGCCTGCCCCTGCAGAGCTGACAAAACATCCGCCCCAGTGTGGCTCCTGTCCCCCAAACAAACCAGCGCAAGCACAGCATGGCATTGTTTTGCCTGCGTACTTGCGTAGCCCCTGGAACGCCTACGAAGCACTGCTGGTTCTGAGGTCAGAGCACTGGAAGAGGCCATGGAGGAAGAAGAAGAGGAGGGGGTGGAGGAGAGAGGTGTGTCACAACTAATAGTAGCATTTTGGAGATGTGGTGGCGCAACAACCTCCAACACTACTGCACCTTGTCCTGCATCCTTCCCAGCTACCAGAAGAGTGACCAAATGGGCCGTGAAAGACAGGTAACGTCCCTGTCCATGCCTGCTGGACCATGAGTCAGCGGTAATATGCACCTTACCGCTGACCGCCCTGTCCAGCGAGGCAAGGACATTACCTTCCACATGCCGGTAGAGAGCCGGAATTGCCTTCCATGAGAAAAAGTGGCGTTTGGGGACCTGCCACTGAGGAACCGCACATTGTACAAACTCACGGAAAGGGGCCGAGTCTATCAACTGAAAAGGCAGCAGTTGAAGTGCTAGCAATTTAGCCAAGCTAGCATTCAACCACTGGGCATGTGGATGGCTGGGAGTGAACTTCTTTCGCTGGTCCAGCAGCTGGGGCAGGGACATTTGCCTGCTATAATCGGACGTGGGTGTACTGCTAGCAGAGTGCCCGGAAGCACTTGGCTGTGACACACCTTATTCTACACCTTCATTCCTCTCAGAGCAGGTTTCAGAGAGGACTGAAGGTCTAGTGGGGTTGGAGATCCCAGCTGATGAGGAGCAAGGAGAGGTCCGCTTTGTTCTTTGGTGTGGGTCTTTGAGGTACGCTTGCCAACGAGCTGCATGGCAGGTCAACATATGTCTGGTCAAGCATGTGGTGCCCAAGCGGCTGATGTTTTGGCCACGCGAGATACGCTTGAGACATATGTTGCAAATAGCAGCAGTGCGATCTGATGCACTCGTCTCAAAAAAGGCCCACACCAAAGAACTTTTAGAATAATGCGCAGAGGCAGCGCCCTGCAGAGGCGGAGCTCTGCGGTGTGATTCAGTCGGTGTGCTGCCCCTAAGCTGGCCCCCGGAGGGCATCCTGCCTTGTTGGGCATGTGCCTCCTCCTCTCTCCTACCAGGCACCAAACGTGGAGTCAGTGCCCTCATCATCCCCTCCTTCTTCATCGCTGGAGCAAACCTGGCAGTATGCTGCAGCTTGTGGAACATGACTGCCAGATTGCTGTCCTTCTTGAGCATCCCCTCTCTCTGCATTCACGCTACTGCCTTCCTCTAGCTGAGTATCATCATCAGAGCCTACAAAACACTGGGCATCCTCCTGGAGCATGTACCCAACACTGTGCTCAAAGAGTTCAGGAGACTCCTCAGGAGGACGTGGTGGGTCTAGGGAAGAAGTCACTGATGATGACATTGAGAGGAGGGAAGACGATGCGTTGGCAGCTGCTTTGCTAGTACCCTGAGCGTGGGTGAGAGAGGATGAGGAGGATGAAGAGGGCTTGGTCATCCACTCTACCAAGTCGTTGGCATGTTGCGGCTCAACATGTCCAGCTGCCGAAAAGAAGGACAAGCGTGTCCCATGGCCACGTGCTGATGATGACGATGCACCGCGTCCACGACCAGCACTGTTGTCTCTAGACACAGAGCCTGCTTGCCCTCTTTTATCGGCTCGCGCCTGTCTGCCTCTCCTTGCTGGCCTTCCAGACATGGTAATGGTTTGAAGGGAGTTGGGAAAACCAGCAATTGGGTAGTGTATATTGTGCTGGAGGCACAGACAGCTTCCACTAACTCCTGCAGATGGCTCAAATAGAGAGGAGCTATGTAGGTGGATATAGCGGTGTTTACTGGGTTCAGAGCACGCAGACAGCACGCACAAGCTCCTACCGCTGACTGCAAGCTCTATTTAAAACGAGCAAGATAGTTTGCTATATAGGTGGATATAGAGGTGTATACTGGGTTCAGAGCACGCAGACAGCACGCACAAGCTCCTACCGCTGACTGCAAGCTCTATTTAAAACGAGCAAGATGGTTTGCTTTATAGGTGGATATAGCGGTGTATACTGGGTTCAGAGCACGCAGACAGCACTCACAAGCTCCTACCGCTGACTGCAAGCTCTATTTAAAATGAGCAAGATAGTTTGCTATATAGATGGATATAGCGGTGTATACTGGGTTCAGAGCACGCAGACAGCACGCACAAGCTCCTACCGCTGACTGCAAGCTATATTTAAAACGAGCAAGATAGTTTACTATATAGATGGATATAGCGGTGTATACTGGGTTCAGAGCACGCAGACAGCACGCACAAGCTCCTACCGCTGACTGCAAGCTCTATTTAAAACTAGCAAGATAGTTTGCTATATAGGTGGATATAGCGGTGTATACTGGGTTCAGAGCACGCAGACAGCACGCACAAGCTCCTAACACTGACTGCAAGCTCTATTATAAAAGATAGATATATTGCTAGCTATATAGGTGAATATAGCGGTGTATACTGCGGTCAGGGCATGCAGACAACAACCACTACAGAAGAGCAAGAATGAAAAATCGGCCGATAACGATCGGTGTATACTGTGTTGAAGGTACACAGAACACCCACTAACTGCTACAGACGCCAACACACTACACAAGGCCGCCGCACTGGCGGCCTTATATAGTGTGGGGCGTGTACTACACAGCCTGAGCTATGATTGGCCACAGGCATCCTGCCTGTGGCCAATCATGGCTCTCCTCGCTGCCAGCGCTGTGATTGGCCAAGCATGCGGGGTCACAGTGCATGCTTGGCCAATCATGAGCCAGCAATGCACTGCACCATCGCAGTGCATTGTGTGCCGTGAGCGCCACATGAATTTGGCGCGAACGGCCCATAACGTTCGGAATTCGCCGAACGGGCGAACAGCCGATGTTCGAGTCGAACATATGTTCGACTCGAACACGAAGCTCATCCCTATACCTGGCATTAATAATTGGCATACAGTGGATCGGGATTAAGATAATATGTCATGGAGATCCTGCCAGAAATCTGCACCCCAGGCTCTCTGGCTCGCGTCCACGGGCGCCATCACTGTTGGCGCCAGACGGGCTATTTAAACCTATCTGTCACAGACGGTCCCCGCTGTCTGCTCTACAGTGTTGTGTGCCTGAGAACCTGGTCTGTGACCTACCTGTTATCTGCCTGCACCCGACCCCGGCCTGTCTGTGACTACTCTCCTGCCTGCTCCCTTGTACCTTTGCCACCAGCCTGATACCTGACCTTGACCTGTCTGTGACTTCTCTCCTGCCTGCTCCCTTTTACCTTTGCTTCCAGCCTGATACCTGACCCGGCATGTTTGACAATCAAGTCTGCTAAGCTGATCCAGTTTGCTGAGCTGATCCTACCTGCCAAGCTGTTCCAGTCTGCTAAGCTGATCCAGTTTGCTGAGGTGATACTATCTGCCAAGCTGTTCCAGTCTGCCAAGCTGTTCCAGTCTGCTAAGCTGATCCAGTTTGCTGAGCTGATCCAGTTTGCTGAGCTGATCCAGTTTGCTGAGCTGATCCAGATTGCTGAGCTTATCCAGTCTGCTGAGTTGATCCTGTCTGCCAAGCTGTTCCTGTCTGCTGAGCTGACCCAGTCTGTTTATCCTTTCCGGTCTGTTGATCCTGCCAGGCACCCGTGCCCCTCCTTACTCCTGTGTCTCCTGTTACCTTACCAGGGGAGTGGGAGCCTTAAAGTGGGGTACCCCCTAAAAAAAAAATTAAAAGTCAGCAGCTACAAATACTGCAGCTGCTGGCTTTTAATAATCGGACACTTACCTGCCCCAGGGTCCAGCGATGCGGGGGAACGAAGCCCCCCCCTCGCTCCCCGCTCCGCTCGTGGCGCCGTCATGCTTACTGTGGGCACCCGGCTGTGGCTTCACAGCCGGGCACCCACTGCGCATGCGCGAGCGGCGCAGGGCGCCGTGATACGCCGTACAGTCACCTGGGACACATGACAGGTCCCAGGTGAATGTGAGGCGCGAGGTGAAGTGATGTCACCAGCCCGGGGAATGAAGAAGGCAGACTACGAGGGACCCCCTAGCAACCGGTATTTAGAGGTGAGTAAAAATTTTTTTTTTTGCCAATTATTTTTTTTTTATTTTTTTTACGAATTTTAAGTAGTTTTATTTTTTTGGTGGCAACACCACTTTAAGGGAGGCCTCCCTCTGCAATTCGGGCTCAAAATCATTAGGTACGTGATAGTAGCAGACAGCCATGTCTGAGCGGGGAGCCTCCGTTATGGAAGAACTGTGTCAACACCTGGCAGGACTCACCGAGGCAGTTAAGAATTTCCAGCAAGGCTACACCCAGCTGGAAGAATGGGTGCTCGCCCTGTCCAACCCCACTGGTACCCTGGGAGCCCCTCATCCATCAGCTCCTTCAGCCAAAGCAGGACCGGCAACTACAGTTGTGATGCTCCCTCCGGAACCTAGAGTTCCTACACCTGAGCGATTTTCCGGGGACCGCAGCAGCTTCAGGGCCTTCCGCAACTCCTGTGAATTGTATTTTGCCCTCCAACCACGGACCTTTTCTTTGGAAGCCACCAAGGTGGGCTTTGTGGTGTCCTTACTTAACGGGGACCCCCAGACTTGGGCTCACCGCCTCTTAGAACAGAAGGATGCAGCCTTAACCAATCTCACCACCTTCTTTGACGCAATGGCTCAATAGTACAAAGACCCTCAACGTTCAGCAACTGCAGAAACCGCCTTGCATACCCTCCAGCAGGGACAAAGAGCGGTAGAGGACTATGTGGCTGAGTTCAGGCGATGGGGTGCAGATACGAACTGGAATGACGCTGCCCTTCATCATCAGTTCCGCATGGGACTCTCTGATTCCCTGAAAGACGAACTCGTTAGAGTCGGTGTTCCACAGACTTTAAATGCACTGATCGACTTAGCTATACAGATCGATTGATGCCTGAGAGAGCGGAGGGCTGAGAGGGCCACTGGTTTCTCTCATCCAACCTGGATGCTTCCAAGAGTTCCAAGCCAACTACACCCAGCACCAGCCGCCCAACCAGCATCCACTTCTGACGCACCTGAGCCCATGCAACTTGGGGTCTTGCGGCCGTCTCTTACCCCTGAAGAACGTCAACGATGTCTGAATAATAATCTGTGTCTCTATTGTGGAGAATCTGGACATTACGTCAGGAACTGCCCTATAAAACTCCGTAAGTGCCCACCTATGCCTTCTGGTTACACAGATCCTCTAATCAAGATTTCATCTCACCTTGTCCTTTTTATCTCCTTTCAGCTCCCAGGAAAGACTTTACAGACTAAAACAAAACATTTTTTTGTGTTGGGCTGCTGGGTTATGTATGTCCAGGATGGGGGGAGGCTTATGGGAAATGGAGGGGAGGAAAATGGGATGGGGAGATAAGGGGTATATGCTGTGGCTTTGGTATATAGCAGTATTAGGGTTTCAAATCTGCTGCTCCACAGAATTCTGCAGTTCTTAGTAAGTATGGCAGATAATAACAAGTAACTGGCAGGTTTTGATGTAAAATCATAGGTTGTAGCCAATAGTCAACAGTTATAAGAATAGTTAGTTATAGCCATAGGGAAAGGAGGATTTCTTAGCACAAGCAGGTAGGCAGCATGTTCAAGGGTAGAAGGCACCTTTAAGAGATATACAAACAGAAGAAAAACAGCACCAACCTAAGTGCAGTATTTTAGATCACAGGTATTTATTTGTAAAGTAGTACACTCACTCTCTGTCGGAATGGTTCAGGCACATCACGTTTTACGTGTAAGAAAAGTTTGTGGGGGACATCACAGGGCTCCCGGGGAGAAGCGGTCCTCTTTCTGCTGTTGGTTCCCGTCCGGTGGCGCCGGTGGTTCCCAGCGTCTCACGGCCCGGTGTCGCAGCGTCACGGAGGTCAGCTAGTTGGTCGTACGGGGTCGCGCTGTGATGACGTCGTTGCACGTTGCACGCGTTCGGAGCATGCGTGCTCCTTCCTCAGGCATATCGACCACCATGTTGGAAGTGGTCAAATAGGGAAAGGGCGGTGCTGATTGGTCAGTATAGTTAGGGTACCACCCTCTGTGGGGCGGGGTTATTGCGGCCGGAGCCTGGTGTTGATAGGCTATGTGTTACAGGCTGGCTGCGTGACATAATGTGTGTACCTATGTATAAGACTTTGTTTGGAAACAGTTCATTGTATGAAAGCCTTTTGAAGAATGGTATTTTGTTAAGAATAAAAAAGTTTTATTTATGAATATATATGAAAGAATATATAATAGAAAAAATATATAATAAAAAATGGATTTGGATTTTAGTGTCACGAGAAAAATGGGAAAAAAAATGTGGATAAAAAGATTAATGTGGATAAAAAAAATGAAATTTTATTATTAAAAGCAAGAGGATTTTGGCAAGGGAAAATAAAAATATAAAAATAAATATACATATATTATAAAAAATCTGAAAAGAGTCACCAAGAATGTATTTCTTTATGGGATATACAAAAATTGATAATCTAAAAAATTTTTTTATATATGAAATATGAAATAAGAGAAAATATATGGAGGAATATATGTATGCAAAATAATGTTAATAATTGATTTAATTGGTGATGGTAAAAAGCTGTAAAAAATTGATGATGGTAGAAAATTAATATATATATAAAAAAAAGTAAATAGGACCAGGTGATATATATATATATATATATATAACTTTTTTTTTTTAAATGAAAATATATGAAAACGAGGTTAATGAAAATGAAAATAAGAATAAAAATAATAATAATAATAATAATAAAAAATAAAAATGAAAAGAAATAAAAGTGAAATGAGAATAAAGGTAAAGGTAAAGATAAATAGAAATAGAAATGAATACAAAAATAGAGAGATTCAAATAAAAATATGAAAAATAAAAATAAGAATAAAAATAATAATAAAGATAGGAATAAAATTAAGATGAAAAAAGGGGAGGGGGGAAGGGGGGAAGGGGGGAAATATACACTCATGTGCATGAACAAGGAAAAAAGAAAAAGAGAGAAAAAAAGGGAGAATGTACGGAACACATGCCCAGGATATATACTGTGTGCTTCAGTGTGCTCCTACATACACGTGTGCACACCTGTATAGAATCAGATATGCAATATGGACAGGAGGTTCTAAAAAGGCGCGTCAATCTTAATTGTGTTAAGGGGGGTTTGGGGGGGGAGGGGACTATAAGGGGACAAGGAGAGGGATGGGAGATGTGATAGGAAGGTATGGTGAACGAAGATTATGCATCTCTCGTCATGCCATCCCTGGTTACACAACTGAGTTTATTTCTATTTCTTCGTTGAGGCCTCCAGGCGTAAGGGTGTCTAGCGTGTATATCCAGAAGGTTTCTCTCTCACAGAGACGTTTAAAACGCTCTGCGAGGGAGAAAGATCCAGGTACCTGTTCAATGGCCCATACTTGCATACCCTCAGTGGAACCTTGGTGATGTTCTTTAACCACTACAGCCCCAGACCAATAAACACCTTAAGGACCAGAGGTCTTTTTCCAATTTCGCACTGCGCTGCTTTAACTGGTAATTGCGCGGTCATGCAATATTGCACCCAAGCGAAATTTGCGTCTTTTTCTTCCCACAAATAGAGCTTTCTTTTTATGGTATTTGATTGCCTCTGCGATTTTTATTTTTTGCGATATAAATGGAAAAAGAGCGAAAATTTTGAAAAAAAATATATTTTCTTCTTTTTGTTATAAGAAAAATCGAATAAACTAAATTTTAGTCATACATTGAGGGCAAAATTTATTCAGCCACATGTCTTTAGTAAAAAAAATGTCAATAAGCGTATATTTTTTGGTTTGCGCAAAAGTTATAGCGTCTACAAACTAGAGTACATTTTCTGGAATTTACACAGCTTTTAATTTATGACTGCCTATCTCATTTCTTGAGGTGCTAAAATGGCAGGGCAGTACAAACCCCCCCCCCCAAATGACCCCATTTTGGAAAGTAGACACCCCAAGGAAATTGCTGATGGGTATGTTGAGCCCATTGAATATGAATTTTTTTTGTCCTAAGGGATTGAATAATGACAAAAAAAAATTTTTACAAAAAGTTGTCACTAAATGATATATTGCTCATACATGGCATGGTTATATGTGGAATTGCACCCCAAAATATATTCCACTACTTCTCCCGAGTATGGGGATACCACATGTGTGGGACTTTTTGGGAGTCTAGTCGCGCACGGCACCCCGAAAACCAATCACCACCTTCAGGATTTCTAAGGGTGCAAATTTTTGATTTGACTCCTCACTACCCATCACAGTTTCGAAGGCCATAAAATTCCAAAATAGCACAAAACCCCCCAAAATGACCCCATTTTGGAAAGTAGACACCCCAAGCTATTTACTGAGAGGCATGTTGAGTCCATGGAATATTTTATATTTTGCCACAAGTTGTGGGAATATTACAAACTTTTTTTTTTGCACAAAGTTGTCACTAAATTATATATTGCTCACACATGCTATGGGCATAAGTCAAATTACACCCCAAAATAAATTCTGCTGCTTCTCCCGAGTACGGGGATACCACATGTGGGGGACTTTTTGGGAGCCTAGCCATGTACGGGACCCCAAAAACCAAGCACTGCCTTCCGGATTTAAATATAAAATGCTACCAAAAAAACTGTTAGCGATCGCAGGGATCAGGCCTGACTCTGCGATTGCTGCAGTTATGTGTTTAGTGTTTTGTAAGTGACAGTGATCGATCGATACTGCACTTGGGTGGGCTGGGCAGAGGGGCAAAACGCAGGTGCTAGCAGGTATCTGGGCTGATCCCGCTAACAATGCGTTTTTTTGGAACCCTGAACTGCTGGGGACGCTAGTATAGATCTGATCAGATCAGATATTGATCTGTTCAGATTCTATACCACTACAGGAGGTTTATGCTTTGCGTGTGGGTGTTAGCGGTACTGGCACTAACCTAGCGCTGCCTGGGGCGACGCAGACCCTGACCCTAAAACCTAATTGATATTACCCGCCGGGTGATCAGGGGGTTAAACCTTTATTGGGTAATAAATGGTGGGTGCCCCGATGCTATAAAAAGCAAACTAACCAGAGTCACCCGTAACACTTATACGGTGATCAGTGGTGAAAGGGTTAACTAGGGGCAATCAGGGGGTTCAAATTTTTATTGGGTAGTATATGGGGGTCCCTGGCACTATATAAAAACCTGACGGGGAACCTAAATAACTAACTGGCTAACCAGCGTCACCAGTGACACTTATACTGTGATCGCTGGTGAAAGGGTTAACTAGGGGCAATCAGGGGGTTAAAACCATTATTGGGTAGTATATGGGGGTACCTAACGCTATAAAACCTGGCGGTGAACCTAAAAAAATAACTAGCTACCTAACGACACTAGTGACACTAATGCAGCGATCAGAAAAACGATCGCTTAGTGACACTGGCAAAAGGGGGTGAAAGGGTTAACTAGGGGCAATCAGGGGGTTAAAACCATTATTGGGTAGTATATCGGGGTACCTAGCGCTATAAAAACCTGGCGGTGAACCTAAAAAAAAACTAGCTACCTAGCGACACTAGTGACACTAATGCAGCGATCAGAAAAATGATCGCTTAGTGACAGTGGCAAAAGGGGGTGAAAGGGTTAACTAGGGGCAATCAGGGGGTTAAAACCATTATTGGGTAGTATATCGGGGTACCTAGTGCTATAAAAACCTGGCGGTGAACCTAAAAAAAAAACTAGCTACCTAGCGACACTAATGAAGCGATCAGAAAAATGATCGCTTAGTGACAGTGGCAAAAGGGGGTGAAAGGGTTAACTAGGGGCAATCAGGGGGTTAAAACCATTATTGGGTAGTATATCGGGGTACCTAGCGATATAAAAACCTGGCGGTGAACCTAAAAAAATAACTAGCTACCTAGCGACAGTAGCGACACTGATGCAGCGATCAGAAAAATGATCGCTTAGTGACACTGGCAAAAGGGGGTGAAAGGGTTAACTCTAGGGGCAATCAGGGGGTTAAATCTTTATTGGGGGGTGATAGGGGGCTACCCTGGACCTAACACTAACTGCCCTGACAGTTTTAACTGTTACAACTGACACTGAATGCATTGATCAGTAAAGAAATGATCAATGCAATCAGTGACACTGTGACTGGGGGGGCGATCGGGGGGGTTTGTGTACCTATGTGTACCTATGTGTCAGTGTAGTGTTTTGGTGCACTTACTTTTAGTCTTCTCCTCGTAGTCCGGTCAAAAAGACCGCCCCGAGGAGAATGACATCACTTCCTCCTTCCTGTGTAAACAATACACAGTGGGAGGAAGTTCGTCATTGGTCAGGAGCGATCCAGAGGGGGTGGCCAGAAACCAACGGCCATCCCCTCATCACGGATCGCTCCTGGAGGGAAACGGACCGCCGTATCCAGCGGGAGGGGGTCCGATCGGACCCCCCACCCGCTGGAAGGCAGGCACGTACATCTACGTGCTTGTGCCTGCCTGTGCCATTGTGATGACGTACAATGGCAATACGGCGGTCCTTAAGTGGTTAAAATGTCGTGGGATGGTAAGATTGGAGTCTCCTTCCACCGATCTGCGATGCTCACCGAACCTCTTTCTCAGGGTTCGAGTGGTACGCCCAATGTAGAGTAGTTTGCAGGGGCAATGGATCGCATATACTACGAATTCAGAAGAGCAGTTGTAAAATTCTTTAAGTTGATATGTATTGCCCTTAGTGGTGAAAATTTTTTGACGATGGTGAATGAATTTACAGGTCAAACACTTCAGTTTTTTACATTGATACATGCCCTTCAGGGTAAGAAACGTCCTGGGTGGTCTAGATTTGTTGGTAGTTGTTTTCAGTTTACTCGGGGCGATGAAACTTTTTACATTACGGGCTCTGCGGTATGTGATCCTGGGGGTATTTGTAATGGAGGTTTTTAGTAAGGGGTCTTCCAGAAGGATACCCCAATGGTTTTGGAAAATCCTTTCCATTTTTTTGTGTTGAGAGTGATATTGGGTGATAAATCTGGTGATATGAGGTTGGGAATGGGCAGTCTGTTTGTTCGGTATGGTTTCGTGTTGCTGGAGTAAGTCATGGGGTGTTTCTAACTGGGTGTCCAGGAATTTGGCAAAGGCTTCCTCCACTAGGGTGGAGGGATAGCCTTTGTCCTCAAATTTTCTTTTAAACAGGGTACCTTGCTCTATGTAGTCTGAATTGTGGGTGCAATTTCGTTTCAGACGATTGAATTGGCTTTTTGGGATATTAGTAATCCACCTCGGGTGGTGGCAACTTTGGAAATGTAGATACGAGTTTCCTGCAGTGGGTTTGATGTGGTTTCTTGCGAAAATGCTTTTGTCAGTATGGCAAAGTTCAAGATCTAAAAAGGGTAAACTTTCCAGACTGAATTAGAAAGAAAAAGATAGACCCAGATTGTTGGCGTTACAATGGGATACGAAGTCATCTATGGGTGGTCCGGTACTGTCCCATATGATGATAATATCGTCTATGTAACGACCTATGTAAATGTATGTGTTCTGTATAGGGATTGTTGTTCCAGATGTATAGATGTTCCCAGAGGCCCATTGCCAGATTTGCATAGCTAGGTGCAAAATTAGCGCCCATAGCTGTCCCTTGGATTTGTAGATAGAATTTTTTATTGAAGGAAAAGTAATTGTGAGTGAGGCAGAAATTTGTGGAGTCTAGGATGAACTCTGCTTGCGCAGTTTTTAGGGATGGGTCTAAGGCTAGAAAATGTTTTTCTGCTCGAAGGCCAACATCATGGGGGATTGATGTATATAGAGAGTTGACATCCAAAGAAACCCACTGATAGGTGGGCTCCCAGGGGTAGGTTTTTAGAATGTCTAGCAGATGTGTACCATCACGTATGTAGGTTTGGAGATTTTGTGCCAACGGTTGCAAGAAATGATCAATAGAGATGGAAAAGGAGCTGGTTATGCTTTCCATTGCAGCTACAATAGGTCTACCTGGGAGATTTTCTGAATTTTTATGTATTTTCGGGAGGTGATAAAAGTATGGGGTGTTATATATAATATGTTTTAGATAAGAAGGAAGCTTCTGCTTTCGTGATAATTTGATCCCTAAGGGCTTGTTTTATGAGTGCTTCAGCTTCTAGAGAGAAGAGGGGGAGTGGGTCACTTTTTAAGGGTTTATATGTATTTTTATCAGAAAGTAGTCTGTTGGCTTCGTTTATATAGTCATCGTAGTTCTGAATTACTACACCACCCCCTTTGTCCGCTGTTTTGATGACAATGGAGTTGTTTTTTGTTAGATTCTGAAGGGCCCGAGTTTCTTGGGGAGTGAGGTTGTTCTTATGACGCTGTAAGGGAGAGGTGGGCTTAAGTTTGCAAAGACGTTTTATATCTGCATAAACAACCTGGTAGAAACCTTGTATGTATGGGCCTTTGGCCTGGCTGGGGTTGAATATGGATTTTGGCCTAAATGGGGTGTGCTTCACTGGGGGGGAATCTAACTGATAATGTGTAACAAAGGAAGTGTCTGAGAAACTGGTAGTAGTGGCGGGGTCTTCATTCATATTGTATAGTATAATTCTTCCAAAATGGCTAAGCAAGGATCATCTTGATCTGCATTTGTTGTACATAGAGGGGAAATATTATTAACACTGGATTTTGGTCACTGGACTTAGTATTGTTGGGATTTTCTTTGTTGGATTTGATATTGAAGAAGCGTTTTACTGTGAGATTTCGTACAAATTTATTTAGATCCACAAATAGAGTAAAGGGGTTGAGATGGGTGGTAGGTGCAAAATTGAGTCCTTTATTTAACAGGGAGATTTCATCTGGAACCAGGGTATGTGAGGAGAGGTTGTAAATTTTTATAGTTTGGCAAATTTTTCTTTGGGTTTTGTTTCTTCTACCCCCTCTTCTGCCTCTTCTAGTTTTCTTTTTTGTGCAGGTTGAGGGGTTAGGACTAAAAAAGACTGATCATCAGTTGGTGTGGAGAAGTCGAGAGGATGGTTACTAAGTAATTGGGAATAGGTTTTTTGCTGAACAACTGTAATGTTAGTGTCCTGTGTGCCTTGGAGAGATTGTTCTGCAGGGGGTTGCGGGGTTGTTATGCTAGAAGTAACCTGATTGCTCTTTTTTGTGTGTCCTGTAGGGATGTTTTCATCTCTAATAGAATTATTTTTGTTTCCATTTTTGTTTTGGTTGGGGATGTTTACTGAATTGTTGTCAGCTACGCTGTCAGTAGGAGTCATAGTGTATTTTTTATTCTGTATGATTTGGATATTTCTTTTTGGTTTTCTGTACCGTTTAGGTTTTGGTTGTAGAATGTGAGAGCTATTTTCCCTTGTGGGCTCTGGGTGCTGGACTAATCTGTGCTCGGTTGATTGGTTGTGTTTTGAGTGTGGATGTTGAGAGGGGTGTGCGAATGGGTGATATGTTTTGAAGGGTTGAAAAGAAGGAGGGAATTGGATCTGCATTAGGGGCACTGGGGCAGAGTTTTTGGTTTTCCACTGGAAGACCCTTTTTGTTATAGTCATCTACATCTCGTCTCATTTTTTGAAGTTTTATCTTTATCTTTATTTTTTTATCCACATTAATCTTTTTATCCACATTTTTTTTCCCATTTTTCTCGTGACACTAAAATCCAAATCCATTTTTTATTATATATTTTTTCTATTATATATTCTTTCATATATATTCATAAATAAAACTTTTTTATTCTTCACAAAATACCATTCTTCAAAAGGCTTTCATACAATGAACTGTTTCCAAACAAAGTCTTATACATAGGTACACACATTATGTCACGCAGCCAGCCTGTAACACATAGCCTATCAACACCAGGCTCCGGCCGCAATAACCCCGCCCCACAGAGGGTGGTACCCTAACTATACTGACCAATCAGCACCGCCCTTTCCCTATTTGACCACTTCCAACATGGTGGTCGATATGCCTGAGGAAGGAGCACGCATGCTCCGAACGCGTGCAACGTGCAACGACGTCATCACATCGCGACCCCGTACAACCAACTAGCTGACCTCCGTGACGCTGCGACACCAGGCCGTGAGACGCTGGGAACCACCGGCGCCACCGGACGGGAACCAACAGCAGAAAGAGGACCGCTTCTCCCCGGGAGCCCTGTGATGTCCCCCACAAACTTTTCTTACATGTAAAACGTAATGTGCCTGAACCATTCCGACAGAGAGTGAGTGTACTACTTTACAAATAAATACCTGTGATCTAAAATACTGCACTTAGGTTGACGCTGTTTTTCTTCTGTTTGTAAGACTTTACAGACACCCGCCATTATTGATTCCGGGGCATGCAGCTGTTTTATTGATTCATCTTTTGCTACCAAACACCAGATTCCCCTCCTGCCTAAGACCCATGGACTCTCTATTCATCTGGCCGATGGGTCTGCTATCAAATCTGGCCCTGTAGTTCAAGAGACTGCCCCACTACCTGCTGTTATGTCCAGTTCTCACCGAGAATTTCTTCATATGGATATAATTTCCTCTCCACTATTTGCTGTAATACTCGGTATGCCATGGCTGCAGGCCCACAATCCGGCCCTAAACTGCGCCACAGGGGAAATTACCTTCTCCTCATCTTACTGCCAGAAGTTCTGTGGTACTACCGACTCTCTGAGGCCATCCACCTTGTTATGTTTAGACTCCGAAGTCGAATTACGTCAGGCCATTCCTGAAGCTTATCATGAGTTCCTCGACGTATTCAGTAAACAAAAGGCAGAGGTGCTTCCATCCCACCGAGTCTATGACTGCCCCATTGAACTGCTCCCTGGAGCCGAAATTCCGTTTGGAAGGATTTTTCCCCTGACAGAGGTAGAGCAAGGGAAGCTAAAAGAATATATTGATGAAAACCTGAAGAAAGGGTTCATTCGCCCGTCCATGTCCCCAGCAGGCGTGGGTATTCTCTTCGTCAAGAAGAAAGACCACACCCTCTGACCATGCATGGACTACCGTGAAATGAATAACATTACAATAAAGAACCGTTACCCCCTTTAGTTCCGGAATTATTTCAAAGACTGGGGACCACTATCATTTTCACTAAACTCAATCTCCGCGGGGCCTACAATCTGGTCCGCATCAAGGACGGAGACGAGTGGAAGACCGCTTTTCCTACCAGATTTGGGCACTTTGAGTACTTGGTGATGCCCTTCGGGTTGTGTAATGCCCCTGCCACCTTCCAATACTTCATTAACGATGTGCTCCGGGACTTTCTGGACTTATTTGCTGTTGGTTATTTAGATGACATTTTAATCTTTTCTTCTTCCCTCGAATCCCATCACAGGCATGTCAAGAGTGTGTTGGGCCGGCTCCGACAACACAGTCTATATGCAAAAGCTGACAAGTGCCAATTTGAGCAGGAAAGTATACCATTCTTGGGCTTGATCATTTCCAGCAAAGGTATAAAGATGGACCCCCAGAAGATCGCTGCGATTCTGGATTGGCCAACTCCTGCGGACAGGAAAAGAATCCAACGTTTCATCGGGTTAGCCAACTTTTATCGCAAATTCATCAAAGGGTTCTCAGCTATTGTTGCACCAATCACGCAGCTAACAAAACAAGGGATCCGTTTCCGTTGGACCCCTGAAGCCCAAGAAGCTTTTGAAATCCTCAAGGGACTCTTTGTTAAGGAATCTAATGTACATAATGATAATCAGAAAATGTCTATTTGCTTATGTGTATACATGTTCCTATGATAAGAAAAAAGGGGGGTAGGTGCGCTATGGACCCTAAATGTGAAATAAAATATTATATGTGAACAACAGAATTAGAACCATAAGATTAAGAAAAAGGGGCTGCCGCTACCATATAAATTCACCCAGAAGGTGAAAAGACGTGAATATGTGCCAGAGGTGGTAGTAACGGCGCTCACCTACTATTAATTACACCTACTGCAGGTTCACCTGCTATTAATTTAAAAAAAAAATTTATGTGAAAAAAATATTTATAAAAGGTGTAACTGAAAAGTGCCTACGTGACAATATCTCTCAAAAAATGTCTCACATAAAATGATGTACAAAAATGAAAAGAAACCAATTTTGTATGAGAAACATCAAGTGGATATTCTACATATATAAATCCCTAGCCATATGCATAGAAAAAAATTGTGAAAAGACCTACTGCACATATAAACGTTAAATTCACTTATTGAATTCACAGGATCTAGACAGTCTATTTAAACATCTTAAACATTGCCTTGAAAAACAATTAAGAGTTTGGTGGGATATAGCTATTCTAGAGATGTATATCTCCGAAAAAATCACACCTAGGAGATTGAGGTGGGATATTTCCCCCAATGATGCAGTAAATGATAAAAACTTAATGGAAGATTGGTACAAATTTTTTAACCAAAGCGAGACAGAACTACTACAGAAGATAGTCACTAGACGGAGATTTAAACTCAAAAACGTTGAGGCAGAAATATTGACAATTAGGGATGAACTAGTTCCTTTCAAGGAAACGGCTGAATATAAAGAAAAAGAGAGGACTCTACAAGAAGCAGTACAGAAGTATGACAAAGAAATACAGCAGAAAAAGCTAAAAAGTTCAAATGTGATGTACTGGATTACAAAAATCAACAGGTATACAAATGGCAAATGGATATCATCTATAACGAAGAAGAAAATGATATATCAATGATTGAGGAATCCAGTGAAAATTCACAAATAGAGGATAATGTGGGATGGCAACAAACTTTTCCAACACAAATTAGACCTCAGAGAGACAGACAGGAATACCACACACCGAGTCGCAGAAGAGCTGACCATGACCCAGCAAGAGGACAACAGCAAACTCAATATGGTAATAGGGACCATTATGAGGTTCCATATACACCGCACATACCGAGACATCATTAAAGGTACTCCCAATTGAGGGAGTATCAACCCCACACACCATATAGGGAACAATATCATGGAAGAAACAATCAGCGTTTTTTTCACAGAGAACAAGGGCACAGACCCCCTGGCCCAAGACATTGGACCACCCCATACGGACCCTCATTTGGAAGAAGACCTTTTCGCCATCCAGCAAGGAACCCGTATCGGGGACATCCGGGGCAGAATGGGGGGTGGAATCCCAGATGGACCAAACGGGAATATGAAAGGGAACCTTGGAGATTATCCAGAACGTGGATGGGACGAGAGAAGAGAATACACGCACCGAACCCCGAGAAGGGAACAAAGAAACGAAGGAGAGGAAAGAGGGGAGGAAACAAGAAAAAGAAGGGAACAATAGGACAGGGAATATACAATCTAAGCACGGCTACCTTTGATGAAGAAGAACTTAAAGTTTTAGATTTGGGCCTCAAATATGCTCCAGATAAACAACTTGATAAGTTTGAGGCCTATATAGACCTACAGAAATTCATAAGAAAGTTAAATATCAAACATTTTTTTGCTAAGAAAGAACAAAAACATGGACAGTTTGGGAACAATGTTTATGTAAACACGGGGCACAACAGTGTTTACAAACACTCCAATCTTAAAAATAATTCTACCTTTAATCCTAATGGGCAGCAAAATGACAGCATCACGGTCTTTAAGAAATTGGCAGAAAAGGACCTAAAAGAAATGAAGATTCATAGAACAAAAGGAAGGGATCTATGGAATACTATTAAACAACTGGAGAAGAAAAAGAATATAGTAATACGTTCGGCGGACAAGGGAGGAGGCTTAGTAATATTAAACAAGGAAGATTACAAAAGAGAAATGGAAAAACTACTGGCGGAGAAAGATACATATAAGAAATTAAAAAACAATCCTAAGATTGAGTACGAAAAATGACTTAAGAAATTCGTTAAGAAGGGAGAAAGCAAAGGAATACTAAACAAAAATGAAGCAAAATATTTAACTCCGAAAGCAGCCAAAACACCTGTGATCTACTATCTACCCAAGGTACATAAAAATTAAACAAACCCCCCAGGCAGACCAATAATCAGTGGGATTGGGTCCTTGTTTTCGAGATTAGGGGAATACTTAGATGGCTATTTACAACCTTTAGTGACAAAAGGTAAATCATACTTAAAAGACAGCCAACAGTTACTTACAGAATTAAAAAGTATGGATGTAAAAGAGGAAGATATTCTTGTTACGATTGACGTCAATTCGCTGTATACCAACATCAAACAGGAACACGCACTGAGCAGCACAGACTGGGCATTACAAACATTAACGGATCTCAAACAAGAGCAGATTAGCTTTATAGTGGAAGGACTACAACTGGCAATGTCACATAACTACTTTTGGTACCAGGGCACGTATTACACGCAAACCAAAGGAGTAGCTATGGGAGCGAAGTACGCTCCCAATGTAGCTAACCTTTTCCTCAATAGATGGCAAGAGGAGCAGATCTATAGCGTACCAAGACAACATCTAAAGATGTACCGCAAGTACATAGACGATATTATTATCATATGGAGTGGTTCTGAAGAAGAATTAAACAACTTTTTTGACGAGATTAGCCAGAACGCATATGGAATTTCCTTTACAGGAAGCTGGAATGCCCAAAGCATAGATTATCTGGACCTACAGATTTTTAAGGAAAATGGCCAGTTGGGTACGAGGACGTTTTTTAAAGCTACTGACCGAAATGGGTACATTCCCATCACCAGCTGTCACCACCCAAAATGGTTAAACAACATTCCTAAGGGCCAGCTAATGCGAATATATAAGAATTGTAGCAACCGGATGGATTACGAAGAACAGGCTAATCAAATCATAGACAGATTCGTCTCTAAAGGATACAAGAAGAAAGAGTTATGTGACTTGAAAAGAAAAGTAAGCCTAATGAATAGAGAAGAGCTAATCGACGGTGTGCCCAAAATAAATCGAAGAAGTAACAGGAATAACAAAAAGATGGAAACAGCATTTCTGACGGGTTACAATCGACAGTATAAAAGACTTGAAGAGATTTTTAAAAAACATTGGCCTATTTTACACACTGATGAAACCTTAAAAACCTTACTGCCAAAGAAGCCTTTGTTCATATACAGAAGAGCCCCCACATTGAGAAATTCGATAGCTAAGAACACTATTGATCCTCCCAAAAATATAAAAATCTTTGAAAACCTGAAAGGTTTTTTCAAATGTGGAAGATGCCTTTCTTGCAAAACCAGCTCAAACACTACCCAGAAGAAATTGACTAAGTTTGCATCCTCCTCAAATGGGAGAGAATATAAAATTAATGAACTCATCACATGTAACAGCACTCATGTCACTTATGTGATTGAGTGTCCGTGCCATAAACAATATGTTGGAAGGACCACACGACAGTTGTATATAAGAATCAGAGAACACATCAAAAACATCAAAAAATGATTCCAAAGTCATAGTGTCTCTAGACACTTCAGAGATTATCATAACCGAGATCCTAATCTCATGACTTTTTACGGTATTGATAAAATGAAAGGGCATTGGAGAGGAGAAGATAGAAGAATAAAAGTCCCAAAAAATGAGACTAAATGGATATTCCTCTTGGACACTTTACAACCATCAGGCCAAAATATAGATTTGGATCTCAATTGTTTTTTAACCAATTTTTAGTCCATTTATTAACCTCCTCCCTCATTTTCGTCCTTTTTTCCTGTCTAAATTTACATCATACCAGGCCAAATGCAGTAGATTTTTCTCTAGGATCGAAGGTAATACATTCGACTAGGTCGGATGTAGTATACCAAACCAAACATCTAAATAAATAAATAAAAAGAAATATAGCAATTATACAACAACTTTTCTTTCATATAATATTTTTACACACTCATCTCTTCATTTCCTTTTATTTATTTTTATTTTTATTGATTTCTCTTAAATTAATTGGGCACAAACATATAGACGTATTCAATAAAGGCTCGTCTACATATTATCAAAAAATATTAGGATTATGGACACCAATATTGAGGCAGTAATTCTTATTAAGAAAATATATATTCTTATATTTATTTTTATTTTAATTTAATTTAATTAATTTTGCAATTCCCATAATTATTGCCATAGTCTAGCCCATACAATAATATTTATACATTTTTTGATCTCTCCTCCCTCCTTATATACCATGAGTAATTTCTATTCAAAGGATATTACTTTCTAATATAAAATACTCTTTATCCATCATGATTGTTTTTTATGGTATGTATTTGCTGTGAGAAGTTATGCATTCATTTATTTTATTATTTATTTTTTTATTTCCATCATTGTTACTTCTCATGATTATTTGTTATTATTTTGTATTTTTTATTATTATTATTCCCCAATTGTAATGTGGATACAAATTCGAGGGTTTTGCAGTTACATTTTATTTTATTTCCATTTCTCATTCTCATTTTTATTGGCATTTTTATTTTCTTGCACACTTCATTATTATGCTCAAATTTTTTTTTAAATCATTAGTGTGACCCGAATCCAATTGTTTTGTTTTAGCTGTATTAAGTGCGGAATTTTATTTTGTATTCACCATCGCTGCACAACAAACACTGAACCGCCCCTTGTATTTATGACACATCAGGTGTCTGTGACTTTTGTTTTTTCCTCCTCCTTCCCTAAGTACGGGCAGTGCAGTTGGTGGCTTGCGCAAGCGCCACAGAGGCATTCACCTATTGGGCTTTACAAATTCCCATATTCCAGTAGGTAAAATGGGGCCGATGCGCTCGCGCATGCGCCATAATGATAGTACACCCTATATAAAGAGAGTGGAGCACCAAGATGGCCGCTCCAGAAGACGTCCGATGACGAAACGCGTAGGGCGTGGCCTAAGGTGAATACACTCTCGCATAGCGGCGGCGGCGGTGAATTCAAAACACGCTGTAACCCACATCCATTGAAACTTATTTTGACCTCTAATGTGTGAGTAGCTTTCTTTTTTACTTAATAAAGTGTTTTAAAAAACTGGATTACACTATGTTTTCCTCATCTTGCTTTTAATGAGGAAATATTTTGATCACAACTGGATATTAACTGGACCAGCTCTGCACAACAACACAGGGGCTTACACTGTGGAGGCGCATTAACCCCTTAAGGGAAGAGGGAGCTGGTGAGTGCGGATTATTGTCTTTTTACACGAAAAATCGCACCGGTTGCAATCCAGGAATCCACTGAAAATTAAAGCACACAGTCACCTTTGTTATAGAAGAACTTTTATTGGAGCTGTATTGTCCTTTTTGCCTTTTTTGCCGTTGGACTTTCATATCAACTAAAAAACGCATGCTATAATTTAGCGACTTTATAATCGCACAAGGACAGAAAATGTATATACTATGGCACTTTAATTAGCACGCAGCACTTTTTGCAGTAGCTTTTGTCTTCATTGTAAATAAGGCACTTTTTTGCATGTTTAGCACTTTAACATCTTTGCACTTTTGATAAATCGCAATAAGTGAATTTAACGTTTATATGTGCAGTAGGTCTTTTCACAATTTTTTTCTATGCATATGGCTAGGGATTTATATATGTAGAATATCCACTTAATTTTTCTCATACAATATTGTTTTTTTTCATTTTTGTACCTTTTAGAAATATTTTTTTCACATAAAAACAAAATGTAAATTAATAGCAGGTGAGCCTGCAGTAGGTGTAATTAATAGTAGGTGAGCGCCATTACTACCACCTCTGGCACATATACATGTTCCTATGCTCCTTACTTATTATGTAGTATACAGATTGACTTCTCCGTTCGGAGTTAAGATGGCGTCTATACCCTACATCCCCCACGTTAGAAGAATGCATTTGAGATAAGGGAACCAGCTTCAACCAAACTTCAAGCATCAAGTTTCTTCATTTCTCTTGTATTGTAACCAATAAGATGTACCAATTAGACTGACATCGTAATGACGTAGCTTTCTGTATAAAATATCAACACCGCCCACCAATAAATCAGAATTTAGAAGTAGCCGAGCTGAACGTGTCTCAGAGAGTGTTTACTTCTAATGTGCATGCACATTTATACTTTTTAATTAGAAATAGCAGCAGATAACCAAGAACTAATTTGTAGTTCTTATCCATTTCAACTGGCGCCCGAGTGTGTGGGCTTCAGGCCACAATCGAAGGGAGACCGCATTCCAGGACTGAACGGCTGGCCAGATCAGAGAAGGGGGTTAAGCGCGCAGCCCTAACAGTACAGTAAGCATATTTATCCTTACCATTGTACGACTTCTCTGGTTGAGCCTGTTGATTTTGTCTTGTTGGCTCCTTTCGATTGTTCAAAGAGGCAGGTAACTTATTTCTCGCCTGGAGCTGTTTTAACAAACCTGTTAATGGTTTTCTGCTAACTATTATCTGTTCAGTGTCTGTCATTCTGAAGGACTGCAAATTTAGCAGACTGAAAGTGCAGCTGCAGGCGTGTGTCCATCCTCTACCTCTAGTGGTGGGGTGGAATTCTGCAGGCGTTTATAGACGGGGTTACTCAAGGTTGGCTGTGTAGGACCTCTGAGGGTTAATCTCAAGCTGCGAATTAGGTCAGTTTGAAAGAAGGCTTGCGGAAGTGGCAATCTTGCAAACGTCTATAAACGTTCTTCTCGGGTGAGGTTTTCTTGAGGGTTAATCTCAGCTGCGGAAATTGGGCAGACTGAACGAAGGCTAGCTGGAATTTGCCAGTCTTGTAACTCAGGTGAGCTTCTCCCGAGAGCTATCTTTGCAGTTCAAAGAGTGTCAGGTGTAATGTCCTGAGTGTATTTGTCGATTACTGTTTGCCATACACGAGGAGGGTTGGGGAGAAGGTGGCTACCTGAAGGATCATTTGGGCCATAAGCCACTGCTCCACACCACCTCTGACGTGGTAGTTTTGACCCTTGAAGAGAACAGCCAGGAGACAGGGAGACAGGATGGCTCGCAGGGATGCGAGCCCCCACCTTAGGAATTCTTTGATAAGACAGCAGTCAGAGGAGTATTAACCCATTAGTTGCCTATATTCTCCTCTTAAGCCGTCCGCTGAGAGAGAGAGAGAAGGGAATGCTAGCATGTGATATTGTAAAGAGGAGAGAAAATGTTGCAAGAAGCAGAGGAATGGCGTGCTCTGATAAGAGAACAAAGGGGCGCTCTGTGTGATAATGGCTTATTGGATGTGGCAGAAACATGGTTCAGGACGGCAAGGGCATTGCAAAGAGGTTTGGATAGAAGAGGAAATCAAGAAAGCTGCAAATTGTACTATGTATGTGTATCATAGAGTTGATAATGTGGCTGTACCGCCCCCATATACTAAAACTGGAACAAAGGAGGAGAGGGACAACCCTGCCATCCGCCTTACACCCACTCCCTTCTCAAAACTCCAGCCCAAGCACAACCCACTGGGACAACTCCACCCGGCAGCCATCTTAGTGCACCCATACCTTCACTTTCTGCCCAGCCCAGTGCACTTCCTGCCGGCGGCCATCTTGGTACAACCAGTAGGCCCAGCCATGGCCTATACCAAGTTCTTCCTGTTTTAAACCAGGATGGTTCCTACCGCACACCTGTCTTCCCTAATATGGAAGCACTACCTTCACAGGCCGGATATGTTAATGATGAAGAAGCGTCCGAGTGGGAAGGCCAACAACAGGCAGCAAGGCCACCTGCTGATTTAACCCCCAATCCGGCTCCAGACTCACAGTTCCGGGAGGATCTCAAACGTATGCTGACAACCATAAGAAACAGTGCCTATTCTCAGCCCCCGCCCCAACACCAGTCTCGGTTACCAGAAGGGGCACCGGTGATGTATGTCGCTTTTACCCCATCACAAGCAGCAACCTCAGTGACAAGTCTGCCTGACCCAAAGAAACAGCCAATGCCCTTCTACCGCAGGATAGTGCAGATACAAGAAACGTACTCAGCTGCCTGGAGAGACTTGATCAGCCTATGCCAAATTAAAGCAGGACATGTCTTTTGGCCGGGCATGCAGACAGCCTTCAATGATGCCTGCCTGACAAGTACCACTTCTTACACCTCAGGCTTGGAGTTCTGTGCACAACTCCGCGACTGGGTAAAGGAGAAATTGGCAGATCAGACCACCAGAATCCAAGATATTGCCCAAGATAAAGGGGAGTCTGTGGAGAAGTATCATGCTAGACTCATACAGGCCTTTGATGATCTGGGCTTCTCCCTTTATGAAAAGACACACACACACACACGTTATCTGCTTTTGTCTCAGGACTCAGAGAGGATATCAGAAAAAGCCTGATGCTGGCCCGCCCTGTATATCGCTCAATGAAAATGTCCGATTTACTGTTGGTGGCCAGAGGGATAGAAAACCAAAAAGGAAAAAAAAAACAACGCCCCTCATGGTAACACAAGATGAAGATCCCGCCTACACTCGTCCTCCACCACTGCCCAATACCAGGGAAAAGATCATCTGTTACAACTGTGGGAAGCGGGGTCACATCAGAAGAGTATGCAGAGCCCAAGACATCCGAGACAAGACAGGGATCCCCGTGAAGGGCAACACGCTAGGAAATTAGAAAACCCGTGTCACCCCTTATGACAGTGTCCTCAAATGAGACTGGGGGACCCCTAGCAAAGGTCACGTTACCTATACAAGGAAAACCTACCACTTTTCTCATTGACATGAGTGCAGCCAGGAGTGTGTTGAGGGCTGAGGACCTGCCTGATAATGCTTTCCTTTCCACTATTGATGTTTCCTGCGTGGGAGTGGATGGGTTGCCCCGCTCCAGTCCACTCACTGAGCCTCTCCAAGTGGGGACATTTCCTGATTTGCTTGCCAGATTTGTGGTGTCCTCTACATGTCCCTTGAATCTACTAGGAGCTGATGTGCTGTCCAGACTACAGGCGTCAATCATTTTCACACCTGAAGGGGGGGGTGAAGTTACATACTCCCCTATCCTTGGAAGACTCATCTGCTTTGTATTCTCTGCCTCTCCTGATGACACTTCATGGAGCAATAACTCCAAGTTCAATACCGCAGGAAGTACTTGACAGAATCCCTGTGTGCCTATGATCCACAGGACCGGAAGACAACTGTCACTTAAAAGGTGTCACCAGTTTCAGTCAAGTTCAAAGAGGGTGCATCATTTCCCCGGAAACCACAATACCCCCCCCCCCCTAAAGTTAGCTCAATCTGCAGCTATTTTGAAGCATGTCAAGGCCCTCGTGTCAAATGGAGCCCTGATACCCTGCGCACCTCCATGCAACACACCTCTGTTCTCTAGGAAGAAGAGAACCCCTAAAAGAGAACCAGCTACTTGCGGGGGTGTCCCTGACTGCAAAGTACCTCACAGTGGTGGACCATGCAAACGCTCTCTTCAGTGTCCACCCACACTCCTCCTGCTGGTACCTTTTGCATTCACCCACGAAAAAACAGCAACATATCTAGACAGTTATGCCAGAAGGGGCACAGAACTCTCCAAGCTAGTTTGCAAACGCTATGGCTATCATCCTTGACACATAACAAGAGGATCACCTGGAAGTGATTCTCCTCCAATATGTTGATGACCTTCTCCACTGTGCAGCTGACTTACCCACTACTGAAGTCACCTCAGAAAGCCAGTTGTGCTATCTTACCAAACAGGGTTGCAAAGCCTCAAAGCCCAAATTGCAGTGGTGCTCAACATCTGTCATTTTTTCTTGGACACTGTCTTGTCCCATGGGACAAGACACCTCACTAAAGACAGGGTGAAAGCAATCTCCGACATCCCACTGCCACAAGGCCAGAAGCCCCTTCATTCCTTCCTTGGACTAATTTCCTATTGCAGAGCATGGATTCCAGAAGGCTCCCTACTGATGCAAGCTTTGTATGATGCCCTGAAAGCAGACCCCTTCCAGATGCTTCCTGAAGCAATATCCAACTTTGAGGCCTTCAAGCACACCATCTCTGGCGCTAGGGCTCCCAGACTACGACAAAACGTTCAAGCCCTTTGTATCCGAACATCTGGGACATGCTACAGGTGTACTCATCCAATCACATGGCATCTGCCTACGCCCTATAGGATATTATTCCTGTCGGCTGGATGCGATAGCAAGTGGAGGCCCATTGTGTCTGCGAGCTGTCTTTGCTGCACAAGCCTTGTTTGACAAAGCTTTGGACTTGGTCTTCGGACTCTGCCTCGTTCTGCTTGCTCCCATGACATTGCTCCCATACTCAACCAAGATCCAGCTGAAACATCCGTCCACTGCCAGACACTTGACTCCTGTGTTCCTACCTTCTAGACAGCATTACTCTATTACGTTGTCAAACATTGGAACCTACCACCCTTCTTCCACTTCTCGAGGGGGGAAAGGAGGAAGAGTCGAGTCTTGACTTGTCACCCCATGACTGCATCAAACTAATGCGGCTGGAAACCACGCATCTCCCCACCGTGAGTGAAATACGCCTGCAAGATCCAGGTCACCACTGAAAACTCGGTTTTCCAAACTGAAACCTTACCACCGGTGATGTCTGCACAGGTGGCAGAGCTGCAAGCACTTACTACAGCATGTAAATTGGCAGAGGGAAAGAGCCAATATTCATACAGACTCAAGATATGCTTTCAGCGTTGCCCATGATTTTGGTGTTATCTGGAAGGACAGAGGGTTCCTGACGGCTGCAGGAACACCTGTGAAACATAGCTCAGCCATCAAGGACTTGATGGACGCCCTGCTTCTCCCAACCCAAGTGACTATTCTAAAAGTAAAGCACACGACAAACTCAACTCGAAGGAAGCTCGAGGCAATCTAGCCAATTCAGCTGCCAAACAGACAGCCAGTGGTCCACGGGAAGTGGAAAGCAGGGTGGTAGAAGAAGACCACTCCATGCTTACCCTACAGACTCTCCCAGTGGACAGAGTTTATCTGAAAGAATTACAGGAAGCAGCAAGTCCGGATGAGACGGAAAGCTGGAAACGGAGAGGAGGAACTCTCAGAGATGGACTATTCGAGTGCAACAAGAAGCCTTGTCTACCCAGGAGTATGTACCCAGCCATGGTGCAATGGGCAAATGGAGCTGCCCACTTGACAAAGACTCTTATGAACTTATGAGTTACTCCATTGACCAAAAACTTCTGCAGATCATGCACTATCTGCAACAAATGTAACCCAGAATGTACAGAAAAGACACAGAAGAAGCACCTGGCAAAGGCTCTATACCGCTTCCAGAGGATACAAATTGATCACTCCCAAATGCCAAAGGAGTGACAGATTCGAATACGCCCTAGTGGAGGTGGACATGACTGCCAGGACCACAGCTAAGAAACTACTGAGTGAGATAGTATGTAGATTTGAGGTCCCAGAGGTGATAGAGAGCGATCAGGCTCAGCCTTCACAGTAACCCTTACAAAAGATTAGGGCAGCACTGGGGGTTCAGTTGGCTCTACACACCCCTTACCACCCTCAAAGTAGCGGGAAGGTAGAAAGGATGAAAGGGACATTAGAAAAACAGGATGTTAAAGATGGCCCAAAAGACTAACATGAGTCGGCCAGACAGTTTGCCCATTGCCCTGTTCAGTGTCAGACACACTCCCGGGGGGAAACTTGCCCTATCCCCTTATAAAATTTTGATTGGTTCAGCCCCCAGACTTGGCTGTCACTTTCCCCAACAGTTACAGTTGCAATCTGATGTGTTGACTAATTATGTAACCGCATTATCACGAGAATTAACCCAAATGCATGTCCAGGTGTTTTCTTCCATTCCAGATCCTGATTTAGATACAGGAACACACCAACTACTGCCTGGAGATTGGGGGCTGGTAAATACATTTGTGAGAAAACATTCTCTTGAACCCAGATATGATGGTCCATTCAAAGTTTTGCGGACCACAGCCACCTCAGTCGAATTGGCCGGGAAGAACACCTGAATACACGCCTCCCACTGCAAGAAAACTCCAACCCCCGAGGACAAGATCCCGCCCACTTCATGACGACCATGCTGCATATGCTTTTTCTGTTTGGTCTAGGGGGAGGCCCAGGAGGTGGTCATCACAAAAAAAATGATAACATAATTACATTTTGGTATAACTCTTCAGGTACACATGTGACCACCTTTACCTTTGATTACTGTGACATAGTACCTTGTCCATTTGACTCTTTCATGGCAATGCCATTGGTACAGTGACATCCCTGATGGTAAGGATATATATGTGTGTTTACGGACAGTTACTGGGGCCAGAATTGTGGTTCCTGGGAGGGACAGTGGGTTGAAACATAGGACCAGATTAGAGGGAATCTGCCCTTGAAAAGGTCATTATGCCCCTCCATATTTTAGCAGAAGATACTCCTGATACATACACTGACCCAGCACACAGTCAGAGGAGGAAGTGAGCAGTTCTCTCCGGAAGCTTTGACCCTCATGTATACATAGATGCTATAGGAGTTCCAAGGGGGGTCCCTGATGAATTCAAAGCCAGGGATCAGGTAAAAGCTGGTTTTGAGTCTTTGATCCCCATAATAACTGTGAACAAGAATGTAGATTGGATCAATTACATATACTACAACCAACAAAGATTTGTGAATTACACTAAAGATGCCCTCCAGGGAATTGCTGACCAGTTAGCCCCCACTTCCTACATGACATTCCAGAACCGGGTGGCCTTAGACATGGTGTTAGCTGAGAAAGGAGGTGTCTGTAAAATCATAGAAAAAACGGGAACCTGTTGCAGCTACATTCCTGATAATACCGGCCCAAATGGTAAAGTAACTTTAGCTATAAAAAAATTAGAAGATTTGACATTGGAGTTGAAGAAGAATTCAGGTATTACAGACCCATGGGATCAATATTTTAGCTGGATGAGTGGGTGGCAGAAGGTGCTCGCCCAGATAGGGGTAACGGTACTAATAATCCTGGTTCTTTTAGCCCCGATTGTATGCTGTATTCTACCTTTCGTAAAGAAGTTAATGAGCAAGGCTGTAGACAACAGCACACCTACATTTCTCCACCAAGAAGAAGAGGACCCTCTTATGATGGAGAATGACAAACCCTTCACTCCTCTACAGTCACTCCCTATCCAAAATCTCACAATCCTCTAGGGTTATAGGGATAGATAGCACCTGATTGCCCTTCTCCAGCTGTATCAAGGGGGGTAGTGAACTAGTTGCTGCCTAACTCTATATACAGCTTAAAAAGAGTTGCTGAGGAGAATGGGCCAGGTGAGTAGGACCTTTAGATGAGGGACAGAAGAAAATAGTCATTTTAGGGGGGACTTTTAAGGAATCTAATGATAATCAGGAAATGTCTATTTGCTTATGTGTATACATGTTCCTATGCTCCTTACTTATTATGTAGTATACAGAATGACTTCTCCGTTCGGAGTTAAGATGGCGTCTATACCCTACATCCTCCGCGTTAGAAGAATGCATTTGAGATAAGGGACCCAACTTCAAGCATCAAGTTTCTTCATTTCTCTTGTATTGTAACCAATAAGATGTACCAATTAGACTGACATAGTAATGACGTAGCTTTCTGTATAAAATATCAACACCGCCCACCAATAAATCAGAATTTAGAAGTAGCCGAGCTGAACGTGTCTCAGAGAGTGTTTACTTCTAATGTGCATGCACATTTATACTTTTTAATTAGAAATAGCAGCAGATAACCAAGAACTAATTTGTAGTTCTTATCCATTTCATCTTCACCTCTGCTCCTGTCTTAAAATATCTGGATTCCTCCCTGCCATTTGTGCTAGAAGTGGATGCATCTGAAATTGCCGTAGGGGCAATATTGTCCCAAAGACAAGGAGCCAGGGCCCTGCTCCATCCTGTAGCTTTCTTCTAATGCAAGCTATCAACAGCCGAGAAGAACTACAACGTAGGAGATCGGGAATTGTTAGCAATTAAATCTGCATTCGAAGAATGGCGCTATTTACTGAAGGGGCTTCTCACCCGATCTTAGTATTCACCGACCACAAGAACCTGGAGTATTTGAAATCCGCAAAAATACTGAAGCCGAGACAAGCCAGGTGGGCGCTCTTTTTCTCCCGGTTCACCTTCCATGTAACTTATCGCCCCAGGTTCTAAGAATATAAAGCCAGATGCTTTGTCATGGATGTTCCACAAGTCCCAAGAAATTTCTCCTGCAGACACCATTCTTGCTCCTGGGAATTTCCTTCTGCTTCAGGAAGACCTTCTTTTCCCGACTCAGACAAGCCTCTGTGGGGCAAATATTTTCTCCCGAACCAGAACTACAAGCCAGAGATGGGTTACTCTGGCACAAAGACAAGATCAACATTCCCGGGGCCTACGGGTATCCGTTTTAGAGCTATGTCACGACCACGCACTCGCCGGGCAGTTTGGCATCACCAAGACCACCGACTTGGTACAACGTACTTTTTGGTGGCCTCAGTTGCGGGAGGACTGCAAGAAGTTTGTGGATACCTGCACTACGTGCATCAGGAGTAATAGCCGTAGGACTAAGGCCTGGGGCCTATTCAAACAGGCCATGGAGAATGCTGTCTCTGGATTTCATCGTTGAACTGCCCCCGGCAGAAGATCATACCACTATCTTTGTGGTAGTTGATCATCTGTCAAAGATGGCACACTTCATTCCCAGGAAGGGCCCCCCCTCAGCCCCTGAAACGGCACAGGTATTCATCAAGGAAATCATCAGGCTCCATAGGGTACCAGCCAATATAGATTCAGATCGAGGGGTGCAGTTCACCTCTCGATTCTGGAAGTCCCTCTGCAAGGCTTTGGATATTGAATTGTCTTTTTCATCCGCCTACCATCCTCAGTTCAACGGGCAAACTGAGAGGATGAACCAAACCATTGAACAATACCTACGCTGTTTCTCCTCTTTTGCACAAGATGATTGGATCTCCCTGCTTCCAGTAGCCAAATTCGCCTACAACAATTATATCCACTCTGCCACCAAGCAGACGCCCTTTTTCGCCAATTACGGCTTCCACCCTTCCTTTCTACCCAACTCCCTTCCCGAATGCACAGTGCCAGCGGTTCAGGAAAATATGGATTTCTTCTCAACCAGTAACCAACTTCTGCAAGAAACCATGACTAGAACTCAAGAGCACAACAAGACAACCTTCGACAAGAAGAGACGAGGGGAATTGGTACTGGTACCCAGTGATTTGGTGTGGTTATCCACGGTGAACTTGAAGATGGCGTGCCTTTCAAGGAAACTGGGTCCCAAGTTCTTAGGACCTTTCCCAGTTAGAAGGAAGATTAATGAAGTAGCCTTTGAATTGGAACTCCCAGACTCATTAAAGGTCCACCCAGTATTCCATGCATCCCTGTTGAAACCTTCCGTTCCCAACCCATTTCCTAACCGAAGTACCACTCCTCCTGATCCGGTCTTAGTAGACGGTGAGGAAGAATTGGAAGTGGAGGCTATCCTAAACTTCAGAAGAAGAAGAAATTAGAACCAGTTCTTAATTAAATGGAAGGGGTATGGTCCCCAAAGAAAATTCTTGGGAGCCTGAGAACACGCTAAGTGTCTGGTTCAATCTTTCAAGAGGACCCATCCCAAGAAATTTGCCCGAAGGGGCATCCGGAGGCTGCCCCTTGGGGGTGGGGGCAATGTCATGGAGATCCTGCCAGAAATCTGCACCCCAGGCTCTCTGGCTCGCGGGCACCATCACGCATGCGCGGCCGTGCGCGCTCCCCTGTTGGCGCCAGAAGGGCTATTTAAGCCTGTCTGTCACAGACGGTCCCCGCTGTCTGATCCACAGCGTTGTGTGCCCGAGAACCTGATCTGAAATACTTACCTGTGATTAAGACCCGGCTTGTCTGTGACCTACCTGTTATCTGCCAGCACCCGACCCCAGCCTGTCTGTGACTACTCTCCTGCCTGCTCCCTTGTACCTTTGCCACCAGCCTGATACCTGACCTTGGCCTGTCTGTGACTTCTCTCCTGCCTGCTCCCTTGTACCTTTGCTTCCAGCCTGATACCTGACCCGGCCTGTTTGACGATCCAGTCTGCTAAGCTGATCCAGTTTGCTGAGGTGATCCTACCTGCCAAGCTGTTCCAGTCTGCTAAGCTGATCCAGTTTGCTGAGCTGATCCTACCTGCCAAGCTCACCGCGGCCGTTTAACACGTGATCGCGCCGTCAAATGATGGAGTGATCACTTGTAAACAAACCGGTGTCATGTTATGACGGCGGTTCCTCCCTCCCCTCTCTGTACCGATCGGTACAGCGGAGGGGGAAGAGATCGGTGTCAGCAGCGCTGTGGGCTGCATCTGCAATGCCCACATCGCTGCTCACCGAATTTAACCCCTCAATTCCCTGCCAATACTCTGCAATACCTGCCAATACTCTGCAATACCTGCCAATACACTGCAATACCGGCCAATACACTGCAATACCGGCCAATACTCTGCAATACCGGCCAATACTCTGCAATACCCGCCAATACTCTGCAATACCCGCCAATACTCTGCAATACCCTGCCAATACTCTGCCATACATTGCCATACCCAGCCATATTCGGAGATACCCAGCCATACTTAGAGATACTCTGCGATACTCTGCAATACTCAGCCATACTCGGTGATACCCTGCAATACCCAGGAATAGACGCCCCCGCGCCCTCCGGTGCTTATACCGACTCGCCAATACGATCAAAGCCAGAATCTTTTTTTTTTATTTCAGGCTTCCCAGCCTAGAGGTGACATGCGGGGTCTTATTGACCCCATATCTCACTGTAAAAGGGACCTGTCATGCCATATTCCTATTACAAGGGATGTTTACATTCCTTGTAATGGGAATAAAAGTGATCAAAAAAATTATTTTTGGGGAAAAAAAATGTCAAACTAAAATAAATAAAGTAAAATGAACAATTTTTTTTTTTTTTAAAGCGCCCCTGTCCCCATGTGCTCGCATGCAGAAGCAAACGCATATTTAAGTCCCGCCCACATATGAAAACGGTGTTCAAACCACACATGTGAGGTATCGCTGCGAACATTAGAGCGAGCAATAATTCTAGCCCTAGATCTCCTCTGTAACTCAAAACATGTAACCAGTAAAAAAATTTTAAAGCATCGCCTATGGGGATTTTTAAGTAGCGATGTTCGGCGCCATTCCACGGGCGTGTGCAATTTTGAAGAGTGACATGTTAGGTATCTATTTACTCAGCATAACTTCATCTTTCACATTATGCAAAAATTGGGCTAACTTTACTGTTTGTTTTTTTTTAAGCACAAAACAGTTTTTTCCCCCAAAAAAACGCGTTTGAAAAATTGCTGCGCAAATACCGTGCGAGATAAAAAGTTGCAATGACCACCATTGTATTCTCTAGGGTCTTTGCTAAAAAAACTTATACAATGTTTTGGGGTTCTATGTAATTTTCTAGCAAATAAATGATGATTTTTACATGTAGGAGAGAAATGTCAGAATTGGCCTGGGTGCTACAGAAGCCTGATGGTGCTTCCTGCATGTTGGGCCTCTGTATGTGGCCACGCTGTGTAAAAGTCTCACACATGTGGTATCGCCATACTCAGGAGTAATAGCAGAATGTGTTTTGGGGTGTAATTTGTGGTATGCATATGCTGTGTGTGAGAAATAAACTGATAATATGACAATTTTGTGAAAAAAAAAGGAAAAAAAAATCTTGATTTTGCAAAGAATTGTGGGAAAAAATGACAACTTCAAAAAACTCATCATGTCTCTTACTAAATACCTTGGAATGTCTTCTTGCCAAAAAGGGGTCATTTGGGGGGTATTTGTACTTTTCTGCCATGTTAGGGTCTCAAGAAATGAGATAGGCCATCAGTACTTCAGGTGTGATCAATTTTCAGATATTGGCACCACAGCTTGTGGACTCTATAACTTTCACAAAGACCAAATAATATCCACCAATTTGTACTTATTTTTACCAAAGATATGTAGTAGTATAAATTTTGGCCAAAATTTATGAAGAAAAATTACTAATCTGCTAAATTTTATAACGAAACAAAGAAAAATAATTTTTTTTACAGAATTTTCTCAGCGGTGATTAAATATCACCAAAAATGGGGATTTTTTTTATTGTTCATTTTACTTTATTTATTTTAGTTTGAATTTTTTTTCCCCCAAAAATAAAATGTTTGATCACTTTTATTCCTATTACAAGAAATGAAAAACATCCCTTGTAATAGGAATATGGCATGACAGGTCCTCTTTACAGTAAAATATAGGATCAATAAGACCCCACATCTCACCTCTAGGCTGGAAAGCCTGAAATAAAACAAAAAAGGATTCTGGCTTTGATCATATTGGCAAGTCGGTAGAAGAAGTGGAGGGTGGCGGGGGGGGGGAACGTCCCCTCTCGCCTCCTGTAAGAACGATCAAGCAGTGGAACAGCCGCTATGATCATTCTTATGGTGTAGGGAATCGCCGTGTGAAAAAGTTGATATCTGAATGATGCCTGTAGCTACACCCATCATTCAGATATCCCTGCACAAAGTCAAGGACGACATATGATGGCCGGCGGGCGGGAAGTGGTTAAAATGCATTTTTTTTAACACAAAGTTGTCCATTTATACAATATTTCTAACACATAGCATGTGCACATCAAAAATGACACCCCAAAATAGATTCTCCTACTCTTACTCTTCTCCTTTCTCCTACGTCATATGACGGCCTCTCAGAGTTAAGCAACTGCCCTGTAGCCGTAATTCGGCTATGGGCCGGTTGTTAAGTGGTTAAACAGAGAGATGAAATAAGGGAGTATCTGAAGACACTGGACCTCTCGAGGGGCAAGAAAGAAGAAATAGAGGCATTAGATGCCCCCATATCAAGAGAGGAAGTAGAGAGAGCAATCAAAAATACCGCCTCAGGAGGATGTCCGGGTCCCGACGGGTACCCCATTTCATATTATAAGAAGTTTTGTAAGCAGTTAGTGCCTAAATTGTGCAACTATTTTAACGCGGTTGGGAAAGGAGAAAAATTTAGAGAGGAGACACTTCTGGCACATATAACTTTGATCTTGAAAGAAGGAAAAGATCCTATGGCAGTTGAAAGCTATTATTGAATTCAGATATTAAACTGTTTGAAAAAACAATCGCAGAGAGATTGAAGTTCTATCTGCCAGAATGGATCCAGAATGATCAGGTGGGGTTTGTCCAGGAGAGAGAGGGGAGAGACAACACCTTGAAAACTATAATGTTGATACAGGAAGCTATTAAGCGGGGGCCCCTACTGTCCTTATTAGGGATGAGCTTGGTGTTCGAGTTGAATGCATGTTCGCCCGTTTGGCGAAGCCAGAACTCTGTGGGCCGTTTGCAACAAATTTGTGTGGCGCTCACGGCCCACAATGCACTGCGCCATCGCAGTGCATTGCTGGCTCATGATTGGCCAAGCATGCACTGTGATCTTGCATGCTTGGCCAGTCACAGCGCCGGCAGCGAGGAGAGCCATGATTGGCCACAGGCAGGATGCCTGTGGCCAATTATAGCTCAGGCTGTGTAGTACTCGCCCCACACTATATAAGGCCACCAGTGCGGTGGCCTTGTGTAGTGTCCCGGCGTCTGCAGGAGTTAGTGGGTGTTGTCTGTGTGCCTTCAGCGCAGAATACTAACCTTTATTGCTGTTCTCTAATTGAGCCACCTGGCATCTGCAGGAGTTAGTGGGTGTTGTCTGTGTGCCTTCAGCATAGTATATACAGTGGTGTGAAAAAGTGTTTGCCCCCTTCCTCATTTCCTGTTCCTTTGCATGTTTGTCACACTTAAGTGTTTCGGAACATCAAACCAATTTAAACAATAGTCAAGGACAACACAAGTAAACACAAAATGCAATTTGTAAATGAAGGTGTTTATTATTAAAGGTGAAAAAAAATCCAAACCATCATGGCCCTGTGTGAAAGTGATTGCCCCCCTTGTTAAAACATACTATAACTGTGGTTGTCCACACCTGAGTTCAATTTCTCTAGCCACACCCAGGCCTGATTATTGCCACACCTGTTCACAATCAAGGCATCACTTAAATAGGAGCTGCTTGACACAGTAAGGTCCACCAGAAGATCCTTAAAAGCTACACATCATGCCGAGACCCAAAGAAATTCAGGAACAATTGAGAAAGAAAGTAATTGAGATCTATCAGTCTGGAAAGGGTTATAAAGCCATTTCCAAAGCTTTGGGAATCCAGCGAACCACAGTGAGAGCCATTATCCACAAATGGCGAAGACATGGAACAGTGGTGAACCTTCCCAGGAGTGGCCGGCCGCCCAAAATTACCCCAAGAGCGCAGCGACGACTCATCCAAGAGGTCACAAAAGACCCCACAACAACGTCCAAGCTACTGCAGGCCTCACTTGCCTCAGTTAAGGTCAGCGTTCATGCCTCCACCATCAGGAAAAGACTGGGCAAAAATGGCCTGCATGGCAGAGTTCCAAGGAGAAAACCACTGCTGAGCAAAAAGAACATCAAAGCTCGTCTCAATTTCTCCACAACACATCTTGATGATCCCCAAGACTTTTGGGACAACATTCTGTGGACCGATGAGACAAAAGTGGAACTCTTTGGAAGGTGTGTGTCCAAGTATATCTGGCGTAGAAGGAACACTGCATTTCATAAAAAGAACATTATACCAACAGTAAAATATGGTGGTGGTAGTGTGATGGTCTGGGGCTGTTTTGCTGCTTCAGGACCTGGAAGACTTGCCGTGATAAAAGGAACTATGAATTCTGCTGTCTACCAAGAGATCCTGAAGGAGAATGTCCGACCATCTGTTCGTGTACTCAAGCTGAAACGAACTTGGGTTCTGCAGCAGGACAATGATCCTAAACACACCAGCAAGTCCACCACCGAATGGCTGAAGAAAAACAAAATGAAGACTTTGGAGTGGCCTAGCCAAAGTCCTGACCTGAATCCTATTGAGATGTTGTGTTATGACCTTAAAAAGGCCGTTCATGCTCGAAAACCCTCTAATGTAACTGAATTAGGACAATTCTGCAAAGATGAGTGGGCCAAAATTCCTCCAGGACGCTGTAAAAGCCTCATTGCACGTTATCGCAAACGCTTGGTTGCAGTTGTTGCTGCTAAGGGTGGCCCAACCAGTTATTAGGTTTAGGGGGCAATCACTTTTTCACACAGGGCCATGATGGTTTGGATTTTTTTTCACCTTTAATAATAAACACCTTCATTTACAAATTGCATTTTGTGTTTACTTGTGTTGTCCTTGACTATTGTTTAAATTGGTTTGATGTTCCGAAACACTTAAGTGTGACAAACATGCAAAGGAACAGGAAATGAGGAAGGGGGCAAACACTTTTTCACACCACTGTACCTGTATATACCTATATTGCTCTTCTCTAATTGAGCCATCTGCCATCTGCAGGAGTTAGTGGGTGTTGTCTGTGTGCCTTCAGCACAGAATACACCTGTATCTACCTATATTGCTGTTCTCTAATTGAGCCATCTGCCATCTGCAGGAGTTAGTGGGTGTTGTCTGTGTGCCTTCAGCGCAGAATACACCTGTATCTACCCTTTATTGCTGTTCTCTAATTGAGCCATCTGCCATCTGCAGGAGTTAGGCCCCTTTCACACATGCGGACATTATGTCCGTATTTCATCCATCCGTTTGCGGATGAAATACGGACATACATGCATCCCTATGGGATAGCGGGTGTCTGCGGATGAACATCCGCAGACACCCGCTACTGTCCACCTCCGCTACTGTCCGATTCTGCAGATGGAGGAAAATCCTATTTTTCTATCCATCTGCAGAGCGGATCTGATGAACACGGACAGATGGTCCGTGTTCGTCCGATCCCCATAGAGGAGAGCGGAGAGCTGAGAGGGCAGTGTGCAGAGACCGCCCTGTCCGGCGCCGGCTCAGCGGGGACAACGGTGCGGTCCCCGCTGAGCGAGCGGATCATCACGGGGCGGATCATTACTGATCGATCCCGTGTGAAAGGGGCCTTAGTGGGTGTTGTCTGTGTGCATTCAGCGTAGTATACACCTGTATCCAGGGGTCAAGTCCTGGGGAAAAAAGTGTGGGAACTCCCACCCAAGATCCACTCGCCCACCAAAAAAAAAAAATTATACGCTCATATGCACGAACACTTCAAAAGTGGTATTTTTCCTCCACTTTTCTTAATGTGTGTATGAAGCTTAACTGTTGGTACATAAAAAAAACAATCCTCAATAAACATAAATACGGTAATTCTCTGAATAATCAGCATTCATTCAATTGTGCTTCCATGCAAATGTGAACATCAAGTTCTGATCTTTATTGGGGAATTTTATTTTGTATATAGAGTGTTTATGTAGTGAGTTTACATTTTTCATTGAACAGAGTTTGGATAACACAGGGTTAAATGGAAAGGTCATAAATTAACTGCACATTACCTGGACAGCATGTTTGGGGAGATAGTGATGTGTTCCTGCTTAGGAGATGTATGTTAGCTTGGGAGGGGCTGCAAACTCTGCAGGGCTCCAACACACACTCGCTGCTTTCCAACCCTTCACATATTTCCACATAAACTTCCCTCCTGGCATTAAACTTTGCCAGGTATTGTGCTCAGCTTACCACCCCAAACTGATGTTCCTCCCTCAGCTCACCTTTCTCCCTGCATGTCCTGTGAGCAGAATAGCTGTGCTCCTCCTCTGGGTTCTCTCATCATATGGTATTGAAGATAGAGGAGGGGGGGGATTCAGCTGGACACACAGAGCAAGAATGCAGGAGACTGGGGGGGGATAAGGAGACAGAAAATCAGGAGGGGCCAGTGGGGAGGAGCACATCAGGAGAGGTTTGACTAAATACAAACTCTTAGCAGCACAGAACCGGATCTACCTGTCAGCTAGCTGTGATTGACAGGTAGATCGAAGCGGAAGCTGTCATGGGGCCCCTACTGGCAATGCCTGAATGGTCAGGTGTGCAGCACTTACTATTGCGGGCTGTGTCAGCAGCTGCTGGTGTAGCACCTGCCACACAGCTCGCATACTTCAAAGCCTTGCAGGACACGGCTGCTAATGGGAACTGAGTTCCTGTTGTGGAAAAAGTACAGGAACTCCGTTCCCATGCATTGCCGCAGGACTTGAGCCCTGCCTGTATCTAGCTATATTGCTCTTCTCTAATTGAGATATCTGCCATCTGCAGGAGTTAGTGGGTGTTGTCTGTGTGCTTTCAGGGCAGAATACACCTGTATCTACCTATATTGCTCTTCTCTAATTGAGCCATCTGCAGGAGTTAGTTGGTGTTGTGTGCCTCCAGCGCAGTATTCACCTGTAGCTACCTATATTGTGCTTCTCTAATTGAGCCATCTGTCATCTGCAGGAGTTAGTGGGTGTTGTCTGTGTGCCTTCAGCGCAGAATACACCTGTATTTAGCCTTTATTGCTGTTCTCTAATTGAGCCATCTGCAGGAGTTAGTGGGTGTTGTGTGCCTCCAGTGCAGTATACACCTGTAGCTACCTATATTGCTGTTCTCTAATTGAGCCACCTGCAGGAGTTAGTTGATGTTGTGTGCCTCCAGCACAGCACAGTATACACCTGTATCTACCCTTTAATTGCTGGTGTTCTATAATAAAGGCATCTGCAGGAGTTAGTGGGTGTTGTATGTCTCCAGCACAGCACAATATACACCTGTATCTACCCTTTATTGCTGGTGTTCTATAATAAAGGCATCTGCAGGAGTTAGTGGGTGTTTTGTGCCTCCAGCACAGCACAGTATACACCTGTAGCTACCCTTTTTTTCTGGTGTTCTATAATAAAGGCATCTGCAGGAGTTAGTGGGTGTTGTGTGCCTCCAGCACAGTATACACCAGTATCTACCCTTTAATTGCTGGTGCTCTATAATAAAGGCATCTGCAGGAGTTAATGGGTGTTGTCTGTGTGCCTTCAGCGTAGTATACACCTGTATCTACCTGTATTACTCTTCTCTAATTGAGCCATCTGCCATCTGCAGGAGTTAGTTGGTGTTGTGTGCCTCCAGCGCAGTATACACCTGTAGCTACCTATATTGCTGTTCTCTAATTGAGCCATGTGCAGGAGTTAGTTGGTGTTGTGTGCCTCCAGCACAGCACAGTATACACCTGTATCTACCCTTTATTGCTGGTGTTCTATAATAAAGGCATCTGCAGGAGTTAGTGGGTGTTTTGTGCCTCCAGCACAGCACAATATACACCTGTATCTATCCTTTATTGCTGGTGTTATATAATAAAGGCATCTGCAGGAGTTAGTGGGTGTTGTGTGCCTCCAGCACTGCACAATATACACCTGTATCTACCCTTTATTGCTGGTGTTCTATAATAAAGGCATCTGCAGGAGTTAGTTAGTGTTGTGTGCCTCCAGCCCAGTATACACCTGTATCTACCCTTTAATTGCTGGTGTTCTATAATAAAGGCATCTGCAGGAGTTAGTGGGTGTTGTGTGCCTCCAGCACAGCACAATATACACCTGTATCTACCCTTTATTGCCGGTGTTCTATAATAAAGGCATCTGCAGGAGGTAGTGGGTGTTTTGTGCCTCCAGCACAGCACAATATACACCTGTATCTATCCTTTATTGCTGGTGTTATATAATAAAGGCATCTGCAGGAGTTAGTGGGTGTTGTGTGCCTCCAGCACAGCACAATATACACCTGTATCTACCCTTTATTGCTGGTGTTCTATAATAAAGGCATCTGCAGGAGTTAGTGTTGTGTGCCTCCAGCCCAGTATACACCTGTATCTACCCTTTATTGCTGGTGTTCTATCATACAGGCATCTGCAGGAGTTAGTGGGTGTTCTGTGCCTCCAGCACAATATACACTACCCAATTGCTGGTTTTCCCATCTCTCTGCAGGCCATTACCATGTCTGAAAGGCTAACAAGGAGAGGCAGACATTCACGAGCCAATAAAAGAGGGCAAGCAGGCTCTGTGTCTAGAGACAACAGTGTTGGTTGTGGACGCAGTGCATCGTCATCAGCAGGTGGCCATGGGACACTTTTGTCCTTATTTTCAGCAGCTGGATGTGTTGAGCCGCATCATGCCGATGACTAGGTAGAGTGGATGACCAAGCCCTCTTCATCCTCCTCATCCTCTCTCACCCAAGCTCAGGGCACTAGCAAAGCAGCTGCCAACGCATCCTCTTCCCTCGTCTCAATGTCATCATCAGTGACTCCTTCCCTAGACCCACCACGTCCTCCTGAGGAGTCCCCCGAACTCTTTGAGCACAGTGTTGGGTACATGCTCCAGGATGATGCCCAGTGTTTTGTAGGCTCTGATGATGATACTCAGCTAGAGGAAGACAGTAGCGTGAGAGAGGGGATGCTCAAGAAGGACAGCAATCTAGCAGTCATGTTCCACAAGCTGAAGCATACTGCCAGGTTTGCTCCAGTGATGAAGAGGTAGGGGATGATGAGGGCACTGACTCCACGTGGGTGCCTGGTAGGAGAGAGGAGGAGGCACATCTCCAACGAGGCAGGATGCCCTCCGGGGGCCAGCTTAGGGGGAGAACACTGACTAAATCACACCGCAGAGCTCCGCCTGTGCAGGGCGCTGCCTCTGCGCATTATTCTAAAAGTTCTTTGGTGTGGGCCTTTTTTGAGGCGAGTGCATCAGATCGCACCGCTGCTATGTGCAACATATATCTCAAGCGTATCCTTTGTGGCCAAAACATCAGCCGCTTGGGCACCACATGCTTGACCAGACATATGTTGACCTGCCATGGCAAGCTTACCTCAAAGACCCACACCAAAGAACAAAGCGGACCTCTCCTTGCTCCTCATCAGCTGGGATCTCCAACCCCACTAGATCTTCAGTCCTCTCTGAAACCTGCACTGAAAGGAATGAAGGTGTAGAATTAGGGTCCTTTCACACGGGGCGGATCAGTTCTGATCCGCCCCGTGGATGTCCGTTTGCTCAGCGGGGATCACTCCGCCGATCCCCGCTGAGCAGGGAGATGACAGCTCCGTCTCTGCACACTGCGCAGGGACGGACCTGTCACAGCGCCACTCTCCCCTATGGGAGATCGGATGACGACGGACCGCAGTGCCCGTCGTCACCCGATCCGATCCGCAGACGGATGGAAAAATAGCTTTTTCCTCCATTACACTTTTTCGGATCGGAGCGGGTCGGATGTCAGCGAACATGTCACCGCTGACATCCGACGCTCCATAGACCTCTATGGAGCACCCGTTCAGGTCCGCCTGAAAAACTGACAGGCGGGCCTGAACGGGACGTCAGTGTGAAAGAGGCCTTAGGTGTCACAGCCAAGTGCTTGCGGGCACTCTGCAACAGTACACCCCCGTCCGATTGTAGCAGGCAAATTTCCCTGCCCCAGCTGCTGGACTGTAGAAAGAAGTTCACTCCCAGCCATCCACATGCCCAGCGGTTGAATGCTAGCTTGGCTAAATTGCTAGCACTTCAACTGCTGCCTTTTCAGTTGGTAGACTCGGCCCCCTTCCGTGAGTTTGTGCAATGTGCGGTCCCTCAGTGGCAGGTCCCCAAACGCTACTTTTTCTCACGGAAGGCGATTCTGGCTCTCTACATGTGGAAGGCAATGTCCTTGCCTCGCTGGACAGGGCGGTCAGTAGTAAGGTGCATATTACCACTGATTCATGGTCCAGCAGGCATGGACAGGGATGTTACCTGTCATTCATGGCCCATTGGGTCACTCTTATGGCAGCTGGGAAGGATGCAGGACAAGGTGCAGTAGTTTTGGAGGTTGTTCCACCACCACGCCTCCAAAATGCTACTACTTGTTGTGACACACCTCTCTCCTCCACCCTTCCTCTTCTTCTTCCTCCATGGCCTCTTCCAGTGCTCTGTCCTCAGAACCAGCGGTGCTCCGTAGGCGTTCAAGGGGCGTTCAAGGGGCGTTCAAGAGCCACACTGGGGCAGATATTTTGTAAGCTCTGCAGGGGCAGGCCGAGAGGTGGTTGACGCCATGCCAGCTTAGGCCAGGATTGGTGGTTTGCGACAATGGCACCAACTTCCTCTCCGCCCTCTGACAGGGACAACTGACCCATGTGCCCTGTGTGTCTCACGTTCTTAACCTGGTGGTGAAGAGGTTCTTGGGCAGGTACCTGGGCTTACAGGATGTCCTGAAGCAGGCCAGGAATGTCTGTGTGCATTTCTGACGATCATTTAATTCCAGTGCTCGGCTGGCTGAGCTTCAAAGGGAGTTGAACCTGCCCAATAACCGCCTTATATGTGACATGCCCACCAAGTGGAACTCAATGTTGGCCATGCTGCAGTGGCTGCACACGCAGCAGAGGGCCATCAATGAGTACCTGTGCAACTACGGCACCAGGACAGGGGAGCTCGGTTTTTTCTCACCACGCCAATAGGGCATGATCAGGGATGCATGCACTGTCCTGTCACTGTTTGAGGAAGCCACAAGGATGGTGAGCAGTGACAGTGCATGCATCAGTGACACTGTACCTCTTGTCCACCTGTTAGAGCATATTCTGCGTAGAATAATGGACAGGGCACTTGAGGCAGAACAGAGGCAGGAAGAGGAGGACTTCCTTTCCTCTCAAGGCCCCCTTTATCCAGACAGTGTTCCTGCTGTCCCACCCATCACACAGGAAGAGGACGAGGAAGAGGAGGAGGATGATTGTGTCAGCATGGAGGTGGAGCCTGGCACTCAGCAGCAGCAGTCTTGTAGGGATGATTTACAGTCCCAAGAAACCCGTGGACTTTTACGTGGCAGGGAGGAGGTAGCTGCGGATCATGTTGTCCTTAGTGACCCAGAGGACTCCGGACCGAATGCCTCAGCTAACCTACACTGCATGGCCTCCCTGATCCTGCAAAGCCCACGGAAGGATCCTCGTATTCTTCGGATCAAGGAGAGGGACTATTACTGGCTGGCCACTCTCCTTGATCCACGGTACAAGGGTAAGGCTGCTGACCTTATCTTTCCGTCGCAGAGGGAGCAGAGGATGAGACATCTCCGGGAGGCCTTGCAGAAAGGTCTGTGCAACGCGTTCCCAGAGACTGGGAGGTTACAAACTCCTGGTCCTGGACAACGTGTTGCTGAGGCATCGGTCAGAATGAGCGGTGGAGAAGGTGGCCGTCTGACCGATGCGTTCAGACAATTTTTTAGTCCGTAGCCGCAAGGTATGATCGGTTCCAGCAACCATCGCCAATGTCTGATTTACATGGTGCAGGAATACCTAGGGGCAAGGTCTTACTTGGACACCTTTCCCACGGAAAATCCTCTGGCTTACTGGGTCTTGAGGATGGATCACTGGCCAGAGCTTGCACAGTATGAAATTGAGCTACTGGCCTGTCCTGCGTTCAGCGTTCTTTCAGGAACGCACCTTCAGTGCTGCTGGTGGCTTTGTAACCGATCACAGGGTGCGCCTGTCCACTGACTCGGGTTGATCGACTGACCTTCATAAAGATGAATAAGTCTTGGATCACCACCAGCTACCAAGCACCTGAGGCTGATGTAACCGAATAATTTTTTTTTAAACATCACATCCCTTCAAGACTGCCTATGCAGATGCTGAGTGACTGTCCTGTTATGTTGACTTTCTATCCTCTTCCTCCTCCACTAATATCTTGTAAGAACATTTTTGGTTTTGGGTGATGCCACCAGCCCAATTTTTCAGCCCCTGGTTAACAGGGACGTGTAATTACAATTTTTGATGCAATGCTTTGCAGCAGGGCTCATTCCTGCACTCCAAATAGAGTATCTGGGAGAGCTTGCAGTGTTGTGGCACCAGCACCAGTGCCTAAGGCCCAATTTTTCAGCCCCTGTTTAACAGGGGAGTGTAATTACAATTTATGATGCAATGCTTTGCAGCAGGGCTCATTCCTGCACTCCAACTAGAGTATATGGTAGAGGTTGCAGTGTATAGGCCCAATTTTTTAGCCCCTGTTTAACAGGGGTGTGTAATTACAATTTTTGAGGCAATGCTTTGCAGCAGGGCTCATTCCTGCACTCCAACTAGAGTATCTGGGAGAGTTTCCAGTGTTGTGGCACCAGCAAGCAGTGCCTAAGGCCCAATTTTTCAGCCCCTGTTTAACAGGGGCATGTAATTACAATTCTTGATGTAATATTTCACAGCAGGGCCTGTTCCTATGTCCACCGAGAGTAACTGTGAGGACTTATAGTGTTGTGGCACCAGCACCACAACCACCAAAGGCCCAATTTTTCTACCACTGTTCAACAATGGCATGTAATTACAATTCTTGATATAATCGTTCACAGCAGGGTGCTCCAGCGCCCACCAATAGTTAATTTGAGGGCTTACAGTGTTGTGGCAACACCTTGTTCTGCCATTTCTGGAGAGCATATAGGGCAGGCCCCTACTTTCTAACATCCAACTTACAAACATCTCCTACTTGCAAACAGAAGGAGACAACAGGAAGTGAGATGAAAAAAGACAGACGGCAAAAAAATTATACAGGGGTGATAACCCTTCCCTATGTTTTCCAAAAAGCTTAAAAATAGATTTTTTGACTGGAGCTACACTTTAAAAATGTACCAGTTCAAAATGACAAATTCTACTTAACACAACTTACAGATTCTACTTAAAGCAGTTCTGCACCTTAAAAAAAAATATTAATAGCCAGCAGCTACAAATATTGCAGCTGCTGACTTTTAATAAATTGACACTTACCTGTCCCAGGGTCCAGCGATGTTGGCAGCAGATGACGAGTGATCGCTCGTCTCTCTGCTGCCCCCGCCGCCGTCCTCTGTCAGGGAATCGGGAAGCGAATCGTTTGCGGCTTCACTGCCCGGTTCCCTACTGCGCATGCGCGAGTCGCGATGAACGTCTCTGCTGGTCCCTGCTGTGTCCTGGGAACTGTGTGTTTCCCAGAACACAACGGGAGGGGGGGGGGTGCGGGGCATCTGCGGCGGTCTGTCCAGGAAGTGGGTGCAGATACCTGGATTATCCAGGTAACTGCACCCCCCTCCCCCCTGAAAGGTGCTTCCACTTTAGGGTGGAGAACCACTTTAACAAACTACTACAGATTCTACAACAAACCTACACAGTCCCTATCTTGTTTGCACCGCCTGTATACTCCTGTTCTGAGTATATAGGGCCTGGGGGCCCCACGCCTATCCTTTTTTTTAATATGGTCAGGGGGTGCTACCTATGCCATTTTTTTCAATGATTTTCATCCATATTGCCGGAACCAGATATTACATTTAAACACGTGCCATTTCACAAGCATACTATAGACACCCCGAGGCATTATATTTAAAGGAATGTTTCACTTTTTTTTTCACTTTAATCGTCATTAAGATCAGTGCTCCTGAAAATACTGCCGTTTTTAAAAACATTTTAGGCATTGACCCATGTCCCCTGGGGCAGGAGCCAGGTCCCCAAACCCTTTTTAGGACAATATCTTGCATATTAGCCATTCAAATTAGCACTTTTTATTTTGAACGTCGAGTCCCATAGACTTCAGTGGAGTTCTAAAGTTTGCACAAATTTTGGGTCCGTTCAAAATTTCTGGTGCGAACCGAACCGGGGGGGGGGGGGGGTGTTCGGCTCATCCCTAGTCCTTATGTCAATCAATGCTGAAAAGGCTTTTGATAGGGTCAGTTGGGGGTTCCTCTTTGAGACATTGAGACACCGGGGGTTGGGAGAGAGGATGAGGGGGTGGATTGAAGCCCTCTACTTTCGTCCAATGGCTAGAATAAGAGTCAATGGCACCCTGTGATGCCCCCTTGATCTTTTTACCGAGACAAGACAGGGTTGCCCACTCTCCCCACTCCTGTTCATAATGACGTTAGAACCCCTCCTGGCTGCGATAAGGAACAATCAAGATATTCAAGGATTACGGGTGGGAGGGAGGGAGTATAAGACGGCCGCTTTTGCGGATGACCTCCAACCCTAGAATCTCTATCCCTGCGGCATTGAAGGAGTTTTCAAAATTTGGGAAATTATCAAATTTTAAAGTAAATATGACAAAATCTGAGATATTAAATTTAACTTTACCTGTAGAAGAGCAGAGAGTAATTCAAACTAAACTACCCTTTAAGTGGTGTAAGAGAGAACTAGGATACCTGGGAATAAAGCTGACAGCAAAACTGGGGGATCTATTTGAGGCTAACTATATTCCCCTCTTGAATAAAATTAAAGAGCAATTACGTAAGATGCAATATAAATCACTTTCATGGGTTGGAAAAATAAACGCAGTCAAGATGTTTGTATTACCAATATTTACATACACGTGCCAAATGATCCCAATCCCTCTTCCACAGGTGTACTTTAGTAAACTAAAATCTATGATTACAAAATTTATCTGGGGATGTAAACGTGCATGGATTGCATATAATATAATATCTAGAGAAAAGGGTAGAGGGGGCCTAGCAGCACCTGATTTTAAAAAGTATTACAAGGCTATTGTGATATCTAGAATAATAGACTGGACCCATAATAAAAAGGATAAGGGTTGGGTAGAATTAGAATTTAATTTAAGTAGGACAAATATAGGGGAATTAATATGGATACCTGCACAATATTGAGAATTAGGACCCGACATGAGTATATTGACAAAAAATTCACTAAGGATTTGGGATGCAATAAATAAGAGGCATAAATGGGAACACAACTCACCATTAATACTGTTACTTGACACAAATTTTTTTAGACCAGGAAAAGAGGAGTATATGTATTTTAGCAGGTGGGCTAATAAAGAGAATATAAGATTACAGGATGTGATGGAAGGTGATAGATTACGTACATATGAGGAAATCATAGGGGAATGGGGTCAGAAACCACTTGACAAATGGAGATATACACAATTACAATATTTTGTTCAGTCTTTACCACAGCCACTGCAGGGAATGGGACAACTGAGACTATTTGAGAAATTATTTGAGTCCTCTCAAAGCCTTGAAAAAAAGGATATCAAAAATATATAAAATATTGCTGTGTGAGGCAGATCACGAATCCCCTTCTTTTATTCGGTGGCTAAGGACATGCAAACAGTAGAACTGTCTTACAAGCTTTTAGCAAGGTGGTATATAACCCCACAAAGAGTGAATAACTTTAGAGGAGATAGCCCCTCAATGTTTTGGAGAGGCTGCCCTGTATTGGGAACTTTCTCACACTTATGGTGGGAATACAAATCTACTGGGATAAAATAATAGATGCTATCTTTAACGTAACAGGAGTAAGGATTGAGAAATGACCATGGATTTGCTTGTTTCATGATTCAGAGAAGGGGGAGAGGCAATATGGGAGTTCTTTAGTCCCTTACTTACTGAGCTCAGCGAAGGCTTTAATACGAAGGTGGAAAACCCAGGATACCCCATCAATGAAAGAGTGGGTTGACAGGGTAGAATGGATAAGAAATATTGAAGAGGCAATACATAAGATAGAGGATGCAGAGGAGAAACACCAAAAAAGATGGCAGCAATGGCTACTGTTTAGAAAAACGGAAAGTTATTTGGGGTTACTGGAAAGTGAGGGGGTATAGAGAAGGAAGGAGTGAGCGAGAGGGGGCAGGAGGGCTGTTGAAGCCTTTCCTTTTTTTTGGGAGTAAGGGAAAATCAATCAATAATTGTAGGAGGGCGTGGTCTGGCCGAGCAGGGAGATGGCTGCCTGAGAGAACAGCTCCCGCCGTTGCCTCTCTCTTACCGCTTCTAACGGAGGTATTTACGGGCTATTTTTACACAAAAAGATGGGGACAGCATCCCGCCACACTTCCGCCTCGCGTTCGAGATCTCCCCGCGAAACTACCGGGAATCCGAGCCAGAATATCCCTGAAATGTTCAGGTCCCAGCGAGGTAACATGGCGCCGTCGCGCCAGAACTCCTCACAGAATACAACAGCTGCAGCCTCACACAGATCAGGCACGGGATCAGCGCATAGCTCACAACTGTCCCCTCAGGCGCTGTCAGGAGAACTGGATGGTCCTCCACTACCACATCTTAACATCCAGGATTTAAAATCCATTGCTGCAGATATAAAAGACACCCTGTCAGCTGCAATTGCTGAGCTGAGGGTGGACATTCATACACTTAACAGCAGAGTAATGGAAGTGGAGAAAATCACCTCACAACATGATACTGTATTACGCAAAGCAACTAGAAAAATAGATCAACACACCCTGCAACTAAGAGAAACACAGCGGCACATCGAAGACCTCGATAACCGTGGCCGCAGACACAATCTTAGAATCCGAGGACTGCCAGAAGACATTGAGTCTGAACATCTGACCCCTGAGGTAACCGCTCTGTTTAACGATCTCCTCAACAGGCCGAGAGATACCCCTATTGAGATGGAGAGGATTCATAGGGCACTTCGCCCTAAAGGGAGAGCAACGGACCCCCCAAGGGACATAATCTGTCATATTGTGGATTTCAAACTGAAAGAGGACATTTTGAGACAAGCGAGAGGCAGACAGCATTTACAACATGGCGATACGCCTATACAGATTTATCAAGACTTGTCCTCTATTACATTACAACACCGCAGGGACCTGAAACCGCTACTTGAAGTCTTACGTGCCCGCAACATCCAATGTAGATGGCGGTTTCCATTTTGTTTAAGCGCCACACATCAAGGCAGGACGGCGTTGTTGAAAGTGCCGGAAGACCTTCGCCAGTTTTGCAATAACCTGGACATCCCCCTTGTGGACGTCCCCAACTGGTATGCGGACTACCGCCATTATCCCAACAAGAAGCCCCCACCGGTGGATGACCAGATGGAAATACAAGCTACTCGTTCTCGCAGAAGAAGATCTTCATCGGGTGATAGACCTTCAGTTCGTCATGACAGGGGACGCAGTCCCGCAGAATCTCCCCGTCCCAGGAGAGTCCGCAGAGACTACAGAAACTACTGAGTGCTCCTGTCTGTGGCTTTTACACATGAGAATATACTTAGTCCTGCACTGATTTCTGACAAACTAGGTGCTTTATCGACGGTTGCTTTCATATAGACTACCTGTCTACCTACTGACACTGCTGAGTTAGACCGATAATTGTTCCCTATTGCAGAGCACGTCTACTACCCACTAGATAATTTTTCCTCTATTGAGACTCTTCTGTGACAACCTATAATCTACGGTTTTTCTACCCAGTGGGATTGCAAAGCCTTTTCTTACTTCATCTCATGAATAGAGTATTGCCATGGGAGACGGATGACAGTTGTCAGAACTAACCCTGATACCCCTGCAATGTACTTTTCCTGGCTGCCCCTTCTCCCTTTCTTTTCACTGGTTGGTGTCGGGTAATGTATGTTGGGCATTGCAGCCAGACATTCGGCAGGCTGTTGTGGAGGGAGGGAGAGGGTAATATCAATGAGAATATATTTATGTTTTTGTATCTAATTTTTTGAGGTACGCACACACGCCCATGTAAGCTAGTGCAGATTGTTCTTCTGTTCCCTCAGAGTCGAGGCAGGATACTAGGTCGGTCTTGTTCTGAGGGAAAATAGATATCGGTCACTGCGGCGGGAAAAATAGTTTCAATAGGACCGAAAGCAGCGGGCGCCCTCTATGGGCATAATATAACTGACTGTATATACTGTCATCCCACTTTTTTTTTTTTTTCTTCACTAATCCCCAGCTGGTGAATGTGATTTGTATCATCCACCGCTATACCCACTGGGTTTCATACAACTGGACTATTGCGGCTTTGCCTGAACGTTCGGCACAACCACCTTTTTTTTTTTTTTTTTTTTTTTTTTTTTTTTTTTAGTGTGCTGCGACTTGAACCGTGGTCCATGTTGAGTTATTCTCATAGATTAGGAACATTGTGATCCTAACATTATATCCTATTATTCCGCCCACACGATGTAAGGCCTCCCCATTGTTAGAGGATTACATGTCAGTTATTCATGTTATGGGGGGCACATGGTAGATGGATGATATCTGCTTATCCTCACCTCCTTCTACCTGTAGGAAGAGTGAAGGGGAAAACAAAACAGAGGCAAAGCTCTACATTTCTTTCAATGATTATTGTTATCTGTTATACAGTGGTGTGAAAAAGTGTTTGCCCCCTTCCTCATTTCCTGTTCCTTTGCATGTTTGTCACACTTAAGTGTTTCGGAACATCAAACCAATTTAAACAATAGTCAAGGACAACACAAGTAAACACAAAATGCAATTTGTAAATGAAGGTGTTTATTATTAAAGGTGAAAAAAAATCCAAACCATCATGGCCCTGTGTGAAAAAGTGATTGCCCCCCTTGTTAAAACATACTATAACTGTGGTTGTCCACACCTGAGTTCAATTTCTCTAGCCACACCCAGGCCTGATTATTGCCACACCTGTTCACAATCAAGGCATCACTTAAATAGGAGCTGCTTGACACAGTAAGGTCCACCAGAAGATCCTTAAAAGCTACACATCATGCCGAGACCCAAAGAAATTCAGGAACAATTGAGAAAGAAAGTAATTGAGATCTATCAGTCTGGAAAGGGTTATAAAGCCATTTCCAAAGCTTTGGGAATCCAGCGAACCACAGTGAGAGCCATTATCCACAAATGGCGAAGACATGGAACAGTGGTGAACCTTCCCAGGTGTGGCCGGCCGCCCAAAATTACCCCAAGAGCGCAGCGACGACTCATCCAAGAGGTCACAAAAGACCCCACAACAACGTCCAAGGAACTGCAGGCCTCACTTGCCTCAGTTAAGGTCAGCGTTCATGCCTCCACCATCAGGAAAAGACTGGGCAAAAATGGCCTGCATGGCAGAGTTCCAAGGAGAAAACCACTGCTGAGCAAAAAGAACATCAAAGCTCGTCTCAATTTCTCCACAACACATCTTGATGATCCCCAAGACTTTTGGGACAACATTCTGTGGACCGATGAGACAAAAGTGGAACTCTTTGGAAGGTGTGTGTCCAAGTATATCTGGCGTAGAAGGAACACTGCATTTCATAAAAAGAACATTATACCAACAGTAAAATATGGTGGTGGTAGTGTGATGGTCTGGGGCTGTTTTGCTGCTTCAGGACCTGGAAGACTTGCCGTGATAAAAGGAACTATGAATTCTGCTGTCTACCAAGAGATCCTGAAGGAGAATGTCCGACCATCTGTTCGTGTACTCAAGCTGAAACGAACTTGGGTTCTGCAGCAGGACAATGATCCTAAACACACCAGCAAGTCCACCACCGAATGGCTGAAGAAAAACAAAATGAAGACTTTGGAGTGGCCTAGCCAAAGTCCTGACCTGAATCCTATTGAGATGTTGTGGTATGACCTTAAAAAGGCCATTCATGCTCGAAAACCCTCTAATGTAACTGAATTAGGACAATTCTGCAAAGATGAGTGGGCCAAAATTCCTCCAGGACGCTGTAAAAGCCTCATTGCAAGTTATCGCAAACGCTTGGTTGCAGTTGTTGCTGCTAAGGGTGGCCCAACCAGTTATTAGGTTTAGGGGGCAATCACTTTTTCACACAGGGCCATGATGGTTTGGATTTTTTTTCACCTTTAATAATAAACACCTTCATTTACAAATTGCATTTTGTGTTTACTTGTGTTGTCCTTGACTATTGTTTAAATTGGTTTGATGTTCCGAAACACTTAAGTGTGACAAACATGCAAAGGAACAGGAAATGAGGAAGGGGGCAAACACTTATTCACACCACTGTAGGTTAGTAATTCTTTACCGTTTTATAAGGTTTAACGGGTTTTACGTTTACCGTATACTGTTTCATACTGAGTTATGAAGACCTAGATTTCCTTACATTTTCTAACCTATATTTATATTTAAAAGGTCTTCTGATGCAAAAGATTATATAAACAAACACAATACAAAGCACTCCTTTCCTTAATATGTTTGCGGACCAACGCTTGCTCCATCATTTCATTGAACTAAAGTTTTCTAGCATTATACCCTATACCCTATACATTCCTATTTTTGGATGTTTTTATGCTAGCTTGCTCTGAGGTCTTTCACAGTATTGGATGCACTATCCTGTAATTCTGTTCATCTAGGTATCATTGTATATTAGTTAAGCTTTCAGTAACTAGGCTGCCCTACCCTCCAACCTTTGACTTTTAAGAGAGGTAACGGCGGTAACACCATTGATTACGAGGCCAATCTTTGGATCGGTGTAGATCGACCCCCAGACAGTGCAGTGGCGTGGCTCATAGGAGTGTTTATAGCCACGTCCACTGAGTTCCGACTGTACCTTTCTAGCCTACCTTATATTCCGATAGGCTAGCTTAATATCCCCCCCCCCCACACTCAGATTCCCCCCGTAGTCCCCATTTTGACCTAATACCCACTTTATTTTTGCTGCTTTCCCATTACCGGCTCTCATATACCTTTATTTTTGGTCCTTTTAATCACAATTGACATGGCGGATATGGCTACTGCGACTAATGACACAGACCCCACACCTAATCTATTGCAAAATCCTACAGTACAGCTATGCTCATTGAATGTTAGAGGACTAAATGTCCCAGAAAAAAGATCACAACTACTCTATCTGTTGCAGAAAAATAAAACACAAATTGCATTTCTGCAGGAAACACACTTTCGATCTAATAATATCCCCAAACTTGGCAACCGAAATTTCCCCACTGTATACCACGCTACTAATGATACCTCTAAATCAAAAGGAGTGGCTATATTAATCTCCAGAAACTGTCCATTGATAGTTTCGGAAACAATGCAAGATCCCAAAGGTAGATATATTTTCCTCAAGGGTACATTATATAACAAACCCGTTACATTAGCAAATCTTTATGCGCCCAATCAACGACAAGTCTCCTTTTTTCGAGAAACATTACAGCTGCTTACTACTTTTTATTCGGGCATTCTCATTGTAGGTGGGGATTTCAATGTTGCTCTCACCCCGATGCAGGACTCTTCTAATGGGTCAACGTCCATGCCTTATAGAGCGTTGAAAGCTATCAAAACACAGTTTCAAGAATTGACATTACATGACACGTGGAGAACGTTACACCCAAATGATAGAGATTTTACGTTTTACTCTTCACCCCACAATAAATACACCAGGATTGATCACTTTTTTTGATCACATTTCCCAAAATGATTTGACACTCCTTACTAAAGCAACCATTGACCCCATGGTGATTTCAGATCACAATCCAATCACAATAACCCTTTCAATTCCACTTACTCGCGTCCCGAATTCGGTCTGGAGACTGGATAATTCCCTGCTGACTGACTCAGAGATCACGCACAAACTTAACACCAGGCTCACACAATACTTTACAGAAAATATCACTAATGACTCCAAACCAATAGTAGTATGGGCTGCACATAAATGTGTTCTAAGAGGAGAGCTTATCTCCTTAGCGGCCCATAGACACAAGCAGAGACAAAAATACCTTAAGGAACTGTCTGAAAAGGTACATACACTTGAACGACAACACAAAGCCTCGCTAGCTATTGAGTCTCTTACAGAACTGTTAAGGGCCAGAGAGGAACTCAAGGATGAATTGAATAAGAAACTGAAACGTAAATACGTCCTGACACAGAAACTGTTCTATGAATTTAGCAATAAATCAGGAAAATTATTGGCTAGAGCATTACAACACAAAAAAGCTTTAACAACAATACACAAGATTGTTGATTCTTATGGCAAAACGCATTCGTCCCCAGAAGCTATTGCTTCCCAATTTGCCGCTTACTTTACCAAATTATATAATTTACCATCTTCAAGCTTTTAACAGAAAAAAGGATATTCACGATTTTTTGGCACAATTTGGGGTCCCTCCGATTTCACCGGAAGACGCCATGACTCTAGATGGCCCAATTAGCAAAGAGGAGATTGGGAAAGCCTTGCAACAACTCAGGCCGGGTAAAAGCCCTGGCCCGGATGGGTTGACAGTGAGTTACTTTAAAACCTTTCAGGAAATACTCTGTCCCCATCTCCTGAACATGTTTAATTCCTTGACTACCACTGACCCTTTAAATAAGGATCTCTTGGAAGCGCATATCACATTGATTCCAAAACCTGGCAAAGATGATACCATAGTATCAAATTATCGACCCATATCTCTACTAAATGTAGATATAAAAATATATGCTAAAATCCTTGCTAATCGTCTTCTTCCACTTATCCCAAAACTTCTGTCCCTTGATCAAGTAGGTTTTGTCCCTGGCAGGGAAGCCAGGGATAACACCATAAAGGCCCTTCTAATTCAACATTGGCTTTCCACTGAATCCAAACAAAAAGGCTTCTTTCTGTCACTCGACGCGGAGAAGGCGTTCGACAGAGTGGCTTGGGACTACATGTCGGCAGCATTACAGAATATGGGGTTGCCTACCCGCTTTCTCCATATGATCTTGATGTTGTATTCCTACCCCACAGCCAGAATTAGGATAAATGGTCGACTGTCGGACGCCTTCTCCGTCTCGAACGGAACTCGTCAGGGGTGCCCTCTTTCCCCGCTCATTTTTATTCTTACTCTAGAACCCATCCTATGTAAGCTTAGGGAGAATCCCGACATTAAAGGCCTTTCCATTCGTAATAAGCATTATAAATTAGCTGCATATGCAGATGATATCCTCCTTTTTCTATCGGACCCACTAACCTCTATTCCCAATTTGCTGAAAGACTTTGCCCTTTTTAATAAATTATCCAACTTACAAATCAATTTTACAAAATCTAAAGCCCTTAACATCTCTCTCCCAGAACAGTTAGTATCGCAATGTAAACGTAATTTCCCCTTCAGCTGGGAATCTCAGGCCCTAACTTACTTGGGGATTAATTTATCTAGTAACCTTAAAGACCTGTATGCAATGAATTATTTACCTATACTGCAGAACATACAAACTGATCTCCTCAATTGGACTTCGGGTCAATTTTCCTGGTTTGGACGCATTGCCATATTAAAAATGAACATCCTTCCCCGTATACTGTATGTATTACAGACTGTACCTGTTAACCTTCCCAATTCATTTTTTACTACTTATAAAAGATTATGCAGGAATTTCGTATGGGCCTTCAAATCCCCCAGATTAAGCTGGGAAAAATTAATTATCCCAAAAACTAAAGGGGGCTTAAGCCTACCTGATATAAAAAAATACCATGCAGCGTGTCATCTCACAAGAGTAATTGACTGGCACCTCCATAAATTTACAAAGGATTGGGTTAATCTCGAGGAATCTTCTGTCCAAATCCCTCTGGCCCATCTACCTTGGATGTCCCAATCGGGTACCCCCAAGGTTTACGTCACACATCCTCTAACTGGAGCAACTTTACAAGTTTTCCAGACAATTTCTAAGACGCTTAATTGGACGAATTATCCAGGTCCATTAACTCCCCTAGATGGTAATCCTGACTTCACTCCGGGACTTCCACTTTGTAACCCACAGGTTTCTCCTTCCACTTCTGCACCTAAAGCTTTCCAATTCTTTCAGAATAATTTGCTCTTACCATTTAACACCATGGTTTCACGGTTCCCTGACCACCATATTCCATTTTACAAATTTTTGCAAATTAGACATTTTCTACAGAACACGGGTTCCACCGCACAATGGTCTAGAGAACTGACCCCCTTCGAAAGGATTTGTACTAGCTCGACCCCACAAAAACACCTTATCTCTGAAACGTATTCATTGCTATTTAGCAATCATAATCCCAAACACAATGAAGCAGTCAAAAATTGGGAAAAGGATCTCCAGTTAGACCTATCTAGAGAAGATTGGGAAACAATCTATGATTATATTCATAAAAGCTCTATCAATGTTTCAGCACAGGAAAATAGCTATAAAATATACTCTCGCTGGTATCGGACCCCAGACAAACTCCACAAATACTTTTCTTCTGTTTCACCGCTATGTTGGCGCTGTGGATTGGATAGAGGTACCCCACTTCATATTTGGTGGGATTGCACTCGGCTTAAAACATTTTGGGAAGGAGTACATGAGACGATCACCAGTATCTCCAGTTATACTTTGGAGTTTACTTCAGCTCAATACCTTTTACATTACACCACGCTACCACGATCAACGTATAGGAAATCCATTATCCCACACCTCCTGAATGCAGCCAAACAATGTATACCTCTCCATTGGAGGAGCAATACCCTACCTACCTTACAAGATTGGTTCAAACGTATAGAAAATATTTCGGAGATGGAAAATTTGATCCACCAAGCCAGAGACTCGCCAACGAAATACAATAACACATGGGCATGTTGGTTACACTTCCGGGAGTCACCGCAATTTCGAGAGTTACTACGCACAACTTAACTCTCTTTCCATGTAGGGGTTTACCCTCACCCCAAATTACTAAAACCTTCCACATGCCGAATTTAATTCCTATGCTGTATCCGCCATGCCTTGTTATCCTTAGGCCTCTTCTATTTGACATTGTTTTTTTGTATTCTTCCTTTTCCCCCTCCTTTCCCTCTATTTCAGATAGTTCCACAAGCAAAGGTCCTAAAAGAATGGGACTGTTTTTATTGCAATGGTCATATACACTAACAAATAATGCTATGTTCCAGCTTGCTATGGACAACTCCCTCACATAGGTAGTCATTTAACTTCCTCATTGCATCGCTTATCCTCTTATACGACTTGAATGATAGGTTACACTCATATACGAATGCGAGGTAGAATTCACTACTGCTCTAAACAGTTAGACCATTACTTCCACTTTCTGATAAAATTCTCATTTACCCTCCCCTTCCATACAGCGTGATCCCATTTGGGGTATGGAAGTGGAGAGGGGAAGCTATGTCTATACTTATATATCCTCCAGATATACTTCTATACCTCGCATCATGAGCTTTTTGTTCATCCTGGTTACCCTATCCTATTTCTGTCCGACTTGCCACAGGTATTTATCTGTATTTCGCTGAATTTACTGAGTTGACAGTATATTATTTATGTCTAGAATATGTTAGTAGCAATATTGTACTGCTATATGGTTGCACCACCAATTGTGCACATGTACTTGGGCCTTTTGTAACAGCCCTTTGATTGTGTTATGATGGATTGTAACTATCTTTTCTTTAATAATAAAAATTGTTTGAAATAAAAAAAAAAAATAATTGTAATGGTAATATTTAATGTATAGGATTTATGTCTGTAATAGCGGATTTTTTTGAAAATAAAGAATATATATATAAACACAACTCTGCCCTGAGCTACATCACCAAGTCTCCAAATATCCCCCAAATTGACCTCTCCACTCTTCTCAAGGCCTTCTACTCTCAAACTCTCTCATCTCCTCCTCCCATGTTCGTCTCCAGGATTTCTTCAGAGTCTCTCCCATCCTCTGGAACTCGCTACCTCCACTGTTCTGGCTAACTCATCTCTTCAGGAAAGCCTATCTCATCTCCAACTAATCTCCTACCACTTCCATCGGCTCATTCCCCACAGTTACAACCTTTTGTACCACCTGTCCCACCCTATTAGATTGTAAACTCTTCTGAGCAGGGCCCTCTTAATCCTCTTGTATTTTATTGTATTGTAACTGTATTTTCTCCTTTTATATTGTAAAGCGCTGTGTAAACTGTTGGCGCTATATAAATCATATATGATAATAATAATATATAGTTGAGTTTATATTTCGCCATTGGATATATATATCCAACGTTGAATATCCAATGTGGATTGGCGTCAGGAATAGGCGGAACCGGCTGGCCATTATGCCGAAAGCATTCTGAACCACTCTTCTGGCTCTGGCCAGCCAGTAGTTAAAAACCCTCTGGTCCGAGGTGAGGGTCCTCATGGGAAATGGCCTCATCAGGTTTTTACCAAGCCCAAACGCTTCATCAGCGACAAACACAAACGGAAGACCAGCCACATTGTCTTCTGCCGATGGCAAGCCCAAGCCACCATTCTGGAGCCGTCTGTAAAACTCCATCTGGGCGATGACTCCGACATCCAGCCATTCTTCCCCATGTCCACATACAAAAACTCATATGTCGCTGACACCACCTCCAAAATCACAATACTATTAAACCCCTTGTAATTATAATAGAATGACCCAGAGTTGGGTGGTGGGACGATGCGGACACATTTCCAATCGACTGCCCCTTGGCAGTTGGGAAAGTCCCACTGCTGGGCAAAGTGGGATGCCACGGTCTGCCATTCCTGTGGGGTTGAAGGAAAAAGTGTGGAAAAAATATATATTTTTGCACATAACATTGCAAGCAGATTAGACACAAACATTCTTGGCCATCATCAGTATAACATTTATTTTAAGGAGTATTTAAAGACAAAAGTATAAGGTCCACTTCTACTCACCCCCTCTGATGGCCCATTGTAAACATTTTGGGGGGGGGGGGGTTTGGATAGGTAACCCTCTCCACTTCATTGAGAGCTGAATGCATACATAATAATGCATGTCTCTTTGGCTGGCCCCTCCTTACTTACACTATTGGCAGCCCACTGGACAGGTAAGTGTCATAATACAAAAATATGAATACACACTTTACAAATTGAAGCACATTTTTACATTCTGCAATTACCTATCAAGATAATAGGAGAACAAAACTTTAAACAGTACAATTTGAACGTATTCAGGCAGACCCTTGTACTACATGCTTTGGTGAATTCATCCATAAATATGAACACAAAAGAGGTAGGTATAGTGTGTATGGGTTTGGCAAAGTCAGCAGATGGATTGGAATCGGTTGACTTGCACTATGCATGAATTTAAGGACAAAAATCACATTTGTACACATTTAAGGGGGTGTTTAGGGTAAAGTACTACAATGGAGCTGACAAAATACATTGTTAAGTGACTAGGCAAGGTGTGTATAGGCCCAGGATAGCATGCTTGTTAGCAGGGATAGGGTGTAGCGGATTCACAGAGGGAATCACATGTGTTGACTTTATAAACCAGGCAAAGTTTATTACCGGAGAGACGGTAGTAGAAAGAGTATTTACAGCAGTAATGCAAGTAGTTTCACTCCAAGCATGGAGGCATAGATATACAGCACAGTCACTTCTGATGTAAGCAGTATTTGTATTCGTCAGCAATATAGTTATTTTCCACTGACTGACATAGTATAAACCCAAGCACACAAGGTGTTTCTGTAGAAGCTGATATGCACACACATTACCCAGTAAGAGCGTTTTTTCTTCAGCAGATGGATATAGGCATCTGATACACTTGTCCCTCTCTCACAGTGAGGACATTGGATTTATTATCCACAATGGGGAGTCTTTCATCCAGTAAGGACTGCTGATTCAGGACCCCATAAGAACCCTATCCTTCACAGGCCAGAACACTCTCCCTATCTTCTCCTAACTCTCCCTGACAAGCTGGTTAACCCTCCCTGTCTGTGTACACACGTGAACTGCTCTAAATGTGGCTGGGCTTTCTTATATCAAGTATCCAAAAAATGGCTGACCAAATCTCTCGAGATTTGCTTGTCCTATCATGACACCAGGCTTCTCCAAAATGGTGCTGGAGACAATATAGAGGCCAAACAGCTCTGAACATATGTACACATAACATATGAAATAGGCATTAAAAATAAGAATATACACTTGCTAACCCACTATCTCTAGCTGCCAACTAGGCTGCCCTGCACCACAGCTGCCTACATCCCCCCTGTTTAAGAATTGCAATCCCTTACATGCACCTAAGGAGGGGTAATTAACACAGTGCAATAATATAAGAAGTAGGGATGGCCGAACTGTTCGCCCGGCGATCGGTTCGTGCGAATTTTGCGTGTTCGCGATTCGCCCGTTCGGCGGACTATTGCCGCTGTTCGCCAGGCGAACATATGTGTTTACAGTGTGAAAGAACTTTGACCCATGATGACACATCCATCATGGGGTACAGGACAGCCAATTGAGACATTTCAGCACATGGACAATTGGACATTCCCCCTACCTTATAAATAGACCTGATCTGGCGGCCATTTTACATTCTGTCTGTCTATCAGTGTAGGGACAGGACGCTGTGTCCAGCAGGGAGAGACTGTAGTGACACAAATCGCTAGCTATTAGGTCCACAAAAGTCCTTTTAAGGACTGGTATAGGTGTAGTACAGTATATAGGGTTCAGTGCACTGCTGTGCTGGTGATTGCAGCAGCCTGTCTTTTGTCAGTGTAGGGAGGGACAGGATGCTGTGTGCAGCAGGGACAGTCAGTTTAATCACTAGCTATTACTATTAGGTCCTTTTAAGGACTGGTATAGGTGTACAGTATATAGGGTTCAGTGCACTGCTGTGCTGGTGATTGCAGCAGCCTGTCTTTTGTCAGTGTAAGGAGGGACAGGACGCTGTGTGCAGCAGGGACAGTCAGTTTAATTACTAGCTATTACTATTAGGTCCACAAAGGTCCTTTTAAGGACTGGTATAGGTGTACAGTATATAGGGTTCAGTGCACTGCTGTGCTGGTGATTGCAGCAGCCTGTCTTTTGTCAGTGTAGGGAGGGACAGGACGCTGTGTGCAGCAGTGACAGTCAGTTTAATCCCTAGCTATTACTATTAGGTCCACAAAGGTCCTTTTAAGGACTGTATAGGTGTACAGTATATAGGGTTGTACACGTATAATATACTTTCTTCCAAATATAGAAAGAATATTATACTTGACTGCTGCCCTATTCTGCAGCAGTCCTTTATCAGTGTAGGGACTGAGGGACAGTCTGCAAATCACTAGCTACTAGGTCCTCAAAGGTCCTTGTAAGGACTGGAATAGGTGTACAATATATAGGGTTGTGGTGCACTGCTGCTGACTGCTGCCCTATTCTGCAGCAGTCCTTTATCCGTGTAGGGACTGAGGGACAGTCTGCAAATCACTAGCTACTAGATCCACAAAGGTCCTTGTAAGGACTGGTATAGGTGTACAATATATAGGGTTGTGGTGCACTGCTGCTGACTGCTGCCCTATTCTGCAGCAGTCCTTTATCAGTGTAGGGACTGAGGGACAGTCTGCAAATTACTAGGTCCACAAAGGTCCTTTTAAGGACTGGTATAGGTGTACTATTTGTAGTGCAGTATATAGGTGTGTAATACACGTATAAATTACATTACTTGCACATATAGAAAGCATAGTATAGTGCATTTCCACTGTGCAGCATTGTGACTGCTGAGCGGTTCTGCAGCGATACTACAAAGAGTGACAAGCGCAATAAAAAAAAGTATTATAACTGGTGTGATAGACCAATGGGTCATTTAAAAAATGACAGGCAGAGGAAGAGACAGGCCCTTCCGCAGGGGTGGTAGGGGTAGGGCAGGAGCAACAGACTATAGCCAAAGTGGCAAATTGCAGAAGGTGCGTGCGATTACGTCAAAGGACACACCCGACTTGGTTGAGTGGCTCACTCAGCCTTACTCTTCTGCACCCTCCTCATCCTCTGGATCTGCACCCTCTTCTTCACTCTCTGCTATGTGCACCCCCAAAGACACTACCACCAACACTGCCATATACCTTCCGCTTGTGTCACAGGAATTACTTTCCAAGAAAAAATCCCCTTATAGGAATGGGATTATAAATGACCACCAACACCAAAAATACATAAATACACTTAAACCAGAAGGACCACTAGGCAAACAGTGTCCCTGTGGTATGTCTGGGCGTGTCATTGTACGTATTGTGCGGAGTCTTTTCCATCTACTACATGAGTCCTCCTGCCGGGAAGTGAGGTCACTTCCGGTCCGGACGCTGCGTTCCATAGTATGGAACGCACAGGTGGACGTGACGTCCGCCGCGCCCCTCCGGGCACATCATTGTACGTATAACACGGAGTCATTTCCATCTATTACAAGAGTCTTCCGACCGGGAAGTGAGGTCACTTCCGGTCCGGACGCTGCATTCCATCATATGAAACACACGGGTGGATGTGACGTCCGCCCTGTCAGCTTACACGTCCCTCTTGATTCGCTTGCCTCAGTGAGGGGGCAGGTGTTGGTAGATGATGTTTTGCTTAGCTGACAGACTCGGGAGAGGCAGGCATGACACCCACCTATCATAGATCTTCTTGAACACCCCCGCCCCCTCCTAGGATGGACGATGTCAGCAGAGGAGGCAATATAGCTAATAGGCATATATTCTAAAGGGCCTGCCCACTTCATTCAAAAACAGAAGACCCCACTCAACCAATTAAAGGCTATTAGGGTATATTTATACTCCACTAGTGGCAACTAGTGTTGCTACACCTCTACGCCCTGCACACGGGAACACTGCTTGATCTGTGAGTACTTATAGGATTGTTTATGGTTCATCCTATTGTACTTTTATATGGAGGACCAATTTTTAGAGAATTTTTTTGTAGGTCAATAAATCCATGGGCTGCACCACTTAGCCCTCTGTTGGGTTCACTCTGCGGGAAAGGTTCCTTTGGAAACTCTGAGCCTAATGAGGCTACCAGCTACTTTCAGCAAGGTCTGTTATTAAATGACAACAGAGGTATCTACAGATTTGTAGCAATCCTTTCTCTCCCGACAATATTAGGTTAGCAGCCGGGCAGGTCTGTACTCACCATTATAACTTCTATTCTGATACCTTTACTGTTTACATAATCCTCTGCTCTTCTCTGTCTTCCATTGGGTGAACTGGCTGATCCTTTAAGTATGCTCTCACTCTGAAATGGTGTGGTATTTTCCCTTCATAGTTGTGGCTGGGCCATCAGTGATTTGGGTGCACCTTGGCCACATTTTGGTACCCCACTCTTGCAAAATATTTGGTGGTTTGTGTTTACTTTCATAAGTGGCAACACTTTTAGACACTAATTGGTAGCCATCTTTGTGGTCCCTTAGAATCCTTTTACTGTATCTGCTTCTCTGTTTACCGTCATAGGAAGGGTGGACCGAAGGGAAGCAGCCGTGGCCAGATATCAGCCTGGGACAGAGCTACATAGATTAGTGACAGGCATTTTCATGCAATGTTCCCACAGCATCAATTACTGATGAATCATTTCAGGTGGGTCAATTCTGGTTGTTCCGAGTAAAACTAAAGATTTGCACTTATTGGGACAGATAGATTTTAAAAATCTCATTTTATATATATATATATATATATATATATATATATATATATATATATATATATATATATATTTTTTTTTTTTTTTTTTGCTGTTCCCCAGCATATACATGTATTATATGTGGCTCCTTTTAAATTTTAAAGATCTGTCTTTCTATGTTGTAGAAATATCAACTTGCCATCTAATTATTGCTCTTCACCCCTGATGAAAGTTCTGTGATACCAGCAACTAGAAACGCGTCAGTTGTGGGTTTATAAGTTAAGAGTATGTTTAACATTCATTGGTTGGCTTATTTTATGTAATCATGTATATATGTTTGTGTAGACATACCACAGGGACACTGTTTGCCTAGTGGTCCCTCTGGTTTAAGTGTATTAATTTATTTTTTTACTTATATTTGTCAATAAAACATTTTCTTTACGTTTTCAATTGGTGTGTGGTGTTGGTGGTCATTTATAATCCCATTCCTATAGGGGGATTTTTTCTTGTTTAATATTTATCAGGGATGAGACCACCACACAAAAGTCTTTTGATCCACTGAGAGCCCCCGCCTTATTGCAGGAATTATTTTTAGATCCATATCAAGACATTTCCGATGCACAGCCACTCTTGGCATTGGATCAGGAAGAGGAGGTAGCAACAACCGCCACTCAGCAGTCTGACGACAGTACCCAGATCAGCCCAAGGAGGAGGTTGGTCCCCACTGTTGCTGCCTACTCCAAGATCTCTAATTATAGCTGTGGGGAAGATGACATTGATGATGACGTGTCTAGTGATGCCACGTGGGTGCCCACAAGGGAGGAAGAGGAGGGGAGTTCAGAGGGAGATATGGACCAGCAGATAGGGAGGAGAAGCAGGAAGAACTTACATTGCACATGAGGGACAAAGCAGACTGCGAATGTATCAGGAGCGAGGCATCAACCATGTATGGTCACATCTGGCGCTCCCAGGACGCCGGCACATGGCTTCGCAGTGTGGGATTTTTTTAACGTGTCTGCTGCTGGCAATAGTGTTGCCATCTGCAATCTTTGCAGTCAACGCATAAGTCGCGGTAAGCCCAACACAAACCTAGGGACGACCGCCTTAAGAAGGCACATGAGCTGCCATCACCAAGCCCAGTGGAAGAAACGGAACACACAAAGCCACACTCCAGGCTCTCACTGTCCAGCCCCGTCTTCTACTTCTCCTTCTCCTCTCTCCTCACAATTGTCTTTCACTCCATCTTCCATCATGCCAAGCTCACGTTTTTCTGCAAAAAGGCAGGCTTCCGTGGGCCAAATGTTCGAGCGTAAAAAAATGATGACGCCGGATAACCCTCTTGCCCAACGGTTGACGGCTGGCTTGTCAGAACTGATAGCCCGCCAACTACTGCCATATAAACTGGTGAACTCTGAGGCCTTTTGAAAATTTGTGGCCATTGGAACACCACAATGGAAGGTCCCAGGAAGGAAGTATTTCTCACAGAAGGGCATCCCAGAGCTATATGGCCATGTTTAGCGGCAAGTGAATGTATCTCTGGCACACAGTGTCGGTGGCAAGATACATCTGACCACAGACACGTGATCTAGCGTCTCTTCCGCTGCACCGTGCAGCGATTCGTTGTCCAGTACCTGGGGGTCCAGGACATCTTGCGGCAGGCAAGGAAAATCTCGGCCCATTTCAGAAAATCTTACACGGCCATGGCTCGCCTTGCTGACATTCAGCGGTGACACAATCTGCCGGTCAGACGTCTTATTTGCGATTGCCCGACGCGATGGAACTCAACCTTCTATATGCTTGATAGGCTGCTCCAGCAGAAACGTGCAGTTAACGTCTACCTGTATGAACTCTGCAGCAGAACAGGTTCTGGGGAGCTGGGTTTTTTTTTCACCACACCAGTGGCTGCTCATGCACGACGCATGCAGACTTTTGCAGCCATTTGATGAGATCACCAAACTGGTCAGTCACAGCCATGGCGCCATCAGTGACATCGTACCTTATGCCTTCTTTATGGAGCGTGCATTGCGTTGTGTCATTGATCAAGCCGTGGAGGAGCAGGAGCGGGAAGATGAGGAAGTCGCAATGCTGGATGAATTCCCAGGGGGGGGCTACTCTATCTGAGACAAGTCAACAACAGGAGTCTGAAGAGGAGTCAGAGGAGGATGGTGCCGGGCGGATGAGGAGGAGCAAGAAGAGCATGCTTTAAACCTTTCTGGGATCCCTGTTGTGCGTGGATGGGGAGAGGAGGACGATATTATCCTGGATGATGAGCAGGAGCCAGGCCACCACACCGCTTCCAGTTTAGTGCAAACGGGGGCCTTCATGCTCCAGTGTTTTAACAGGGACCCTGGTATAAAAAGCATAAGGGTCAAGGACCAGTACTGGGTGGCAACGTACTTAGACCCCTGGCACAAACCCAAAATGGTGGAAATGTTACCACCGTCACAGAGGGCTGTCAGAATGGAGCACTTCCAGGCCTTGCTTCGAGAAATGCTGCATTCTGCTTTTGCATGCACGGGCAGAGGAGGAATTCCCACTCCCAGAGAAAGAGTTGCGGGTACCAATCCAACAGCGCCTACAAGAAGAGGGCGGTTTGAAGATGTGTTGGTGACTTCTGATATGAAGTCATTCTTTCAGCCGACCCATCGACAGGTCTCATCCGGATCCAGCATCAGGGAACGCCTAGACCGACAGGTGTCCGACTACATCGGGTAACGTCCGATGTGGACACTCTGAGGAGTGATGAACCCCTGGACTACTGGGTGGGCAGGCTTGACCTCTGGCTAGAGCTTGCCCAATTTGCAATGGAACTGTTGGCTTGCCCCTCGTCCAGTGTCCTGTCCGAAAGGACGTCCAGTGCAGCAGGGGGGATTGTGACCGTTAAGCGCACTCGCCTAGCTCACAACAGTGTTGACTACCTCACATTTATAAAAATGAATGAGGCATGGATCTCGGAGGAATTCAACACATGTGACCAGTAGACCATGTATATCTCTATAAACGATTTATTTAATCGAGCACACAGACTTTTTTCTACATTTGGCTCACTTCCTTGTACAAAAAAAGCACACCGTACTATATACCCGTACCCTCCTGTTTGAAGAGGTTGAGCGGTGTCATATTTTTGGGGCCCAGCAGCGAGTTGCTAGTATCAGTGCTGCTGTCAGTGCTCTATATCATGGTGCTGGTGTCAGTGCTCCATATCACGGTGCTGGTGTCACTGCACTCTATCATGGTGCTGGTGTCACTGCACTCTATCATGGTGCTGGTGTCAGTGCTCTCTATCACGGTGCTGGCGTCAGTGCTCTCTATCACGGTGCTGGCGTCAGTGCTCTCTATCACGGTGCTGGTGTCAGTGCTCTCTATCACGGGGCTGGTGTCAGTGCTCTATGTCACGGTACTGGTGTCACTGCACTCTATCACGGTGCTGGTGTCAGTGCACTCTATTACGGTGCTGGTGTCAGTGCTCTCATGGTGCTGGTGTCAGTGCACTCTATCACGGTGCTGGTGTCAGTGCTCTATATCGTGGTGCTGGTGTCAGTGCTCTCTATCGCGGTGCTGGTGTCAGTGCTCTCTATCGCGGTGCTGGTGTCAGTGCTCTCTATCGCTGTGCTGGTGTCAGTGCTCTCTATCGCGGTGCTGGTGTCAGTGCACTCTATCACGGTGCTGGTGTCAGTGCTCTCTATCGCGGTGCTGGTGTCAGTGCACTCTATCGCGGTGCTGGTGTCAGTGCACTCTACCGCGGTGCTGGTGTCAGTGCACTCTATCGCGGTGCTGGTGTCAGTGCTCTGTATCACGGTGCTGGTGCCAGTGCTCTGTATTACGGTGCTGGTGTCAGTGCTCTGTATCACTGTGCTGGTGTCAGTGCTCTTTATCACGGTGCTGGTGTCAGTGCTCTATATCACTGTGCTGGTGTCAGTGCTCTATATCACTGTGCTGGTGTCAGTGCACTCTATCACGGTGCTGGTGTCCGTGCTCTTTATCACAGTGCTGGTGATCATCTCCTGCACCCTCTTCATAGCCTACCCTGACCTTTCCTCTCCTCCATTGCCTTCATGCGCTCCTGAATTGCCAAAATTTCACGTATAAAAAAAGAATGTTTGTAGTTGTCGATCCCAGAGTCACTTCATACATGTGTTATGTCAGTGGCCATGTGGTGGGACTATGTGTGCACAGCTAGTAATTATTTTGTGGCTGAAAATATGACCTGTAGATTTTTAAAGTCGCCTGCCATTGAAGTCAATGGGGCCTGCCGCAAACGTTGCGGTTCGCGAACTTCCAGCCACGTTCGCAATTTGCGTTCGCGAAACGTCCCATCGGAAGTTCGTCCATCTCTAATAACAAGTAATTCATAACAGTTCAAATCACATAGTCAGAATAATTGACAGGTTTCAGACCCCTGGTAATAATCTGGGGCAAGCGAGGCTCCGGATTGTCCAAATGTCTATCTCCATCTGAGGTAACAGGATCGGTAGGTGCTATTTCTTCCACAAGAGGCTCATCCTCCTCCAGAGTGGGGGCACCGTGCACATCTGGCTCCTTCACAGATAAGTCCCATTCAGTAGAAGTAGCCTGGTTCTCTGTATCTCCCCCAGCTAGGGATAAGGTCTCTACCGCCGGCAGGGGGGGCAGGTACCAGGTTGCTCAGTCATTGTTGAGGACATCCTGGCTGTTGTCCCATCTAGCAGATGGGGGAAAGACAGGAATAGGATTATCCATTTCAGCACTGAACACACAGGGACGAAGGAGATTACGATGCAGTCTCTTGTGAGGTCCATCCGGCTTCTCTGAAACCAGATCATACACAGGCCGCCCAGGGAAAGGTTGTTGCTGGACTCGATATGGAAAAGGCTCTCACTTGGGCTCCAGCTTGCTGCTCCTCAGATATTTAGGATTCATCATCAAAACTCTGTCTCCCGGTGTAAGTGGCAGCAATTGAACAGTACTTTCCTCGGCTAAATCCTGGTGCTTTCCCAGTACTATCTATTTGTCTTGATCCAGGTGGTGCCAGTGATCTTGAACCCATTCCTCTGGGGTCCTTGACATAATAGGCTCTGGGGTTTCCAAGAGTAAATCCACCGGTAAACGGCCACAATGCCCACACATCAGAAAATGGGGAGTATAACCAGTGGCTCAATGCACATGATTGTAAGCCCAAACAACATCTCCTACATACTGCGGCCAATGTTCTTCATGCTCTTGCCCTAATGTGTGAATCAGTCCCAACAAGGTGCGGTTAAAGTGTTCACAGGCCCCATTTTCCTGGGGGTGGTAAGTAGTAGTATGAGACTGCCGTATACCACTAAGACAGCACAGTTCAAAAAACACCCTCAAAGTTCGGCCCTTGGTCAGACAGAATCCGTTTTAGGCACCCGTAGGGCTGGACTACATGGGTCCAGAACAGTTTAGCCTTGGTGGCGGCAGTCTGATCTTTAGTTGGCACCACGATGGGGAACTTAGAGAAGTGGTCCATAAACACCAAGGCGTAGCGAAACCCTGAAGAGGTGTCAGCCACTGTCAGAAAGTCCATGGTCAGTAATTTAAATGGCTCTCCTGTGCTCACCACCAAAGGGGTAGTTTTCTCTGTTCTCCCTTTTGTGGATGGCAAAACTCTTACACCCCTGACATGCCTTCTGCACCCACTTGGATAACTCCGTACAAAATACGTACTTACGAACAAAGGCCTCCATCCGTTCTGCACAGAAGTGCCCTCCAATATGGTGAAAGACTTGACAAACCTCTAAGGCCTCTGATTGAGTGATAACCAGTTGATGAATAACTTGCGGCTCCCCTGGAATCCGTGCCTTTCGATATAAGAGTCCATTATATCTTTCCAGCCTATCCCACTGTTTTAGAAGCTGACACAACATTGGCGAGAGCCTCCTTTGCTGCCGTGGATCTGGTTTCCGATTCCTGTCCCAATATCTCATGAGCTGATCAATGTCAGGGTCTTGCTGGAGTTGCAGCCACTCTTGAGGAGTATGAATCTCTTTTTTTACTCTTTTTATTTATTTATACAATAAAAACCATTACAATACAGACATCTAGTCATTTTACAGAAAGGGAAAAAAAACAACAGGATGGGTAAATTCCCAATTACTAGCAAGTTAATACCACATTCTATAACCCATGTAATGCCTTTATTCATGTTGTTTTCCCTTCTTGCCTTACCATTAATATCCCCCCTCGCTTCTTTCCCCTACCCCCCCCCCCTCCAGCCCTTGTTATGTCACTGCTTTACACCTCCTAATAAAAGGACTTGAATGGCAGAGAGATGTCAAGTGCCTATAACCAACACCAAAACATCCTATCAACCTATATAGAGGGGGGGTCCAGCCTCCTCATCCAAGGCTCCCACATTCCTATAAACTTATTGTAGTTGCCTTGTTTAACAAAAAACACTCTCTCGTTTCTTAATGTTGTATTAATGCTCGTTAAGTCTCTGCTACCGGGGGGAGCTGTGACTGCCAATGTTGGGTGATCAGCTTTCTTGTTTGAAATAGACAGCTTAAAACTGGTTCAACAGTGTTTTTCAGAACATTGTAACCCTCTATTAAACCCAAGAGGCAGGTCTTAGCCGTAGCTTCCAGAACTATCTTGAAAGTTTTGTTAATCTCTTCTATGATATTCGTCCAGTATCTGAACAGCTTTGGACACTTCCAAAGCATATGAATAAAATCTCCATGTGCCCCACGTCTGGGGCATTGGTCATTGTTCCGCCATCCCAGTCTATACATTTTCTTAGGAGTATAATATACTCTGTACAGAAAGAAAAGGTGTGACACCTTCTGCAATGGGGAAATTGAAACAAGTGATCCTTGTCCAAGAATTCAGTCCCATTACGCAGCAGGCAGTGGTCCCACATCTCTCTCCCAGCTTTCCCTGTTCTTAGTTGGACCACTACAGTCTATTATTTTATCCCCAAGCTTGGCATAAAGCCGAGAAATCAACCCTTTTGATGATGCCAATTATTTGTACCAAAGTAGTGATTTGAGTCCATTGCACTATTTGAGATCCAAATTGTGTCTGAACTGCATGCCTAACCTGGAGATATTTATAGAACGAACTATTGGAGAGGGTAAATTCCTGCTTCAAATTAGCAAATGATTTTATATTTTGGCCTACAAATAATTGACTTAGTCTATCGAAGCCCTGATTCGCCCATTCCCTAGATTTATCAATTTTAGATAATTCGATTAGGTTTCTATTATCCCATAAGGGTGCCAATTCTGATATTCCCTGGTATCCTAGTATAGCCTTTGTTGTTTGCCTGAGTTTAATAATTAAATTTATCGTTGGGCAACGTATAGCAAATGAATTTGCCTCTAAAGCGTCAGTAAGTGTGTTGTGTGGGCATCCTATCATCGTCAACCTAGTGTTGATGTTAGTCCCATTGGGTAGTCCTCCCCCTCTCACCGCCATCCCCCCTCACCAAGCGGCAGCTGCAACGTTTGCAAAGCTATCCTAGGCTGTCTTCTTTTCCAAATTAGGTCTCTAAATAGAGATTCTATCTTTTTGAACCACTTCTGTCCTATCCACACTGGGGCATTATGAAAAAGGTACAGGATCTGGGGCAGCCATATAATTTTAACAAGATTGCATTCCCTGCCACCGATAGAGGTAGGCAACCCCAAATATCTGCTATATGTTTCAACTTTAGCAATAGAGGGGCTAAATTGTCTTTAAGGTACAAATTTGTATCTCTGGCAATCCAGACCCCAAGGTACTTCAATTTCTCAACCACCTTCAAATTGAAATATCCAGTGATATATCGCCTATAATTGGATCTATTGGAAGAAGAGACAATTTGTCCCAGTTTATAATCAATCCAGAAACTTGACTGAAAACTCCAACCATTCGTATCGCTGTTTTTAATGAGGTTTGCACATTGCCCAAATAAAGCAGGATGTCGCCGGCAAACAATGCTATCTTGTCCTCCTCAAGTCCCCTCTTGAATCCCTGTATGTCCGGGTTAGCTCTAATGGCAATGGCCAGTGGCTCTATTGCAAGGGCAAAGAGTAGAGGAGAGAGGGGACACCCCTGTCTCGTCCCTCTTTCCAGTTGGAATACTGTACATCAGAGTGTTCATTATTGTTTTTATATTGTCAAGGAGAGCTATAGTTTTTCTCTTCTCCACCTCCTCCTGGGGCTTATATAGGTAACAATAGTATTGCCCAAATACTTTCATTATGTCCATAGGGTCAGAGGAAATCTCTCCCTGTAGGGTCCTGACCGCCAGATTTGTTGAAGGAGGCCTATTTGCTCTGGACAGTAGGGACAGCATGCGGCCCACTTTCTCACCTTCTCCAAAATACAGTTGCCGCTGAAATATCTGCTTATTCTCCATCTTTCTCCTATTAATCATTTTATAAGCTTGCTGTTTTTCTAGCCACTTCTCCTGTGTCGCTGAAGTTGTATTACTAATATAGTATAGTATAGTATAGTATAATGTAGGTTTTTAGGGCATCCGTGACCACTCCCTCTGATGCTGTGCCTGTATTAAAACTTATGAACTCTTTTAATGCAATCGTTAGTTCCTCAGGGTTATTAATTATCTCCAGCCAAGATGGATCAATTTTCCACTCTCTAGAGTGAGACTTCTTCCCAATATTTAATACCAGCATCAGAGGGGAGTGGTGGGATACCCCCCTTGGGCCACATTCTATATTATCTATCCCAGAGAGGTCATCGCTTTTGACTAGAGCCATATCAAGTCTGGATAGGGTAAGAAAAGAACTTGAGAAACAGGAGTATTGTCTTTCCAGTGGGTGTCTTGTATGCCACGCATTGATCAGCCCCATTTCTTGTAAGAAACAAGCTAATCTACCTTCTTCTCCAGCGACTGGCCGATTTACTGGTGGAAATCTATCAAGAGACCTATCCAAAACTTTGTTGTAGTCCCCCACCGCTATCACTGGAACTCTGACTTTATCAATTGTAAATGCTATTAATTCATATAATATCTTAAGTTTAAATGGGGATGGGACATAAATATTTGCTATCAGATATGATTTGTTTTCTATTGAACAGTATAGAAAAATATAGCGACCCATAGTATCTATTTGGCTCTTGTAGCAAGAAAACGACACTTCTCTACCTATCAAAACACTCACCCCTCTTGAGTATGCTGAGTGTACAGAATGGAATCGGGTTTGGAATTTCCGGCCACGAAGCAGTGGGATCGTCTCGGTAGTCAGATGTGTCTCCTGGAGACATAACACTCCAGGTCCCTTACCCTCCAAAGATGACAACACCAAGGCTCTCTTGGCCGGATCTCCCAAGCCTCGAACATTCCATGAGGTTACATTAAGCTTTTTAGCCTGCATCGGATCCTACATAAATACAATCTAGTTAAATCAGACAAAAAAAAGAAGAAAAAACAAAGAGAAAGTATATAAAAAAAAATCCAAGTAGCGACAGTAAAAAAGAAAACAATATTTCCAAAAAAGAAAAAAAACCAAATCGCTAATGGACAATTCGCCCCTGCTGGTTTTTGGTGATTACCCCAGTATGTGTAGTTCCCTCTCATCTCGCATCTCATAAAGTGACTATTTGCTGACATAAACATCTCTAATATCTGTTCATTATCTTCAACCTTAACCACCCTCCCACCCTTATCCCCTAATCCACCCAAATCCCGCCCTCCCCACTCCCTCCCTTCCTGACCATCAGGGCTTCCCCATAGGGCTGCGCCTGTGACTTTCCCACTCCCACCTACTTGGAAATATCTTTCTTAGTGTACTTAATACCAATTTAAACAATAGGGAACTTAACTGCTCCCTTACACTCATATCTACATACAGCCTCACCTAGTGCTATTGGACCCCCTCTACTCCTACCACTAATAATATTGTCACCCATGCTTATATAGTTATATCATTTAAGACCCCTAGGAAAAAGAAGGAGAAAAAAGAGAAGAGGAGAAAAAAAAAAGGGGGAGGGAGGAGAGCTGGCACGAGAACCGCAATACCGGGTGCTCTCGACCAACCCTTCATATCCATATACATAACCCCTTCAAAACATTAATGATCGCATATTTATCTCAGGGAATGTCTCAATACAATAAGTTTATAGGTCCTTTTTATTCTCTTCAAGCCATTGGGCTTCATCAGTCGGAGAGTTAAAGAAAAAAGTCCTGCCTAGTGCAGACACCCTCAAACAGGCCGGATACAAGAGGGCATATTCTATCTTATAGTTCGTCATACTGCGTTTACTTGGAGTAAATTCAGTTCTACGTTTCTGAAGATCAGGCAAAAAGTCAGGGTAGAGGGAGACCCTAGTACCCTGGAACCTAATGTCCCCCACCTCCCTGGCCCTTCGCAGCAAAGTCAATTTGTCATTATAATTGAGGATTTTTATTAATATCGGCCTAGGACGATCCCTCGTATGTTGGATTCTTGAGGGGGTTTGATGCGCTCTTTCAATTGAAAATAAGGGGCTAAAAAAGTTCCCCCCAAAAATTTCCCTAAACCACTCCTCTAAAAAATTTATTAGATTAGGACCCTCGCTTCGCTCAGGGAGGCCTATTATTCTGATATTATTTCTGCGATTCCTGTTTTCCATCTCGTCCAGTTTGATTACTTGAATATTTATTGTGTCTTTAACCACTTCCCGACCGGTGCACGCTGATGCACGTCAGCAGAATGACACGGGCAGGCATATTGGCGTACAGGTACGTCCATTTCTATTTGCCGCTCTGCCATCTCGTGCGTGCCGGTCGGGACCCCCATGAGTCCGGTCGTGGGTCCCACGGACTCGATCGCCGCGGGCATACCCGCGATCGTCTCACAGGGAGACTGAATGGGAAGATGCTATTGTAAACAGCATCTCCCCGTTCTGCCTAGCAACAAGTGATACTGATCTCTGCTCCATGTGATTGAAGCAGAGATCAGTGTTCACTAACACAAAGCCCAGCCCCCCACAGTTAGTAACACGTCCCTAGGAACACTTAACCCCTACACTGCCACCCCCTGGTTAACCCCTTCACTGCCAGTGTTATTTACACAGGAATCAGTGCATTTGTATAGCATTGATTGCTGTATAAATGACAATGGTCCCAAAAATGTGTCAAAAATGTCCGATGTGTCCGCCATAATGTCGCAGTCACAATAAAAATCGCTTATTGCCGCCATTACTAGTAAAAAAAAATTATTAATAAAAATGCCATAAAACTATCCCCTATTTTGTAAATGCTATAACTTTTGCGCAAACCAATCAATAATCGCTTATTGCAATTTTTTTACCAAAAATATGTAGAAGAATACGTATCAGCCTAAACTGAGGGGAAAAAATGTTTTTTTTTATATATTTTTGGGGGATATTTATTATAACAAAAAGTAAAAAATGCGTTTTTTTTTCAAAATTGTCACTCTATTTTTGTTTATAGCGCAAAAAATAAAAACTGCAGGGGTGATTAAATACCACCAAAAGAAAGCTCTATTTGTGGGAAATAAGGACGTCAATTTTGTTTGGGAGCCACGTCGCACAACCGTGCAATTGTCATTTAAAGCGACGCAGTGCCGAATCGCAAAAAGTGGTCTGGTCTTAAGCCAGCAAAATGGTCCAGTCTGAAAGTGGTTAAGCCATTTAATTTCACGCTTTACTGGGCTCAACTCCTCCTCAGTAAGGCTTATGCGCTCTTCCAGTTCGGAGGTTCTTTGTACCGTTTTACATAAATCTTGTCTCATTGATAATAATTCCTCTTTAATGCAACTTAGTTGACTGTCGAAACTGGAGATTGAGTCTTTACACTCGTTGATTGCGTTCAGTATCTCTCTTAGCCCACATACACACGGTCGGAGATTTTGGCAACCAAATCCATCGGATTTTGTCTGTCGAATTTAGTCCGACGGATTGTGTCCGAAATTGTTGCATACACACGGCCAAGTTGTCTGATTTCGCGGTTGCCAAGAACGCGGTGACGTAAGCCGTGTACGGCGGGACTAGAAAAAGGAAGTTCAGCACCACGTCCGGCACCCTTTGGGCTCCTTCTGCTGATCTCGTATTTTAGTAGAAGTTTGGTGAGAGACGATTCGCTCTTTTCAGATTAGTGATTCAGATCGCTACCGCTCTTCAGTTTGTGCTTGTCTTTGCGTATCTGATAATCAGTGCGTGCAGTCATTAAGTATTTGCTTCTCATTGTGGACTATATCTTGGTATAGTACGCTTTGAAATGCATTTTTTATTGTCTGCTTGCTTCTGCTATTCAGGTCGTCCTTTCAGGCCTTGCTGTTTATCAGTGCTTTCTGGTGTACGTTCTGACCAGCTGACCGTTTTCCAAACATGTTTCGTCTACGTACTCATCGTACAGTTTGGGCTGTGCAGGGGTTCTTACTTTGACTTTGACACAAGCCCAGTCCATGAACAGGGAGGGGAGGCGTTTGTGGACCAAGAATTGGTTGCGCCAGCGTCACCAGTTCTCCCACATGCCTTTGCTCCGTGAGATCCGCCAGAATAATCCTGATCATTTCTGGATTATTCTCAGGACGACGGACCCCGTTTTTCACTGTCTGCTGGCTTTGCTCACCCCTTATATCACCAGGCAGGATACCTGCATGCGGCAAGCCATCACTCCGGAGCAGAGGCTCATCGCCACGTTGCGCTACTTGGTGACAGGGAGAAGCCTTCAGGACCTCAAGTTCTCTACAGGCATCTCCCCCCAGGCTCTGGGGATCATTATTCCAGAGACCTGTTCTGCCATCATTCAGCTCCTGCAGAAGGACTATATTATGCTAATTTTTAGCCTTAAACATCACATTCTATGTATTTCATGATTGCTAATGTCTTGCATTTCTTTCCTCATTCCCTAATTACCATCATTGCAATATGCTCTAATTCATATGCTCTGCCCCTTTGTCCTCATGCAGATTTGCCTCACTAACTTCCCCACCATGCTCTTCTTGGCCCCTAAAACTATAGTCTAGTCACTTAACAATGTCTTTTGGCAGCTCCATAGTATTGCTTTACCCTAAACACCCCCTAAAATCTCTACAAATGTGATGTGTGTGCTTCAATTCATGCAAAGTGACCTTTTTTTGTTTTTTTGGAGTTGTGCCAAACTCATTAGGAACCCCCCTCTCCCCAACTGCTACCTCAGCTGATAGCAATCTTTTATCTGATGACTTGACCCAACCCAATACACACTCTAAATACCTTTATCATGATCACATTTATGGACAAATTCACCAAAGCATGTAGTGTAAGGGCCTGCCTCAATACTTTCAAATGCTATTTTTATTTTTTAAACACATTAATTTTCTTGCTATGTAATAGCAGAATGTGAAAATGTCCTTCCATTTTGTTATTATGACACTTTTTACTTGTCCTGTGGGCTGCCAATAGTGTAACTAAGGAGGGGCTTCACAAAGTATCACACATTATTTAGGCATTCAGCTCTCAATCAAGTGGAGAGCGTTACCTGTCCTAAACATCCCCCCTCATTTTTTAGCAAGGGCCCATCAGATGGGGGGGGGGGGGTGGGGGTTGTTCTGACTCTCATAAGGGGACCTTATGCTTTAGGCTTTAAATACTCATTTCAAAAAATGTTATACTAATTTTGCCTAAAAATGTGGGTGTCTAATCTGCATGCAATGTTGATTTGTCAAATTAATAGTTTTTTTTCTTGTGTCACTACACAGTGTCCTTCAACGCCACAGGAATGGCAGACTGTGGCCTCCCACTTTGCCATTTTTATTAAAGTTGTGCCTTTTTCACCAACAGTGCAAACCCAAGTTCAGAGCGAGATGAGGGGACAGTCTCTTCTTCAGATAATCTTATTATGTTGTGGGTCTGCTACACACACACCTTCTTTTTGTTAACTAATGTGTAGTGCATTACTGATCAAAATCGTGCTCATTTTCAGCACCATAGCAGGAAAATGGCATGATTGTCCAAATTTACACATCGCTGTAGGTGCTTTTTACTAAAGGCACATCCACTATGCACTACAAGTGCACTGCAAAAGTACACCTGAAACTGCACTTGGAGTGCAAAGTGGAGTTGCCTTTATTAAATCTCAGCACAAACTGAAATTTGACTACAAATACATTTTAAGCCCAATGAAAAAGGAAGCCACACATTGTTGAGAATTCAACTTTTTAATACAAGCACATTCATATGTGCGTTTATTAAAGGTTTTTTACAACAAATCAAGATATTTTGGGTATCCAAAACCGAGTTTAATCATATTTTTGTTTTACTTGTTTTTTTTGTGTAAACAGGCATGTATCAAATCGTAAAATACAGAACACAGGAACTTACAAAGTTCAACTTGGAAAAGTGAAGACAATATCAGACATGAGTATGTACAAACTGGGCTGATATTGCCTTCTTCACATGGGGTGTGACCCCTGAAAAATCCAAATTTGGAAGATGCACACAGTGTGTCAACATGTGCTAACTCCCATCATGGGGGATCAATTGTACATGCTTTGGGGCTGCAACCCCTTCATCTCAGACACTTTCCACATAACATGTACATTGATCCCCCATGATGGGAGCGCATGTTTACACACTCTGTGCATCTTCCAAATTTTTAATTATGCAAAATACAACATTTTTATGTTAAAAAGCAAAAATAAAACCCTATCTAGTTTTTTATTTTTCACGCTCTCCCCAAAACGTCAATGATGTTCTTCATTTTATTTTTAACATCATTGATGTTTTGTTGTACAATTTCCAAATCCCTATTGCACCCCATTATCTCCCCGATCAAGATCTGGGCACTTTCACTGGTAAAACGGGAATCTTCCTCCACATCACGTAGAAAACAAAGCAAACAAACACCCCATGTAATCCAAATATGGTGATATACATTGATGAGCTTACCGGAAGCTGTGTTCTCCGACACTCACCTGTTGTGGTGACAATTTGGTCAACCTCCACGATCTCTCCTTCCTCCTCCTCCTCCTGCTCCTGCTCCTCTGTTTCTTCTTTTGGAAGTTGCCCTTCTTTGGGAGGGGTGTGGTCCCTGGTGTCCTCATGGTCCCTGGTGTCCTCATACTTGCCGAGTCTTCTCTCCCCTATGAGAATGTAAACAAAGATTAATTAGCACACAGCGGGCAGAAATAGGAATCTGAAACATTGCTTGGAAGTGTTGTACAATTGTGTTTTTGGGCCGAGTTACAAGGTGAGAACATTATTGGGGACACTTTGTTAAGCTGGAATACTTCCCTGCAGAACGATGTTTCATACGAACGAAAGAAACCATGACCTTGAAAGTGGCCATTTTAAAATGCACAACATGAAATCAAAGCACATGGAGCATGTATGCAAGCAAGAATAATCATATGAACACACGACAACTACTTACTTTTTTTAAGAACACGCTTGATCCTTAGGTACTGCTCGTGCTCCCTCAGTTTCAGGTCTGACCAGCGTTTTCTCAGTTGATCCTTGGATCGGTGTACCCCAAAATTCTTCAGAAGACTCTTCACAACTTTATTCATGATCTTGGCCTTTCTGATATTTGGGTTTGGGTAAGGTCCATACTTCCCATCATAGTCGGTCCTGTTCAATATGTCGACCATCTCCAACATCTCTCCAAAAGACATATTTGAGGCCTTAAATCTTGTCTTCCTGGATCGGGACGTTTCAGGCTCCAGGCTTTCCTCACCCTCCTCCTCGTTAGTGGAACTATTAGTGCGCACCTGCGTTCTCTCCGCCATCTGCTCTCCCCACTGCGTGGGAAGCGAAGGGGCGGGAAATAGTCTGGAAAGAACGTCAGGGGCGGGCGGAGTTTCACGTATGCGCACTGTATATAAAATGCAACACATGTGTATCGTCCGTACGATCTGGGAGGAGAGTGTGAGTCACGGACGTGGCGAATGTGGAAACAAAGGTAACATTTTTAACTTGGTGCTTCACTAGACTAGACTGCTTGTATCTAGGCCGATGTTGGGACAAGATTAGGAGGGATTTTAATTACATTATTAGTATTTGAGGGTTTGTCTTGTGTTGTGTCTTGCAGACAAAATGGATCCATTCAACAATGCCAACTTTATGGGGCTATTCCTCGAACTCTACATGGAGATGCCCTGCCTGTGGCAGTTCCACAACAAGTTTTATAATGACAGATCAAAGAGGAACACAGCACTGGAGAAACTGCTTGCTTTGGTGCAGATCAGGGTCCCCACGGCAGACATGACCTATCTGAATCGCAAAATTGTGGCCATGAAGCTTACATATTTCAGGGAGAGAAAGAAGCACCTGGAGTCCTTGAGAGCAGGAGATCCAGATGTTGTTTATTACCCCAGGATGGTGCACTTTGACAGGCTGCATTTTCTGGTAGACCAAGGGGTACCCAGGCCACCACTCAGGCCACCACTCTCCAGGCTTCCTCCAAGGCATCCTTCACCCCCAGCTGAGGCTTCTGATGTCCAACCTGGGCCTTCCAGGCAGCACCATGTGGTGGGGCCCAGCTTGAGACAGGTATTGCATTGTTGAACATATTTCTTGTGTTACATTTAATGATGTTAACTAGATGTTCTTATTGATCAGTAAGCTGAGATTTCTCCAAGTGGTTTACATCTCAATAGACAGTAGTGACCAAAAATTATTGGGACGGGAAAGAAAAATGCTGGTGTCAGAATGATAGTCTGTTCTATTTGGTAACATTCAATTAGCAAAAGCCAGGAGCACAAAATGTTGTGATTGATGATCAAAAAACGAAAACTATGTGCCCTTTTCATACACAGGATGACCTCAGTCGGGGGGAGGCTGTGGCAAGTGGCAGCCAGGAGGTCCACCAACGTCCTCCTTCTCCTGCCCCAGCTACAGGAGCCCAGCCACAGCCTGGAAGGATGCCTGGTGGGAAGTCACAAAGGAAGACCAGAGAGTGATGGCCTGGGTTGAGTCTGGTGTGCCAGAAGATGCAGCCTCTTGAAGATCCCCATCCTGGGGACAGAAATGGCATCTGAATTTCCTGCTCTCTAGGACTTCGGGACCAGACTTCTCTCCCTGAGATATCTACTCCTCAGGCCACCAATTTTTTAATATCTCATTTAGTCATGTCTGCCCTGGGGGCCAAAGGCTGCACCAAAGTTAAGAAGTTTCTCCAGTGCTGCGTTCCTAATTTTATTTTTGAGCAAACAAAATACATTTTTTTTTCTTTGATGAAATACTTGTGTAATGTGTTTTCCTTCAAAAAGTACAGTTTATTTGTGAGCAGGCAGGTACATTTCCAAAATACAAAGTGAACTAAAGAACAAGGGGTACCAACACTAAACAACCTCCTGTAGATTAAAAAAGAAAATATAAAAAATACAATAATGTTGTTGTTGTAAGTTTACACCCAAAAAAAAATAAGGAGAAATGAGCAAAGTGTCTTTAACCCCTTCCCGCCGAGCGTACGCAGATCTGCGTACTCGGCTTCCAGGGGTTATACCGGGATGATGCCCGCACCTGCAGGCATCATCCCGGTACCGTTTTTTCTTCTTTTCAAATATTTTATTGACAATAATCAAGAATAAGTAACAGGCACAGTTACAGATGTTATAGACATAAAAGTACATCCCAGCAGAGCATTAGAGTAATAAAAAAGACACGGTCATGTATTGAAGTATAATTTGTACCTTTGGCTCCCCCTTAGAATGAGACAAAAATCAACCTATAGCATCCATGGGGGAGGGAAATGATTGTGAATTTGAAAGCCATAACCAATACACAAAGCAGGGATACTCTGCCCAAGCAATCCGGGCAACAGTAATGGGTACATAATGTGTATTACTTGCCATCATAAGCAGAACAGTTAGTGAAAGAGGAAGGCAAAGTAGGTTGGGGGAAAGGACAGGGGAAAGAGTGAAGAGAGGACTAAAAAGAAAAAGAGGAATAAAGACTAAAGGGAGAGAAAAAGGGAGAAGAGAAAGAAAAAGAGAGAACGAGCAGAGTTGGGAAAGAAATAGAGCTGGCCAGGCCGTCCCCCATCTCCATGAAAAACGGAAAAAAGGAAAAAAACTGAGAAAAAACAAAAAGAAGCAGAGAGCAGCCCTCCACTCCAAAAAAGAAAAAGAAAAAAAAAATGGGGTCAAGGCTCTAGGAGACGACTATCAAAATCTGGAGGAAGAAAGTGATCTGCCCAGGGGCACCAAATTTTAAGGTGTCGGGGGATCTTATCTAAAGTGGTAGCTTCGATTTTACTGTGTATCATAGCCAAAGTGACTCTGTTTTTAGTTTCCACAATATTCACAAAAGGGGACTTCCAAGCCTTCGCAATAGTCTGTTTGGCGGCAGTGGTGAGCTGAAGAAAAAGCCGCAACTGTGCCCTAGTGAGGTCGTGTGGGGGGAGATTAAGCAATGCATGAGCTGGATCCGGAACAAGGGTTATATTAAACAAGGTGGAGGCCATTTGGAAAATAAGTGCCCAAAAGCGTTCTATCACAGGGCATGTCCACCATATGTGCCGGTACCGTTTTTTACAGCGGGCGATTGGCTTTCCAGCCATAACAACCGATGCGGCTAAAAGCCGCTCGGCCGTTATGCTGGAGGAGCGGGAGGGGACGTCCCCCCCTCCCGCCGCCTCTCGCCGCTGTTACCGGTGCTCCCGCTCGATCGGGAGCACCGATTAGCGATCCGTCGGCTCTGGCTGCTGGGGAGGAACTGGAACGAAGCCGTAATCGGCTTCGTTCCAGTCTCCTCATCGTAAACACAGAAGCGACGTCATGACGTCACTTCCCGTTTACTCGGCTGCCAATGGCGCCGGTTTTAAAAAAATATCCGGTATTCAGAATCGCCGTTTTCGGCGATCTGAATACATTGAAGTGTAAAGGAGGGGTGGGGTGTCTTTTAGACCCCCGATCCCTCCATAAAGAGTACCTGTCACCACCTATTACTGTCACAAGGGATGTTTACATTCCTTGTGACAGCAATAAAAGTGATCAAATTTTTTATTTATTTTTTAAAAACAATTTAGTCATTTTAAAATAAATAAAAAAATAAAAAATAAATTTTCAAAGCGCCCGCCGTCCCCGCGAGCTCGCGAAGCAAAGAAAACGCATACGGAAGTCGCGCCCGCGTATGTAAACGGTGTTCAAATCACACATGTGAGGTATCGCCGCGATCGTCAGAGCGAGAGCAATAATTCTAGCAGTAGACCTCCTCTGTAACGCTAACCTGGTAACCGTAAAAAAAATTTAAAGCGTCGCCTATTGAGATTTTTAGGTACCGTACTTTGTCGTCAATCTACAAGTGCGCGCAATTATAAAGTGTGACATGTTTGGTATCTATTTACTCGGCGTAACATTATCTTTCACATTACGCAAAAAAATTGGGCTAATTTTACTGTTTTGTTTTTTTTTTATTCATGAAAGTGTCCCTTTTCCCAAAAAGTTGCGTTTAAAACACCACTGCGCAAATACCGCGTGACATAAAATATTGCAACAATCGCCGTTTTATTCTCTAGAGCCTCTGCTAAAAAAATATATATAATGTTTGGGGGTTCCAAGTAATTTTCTAGCAAAAAATATGGATTTTAACTTGTAAACACCAAATTCCAAAAATAGGCTTAGTCATGAAAGGGTTAAAGGAGATTTTTAGGGAACCCCCCCCCCAAAAAACATCCAAAAAATAAAAAAACAAATCAAACATTGTGTAGATGTGACGCAAACTAAAATTGTATTGCTGAAATGGTTAAAAAAGAGTAATGAAATCCGTTCGGGAGAAGTGTGTGTGACTATGAGCATCAAAAGAAGTTCGTTCTTGCAGCATTGTTAAAGATCAAGAGAATGCGCTTGATGAATGAATTTTTAACATTGCAGCGTGACGAATGTGCTATATCGCTTACGAGCAGTAGTTTTACCTGAACGAGCGCTTCCGTGTCGGAATTTGAATGTGAGCATGCGTGGCACTTGGTCAGATCAAAATGCTCTACACATGATCGGATTAGGTCCGACCGGCCCAGTTGGTCGGGAAATATTTCCAACATGTTGGAAAATTGGGTCGGACGTAGATTCGGACGTAGATTCGCGGCATGTCCGATGCATACCACACACAGTCGGATTATCTGATGACACGGTCCGATAAGACGCATTCCGACAGATTCTCCGACCGTGTGTACGCGGCATTAGTGTGGGTTCACCCTTTGTCACTGCAAGAGCCGGAGTAGAAGTTGTTATAGAAGTTGGTATAAGGGTTGACGTTAATGTAGTAGTTAATGCCATACTTGCAGCAGTTTTTAAGGTAGCGGGCTCGGTTATACCTCCCCCCGATCCCTTGGTGCTTGCGCTTTTAATGGCAGAGGGGGTAGGTGGGATGGAGGAAATAACCCCTTGGCTCTTTCTGTCGGCTGGAAGATTTTTCTGGTCCTTGATCTGTGTTGAGAACTTGATTTGCTGGGCGACCCTGATGCCGAGTGAGCGTATTTCTCCAATTTAGTAGCAGCAGCAGATGCCATCTGGTTATTTTTCTCTTTTGCGGAGCGGGTATTTTGGAGCCCTTCCTGGGGTATATGCTCCTCTGGCTGCCTTTTCCTAGTCATAGCAGCTTTGCTATGCAGATTGAGCGTCTCCTTTGCTCGTGCGATAACTCAGCCCAGTTGTCTCTCCAACAATAGTGTATAATCACGTGGGAAAGTAAAATAAAGATGTGTATGTGTATAGCTATATAGACATAGTCAATCCAGCTGACAGGTAAAGAGTCTATACGTCAGGATAAGTTGTCCAGGCTTCTGGGAAAAAAAGACCCCAGAAGCAGAATATAATAAAATAATATTTATTTAGGCCAACTCTCCCCTCTTTTACAGGGGGGTTATACTGCTAACCAGCTCTTTTGCAAGCACTCAGCATACCAATGGCACAAAGATATCCTGTAATGTTATCCAATACTGTGATGGCTCTTAAAGCAGCCTACCGGGCACCAGCAATAATACAGGGAGTATTAACCTATTGTAGTATTTCAGTCTTATATATTAATCCTTCCAATAAATATAACAAAATGGTGTAACCGGTTAGTGCAAAAATAATAAAAACTAAATTAGGCATACCCAGCTCTAGACAATGACTATATTTAACCCAGCACACCATGCAATCCCTTGATGCCAGGTAGCGGTGTTGCCTAAGTTGTCTAGGAAGACAATATTTAATATGCCAAAAAGAAAAAAGGAGGTTTATAGTCCAAAAAGAAAAAACAAAAACTTGATCAATATACTCAGTCCTCCACCTAGCACTTGCACATTTCAGCTGCTGTGTATCTGCTGTATATCTGGCATATCCTTGCTGGTGCCTTACTGAATGAGGTTATGTCACTCACCCCCTGTGCCAGTCCTCAAACCCCCATTAGGGGACACAACTCATACCTCGATCCTTGAGTACTGGAATACTGGAGTACACTCCGCTGCTGTTACAGTGCTGCTATGATGTTGTTACCTCTGTGTGTCTCGCTCGGCTCCCGCACTGCCTCGTACAGTATCGTTAGGGGGGTCAAGTGATTTCCTCCTTCCTCTCGTGGGATTTGTCAGGCTTTCTCAACTTAGCCTGTCACTCGATCAGTCAGGGCGTTTTTGTGCCCACCGCTCCTGCCGTCAGGTACCAGATCCAGCCGCCAGAGTGCAAGTATCTCGACTTCTGTCCTTTTAGCACTCTAGTGGGAGGAATAGGAGAGAGCCCATGCACATCCTCCTGGCGTAACTTGGTTGCTCTGCAGAGCTGTTGAAGCCAGTTGCTCTTGTCGGTGGATCCCGGAGGGAACAACCTCATCCTCTTCGAGTTGTTGATCTAAATCATACTGAGGTCCATCAAGAGGAGAGGGAGAGGGCATCAGCATTACCATTGGAGAGTCCTGGGTTGTAGTGAATGGTATAGTTGAAACGGGCCAGTCGAACCACCCAACGTTGCTCCAGTTTAGCAGTCTCTAGATAGGCAAGAGGATTGTTGTCAGTATATATATCCACGTGACCACTTACTAAGTACTCAGCAAACTTTTCATGGATGGCCCAGACTACCGCTAACAACTTGAGTTTAAAGGAACTGTATTTGGTTGGGTTACGTTCGGTAGAGCGTAAATTCCGACTTGCATAGGCGATCTTACGCTCCGTCCCATCTTGTTCTTGAGCCAGCACAGCCCCAATCCTTGGAGACTGGCATCGATGTACACCCAGAAGGGTTTCTGATAGTCAGCGTAAGCCAATATGGGAGCAGAAGTCAGCTCCGCCTTGAGGGTCTCCAATGCCTCACTTTGTGCTGCCCCCCCAACTGTAAGTAATGCTGGGGGAAGATTTTCCTTTTCGATGGGCTGGTTGCCCGCACAACAACTGGGTCAAAGGGGCTGCGATAGTGTCAGAAACCATGAAACAGACTGAGACAGAAGTACAATCAAATCACACTTGTTTAGTAATAAAAATGAAAAGGTAAATAGAAAAAAGTGTAGTCAAGCATAGCCAGAGTCCAGTAGCCAGATCGGGTAGTCAGCCAGTCCAAAGTTCATTAACCAGATCGGGTAATCAGCCAAGCCAGAAGTCAGGAATCCAAGGCGAGCAACTGCAAGCAGGATAAGAAGCCAGGAGGGATGTCAGCAAGCCAGTCTTGAAAGAAACAGCAGGAGATTCTGCACGCTACAAGTGCACATCCCCGACCATTATTAAAAAGCATACCATATAGCCAATATTTACGTCTTCGTCGAAACTACACCCAAGATCAGGACATTCAACTGGCTGCAAGAGTTCTTTTTATCCGATTAAACCAGCGGGGATATAGCAAACTATTGTTAAAACGCACCTTCAATAGAGTGACTAAACTAAACAGAAATTATTTAATTTAGGGATGCACCGAATGGGTTTTTTGGTGCCGAAACCGATACCGAAAATAAATCTTCCGTGATCCCGAAAACCGAAACCGATACCGAAACAGCACCGATACCGAAATTGACTATTTTTAAAAAATATTTTTATACAAGAGATGGTCAGAGACCTGGGACATGCTGCAGGAGATGGTCAGAGACTGGGGACATGCTACAGGAGATGGTCAGAGACTGGGGACATGCTACAGGAGATGGTCAGAGACTGGGGACATGCTACAGGAGATGGTCAGAGACTGGGGACATGCTACAGGAGATGGTCAGAGACTGGGGACATGCTACAGGAGATGGTCAGAGACTGCAGGCATGCTACAGGAGATGGTCAGAGACTGCAGGCATGCTACATGAGATGGTCAGAGACTGCAGGCATGCTACAGGAGATGGCCAGAGATGGCAGGTATGCTACAGGAGATGGTCAGAGACTGCAGGCATGCTACAGGAGATGGTCAGAGACTACAGGGATGCTACAGGAGATGGTCAGAGACTGCAGGAACGCTACAGGAGATGGTCAGAGACTGCAGGCATGGTACAGGAGCTGGTCAGAGACTGCAGGCATGGTACAGGAGCTGGTCAGAGACTGCAGGCATGGTACAGGAGCTGGTCAGAAACTGCAGGCATGGTACAGGAGCTGGTCAGAGACTGCAGGCATGGTACAGGAGCTGGTCAGAGACTGCAGGCATGCTACAGGAGCTGGTTAGAGACTGCAGGCATGCTACAGGAGCTGGTTAGAGACTGCAGGCATGGTACAGGAGCTGGTCAGAGACTGCGGACATGCTACAGGAGATCAATGCAGCCTCACTGTGCCCAGCAGCCTACCAGTGCCCGCCATGTAGCCTGCCTGTGCCTCACCAGTGCATATAAACATACGCACACACACACACACACACACACACACACATATAAACATACACACATATAAACATACAACACACATATAACACATACATGCGCGCACACACATAGAAACATACACACTTAACACACATACATATAAACATGCACACATATCTCACACACACACACACACACACACATTATATATATATATATATATATATATACACACACAAACATGCACACATGTAAACACACACACACACACAACACACAGAACACACATACAACACACAGAACACACAGGCATACAAACATATATATATATATATATATATATATATATATATTATATATATATATAGACAGTCTTTTTTTAAAATTGGCAGCTGCAGCTCTGTACATTAATCTCCATGCTGGGTACCGCACTCTAGGGGGCAGAGAGCACAGCACACACTGCTAGACGCCTCTCCTTTGCTTTCACTTTCACAGTAAACAGCGTGCCCAGCTCCTGCACAGCCGATTTACACATCGGCTGAGGAGACATATGCAGCCACCGCTGTGGAGAGGGGGACTTTAGAGCGGGACCCCACAGGCTGACTGCAGCATAGGTGAGGAGGGAGGGGAGGAGGAGAGCAAAAGACAGAATGACACCCCCGTGATGGGCGGCACCGGGGGCGGGACCAAGCCCCGCAAGCCCCACCCCATTTTCAGCACCAGTATCGGCGGAAATTCTCTTTCGGCTTTTTGCCGAAAGGGCCATTTTCGGCCGATATGTTTCGGCGGCCGAAATTTCGGTGCATCCCTAATTTAATTTATCCTAAACCAAAACTCACCACGAATTCACCAATACGTATAATCACCCAATACTCTCGACAGCATAATCAGATGAAGGAAATTCTCATTAAATACTGGCCCTTACTTCTGGCCGATCAAACGACTCAAAAATATATAAAACCATATCCTCAACTTACCTATCGAAGATCACAATCCATGAAAGACAGGCTGGTAACCAGTCATTTTGATACTAGGCAACTCACCAAACCTAAACATAATGGTACGTACTCCAGCGGCTACTGTGACGTATGTCGCTTTGTCTCCAATTCTTCAAATACCTCATTACCCAATGGTTCTTGTCACACTATTAAACACAATGTAACATGCAAAACGGTAGGAGTAGTTTATTTTGCAGGCTGCTCCTGTGGCTGTTTCTATATTGGAAAAACCAAAGTCCATTCTTCAAACGTATTAGAGATCACATGTTGCCACTTTTCAAACGTTTATGCACTACTGCTTTGAACAGACACATTTCACAACTTCACAACTTTGATCCAAACGTTGTGCGTTTTTCTGCCCTTGAACATGTACCCCCTCATGTTCGGGGTGGTGAAATTGATACCTGCCTTTTACAACTTGAAACCAAATGGATATATACCTTGGAGGCAACAAAGTATCCAGGATTAAATGAATATATAACATTTAAACACTTCCTATAAGCTGTCTTGAATAAGCCCAAATTCTGTCATGTTTATAACCAGTTCTCTCCACCGACTGCATTCTGGATTCCCCTACCCTTTTGCCCAACAAATACCCCCCCTTTCCTCCCCCCTCCCCCCCTTTTTTTTTTCTGCTAATTTAGTGTTTTTAATGAAAATATATCTAAAATAAATACTGCTGTATGATTTCATATTGATATTTAGAATGCTAACCATTACGTCAGTGTCAATGATTTACTTCTGTTGTACTTTATTATTGGTGTTTATATGCTGATTGAATTTATTTTTTTGACTTTTTAACGTTTAAATCATATGTCTTCAGTTTATTTTATGATCATGATATAGTCAATTACATAATTTTTTTTATCTTTTGTATATTTTAAATGTGCAAAAACTCTCCCATTTATTGCTTTCATTACTGTATTGACTTTGGAAATGTGTGGCAGCCCTTTATTACTCTCCCCCCTGTTCTATTTAATCAAATTTACTCACTTATATTATTTCATATTATGGCTCAAAATATTCTCTTATTAAAATCTGTATTACTTCCTACCCTTCCTCCCCTATATACCCGGCAATACGGATGTGAACCCTTCGGGAGCGGACCGATCCCACCACGCTCGGTGTCTGTATGGACACACGGGTCGGGCTGTGTGGAAGCCCAACCCGTTAGTATGTAGGCTGCATTTGTAATCGGCAAGTCCCTGTCTCTGGTTATCCACAGTATTTTCGTTGTTTCACAGCTAACAACTTTATACTGTGACTTCCGCAAACCCAGTGGATGCCTGTAACGGCGTTGGGGTTGCTGTGGGAACGGAGCCCCGCTGCCAGGCATCCTGGGTCTTGTAGGCTCTACCATTCAGCGCACATGCGCAGTACTACTCCTTAGTCCGCTTTCACTCCGCGTACATTACATGACGCCGAGTGAATGGGGGATAAATAGAACGCCCACATTGCGAGCCTGTGCTGGCTCTGCAAGGACGCTGTTACTTGGACTGGACAAACTAAGGTTAGTGGAGGGTTATTAATATAGATTGCTCCACACCTTCCGTATTTTCTCCTCATATCCTAAGTAATTGAGTCTTTGACTTCATTCATTTATATTTATATTCAATAGGATCTGTCTAGCCCGCTACAGGACTTTGCTGCATACTCTACCCTTTGACAAGCCCTCCAACTGCACAGTGTATCACACTGATTCAGTCTGGAGTGCCTACACATCTAATCTCCCTCGGGACCAGGTAAGCCCTCTTGAAATCCAACATAAAGTTAGAGCATACTGCTATATTTGTATCAAGATATAGGCATTGATTTAGTCTTTGCCTATACTCTTAAATTTATAATTCATTTATATCTATATATAATTTGATTTCACTAATGGGACCTCGTCTTGATTAATACATTTAGGCTGGTGTATAACAACATCATCATCCATAGGGAACCTCTTACCCCTCATACTGATACTTTGCTCTATCATTGAGATCTACTAAAGCCTAAGGTAGGTATTTAAAGATTGAAGCAATATTTTCAATACTTTCAATATTTTAGTAATTCAGCCCTGTACGGGGCCCTTTGGACCCTTAATATTTAAGCCCTAGTGGGCAACTGTCCATTTTATTTATCCCCTGCAGCCACTAGTTGGTGATTTCTGTGATCGGTCTGCTTCCTATACTAAGAAGGTTTCCCTAATCGATTGCCGTGGTAGGGTTTTGGCCAGGGGTAGGTACCTTTATGAATTAATTCTATTCAAAAAAAGGTTTTCTTATCATTTTCCTATTACATCGATCTGTTGTTAATATGGGAGGTATCGGCTGCACCACATTTCGAGCTTCATTTTACAGTTTTGTTTTGTTTTGTCTACAGTGATTTTTGTTGCAACCACTTGACGTTGAATATTGGCTCCCGTGAAGAAGCCTTTGTTGAGGCGAAACATGTTGGGACTCTATCTTACTAGCCAAACACAACCTCAATCAAATTAAATGATTGAACATGGATATTCAATCCTGAATTATCAATGTGGTTTATTTGTCACCCTAAATACCTCTTCTGCATCCTAAAGAATTGTATTCAATTAAATAATACATTTTTCTATTTTTATCATATGTTATATCATTCTCTCTCTTTTCTTACCCCTAAATTGGGGATCCTATTTACATATATTCTCTTTAAAAAAAAGTGTTAAGCACCGCAATAATCCCGTTTATTCCTCTTTTATCTCTCTATTCAACTATCTTGGGATGAGGTGCCTCAATATTTTTTACTGCTCTGCCTGATTTTCCTTTTTCTTCTAGCAGGAGATGGTTCCTTGTGATGTGACCAACGCAAAGGCAAAGGAAAAAGTGAGCAGGAAGGCTTTAAATCGGCAGGTCAGATGAGCATCATTGGGAACAGCTGGTAACTGTGGAAAGAGAAGAGAGCTGGTGTGACAGAACCCACTGTCACTGCGTGTTTTAGAGGGGGCTGTGGGCTCGCCTCCTACCCACAGACTATGGCCCAGCAGAAAACATGATATTTGGAGGGCTATTTGCCATCTCCCACCACCTGGAGAAGATGCCACCTCCAGACATTTGTGTCGGTTTGTTCATCGGAACCAGGTGAACGCGGGATCTGTGGCTAGGCTTGTGGAGTCGTTCTATATAAACCTATTGGCCCGTCTGGGTCAAATATATACTTTTATTCCACAATGTACTTTTAGCTGATAAAGACAGATACAAAATGGTACTGAGATAATGTAATGCTACATCCCTCCCCCCCCTTGTTGATGTGTTTAATTGTGTTGGGTCATAGCATGTAGAGAAAAGGTCTGGACTGGAGACACATCCCAGCAGGGGATGTGTAAGGAGGGGCTGCCTGCTTATTAGGAATGAGCTTGATGTTCAACTCGAACATACGTTCAACTCGAACATCGGCTGTTCACACGTTCGGCGAATACCGAACGTTATGGGCCGTTCGCGCCAAATTCGTGTGGCGCTCACGGCCCACAATGCACTGCGCCATCGCAGTGCATTGCTGGCTCATGATTGGGCAAGCATGCACTGTGACCACGCATGCTTGGCCAATCACAGCACCGGCAGCGAGGAGAGCCATGATTGGCCACAGGCAGGATGCCTGTGGCCAATCATAGCTCATGCTGTGTAGTACACGCCCCACACTATATAAGGCCGCCAGCGCGGCAGCCTTGTGTAGTGTGTTGGCGTCTGTAAGAGTTAGTGGGTGTTCTCTGTGTACCTTCAACACAGTATACACCGTTCGTTATCGGCCGATTTAGCGTTCTTGCTCTTCTGTAATTGAGCTTTTAGCAATCTGCAGGAGTTTGTGGGTGTTGTCTGCGTGCCCTGAGAGCAGTATACACCATTATATCTACCTATATAGCTAGCTATATTGCACTTCTGTAATAGAGCTTGCAGTCAGTTGTTGGAGATTGTGCGTGTTGTCTGCGTGCCCTGACCGCACTATACACCATTATATCCACCTATATAGCTAGCTATATTGCTCTTCTGTAATAGATATCTTTGCTTTCTGAGAAAGCCTTGGCCTGGGCTAACCCTCTATGGGAGACGCAAAAACCTGTTGTCTTGAGTTACCCTCAGTTTGTGGCCTCCTTTAAAAGGGTTTTTGACGTTCCCGCATGCTCTGCTTCTGCTGTCAAGTGCCTCCTGTCCATCAAACAGAGTACGAGAACTGTTGCCGACTACGCCATTGAATTCCGTACTCTGGCAGCAGAGGTTGCTTGGAACAATGAGGCCCTCGTGGCTGCTTTTTCTCATGGTCTCTCGGATTCCATCAAGGATGAGATAGCAGCCCGAGATATACCCACTGAGCTGGAGAGCTTGATCTCGTTTGCCATCCTCATTGACTCCAGACTCAGAGAAAGACTTTCTCTTAAGGAGCGCTTGCGGAAGCCTCCTGCACGTTTGCCTCCAAGCTTTGTAGTCCCACCCAAGTCTCCTTCACCTCCCATGCCTCCTGGTACCGAGTTGGTCAGTGAAGATTAACCCATGCACCTGGGCTTCACGCGTCTCTCTGTGGATGAGAGAGCCTTTAGGAGGAGGGAGAGATTGTGCCTTTATTGTGGCCAGGCAGGTCACTTTTTGAAGTCTTGTCCTACCCATCCAGGGACCGCCCAAACCTTGAGGTCCTGTCATGGACAGACCTTAAGTGGCGTTGTTTCGTCCCCAGTTATCCAGAAGGATAAGCCCCTGGTTTTGGTCACCCTTTCTTGGGCTGAGTTGTCCATCGAGATACAGACTCTAATGGATTCTGGGGCTGCAGGCCTGTTCATTGATGCTGCATTTGTTTCGCAGCACTCGATTCCGCTGCAGCTGCGTGACACTCCTCTGGGACTGTGACACCATAATGGGCGGGGACATCATCCGGTGATGTCCCTATATAAGTCGCTGCGCGCCCGCTCCCCGTCATTGTGAGTGGAGGGAGCGACGAGTCAACATCTGAAGAGAAGAGAAGAACAGAAGGCGGCGACGATGACGACAACGGCGACAGAAGACCAGGCCACCGCCTGCAAAAGAACTATAAGAAGGCGTGGTGGCCCGGCAGAAGAACCGAAGTGGGGGACAAGACCCCCGAAGTCGGAAGAAGAGGCCGGCGGCGAGGAAGAAATCCGGGCTCCTCCGCTAGTAAAAGAGCTAGAAGAAGATAACGGAGGAGTCCGGCGAGAAGACCCCCGAAGACGGAAGACCCCCGGAGCTGTGCAATAAACTATTTTATCTTGTGTGTTGTGTTTTTTTTTTACTTTATTTTACAGGTGAATTGGTAGGGGTACATTGTACCCCATACTCATTCACATAGGGTGGGGGGGCCGGTATTAAAGGGGGCTCCCGGATTCCAATAAGCCCCCCGCCCGCAGACTCCGACAACCAACAGCCAGGGTTGTCGGGAAGAGGCCCTTGTCCTCATCAACATGGGGACAAGGTGCTTTGGGGTGGGGGGCCCCCCATGTTGAGGGCACGCGGCTTGGTACGGCTCAGGAGGGGGGCCGCTCGCTCGCCCCCCCTTTCCTGGCCGGCCGGGTAGCGTGCTCGGACAAGGGTCTGATGTGGACCTGGGGGGACCCCCACGCCGATTTTTTTCGGCGTTGGGGTTCCCATTTAAATCCATACCAGGTGGCGGGGTCAGCGACGTCTCCTTCGCGGGCCCCGTCTACCAGGAGACCCGCTCAAAATGAGCGGACTTTTCTCCAGGCGGGAAAAGTCTGTTCATTTCAAAAGTACGGCGGACTGGCATACCCACGGCCAGATTGTCCGCCGAAATGCGAGTCTGGAGGGAAGATTGCAGTGCAAAACTACTTTCTAAGTCCGCCGTACTTTCGGGTCAAAAAAGTACGCCGGAGCCTACACACGGGGGGATTGTCTGGTGGATTTGAGTTTGCCGGACTGTTCCACCCGATTGTTTGATCGTGTGTACGCGGCATAAAAGGTCACAATCTCTAAGAGACAGTCTGGTTACAAGCCACTACAGGAGGGATGAAACCACGAAAATCACAATACCTGGCACATATCGGTGTGGTAAGTGTGATTTTTGTCAGTTCATTTTGGAGGGGAGAAGTGTGGTGCTCCCAGATGGCAACATTTGGACACTTAAACAAAGGACCGATTGCCAGTCAATAGGATCGGTTTATCTTATGAAATGCCTATGTGGAGCTTTCTATGTGGGTAAAACAAAACACCTCCTATTTTGCCGTATAATGGACCATGTCTCTTTAATATCGAAATGAAAAATGGAGACCCCTATAAGCCGCCATGTGGGGCTCTATCATAATTTCGATCTTAAATCCATTGGTTTCTTCAGCTTTGAACATCTTCCTCCACATGGTCTGGGGGGTGACAACAAGATGGATTTATTCCTTACAGGCGACTTGCTTCCCTGACCTTAACGAAGGGATTAGCTATAAGCCATTCTTGTAATGAAGTGGCTCTGGCCCAGATGGGAGTATTCTAACTTGTTTTTTGAATTTTTTGGATCAGTGTCCTGTGTGGGTGGCTCTACTTATAGGTTAAGACTCGAACGTCTGGTGCCTTTATTTCAGTGTATGATTACTGTAATTGATTTTATGTTGTCTATTGCTTGCAGAGTACTCGTGGCACTTTGCCTATGCGATCTGGCTCTGGTGCCATGAGCATTCCTTGATGTTAGGCATTAAATTAAACTCCTTGGATTTCGTTCAATGTTTTGCAAATGTATGGAGGGATATAATAAATATTTGAATAAAAATATTAAAAAAAAAATTCTTTTTTTTGTTTATCTTTCACCGTGGACCCTGCCGAGGGCCCCTTTTTGGCCACTGGAGGCCCGTATGGATGCCCAAGGGTCCTGAATTTCTTGGGGGTACGTGCTCCCATTTTTGGGGCTTATGTGCCCTCTCAGGACCCGTTGTGGATGTCCCTTTAAGGGACATCTTCCTCCGGAGACCTCTGGACCATTATCATCTATGTCCAGGAGATGTCAGCAGGGTGAGTCTTTTCTCTTCCTGTTGTTAGGGTAGGTGCACCGGAAATGGCGCTCATTTCCCGTTCCGATGGCAGCCTGGTGACCCGGGACGTCCGTTCATTGCATCCGCTTGGCGCCAGGACGCTGTGACCTCACATGTCACGTTGTGGCGCCATGAAGAGGGCTATTTAGGTCTGTCATGGGACAGGCCGGGAGTGTTTGGACGCTCGGGACGTTCGCTGTGTGTACTTTTGACAGGTAAAAAGGCAGTTTTATGGCCATGTGCTTGAGTATTTGCTGGGCATACTTTGTTATGTCCTTATGGGCTGTACTATGTATGACTGTTTACATTTTAGATATATAGATTGCAAGTTGGATAGGACCTGGCTCTGTTTGGACATTGTGGGTTTGCTGTGTTTGGGAGCGAGGGTGTTCCCCTCTGCTCGCTTTCCTCCTCTCCCTCCGTTTCCCTCTCCAATTGCGTGCTAATCGGTGAAACTAAGCATCTGCAGCCTAGAACCATTAAGAGGTGAGAGACTTTTACACTTTGAAGTCTATGATGCGTTTTTGTGCGATTTCTGTGCTTTTTTTCATTTCTTCATTTTTTTATATTTTTTATTGTGCTATAGCATTATAATAACCCTGAGGGGGCTATACATATGGTTGTCATTTTCTTTTTTTACTAGATCCTGTGGATATTATCTTCTTGAAGGTTTTTGTCCTCATCCCGAGCTCCCTGTTTTAAACAACTCTGTTCAATTAACCTGTAAGGTTCTCACCTGCCTGTATCCTTATGTTTTTTGACCTGAAAAGTAGGTTTTTGTAATTGTTTATTCAGGTATCACTCTATATTTTTCAGAGACAATTGTAGCAATTACAACCCTCTCTACGGGCTTCTCTGGCCATATATGGAGGCAAACCGGCATCACCTGCGGGGTTGATGAATGAAATTGTTTGTGAGGAGGATTAACCCCTTTTTGTGTTGATGCTTCTCCCCTTTTTTGGAGGTAAGGGGACTATTTAACACCTGGGTTATGTAAGGGTTTCCCCCCCCCCCCCTTTTTTTTTCACACATTTGCAATCTTTGAGCTGGAATATTGTGATATTATGGCTGATGTTTTGTATATATTGCTATGTTGTCTATACCACAAAGTTTTGTGTTCTATTGTTATTTATTTATTAATTGATCTTTTCTTTTTTCTATGTATATTTAGAGAGTAACACATTGTCTTTTTGTGATATGAACACTCCTAGTCCCTTGTTCCTGAAGAAGCCGATCAAGGCGAAAAATGTTGAACGTATTGGGATGGAGATCTTGTTGGTCCTTAATAGAATGTCACCTGTTTCTCTGTATCAGGTGTCTGTTATAGACCATAGGGAAATGTATTAAATGTTGGATTTTATATACATGTGGAGTATGTGATAAATAAATTTATATTTTTTCAGTATATTTTTCCTTATTCTTAATTTTTGATACCGTAAAAGTCCCTCACTTCCAAACTTTTTGTGCACATATCTCTTTTGGGATGTTGGTACTATCTTTGTGAAAAAGTTGAACGGACCCCTGTCAGAGAATTTTCGTAAATAACACAGCTATTAATGTCTAGTAAAAATGTCCAAAAATTGGGTCCAATTAGCCATTTTCCCTCCCCGATGTCATATGACTCGTTAGTGTTACAATGTCTCAGGTTTGAATGGGGAGCAGGTGTTTTAAATTTGGTGTTATCGCTCTCACTGTCTCATACTGGTCACTGGAAGTTCAACATGGCATCTCATGGCAAAGAACTCTCTGAGGATCTGAAAAAAATAATTTTTGTTCTACATAAAGATGGCCATGGCTATAAGAAGATTGCCAAGACCCTGAAACTGAGTTGCAGCACGGTGGCCAAGAACCTATAGCGGTTTAGCAGGACAGGTTCCACTCAGAACAGGCGTCGCCATGAAGTAGAGTGCATGTGCTCTGTGTCATATCCAGAAGTTTTCTTTGGGAAATAGACATATGAGTCCTGCCAGCATTACTGCAGAGGTTGAAGGGATGGGGGGTCAGCCTGTCAGTGCTCAGACCATACGCTACACGCTGTATCAAATTGATCTGCATGGCTGTCATCCCAGAAGGAAGCCTCTTCTAAAGATGCTGCACAAGAAAGCCTGCAAGACAAGCAGACTAAGGACATGGATTACTGGAACCTTGTCCTGTGGTCTGATGAGACCAGGATAAATTTATTTGGTTCAGATGGTATCAAGCATGTAGCAGCAACCAGGTGAGGAGTACCGACACGTTTGTCTTGCCTCGCATGGTGGTGGGAGTGTCATGGTCTGGATGCTGCATGAGAGCTACTGGCACTGGAGAGCTACAGTTCATCGAGTAAATCATGAATGCCAGCATGTACTGTGACATACTGAAGCAGCGCATGATCCCAACCCTTCAGAGACTGGGTCACAGGGCAGTATTCCAACATAACGACTCCAAACACACCTCCAAGACAACCAATGCCTTGCTAAATAAGCTGAGTGTATAGGTGATGGACTGGCCAAAGCATGTCTCCAGACATAAACCCTATTGAGCATCTGTGGGGCATCCTTAAACGGAAGGTGGAGGAGCATCTAAAGATGATGCACAAGAAAGCCTGCAAACAGTTTGCTGAAGACAAGCAGACTAAGGACATGGATTACTGGAACTGTGGTCTGATGAGACCAAGATAAACGTATTTGGTTCAGATGGGGTCAAGTGTGTGTGGCGGCAACCAGGTGATGAGTACAAAGACAGGTGTGTCTTGCCTACAGTCAAGCATACTGAAGCATACTGAAGCCAAGCATGATCCCCTCCCTTCAGAGACTGGGCCACAGGGCAGTATTCCAACATGATAATGACCCCAAACACACCTCCAAAATGACCACTGCCTTGCTAAAGAAGCTGAGGGTAAAGGTGATGGACTGGCCAAGCATGTCTCCAGATCTAAACCCTATTGAGCATCTGTGGGGCATCCTCAAACAAAAGGTGGAGGAACACAAGGTCTCTAATAGGGATGAAGTTCGAGTCGAACATGAGTTCGACTCGAACATCGGCTGTTCGATCGTTTGACGAAGGGCGAGCATTATGGGGAGTTTGCGCCAAATTTGAGTGGTGCGCCACGCCCCATAATGCACTGCGTCATCGTAGTGCATTGCTGACTGATGATTGGCCAAGCATGCACTATGACCCGCATGCTTTGGCCAATCATAATGCCATAAGCAAAGAGAGCCATAATTGGCCAAAGGCAGTATGCCTTTGGCTAATTATGGCTCAGTGGGTTAAGTCCATGCCCCACACTATATAAGGCCGTCTGCACGTCGGCCTGGGTGTAGTGTGTTGCTGGCGGATAGAGAGAGAGAGTGTCATTTAATTTACTTTGAGAAGGCAGTTTATTCAGTTAGCTAGATCTCACTGCAGACCGTTCCTGCTGTACTGTTTCTAATCTACTTCAGACAGGCAGTTGATTCAGTTAGCTGCAGTGTATTTTGTGTATATATATATATATATATATATATATATATATATATATATATATATATACACATCCCAGCTTTGTATATATAAGAGGGCCAGTATGGTGGCCCGTAATTATGGGAGGAGCCCGGAGGGTATTTCATCAGACCACTCACAACGGTCTGTGTCGGTTCCAGTGCAAGGTACTGCACATCAAGGGGCCGACTCTTCTCAGCTCCCTCACGGTCGACTATCTGTGCGTCCAATCGCAGGTGCACTTCGGCTTCTTCATTCGTGGTCTTCGTTGGCGGTTCCCGCTCATGGTCGCAGATAAGTAGTATCCGAATCTTTTCATATCATGTGCAAACTTGCGGCTTATCATGCTTACTATCCTGCACCCCTTTTCGCAAAACCTACCTCTGAGTTGTTGACACTCATGTCCCGACATCTTTCAGCACAGGCATAGTACATTCGTAAATTCCTTCTACCAAACATACGATTCATTCATAGATCCAAGACTCTGAGTCACTGTCGGTCGTTCTCCAATATCACTCGCCATAGGCTTCACTGGTTATAAGATTCACTGTTCTCATCCTTTTTTGAGATAAACAGGTATTGTTTGTATGGGTTTCTGTGGCTGATTGAGGTGTAATTAAACCCACCTGATGTCTTTCCTGCACTTGACTAGCCTGGGGGGATGGGTGGTTGATAGGTGTTTGGTTTCACAGTAAGGAATGGCATACACTCTACAACCAATTCGTATCAGATACTCCTTACTGCCACTTTATATCAGATTCATCTCATACATTTTTTAAGCTGATTCGTGTCAAATGCATTGCACAGGCCGACTCTGCCAACTCACTGCGTGTCCACGTAGTTGTACCTTCGAGATCGGTCATATATCTTCATCGATTGTCCCGCGCTCGGCCCGCTACACACTCGCTGTCGCAGGTAGGACGTTGTTGTTACCGCTCCTCTAAACTCTAGTAGTTACGTTATCATGTTCGTTTATCATGTTAGTTTTACAAAAAGTCGCACTTACGCCACCGTAAGTCTTTCTATGTCATCTTTCATGTATTTTATGCTTTCTACCCAAAGCAGGTTTACTCGAGCCGTTCACTTCACGGCGATGCGGTCAAATCCGACATTCAAGCCCCTTACTCACCTTGCATCTATGGCCGATTCGAATCTAGTCGCAACTTCGCTTCTATGTTTCGGATCCTCGGCAATCACAAAGCCCCTTCAACCGCCATCACCATTTAGTTGATTCGAACCCAGCCATGTCATCGGCAATACGGTCAGATCTGTCATACGAGCCCCGTAGTCACCTCACATCTATGGCCGATTCTAATCTAGTCGCAACTTCGCTTCTATGTTTCGGATCCTCTGCAATCACAAGCCCCTTCAAACCACCATCACCATTTAGTCAATTCAAACCCAGCCATATCATCGGCAATACAGGCAGATCTGTCATACGAGCCCTGTAGTCACCTCGCATCTACGGCCGATTCGAATCTAGTCGCAACTTCGCTTCTATGTTTCGAATCATTGGCAATCACCAGCCCCTTCAACCACCATCACAATTCAATCAATCCGAACCCAGCCATATCCTCAGCGATACGGTCGGATCCCATATACAAGCCTCTCAGTCGCATCTACGGAGGATTCGAGTCTAGTCGCAGCATCGGCGCAACGATTCCAGTCCTTGCCAAACGCAACTCTAACAACCAAGCCGAATCCCGTTGCATCACCGACTCAAATGAGTCAAATCTTTTGCAAATTATTCCATAGCTATAACCCAGTTCAAACTAGTCACATCGACTGTACGAATTCAGCAGTACTTACGTTTGACTTTCTCAGTCTATCCATACATGATCATACACAATTCTCTCCACCAATTTGCTCAGTGTTGCGCACGGTCATTCCTACATAATCACATTTCCTCTATAACCTTTTCTTTCACCTTTCAACAAAGCTCCTTGCAATCGCTGCAAGCATCAATGCAATGGCTCAATACGGCCACTCATCTCCAGTAGCAACACGGCTGCTCTCCTCATTCCTACACACTTATAATTTAATTTATAGATTCAAATAAAGCTGCTTTCTTGCAATCGCTGCAAGCATCTCTGCAATAGCTTAATACGGCCACTCATCTCCAGTAGCCGTATTAAGCTCCACCACAGCTGCTCACCTCATTCATCCATTCATTCATTCTCACCTCATAATTCAAATAAGTCCACTTCCTTGCGATCGCTGCAAGCATTTCAGCAAGTGGCTCAAACTGCCACTCATCGTCTCCAGTAGCAACACGGCTGCTCATAATTTTCTCTGTCGCTTTCCCCTTTTTAGGCCAGTTAGAACACCAGTTAGTCTACCCTGCACCAGGTTTGGACAGTATCTCCCAAAAAAAAAAAAAAAAAAACCCATTGTCGAGGGCTTGCATCTTCACCAGGGGGGCAGCTTTGCCCCAAACAGCTCTTTGCAATCCCCCTTGTCAAAACGAAATTCTAATGTCACCTTACTACAGGCTCCCGGTCAACTCAGTTCTCGACCCCAACCAGTCGACTTCACAACTAGGGCATAAAGTCAGGTGTTTAGTTCAATGGGATTCCCCCTTTCTCTTAAACACTCTTTCACTACATATTTTTACTTCACATACAGAATTTGATCTGCTCCTGAGGCGTTAGCAACTGTCACATACTTCTGTGCACTTCACTCTGTTTTCGAAGCACAAGCCTTCAATACGCAGACAAGGTCGCCTAATCTCCATACTTGCTGGCAGTGCAAGCATTAGTAGACCGAACCCACGTCAATTAACTACAGATCGCAACATTCCTACTTAGTATACCAGACTTCAGCTACCCACCCCAGTCCGCCCTGGGGCGCTCTGGTTCATTAGTCTGTGCCGAGCACAGACTGACACCCGAGCTATTGGTTACCTAGCCAGTCACCTCCTGGTTCACCTCGGTTGTCACGCATTCTTTTGAGTTTTCTAAAGTCACACTCAACAGCGCTCGAGCGCAAACCAACTGTCACTATGGCTGTCGTTCCTTGTCCTATTCTTCTTGTTTCCTTCCGCCTTTCATCTTATCTACCCAAACGCAACTATCCCCTCCTACCTTTGCAACTTACCTCAAACATATGCACCCCCCCCTTGCTTTTAGTTGATGCCATGTCGCAGGCAGACAGTGAGGACTTTGCCTCAGCCCTGCCTTCACCCTTTACGGGCTCAGCAAGCAGCGGTTTACAGTCTTACAAGAGCTTGGACCAATAAAAAATAAAAATAAAAACTCATAGCAGAACGGTGTCGCAGGAGTGTCGCAGCCAGGAAACAAAGCCTTTAGGTTACTGTTTCCACCGCCAGTGGCAACCATTCCAGGCACCACTTCAGTCTATCTTCTTTGCGACTACTCAGCTGCACTCCTGGGTAACCACTCTGTCAACAGCAGTCGCCGAAGTCCAAGCAGAGTGACAGCCCTGGAGGTACGCCCAGCCGTGCCCCTACCAGCTCCAGTCACCACCGTCATTCCCGTACCTTCACTTACAGATACACCCAACTTCTGCACCATCGTCTTCCCTGCACACCTTGTCCTAGCAGGGCATCTAGGAGGACATCTTGGATGACAATGACGTTAACTTAGCATCCCTCCTCATAGCAGTACACAACTTGGCCTAGAACAAGTCATATTCGCGGGAGATGTCTCCGTCATCCTGAAGGCCAGAGACCCTTTACTTAATTGCAAGCTCACTGTCACAGAGTTTGTGCTGGCCTTGGGGACAGTCAGAGACATGCTAGGCAGAGCAACCCCAACAGGAGGGTAGAATTGGACCCGTATCTGCATGCAGCAGGTCACAAGTGCGCAGGGTGCCCATCCTTTGACTATCACCGCTCATTTTCAGCCAAGGCAGCAGCCAGACTCAAGGTGATCCTTTACCTCCCACCTTTTAGTGTTTCTCTTCCAGGTAAAGACCCTGACTAAATCCTTAAATTAAGATGTGCCAGCTATAGCAGATCTGCCCATGGGAGTCGAATTTCTCACAAATTGGAATGGCATGCCAATGTGTATTCCCTCAGCATCTCTCTCTTCATCTCAGGTAGTCATGGTCACCACAGCCTCCACAGGTCCTCGCCTCAATTTTTGGCCAACTTGGGTTTATAGGGCCATGGCCGTCAGAAATCCTCTTGATTCCTGGGTTCAGTTAGTCCTCCTCTTTGTTCGACCTCTACCCCATTGTCGCAGCAGCTCAAGTCTGGTGCAACAACTGGGCAGGACAAACAGTGACGTTCGCCACAGACAACCAAGCCACAGCCAGTATTATGAATAAAGGAGGTCCTAGTAGCCGGCCATCGTGGCCTTCCTGCGCAGGCTGGTGCCACTATCCCCACAGCACCAATCTAACCTCCTATGCCTCCACATCCCAGACAAATGCAATAATCTGGCCGACGCACTACCCATTAACTTTGCTTTGTTATTTTTTACAGGAACCTGGAACCGACCCGACCATGTCTCTTATCCCACACTGGTCGTAGCTAACCTCGGATTCAAACAACACTTTCACGACGCTACCTGCCCTATTAATCTTTCATTATCTCACAACACCCTGAAGGCCTACCGTGCAGCCTAGAGGTTCTACTGCATGTCAGGTTACTAGCCTCAAACCCCAGAGCAATACCAAGAGTTCTCCATCACATCCTGGTCTTCATATTATGCCACCACACACAGTTGGCATTGTCACAGAATACCTTAGACCCCACTCAGCTGACATCCAGTATTTCATCCCCTTATGAGATCCTAACAAACCATCTTGTTTGCCGCCCATACGGTCAAGACCATGTTGTGTGGTATTCACAGGCAATGACCCCAAATCAGTATCAAACGGCTACCCGTCACCAGCTCCATATTCCGAGACGTGTCTTTCATCCTGTCACATTCCCCTTTGGCTAAATTCAGCCTGGTCATTCAAGCAGCCATCTACCTGGCTTTCTACAGCTTCTTACGCCCCAGTGAATACTGTCACCATCCCAGTTGGAAAGTGTTACGTAGACGCCACCTCACACGCCATGAGACTTACTTCATCTTGCTCCTCAGGGTGTCCAAAACACAATAGTCCGGTCCAGGGGTTGACATCAAACCTTTCCAAACTCTCAAAGCCTGGTGCCCCGTGTCCATCCTAGATCAATTTTTGGCCCATATGTTTGATTCCTCGCAGGACAGCCCATTACTACCGTTCCTGATTAGTACCCCAGGCAGCAACCAGTTCATTAGTCACGTCAGGTTCCTTTTGAGCAAATTAGGCCAGGACCTTGGTCATTTTCTTGGACATTCTTTCGCATTGGAGCAGCATCAGCAGCCTCACGAAACGGGGTCCCAGTCCACGCGATCAAAGATGGGCAGGCGGGAATCCACCTGCTTTACTCGATACATCTCCAATCCACAAATGGAAATGTACTGAGCCTTCAGCTACTTTACCCCGTAGTGTCTTGTTGTACATAAATTAATAATTACCTCCCTAAACCAAGTCTTTTGCGGCCTTCTCTTGGCATATCTCCCAGGAGACCAGGGCTCACCGCCCAGCTCACCAGGGCTTACCTTACAGCAGACCAGGGGCACAATTCAGGTCTATTTTATGTTGTTAGTCTTGTGACGTGTTTATGTGTTCTTTCATATCTCTTAGAGCGGAGGGCTCCGACCATATATATATAAAACCTAAAAAACTGGGGTATCTGGCGCTACCTCTTATTAAAAAATAATAATTAATAATTACAAACACCCAAAAAGAGAGTGTATTTTGGTGGGAAACCCTGATAATGCCAGCAAGTCCAATAATGCACCAACTTATTCTAAGAACTATCCTGTCTCTCAAATAATAATCTTATATATCCAGTTACCACCCCATGAAGATATTGACTCCCTGTCAAAGGAGATACAATACAATACTTTAGAACCCACTAGCTCTAATTCTGTACAAAATTAGACAGAATGATAACCTCTGCTGTTAACATCTAAAATCGCATAGATTGACCCTTTGCGATTCGGACAAAAATATAGTAAGTGTGACCTTATCTATTGTAATATATGTGTATTTTTTACATCCGTGTTGAAAGAATTATAATTTACCAAGAAAATATGTAAATTATGTGAAAGAAATCTAAATAACAACTGTGATACTCAATGCGACCATAACCTTAAAGTCGCATGAGTATTAATAATGTGACTTATCCAACAACTCATCAGCTAAATTTGTAAACAAGTCTAATTTGAAAGTGCAGATATATGAAAAAGTGTATGAAGTGCAATTGGATACAAGTAAGACAATTCAAATTCTAAAGTGCAAAATACTGTAAACATATATCACAAGCAAATATTCCTAAAAAATACCCAACTAAGTGAATCACAAAAAATAAAAAATAAATAAAAACCCCAGAATGAAAAATTAAAAATAAAAACCCAAGCATAAAACAAAGCAAAAAAACAAGCAAAAAAGGGGTTAATAATAAAAAGAAAAAGAAAGGAAAAAACCAAAAAAAAAACCAAAAAAAGTCTATAATGTCCACTGTCAAAAATCTTCAATTGTGCAAATCCAACAGTAGATGTTCATAAGGTGACTTTAGTGCTTGTTGTAAATTCTTCAAAGTGACTTCCGTGCTCCCCCACAAGGTGCCCCACTCACCAGAAGAATACACCCCTACAGGGGTACTTCGCCTTTAAACCAGCTTTGAAGAAATCCAGCTCCTTGGCCCATATGCTGTGTGGTCATTCGTATCCAGAAGAAAATTCCATTTTGCCCTGCAATGACAAAAACACATGACCTTCAGTCAAGCTAGCAACTGTTATTCTGTTCCCACCAGAAACAAAGATCAGTCTTTTTGGTTTTTGGATCTTTGTTTCTGGTGGGAACAGAATAACAGTTGCTAGCTTGACTGAAGGTCATGTGTTTTTGTAATTGCAGGGCAAAATTGAATTTTCTTCTGGATACGAATGACCACACAGCATATGGGCCAAGGAGCTGGATTTCCTCAAAGCTGGTTTAAAGGCGAAGTACCCCTGTAGGGGTGTATTCTTCTGGTGAGTGGGGCACCTTGTGGGGGAGCACGGAAGTCACTTTGAAGAATTTACAACAAGCACTAAAGTCACCTTATGAACATCTACTGTTGGATTTGCACAATTGAAGATTTTTGACAGTGGACATTATAGACTTTTTTTGTTTTTTTTTTTGGTTTTTTCCTTTCTTTTTCTTTTTATTATTAACCCCTTTTTTGCTTGTTTTTTTGCTATGTTTTTTGCTTGGGGTTTTATTTTTTATTTTTCATTCTGGGGTTTTTATTTATTTTTATTTTTTTGTGATTCACTTAGTTGGGTATTTTTTAGGAATATTTGCTTGTGATATATGTTTACAGTATTTTGCACTTTAGAATTTGAATTGTCTTACTTGTATCCAATTGCACTTCATACACTTTTTCATATATCTGCACTTTCAAATTAGACTTGTTTACAAATTTAGCTGATGAGTTGTTGGATAAGTCACATTATTAATACTCATGCGACTTTAAGGTTATGGTCGCATTGAGTATCACAGTTGTTATTTAGATTTCTTTCAATAATTTACATATTTTCTTGGTAAATTATAATTCTTTCAACACGGATGTAAAAAATACACATATATTACAATAGATAAGGTCACACTTACTATATTTTTGTCCGAATCGCAAAGGGTCAATCTATGCGATTTTAGATGTTAACAGCAGAGGTCATCATTCTGTCTAATTTTGTACAGAATTAGAGCTAGTGGGTTTTAAAGTATTGTATTGTATCTCCTTTGACAGGGAGTCAATATCTTCATGGGGTGGTAACTGGATATATAAGATTATTATTTGAGAGACAGGATAGTTCTTAGAATAAGTTGGTGCATTATTGGACTTGCTGGCATTATCAGGGTTTTCCACCAAAATACACTCTCTTTTTGGGTGTTTGTAATTATTAATTATTATTTTTTAATAAGAGGTAGCGCCAGATACCCCAGTTTTTTAGGTTTTATTTATTGTTGTGGAAACCCCGTGTGGGGATTTTCTTCGTTTGGGGGGGCTGCAACCTAAAAATATATATATTTTTTGAGTTCATTTTCTGGTTTTGTCTATCCTACACCTAGAACGCATTAGCGCGGTTTCCCCAATATTTATAATATATATATACATATATATATATATATATATATATATATATATATAGCACTGACCCCCAAAGGAGCTGCTGGTATTTGATTGGGCTTACTGTTCCTTCACTGTTACACCATATCCGTCATAGGGGTCCCATTAAAGACTTCTTTCCACAGATTTTAGCTCTGACACAGTCTTTTTTTCCAATACTTTATTTAAGAAAGACACATGCAATAAAGGGATACCTTTAAATAGCAGATCAGGAATACTTTCTTTGATCCAGAGGGCAACAGCTCCACAACTGGATTCAGCAACCACCGGATAGGCCTCTCTCACTGACCTAGCAGCCGATGCGATGCTTGGTCATAGTCTCTGCCACAGACTTTAAGATTTGGTGTAACACAGGATTGGGTAATTAGCGACTTTTTGCAATGTCAAGGCTTGATCACATAGTGCCAGTCCCCTTCTTCCGAACCTACGGTACTGTGTGGTAGGTGACCTGGGATACATCCTCCAACTGAGTCTTCAGGCTTTTCTAGAGGCACTGTCCTTGTTGCGCAGTCCTTTCCTCCCCTGGATCCTCTAGTTGCTTGGCTTCTTCCCACAGGCAAGACAGCACAGGACCAACCCTGGATCGGTAGGCTCCAAGACTTTTGCGCCTACCTTCAGTAATGATGCCTCGAGCCAGGTGGCCCTGAGACAATTTAGTGCCAGCAACACACCTGAGACCAGGAGGGCCATCAGGTCAGACCTCTCCCGTCACGGGGTCTGTCCCTTAAGTACCCTCTCCCAGAATGCACAGCAGGCAGAGCACACCCACTGACTGTTTACGGGCAAAGGGGCACTCAATACACCCAGCTTGTTGCAATTTCCAACCTTGGCCGAATAATAGAGCGCCATCCCTAGGCCAAGGAGAAAACCAAACAACCAGCTAAGCTGAAACAGAACCAGAATTTACAATAATGGCAGACTGAGCTAAACTACAGCTTCAGACTAAGTCATTTTTTATTTACAGCGTCTGTATTGAAAATACCAGCGCTACATATATATACATACACACACACACACACATCCCGGCTTTGTAGCTTTGTATATATATATATATATATATATATATATATATAGCTAGATCTCACTGCAGGCCATTCCTGGTGTACGTATTCAAATACACTTTCAGGCAGGCAGGTGATTCAGTGATCTGAAGTGCATAAAATATATAAATACACTGTCTCCTACAAATATATCTACTGCATTATAGTCTAGCCAAGCCTATACCTGACTATAGGCCATTCCTGGTTTACATTTTCAACGATACTTTCAGGCAAGCAGGCCAGGCAGGGGATTCAGTGATCTACAGTGCATAATATATATACAATCTCCTACATATATATCCACTACATTCTAGTCTAGCCAAGCCTATATCTGACTGCAGGTAGTTTCTGGTGTACGTTTTCAAACACACTTTCAGGCAGGCAGGCAATTGAGTGATCTGTAGTGCATAATATATATATACTGTCTCCTACATATACAGTATATATTCACTGCATTCTATTCTAGCCAAGCTTATATCTGACTGCAGGCCATTGCTGATGTACGTTTCCAAATACACTTTCAGGCAGGCAGGTAAGTGATTCCGTGATCTGCAGTACATAAAATATATATATGGTCTTCTACATATATATCCACTGAATTCTAGTCTAGCCAAGCCTATATCTGTCTGCAGGCCTTGCTGGTGTATGTTTCCAAATACACTTTCAGGCAGGCAAGTGATTCAGTGATCTGCAGTGCATAAAATATATATACTGTCTCCTACAAATATATCCACTGCATTCAGGTCTAGCCAAGCCTATACCTGATTGCAGGCCATTCCTGGTGTAATTTTTCTAGTAAACTTCAGACGGTGTTTTGCTAATCCAATTTTACAGCGTGTCTGGAAGGCCACCAAGGAAAGGCAGACACTCACAGGCCACTAAAAGTGACCAAGCAGGCTCTGTGTCTACAGCCAACAGTGCTGGTCATGGATATGGTGCATCCTCAGCACGTGGTCGTGGGGCACTCTTGTCCTTTTTTTCGGCAGCTGGCCGTGTTGAGCCACAACATGCAGAAGAGTTGGTGGAGTGAATGACAAAGCCGTCCTCATCCTCTGTCACCCAGGCTAAGAGAAGTTTGGCTGCCAATGCAGCTGCCAAAGTGGCCTATTCCATTGGCTCAATGGCATCAGTCACTCCTTCCCTAGCCCCACCATCATGTCCTGAGGAGTCCCCCAAACTGTTCGACCACAGTGTCGGGTACATGCTGCAGGAGGATGTGCAGCATTTTGAAGGCTCCGATGATGATACCCAGGTTGAGGATGAGAGGGGCGCCCAGTAAGGACAAGAAACTGGCAGTCGTGTTCCCCCAGCTGCAGCATACTGCCAGGTTTGTTCCAGATGTGATGAGGGAGGGGATGATGAGATCACTGACTACGTGGGTGCCTAGTAGAAGAGAGGAGCAGGTGGAGGCACATTTCCAACGAGGCAGGATGCCCTCCAGGGGCTAGCTTAAGGACAGCCAATCGACTGCATCACACCGCAGAGCTCTGCATGTGCAGAGTGCTGCTTACTCCGCAAGTTTTTTCAAAAGTTCTTTGGTGTGGGCCTTTTTTGAGACGTTTGCAGCAGATTGCACCATTGCTGTTTGCAACATATGTCTGAAGCATATCAAGCGTGGCCAAAACAGCAGCCGCTTGGGTACCACATGCTTGACCAAACATATGTTGAGCTTCCATGCAGTCCACAGGCAACAGTACAGACCCACTCCTTGCTCCTCATCAGCTGGGATCTCCAACCCCACTATACCTTCAGTTCTCTCAGAGACCTGCACTGAGAGGAATAAAGGTGTCAAATTAGGTGTCCCAAGCATTTGCGGGCAATCTGCTAACAGTACACCTAAATCCGATTGTAGCAGGCACATTTCCCTACCCCAGTTGCTAAACCGTCAAAAGAAATTCAGTCCCAGCCATCCACATGCTCAGTGGCCGAATGCTAGTTTGGCTAATTTGCTAGCACTCCAACTGCTGCCTTTTTAGCTGGTAGACACTGCCCCCTCCCAAGAATTTGTGGAATGTGCGGTACCTCAGTGGCAGGTTCCCAAACGCCATTTTTTTATCAGAATGTGTTTTTTCTCTGAATTTACTGGCATGTGGAAGGCAATGTCTTGGCCTCGTTGGAAAGGGTGGTCAGGGGTAAGGTGCATATTACCGCTTACTCATGATCCAGAAGGCATGGACAGGGACGTTACCTTTCTTTCACGGCCCACTGGGTAACCCTGCTAGCAGCTGGGAAGGATGCAGGACAGGGTGTAGTAATATTGGAGCTTGTTACATAGTTAGTAAGGTTGAATAAAGACACCAGTTCAACCTGAGTGAGTGTCTACAATTGTCCCTATTCCTGTACATTGCACACTCGTGTCGGTCCCTATCCTCAGGGACCCCACAATCCAAGGTCCCCATTCATATACTAGGGTAAATTTTTGACAGAAGCCAATTAACCTACCTGCATGTCTTTGGAGTGTGGGAGGAAACCGGAGTACCCGGAGGAAACCCACACAGGCACAGGGAGAACATGCAAGCTCCAGGCAGGTAGTGTCGTAGTTGGGATTTGAACCATTGACCCTTTTTACTGCTAGGTGAGAGTGCTAACCATTATACCAATGTGCCGCCCAAATTGTTCTGCCACCATGCCTCCAAAATGCTGGTAGTGGTGACTCTGCCACACCTCTCTCCTCCACCCCCTCTTCTTCATTTTGCTCTATGGCCTCTTCCTGTGCAGATTTGTCCTATGAACCAGCGGTGCTCCATAGGCATTCTAGGGGCTACGCATGCACTCAGACAAAAAGATGCCATGCAGTGCTTGAGTTGGTCTGCTTAGGGGACAGGAGCCACACTGGAGCAGAGATTCTGGCAGCTCTGCGGGGATAGGTTAAGAGGTGGTTGACGCCATGCCAGCTTCAGCAAGGAATGGTGGTTTGCGACAATGGCACATACCTCCTCTTCACCCTCCGACAGGGGCACTTGACCCATGTTCCCTGTTTGGCTCACGTCCTTAATTTGGTGGTGCAGTGGTTCTTTGCAGGTACCCGAGCTAACAGGATCTCCTGAGGCAGGCCAGGAAAGTCTGTGGGCATTTCCGGCCAGTCATATAATACCAGTGCTCTGCTGGCTGACCTTCAAAAGGAATGCAACCTGCCCAAGAACCGCCTTATCCGTGTCACACGCCCAACAAGTGGAACTCAACGTTGGCGATGCTGCAGCAGCTGCACATGCAGCAGAGGGCTAGCAATGAGTACCTGTGCGAGTATGGCACCAGGACAGGGTCAGGGGAGCTTGTCTTTTTTTGCCACGCCAGTGGCTAATGATCAAGGATGCATGCACTGTCCTGTCACCATTTGAGGAGGCCACGAGGATGGTGACCAGTAACATTGCATTTATCAATGATACTGTCCCTCTTGTCTTCCTGTTGGAGCACACGCTGCGTGAAATAATAGACAGGGCACTTGAGGCAGAACAGAGGCAGGAAGAGGAGGACTTCCTTACCTCTCAAGGCCCCCTTTATCCAGACAGTATTCCTGCTGGCCCGCCTATCACACAAGAAGAGGAGGAGGAGGATTGTCAGCATGGAGGTAGAGCCTGGCACTCAACATCAGCAGCAGTCTTCAAGGGATCATTTTCAGTCCCCAGAAACCCATGGACTTGCACGTGGCTGGGAGGAGGTGGCTGCGGATCATGTTGTCCTTAGTGACCCAGAGGACTCATGAATGAATGCCTCAGAAAACCTACACTGCATGGCCTCCCTGATCCTGCAAAGCCTGCAAAGTATCCCTCGGATTTGTGGTATCAAGGAGAGGGATCAGTAATGGCGGGCAACCCTTCTTGATCCACGTTACAAGGGTAAGGTTGCTGAACTTATCCAGCCTTCGCAGAGGGAGCAGAGGATGAAAAATCCTCGGGAGGCCTTGCAGAAAGTTTTGTGCAATGCATTTACAGAGCCTGGGAGGTTGCAATTTCCTGGTCCTCCTGGAGGACGTGTTGCTGAGGCTTCGGTCACAGAAGGAACATCGGAGAAGGTGGCTGTCTGACCGATGCGTTCAGACAATTTTTTAGTCCGCAGCCCCAATGTCTGTTCGGTTCCAGCAACCATCGTCAGTGTCTGATTTACATGGTGCAGGAATACCTTGAGGCAAGATCAGACTTGGAGACCTTTCCAAAGAAAATCCACTGGGTTACTGGGTCTTGAGGATGGACCACTGGCCAGAGCTTGCGCAGTATGCAATTGAGCTACTGGCCTGTCCTGCATTCAGCGTTCTATCTGAACACACATTCAGTGTTGCTGAAGGCTTTGTAACTGATCAGAGTGCGCCTGTCCTCAGACTCGGTTGATCGGCTCACCTTCATAAAAATGAATCAGTCTTGGATCACCAGCTAGTAAGCACCCAATGCTGATGTAACTGATTAATGTTTTTATGAATGTGAGATCCCTTGAAGACTGCCTATTCTGAGAGACTATCCTGTTATGCTGAGTGACTATGCTATTCCTCCTCAATGTTCATGTTGATAGCTTCTAAGAAAATTTTTGGTTCTGGGCACCAGCACCAGTGCCTAAAGGCCAATTTTTCTGCCCCTGTTTAATAGGAGTGTGTAATTACAATTTTTGCTGTAATATTTTGCAGCAGGGTTCGTTCCTGCACTCAACTAGAGTATCTGTGAGGGGTTGTAGTGTTGTGACACCAGTGCCTAAGGCCCACTTTCTCTACCCACGTTTAACAGGGACATGTAATTAACATTTTTGCTGTAATATTTCGCAGCAGGGACCGTTCCTGCGCTCAACAAGAGTATCTGTGAGGTTTACAGTGTTGTGTCACCACCACCACCACCGCCGCCTAAGGCCCAATTTTTCTGCCCCTGTTTAACAGGGGAGACTAATTACAATTTTTGATTCAATATTTCACAGCAGGGCTCGTTCCTGCGCTCAACAGAATCTGTGAGAGGTTACAGTGTTGTGGCACCACCACCACTGCCCAAGACCCCATTTTTCTGCTCTTGTTCAACAGGGGCATGTAATTACAATTCTTGATATAATATTTCACAGCAGGACCCATTCCAGCGCCCACCAAGAGTAACTATGAGGGCATACAGTGTTCTGGTACCACCAACACTTAAGGCCCAAACAAGTATATAGGGCAGGCTTTCAAACATCCGACTTACAAAAGACTCCTACTTACAAACGGAGGGAGACAACAGGAAGTGAGATGAAATCTACCCCAGGAAGGGAAATTTTCTCCTGTAAGAGTTAATATGGGAAAAAGGTATCTCCACTGATGCTTTGAATAAATTAAATAGGCCTCATAACATATTAATGGTTATATGTAAACAATTGTATATGTACCATCATCTGAATCAATTGAGAAAGAATGTTTGGGAGTCAGGACCCCACCCAAGACTCACCAAAGGAAAAGAGGCAAGCGGACTATCTCGGTACAGGTAAAGAAAAAATATATATGAAAAATGCAAAGCAAATTCTAATAAAATTAACACAGTTTATTCATACAAAATATAAAAAATATACACAAAAAAGCTAAAATAATATACAAATGACATGGTATTTGGACTAGTTCTGCGGGTATACCGCTTCTTGAGGAAATACATTTGTGAACAGAAGATACAGTAATAAATAGAAATTTAACATAGAAAATGTGTGCTTATATATATTGAATACTTTTGCTAAATAATAAACGGGGAAAACAATAAGGGAATTTTATACCAAATATATAGGGCTGTTTAGCAAGGCATATGACACACCCAGCAAAGCCTCCCGTGGCGATTGGGAAGGATATATGAAGGGAGTCACCAGGCAGCTAGCATCTAAATAAGGTAAAAATGAATAATGGTATGATGTCAGGGAAACAATCAGACATGCGCATAAAATATAAAAAGTGAAAAGCGAGGAAACAAGGAATTGGGCATGATAAAGAGAAGGGAAGGGAGAGAAAGAAAAAAAAATGGGGTGGGGGGGGGGGAATTGATTGATTATGTAGTTCAGCGTGTGTGTACTAGAATGAAAGGGGAAGTGGTGCCAAAATGTGCACAAAAAATACAACAAAAACAAAACTGATAAAAGGTGCAAACACATGCAAACAAGGATTGAGAGAAAACCAGTAAACAACAGTGAATGTGAAAGACAGAAGTGTAGTGTGAACAGGATTGGAGTTTACATGAACAATATAAATATTTATGAAGGACCCAGAGCTGGAGGCCTATTTCAATCAACACACATGTGTGTGAATTAGGACAAGGGGGAGAAAAGGAGTGCTGGTTGCACACGCTCTAAACCATAGGAAATATTGCAATGTTTGAAGGTGGAATCCAATGTTTGGAAAAATAAATAAAGGTAACAAACAAACTTAGGAAAGATATTTAAAAATTGTAAACCAGATCTCAGTCCTCATTAGGGTGTAGTGTCACATTTTGCTGCCTATCACAGGATGCTGCGGAAGTGACGTTGTTGCGTACTGCGCATGCGGGATGCGTTCCAAACACTCGCGCCGTGCGTTCCAACATAGTTTCGGCAATACAGTTCAGCGAAACCATCACATAATGTTACAGAAGTGATGTTACACACAACACAAACACTGGGCCACGTTGTTGCGTACTGCGCATGCGCGATGCGTTCCAAACACTTGCGCCGTGCGTTCCAACATAGTTTCGGCAATACAGTTCAGCGAAACCATCACATAATGTTACGGAAGTGATGTTACACACAACACAAACACTGGGCCATTCGTTACAACACTAATACTTCCCTTGTTACCTAGTAGGTTTTGCATTGCTGGGACTTGTAGTGCCTATCCTGAGCTACATGCTTCAATGTTCAGTGTCCTCATCCCTATCCCCATGCTTCAATGTTCAGTGTCCTCATCCTTATCCCCGAGCTTCAATGTTCAGTGTCCATCCTTATCCCCGTGCTTCAATGTTCAGTGTCCTCATCCCTATCCTCGAGCTTCAATGTTCAGTGTCCTCATCCCTATCCCCCTGCTTCAATGTTCAGTGTCCTCATCCTTATCCCCGAGCTTCAATGTTCAGTGTCCTCATCCCTATCCCCATGCTTCAATGTTCAGTGTCCTCATCCTTATCCCCGAGCTTCAATGTTCAGTGTCCATCCTTATCCCCGTGCTTCAATGTTCAGTGTCCTCATCCCTATCCGCGAGCTTCAATGTTCAGTGTCCTCATCCCTATCCCCCTGCTTCAATGTTCAGTGTCCTCATCCTTATCCCCGAGCTTCAATGTTCAGTGTCCTCATCCCTATCCCCATGCTTCAATGTTCAGTGTCGTCATCCTTATCCCCGAGCTTCAATGTTCAGTGTCCATCCTTATTCCAGAGCTTCAATGTTCAGTGTCCATCCTTATCCCCGTGCTTCAATGTTCAGTGTCCTCATGCTTATCCCCGAGCTTCAATGTTCAGTGTCCTCATCCTTATCCCTGTGCTTCAATGTTCAGTGTCCTCATGCTTATCCCCGAGCTTCAATGTTCAGTGTCCTCATCCCTATCCCCGAGCTTCAATGTTCAGTGTCCTCATCCTTATCCCCGAGCTTCAATGTTCAGTGCCCTCATCCTTATCCCCGAGCTTCAATGTTCAGTGTCCTCATGCTTATCCCCGAGCTTCAATGTTCAGTGTCCTCATCCTTATCCCTGTGCTTCAATGTTCAGTGTCCTCATCCTTATCCCCGAGCTTCAATGTTCAGTGTCCTCATGCTTATCCCCGAGCTTCAATGTTCAGTGTCCTCATCCCTATCCGCAAGCTTCAATGTTCAGTGTCCTCATCCTTATCCCCGAGCTTCAATGTTCAGTGTCCTCATCCCTATCCCCCTGCTTCAATGTTCAGTGTCCTCATCCCTATCCGCGAGCTTCAATGTTCAGTGTCCTCATCCTTATCCCCCTGCTTCGATGAGGACACTGAACATCGAAGCATGGGGATAAGGATGAGGACACTGAACATTGAAGCACAGGGATAAGGATGAGGACACTGAACATTGAAGCTCGCGGATAGGGATGAGGACACTGAACATTGAAGCTCTGGGATAAGGATGGACACTGAACATTGAAGCTCGGGGATAAGGATGAGGACACTGAACATTGAAGCATGGGGATAGGGATGAGGACACTGAACATTGAAGCTCGGGGATAAGGATGAGGACACTGAACATTGAAGCAGGGGGATAGGGATGAGGACACTGAACATTGAAGCTCGCGGATAGGGATGAGGACACTGAACATTGAAGCACGGGGATAAGGATGGACACTGAACATTGAAGCTCTGGGATAAGGATGAGGACACTGAACATTGAAGCATGGGGATAGGGATGAGGACACTGAACATTGAAGCTCGGGGATAAGGATGAGGACACTGAACATTGAAGCAGGGGGATAGGGATGAGGACACTGAACATTGAAGCTCGAGGATAGGGATGAGGACACTGAACATTGAAGCACGGGGATAAGGATGGACACTGAACATTGAAGCTCGGGGATAAGGATGAGGACACTGAACATTGAAGCATGGGGATAGGGATGAGGACACTGAACATTGAAGCATGTAGCTCAGGATAGGCACTACAAGTCCCAGCAATGCAAAACCTACTAGGTAACAAGGGAAGTATTAGTGTTGTAACGAACGGCCCAGTGTTTGTGTTGTGTGTAACATCACTTCCGTAACATTATGTGATGGTTTCGCTGAACTGTATTGCCGAAACTATGTTGGAACGCACGGCGCGAGTGTTTGGAACGCATCGCGCATGCGCAGTACGCAACAACGTGGCCCAGTGTTTGTGTTGTGTGTAACATCACTTCCGTAACATAATGTGATGGTTTCGCTGAACTGTATTGCCGAAACTATGTTGGAACGCATGGCGCGAGTGTTTGGAACGCATCGCGCATGCGCAGTACGCAACAACGTCACTTCCGCAGCATCCTGTGATAGGCAGCAAAATGTGACACTACAAGGGGAATGCGGTCAAAAGAGCCAGCACTTGATAGACAATGTAGGTAAACTTACTTGTAGTAAGAAAACCACAAGGTTTCTCTGGGTCCCAGGCTGCCTGTGTGATCGGCGGAGCCTGCTCACTATATATATATATCCATCAACCCTGTGATGCAAACATGGCACCAAAATTGGCACCAAATAGCATCACAGGGTCAAGGGTCCCGCAACGCGTGCACGCCTGCGCACAAATATACGTTACGCGTGTGCCTGCGTGCAAGAGGTTTGCGGAATGCTGGGTGTGTCATATGCCTTGCATGCACTGAGGCATGGGTAAGCAGTCCTATATATTTGGTATAAAATTCCCTTTTCTTGATCATACATCACGGGACACAGGAGCTCATAACAAAGTGGGTTATATAGTCACCTCTGGTGATTGGACACTGGTTAACCCCAATTAAGGAGAATTCCTCCCCTATATAACCCCTCCCATATGGGAGGCACCTCATTTTTTTCGCCAGTGTCTATGGTGGTTGGTCACATAAAACATGCGCTATGAAGAAAGCTCTGTGCAGGTCCCTGCGGGGGCCAAAGGGCTACAACAAACCGGATCCATATCTCAGGCCGATATTTGACTCCCAAGATGGTATGGTACCCGGGCCTCGTCATCCGAAGAAACGAGGTTTGGCCTGTAACTCCACTCCTATTGGAAGACTGGGCTCTGGGAAAACCAGACTTGGTGTACTGTTTACACAGAGCGCACGAAAGTTTCTGGCAGAGTCTTTTACAAGGTCCAGGTAAGAGGTTCTTCTGAGAAAGAACCCCAGATAAACCTGAAGGTTGGCTAACTCTACCCGCCGTGATGGGTGAAGGCTGGAATCTGTCTGTTTCAGCAATTCCTGTGGCGAGGACAGGTAAGGGAAGTTAATCCTATATATATTTATATGATGGATTTCTTCATTTTGAGTAGTTGTATGTCTTACCTGGTTTCCACCACTAGAGGGAGTAAGAGCAGCCTGATGCATACTTACATGCCTTTCAGTACACACGCTCAGTGAAGCCTGGTTCTCCAGAGGTCTCGCGTCTCCACTGCAGTCCCTGCCACAACAAGGTAATACAGGGGTCCCTCGTAGTCTGGGGGTCCCACGCAGCTCTGATAAGACTCCTTCCCCCCCTGGATACCGTCGGTCCTCGTGCACGCGCGGGCGCCTGCACGCGCGCTGAGCGCACTCCCGGGCTTGTGGAGGAGGGGGGGAGTGTGGTTGTGAACCGTGCACGTTGGTGTGCATGGCGCTGTACTGCGCAGGCTCCAGGCGGCAATTTTAAAAGGCCAGAGCGTCAGGGGACTGTAAGTGAGAGACACAGGAGCTGTGGGCAGTAAGCATCCCAGGGGATTGGATCCAGGCAAACCTTAGACACCTACTCAGCATCAGGTTGTGCAGTATTAAGCATATATATGTTATTGTGAGACTTTTAGCACAACAGTGATTGCACTTTGTATTAGTACCTCTGCTTTGTAGCTTAGGACTATGTCTCCTCGTAAGAGAGTCTCAGGGGGAGGTAACAAGGGCACTGGTAAATCACCCGCCTAGGTCCAGGGGTTCTAAAAATGCCTGTAAGTTACCATCCCCCCTGCAAGACTGGAGCCAGCCTCACAGGACGAGTCAGTGCCCCTGTCAGGATTTGCAGCCTCTCCTAATGTCCCAGCCCCGGTATATGTCACTGAGGACTCCCTTAGGGCTACATTGGAGGGTTTTTAAGGGAGAATCATAAATTTTATTTCTGCTTCCCTGAAAGATAGCAGGAAAAGGGGTAGATCCCCTCCCTCTGCTGACATTCCTCTCTCAGGTGACACTTCTGACAATGAGGAGAGATCCCTATCTTGGGACAGGGATCTTGAGCAGTCGGATGAATCAGAGGAAGAGGAGAGAGTCCCCTCCTCCCAGGCGCTCAGAAAACAGGTGCAGTATTATACTGAATTGGTGCGTACCACATTCAGAATGCCTGCTGCTGAAGTCGCTACGTCCTCTGTTTCTTCCCTAGGAGTCAGGAAAGTCCCACAGACTGCTTTTTCCTTCCCAATTCATCCCTTAATGGATAAATTGATGTATGAGGATTGGGGACATCCCGATAAACTGTTTACTCCTCCTAAAAGGTTTTCTATGCATTATCCTCTGGAGGAAAGTTTCACCAAGAAATGGGGGGTCCCATCTGTCGATGCGGCTGTTTCTTGTGTGAATAAAAACCTGACCTGTCCGTTGGATAATGCTCAGGTATTTAAAGATCCAACTGCATGTCCCACAAGCTTTTCTTATACAGGGCATACTATACCCCAAAAAAAATGTGGAAGATAAGTAGAAAGTCCAATGGCGAGTGCCCCAGATGTGGAGCACCAGGGGACCTTCTCCACATGGTATGGAAGTGCCCAAAATTATATCGGTACTGGATAGAAATTGTACATAGAATTAATAGGACCTTTAATACCACCTTGGAACCAGAAGCTAAGACTTGTCTATTAGGGATTATGGAAAGGGTTAGAATCTCTGCTGTAACAAAGATATCTATACTAAGATGCCTGTATCAGGCCAGACGGTTAATTGCGATGAACTGGCAGGCAAAAAAAAAAACAGTATTACAAGCATGGGTAAATGCCATAAATTCTACAATCTGGTGTGAACGAGCAATGCTTATTAGACAAAATAACTTAAAAAAATTCAAGGTGCTATGGAATCCATGGTTGAGAGACATTGGCTACCCCCTGGAGGAGACAGCAGAGGATAAGATTTAAGGTGCACTCACTCGGCTTAGGCTTGGTGTAGCTTGGGAGTTTCCCTGATGCTCCTTACCCCTGTTCCTGAAGTGACCCGCCATACCCTTGCCGGCTAGCCAGAATAGGCTTGGCCGGACTTAGCAGCACGTGTTCGTAGAATGGGGTTTTGGGGGGGGGATAGTCTTGCAGGCGGGTCAGGGACAACTAGAGTGTCATGTATGACTATGCCTGTGGTGCTAGGTAAATTTTCGAGGAAAGAATTGGTATTTCTTGTTGTGATATATATTTTTTCCCTATGTTTGGAAAATTATGTTTTATTTATGTAAAAAAATCTTTTTTCAATAAAAAGTAATTAAATTAAAAAAGATGAAACGGTTTTACACAAAAAAAAGAAAGAAAGAAAGAAAAAAAAAAAAAGATCCAACTGATAAGAGGTTGGAAACATTATTAAAAGCCTCCTTTTCCATGACTGGCACTGTAGTGCAACCTACAGTCGCAGCCTTGGGGTTGTGTCAGTTCCTCAAGGAACAGGTTAAGTGGATGCTTGGCCTCCTTCCCAGTGAGGAAGTGGAGAATTATGCAGAAATACCTCAAATTCTGTGTTTCATGATTGATGCGATTTTGGATTCTGTCCAACAAGCATCTCGTTTGTCTCTCCTGTTGGTACACATGCGAAGGGCCCTATGGCTAAAGAATTGGGCAGCTGAGCTGTCATGCAAGAAGCATTTAATTGGGTTCCCATTTAAAGGGGAACGTCTGTTTAGAGAAGAATTAGACAAATTTGTCCAAAAGATTTCAGGGGGTAAATCTACTCTCCTTCCAGTCAAAAAGAGCAAACGTCCGTCATTTAGGCGTTCTCTCTCTCCCGGAGCATCAAGCTCTAAGCAGTGGCGACGGCCTTCTCAACCCTCCTCTACAGGAAAGGCTCAGGGCCGGGCCCAAGGGCAGAAAAAGACTTGGGGGCGGAAGCCTGCCAAGCAGAGCCCAAAAGCTTCCTTGTGAAGGGGCGCCCCCGCTCGGCCGAGTGGGGGGAAGGCTTTGGCAGTTTGCGGAAGCCTGGCGGGAAGAGATCCGGGACAAGTGGGTGATCTCTTCGGTATCTCTGGGCTACAAGCTAGAGTTTCAGGAGATTCCACCTTCTCGCTTTCTAAGGTCAAGGATCCCCAGTGATCCAGTAAAGCAAAAACCGCTATTTCTGGCCTTAGATCACTTACTATCCCAAGGGGTGATAGTAGAAGTGGACCCAAAAGAACAGGGTTTAGGGTTTTACTCGAATCTCTTCACCGTTCCGAAGCCAAATGGAAGTGTCAGACCTATCCTGGATCTGAACCGTTTTTTACGCATCCGGTCCTTCCGAATGCAGTCAATTCGCACTGTGGTCTCCTCCCTGCAAGGGGGAAAGTTTATGGCATCAATAGACATCAAGGATGCATATCTCCATGTGCCAATTTTTCCCGCACACCAAAGGTATCTAAGGTTCGCGGTAGAGCGGCGCCATTTTCAATTTGTGGCCTTGCCGTTCGGGCTCGCTACGGCCCCTCGAGTCTTCACAAAGATTCTGGACCCTCTCTTGGCAAACCTAAGAGCTCAGGGTATAGCCATCATGGCTTATCTAGACGACTTGCTTCTCATGGAGAAAGCAGTAGCGTTCCTGAACCACAGTGTTTCCAGAACACTAGAACACCTGGAACGCCTAGGTTGGATTATAAACCTAGAAAAGTCGTCCCTACAGCCTGCTACCAGGTTGGAATACCTGGGTATGTTTATCGACACCGCTCAGGGCAAGGTGTTTCTTCCAAGGCCAAAAGCCTTGGCCATCTGGGATCTGGTGCGCCTAATTCTGGGCAGGAGATCTTCCCCCATTCGGTTATGCATGAGACTGTTAGGGAAAATGGTCACCTCCTTCGAGGCCGTTCCATTTGCCCAGTTCCACTCAAGGCCTCTGCAAAGATGCATCCTTGCGGCCTGGAACAGGAAGCCCCAATCCTTGGATCTTCCTATGCGTCTATCCCCAGGGACATGCAGGAGTCTCGTCTGGTGGTTACAAACCGAGAATTTGCTGAAAGGCAAAACCTTTCTTCCTCTTTCATGGAAGGTTATTACAACAGATGCCAACCTGACAGGCTGGGAAGCAGTGTTAGAGAAGACGTGCTCGCAGGGGAAATGGTCTGCGATCGAGAAGCTATTGCCCATAAATGTCTTGGAGATCCGGGTGGTTTATATGGCTCTCATAAGGTGGTCTTCCAGACTACGGGGTCTCCCTGTTCGGGTTCAGTCCGACAATGCCACAGCAGTGGCCTATATTAATCACCAGGGCGGTACCAGGAGTCTGGTAGCGCAAAAAGAGGTGAATCGCATACTTGTCTGGGCAGAAAAGCATGTTCCATGCCTTTCTGCAGTTTTCATTCCAGGAGTGGAAAATTGGCAGGCGGATTTTCTGAGCCGCCAGCAGTTGTGCCCAGGAGAATGGGCTCTGCACCCCGATGTGTTTTTAGACATATGTCGCAGGTGGGGTACTCCAGACGTAGATCTGTTTGCGTCCAGGTTCAACAGAAAACTGGACAAATTCGTGTCAAGAACAAGAGATACACTTGCTCAGGGGTCAGACGCTCTGAAAGTTCCCTGGGATCAGTACAATCTGATTTATGCCTTCCCCCCGTGCCCGCTTCTGTCACAGTTCCTGGGAAGAGTCAAGAGGGAAAAAAAGTCGGTCCTTTTGGTAGCCCCGGCTTGGCCCAGGTGACCGTGGTACGCAGAGATCATGAAGTTGGCAGTAGGCAGGCCATGGATCCTCCCTCTCCGGCCAGATCTGCTCTCACAGGGTCCAATCTACCATCCTGCTTTACACAGTCTGAATTTGACAGTTTGGCTGCTGAGACCCACATTCTGAGAGACCGTGGGCTTTCGGGGCCAGTCCTTTCTACTCTGGTTAATGCCAGAAAGCCGGCCTCCAGGATTATTTACTACAAAATCTGGAGGGAATATGTTTCCTGGTGTGAACTCAGGGAATGGCATCCTAGAAATTATGTCATTAGCAGGATCTTGGCCTTTCTCCAGTCAGGCCTAGAAATGAATTTGGCCGTGAGCACTATCAAGGTGCAGATTTCGGCCTTGTCGGTATTTTTTCAGAAGCCACTTGCATCGCATTCCCTGGTGCGGGCTTTCATCCAGGGGGCTATGCGGATAAGGCCGCCAGTCAAACCTCCGGTATGCCCATGGGATCGAAATTTGGTTCTCTCGGCTTTGCAGGGGCAACCTTTTGAACCTTTGCATCTGGCTTCATTAGTTCTTTTGACCAAAAAATTGGTTTTCTTGGTAGCCATTTCCACGGCTAGAAGAGTGTCAGAACTAGCAGCACTCTCCAGCAAAGAGCCGTATCTAATTGTTCATAAGGACCGGGTGGTCATGCGCCCCAACAGGTCCTTTCTACCTAAGGTGGTTACGGGATTCCATTTGAATCAAGATGTAATCCTACCATCCTTTTTTCCGGACCCACAGTCCGCAGAAGAAGAATTCTTTGCACACTTTGGATGTGGTTAGGGCAATCAGTATCTATCTTCAAGCAACGGCTCAGATAAGGAAAACTGATTGCTTATTTATTTTGCCGGAAGGCCCTAGGAAGGGCCAGGCGGCATCAAAATCCACTCTCTCAAGGTGGATCAGACAGGTTATTTCTCAGGCCTATAGTGTTAGAGGGAAAATCCCTCCTTTTTAAGTGAAAGCGCACTCTACTAGGGCTCTAAGTGCTTCTTGAGCAGTGCATCACCAGGCCTCCCTGGCTCAGATCTGTAAGGCTGCAACTTGGTCATCAGTCCACACATTCACCAGATTCTATCAGGTGGATGTCAGAGGGCAAGAGGATATCGCCTTTGGGCGCAGTGTACTGCAGGCTGCAGTTTAGGTCCTCCGGCCCATGGCGGTCTATAATTATGATCTGTGTCTCCCTCCCCTCAATCTGAGCATTGCTTTGGGACCTCTCACTATGTAATGAGCTCCTGTGTCCCGTGATGTATAATCAAGAAAATAGGATTTTTATATACAGCTTACCTGTAAAATCCTTTTCTTGGGAGTACATTACGGGACACAGGGCTCCCGCCCCTCTTGGGTTTTACCTGGTTTCCTATTGCTTTGCTACAAAACTGAGGTGCCTCCCATATGGGAGGGGTTATATAGGGGAGGAATTCTCCTTAATTGGGGTTAACCAGTGTCCAATCACCAGAGATGACTATTAGTGATGGACGAACTTCCGACGGGACGTTTCGCGAACGCGGACCGCGAACGCGGTCGATAGTTCGCGAACCGTAACGTTTGCGGTGGGCCCCATTGACTTCAATGGGAGGTGAACTTTGCAAACCTACAGGTCAAATTTGCAGCCACAAAATAATTACTAGCTGTGCAAACATAGTCCCACCACATGGCCAATGAAATAACACATGTATGAGGTGAATCTGGGATCGACAACTACAAGCATTCTTTTTTTATATGTGAAATTGTTGTGACAATTCAGGACTGTGGAGCGGATGAAGGCAACGGAGGAGAGGGAAGGTCAGGGCAGGCAAAGAAGAGGGTGCAGGAGATGATCACCAGCAGCGTGACATACAGCAATGACACCTGCACCGTGATAGAGTCATCTGACACCAGCACCGTGATAGAGAGCACTGACATCAGCAGCGTGACATACAGCAATAACACCTGCACCGTGATAGAGTGATCTGACACCAGCACCATGATAGAGAGCACTGACATCAGCAGCATGACATAAAGCACTGACACCAGCACCGTGATATACAGCACTGACACCAGCACCGTGATATACAGCACTGACATCAGCAGCGTGACATACAGCAATGACACCTGCACGGTGATAGAGTGATCTGAGACCAGCACCGTGATAGAGAGCACTGACATCAGCAGCATGACATAAAGCACTGACACCAGCACCGTGATATACAGCACTGACACCAGCACCGTGATATACAGCACTGACATCAGCAGCGTGACATACAGCACTGACACCAGCACCATGATAGAGAGCACTGACATCAGCAGCGTGGCATAAAGCACTGACACCAGCACCGTGATATACAGCACTGACACCAGCACCATGATAGAGAGCACTGACATCAGCAGCGTGACATACAGCAATGACACCTGCACCATGATAGAGTGATCTGACACCAGCACCGTGATAGAAAGCACTGACATCAGCAGCGTGACATAAAGCACTGACACCAGCACCGTGATATATAGCACTGACACCAGCACCATGATAGAGAGCACTGACACCTGCACCGTAAGCAGCCCCAGGAGGAAGTCAGCATAGCACAGGGATGGTGGGAGCCCCTCATAATGAGCATAGCACAGGGATGGTGGGAGCCCCTTATAATATGCACAGCAGAGGTACAGCCCCAGGAGGAAGTCAGCACAGGGATGGTGGGAGCCCCTCATAATAAGCAGCCCCAGGAGGATGTCAGCATAGCACAGGGATGGTGGGAGCCCCTCATAATAAGCAGCCCCAGGAGGAAGTTAGTACAGCACAGAGATGGTGGGAGCCCCTCATAATGAGCATAGCACAGGGATGGTGGGAGCCCCTCATAATGAGCATAGCACAGGGATGGTGGGAGCCCCTCATAATATGCACAGCAGAGGTACAGCCCCAGGAGGAAGTCAGCACAGCACAGGGATGGTGGGAGCCCCTCATAATAAGCAGCCCCAGTAGAAATATGACACCGCTCAACCTCTTCAAACAGGAGGGTACAGGCATATAGTACGGTGTGCTTTTTTTGGACAAGGAAGTGAGCCAAATGAAGAAAGAAGGTCTGTGTGCTCGAATAAAAAAATAGTTTATAGACATATACATGGTCTACTGGTCACATGTGTTGAATTCCTCCGAGATCCATGCCTCATTCATTTTTAGAAATGTGAGGTAGTTAACACTGTCGTGAGCTAGGCGAGTACGCTTATCGGTCATGATCCCCCCCTGCTGCGCTGAACGTCCTTTCGGACAGGACACTGGACCAAGGGCAAGCCAACAGTTCGATTGCAAATTGGGCAAGCTCTGGCCAGAGGTCAAGCCTGCCCACCCAGTAGTCCAGGGGTTCATCACTCCTCAGAGCGTCCAGATCGGCCGTTAACCCGATGTAGTCGGACACCTGACGGTCTAGGCGTTCCCTGATGTTGGATCCGGATGACACCTGTCGATTGGGTCGGCTGAAAGAATGACCTCATATCAGAAGTCACCAACACATCTTCAAACCGGCCTCTTCTTGCAGGCGCTGTTGGATTGATACCCGCAACTCCTTCTCTGGGAGTGGGAATTTGCTACTCTGCCAGCGCACGCAAAAGCTGAATGCAGCATTTCTCAAAGCAAGGCCTGGAAGTGCTCCATTCTGACAGCCCTCTGTGACGGCGGTAACATTTCCGCCATTTTGTGTTTGTACCGGGGGTCTAAGTACGTTGCCACCCAGTACTGGTCCTTGACCCTTATGCTTTTTATACGGGGGTCCCTATTAAAACACTGGAGCATGAAGGCCCCCATTTGCACTAAACTGGAAGCGGTGTGGTGGCCTGGCTCCTGCTCATCATCCAGGATAATGTCGTCCTCTTCATTCTCCTCTCCCCATCCACGCACAACAACAGGGATCCCAGAAAGGTTTAAAGCATGCTCTTCTTGCTCCTCCTCATCCGCCCCGGCACCATCCTCCTCTGACTCCTCTTCAGACTCCTGTTGTTCAATTGTCTCAGATAGAGTAGCCCCCCCTGGGAATTCATCCAGCATTGCGACTTCCTCATCTTCTCACCCCTGCTCCTCCACAGTTTGATCAATGACACGACGCAATGAACGCTCCATAAAGAAGGCATAAGGTACCATGTAACTGATGGCGCCATGGCTGCGACTGACCAAGTTTAAGACGTGTGCCATGCATGGCACGTGCGTCATTTTGCCCTGTTTCAATGCGCTAAGCAGATTGGCACCATTGTCACATACCACTTTACCAACTGTAAAATTGAGCGGTGTTAGCCACTGATCTGCCTGTGAACGCAAAGCTGAAAGGAGTGCCGGGCCAGTGTGGCTCTTGGCTTACAGGCACAACAGACGCAGCACGGCATGACAACGTCTCACCTGGCATGTCAAATAGGTTCTGGGGAGCTTGGACGGCGCAGCGGAAGAGACGCTAGCAGCAGAAAAGGAGGAGTCAGCCAAGGAGGAGAGGAAGGAGGATGGAGTAGGAGGAGGAGGAGAAGAAGAGCCAAGCCTGCATGCAATCCGTGGCGGTAAAACCAAATCTACACGGGTGCCACGGGTTACATGCTTGACGGCCATCAGAAGGTTCACCCAGTGGGCAGTAAAAGTGATATACCTTCCCTGCCCGTGTTTGCTAGACCACGTGTCTGTGGTCAGATGTATCTTGGCACCGACACTGTGTGCCAGAGATACATTCACTTGCCGCTGAACATGGCCATATATCTCTGGGATGCCCTTCTCTGAGAAATACTTCCTTCCTGGGACCTTCCATTGTGGTGTTCCAATGGCCACAAATTTTCAAAAGGCCTCCGAGTCCACCAGTTTATATGGCAGTAGTTGGCGGGCTATCATTCTGATAAGCCAGCCGTCAACCATTGGGCAAGAGGGTTTAATGCGTTGACTGCAAAGATTGCAGATGGCAACACTATTGTCAGCAGCGGACACGTTAAAAAAAGCCCACACTGTGGAGCCATGTGCTTGCGTCCTGGGAGCGCCAGATGTGACCGTACATGGTCGATGACTCGCTCCTGATACATTAGCAGTCTGCTTTGTCCCTCCTGTGCAATGTAAGTTATTCCTGCTTCTTCTCCCTATCTGCTGGTCCATATCTCCCTCTGAACTCCCTTCCTCTTCCTCTCTTGTGGGCACCCATGTGACATCACTAGACACGTCATCATCAATGTCCCCTTCCCCACCGCTATAAGTAGAGATCTCGGAGTAGGCAGCAACAGCGGGGACCAACCTCCTCCTTGGGCTGATCTGGGTACTGTCGTCAGACTGCTGAGTGGCGGTTGTTGCTACCTCCTCTTCCTGATCCAATGCCAAGAGTGGCTGCGCATCAGAAATGTCTTGATATGGATCGGAAAATAATTCCTGTGACTCAAGCGGAAGGTATGTGGTGGTGGTGGTGTTGTTGGTGGTAGTGTCTTTGGGGGTGCACATAGCAGAGAGTGAAGAAGAGGGTGCAGATCGAGAGGATGAGGAGGGTGCAGAAGAGTAAGGCTGAGTGAGCCACTCAACCAAGTCTGGTGCATCCTTTAAAGTAATTGAACGCACCTTCTGAAACTTCCCACTTTGGCTCAAGCCTGTTGCTCCTGCCCTACCCCTACCACCCCTGCGGAAGGGCCTGCCTCTTCCTCTGCCTGTCATTTTTTAAATGACCCTGTGACAAAACTCTCAGTCCCTATACTGATAAAGGAATGCTGCAGAATAGGGCAGCAGTCAGCAGTAGTGCACCTCAACCCTATATATTGTGGACCTATACCAGTCCTTAAGGAATAGCAGACTGTACCTCACTCAACCCTATGTACTGTAGTACCCTATACCTTACCAGTCATTATAAGGACCTTTGTGGAACTAGTAGGTTGTGAATGATTAGCAGACTGTACCTCAGTCCCTATACTGATAAAGGACTGCTGCAGCAGAAGGGCAGCAGTCAGCAGTAGTGCACCTCAACCCTATATATTGTGGACCTATACCAGTCCTTAAGGAATAGCAGACTGTACCTCACTCAACCCTATGTACTGTAGTACCCTATACCTTACCAGTCCTTATAAGGACCTTTGTGGAACTAGTAGGTTGTGAATGATTAGCAGAATGTACCTCAGTCCCTATACTGATAAAGGACTGCTGCTGTATAGGGCAGCAGTCAGCAGTAGTGCACCTCAACCCTATATATTGTGGACCTATACCAGTCCTTAAGGAATAGCAGACTGTACCTCACTCAACCCTATGTACTGTAGTACCCTATACCTTACCAGTCATTATAAGGACCTTTGTGGAACTAGTAGGTTGTGAATGATTAGCAGACTGTACCTCAGTCCCTATACTGATAAAGGACTGCTGCAGTATAGGGCAGCAGTCAGCAGTAGTGCACCTCAACCCTATATATTGTGGACCTATACCAGTCCTTAAGGAATAGCAGACTGTACCTCACTCAACCCTATGTACTGTAATACCCTATACCTTACCAGTCCTTATAAAGACCTTTGTGGAACTAGTAGGTTGTGAATGATTAGCAGACTGTACCTCAGTCCCTATACTGATAAAGGACTGCTGCTGTATAGGGCAGCAGTCAGCAGTAGTGCACCTCAACCCTATATATTGTGGACCTATACCAGTCCTTAAGGAATAGCAGACTGTACCTCACTCAACCCTATGTACTGTAGTACCCTATACCTTACCAGTCCTTATAAGGACCTTTGTAGAACTAGTAGGTTGTGAATGATTAGCAGACTGTACCTCAGTCCCTATACTCATAAAGGACTACTGCAGCAGAAGGGCAGCAGTCAAGTATAATATTCTTTCTATATTTGGAAGAAAGAATATTATACGTGTACAAGTCTATTACCATACCAGTCCTGAAAAGAACCTTTGTGGACCTAATAGTAACAGCTACTGATTAAACTGACTGTCCCTCACTGCCACACACAGCTTCCTGCCTGTCACTCAACCCTATGTACTGTAGTACCCTATACCTTACCAGTCATTATAAGGACCTTTGTGGAACTAGTAGGTTGTGAATGATTAGCAGACTGTACCTCAGTCCCTATACTGATAAAGGACTGCTGCAGCAGAAGGGCAGCAGTCAGCAGTAGTGCACCTCAACCCTATATATTGTGGACCTATACCAGTCCTTAAGGAATAGCAGACTGTACCTCACTCAACCCTATGTACTGTAGTACCCTATACCTTACCAGTCCTTATAAGGACCTTTGTGGAACTAGTAGGTTGTGAATGATTAGCAGAATGTACCTCAGTCCCTATACTGATAAAGGACTGCTGCTGTATAGGGCAGCAGTCAGCAGTAGTGCACCTCAACCCTATATATTGTGGACCTATACCAGTCCTTAAGGAATAGCAGACTGTACCTCACTCAACCCTATGTACTGTAGTACCCTATACCTTACCAGTCATTATAAGGACCTTTGTGGAACTAGTAGGTTGTGAATGATTAGCAGACTGTACCTCAGTCCCTATACTGATAAAGGACTGCTGCAGTATAGGGCAGCAGTCAGCAGTAGTGCACCTCAACCCTATATATTGTGGACCTATACCAGTCCTTAAGGAATAGCAGACTGTACCTCACTCAACCCTATGTACTGTAACACCCTATACCTTACCAGTCCTTATAAAGACCTTTGTGGAACTAGTAGGTTGTGAATGATTAGCAGACTGTACCTCAGTCCCTATACTGATAAAGGACTGCTGCTGTATAGGGCAGCAGTCAGCAGTAGTGCACCTCAACCCTATATATTGTGGACCTATACCAGTCCTTAAGGAATAGCAGACTGTACCTCACTCAACCCTATGTACTGTAGTACCCTATACCTTACCAGTCCTTATAAGGACCTTTGTAGAACTAGTAGGTTGTGAATGATTAGCAGACTGTACCTCAGTCCCTATACTCATAAAGGACTACTGCAGCAGAAGGGCAGCAGTCAAGTATAATATTCTTTCTATATTTGGAAGAAAGAATATTATACGTGTACAAGTCTATTACCATACCAGTCCTGAAAAGAACCTTTGTGGACCTAATAGTAACAGCTACTGATTAAACTGACTGTCCCTCACTGCCACACACAGCTTCCTGCCTGTCCCTATTTAAACTGACAAAACACAGGCTGCTGGAACAATAACTTGAATAGCACTCAAAACTATATCCTGTACTACTTTACCATACCAGTCCTGAAATGGACTTTTTTGGACCTAATAGTAACAGCTAATGATTAAATTGACTGTCCCTGCTGCACACAGCGTCCTGTCCCTTTCTCTACACTGACAAAAGACACTCAGGCTGCTGCAACAATCACTAGCGCAGCAGTGCCTCAAACCTATATCCTGAACTACACCTAACACCTATACCATGATACCAGTCCTTAAAAGAACTTTTGTGGACCTAATAGCTAGAGATTTGGGTCACTGAAGTCTCTCCCTGCTCCACACAGCAACCTCTCCCTATAGTGACATACGAAAGAATGTTAAATGGCCGCCGGATCGGGTCTATTTATAGGTTAGGGGGAATGTCCAAGTGTCCATGTGCTGTAATGTCTCAATTGGCTGTCCTGTACCCCATGATGGATGTGTCATCATAGGTCAAAGTTCTTTTACACAGTAAACACGGAAGTCCGCCGGGCGAATGGCGGCAATAGTCCGCCGATCGGGTGGACGGCGAACAGCCGAAATTCGCCGCGAAACGACTGCCGGGCGAACCGTTCGGCCATCCCTAGTGACTATATGAGCTCCTGTGTCCCGTGATGTACTCTCAAGAAAAATGGAAAATTGTATACTTACCTTTCCATAATTTTCCTTTCCTGTCGCATCTTCATGGCAGCATACACTCTGGGTTGTGACTCCGCCCCCACAACCTGATAGGACCACATAGCTATAAGATGAAGATACGCCCCCCGCCCCGGTATTCTCTGTATATATGAATCACCTTTGTGGGTGGGATATAGTATGCTGCCATGAAGATGCGACAGGAAAGGAAAATTACGGAAAGGTAAGTATACAATTTTCTATTTTCCTGTCGCATCATGGCAGCATACACTCTGGGGATTAACTCACAGACTGGGTGGGAGATGCAAAGGTAAACGTTTATTAGCAAGGAATAGAAGAGTTGGCTTGAATAATGGACTTTCCCAATTCTACTGTTGATAGCTGAGCTGAGTCCACCTTGTAGTGAGAGATAAAGGTGTTCCTGGAGGACCAAGTGGCCGCTCTGCAGATGGTTTCCACTGAGACCCTACAATACGCTGCCCAGGAGGTGGCCACTGCTCTGGTGGAATGAGCCCTAAGGTCTTCAGGAATTTGCGACTCACTCAGCAAGTAGGCCTTCACCAACCAGGAGGCATTGGTTCAGGCCGACGCTGCTTGACCTCTCCTAAGGCCATAGGGAATGATGAAGAGGTTCTCCGATCTTTTAAAGGATTTGGACAGGGAAAGATATTTTATGATTTTGCCCCTTACATCCAGGGGATGAGGGTCACCCTGGTCTGTGTTAAGAGCTGGCAAGTTGATTTCCTGGTTGAAGTGAAAAGAGGATGCCACCTTTGGGATAAAGTGATCCAAGGGTCTTAGAACTACCCTGTCTGGATGAATGATCAGATACGGCTCCATAATCAGTAATGCTTGCATCTCTGAAACTCTCTTCGCTGATGTGATTGCGACCAGGAAAGGTGACTTTTAGTGTCAGGTGCCAGAGGGAGATGTTTTCCAGCGGAAAACAGGGTTCTTTGCATAGTACCTCTAAGATGACTGATGGGTCCCATGTTGGAAAGGAAGGCTTCCTAGGTGGTCTTAGTTTAAGACAGGCCTTCTGAAATTGCATAACAAGGGGATCGTGAGCCCATTTAACCCCTGTCAGGGCGGATAGAGCTGACACCTGAACTTTCAGAGTACTAGAGCTAAGACCTTTGTCTAAGCCTGATTGCAGGAACTCTAGGATCAGAGGAGCCGAAAGGGAGGACAGATCCTGGCCAAGGTCCTGAGAGAAGGCAACAAACTTCTCCCAGACCCTGCGGTAGGTGCAGTTGGTGGTAGGTTTTCTGACCTGGAGCAGGGTATCAGCTACCTTCTGGGAGCAGCCCTGACATAGATACCTAGCCCTCTCAGCCCCCAAGCCATCAAGTGCAGCTTCCCCGAATCTGGATATAGTAGCTGGCCCTGGGAGAGCAAGTCGGCTGACAGGGAAGAGCAAGAGGGTCTGCCGTGCTCAGTTGTAGGAGGGTGGTGAACCATGTCCTCCTGGGCCAAAAGGGAATCACCGCTATCACCAATGCCGTTGATCTCTTGAGCCTTAAGAGAAATCTCGCATCAGGGGAGTCAGAGGGCAGATATACCCGAGATGGAAGTTCCAGGGATGCTGGAGACAATCTGTCCCCTCCGCTAAGTGAAAGGGAAACCTCGACAGGAAGCTTCGGCATTTGGAGTTTGCCTGAGTCGCAGCAAGGTCTATGTCTGGTTGACCCCAGGTCTGGCAGATAAGGGAGAAGGCCTGAGGGCTCAGGGACCACTCGTTGTTGAAGGCGAACTCCCTGCTGAGCGTGTCGGCTAAGATGTTCTCGAACCCCTGGATGTAAGTCGCCCTCAGGTCTGACAGGTTCAACTGTGCCCATTCAATCACAGGGAGAACTTCCCGCATCATGGAGGGACTCCTGGTCCCCCCCCCTGTCTGTTTATGTAGGCGACAGCAACCTTGTTGTCCATCGTTAAGAGGACCTGCTTCCCCCTTAAAAGGGAGCTGAAGGCCAGGAGAGCCTGGAGGGCCGCCCTCATCTCCAGCACGTTCGATACCGAGTCCCATACTTCGAAAGGCCAACGGCCCTGCGCTGCATGGGACTGGTAGTGGGCTCCCAAACCTTCTAGACTGGCATCCGTGGTCACTACCTCCTGAGGAGGGATGACTATGTGTTGCAATTGTTTAAGTTGTGGGGACCACAACGCAATGAGCGCCTGTCTGTCTCCGAGATCCGGATCGTCTGGGTCATGGATGAACCATCCCACTGATGTAGGAAGGAGTTCTGCAGAGGTCTGGTGTGCCACTGAGCCCAACGGACCATAGGAATTGTCACTGATAGGGAGCCTAGAAGGCTGAGGCATACTCTGGCCGACAGGGATCTTGCTAGAATGGCCTGCTTCACCTTCCGGACCAACAGGGAAGACTTCTCCGGAGGCAGCTGCACTGTATTCAACTGGGCTCCTAAGAAGATCATTCTCTGGGTGGGCCAAGTCTGGCTCTTCCCCCAGTTTATGAGCCATCCCAGATTCTGCAGAGTGGAGACGAGGATCTTTCGATGCTGTAACAGCGACTCCCGGCTGTCTGAGAGGAGGAGAATATCGTCCAGATAATGGTGGACTCGCAGCCCCCTCTCCCTCAGATGCATAATAACGGGAAGAAGGACCTTTGTAAAGGTCCTGGCAGCCGCAGAAATTCCAAACGGAATACTTCAGAACTGAAAGTGTCTGTGGTTTAGCGAAAAACTGAGGAACTTTTGGAGTTCTGAATGGATAGGGATATGAAGGTAGGCGCCCTGTAGATCTATGGAGAGCATCCAGTCCCCCAGATTTATGGCCTGGAGGATAGACTGTAGGCTCTCCATTTTGAATGCATCTACCTGGATATAGCGGTTTACATTTAGATCCAGGACCGGACGTAGGTCCCCTGATTTCTTTTTTACTAGAAATAGAAGGGAATAGAACCCCCGACCTCTTTGGGATAGGGGCACCTCGGTAATTTCTTCCTTTTGGAGCAGATCCTGAATGTATCGGGTCAAGGCTAACCTCTTTTGCCGGGATGACGGGAGGTTTGTTGGGCAAAAATGGTCCCCTGGGGGAAGTCACCTGAATGACCATCTGTGCCCGACGCGAACGGTGGTTAACGCTTATTGTTTCCCCCCAGACCAGCGTGAACTTTGAGAGTCTGGCCCCCACCACTGCTGGCTGGGCGGACGCACCTTCAAAAGGACTTCTGGTCAGTAGATGCCGGGGTCCTGGGCTTCTGGGACGTCAGGAAGGACGTTTGAGGGGCCTTCCAGTTCCTTCTGTACTCCCTACCAGGCCTGTAGGACTTGGCATCCCTGTACCTGTCCGGGAGGTTACGCTTAAAGGGAGGAGGCCTCTGAAGCTTTGGCTTTCTATCCGAGGGGATAAGCCCTGATTTTCCGCCAGTGACCTTAGAAATAGCAGAGTCCAATTTTGCGCCGAAAAGGTTCTCACCATCATACGGGATGCGGCACCAATTGGACTTGGAAGCAGGATCTGCCGCCCAGGGTTTGAGCCAGAGAGCCCGTCTGGCCATTACCGAGGACAATATAGCCCTGGATGCAGACTTAATAGCATCCACAGATGCCTCTGCCACAAAATCCCCTGTAAGGCTTAGTTCTTGCAGGGCCCTAACTATCTGGTCCTGATCAGCGCCTTGGATACAAGCTTTTCTGTGCTTGCTGACCAACTGGCAATAGCCTTACCCACAGCTGCAAGAACCACTGCTGGCCTGCATACGCCTCCTGCTGCTAAGTAAGCTCTTTTGAGATCAGTATCGATCTTCCTATCCAGGAGAACCTTGAATGACACAGCGTCCTCAATAGGGAGCATAACGTGTCTGGCCACGCGCATGAGGGATGCATCCACCACTGGCAGGGACACGAGAGATTTAATTTTAGGCCTCCTTTAGAGGATATAGTTTGGCAAGCCGATTGTTAAGACTTGCTTTCTTCTCGGGTCTCTGCCACTCGTCTCTGATAAGTTCCTCCAACTCATCAATGAAGGGGAAGGCTTCGGGTTCTCTCATCAGGTTCGGAAAATATTTTCTCCTTTTGGGTTGGGCCTCCTGGGGTTCCTCCCAGCTAATGGCCCCCTTCACTGACCTCACAAAAGGCTCTATTAGGGAGAAGTCAAAGCCCGCTGAAGCCTCTAGTTCTTCCTCATCTGAAGGAGAATCATGCTCTCTGGAAGTACTTGGGGGAGCCAACGAAGCACCCCGTGGAGATAATTCCGTGTCGGGAGCGACACGTGGGGCAGAAGACTCTGTGAGCTCTCTGTGTTCTTGCCCTTTCTCTCTGGTGGCTTCTTCAAAGCACCGGCGGCACGCCAACATATCTGGAAGGGCTATGGCCCCGCATACCCAGCAGGTATTTTCATAAGGATGGGAGTGACATGCTGGTGAATGGCGCCTCCGGTCAGGGGATCTTCTTCGGCGGGAATGGCTGCGCCTTGAACAAGACCTGGAGCGACTCCTTCTGCGACTCCTTTTCCCTGAGCGACTTCCTCCACTTGAATGGCTCCGCCTATAGCCAGAGCGGCTTCTATGCGAGGAATCTCTGCGAGATGATCTTGTGGACCTGATGGGGCTAACCATTTAGGTAGCGCTAGTGCGTCCTGCTCTCTTTTTCGATCTTCTCTACTTACCAAACTCCTCCCCTCTTACCTATTATGCTGGTGGTGATCTGCTGGAGCAGTGGTCTCCATGGATAGGGAAAAAGAGGAAGCCTGAAGACACAGGTAATGCAAAAAGGGTAAGGAAGATAAAGCCATAACAGAAACAAGAGGGGAATAGAGAGAAGAAAAATACAGGGGAGATACTTACCAAACAGAGAGGCAACACTGGGGTAGAAAAAACAGAAATGCAGCAGTCATGAAATTCAGCTGAGCACAAAAAACAGGCAAAAAAAGGCATCTGCGTTAAAAAAAGGCATCTTCCCCTTTTAAAATTGGAGCCGGGGTCATGTCCCGCCCGCACATGCTCAGTAGTGCCATGCGGATGGCGGTGCCATCTTGGAAAAGGGAAAAGACATAGATAGACATACACAGGCTGCCCAAAGTGCACAGTGAGCATGTGCAAAGTGGCAGAGTGACCAGGAAGAGTGGTGATGTTGCTGTGGGACTACAGAGCTAAGGAAAAGGAAGTAAAATATGGCAGAAAGGCAACACTGGGGTAAAGGCACCAGACAACCTAAGGTGACAAGAGATACTGAAGGCAGAGAGTATGCTGTCAGGTTGCAGACAGAGTGACACCAGGGAGGAAGAGGAAACCGGAGACCACCGCAGGTACTAAGCCTGTTTAAGGCTTAAAGACCGTTCTTTTTATTATATGCCTTCAGCCTGTTTAAGGCTTACTTTCAACAGCTATAGAGGCAATGCTCTGTTTGCAGAGAAAAAGTATTCATACCCCTGAGATCACCAGAGTGGGGTTCCTTCCATTTAGCTTCCTTTAGAGGCTGTACCGGTAAGGACTTCCACCCAGGAGAGGCTAGAACCTGGCTGGGGCGAAGTGGTAAGAGGGTGATGATCCGCGCGGTCCCAACAGGTGAGGAAAAATAAGAGAATACCGGGGCAGGGGGTGTATCTTCATCTTATAGCTATGTGGTCCTATCAGGTTGTGGGGGCGGAGTCACAACCCAGAGTGTATGCTGCCATGATGCGACAGGAAAGGATTTTACAGGTAAGCTGTATATAAAAATCCTATTATTGTTTTCTCTGTTTATTATTTAGCAAAAGTATTCATGTGTGTATATATATATATATATATATATATATATATATATATATATATATATATATATACACATACATATACACACACACTTTGTCTATGTTAAATTTCTATTTATTACTGTATCTTCTGTTCACAAATGTATTTCCTGAAGAAGCAGTAAACCCACAAAATTTGTTGAAATACCATGTCGTCTGTGTATTCTTTTAGCTTTTTTGTGTATATTTTTTATATTTTGTATGATAAACTGTTAATTTTATTATAATTTGCTTTGCATTTTTCATATATATTTTTTCTTTACCTGTACCAAGATAGTCCGCTTGCCTCTTTTCCTTTGGTGAGTCTTGAGTGGGGTCCTGACTCCCAAACATTCTCTTTCTCCACTGATGCTTTATCACCTTGTTTCCCTAAAAACCCCACATTTTCAAAATCAAGTTGTCATTGGGACAGAATGTGAGATGAAATCTTCTGAACAGGGGCACAAACAACAAAACAAATGTTACAGGGGTGATGATAACCCTTCCCTATGTTATCCAAAAAGCTTAAATAGATTTTTTGGCTGGAGCTACACTTAAAAAATGTACCTGTTCCAAATTACAAACAGATTCAACTTAAGAACAAACCTACAGTCCCTATCTTGTTTGTAACCCAGGGATGGCCTGTATACTGCTGTTCAGAGTATATAGGGCCTGGGGGCCCCCACGCCTTTTCTTTTTTTTTATTTGGGTGCGGGGTTCCCCTTAATATCATACAAGACCCACAGGGCCTGATAATGGGCTGGCGGGTTACCCATGCCATTTTTCTCAATAATTTTCATCCATATTGCCGGGACCCGACATTACATTACAGCCGCAAGCAGTTTTAAAAGACTTTTCCTGTCGCATCATGGCAGCATACACTCCGGGTTGTGACTCCGCCCCCACAACCTGATAGGACCACATAGCTATAAGATGAAGATACGCCCCCCCGCCCTGGTATTCTCTTATTTTTCCTCACCTGTTGGGACCGCACGGATCATCACCCTCTTACCGCTTCGCCCCAGCCAGGTTCTAGCCTCTCCTGGGTGGAAGTCCTTACCGGTACAGCCTCTAAAGGAAGCTAAATGGAAGGAACCCCACTCTGGTGATCTCAGGGGTATGAATACTTTTTCTCTGCAAACAGAGCATTGCCTCTATAGCCGTTGAAAGTAAGCCTTAAACAGGCTGAAGGCATATAATAAAAAGATTGGTCTTTAAGCCTTAAACAGGCTTAGTACCTGCGGTGGTCTCCGGTTTCCTGTTCCTCCCTGGTGTCACTCTGTCTGCAACCTGACAGCATACTCTCTGCCTTCAGTATCTCTTGTCACCTTAGGTTGTCTGGTGCCTTTACCCCAGTGTTGCCTTTCTGCCATATTTTACTTCCTTTTCCTTAGCTCTGTAGTCCCACCGCAACATCACCACTCTTCCTGGTCACTCTGCCGATTTGCACATGCTCACTGTGCACTTTGGGCAGCCTGTGTATGTCTATCTATGTCTTTTCCCTTTTCCAAGATGGCGCCGGCGGCCGCATGGCACTACTGAGCATGTGCGGGCGGGACATGACCCCGGCTCCAATTTTAAAAGGGGAAGATGCCTTTTTTTAACGCAGATGCCTTTTTTTTGCCTGTTTTTTGTGCTGAGCTGAATTTCATGACTGCTGCATTTCTGTTTTTTCTATCCCAGTGTTGCCTCTCTGTTTGGTAAGTATCTCCCCTGTATTTTTCTTCTCTCTATTCCCCTCTTGTTTCTGTTATGGCTTTATCTTCCTTACCCTTTTTGCGTTACCTGTGTCCTCAGGCTTCATCTGTTTCTCTATCCATGGAGACCACTGCTCCAGCAGATCACCACCAGCATAATAGGTAAGAGGGGAGGAGTTTGGTAAGTAGAGAAGATCGAAAAAGAGAGCAGGACGCACTAGCGCTACCTAAATGGTTAGCCCCATCAGGTCCGCAAGATCATCTCGCAGAGATTCCTCGCATAGAAGAAGCCGCTCTGGCCATAGGCGGAGCCATTCGGGTGGAGGAAGTCGCTCAGGGAAAGGGAGTCGCAGAAGGAGTCGCTCCAGGTCTTGTTCAAGGCGCAGCCATTCCCGCCGAAGAAGATCCCCTGACCGGAGGCGCCATTCACCAGCACGTCACTCCCATCCTTATGAAGATACCTGCTGGGTATACGGGGCCATAGCCCTTCCAGATATGTTGGCATGCCGCCAGTGCTTTGAAGAAGCCACCAGAGAGAAAGGGCAAGAACACAGAGAGCTCACAGAGTCTTCTGCCCCACGTGTCGCTCCCGACACGGAGTTATCTCCACGGGGTGCTTCGCTGGCTCCCCCAAGTACTTCCAGAGAGCATGATTCTCCTTCAGATGAGGAAGAACTAGAGGCTTCAGCGGGCTTTGACTTCTCCCTAATAGAGCCTTTTGTGAGGTCAGTGAAGGGGGCCATTAGCTGGGAGGAACCCCAGGAGGCCCAACCCAAAAGGAGAAAATATTTCCCGAACCTGATGAGAGAACCCGAAGCCTTCCCCTTCATTGATGAGTTGGAGGAACTTATCAGAGATGAGTGGCAGAGACCCGAGAAGAAAGCAAGTCTTAACAATCGGCTTGCCAAACTATATCCTCTAAAGGAGGCTAAAATTAAATCTCTCGTGTCCCCGCCAGTGGTGGATGCATCCCTCATGCGCGTGGCCAGACACGTTACGCTCCCTATCGAGGACGCTGTGTCATTCAAGGATGTCCTGGATAGGAAGATCGATACTTTTCTCAAAAGAGCTTACTTAGCAGCAGGAGGCGTATGCAGGCCAGCAGTGGTTCTTGCAGCTGTGGGTAAGGCTATTGCCAGTTGGTCAGCAAGCACAGAAAAGCTTGTATCCAAGGCGCTGATCAGGACCAGATAGTTAGGGCCCTGCAAGAACTAAGCCTTGCAGGGGATTTTGTGGCAGAGGCATCTGTGGATGCTATTAAGTCTGCATCCAGGGCTATATTGTCCTCGGTAATGGCCAGACGGGCTCTCTGGCTCAAACCCTGGGCGGCAGATCCTGCTTCCAAGTCCAATTGGTGCCGCATCCCGTATGATGGTGAGAACCTTTTCGGAGCAAAATTGGACTCTGCTATTTCTAAGGTCACTGGCGAAAAATCAGGGCTTATCCCCTCGGATAGAAAGCCAAAGCTTCAGAGGCCTCCTCCCTTTAAGCGTAACCTCCCGGACAGGTACAGGGATGCCAAGTCCTACAGGCCTGGTAGGGAGTACAGAAGGAACTGGAAGGCCCCTCAAACGTCCTTCCTGACGTCCCAGAAGCCCAGGACCCTGGCATCTACTGACCAGAAGTCCTTTTGAAGGTGCGTCTGCCCAGCCAGCAGTGGTGGGGGCCAGACTCTCAAAGTTCACGCTGGTCTGGGGGGAAACAATAAGCATTCACCACCGTTCGCGTCGGGCACAGATGGTCATTCAGGTGACTTCCCCCAGGGGACCATTTTTGCCCAACAAACCTCCCGTCATCCCGGCAAAAGAGGTTAGCCTTGACCCGATACGTTCAGGATCTGCTCCAAAAGGAAGCAATTACCGAGGTGCCCCTATCCCAAAGAGGTCAGGGGTTCTATTCCCCTCTATTTCTAGTAAAAAAGAAATCAGGGGACCTACGTCCGGTCCTGGATCTAAACGTAAACCGCTCTATCCAGGTAGAAGCATTCAAAATGGAGAGCCTACAGTCTATTCTCCAGGCCATAAATTTGGGGGACTGGATGCTCTCCATAGATCTACAGGGCGCCTACCTCCATATCCCTATCCATTCAGAACTCCAAAAGTTCCTCAGTTTTTCGCTAAACCACAGACACTTTCAGTTCTGAAGTATTCCGTTTGGAATTTCTGCGGCTGCCAGGACCTTTACAAAGGTCCTTCTTCCCGTTATCGCGCATCTGAGGGAGAGGGGGCTGCGAGTCCACCATTATCTGGACGATATTCTCCTCCTCTCAGACAGCCGGGAGTCGCTGTTACAGCATCAAAAGATCCTCGTCTCCACTCTGCAGAATCTGGGATGGCTCATAAACTGGGGAAAGAGCCAGACTCGGCCCACCCAGAGAATGATCTTCTTAGGAGCCCAGTTGAATACAGTGCAGCTGCCTCCGGAGAAGTCTTCCCTGTTGGTCCGGAAGGTGAAGAAGGCCATTCTAGCAAGATCCCTGTCGACCAGAGTATGCCTCAGCCTTCTAGGCTCCCTATCAGCGACAATTCCTATGGTCCGTTGGGCTCAGTGGCACACCAGACCTCTGCAGAACTCCTTCCTACATCAGTGGGATGGTTCATCCATGACCCAGACGATCCGGATCTCGGAGACAGTCAGGCGCTCATTGCGTTGTGGTCCCCACAACTTAAACAATTGCAAACACATAGTCATCCCTCCTCAGGAGGTAGTGACCACGGATGCCAGTCTAGAAGGTTTGGGAGCCCACTACCAGTCCCGTGCAGCGCAGGGCCGTTGGCCTTTCGAAGTACGGGACTCGGTATCGAACGTGCTGGAGATGAGGGCGGCCCTCCAGGCTCTCCTGGCCTTCAGCTCCCTTTTAAGGGGGAAGCAGGTCCTCTTAACGATGGACAACAAGGTTGCTGTCGCCTACATAAACAGGCAGGGGGGGACCAGGAGTCTCTCCATGATGCGGGAAGTTCTCCCTATGATTGAATGGGCACCGTTGAACCTGTCAGACTTGAGGGCGACTTACATCCAGGGGTTCGAGAACATCTTAGCTGACACGCTCAGCAGGGAGTTCGCCTTCAACAACGAGTGGTCCCTGAGCCCTCAGGCCTTCTCCCTCATCTGCCAGACCTGGGGTCAACCAGACATTGACCTTGCTGCGACTCCGGCAAACTTCAAATGCCGAAGGTTCCTGTCGAGGTTTCCCTTTCACATAACGGAGGGGACAGATTGCCTCCAGCATCCCTGGAACTTCCATCTCGGGTATATCTGCCCTCTGACTCCCCTGATTCGAGATTTCTCTTAAGGCTCAAGAGATCAACGGCATTGGTGATAGCGGTGATTTCCTTTTTGGCCCAGGAGGCCATGGTTCACCACCCTCCTACAACTGAGCACGGCAGACCCTCTTGCTCTTCCCTGTCAGCCGACTTGCTCTCCCAGGGCCAGCTACTACATCCAGATTCGGGGAAGCTGCACTTGATGGCTTGGGGGCTGAGAGGGCTAGGTATCTATGTCAGGGCTGCTCCCAGAAGGTAGCTGATACCCTGCTCCAGGCCAGAAAACCTACCACCAACTGCACCTACTGCGGGGTCTGGAAGAAGTTTGTTGCCTTCTCTCAGGACCTTGGCCAGGATCTGTCCTCCTTTTCGGCTCCTCTGATCCTAGAGTTCCTGCAATCAGGCTTAGACAAAGGTCTTAGCTCTAGTACTCTGAAAGTTCAGGTGTCAGCTCTATCCGCCCTGACAGGGGTTAAATGGGCTCACGATCCCCTTGTTATGCAATTTCAGAAGGCCTGTCTTAAACTAAGACCACCTAGGAAGCCTTCCTTTCCAACATGGGACCCATCAGTCATCTTAGAGGTACTATGCAAAGAACCCTGTTTTCCGCTGGAAAACATCTCCCTCTGGCACCTGACACTAAAAGTCACCTTTCCTGGTCGCAATCACATCAGCGAAGAGAGTTTCAGAGATGCAAGCATTACTGATTATGGAGCCGTATCTGATCATTCATCCAGACAGGGTAGTTCTAAGACCCTTGGATCACTTTATCCCAAAGGTGGCATCCTCTTTTCACTTCAACCAGGAAATCAACTTGCCAGCTCTTAACACAGACCAGGGTGACCCTCATCCTCTGGATGTAAGGGGCAAAATCATAAAATATCTTTCCCTGTCCAAATCCTTTAAAAGATCGGAGAACCTCTTCATCATTCCCTATGGCCTTAGGAGAGGTCAAGCAGCGTCGGCCCGAACCATTGCCTCCTGGTTGGTGAAGGCCTACTTGCTGAGTGAGTCGCAAATTCCTGAAGACCTTAGGGCTCATTCCACCAGAGCAGTGGCCACCTCCTGGGCGGCGTATTGAGGGGTCTCGGTGGAGACCATCTGCAGAGTGGCCACTTGGTCCTCCAGGAACACCTTTATCTCTCACTACAAGTTGGACTCAGCTCAGCTATCAACAGTAGAATTGGGAAAGTCCATTATTCAAGCCAACTTTTCTATTCTTTGCTAATAAACGTTTACCTTTGCATCTCCCACCCAGTCTGCGAGTTAATCCCCAGAGTGTATGCTGCCATGATGCGACAGGAAAATGGAAAATTGTATACTTACCTTTCCGTAATTTTCCTTTCCTGTCGCATCTTCATGGCAGCATACAATATCCCACCCACAAAGGTGATTCATATATACAGAGAATACCAGGGCGGGGGGCGTATCTTCATCTTATAGCTATGTGGTCCTATCAGGTTGTGGGGGCGGAGTCACAACCCGGAGTGTATGCTGCCATGAAGATGCGACAGAAAAGGAAAATTACGGAAAGGTAAGTATACAATTTTCCATTTTATTCCTATAGAAATGTAATTTTGTGCAGGGACTGTTCTAAGCACGGGAAACACGCACCACTTTACAGGCATATATTTCACTTTTATTTTTTCACTAAAGCATCATTAAAATAAGTGCTCCCAAAAAAAACTGCAGTTTTTAAAACTTTTTTTTGCATTGATACATGTCCACTTGGGGCAGGACCCGGGTCCCCAAACCCTTTTTAGGACAATAACTTACATATTAGCCTTTAAAATTCGCACTTTTGATTTCTCACATTCAAGTCTCATAGACTTTAACTGTGTTCGAATGTTAGTGTGAACTTTCGGTCCGTTTGCATGTTCTGAATGCGAACCGGGGGTGTTCGGCTCATCGCTAGTATCTAACATCTAAGAGCTCTGTGATGTCATCATGGAGGAGTGGAAGAGGACTCCAGTGGCAACCTGTGAAGCTCTGGTGAACTCCATGTCCAAGAGGATTAATGCAGTGCTGGAAAATAAAGGTGGCCACACAAAATATTGACACCTTAGGCCCAATCTGGAGATTTTCACTTAGGGGTGTACTTTTGTTGCTAGCGATTTACACATTAGTGGCTGTGTGTTATTTTGAGGGGACAGCAAATTTACACTGTTATACAAGCTGTACACTCAGTACTTTACATTGCAGAAAAGTGTAATTTCTTCAGTGTTGTCACATGAAAAGATATAATAAAATATTTACAAAAATGTGAGGGGTGTACTCACTTTTGTGAGATACTGTGTGTATATCTACACACCTGCTCATGTCCAATTTATATATGGTGGGTGTCATCAAGGGCCTCCCCCATCCCGGAGCACTACCCAAATTGGGGATTCCAGGTGCTCCAGGTAGGGGGAGGGCCTCTCCCCTCTCCAATTGACCTTCCCATAGAGCTGAAAATCGTGCCAAAACGGGACATAGACATCCCACACTGAAAGATAGTTATCTCCAGGTGGGATGTAGATCAGAGACCAACCACACCTGGCCAGGAAATGACGCATCCTCCCGTAGGACCGGAAATAACGTAACAACGCATCACTCCAATGGACCGGAAATTATGTAGACATAGATCCTGATGATAAAAATGCATGATGCATGATAAAGGCAGAGAAGTACATAGAGTGCCTTGAAAAAGTATTCATAACCCTTGAAATTTTCCACATTTTGTCATGTTGCAACCAAAAACGTACATGTATTTTAGTGGGATTTTATGTGATAGACCAACACAAAGTGACACATAACTGTGAAGTAGAAGGAAAACAATAAATGATTTAAAAAAAAATTTCACAAATAAATATCTGAAAAGTGTGACATGCATTTGAATTCAGCCCCCTTTACTCTGATAACCCTAACTAAAATCTCATAGAACCAATTGCCTTCAGAAGTCACCTACTTAGTAAATAGAGTCCACTTGTGTGTAATTTAATCTCAGTATAAATACAGCTGTTCTCTGAAGCCCTCAAAAGGTTTGTTAGAGAATCTTAGTAAACAAACAACATCATAAAGGCCAAGGAACACACCAGACAGACAGGTCAGGGATAAAGTTGTGGAGAAGTTTAAAGCAGGGTTAGCTTATAAAAAAATATCCCAAGCTTTGAACATCTCATGGAGCACTCTTCAACCCCTCACTTGAAAATGGAAAGAGTATAGCACAACTGTAAACCTACCAAGACATGGCCGTCCACCTAAACTGACAGGCCGGGCAAGGAGAGCATTCATCAGAGAATCAGCCAAGAGGCCCATGGTAACTTTGGAGGAGATGCAGAGATCCACAGCTCAGATGGGAGAATCTGTCCACTGGAAAACTATTACACTGGTACACTACACAAATCTGGCCTTTATGGAAGAGTGGCAAGAAGAAAGCCATTGTTGAAAGAAAGCCATAAGAAGTCCCGTGTTCAGTTTGCGAGAAGCCATGTGGGGGACACAGCAAACATGGGGAAGATGATGTTCTGGTCAGATAAAACCAAAATTGTCCTTTTTGGCATAAAAGCAAAATGCTTTGTGTATCATAAACTAACACTGCACATCACCCTGAACACACCATCTCCACCATGAAACATGGTGGTGGCTGAATCATGTTGTGGATGCTTTTCTTCAGCAGGGACAGGGAAGCTGGTCAGAGTTGATGGCAATCTTGTAAACCTGTTATGCCCTGTACACATAGGTATTTCGGTCAGCAAAAGACCAATGAGAGCTTTTGGTCAGAAAATGCGATCGTGTGCATGCTTCATTGGACTTTTGCTGGTGGAATTTTGGCCAGCAAAAGATTGAGAGCATGTTCTCAATTTTTCGACCAGAAAAAGTTCCTATCTGAAAATGTGTTCTTATGTATGCAATTCCGACGCGCAAAAACTCACGCATGCTCAGATTCAACTACGAGACAGAAGCTATTGGCTACTGGGTATTGTACTTCCTTTTTCTAGTCCCGTCGTATGTGTTGTACATCACTGCATTCTTGGCGGTCGGCATTTGGTGTGACTGTGTGTATGCAAGACCACTTGAGTGAAATCCCATCGAAACTCCATTGGGAAAACCATCAGAGCTTTTTCCGACCAAAATTCCGATCACGTGTACGCGGCACAAGAGTCTGGAAAAGATTTGAGACTGGGGCGGAGGTTCACCTTTCAGCAGGACAATGACCCTAAACATACAGCCAGAGCTACAATGGAATGGTTTAGATCAAAGCATATTCATGTGTTAGAATGGCCCAGTCAAAGTCCAGACCTAAATTCAAATAAGAATCTTTGGCAAGACTGGAAAATTGCTGTTCACAGATGTTCTCCATCGAATATGACAGAGCTTGAGCTATTTTGCAAAAAAGAATGGGCAAATATTTCACTCTCTAGATTTGCAAAGCTGGTAGAGACATTCCCAAAAAAACTTGCAGCTGTAATTGCAGTGAAAAGTAGTTCTACAAAGTATTGACTCAGGTGGGCTAAATACAAATGCACACCACACTTTTCACATACTTATTTGTAAAAAATGTTGAAAATCATTTATTATTTTCCTTCCACTTCACAATTATGTACCGCTTTGTGCTGGTCTATCACTAGGGATGAGCTTCGTGTTCGAGTCGAATGTACGTTCGACTCGAACATTGGCTGTTCGGCCGTTCGGCGAATTCCGAACGTTTGGGCCGTTCGCGTCAAAATTCGAGTGGCGCGCGCGGACCACAATGCACTGCGGTGGCGCAGTGCATTGCTGGCTCATGATTGGCCAAGCATGCACTGTGACCCCGCATGCTTGGCCAATCGTAGCGCCAGCAGCGAGGAGAGCCATGATTGGCCACAGGCATCCTGCCTGTGGCCAATCATAGCTCAGGCTGTGTAGTGCACGCCCCACACTATATAAGGCCGCCTTTGAGGCGGCCTCGTGTAGTGTGTTAGCATCTGAAGCAGTGGGTGTTCTGTGTACCTTCAACACAGTACACACCGATCGTTTTTGGCTGATTTCCTATCTTGCTGCTGTGTAGTGGTTGTTGTCTGTGCCCTGACCGCAGTATACACCACTATATTCACCTCACCTATATAGCTAGTGATCTAGCTTTAACCACTTAACAACTGCCCATTGCCGATTAACGGCTTCAGGGCGGTTGTTTAACTCTGAGAGGCCGTTAATTAACGGCCTCCCGGAATTCTGCTCTTGCACGCCCCCTGGGGCGCGCACTCGAGCGCATCCGTGACCGCCGGGTCCACAGGACCCGGCGCATCACGGATCACGGTAAACGGCCGCTCGTCGCGGCCGTTTACCACGTGATCGCTCCGTCAAATGACGGAGTGATCACTTGTAAACAAACCGGCGTCATGTTATGACGCCGGTTCCTCCCTCCCCTCTCTGTACCGATCGGTACAGCGGAGGGGAAAGAGATCGGTGTCAGCAGCGATGTGGGCTGCATCTGCAGTGCCCACATAGCTGCTCACCGAATTTAACCCCTCAATTCCCTGCCAATACTCTGCAATACCAGTGCATACTCTGCAGTAACCTGCCATTACTCTGCAGTACCCCGCCATTACTCTGCAGTACCCCACCATTACTCTGCAGTACCCCACCATTACTCTGCAGTGCAGTACCCTGCCATTACTCTGCAGTACCCTGCCATTACTCTGCAGTACCCCCCAATACTCTGCAGTACCCCCAATACTCTGCAGTACCCGCCATTACTCTGCAGTACCCCGCCATTACTCTGCAGTGCAGTACCCTGCCATTACTCTGGAGTACCCTGCCATTACTCTGCAGTACCCCGCCATTACTCTGCAGTGCAGTACCCTGCCATTACTCTGGAGTACCCTGCCATTACTCTGCAGTACCCCGCCATTACTCTGCAGTGCAGTACCCTGCCATTACTCTGGAGTACCCTGCCATTACTCTGCAGTACCCCCCATTACTCTGCAGTAACCCCCATTACTCTGCAGTACCCTGCCATTACTCTGGAGTACCCCCCAATACTCTGCAGTACCCTGCTATTACTCTGTAGTACCCCGCCAATACCCCGCCAATACTCTGCAATACCCTGCCATAAATTGCCATACCCAGCCATACTCGGAGATACCCAGCCATACTCAGTGATACCCTGAAATACCCAGCCATAGACGCCCCCCACCCCTCACCGCCCTCCGGTGCTTCTACCAACTCGCCAGTACGATCAAAGCCAGAATCTTTTTTTTATTTTTTATTTCAGGCTTCCCAGCCTAGAGGTGAGATGTGGGGTCATATTGACCCCCAGATTTCACTGTAAAGAGGACCTGTCACCCCATATTCCTATTACAAGGGATGTTTACATTCCTTGTAATAGGAATAAAAGTGATCAAAAATATATTTTTGGGGAAAAAAATGTCAAACTAAAATAAATAAAGTAAAATGAACAATAAAAAATGTTTTTTTTTTTAAAGCGCCCATGTCCCCATGTGCTCGCATGCAGAAGCGAACGCATGCGTAAACCCCGCCCACATATGAAAACGGTGTTCAAACCACACATGTGAGGTATCGCCGAGAACGTTAGAGCGAGAGCAATAATTCTAGTCCTAGACCTCCTCTGCAACTCAAAACATGTAACCAGTAAAAAAAAATTTAAGCGTCGCCTATGGGGATTTTTTAAGTAGTGACGTTTGGCGCCATTCCACGGGCATGTGCAATTTTGAAGAGTGACATGTTTGATATCTATTTACTCAGCATAACTTCATCTTTCACTTTATGCAAACATTGGGCTAACTTTACTGTTTTTTTTGTTTGTTTTTTAAGCACAAAACTGTTTTTCCCCCCCAAAAAACGCGTTTGAAAAATTGCTGTGCAAATACCGTGTGAGATAAAAATTTGCAACAACCACCATTGTATTCTCCAGGGTCTTTTGGTATGCATATGCTGTGTGTGTGAAATAACCTGATAATATGACAATTTTGTGGAAAAAAAAAAAAAAAAGGAAATAGGCCGTCAATACTTCAGGTGTGATCAATTTTCAGATATTGGCACCATAGCTTGTGGACTCTATAACTTTCACAAAGACCAAATAATATCCACCAATTTGTACTTATTTTTACCAAAGATATGTAGTAGTATGAATTTTGGCCAAAATGTATGAAGAAAAAATTACTAATCTGCTAAATTTTATAACAGAAACGAAGAAAAATTAATTTTTTCGCAGAATTTTCGGTCTTTTTTCTTTTATAGCACAAAAAATAAAAAACTGAGAGGTGATTAAATACCACCAAAAGAAAGCTCTATTTGTGTGAAAAAAAGGACAAACATTTCCTATAGGTCCAGTGTTGTATGACTGAGTAATTGTCATTCAAAATGTGAGGGCACCGAAAGCTGAAAATTGGTCTGGTTATTAAGGGTGTTTAAGTGCCCAGTGGTTAATAATAGAGCTTGCAGTCAGTAGTGTTAGGAGATAGTGCGTGCTGTCTGCGTGCTCTGTACCCAGTACATACCGCTATAATATAGGGCAGGCCCCTACTTTAAAACATCCAACTTACAAACATCTCCTACTTGCAAACGCAAGGAGACAGCAGCAAGTGAGATGAAAAAAGATGGACGACAAAACAAATTATACAGGGGTGATAACCCTTCCCTATGTTTTCCAAAAAGCTTAAAAATTGTTTGTTTGACTGGAGCTACACTTTAAAAATGTACCGGTTGAAAATTACAAACAGATTCAACTTAACACAACAAACCTACACAGTCCCTGTCTTGTTTGCACCGCCTGTATACTGCTGTTCTGAGTATATAGGGCCTGGGGGCCACACGCATTTCCTTTTTTTAATATGGGTACGGGGTTCCCCTTAATATGCGTACAAGACCCAAATAGGCTGGTAATGGGCAGGGAGGGCTACCCATGCCATTTTTCTGAATGATTTTCAACCATATTGCAGGAACCAGATATAACATTAAAACCGCAAGCAGTTTTAAATGGTGTTATTTCCGTTTAATGTCATTTTGTGCAGGGACTGTTCCAAACACGGGAAACACGTGGCACTTCACAGGCATACTACAGACACCCCCCAGGCACCATATTTAAATGAATATTTCACCTTTTTTTTTTCACTTTAATCGTCATTAAAATCAGTGCTCCCGCCAAAACGGCCGTTTTTAAAACTTTTTTTTGCAGTGACCCGTGTCCCCTGAGGCAGGAGGCAGGTCCCCAAACCCTTTTTAGGACACTATCTTGCATATTAGCCGTTAAAATTAGCACTTTACATTTCTAACGTTCGAGTCCCATAGACTTCAATGGGGTTCTAACGTTCGTTTCGAACGCGGGGGTCGTTCGCAAGTTCTGGTGCGAACCGAACCGGGGGCTGTTCGGCTCATCCCTATCTATCACATAAAATCCTAATAGAATACATTTACATTTTTGGTTGTAACTTGTAACATGACAAAATGTGTAAAATTTCAAACAGTATGAATACTTTTTCAAGGCAGTGTATGTATGGATGACGGAGGAAACTAAAAAGATCGACAAGGTGGCGTCACAAATTAAAAACAGGACAGAGGAAAAAACATCCTATAAAATGCACTCAAATGCCGTCCATATTATGCATAGAAACAGACGGTAGCGAGGAACGCTTAACATTTACACAATGCTGGAAGAGATGCAATAGAAAAGAAAGGGAACATGGGCCGGATGCACAAGCCATAGATCCAGATAGTACAACATTCATACATACAGTATCTCACTAAAGTGAGTACACCCCTCACATTTTTGTAAATATTTTATTATATCTTTTCATGTGACAACACTAAAGAAATTACACTTTGCTACAATGTAAAGTACAGCTTGTATAACGGTGTTAATTTCATATCCCCTCAAAATAACTAAACACACAACCATTAATGTTTAAACAGCTGGCAACAAACGTGAGTACACCCAAAAAGTGAAAATTTCCAAATAGGGCCCAAAGTATCAATATTTTGTTTGGCCACCATTATTTTCCAGCACTGCCTTAACCCTCTTGGGCATGGAGTTCATTGGAGCTTCACAGGTTGCCACTAGAGTCCTCTTCTACCACGACACCATGGAGCTGGTGGATGTTAGAGACCTTGCGCTCCTCCAAATTCCATTTAAGGATGCCCTACAGATGCTCAATAGGGTTTATGTCTGGAGACTTGCTTTGGCCAGTCCATCACCTATACACTCAGCTTATTTAGCAAGGCATTGGTCGTCTTGGAGGTGTGTTTGGAGTCCTTATGTTGGAATACTGCCCTGTGACCCAGTCTCTGAAGGGTTGGGATCATGCGCTGCTTCAGTATGTCACAGTACATGTTGGCATTCATGATTTACTCGATGAACTGTAGCTCTCCAGTGCCGGTAGCTCTCATGCAGCATCCAGACCATGACACTCCCACCACCATGTGAGGCAAGACACACGTGTCTGTACTCCTCACCTGGTTGCTGCCACATGCTTGACACCATCTGAACCAAATAAATTTATCCTGGTCTCATCAGATCATAGGACAAGGTTCCAGTAATCCATGTTCTTAGTCTGCTTGTCTTCAGCAAACGGTTTGCAGGCTTTCTTGTGTAGCATCTTTAAAATAGGCTTCCTTCTGGGACGACAGCCATGCAGACCAATTTGATGCAGTGTGCGGCGTATGGTTTGAGCACTCACAGGCTGCCCCCCGACCCCTTCAACCTCTGCAGCAATGCTGGCAGCACTAATGCGTCTTTTTCCCAAAGACAACCTCTGGATATGACGCTGAGCATGTGTAATCATCTTCTTTGGTCGACTATGGCGAGGCCTGTTCTGAGTGTAACCTGTCCTGTTAAACCTCTGTATGGTCTTGGCCACTGTGTTGCAGCTCAATTTCAGGGTCTTGGCAATCTTCTTATACCCCAGGCCATCTTTATGTAGAGCAAATATTCTTTTTTTCAGATCCCCAGAGAGTTCTTGCCATGAGGTGCAATGTTGAACTTTCAGTGACCAGTATGAGAGAGTGAGAGCGATAACACCAAATTTAACACACCTGCTCACCATTCAAACCTAAGACCTTGTAACACTAACAAGTCACATGACACCGGGGAGGGAAAATAACTACTTGGGCCCAATTTGGACATTTTCACTTAGGGGTGTACTCGCTTTTGTTGCCAGCGGTTTATATATTAACGGCTGTGTGTTGATTTATTTTTAGGGGACAGTAAATGTACACTGTTATACAAGATGTACAGTCACTACTTTACATTGTAGAAAATTTGCATTTCTTCAGTGTTGTCACATAAAAATATATAATAAAATATTTACAAAAATGGGAGGAGTGTACTCACTTTTGTGAGATACTGTATATTATATGTAACATATTTTACAAATGAGGTAAAATTTGGAAGTCTAGATAGATAGAGAATAATGTATAGCATTTAAAAAGGTATTATACCTGGGTATAAAATAAAAAAAGAAGAAAGAAAGGGGGATATCCCTCTCCTTGAACCTGGTGTACTTTAGTTCCTACTCGAAAACAGATAAATGTATTTTTTAGACATACATATACGAAAATTACATTTAAATGTCAAATCAAAATTGAAATGTATTAATCCAACTCAAGAAAGGGTGCAAACCGAACCAAGTCATTCAATCCTGGGTAGACATTAGCACTTAACCTATATATCCATTTTGATTCAGTCTGTAAAATTAGTCAGTCAAAGTCTCCACCCCTCGGTGGGGGGTGTATTCTTGCTAAAGCTGTGAATTTCAAAGAGTCTGTCTTGTATTTGTTTCTCTGAAAAATGTCTGCCAAATGGACTTTTGTCCAGAATCCCTGTGGTGATGTAATTTACATGATCACTAATTATTTTCCAGAATTTTCTCTTGGTCTTCCTAACATAATGGGAACCACAATCACGCTAGTAAATAAACTACTCCTATAGTGTTGCAATTGATAAATTGTTTGGGCTGAAAGGTCTCTGAATTGGGCAATGTAAATTCTTTGTTTTCCTTTATAAACTTACAATAGTCACAGCAACCACATTCAAAGGGTCCCTTTTGGGTGTGAGCCGCACAGATCGCAATTGCCTCTGGGGGAGAAATGACTTTAAGTCAACATGTCCCTGAATGCTCTGTTCTTTCAAAAAACTGAGATGTGGTTTTGAATCCACATATTTACCCACAACTGGGTCCTCTGAAAGATATGCCAGTGTTTGTCAAAGATTTGTTTGATATTGTTTGCCTGGTTACTGAATTTTACAATTGGACAGATTTTAGGTGTAATTTTATCCTACTCCCCCTGGAATAGCAATAATTCACATGGGCTATCTTTGGCCCTTTTATAGGCTTTTTTTTTTACGTTTTCTGCTATATCCCCTTTGTAAAAAACAAACTTGTAGAATTTTTTCTCGCATTTTAAAGTAATAATCATTGTGCAATTTATTTGCACTCGAAGATATTGACCCATAGGGATACTTTTAATCAGATGTTTTGGATGTGCACTGGTAGAGTTCAAAAGTGAATTGCCTGCTGTTGGCTTCTTAACCACTTAAGCCCCGGACCAATTTGCAGTTAAAAGGACCAGGCCCCTTTTTGTGATTCGACACTGCATCGCTTTAACTGAAAATTGCGCGGTCGTGCGACGTGGCTCCCAAACAAAATTTGCGTCCTTTTTTCCCCACAAATAGAGCTTTCTTTTGGTGGTATTTGATCACCTCTGCGGTTTTTATTTTTTGCGCCATAAACAAAAATAGAGAGACAATTTTGAAAAAAATGCAGTATATTTAACTTTTTGCTATAATAAATATCCCCCAAAAAAATATAAAAAAACATTTTTTTCCTCAGTTTAGGCCAACACATATTCTTGTACATATTTTTGGTAAAAAAAAAATTGCAATAAGCGTAAATTGATTGGTTTGCGCAAAAGTTATAGTGTCTACAAAATAGGGGATAGTTTTATGGCATTTTTATTAATAATTTTACTAGTAATGGTGGTGATCAGCGATTTTTATTGAGACTGCGACATTATGGCGGACACGTCGGACAATTTTGACACATTTTTGGGACCACTTGCATTAATACAGCGATCAGTGCGAATAAAAATGCATTGATTACTGTAAAAATGTCACTGGCAGTGAAGGGGTTAACACTAGGGGGCAGTGTAGGGGTTAAGTGTGGCCTAATTTGTGTTTCTTACTGTAGGGGGGCGTGGCTTGGTGTGTGAAATCACTGACCGTCGTTCCCTATGACAGGGAACAGACGATCAGTGACAAGCTCACTAGGAAGCACGGGGAGAGGTTTGCTTACACTTACCTCTCCCCGTTCTTCAACTCTGTGACCCGATCGCGGGACACCGGCGGCGATCGGGTCCTGCAGCCACGGTCACGGAGCTCAGGACCGAGTCGCGAGTGCACCGGTGGCGGCGTGTACGTGACCCACAGCTGGGCTCCAAAAGGGCAACGTACCTGTACGTTCTTGTGCCATTCTGCCGACGTATATCGGCGTGAGGTGGTCCTTAAGTGGTTAAATAACTATGTATATGGTTACAATCATCCTTTTTGATCATAGGAGCTAAAAAAGGTAGGGAACGCTTGTGCCATGTCAATGTAACGTTGAGATTAAATTCATTTTTGTTTACTGTCTCAACAAAATGTATGAGGGATTCTGCCGTACATGAAGTATAATGTCTCCACGTCATCAAGATTATCAAGAATTGACAGTAAATGTATTGTAGGCTTCCAGTATGAAGGCAGTGCTTCCACATGTACTCTTAGATTATCATCTATCACTCTACCTCCCGGGAAAGCCTATCATATCGGGCATATGGTCACTTACTCATTGAGCGAGTAGAGTGATAGATGATTATCTAAGAGTACATGTGGAAGCACTGCCTTCATACTTGAAGGATACGATCCACTTACTGTCAATTATTGACAATCTTAATGTGACAGAGAATACCATCTTGGCCTCCATCTACATGGAGGCATTATACTATTTTTACAAGAACAGAGTAGGGAGTATAAGTAGTACAGTAGTTTTTTTTTTGGACCTTTTGTTTGTGCTCACGCACAATGTATTTTTTAAGGGGTCTCACTATCTTCAGGTACACGGTGTTGCTATGGGGACCACTTGTGCCTCCTCTTACACAAACCTGTACCTGGAGGGGGTGGGAACGATGTACCTGAGCCAGATCACCTTATGGCGCAGGTACATAGATGATATTCAGATTTTTTGGTCAGGTACGGCAGAATCCCTCATGTTGAGACATTGAACAGAAATGAATTTTATCTCAACTTTACAGTGACATGGCACAAAGTTCTTATAATCAAAAAGGATTATTATAACCATATACAAACAGTTATTTGGGGAGCCAACAACAGGAAATTCACTTTTGCACTCTACCAGTGTACATCCAAAACATCTGATTAAAAGTATCCCTATGGGGGGGCACTTGTGAACAGCGACTAAAGATGGCCGCTCTATTATTCCACTCCTCACTCACCAGACACTTCTGCGCTGACACCAGCTTCCAGCTGAGCTTTACCCTGTCCCTCCTGTCACCCTCTGCCTCCCCTACCTCCACGGCACAAATGGGGAAACTAATGGGCTCTACCTGTGCCTCCAGCATGAAGCCAGCCGCCGCAACACACATGGCCTCCCTGCCAGTAGACTTGCCGGAAGCCCCCGGCCTCCAGCTTGGTGCTCCTGCCGCCCCAGTTCTCAGGGGACACAGACCTGCCCTCCGAAGCTGAGAACATGGCTGAAGCCCCACCAGCACCCCCTCCTCCAGTCCTGAGAGATGCCGAGCTCCTCTGCCGTTTCAAAACCATGCTGCAGAGTGAGATGTCAGCTGCTACATCCAAACTCGCATGCCATCTCACCAGGGAGATCAGGGAGCTAGGGAGCTGCACAAATGACCTTGAAGACAAAATGGATGCTGCAGTCACTTTCATTGAAAACGATAGACAAGTCTTGATCAACCTCAAAAAATAACTCACTGCCACCTTACTGCAGCTGGAGGATTTTGAAAATAGCTCTTGCCATGGCAACTTACGCCTGAGAGGTATCCCTGAAACCATCACAGACCTCACTTCCATGGCCACAGCTCCGTTCCAGGAGTTGGTCCCTGCTATCCCTATAGACCGTGATGGAAATGGCCTAAACGGCCCCCTAAGAGACATTATCATTAAATTTACATACTGTCGCACCAAAGAAACTATTCTCATGGCCTCCAGAAATAGATCTGATCTAAACTTCCAGGGGCATCATTATCAGCTCTTTGCTGATCTCTCCCAGATCACAGTCCAGAAGCGCCGCCAGATGAAGCCTTTCCCCTAAATTCTTGTGAACCGGCACTTTAAGTACACCTGGGGATTTTCCCTTTCGGCTCTCCTTTGACTACCAGGGCCACAGCAACTCCATTGCTACCCCTGAGGAGGTGCAATTGAAGCTGCAATCCCTGCATCATTTACCACAACGGGGTCACTGCCCCCAGTTCCGCTCATCCCTCAGGCTCCCAACTGACCTCCAATCAACTCAGCCACATCTGGGAGAAGACGCCTGACCACAAGAGGTCTCTTCTTCAGACCTCTCCACGCTCAAGCCCTGCTTACTCTTCTGTAAGAGATGCCAGAGTGACCACAAGGACTTCTGCAGGACCTAGTGGAGCCCTCTTCCTCTGGAGGACTTTTGTTATGGATTGAGGCCCCCCTGGCCCTGTGATGCCCCCTCAATTTTCCCTGCCTTCAGGCTAGCCAGGCTTCCTCTCCCCTATTCAGGGGGCCCTGTAGACCTCAAACCAACACAAAAGGGTTCTGGTCCCCCGTCCCCCAGTGATGCCGTTGTTACCTCAGTTGTGAGATAACCCATTTCCTATTATTGTTGTTTTACTTTTCTCCCAGCCCTGAGGTGGAGGGGGTCTCCACACTCTGGTGCAGCTTTTCCCTCCAGTCCTTGACCCTTCCCTTCCCCTCTTCTAGAGCTCACATTTCCATTATCCCTAAAACATCGGAAGATACTCTGGAACCACAATCCTTTCACCTTATCTCCCTCCTAAATGAGGACCTGAAGATCTTGGGGAAGATCTTAAGCCTTCGCACCAACAAATATGTGCGCCGTCTGGTCCTTCAAGACCAAGTTGGCTTTTTTCCCGTGTTGAGACAATGTCCACAAAGCCATCCATCTTATACACCTTCTACATCAATGGAAAATTCCAGGGTTCCTGCTCTCTTTGGATCTCAATAAAGCTTTTCACTCCCTATCATGGGAGCAGCTGCGCTTCATACTGTCCCACTGGGGCTTTGGATAGGCTGTCTTAGCCTGTATTCAGGCAATCTACTCGACCCCTTCCACCTCAGTGAAATATGCTGGGTTTTTCTCACCCCCTTCTTGATTTTCAGGGGCACAAGGCAGGGGTGCCCTCTATCCCCAGCCCTTTTTATTCTAGAACTTGAGCCCCTTGCGCTGACCCTACGAGCCGAACTGAACATCTCAGGAATTCCTTACACGGGTCACGAATATAAACGTAATCTCTTTGCAGATGACGCCCTTCTGACCCTGACCAACCCCCTAACCATTCTGTCCAATTTTCAGCGGACCCTGTCACAGTTCTCATTGATCTCGGGCCTATGTGTCAATTTAGACAAGACTGTTGCCCTTAATATCACTTTAGCACCAGACCTAGTTACTCGCCTACAGACCCACTTTCCCTTCCAATGGGCTTCCTCCCATATTGACTACCTTGGTATTCGGCTGACCACTTCCTATTACTCTTTATTTTAATTTTTTTTAACAGAAAATTTTTATTAGACAAATCAGCATTACATTGCAAAGAACAGTAAATCCGATAATACACAGTTGTAGAAAGGAAAAAAACACCCTCATCCAGTAATCACTCTTAAATTAATAATCCAGCAGTACAGATAACAGGAGTAACCATTACTCTATCATAAATGCAGGACATCCCCAGCGGAACTTCACAGCCATCATGCAGGTACCTGACATCTGCGCGAGCCCACGGAAGGGGGGGGGGGCAGGGAGGAAATGGTCGGGAGATAGAGAACAGGGCGGTCAACCGGGGGGGGGGGGATCCACCCCCGTCTCAGCTTAACTCAAAGTTAGGGGGAGGGGGAACCAAGATCAGCGGACGCGTCTATCCAGGAGGACTAAATTTTATCAAATTTCCCTGGGCATTGTCTACTTTCATAGGTCAACTTATACAGGGGGAGCACCAGGTTCACTGATCTCCTCCACGAGGCAGGGGAAGGGGGGTCTTCAAGTTTCCATCGCAATAGAATCTCGCGTCTGGCATAATACAATGCGAAGGTAAGGCACAGTTTGCAGTACCTGTCCCCCTCAACGTCTGCCAAATGGCTCAATAGTAGGGTTTGAGGGTCGACCTGAAGGTTCGACCTGGTCACAGCATTTAGCATAGACACCAGTTCCTCCCAGTAGGGCTGGATTTTGGGACATGACCAGACCATGTGCCAGAAAGTGCCCACCTCCTGCTTACACCTTTGACAATTAGGGTCCCTTTGGGGGTAAATACGCGCCAGCCTCTGCGGGGTGAAGTAGGCCCTATGGAGGAATTTAAATTGTATAAACCTGTCTTTCGCGGCTATCATTGTTGGAATGTAAGAAGTCAGGCACTCCTCCCATTCCTCCTCCCCTAGGGACGGAATGTCCGAACTCCACTTCTCCCGGGATTTGGTCAAACTAGTGTCATGTTCCACCGTGAGGTAAAGATATAAGGTCGACAGGGTTCTCCCCATCACCCTGGAAGTCAGTAGACGTTCAATGAAGTCCGATTCCAGAGTCAGAAGAGCAGGGAACTGAGCCCCAAAGGCGTGCTTCAGTTGCCAGTATCTGAACTGGAAAGAAAGTGGAAGCTCATACGTACGTCTCAGTTCTTAGAAAGTCATTAGCCTACCCTGATAAACTATGTGCTTTAAGGTGACGATTCCTCTTTTCGCCCACAGAGAAGGGTCTGGGATACTATTCAGGTGAGGGAGCATGGGGTTGCCCCATAGGGGCATATGTGGGGAGATGTGGTTGGGCTTTCCATAGCTCCTCCTTGCCTCCCGCCAGACCCTCACCATGGTACGCATCAAGCCCGTCATGGAGGAGCTCGCCCTAAGCCCCCGAAATGGTAGGTTACTCAGAGCTGCATAAGAGCCAAGGATGGCTGCCTCCAGGGTGACCGCCGGATTTTGTGTGGGCTGGGAGAACCACCACCGAATTGTGACCAAAACGGCCGCCCAGTAGTAGATCTGAAAGTTTGGGAGCGCCAGGCCTCCCCCAGATAGTGGGAGATACAGTATCTGCTTAGCTACCCTGGGGGGTCTCCCAGCCCAGACAAAGGATATCAACAGACTCTCCAGTCTCTGGAAAAAAGTCCTAGGAATGTGGGTGGGGGTATTACGAAAGAAGTACAGGTACTTGGGGAGATAGATCATTTTTAACAAATTGACTCTAGGGATAAAGGGAGAGATCGCCATGCCGTGCACCTAGCCCCTAATTGTGTCATGAGTGGTTGTATATTGTCCTCCAGATAGTTCTGAACTCTACCACTGACCTTAATCCCCAGGTATATAAAACTTTCCACCCATTTAAGCTGTGGATGAGGCACACGAGGGGTCGAGGAGTGGAGTGGGAAAAGAACCGATTTGTCCCAATTGATGCGGATACCCGAGTACCGACTGAATTGATTAATCAGTTCCAGTGCAGTGCCCAAAGAAGACGACGCGTCCGCCAAATAAAGCAGAGCGTCATCTGCATACAAGGACAGCTTTTCCTCGATGGGCCCTACTTGTATCCCCTTTATCCCAGTATCCGCTCTCAGCAAAATAGCCAAGGGCTCCATCGCGAGGGCGAATAAGGCTGGTGAGAGGGGGCACCCCTGTCTCGTACCCCGGGCCAGCTGAAACTGCCCGGAGAGACAGCCATTGGTACGTATTCTAGCAGAGGGGCTGTGGTACAGCATGCGGATCCAATTCGTAAATCCTGGGCCAAATCCGAATCGCGAGAGCACCTCCCATAGGTAACCCCACTCGACAGAGTCGAAAGCCTTCTCCGCGTCGAGCGAGGCCACTACACCCGTCCCCCCCCGGCCGCTCTATCTATGTGCGTGAGTAGGCGTCTAATATTAATGTCTGTGCCTCTGCCCGGCATAAAACCTGTTTGGTCACTATGGACAAGGGCCGTGATGACAATAGGCCCATACACACGATCAGACCTTTTGACAACAAACATGCAAATTAGCTGTTTTGGAGCAACATCCTACCGTGTGTACGCTCCATCGGACAAACTTTTTTGGTTTTCATCGGACTTTTGTTGGCTGTGCGAACGGACAAACTTTCTGGCAACAAAAGTCTGATGGAGCAAAGTCTGATTGTGTGTACAGAAAACCATAGGACTTTTGTACAAAGTACAAACAGGCATGCTCAGAACCAATGCAAAAGATCAGACAACAATACAGAAGTTGACCAAAGGTGGCGGTAAAGAGCAGAAAAACCACGTGATTTGGTGAAAGTTGGCTGAAAAAGTCCTGCTGTGTGTATGCAATACAAGTTCAGGGCCGACGCCCTTTGTACAAAAATCCAAGGGAAAGTTTGTACAAAGTCCTATCGTGTGTATGAGGCTTAAGTTTAGTCTGTTGGCCAGGATCTTGGCCAGTATTTTCGCGTCCACATTTAACAGTGATATAGGGCGGTATGACGAACACAATGTGGGGGCCTCGCTCATGGTGTCGGGAAGTTTATCAGTATGCGACGACGCAGAGAATAGATGGTGGAGTCTGTCGGAGAGCTCCGTAGCGTAGTGCTTATAGAATTCCTCCGGGATTCCGTCCGGTCCCGGCGTCTTACCCGCCTGCATAGATTTAAGCGCCTGGAGAATCTCCAGAACCGTGATAGGGGCGTCCAGCCTATTTCGGTACGTTTCCGTGAGGATTGGTATATCTATGTCGGCCAAGTAGGTCGTTAGTTCTTCCTTACTGTAATCCGACCTAGAGGTGTAGAGAGATGTATAAAATTCCGCAAAACAGTTATTAATCCCGTCTGGGGTGTGAAGCAACTGACCGGATTTGTCCCTGATATGTGAAATGCTCAACCCCCCTGCCTGTTCCCTGGAGAGCCAGGCCAGCATCCTCCCCGACCGCTCCCCCTGCTCAAAGATCCGCTGGGACTGAGCCAGCATTCTCTTCTGGGTGAGAGAGGTTCGGAGATCAACAGCCTCCCTGGTCAGAATTTGCAGTTGCCGATAATGTTGGGGGTCCCGAGTGCAGACAAAAAGAGCCTCCGCGTAGACAGCCTCCCCCTCAGCTTTTTTTTTAGCTCTGCTCTACGTTCCCTGCATATTTTGCCAATGATAGTCTGATAGTGCCCCCTCGTGGTAGCCTTAAAGGCATCCCAGACTACCGTGGCCCCAGCCGAACCTGCATTCTCCTCCCAATAGCTGTTCAATTCGGTCCTAAAATGAGCATCCACAGCGGCATCTGAGATCCAGAACCTGGAAAGCCTCCATAGTCTAACCGCTGGTCCCAGGGAAAGATCCAATGTCAGAAACAGAGGTGCATGGTCCGATATCCCCCTGGGCAATATTTGTATGTCTACGACCCTTGGGAGGACTGGGCTCTGCGCAAAGACCAAGTCAATGCGGGAGAATGTTTTATGGGTGGCAGAGTGACATGTAAATGCCCGAGACCCGGGGTGTCTCCACCTCCAGACATCCGTCAGGCCATATGTGTCTGCCCAGGCAGCCAGCCCAGGTCCATGGTGTCCCCCCGGAGTCAGTCTGTCCATGTCTGGGTCAGGGACTAGATTAAAATCACCCAGGATAAGAGCATTATCAGAGGCAAACTCGGCCATCTTGCTAGTGATTTGGTTCAGCACCAGCAATGAGGCCGGCGGGGGCAAATATAATCCCACAATGTAAAAGAGAGGGAAGGGGTGGTGTTGCGCTCTTATTTGAAATATTTAGTGCAATATTAAAAAAACTGCTGTGCTTGGCTACCTAATATATATCACAGAAGTACGTAAAGTGCAAAGCAAATTAAATTATTAAAAGGAGAAAAAACAAGCTATCATAATCATGACAATAGTGCAAAAGATGAATACACGGAGCAATTATTAGGTGATATTACCAAATATCCACATTCAAGGTGCAGCTATAGGTGATTAAATCACTGTGCAAAATATATAACATATACGTGAACTATTCGTATGGTGACTGATATACAAAAACATGGAGCAAATTAGCAAATAAAATTAAAAAGCAACATAAAACTAGTAATTTAAATCATCTAGCTAGATAAAAAATAACCAGTGCGATTTTGGACTTTTAAAATCCTTAGTCCAATGTGCAAGAAAAGTGCAAACGTGCAGAGTGTTGCGCTGGAACACTGTGTATTGCTGTCTTTGACTTCAAAGTGACACTGTGCCTTTAAGTGCAAATACAACAAAGCAGATCTTCAGCGTCGCTGACACCCGTGGAAAAATTGAATAGTTACCTTACTGCTGTAAGGTAACAGCATATAGCAGATAAAGGAGGAGGGGAGCGTTCCCTTCAGCTTGATCCTTCCCACGATGCCCGTTTCAACTTTTAGGTATAGACAGGGGAGGTGGGGGAGGGGGGTAAGGGTAATCCTTATCTTCCTATCCTTCCACTGGGTACTTCAGATGGTATGGTTCTCAGTATGTATTTAAAAAAGATAAAGGGAGTCCACCATAGTGTAGTATTTTTAAACAGGAACAAAACCTTTTATTTATATTTATAGAAAACTCACATTTTGCAAGGGGTACAGATGTATTGAAAAAACGAGCGCCGAGCTCGTGTCACTGTCTGAGCGTCCGTTCCGTTATCAGGAATGCCTCGGATCCTACGCGTTACGTCACCACGATAATCCCACAATGGTCCAGGTCATTGAGTAAATTGTCGCATGAATAATGACATACCTGCCATCCGGGTCCAAGGCCAGATCCAGGAGCCGAAAGGGGAGGGACTTCAATACTAGGACACTTACCCCCCTACAGTCTACTGCCGATGAGGTGCGTCTCCTGGAGTACGCATATGTGTGGGTTATAACTTTTAAGAAATTGGAACACCAGGGATCGCTTAACCGGGGAGTTCAATCCCCTGGTGTTCCAGGATACAATGTTAAGTGTAGACATGGATTCTGGGGGCAGTGGAAGGATCAGGATCATTGTGGAACCCGGCTCCCGGATTGGACCGCTGGACCCGGGACACACATACCCTAGGACAATGCAACACTGAAATATCAATATTTTTAGTAAACAAGTACAACAAAACTAAACAGAGAACCAACATATAACCACAATAACCATACATGAGAAAAGAAAAAGGAAAACAAAAGTCCCTGGCCCCGTTAGGGGAACAGTCCCCACCCCCCACCCCACCCAACCCCCTTAAACTGAGGAGGGTATTCATCCCAAAGTGTATCAGCTCGCCGGCTGCAACTGGGGGTCCGTGCAGGAGGCAAGTTCCACCCCCCCTAGACATCCTGGGGGGGTTTTAGGTAACCAAGTGAGCGGCTCACTAGGCGTGAGGCAACCGCCTGCTCTATGAAGGAGGCTGACAGGGACATGGATCTGGGAGGATAAAGAAAAAATTGCAGTTCGTCCCATCAGTGAGAATGATCCAAAAAGGGGAAGAAGGAACATATGGCATGAGCCCCCATGCTCCAGGAGGGAGCAGGAAAGGGCAAAGAGGAGCGGCATGTCACAGCCTTCTCCCGACCGTATCCCAGGTCAGGGGTATCAACTTGAACTCCCGCTACCGGGGAGGTTGCTGCCAGCATTAGAGGTGAGCCCACCATCGGTGCAAACAGGGCACAACAGGTGCAACAAAAGCCGTGGGCATCCCAACAGTAGAATGGGTTGTAAACAATTCCGAAGAGGTAGTTAGCCGATCAGCGGGCCGGCGCCAGCGAATCAATCCAGGCGGATGCCTCTCCGGGGGTGTTAAAGAAGCGGGTCGTCTCTCCATCCTGGACTCGTAGACGGGCCGGAAAAAGAACACTATAGCGGATGTTACGAGCTCTCAAAGCCGCTTTCACGTAATCAAAGGATTTCCTGAGCTTCTGAGTCTCCACCGAGTAGTCAGGGAAGATCATCAGTCTGGCATTCTGATACTGAAGGTCACCGACCGCTCTAGAAGCGTGGAGAACTGCATCTCGGTCTCTAAAATTAAGGAGGCGGAGGATGAAGGTTCACGGGGGGGCTCCAGGAGGCCCCGGTTTAGGTGGTACACGGTGTGCCCTTTCCACTGCGTAGTGAGGCGAGAAACGAGCATCAGGGAGGAGGTCCCGCAGCATTCCCTCCACAAAGCAGGTGGGGTTGTTCCCCTCAGCCCCCTCTGGGAGGCCGACAATGCGGAGATTATTGCGCCGGTTCCTATTCTCTGCATCTTCAGCTCTGTATTCCAAGGCTTTAACTTTAGTTTGAAGGGTGCGAAGTGCAGCTCCATGTTCGGACACTGTGTCTTCAGCATTGCTCACCCTTTGCTCGGTCTCAGTAACCCTGGATCTGAGTTTGTCTATATCCTGTCTGATAAGTCCCATATCCAACTGCACGGCTTCCATTTTGGCTGTTAGGGTGGTTTGACAAGTGGCAATGGCCGCCATGACCTCCGCCAGCCAGGGAGGCCGGGACTCGGCTGGATCCATGGGGGCCATCTGGGAAGCTCTATGGACACTCCGTGTGGTACGGGTCTCCTCCTGGGGGACCAAGTCTGCCGGGGGGGTCTGGCTGGGATGGAAAAGACAGACGCTTGCCTCCTTTACTAAAATTCTTGCCCGAGTTCCGGCGCCTCATTCAGATGGAGTACCGCAGGACAGGACCAGGTGGTTTCAGAGAGCGTCCATCGGTAGATCTCTGATGCTCGGCTGTAGAGTCCGGGTGTCTTCGGGCCGTGAAGGGAGGGCTGTGGTGTGTGGGGGCAGAAGGGCTCAGGGCCGCCCTTGGTCCGTTGGCTGGGGTCCTTCAGGACAGCTGGGGCGTTAAAGAAGTCTCCCGCCCGGTTTCACCCTGCAGGGGCTGTCAGGGGGGCCGCCCCCGAACTCCCGCCAATCAATGTCCCAGAGGGCCCTGTATACCGGGGGGGGGAGTGGGGGGTCAGCAGCCTTCCCAAGACAGGGCCACTCTCCTCCCTATATAATGTGCAGGCTAGGCAGGGGACCTCACCTCAGTGCAGGGGGGGATTGCAAGTTGGAGCCCCCGGGCAGTCCGCAGGCCGTCAGGAAAGGCCCCGGTCGCGGCCTACTCGCCTCCGGATGTCCAGGCTCAGCCCCACCTTGTATGGGGTCCGCCACAGGCCACGGGGGGGTCACTCCCGGAGTGCTGCAGTTGTTCGGGCGGGGGCCATCAGGAAAGGCCGCGGTCGCGGCCGGAGGTCCGGATTCCGTGTCTGGGCCGCGATCATCCGTCAGGCAGGGGTCCACCCTCTGTGCAGCCACCGGTCTCGGGGGTCCCGCCTCGATCCTCCGCGGACACCGCGCCCCGCCGCTCGGGCGGGGGCCGGCAGGAAAGGCCGTGGCTGCAGCCTAAAACACCGTCAAGGCCGCGGAGCGGCCGGGAGAGCGCCGCGCCCCCAGTCCTCTCCCGCGGGGCTAACAGCCACCTACCCCGGGCTCCGGAGGGGCTGAATGTGGAGGAGGAAAATCCTGGATCAGGGTAAGTTTATTCAAAGCGGAGCTCACTAACAAGGCAGCCGCTCACAGTGCCATCCTGGACACGCCCCATTACTCTTTATTTTAATCAAATTGCTACCCCTTGCTTCGCTCCTTATCGGCACATATGCAGTCTTGGCCGTTCCCACACTTGTCCTGAATAGGGCGGATTAACTCTATGAAAATTACCATCTTGCAAAAATTATTTTTGTACTCTTCCGGTGCAGGTTCCGTCACGCTTTTTGCGCTTGCTCCAGAATTCTGAATTTCATCTGGGCAAACAAATGTTCTAGGATCTCAAAAGCAACCCACTTGACGCAGGCTACAGGGGGGTCTGGGGGTTCCAAACATCGCTAAATATTATCTGGCCATCCAGATTAACCAATTAACCTTGCTTCATGCCTCAGTAGATGTTCTCCTGGGCATGCTCCTGGAACTGCCCAACTGCGCTCCCATCCCTCCTCAGAATCTTCACCCAGCATTACTGAGTCCGCTTATGCATCATAACCCACAAGGTTGGGATTCCGTACGGTACTCTGCGGGACTCATGTCCCCCTTTTTACCCCTGCTCCTTATCATCAACAACCCTCTCTTTCCCCCAGGCCTGGACCACCCGCAAGGCATTCTCCTGGTCAGTTGCTCACGGGTTCACACTGCCAGATCGTTCCCCCGCGGCCTCATCTCAGCCCTCTATGCCTCTTTGAAATATAGAGTTAGCCGACTGGAGCAAGACCTGGTCCTATGTGGCCAAATGCTCATTTGACACAGCCTCTTTAGAGGCAGCATATAATGTGCTTTTACGTTGGTATTGGGTTCTGACCCGTATTGCCCATGCCAATCCATCCTCCAGTGACCGTTGTGCCCTAGATTAATTAATTTCTGGTCCAGTGTATTTGGCCTCTTATTTACTTTGTTTCACCTCCCCATACCAAAAGAAGCCAAGCTTGCTTTACTGCATCGTCCCATCCCGGGCCTGTTCGCCCATCAGCGGAAGCTCGCTTCTTACCCAGTCTTGTCAGCCAAAAGGACAGTTGCCCAATCCTGGAAAAAAAAAATCTGTCCCCTTCCAGGGGATGGGAGACCGCATGACCATGTTGATGAACATATGTTCATCATCCGCAACGACTCCCATGCTAAGTTCCTTAAAGTCTGGGAACCATAGCTGTCATGTGCCTTTTCCACTCTCCCCCCAGCCAGCTTAAGTCGCCTATGACGGATGCTCCCGACGCTTTGGAGCCCTTACCGTTCCTCCTTTCCTGCTTTTCTTAGCCTTCTTTGGCTTTTTTCCTGTCAGGCGCGCATTCCCTGTTTCCTTAGCGCTACCTTTTTGCCTCACTTTTCCCATACCTGTATAGGCCTTATATGTCACAACTGTATGGGTATTGTTGGAACCAGGGGATGCCCCACTGGTTTGGGGAACCTTCTCAGGACCCCTGGCGGCCTCATGGAACAGGCCTATCCTCTACTGCTGTGTTAATCCTCATTTTCTCCTTTATGTTTACAACACCTCTTTTGGCTGCTCTTTGGCTAACCTGTGTGATAACTGTCAATGCTAGCCCCTGCGTGGGCGCAAGTATTTCACCGCTGGCTACTTGTTAAACTTAAATAAAAATTATTGAAACAGAAAAGTATCCCTATGGGTCAATATCTTCAATTGCGCAGAAATTGTACTGATGATGATGATGACTTTGAAAAAACAAGAAAAAATTCAACAAGATCATTTTTTTCCAAAGGTGATATAGCAGGAAACTTCTAAAAAAGTTTATAAAAGGGCCAAAGATAGCCCACATGAATGCTATTCCAGGAAGAGGAGGATAAAATGATACCTAAAATCTGTCCAATTGTAAAATTCAGTAACCAGGCAGACAATATCAAACCAATCTTTGACAAACACTGGCATATCTTGTCAGATCACCCAGGTGTGGGTATTGGTAAATATGTGGATTCAAAACCACATCTCACCTTTATAAAGAACAGAGCATTCAGGCACATGTTGATTTTAAGTAATTTCTCCCCCCGAGGCAATTGCGATCTGTGCAGCTCACACCCAAAATGTGGTTGCTGTGACTATTGTGAGTTTATAAGGGAAAACAAAGAATTTACATTGCCCAATTCAGAGACATTTCAGCCCAAACATTTTATTAATTGCAACACTATAGGAGTAGTTTATTTACTGCCATGTGATTGTGGTTCCCATTATGTTGGGAAGACAAAGAGAAAATTCTGGAAAAGAATTAGTGACTATGTAAGTGACATCACCACAGGGATTCTGGACAAAAGTCCAGTGGCCAGACATTTTGCAGAGAAACATAAATACAAGACAGACTGTTTGAAATTCACAACTTTAGCAAGAATGCATCTCCCACTGAGAGGTGGAGACTTTGACCAACTAATTTTACACACTGAATCAAAATGGATCTATAGATTAGGGCTAATGTCCACCCAGGATTGAATGACTTGATTCGTTTTGCATCCTTTCTTGATTTGGATTAATACGTTTACATTTTGATTTGACATTTATATGTAATTTTCATACATGTACGTCTAAAACAGACATTTATCTTTTTTAGACTAGGAACTATAGTATACCAGGTTCAAGGAAAGGGATATCCCCCTTTTCTTTTTTACCCAGTTATTATTATATCTTTTAATTTTTACACATTATTCTCTATCAATGTAGACTCTCAAATTTTACCTGATATGTAAAATATGTTGCATATAATATATGCTGTACTATCTGGTTCTATGGCTTGCGCCTCCATCCCATGTCCCATTTCTTTTCCATTTGTGGCCCTATTGCATCTCTTCCGAAATTTTGTGAATTTGGAACGTTCCTCGCTACATCCAGTGTAATGTCTGACCGTTTTTCCATTATGAATGGAACACGACAGGGGTATCCCCTTTCTCCCTTAAAGTGGTGTTTCCACCAAAAAAAAAATAGCTTAAAATTCATAAAAAAATAAAAATTTAAATAATTGGAAAAAAAAATGTTTTACTCATCTCTAAATGCCTATTGCTAGGGGGTCCCTCGTAGTCTGCCTCCTTCAGTGCCCGGGCACTGACATCACTTCCCCTCGGCGCCACACAGTCATGTGGGACCTGTCACGTGTCCCAGATGACTGTGCGGTGTATCGCGGTGAGGAGCGGGGAACGAGGGGGTGCTTTGTTCCCCCGCATCGCTGGACCCTGGGACAGGTAAGTGTCCAATTATTAAAAGTCAGCAGCTGCAGTACTTGTAGCTGCTGACTTTTACTTTTTTTTTTTTTAGGGGGCACCCCACTTTAATTTTCTCATTGCTTAAGGAGCTATTAGCTGCCCTTGTTGGAACTCATCCCCAGATTAAAAGGTATCACAATAAGAGGACAGGCACATAAAATAGGTCTGTTCGCAGATTATATAATTCTTAGCCTCTCTGAACCACAGTCCTCTCTAAAGCCTCGTACAAATGATGGGATTTTCCGCAGACAAAACCGCAGACTTTTGTCCAAAGGATGTTGGCCCCAAACTTGTCTTGCATACAAATGGCAAACAATTGTCGGCCAACAAACACAAACATATTGACGTACTATGTGGTTTTCAGCTCTTTAGCGCCACCCTTTGGGCTCCTTCTGCTAATTTTGTGTTAGCAGAAGTTTGGTGAGTGTTGACTCCTGCTTTTTATTTCACGCTTTTCATTTCGTGCTTTTCATTTCACGCTTTTTTAGTTTGTTTCTGAACGGCCGATCGTCAACCAGCCATGTTCACAGGAGATAACGTGTTTTTTATTATTGGCCTTGGAGTTATTGCTTTGACCCAAGTCCAGTCATGGAACAGGACGAGGAGGATTTCTTGGACCAAAAATTGGTTGCTTTATTAATCAAGACCAATTATGTCATATGCCTTTGTTTGGCGAGAGCTCCAGGAGAATAATCCAGATGATTTTTGGAATTATCTCTGGATGACGGACCCCTGCTTTCACCAACTCTTGGCATTGTTGACCCCCTATATTAAGAGGCAGGACACATGCATGCGGCTTTTATTTTATTTTTTGGTTGAATAATGATTTGATTTGGTATATTTTCTATATTTTTGGATGCATAGAATGCACTTTTTGGTTAAGTTCTATTGGCAGATAACATGTCTAATTTAATTTGTTTTCTTTTTTTTAATGCACAATAAAAAAATTGTGGAGAATAAAGCTATGTGTTTTACTTAAAATGACAGTTTGGGAGTAGGCAGTTACATTTTAAAAACTACAATGTAAAATTAACAAGGGACACCAACATAGTTTTATCTTTTATCTTAAAAACTACAGGATAATGGTGTTGTGGTAACTTGCACCAAACCCCACCCCCCCCCCCCCCCCCAAAAAAAAAAAAAAACAAGCATAATATTATTATTCTTGATATTACTAGAAAAAAAAGACTTTGAAAATGAGTGTGCCATAACTCCATTAGTATCACCAGCAAAGCAACTTCATTATTATCCCATTAAAGAAGAAGAGACTGTGCGCTGCATTTTCGAGATTTCATAATTCGTAATGTCACGAATGTTAATTCTCCATTATGAACGCTAGTTTACAAGACCGACCGCTTCCAGCTCGTCCTTACTTCCGAGCATGTGTGTTTGTACTTTGGACTTGAGTAGACACGCTCTGAAAAGTCGATAACAGACATTTGTCCATGGAAAATTTTAAAGCCTGTCATCGAACATTTGTCCGTGGAAAATCCATCAACAATTGTCCGATGAAGTATACAAATGGTTGGATTTTCCACCAACAGCCTGTCATCACATAATTCCCGTCGGGAATTCCTAATCGTGTGTATGAGGCATAAAAATAGGATTTTTATAACAGCTTACCTGTAAAATCCTTTGAAATTTCTTTGAAGTACATCAATGGACACAGTTCCATAGTACCCTGTTTCCCCTAAAATAAGACCTAGCGTGAGTGTCGGTGATGGCTGCAATATAAGCCCTACCCCCCAAATAAACCCCACCCTCTTTCCCCAAAAATAAGCCCTACTCTGAGAATAAGACATAGAAGGACTTTAACTAGAGCTTATTTGGGGGTAGGGCTTATATTGCAGCCATCGTCGACAATCACGCTAGGTCTTATTTTAGGGGAAACAGGGTAGTTACTATGTGGGTTATAGGCCACATTCAGGTGATGGACACTGGCATGCCCTAAGACAAAAAGTGCACTCCCTATATAACCCCTCCCACTACTGGGAGTACCTCAGTTTTGTAGCAAAGCAATACACGTGTATACCAAAGAAGGGAGGGACCTCTGTGTCCCGTGATGTACTTCAAAGAAAAGGATTTTACAGGTAAGCTGTTATAAAAATCCTATTTTCTTATCGTACATTACGGGACACAGAGCCATGGTAGTTACTATATGGGATGTCCCATAGCAATGCCAACTGAAGGGAGGGAGACACAACAAAAGTAGGGCACCAAGAGGACTTATACTGCAGTCTGCAGTACACTGCGCCCAAAGGCCATATTATCATGACCTTTTACATCTACTTGATAGAATCTGGTAAATGTATGGAATGAAGACCAAGTTGCGGCCTTGCAGATCTGAGCCATGGAGGCTTGGTGATGCACTGCCCAAGAAGCACTAACAGCCCTGGTGGAGTGCGTTTTAATATGAAAAGGAGGAGTTTTCGTCTTTAAACCATAAGCTTGAGCAATCACATTTAGAAATAGTAGATTTCAACGCTGCCTGTCCTCTTTTCGGACCATCTGGCAACATAAACAAAACATCTGTTTTACGAATCTGAGCGGTCAATTTCAAATAGACCTTGACCGCTCTCACCACATCAAGAGAATGCAGAACAATATCCTGGTTTAAATTAAAACCTTACACTACCTTCGGTAGGAATTTAGAATGAGGCCACAATACAACCTTATCCTTATGAATAATCAAATATGGCTCTTTACAAAAAAGAGAAGCCAATTCTGATACTCTTCTTGCAGAAGATATGGCAACTAAGGGAATATCTCGTATTGGCTCAAAAGGCTGTTTTTGTAATGCCGACAGGACTAAATTGAAGTCCCAAGGGATCAGTGGTGGCCTAACTGGAGGATTAATCCGTGTTACCCCCTGAATAAAGCTATGAACCAGAGAGTGTAAAGTGAGTGGTCATTGGAAAAACACAGATAAGGCCGACACCTGGCCTTTGATAGTACTCAAGGCCAGCTTCATTTCTAATCCCATCGGTAGGAATTCAAGGATCCTACCTGTGACATATTTCCTGGGGAGCCAACCTCTGGATTCACACCAGGAGACATATGCCTTCCAGACTCTATAGTATATGACTCTGGAGGCCGGCTTTCTAGCATTACCCAAAGTAGAAACTACTGAAGCTGACAGTCCACGGTCTTTCAGAAACCATTACATTTTGCGTTTGTAAGGTAGGGTGGAATACCGAACCTTGCGAGAGAATGTTTGGCCTCAGTGGTAGGGTCCAAGTCTCCTCTACCACCATCTTTATGATTTCGGCAAGCCAAGATCTCCTGGGCCACAAGAATCACCTCCTTCCCTTCTTGCCTGCGAAGAATATGCGGAAACAGAACAGGAGGGAACGCATAGATCAGTGAAAACGAATCCCATGGAAAAACCAAGGCATCTGTTCCATATGCCAACGGATCCCTTGTCCTTGACACAAAGTTGTCAATCTTGTTGTTGAACCTGGAAGCAAACAGATCCACATCCTGAGCTCCCCATCTTTGAGATATTGACAGAAAGATGTCGGGGTGAAGGAATCATTCTCCCTGGAAAAATTGTTGGCGACTCAAGTAGTCTGCCTGCCAATTCTCTATTCCTGGAATGAAAATTGCTGATAGGCAAGAAATGTTGTTTTCTGCCCAAGATAGAATATGATTCACCTCTCTGAGCTGCATGACTTCTCATGACCTCTTGGTGATTGATGTAGGCCACTGCTGGGGTATTGTAGGATTGGATCCTAACAGGACAATTCCGTAGGGAGGGGGGGGGGAAATAGGATTGGCGCTATACCCTTTAAAGGTTGGAGACTAAGGTATACAATTAGCAAGAAATTTCCAGCAGGCTGGATAATAAAATAAAATAAAATAAAGTAAAATAGATGTGTATGTGTCAATAAGTGTCAACAATTATTGTGTCCTTTAGAGACCATAAGTGTCATAACAGATCCTAAATGCATAAATCATTAAACAATTGTAACAGCATAAAATTATATAAAGTGCAAGGTGCTGGTGAACAAATTCTGGTAATTGTGACAAACCTATATAAATAAAAATAAAAAGTAAAGCTTAGTATATATAGAAGAAATATGTATACAAAATGTATATATATAAAAAATATATAAAAATATATATAAAAAATCGGTTTATCTATTTACTCTTTACTACTTTTTAATTTTTTAATTTTTTAAATATTTTTAATTATCATTCTTATTTCCATTTTTTGCTTTTTTTACTGCTAAATTTTACCACATTTTTTCACCTTTTTGTATCTTTTCACCTATGTAATATGTACCTTTCATCACAGTTACACTACGTGTGGACTTGATACGTGTAACAGATAAACCGATTTTTTATATATTTTTTTATATATTTTTTATATATATACATTTTGTATACATATTTCTTCTATATATACTAAGCTTTACTTTTTATTTTTATTTATATAGGTTTGTCACAATTACCAGAATTTGTTCACCAGCACCTTGCACTTTATATAATTTTATGCTGTTACAATTGTTTAATGATTTATGCATTTAGGATCTGTTATGACACTTATGGTCTCTAAAGGACACAATAATTGTTGACACTTATTGACACATACACATCTATTTTACTTTATTTTATTTTATTATCCAGCCTGCTGGAAATTTCTTGCTAATTGTATACCTTAGTCTCCAACCTTTAAAGGGTATAGCGCCAATCCTATTTCCCCCCCCCCCCTCCCTACTTCATTTTTTTCCTTCCCTTACTGGGTAGGAATTTAAATAGGGGCTGCTCTTACCCAAACCACTATCCATAGCGCGACCTACAAACCCCCTTACTTTTAGGACAATTCCGTAGTCTGAGCGTCCAGCCGAATCTCTAGAATATTGATGGGCAAGGTCCTCTCTAATTTGGACCATTTCCCTTGGACAGATGCTTCTTGCAGGACTGCTCCCCAGCCGAGGAGGCTGGCATCTGTTGTCACCACCTTCCAGGTGACTGATAGAAAGGATTTTACTTTTTGAAGCTTTCTGGATATCAACCACCAATTGAGGCTCTGAAATACTTCAGGGGGTAAAAGCATTGGGAAGCCCAGAGCTTGGACCTTCTTGTTCCAAATTGACAGGATACTGTTCTGTAGCAGTCTTGAATGAAACTGCGCATAAGGAACGGCTTCAAAATAAGCCACAATATTTCACAATAACTTCAAGCAAAGTCAAATAGAAGGATTCTTCTTTGTTTTGACCAACTGAATCAGTTCCTTTATGGAACCGATTCGGGGAAAAAACACCTTCTTCTGAACTGTATCTATGATCAGCCCCAAGTACTGCAATCTCCTTGATGGTTTTAAGGAGGATTTCTCTAGGTTAAGAATCCAACCTAGATACTCTAGGTAGCTGACTGCGGTGACCAAACTTTGGTTTAAGTGGGTTACTGTCAGGGCTGGCTTAGCCCTTCCTCCTCTGGGCAGGCCGCTCAGCTGCCGGCTAATTGCCAGCTCTCTTCTCTTTCCAGTTACCAGCTGTTCCCGATGATGCTCGTCTGACCTGCCTATTTAAAGCCTTCCAGTTCACTTTTTCCTTTGCCTTCGCGTTGGTCACATCACAAGAAACCATCTCCTGCTGTTTGTTTCTAAGACTAGCTTGCTAACATCCCTCCTGGCTTCTTATCCTGCTTGCAGTTGCTCTCCTTGGATCCCTGACTTCTGGCCTGGCTGAATACCCGATCTGGTTAATGAACTTTGGACTGGCTGACTACCCGATCGGGCTACTAGACTCTGGCTATGCTTGACTACGCTTTTTTCTATTTACCTTTTAATTTTATCAATAAACAAGTGTGATTTGATTGTACTTCTGTCTCAATCTGTTTCATGGTTTCTGACAGTACGCAAAGGCCATGAATTCAGAAGATACAGTCAATCCACTTGTTGGTAATATTTTTTCCACATGGGATGAGCAAGATCACCGCATGGATCAGTTTGCCTTGGTGTTACAAACGCTCCTGAATCGCACGGCTCACCTGGAATCCCCCACGGTGGCTGCTCCGGTACAATCTGAGTCGCAGGCCATCCCTGCTGCTGTGCCAGTCTCTGTGCAGGCACCCGCCTTGAGTATTACCTCTATAAGAGGTATGTCTGGTTCTTCTCCACTTCCCCAGCGATTTGGGGGTGATCCAGTTCAATGCAGAGGGTTTCTCAATCAGGTTGAGATATACTTCAAAATGCTGCCCCAGGCGTTTCCCACGGACAGAAGCAAAGTAGGTTTTGGGATATCTTTGCTTTCTGAGAGAGCCTTGGCCTGGGCTAACCCTCTATGGGAGACGCAAAAACTTGTTGTCTTGAGTTACCCTCAGTTTGTGGCCTCCTTTAAAAGGGTTTTTTGACGTTCCCGCACGCTCCGCTTCTGCTGCCAAGTGCCTCATGTCCATCAAACAGAGTACGTGAACTGTTGCCGACTACGCCATTGAATTCCGTACTCTGGCAGCAGAGGTTGCTTGGAACAATGAGGCCCTCGTGGCTGCTTTTTCTCATGGTCTCTCAGATTCCATCAAGGATGAGATAGCAGCCCGAGATATACCCACTGAGCTGGAAAGCTTGATCTCGTTTGCCATCCTCAATGACTCCAGACTCAGAGAAAGACTTTCCCTTAAGGAGCACTTGCGGAAGCCTCCTGTATGTTTGCCTCCGAGATTTGTAGTCCCACCCATGCCTCCCTCACCTCCCATGCCTCCTGGTACTGAGTTGGTCAGTGAAGATGAACCCATGCACCTGGGCTTCACGTGTCTCTCTGCGGATGAGAGAGCCTTTAGGAGGAGGGAGAGATTGTGCCTTTATTGTGGCCAGGCAGGTCACTTTTTGAAGTCTTGTCCTACCCGTCCAGGGAACGCCCGAACCTTGAGGTCCTGTCATGGACAGACCTTAGGTGGCGTTGTTTCGTCCCCAGTTATCCAGAAGGATAAGCCCTTGGTTTTGGTCACCCTTTCTTGGGCTGAGTCGTCCATCGAGATACAGGCTCTAATCGACTCTGGGGCTGCAGGCCTGTTCATTGATGCTGCATTTGTTTCGCAACACTCGATTTCGCTGCAGCTGCGTGACACTCCACTTGCAATTGAGGCTCTTGACGGGAGACCTTTACAGCCTGCCCATGTGACTCATGAGACGGTTCCGTTGTCCATGGCCGTAGGGGCTCTTCACCATGAGATAATCCAATTCCAAGTTATTTCCTCACCCAGATTTCCCCAGGTTATTGGTTATCCTTGGTTACAGAGGCACAACCCCTCTTTTGATTGGCTCCGTGCTGAGGTTCTCTCCTGGTCACCACAATGCAGTGAGACATGCTTCCTGAAAGTATCCAAGGTCCTGTGCACCGCTTCACTCCCCTCCCTGCCGGTGCAACGGTTTTCACAAAGCTTGACCTGAGAGGGGCATACAATCTCGTGCGCATTAAGGAGGGCGACGAGTGGAAAACTGCGATTAATACCAGAACAGCCCATTATGAATACCTGGTAATGCCTTTTGGCCTTTGTAACGCCCCAGCAGTTTTCCAGGAATTTATTAACTATGTCCTCCGAGATTTGTTGCAATTGTGTGTGGTGGTTTATCTCAATGATATCCTCATATTTTACAAGTCCCTGGAGAGCCACCACTCAGATGTCTGCCGTGTACTTCAGAAACTAAGAGAGAACAATCTCTATTGTAAACTGGAGAAGTGTGAGTTCCATCTTGAACAGGTTACATTCCTGGGCTATGTCATTTCCACTGCTGGTTTTTCGATGGACCCAGAGAAACTGTCGGCAGTCCTACAGTGGCCTTGACCCGTGGGTTTCTGTCCTCTGCAGCGTTTCCTGCGCTTTGCCAACTACTATCGGAAGTTTATTTGTAACTTCTCGTCTCTGGTCAAGCCTCTGATTGATATGACCAGAAAGGACGGTAACCCACAGAGTTGGTCTCCGGAGTCCATTAAGGACTTTGGGACTCTCAAGGCTGCCTTTGTTTCTGCTCCTGTGTTGGCACATCCTGATCCTACGTTGCCTTTTATCCTAGAAGTTGATGCTTTTGAGACTGGAGTTGGCGCCCTTCTGTCTCAACGTCCTAACTCTGAGAGCACTATGCATCTGTGTGGCTACTTTTCCAAGAAATTGTCACCTGCTGAGTGCAATTATGAGATTGGTGACAGAGAGCTGTTGGCGATCATTTTAGCCCTGAAAGAATGGAGACATCTACTTGAAGGTACCACTGTGCCCGTTCTTAGCCCCTGTACACACGGTCGGAGATTTTGCCAACCAAATCCATCGGATTTTGTCCGTCGGATTTAGTCCGACGGATTGTGTCCGACGGATTGTGTCCGAAACTGTTGCATACACACGGTCGGGCCAAGTTGTCTGATTTAGCGGTTGCCAAGAACGCGGTGACGTAAGCCGTGTACGGCGGGACAAGAAAAGGGAAGTTCAGCACCACGGCAGGCACCCTTTGGGCTCCTTCTGCTGATCTCGTGTTTTAGTAGAAGTTTGGTGAGAGATGATTCGCGCTTTTCAGATTAGTGATTCAGATTTGGGACCAATGAAAAAGGAAGCCACACATTGTTGACAATTCAGCTTTTTAATACAAGCACATTCATATGTGCGTTTATTAAAGGTTTTTACAACAAACCAAGAGATTTTGTGTATCCAAAACAGAGTTTAATCATATTTTTTTTTACTTGTTTTTTTTGTGTAAACAGGCATGTATCAAACCGTAAAATACAGAACACATGAACTTACAAAGTTCAACTTTGAAAAGTGAAGACAATATCAGACATGAGTATGTACAAACTGGGCTGATATTGCCTTCATCACATGGGGTGTGACCCCTGAAAAAAACACATTTGGAAGATGCACACAGTGTGTCAACATGTGCTATATCCCATCATGGGGGATCAATGTACATGCTTTGGGGCTGCAACCCCTTCATCTCAGACACTTTACACAAAACACGTACATTGATCCCCCATCAGGGGAGGGCTGGCAGCCTTAGGCCTGGGGGGCAAGTCCAGTCAAGTGGCCCATTGAACCCTAGAATCAGCTGACCATCCATCTACACCACATTTCCCATACAGAGAGGGAGGGAGACTGCTCCACATTGCCCCAGAGAGAGAGAGACTGCTTGACACTGCCGGTCACTCTCTGTGCAGGCAGTGTGAAGCGGTCTCTCTCTCTGTGCAGGCAGTGTGAAGCGGTCACTCTCTCTGTGCAGGCAGTGTGAAGCGGTCACTCTCTCTGTGCAGGCAGTGTGAAGCGGTCACTCTCTCTGTGCAGGCAGTGTGAAGCGGTCACTCTCTCTGTGCAGGCAGTGTGAAGCGGTCACTCTGTCTGTGCAGGCAGTGTGAAGCGGTCTCATTCTGTGTGGGCAGTGTGAAGCAGTCACTCTCTGTGCAGGCAGTATGAAGCAGTCACTCTCTATGCGGGCAGTGTAAAGCGGTCACTTTCTGTGTAGGCAGTGTGAAGCGGTCACTCTCTCTGTGCAGGCAGTGTGAAGCAGTCACTCTCTCTGTGCAGGCAGTGTGAAGCAGTCACTCTCTCTGTGCAGGCAGTATGAAGCGGTCACTCTCTCTGTGCAGGCAGTGTGGAGCGGTCACTCCCTGTGGGGGCAATAATTTTGGAGCAGTCTCCCAGAGAGAGACTGCATGATTGTCCCAGAGAGACTGAGAAAAAGAGCTTGCACCTTCCCCACACCCAGTACAAAGACCAATAAGACTGCAGGAAGGTGAAGACTAAAGACTGTTCTGTCACTGCCGCCACACTAAGTGCTACCTGTGGAGTCTGGAGCTTCTCTGGTGAGTGAGCACCACACCACTGGGCAAGCAAAGCCAGCAGAGTAGCCGAGAGTCACAGCGAGTTCAGCAGGCTAAACATGCAAGTCCTGCTTTCTCCCTGGCATGACCACCATATTCACCAGGGTGCAGGCTCTTCCTGTGTCAATTGCGGGTAGTGAGAAAAGCACATGCAGGTGCACACCCTGGGGCACCAGCCAGATTAAGGGCATTGTGGACCTGGTGCTGCAGTGGAGCAGGTTTAGGAGTGGCAGGGATATGAGGCAAGTAATGTCATTTCCCAGCTCTCCTCTTACTGGCCACCCTTCCCATGTTCCCAGGAGCCTGTGCTAGCTTGTGTCCAGACTTTTGGTCGCAGTCACACAGGTGTAATGATAGGGAAGCCTGGCACTTGATTCATTAAGCATCCATAAGAGCCGTGTGTGGGTGTGTGCTCTGAGGTGAAAGTTTTCAAGCCATCAGAATACAGTGATTGCTGCTGGCCGCTTAGCAGCCAGCAGTGATCACAAAAAAAAGAAATAAAGACAAGCTGGTTGTATTGTCAGTTGATAGATCGAATTCTGTGCAGCCAGTCTGCACATAGATTGATTGAAATTTCTGCTGAACCGGCAGAATTTCAACCTGTCTATGGTGGCCTAAGTCCACCAGTCTCTGTTTAATAATATCCTCAAATCTTCTGAAAGGAGCGCTCCACTTAGGTGTAGAAATTCACTTTGAACTCCACCTTATTTCCAGAACTCTTTTTAGGGTCCTTTCACACTGAAGTCGCTTTACAGGCGTTTTAGTGCTAAAAATAGCGCCTGTAAACTGCCTCTCATGCCACCCCAGTGTGAACGCCCCGAGTGCCCTCACAATGGGGCGGTGCGCTTGTAGGACATTCTGAAAAGTCCGGCAAGCAGCATTATTGGGGCAGTTTGGGAGAGGTGCCCTGCCCACTGAAATGAGCAACACATGCGGTTTTAACTCTTTCTTGAGCTGCTAGTGGGTTTTAAAAGTGCCCCGCTAGCGCTGCTAAAACGAGCAATGCTTTACCACTACTGCCCACACCGCCCCAGTGTGAAAGTACCCTTGGATATTAGATGTGCAAACAATAAGGTGAGAGCACATCTAATACCTACAGAGAGTAACGGAAATGAGGTGGAGTTCAAAGTGAACCGTATAATTACCTGCAGGGATTGGCATTTAGAGGGTTAAAACAGGCAGGGATAAAATGTAATATCAACTCCTCACTGCCTGTCAAATGCCTCTGAAAAGTGACCTGAGCATGGATCACTTTTTAGAGGAGTGGCTGCTGCATGTGAATACAAGCCTTGACCAGTGTAGTTCAGAGGTACCCAACTTGCCTCTTACTGCTATACCACTTGTACTCCACCATCCCCATTTCTTACCCTTCTAAAATGATGAGACCACACCTTCATTTTGGAGTATAAATGGCCATAGCAGCCTATTTATTATTCACACCATATAAATAACTCCAATATCAAATATATACCAAAATATCACCTCCGTAACAACTTGTTCAACTCCAGTCTGTTGGTCTTTGACGGCACCCCGGAACTCCAACACATATTCCACCAATACACTGCGGGACCTTTTTCCACACGATAGGCCTCCAGCGGATAACCTGCTCGGAGACAACCCCCTTCCCGCAGTGCAACCATTACAGTATTCCAGCTAACCTTTCGCTGGAATACACCGGAGGGGCACATACTACCGATGAGCCCCCCACCCCTTTCCATCACATATGTTTACTGCCACCGTCAAAGACCAACAAAACACCGCCACAGCCCGCAAGGATGACACCTTACCCTTAAGGGCTCCCCCACACCCCCGGGGCCCGCTGGATCCCATCTTTGAGTCCCAGAGCCCAGAAAACTATCCCCACTACCTAGAGGTGTATTCTAACACCCTCAATTACAGGCCCACATTAGTTTCCACCTCTACTTTCCTGATCGCCAGGCCCCCCATTCTGAGCCACAACCTCCCGACCACCTGAGTGTTAGACAACTGTACGAAGTCGTAAAATATCTGACTTAACGTCCGAGATCAGCTCCCTGATCATTCGAACCCAAAAGCATTACCCCTTGCATGCATAACCCAAATGGCCGGCGGTTTATCCCGCCGCGCCTAACGTTCCACTTCCCATATCACCTTGCTCCACCTCAACCCCCATACACCTAGCCAGCGAACACATGCCTCCCTCCTCTAACTACCCAACTGTCTGCCAACCGATCTCACATCTGCTCTCCTGGCCCCCCAACAAACATACAGATAACAAAGAAAATCCAGACAAGGCGTATAAGTCCTCCATCTGGACAAAAACAAAACAAAAACGGCAAAGGTAGCACCAACTTTAAAGTAAACCAATGTAACCCCATACCACAAACAACACAGCTCGTATGTACAGACTACTCCCCCATTCATGTGTTTTTTTTTTTTTTATTATTATTATTATTATTATTTATTATTATTATTATTTATTATTATTATTTATTCCACCACCACATGAAGGCATAGGTAAGTGCGTAATCGCTTTGCTTCCCACCTACCATTCCTCCTTACCGCCGCCTCATCCAACCCATATCTGGCAGCTTCTAAAGCTGCCCCGATGTGGAAGGAGTGTGAAGCGTATTCTGCACCATCCAACCTTGCATCCCAGTGGCATTTTCAGAACACCCACCCAAATTGGAACCTCGACCAATACTTCCCAGCCTTGTGCCACATGAACTGCCCCCCATGCCATCTGTTCCAAACCCTAGAAACTCCCTAACCGTTTTATCCCTTTTTTTTATTTTTTATTTTTTATTATTTGATGATTTATTTATTTTATTTTTATTTATTTTTTATTACTCCGAATCCTGGTAACACAAACAGCAGCACCTCCACCCCTCTAACCCTTTGATCATTTTTTTTTTATTGTCCAACCCAAACTCCTTTTTGCAATCCACCCTGCACAGCAGGTTAAACAAAAGCCAAAAACCCACCAGTTTCCACTCGATGGCAGATACCAACCCCGTTTACCAAGTTCCTGGAACCACAGTACCACCAACAACCTTAGCCCCCACACAGCCATGTTCGACCTCAGACTCCTGCACCGAACAACCCACCCTTCTTTTCATACCTTTTACATAAGCCGCCCATGTGGACTCACTGGCTGACTGCCCTGTTACCTCCCGTGGTGACTCCAATGCCATCTCCCCTATCCAGCCCGAGTAGGGAACTCCTCCCCCTCTGTGTCCGGCTAACTCTCTGAACCTATCCCACCGAAAATAGATGCACGAGTAAGCCCCCCGTGTTTCTGAAGCCTGCAAGATGAATAGCATATAGAAAATGTTTAACTGCACCTAACGCAACACAAAATGGCATAGCCACCGTATGACCAGTTGTGACAATGCGGACATGTGGTTGACCACGCAACCACACCCACATAATCACAATTCAACTCCGTGTCAGGTTCCTGCATGACCCTTACCCCAGCTCCATAGCCGCAACCACTGGAAAAATTCCAATAGCACAAATTTACGAATGAACACCCCACTTCCACCCAACAAACTTGGGGCCAAATACCTCACTCTATTGCCCCTGAAAGAGAAATTTCCCCCAAACCTGTTTACCCCGCCGTGTTCGTGACCTCTTTTCCCATCAACCCGGCATCCACCCATCGTCCGTTATATGTGGCCAAGAACTCGTACCAAACCTTCGAACCCTCCCCGTGTTCCGCATTTAACTGTTTAAATTATCCAGGGCCTGAAACCCCCACTGTAGCAGACGGCAGCCGTCGGCCAAAACCCGCTCATTGGAATAAAACCGGCAGGTGAAATTGAACTTACCCAGCAATGAATGCAAAGTCCTCAACTGTACCTCACGCCGTCCCTGGGCCTCACACACCCCCTTCTATAGTACCTCCAACTTGGTCACTGACAGATGACCCTCCGTAACCCCTGAAACAAGCACAATGCCAGAACAAAATAGTACAATATCCCTCGTCGGCCCCCTGTGTTTTGCAGCCAATGGCACTAATGAACCTACCTGCAATGTGCTGCAATGTATAAAGTATAATCGCACACACATCGGAGGAAGGCGGCCCAACACACAAACGTCCAAGCCATGTATGATTGAATCAGGGACCGACACGTCTCTACCCCCCCCCCCCCCACTCCGGTAAAGAACTAAACATCTAACCATAGCCCACTAAATTGAGAAACCCATGGGCAGGCATCGTTCCAAGTAAAAAACTCCTCTTGCCAGCATCTATCCAGCAGCCAAAGCTCTCCGAATAAACTGGAAGCAAGTGGAACACGGATTCCTAGTTTGCCATAGGCGCCCCTTTTCCGTCACACCTAACCCACCTTATAGCTGTGTACGTGAAGTATCGGACACAGTGCACCGCATCGGATTATGACAGAACTTTTTTTTTTTTTTGTCAGATAAGTGGGGAAACGAGGCGAAACTTGTCTGGTTCCTTCTCAGGCACCACCCCCGCTGTAGACCCCATTAAAAACCCCGGAGGCAAGCAGCCTCACTATTTCCGTATCTACTTACAAAAGGCTGCAACCTTTGCACCCCTTTCCAAAAGTCATCCCTTGTGTGACTAGGCTCGCCTGTACATTGTCCTCACATGAAGCCACAATACAATGGATGGGTCCCCCCACCCTTTTAACACTCGTGTTTAACTGAACTGACAGGAGCTCACATTGCACTGCCAACCCACCCCTTTCTTTTCAGCCGAGGGGGGTATAGTTGCCTCTACTACTACAGAAACCGCATCCAGAAGCCGCTATCCTTTGATCCCCATTAAGAAACGGCCATACCGACCTGCGCGGTCTAAACCGCTCATCATCCCGTAGCCAGATCCCCTTTTTAACATGTGCACCTACCAATGGCCTACATATAACAGAACAACGCCGAACCATGTTCGGGTTCTTCCCCCCATGACAATCGCATAATGGCGACTGCCTTCGGCAAAAGCGATCGGTACCTCCTCTTACCTTCATCCTTTTTCCCTTGACCTTCCTGCTTGACCCTATACACTTAAAATGTAAATTTCCCCCTTTTTTTTTTTTTTTTTAAAAGGTGGCCATAACGAGAAGATCTCCACACACTTGCCTTTTCAAATCGTATCCCGGACCCCCTATTTAATTGTGTTCCCAGGGGACCCTCAAAGCACCCGTACATCTCACATTTTTATTTATTTATTTATTTTTATTTATTTTATATTTATTTATTTATTTATTTTGCATCTGCAATCCTTACCATCTCCATCCTACCATTACCTGACAACCCCACCACTGCACCACTGTCCTCAAACTGGCAGGTGCACCGCCCGCCACTTGTGGGCCAGCATCCACCAACTCTGTTCAAGGAGGAGCAACTACTGCCCCCCTTTCCAACCCCCCAACAAATCCTGCAACGCAACTTAAACGAAAAACATTTAGACATTATTTGACTTACCAGGCTGACTGGAACCCCAACAGCCGCCTCGCTTGCCTCCATCGCTGGCTTGCATTCCTGCGGCTCCTCCTCCTCACACACTGACAGCTCGCCTTCCGACCTGCGGTCCCAGACCAGGACCGGTGGTGTCATAAGCCCCCCAGGCAAAGAGGTCCTGGGGGCCGTGGAGTCCTTCCGTTGTACTGCCTGTCTCACCCCTGAAGCTCCGCCTCCTGCCACAGTTCCACACATGCCCTCACATACTATGACCTGGAAGGTCAACCTCGTCCTTCCACCGCCATCTTGTGCCATCTCGAGCCGCCGGTATAGGCCACGCCCCCCCCCCCCCGCGGAGCCCCGCCCCCTTAAAAACCCTTTTTTTTTTGTATAAGCAGCCTGATGGCCATACTAATAAGTCTCCCTCCTAAGCCTTCCTCCCCGCGCAGCGATGCAGGCAGAGGAGGTAGTAGTCCTGCGATTCATAGGCGGGGAAGCGGCACCATAACGGCCCGTGGCCCCACCCACCGAGCTGGGCTGGTGGTGTGGAGTCCACCCAGACCCTGTTCAGGCAGACGGCTGGCTATGCTTTGCTGGGGGACCGGATTGTTCCCCCCAGAGGGCTCCTTGCCTGGCGCATGGTCCCAGATGAGGGCCCTGGTGAAAACAGAGTGCCAGAGGCTGCAAACTCTGCATGCACAGCAACCCTCACCTCCCAGCCACGATCAGCTCACCTGGTCATCCATAAAGGCCCTCATCCGAGTGACATCTCAGCCATGTTGGAGGAGCAGAGCAAAAAACTGCCGCCTCATTTCTTTCTCCACAACTTTCTGTTTCCCAGCCCAGCCCTGCCTCCTCCTTATATATTACCACTCCCCCTTGGACTTTTCTCACTGTCCCCTCCCCTCTAATCTCTTCATATTAACCCATGCATTGTCTCCCCTAAACACATGGTCATGCCCGGCCCTGCACTACTTTTTCTTTTCTGTCTTTTCCGTTCCGGGCCTCACTTTAGTGTGCTGCAGTGCGAGTGTACTGGCGGCTTTCACAGTCCCCCAGACTTCTTTTAGGTTGCACATTTTTGCTGCATTTTCTGGAATTGCACCAAAGATGCAGCATGCAGGACGTTTTGTGCACTTTCAGAACATGCAGTAAAAATGTGCAACCTCTATGGGACCAGGGACAACATGCAGGAAGACTGCCAGGACACCAGCACTGCAGCCAAACTGCAGCATTCCAGTGTGAGCCCACATCATACCACCTAGAAGGTACTGCTCAGGCTGCTAGAAAAAAAAAAACTCTTTGGCTGCAGAGTGGGGGAGGGAGGAGGAGTTCACTTACTTGGATGGTCCCAGCCTCCCAGGAGCCTCACTGGATTCCAGCCGACTGCTCAGATTGAACTTTCCTGCCCACACACATCCTCCTCACAGACAGCACACGGGCTGCCCCGGAGTGTGGGCGGGGAAAGAAGCAGGTCCTGCCTCTGCCAGCCAATGGTGTGGAGGAGGGAGGGGCTGGGCGGGGCTGTGCTGTGTAACACAGACTGTCAGCCCTGAAATGAAGACATCGCTGGATCACAGTACTGGACTCGGCCAGCTCAAGATCTGCGCATGTGTGCTCTTGAGCTGATGGCACAGCAGCCTTTGCCACAGCATATCAGAGCAGCCCAGGGGGCAATTGCATCCCTGCCCCCCAGCCCAGCCCTCCCCTGGGTGCAATTCCACATATAACCATGGCATGTGTGAGCAATATATCATTTAGTGACAACTTTTTGTAAATTTTTTATTTTTTTTTGTCATTATTCAATCCCTTAGGACAAAAAAATAAATATTCAATGAGCTCAACATACCCATCAGCAGTTTCCTTGGGGTGTCTACTTTCCAAAATGGGGTCATTTGGGGGGGGGTTTGTACTGCCCTACCATTTTAGCACCTCATGAAATGAGATAGGCAGTCATAAATTAAAAGCTGTGTAAATTCCAGAAAATGTACTCTAGTTTGTAGACGCTATAACTTTTGCGCAAACCAAAAAATATACGCTTATTATGTGGCTGAATAAATTTTGCACTCAATGTATGACTAAAATTTAGTTTATTCGATTTTTCTTATAACAAAAAGAAGAAAATATCTTTTTTTTTCGAAATTTTCGCTCTTTTTCCATTTATATCGCAAAAAATAAAAATCGCAGAGGCAATCAAATACCATCAAAAGAAAGCTCTATTTGTGGGAAGAAAAGGACGCAAATTTCGTTTGGGTGCAATATTGCATGACCGCGCAATTACCAGTTAAAGCAGCGCAGTGCGAAATTGGAAAAAGACCTCTGGTCCTTAAGGTGTTTATTGGTCCGGGGCTGTAGTGGTTAAAGGAGAAAACTTACCTTCATATAGTCCTTCTGCAGAACCTGAATGATGGCAGAACAGGTCTCTGGAATATTGATCCCCAGAGCCTGGGGGGAGATGCCTGTAGAGAACTTGAGGTCTAGTGATGGACGAACGTTTCGCCCGGCGGTCGTTTCGCGGCGAATTTCCGACTTTCGCCGTCCGCGGGTTCGAACGCCTTTTTCCGTCGTTCGCCCCGGCGGACTTACGTGTTTAATGTATACAAGAACTTTAACCTTTCGTGACACGTTTATCATGTGTTACAGGACAACCAATTGAGACATGACAGCTCATGGACACTTGGACATTCCCCCTAACCTATAAATACACCCGATCCGGTGGCCATTTTACATTCTTTCTTCTGTCACTGTAGGGAAAGGATCCTGTGTGGAGTAGGGACAGAGAAAACGCTAGCTATTTGGTACACAAAAGTTCTTTTCAGGACTGGTATAGGTGTTAGGTCAGCAGCCTGAGTTTCTTTTGTCAGTTTAGATAAAGGGACAGAGCGCTGTATGCTGCTATTTTAGGGACAGCTCAGCCAGATTAGTCTTTCTTCATCATCATCATCATCATCATCATTAGCTGTTACTATCAGGTCCACAAAAGAGCTATTCCAGCTAATCGTTCCAGCCTACTCTTTTTTGCCAATTTGTATAGGGACAGGCAGGAAGCAGTGTGTCAGGCAGTGAGGATAATTTTAAAGACTTGCTGTTACTATTAGTTCCACAAAGGTTCTTTTCAGGACTGGTATCAGTGGTACGGTAATAGGCTTGTACACGTATAATATTCTTTCTTCCAAATATAGAAAGAATATTATACTTGACTGCTGCCCTTCTGCTGCAGTCTGCTAATCATTCACAACTCACTTGTTCCACAAAGCTCTTTATCAGGACTGGTAACTTGGTCTGTCTAGGGTGCTACGGTACATAGGCTTGGGTGCGGTACAGTCTGCTGTTCTGTAAGGACCGCTATCGGTCCACAATACATAGGGTTGCCGTGCACTACTGCTGACCGCTGCCCTATACTGCAGCAGTCCTTCAGCGGTATAGGGACTGACGCACAGTCTGCTAAACACTAATACACAACCTGCTTGGTCCACAAAAGTTCTTATAAGGACTGGTAACTTGGTATAGGGTGCTACGGTACATAGGCCTGAGTGCGTTACAGTCTGCTGTTCTGTAAGGACCGCTATCGGTCCACAATACATAGGGTTGACGTGCACTACTGCTGACCGCTGCCCTATACTGCAGCAGTCCTTCAGCGGTATAGGGACTGACGCACAGTCTGCTAAACACTAACACACAACCTGCTTGGTCCACAAAAGTTTTTATAAGGACTGGTAACTTGGTATAGGGTGCTACGGTACATAGGCCTGAGTGCAGTACAGTCTGCTGTTCTGTAAGGACTGCTATCGGTCCACAATACATAGGGTTGCCGTGCACTACTGCTGACCGCTGCCCTATACTGCAGCAGTCCTTCAGCGGTATAGGGACTGACGCACAGTCTGCTAAACACTAATACACAACCTGCTTGGTCCACAAAAGTTCTTATAAGGACTGGTAACTTGGTATAGGGTGCTACGGTACATAGGCCTGAGTGCAGTACAGTCTGCTGTTCTGTAAGGACCGCTATCGGTCCACAATACATAGGGTTGCCGTGCACTACTGCTGACCGCTGCCCTATACTGCAGCAGTCCTTCATTGGTATAGGGACTGACGTACAGTCTGCTAATCACTAACACACAACCTGCTTGGTCCACAAAAGTTCTTATAAGGACTGGTAACTTGGTATAGGGTGCTACGGTACATAGGCCTGAGTGCGTTACAGTCTGCTGTTCTGTAAGGACCGCTATCGGTCCACAATACATAGGGTTGCCGTGCACTACTGCTGACCGCTGCCCTATACTGCAGCAGTCCTTCAGCGGTATAGGGACTGACGCACAGTCTGCTAAACACTAACACACAACCTGCTTGGTCCACAAAAGTTCTTATAAGGACTGGTAACTTGGTATAGGGTGCTACGGTACATAGGCCTGAGTGCAGTACAGTCTGCTGTTCTGTAAGGACCGCTATCGGTCCACAATACATAGGGTTGCCGTGCACTACTGCTGACCGCTGCCCTATACTGCAGCAGTCCTTCATTGGTATAGGGACTGACGTACAGTCTGCTAATCACTAACACACAACCTGCTTGGTCCACAAAAGTTCTTATAAGGACTGGTAACTTGGTATAGGGTGCTACGGTACATAGGCCTGAGTGCGTTACAGTCTGCTGTTCTGTAAGGACCGCTATCGGTCCACAATACATAGGGTTGCCGTGCACTACTGCTGACCGCTGCCCTATACTGCAGCAGTCCTTCAGCGGTATAGGGACTGACGCACAGTCTGCTAAACACTAACACACAACCTGCTTGGTCCACAAAAGTTTTTATAAGGACTGGTAACTTGGTATAGGGTGCTACGGTACATAGGCCTGAGTGCAGTACAGTCTGCTGTTCTGTAAGGACCGCTATCGGTCCACAATACATAGGGTTGCCGTGCACTACTGCTGACCGCTGCCCTATACTGCAGCAGTCCTTCATTGGTATAGGGACTGACGTACAGTCTGCTAATCACTAACACACAACCTGCTTGGTCCACAAAAGTTCTTATAAGGACTGGTAACTTGGTATAGGGTGCTACGGTACATAGGCCTGAGTGCGTTACAGTCTGCTGTTCTGTAAGGACCGCTATCGGTCCACAATACATAGGGTTGACGTGCACTACTGCTGACCGCTGCCCTATACTGCAGCAGTCCTTCAGCGGTATAGGGACTAAGAGTTTTGTCACAGGGTGATTTAAAAAATGACAGGCAGAGGAAGAGGCAGGCCCTTCCGCAGGGGTGGTAGGGGTAGGGCAGGAGCAACAGCCTTGAGCCAAAGTGGGAAGTTGCAGAAGGTGCGTTCAATTACTTTAAAGGACGCACCAGACTTGGTTGAGTGGCTCACTCAGCCTTATTCTTCTGCACCCTCCTCATCCTCTCGATCTGCACCCTCTTCTTCACTCTCTGCTATGTGCACCCCCAAAGACACTACCACCAACAACACCACCACCACCACATACCTTCCGCTTGAGTGCAAATGGGGGCCTTCATGCTCCAGTGTTTTAATAGGGACCCCCGTATAAAAAGCATGAGGGTCAAGGACCAGTACTGGGTGGCAACGTACTTAGATCCCCGGTACAAACACAAAATGGCGGAAATGTTACCGCCGTCGCAGAGGGCTGTCAGAATGCAGCACTTCCAGGCCTTGCTTCGAGAAATGCTGCATTCTGCTTTTGCGTGCGCTGGCAGAGGAGCAATTCCCACTCCCAGAGAAGGATTTGCGGGTACCAATCCAACAGCGCCTGCAAGAAGAGGCCGGTTTGAAGATGTGTTGGTGACTTCGGATATGAGGTCATTCTTTCAGCCGACCCATCGACAGGTGTCATCCGGATCCAGCATCAGGGAACGCCTAGACCGTCAGGTGTCCGACTACATTGGGTTAACGGCCGATGTGGACGCTCTGAGGAGTGATGAACCCCTAGACTACTGGGTGGGCAGGCTTGACCTCTGGCCAGAGCTTGCCCAATTTGCAATCGAACTGTTGGCTTGCCCCTCATCCAGTGTCCTGTCCGAAAGGACGTTCAGCGCAGCAGGGGGGATTGTGACCGATAAGCGTACTCGCCTAGCTCACGACAGTGTTAACTACCTCACATTTCTAAAAATGAATGAGGCATGGATCTCGGAGGAATTCAACACATGTGATCAGTAGACCATGTATATGTCTATAAACAATTTTTGGAATCAAGCACACAGACCTTCTTAATTCATTTGGCTCACTTCCCTGACCCAAAAAAGCACACCGTACTATATGCCCCTACCCTCCTCTTTGAAGAGGTTGAGCGGTGTCATATTTCTACTGGGGCTGCTTATTATGAGGGGTTCCCACCATCCCTGTGCTGTGCTGACTTCCTCCTGGGTGTTCTTATTATGAGGGGCTCCCACCATCCCTGTGCTGTGCTGACTTCCTCCTGGGGGTTCTTATTATGAGGGGATCACACCATCCCTGTGCTGTGCTGACTTCCTCCTGGGGCTGCTTACGGTGCTGCTGTCAGCGCTGTATGTCACGGAGCTGCTGTCAGCGCTGTATGTCACGGAGCTGCTGTCAGCGCTGTATGTCACGGTGCTGCTGTCAGCGCTGTATGTCACGGAGCTGCTGTCAGCGCTGTATGTCACGGAGCTGCTGTCAGTGCTGTATGTCACGGAGCTGCTGTCAGCGCTGTATGTCACGGAGCTGCTGTCAGCGCTGTATGTCACGGAGCTGCTGTCAGCGCTGTATGTCACGGTGCTGCTGTCAGCGCTGTATGTCACGGAGCTGCTGTCAGCGCTGTATGTCACGGAGCTGCTGTCAGCGCTGTATGTCACGGAGCTGCTGTCAGCGCTGTATGTCACGGAGCTGCTGTCAGCGCTGTATGTCACGGAGCTGCTGTCAGCGCTGTATGTCACGGTGCTGATGTCAGTGCTCTGTATTACGGTGCTGCTGTCAGTGCTCTGTATCTCCTGCACCCTCTTGTTTGCCTACCCTGGTCCCTGACCTTCCCTCTCCTCCATTGCCTTCATTAGCTCCATAGTCTGAATTGTCAGAACAATTTCCCAAATAAAAAAAAAATGCTTGTAGTTATCGATCCCAAATTCACCTCATACATGTATTATGCTATTGTCCAGGTGGTGGGACTACGTGCTACCCCCTAATAATTACCCCGTGGCCGCAAATTCGACCTAAAGGTTTGCGAAATTCGCCTCCCATTGAAGTCAATGGAGCCCGCGGCGAACGGTCGTTTTCGCGAACGTTTGTGTCCGTTCGCGTTTCGCGTTCGCGAAACGTCCCGTCGGAAGTTCGTCCATCACTATTGAGGTCCTGAAGGCTTCTCCCTGTCGCCAAGTAGCGCAACGTGGTGATGAGCCTCTGCTCCGGAGTGATGGCTTGCCGCATGCAGGTATCCTGCCTGCTGATATAAGGGGTCAGCAAAGCCAGCAGGCGGTGAAAAATGGGGTCCGTCATCTGGAGATAATTCCTGAAATCATCAGGATTATTCTCCCGGATCTCACGGAGCAAAGGCATGTGCAAGAACTGGTCAATTCTTGATCCACAAACGACTCCCCTCCCTGTTCATCGACCGAGCTTGTGTCAAAGTAACAACCCCAACACGAAGCCCCTGCACAGCACAAACTCTACGACGAGTACGTAGACGAAACATGGTTTCAAAACGGTCGGCTCGTCAGAACGGACAACAGAAAGCACCGATAAACAGCAAGGCCTGAAAGAACAACCTGAATAGCAAAAGCAAGCAGACAATAAGAAATGCCTTTCAAAGCGTACTATACCAAGATATAGTCCACAATGAGAAACAAATACTTCCTGCCTGCACGCACAGATTATCAGATACGCACACACAAGCACAAACCGAAGAGCAGTAGCGATCTGAATCACAAATCTGAAAAGCGCGAATCGTCTCTCACCAAACTTCTACTAACACGCGATAGACACGAGATCAGCAGAAGGAGCCCAAAGGGTGCCGGACGTGGTGCTGAACTTCCCTTTTGTAGGCCCGCCGTACACGGCTTACATCACCGCGTTCTTGGCAACCGCAAATTCAGACAACTTGGTCCGACCGTGTGTATGCAACATCACTTCCGGACCGGGTCCCGAATTAATCCGTCTGAATAACTCAGACGGATTTGGACGTCGGAATCTCTGATCGTGTGTACAAGGGCTAAGACTCCATGACACCTTCCAGTGGGGATCCTACAACCCATACCCAATGGAGAGAGGTCCTGGACTCACCTGTCTATGGATTTCATTGTGGAATTGCCCAACTCCCAAGGCAACACTGTTATCCTTATGGTGGTTGACCGGTTCTCAAAGATGTATCATTGTATTCCACTTAAGAATTTGCCCACCTCTAAGGAACTGGCTTCCATTTTTGCTCGGGAGATCTTTGCTTACATGGGCTACCCAAGGTGATTGTCTCGGATAGGGGCAGTCAGTTTGTCTCCCAGTTCTGGCGAGCCTTTTGTGCACAGTTGGGAATCCAGCTTGCGTTCTCTTCTGCGTATCACCCGCAGTCTAATGGGGCTGCAGAACAAGCCAATCAGTCCTTGGAGCAATTCCTATGTTGCTATATTTCTGACCATCATAACAACTGGTCTGACCTATTACATTGGGCAGAGTTTGCTCACAACAGTGCCTTGAATTCTGCCTCCTGATTGTCTCCATTTATGGCGAATTATGGTTTCCAACCTTCCATGTTGCCTGACTCATTTGTTCCGCAGAGTATTCCTGCATTAGAGGAGCATCTCCGTGGTCTTCGTTCCACTTGGGTACAAGTCCAGGAGGCTTTGTGTCATGCTAACGATAGGTACAGACTCCATGCTGACCGCAGACGCCTGCCTGTGCCTTCCTACCAGGTTGGGGACAGGATCTGGCTGTCATCTTGCAACCTCCGGCTTCGTGTTCCCTCTCTGAAGTTTGCACCTTGGTTTATTGGGCCTTTCCGTATCCTTCGCAGGATTAACCCAGTAGCTTACGCGTTGGACTTTCCTCCTAGTATGCGCATCTCAAATGTGTTTCATGTCTCCTTATTGAAACCGTTGGTCTGTAACCAATTTACCACCTCGGTGCCACATCCTCACCCTATTCAGGTTGAGAACCATGAGGAGTATGAGGTACAATCCATTGTTGACTCCCGTAGGTTTTCCGTGGGCGCATACAGTACCTGGTGCATTGGAAGGGGTATGGTCTGGAGGAACGCTCCTGGGTTTCATCCTCTGACGTACATGCTCCTGTCCTCCTCCGCGAGTTCCATAGAAGGTTTCCCCTCAAGCCCGGTGGCCCTCTGAGGGAGAGGGGTCAATGAGGGGGGGTACTGTCAGGGCTGGCTTAGCCCTTCCTCCTCTGGGCTGACCGCTCAGCTGTCAGCTAATTGCCAGCTCTCTTCTCTTTCCACAGTCACCAGCTGTTCCCGATGATGCTCGTCTGACCTGCCTATTTAAAGCCTTCCAGCTCACTTTTTCCTTTGCCTTCACGTTGGTCACATCACAGAGAACCATCTCCTGCTGTTTGTTTCTAAGACTGGCTTGCTAACATCCCTCCTGGCTTCTTATCCTGCTTGCAGTTGCTCTCCTTGGATCCCTGACTTCTGGCCTGGCTGATTACCCGATCTGGTTAATGAACTTTGGACTGGCTGACTACCCGATCTGGCTATGCTTGACTATGATTTTTTCTATTTACCTTTTATTTTTATTAATAAACAAGTGTGATTTGTTTGTACT